>NW_024543061.1:787500-2251666 GCF_018167655.1 Microtus oregoni
AAAATAGTGTAACTTTAAAAATATGGGTTCAGTTAAGTTATAAGAGCTTGTTAGAAACAAGCCTAAGCTATCTGCCAAGCTCTCATAATTAATAATAAGACTCTATGTCATTGCAGAGTCAATGGTCCCAACAAAAATGTCCAACTACACTGAGCCACCTTCATATTCCCAACCATTCCTGTTACAATTATTCTTCAAGTCCGGAGGAGCCGTCATGACAACATTCAGCTGAGATGTTTCCTGACTAAGATAAACTTACTTAATTTTTTTTTTTTTTTTTTTTTGGTTTTTCGAGACAGAGTTTCTCTGTGGTTTTGGAGCCTGTCCTGGAACTAGCTCTTGTAGACCAGGCTGGTCTTGAACTCACAGAGATCCGCCTGCCTCTGCAAACTTACTTAATTTTATACTTACTGGAGGTCAAGTGTGTGTACAGGTGTAAAGAGCATGAACAAAATACATTGAAAAATATTAAATTATGGGGAAATTTAAAAATGTTTCTTTTTACCAAATAAACTCTAAAAGCATATTTTGTGATAATCTTTATAAACCTTATTATTTTAAAAAAAAAACCTAAAATAAAAAAATGCAATCACATAAAATTAACCAGACCCAAAGTCTATACATCTCAGTGAACTTCTAAATAGATTAAATATATTCTGAAGCCATGGAGCTTCACATTGGATGATGTAGGAGGGTCTTCTATCTATCTGTTGCTTTCATTGGTTAATTAATAAAGAAAACTGCTTGGTCTGATAGGTCAGAACATAGGTAGGCGGGGATGAAAGAACAGAATTCTGGGAGAAAGAAAGCAGAGTCAGGCAGACGCCATGAAGCTCCAGCCCGAGAAGGACGTAGGTTAGAATCTTCCTGGTAAGCCATCACTTTGTGGTGCTACACAGATTATTAGAAATGGGTTAATCAAGATGTGAGAATTAGCCAAGAAGAGGATAGATATAATGGGCCAAGCAGTGTTTAAATGAATACAGTTTCTGTGTTATTATTTCAGGGGTAAGCTAGCCAAGATCCATGCGGGAATGCAGCCCGCCATTCCTTCTCGCTGCTCCTTTTACAATTGGAGTTTACACTCTCAATATAAAATATATCTTTAGGCACTTATAATAATTTAGACAGCAGATTTCATGCACTGTCAAACATACATTTAAAATTAATATAAGCAGATTCTTTTGGACAGTTTGTCAGTGTGTGAAATGTCAACTAGCTGCACGTGTGCATGTGCACACACATACACACACATTTTCACCCTGAACCCCGATTCTGGCTTTTGCTTTCCCAGTTGTGCGTTTATTAAACACAAGAGAGAAATGAGCAGTTAGACAGCATGTCACAAGAAAGCATATACGCAGGCTGTGCTTTAGAGGCAAGGCACTATTGTAGGCAGCATTATAAATTTACACTTGTTCTGTAACATCTCTTGCACCAATGGACACATACATGTTGATAAATAAAAGACTGTGTAAGAGATGTTTGAGTAAAGCTTAAATTGTGAGCCAATTGAAAATAAAGTAAGCTTTAAGTTGGACAGTTGTCAGCTGAGTGTGGTGGTGCACACCTTGAAACCCAGCTCTCAGGAGGAAGAGGCAGGAGGATCTCTATGAGTTCGAGGCCAGCCTGATCTACAGAGCGAGTTCCAGGACAGCCAGAGCTACACAGAGAAGCATTGTCTTGAAAAACCTAAACAAGCAACACTAGCAAAAACCAAAACTGTAAATTAAACAGTTTCCTCCTTTGTGGCTTTGTTTAAAGGGACAGAGAATAGCATGAAAAAATAGGAACTATGGCTTATATTTAATGGAGGTTAGCTCAACTGCTATAAGGACACCTGCGCATACAAAGAGAATGAAGCACAAACAACACAAACATGTGAAATTCAGGCCCTGCCTCAGTCTGCTCACAGACAGGGAACTGAATGAGCTGTCAGAACAGAGCGCAGAACGGCACAACACCGCAAACCATCTAACAGTTGCGTAACTCTTCCTAAGGCTGACTGGGTGCATTTTCTTTCCCTTCGCGGTAGCTGTGCGGAGCTAAAAAAAGGGATGGAAAACTGCCTATCTCTCTGCAAACCCTTACTGCTTATGTTAGCAGTCAAAGCCTTCTGGAATCAGCTATTCTTTCAAACTGTACATTATTGTTTCCACATAGTATTAATTATAACTATCATATAAACTGCACTGCAGTTTGGCTGCAAGAATCAATGCATAGGGTTAAACATGGTGCCCTGGCTAGTTTTATGTCAACTTGACACAAGCTAAAGTCAACTGAGAGGAGGGACTCTCAAGAAAATGTCTCCAAAACATCAGGCTGTGCACAAGCCTGTAGGGCATTTTCTTAATTATTTATTGGTGGAGGAGGACCCAGCCATCCCTGGGCTGGTGGTTCTGGGTTCTGTAAGAAAGCAAGCTGAGCAAGCCAGGAAGAGCAAGGCAGTAAGCAGCACCCTTCCATAGCCTCTGCATCAACTCCTACCTCCAGGTTCCTGCCCTGTTTGAGTTCCTATCCTGGCTTTCTTCAGCGGTGAACTACAATATGGAAGTGTAAACCAAACAAACACTTTCCTCCCTAACTTGCCTTTTGGTCATGGTGTTTTGTTGTAGAATAAAAACCCTAACTAAGAAAATGGTAACTCAAAATCTTCAACAGGTTATTGTATGTCTGAAGTTAACATCTCTTTAAAGAAAAAATAGGTTTCTGAAGGTCAGAATGGAAGTCTTTCAAGTCCCACCATCTCCCATCCACTGCGAGTGACATCAGAGTCCCTGGGTGTTGCCATCACATGGTCTCAGTGAGACAGCTTCTGTTCTAGATTTTCAAACAGCATAACAATTCCATCCTTGGGCATGAAGCCTTATTAGTGTCCATAAATATGGTCATCTTGTTTCCTAACTACTAACCTCTTTATAAGTGGCACACATATTAGATATTGACTACCAAGTTTTAGTTTTTTGAAATATTTTGGAACTTTGGATAAAGAATGAAATTCCAGTCCTGCTTCTATGTTTGTCTTGAAATATTGGGATACCTTTTCAATCGGTTATAAAAGAGCTTGACATGCAAAGTGTAACTCTCTCAAAAGCTTTCAAAGGGGATGAAAATCTACTGAAGGACCTTTAAGAGTTCCCACCTTCACTGGATATGCAGAAGATGTTGGACTTAGGAGTATCACTGACATCTGCATCTGCCCTATTGTAGCTCACTACTTGAGGGTGATTTGCTTTTCCGTAAGCATCAACGTTTCTCATATTTTATTTTTATGCCTTGGTGGGGTGATACTTGCAGAAAAGATATCTTTCCTGTTTTAAATAATAATAAAGATGTTTTTATCTTCAGAAAGACACTAACAAATCTATTTAAACCTTTTCCTATTGGAAAATAGTGAAGTCATCTATTCGAGTGCCAAAACCAAGATATATCAACTGAGCAAGTACCAGGAAGATAAGAACTCAAGGTCAAGCCAAATATGTCCCTGGCACACAAAGACATAATTGTTGAGAGCTGGTTTGTTGTCTTGTAAAAATTATGAATTTGAAGGACTATAAAAGAGAAGAAGACATTAACAGACAAATGGATAAGTGCAGATGTGTGTGTATACACACACACACGACAATATAATCTGGCCATAAAAGAAATGGAATTTTAGTATATGTTGAGTCATGAACTTGAAAACATTGTGCCAAGTGAAATAAGCCAAGTAAGTACTTAAGAGTAGTGAGATTAATAGACAGTAGAGTAGAAGCCACTGGGGCCTGGGGCGGGGGAAGGGAAATAAGAAGCTAGTTCTGATGAATGCCGTTGTCATTTTAAGATTACATAGACATGACAGTGTGCACTGGGGGTTTCACAGCACTGTAACCATGCTTCATGTCACTCGACTGCACCCTTGAAAGGGATGGGGTATGCCTGGCAGTGGTGGAGCACACCTTTAATCCCAACACTTGGGAGGCAGAGGCAGGCAGATCAGATCACTATGAGTTGGAGGCCAGCCTGGTCTACAAAAGCTAGTTCCAGGACAGGCTCCAAAGCTACAGAGAAACCCTGTCTCGAAAAAAGAAAAGAAAAGAAAAGAAAAAGAAAAATAGAAAGGGAAAAGAAAAAAAAGGATGAGGTGGTAGATTCCATGCTATAAATATTTGTCTCAGTAAAGAGAGAGAAGGATGTTGGAGACATATAATGTAAGAGACATCATTCCCCAGCACTATATACATTGGATATGGTGGCACACACCGGTAATGCCACCACTCGGGAGGTAGAGGCAAGAGGATCAGGAGTTCAAGGTCATTCTCAGTTAAAGTAGAAAGTTCAAGTCCAACCAGGAATACAAGAGATTACGTCTTAAACCAAGCAAAGCAAACAAACAAACAAACAAAAATGCCAGAGAAAAGAAAGTGGGGGAAAATACATGGATTGATTTTTTTCTTTTTTCCAAATCCAGGGACTTTTGTCTCTTCATTAAAAAACAGGTTATTGAATGACCAGTAAGAATAAGCAGTAGGCACATCAAAGCCTCTACCTCAGATAGCTTAGAGTGAACTTAGGCTTAATTACAGATAGCTGCCTGGTGACATCCTTCTCAGATGCACTTAAATGAAGGAGAGAAAAACCCTAATAGAACTGAAATAATATCAGGGAATACATATTGTGTATTATTAGTGTCATTTTATGAATCCAAAACTACGTAAACACAGCTTTGGTATCAGCCTGAATCTTCCTAACTAGAAAAATGTTTGTATTCTGTGCCTTGAAGTTAGGGTGGAAGCTGAGAGTTGAGCCTGATTGCCCCACTGAGAACAGCTATGGGCAGTAGCAGACTGGGCCATGCATTGGCCTGCACAGAATCCCAGCGGGAAGAGAACGTAAGAGGCAGGAGAAGTGGAGGAAGCATCAAGAGGGCATGCCTGTTCAGCTTCTGAAAGCAAAGCAGTCAACAAAGGCAACATCCCAAGGCACCGGTTAGAGAGAAATGTGTTGAATTTTCTTTCTCAGTCTCACAAGTTGTTCTTGCCCATAGGAAACTCGTTTTGAGGGCTGTGATAAATTCATATTGCCGACGGCTATTTGTTTGCTTTCTAGCTGTTTTTGCCATTTTATTATATCACCTTTAACTCTAAAACAAAAAGTTGCTGTGTTTATTACGAAGTTCAGGCTTGGAAGTGATACAAGGGCGTGGCCTGTGAAAAGTAGAGCAGCTGTGGGGCTCCCAAGTTCATGGAGGGAACTGTAATCATAACCTTATCATTTAAAACATGATAAAAGAAAGCATTTATTAGAAGGTTTTGATATATGGTAAATTTAAAAATTCAAATTTTTTAGAAATTAGTGCTGTAATTTTTAAATTTTCCTTTCTGAGAAAGTCCAGTATCTTTTTCTTTCTTTTTTTATCTAACTTTTTCTTTTATTTTTGAGATTTTAGTATAATTGCATCATTTTGACTATTCTATGGTAGAGTTTTGATGTTCTTCTTCTCTTCGAAGAAGCCTGCACATGAATAAACAGAAGGTGTGGTCTGTGCCCTGTGGATAATCTCCGGATTTCCAGGACCAAACGATGCAGGAATCACATGGGCATCGGCAGGTGTCTCCAGAAGCCTTCCTGTGACAGTGACACTCGGCTGTTGTCTCTGTCCTCTGATGCTGAAGACACACCAACCATTTAAAATGAGGCCAGTGGGGCTAAAGAACCAAATCTTCAGTTATATTCCACTTTTATTTAAATACAAATGTGCACTTCGCACGTGACCAGCAACAGTGAAAGATCCAAGCTGGTGAAAGGTTGGTGGCTGCCTCAGGATGGCTAGATTTCTTGCATTTCCAGAGCAATAGCTCCTGCTCTATGAAATTCCTTCATTCTTTCTCATCCTGGAGCTGCACAGCACACTTTGATACAAGAAGTGAAGGAGTAAGGCATGACTTGAGTGTTTCTGATGCAATCTCAGGTGTGGGTAGTACCTCCCCTGGCCTCCTCCTGGAAAGATGAGGTCCTTTCCATGAATGTTCCTAGTGTAGCATCCTGTCTTTGCTTCCTCCAAGTTCCTTTTGTTCACCTACTCACCTCATATCAGGTGAAACTGGAACTTGGCCTATTACCAGACTAGCGGATTTACTAAGAAGACGTCTCATTCTGTGTTCAAGAATGTGGATGGCAGGAGAGGGAGGAGTGTGTCTCTCCACCAGGAGGAGTGTGTTCAGACAAACTACACCCCTTCCCTTCACACTGACTGTGGAATAGCTTCAACTGGCCATTTGAATTTGGCCATGAAGGAAAATCCAAGTCCTCTAATGTCTTATATGAAAAGAAAAAAAGTATTATTAAAGTCCAGAAAATAGCATTGTATAGACCACCTTAATCCAGATAAAAACACCATGAGCAATTGTGCTATTCCACTGTTTGCCAACGTGTCAAATGCTCAGTGTTCGGCAACTACTGAGAGCTTCAGGAATCTGCAGCCGCCCTCCACACTTGTCATAGGTTGCAGATGCTAGGTGTTGTCCTCTCTCTTCCTCCCAACCCACTGCACACCACCTGCACCCTTTCTCATTCTTCCTGTCTTCACCAGATACATACTATCTACATACACAGCACTACCGGGCATAAATGAGTAAGTTTCCCGATGCAGCTTGCCCTTAAGAAACATGTATTCTAGTTCAATATGGAATAGCATCATACAAAATAATGCGATGGATGAAACTCCATACACTAAAAGGGAGCACGTATAAAAGGAAGGAATGAATGAATATGGTCTTAAATTATGGTGCTGTGGCAATCACAAAAAAAGGTAATCATTAATATGATGAAGATAAGACAGGGCCGTGAACTTGTGAACAAATACTTTTCATTTATTACTTGAGTTTGGGAACACCAATCAGATACGAGGGGACACTGTCCCCTACTTAGCACCTGCCACCACTGGATCAGTGTGAGTATGCAGATAACTTCCCTCATGTGACCCTGCAGCACATGGCCTGTGGCAGGTGCTGAGCGGCTTCCGTGTTTATTTTCTGTCTTCTTGGGGGATGACGATAAAAACACCTGCCTCGGCCCCTCCTCAGAGAGCTGTTCACTCCACAGCCCACGTGACCATGACGTCACAGACCTATCTTCCCGCTGGTGAGAGCTAAAAACCCAAACTCGCTGTCTTTGTTTTTGTTTAGTCTAGGAAGACTTTTGTGAGTCAGTCATGTTTTGTGCTGGTGGTGGGAATATTTTCTTTGTGTTTTCTGGGGCACACACATAAAAGGGTCCTCTTACATAGATGCAGCTGAGGGATAGCTGGTTGAGGTGGTTGAACAAACCCACATCACCCAACTCCAAGGAGGCGTAATTTGCCATCCAGTCCACATGTTATACTCTGCACAAGACAAGTTTTCAAAAATAATATAACCAATGGCCATATGTTTAACATTAATATTATATTAATACATTATATTTCCTCTAAAATAGGGAGTAAGAGAAAAGAGACAAGATTTTTGCAAGTGTGTGGTTATCTAGCACTCCTGATTGTCTTTGGGATTCTTATCCCTACCCTGAGTGTTTTTTTCTTTGAAACCAGAACATGGCCTAGGTAGGGGTTTTGCTTGTTTTGTTTACTTCAGTATTTGAATGATTTAAAGCCTTGTCAAGCACAAAATACTCAGCAATTACTTGTTGAATAAAGGAATAGATTTTATTCAATAAAGCCAAACAATCATTATTTGAATCCAAACTGTAAAATTACCCTTTCCTCTGCTAATCTTGAAAAGGACAAATAGCTAACTTGGTGCAACCCTTTGGCCTTCGGAATATTTCCTGAAGAATCAAAATAGAAAAGCAGAGAAAACAGTTCTTTTCATTTTAGAACTTCGTTGGCTGATATACTTTGGGGCAAGCAGCAAGCCCACTCTTCCTTGTAGTTTATTAGAGAACGTTTCAAAGCAGATACAGCATGCAGAGGCGCACCTTGGATTTTCATGGAAGAATACTCAAAATTGTGTCTCCTCAGCACAGAGCTAAACCAAAATAAAAGATCAAGGGAGGCAGGGTTCCAATGAAATGTTTTCAGAAATACTATGGCTGCTGAGCAAAGGAATTAAGCCCAACCTCTGTAGTACTATCATCTACTTCCCAGGAATGTCTTTAGGGATGCTGGCCATTCACTGGTGTGTGAGAAGTAAACCTGTAGCCAGATGGCTAGGAAGTGCTGGGATTCTGTTTGTAATATTATTTAGCTATCTCTTTAAATATCCGTGCATGGTATGCCTTTATAGCTATACCTGACATGCCAACACACATGGTCCCTTCAAGAATTATGGTTAGTTTGGTTAGTGAATGACTAATTTGGATGAGCAAAAATTCACCAGAATTCTTCTCTCAGATCTTCTTTTCCATCCTTCCCATGAAGTACCCTGATCTCTGTGACTTATAAAAAGAAATTCATTAATGTTAGCTTACTAAAACAAAATTGTCTACATATTGACTGTCAGCATGACAAACCAATTTCATGGTTTACTTCCTAGATCAAGTCTTGTAGTCTCACAAGGCTGATGTGCATAGAACCCAACCAAAAAAAAGAAAAAAAAGTTGTATATGGAGCTCACCCTTCTACAGTGACACTAGCGGGCTGTCCCTGGTTTCACTGATGAAGTCTCCATGCTTCTCAGCCCTGTCCCACCCTTAAAGCTGGCTTCTACAGAGTCTACATCCTGAGACCTTTGCTCTTTTGGGCATTGAGGAGAAGTGGAGGGGGTCTGGCTTATTTTCTTCATTCTTGCACTCCATCCTTTCATATTCTGAATACAAAATGCAAGCTGGCCACAATAGTTGGGAAGATTTCCTTTCCTGTAGTTATACTGCGATCCCTCCATACTCTCCCTTCTCCTGGTCCTCAAACTCTGGAGGTAGTAATCCTCCTCTACGTGGTTTCACATTCATACAAACAGTTCCTTAGTTCAGCTTGCTTTTGGCTCATTATCTCTTCCATACCAGAAGGCCAGTGGCCTGTCCATTTCCTACTTGCCAACCAATCCTCTGTGGATTCCTCTAACCCAAGCTTACCATGAAAACTCACTGATAATGCAATTCAGTACAAGGGATAATTAATTTAAAGATCAGATCTCACTGTTGGTCATGCTTCTTACTACTTGAGTGACCTAGATGGGTTGTTCCAACTCTGTGTGCTTCAGTTTACTCTTTTGTAAGATAGGATCATTAGCTAGAGAGTTAAGAAATGTTCTCTCAGGGCTGGCGAGATGGCACAGCAGTTAAGAGTACTTACTAGTCTTGTAGAGGACCTGGGTCCAGTTCCCAGCACCCACATGGTGGCTCACACCCATTCTTAACTCTAGTTCTAGGGTGCCCAGTGCCTCTTCTGACTGTAATGGTCTGTCCTGTCCCTTTAAGAGACAAGCCCTGCCCTCTCCCTTATTCCTCTCAACTGTCAAACTACATCAGAGATCTTTGAGAAGAATAAAATTTTACTTGAGTTATCCATTAAAAAATGACAGAGAACTTACTTGGTATTATTCCCAATTCTGAGGATAAAAAAAAGACTAATATAAAACCTACTCATTCCTTGCTAATCAACTAATTATAGTAAGTTTGGCATATCACTGATCTGCTCTAGCAAGGCAGTCAGGAAGGAAGAATTTCTGGTGGACATTTTTAAATATTGTTTTTAAACATATGTATGTATGGCTGAGTGTCTGTACATATACCCATGCATATAGTGACTATGGAGGTCATTGTTATGGTAAAAATAAAATGCCACAGGTCCCTTAGTGGTGGCAGTGGGCAGCAGGCATGAGACCACAGTGGGCCATGAAGGCAGCCAGTCCCAGGCAGGGAGCTGCATGGCGAGTGAGAGACAGATACCTATTAGGCATGCCATGCAGAGAACGTGGGTATTTATTTAGTGGGTTATGGAAGGAAAAGGAAAAGTGGGAAGGGGAGAAGGGAGAAGAACAGAGGCAGAGAGACAGAGACAGAGAGGGGGAGGGGAGAGATGGGGAGAAAAGAGAGAGACAGAAGCTGCTTCTTTGGGAGAGACACATAAAGGAAGGAGCTCAGGATGGAAGAAGAAGGAAGACCCACTTGCCTAGGCAGATGGGGAGGGAGTGGGTGGGTCTTGTCTCTTAAAGGGACAGGACAGACCATTACATTCCCATCTGTTCTTTATAAAAAAGTGGGAGGTTAGGCACAATAGGTTAAAGGAATTTGGACAGCAGATCCTCAAGACTGCTTCCTGTTTATTTGTGGACATTGTCATGGGGGACTTGAGAAAGCTGGGTGCTGGTCACATCCTGGGGTAGCTGATCTCTTTGCTCCTGTCCAGTGTTTGTGGTATGGAAATGTCTGGTGTCTCATACACCTCTTTAAAGTATTGGTAGAACAGAGGACAAAGTTAAGTTTAGAGAAAAAATTTAGGACCAGGAAATTGAGAGGGGTATATTTGACCTGTTTAAGGTGGATCCTTTAATTCAGCTCCCTGGAACTCACCATAATTCTTTGGGTTTGTGAAAACTTAAGTTTTAGACATATACGTTGTATAACAGTAGCATATTTATGCCAGAATGATTGTGACAGATGGTTTAGCACAATGAAAAGTGTTTTTAAGACTATGGAAGGCAGCATGAAAGAGATTTGATGACTTGTACTTGTTGAAATTTGTTTGGTTAGACTGTCCTTTTGAATGACAAAACCTCTCAACTGTCAAACTACGTCAGAGATCTTTGAGAAGAATAAAATTTTATTTGAGTTATCTATTAAAAATGACAGAGAACTTACTTGGTTGGCACCTAGAGCTACTTCTCAGGGTCCTCCATGGTCACTGATGGTCATATTTTTCCTTTACTGCTTAGCACAGTGCCTGCCAGACTCCAGGGCTTTACACCTTGAACATTCTAGGCAAGTACTCTGCAGGAAGCTACACCTCTAGCTTATGTTTCTTTTGAACATAGTTCACTGAATCTAGCAAGTGATTAGTATTTATCTGTTTCTATCATAGCCTCGAAAGTCATATATTAAATCTATATTAAATTACTTATGAATTAAGTACTATTGTTGTTAGCCCCTTGTATAGCCTTCTTCACCTTTCTTTTTTTATTATTGATTTTTATTGAGCTTTACATTTTTCTCTGTTCCCCTCTCTGCCTCGCCCCTCCCCCCTTCAACCCTCCCCCAAGGTCCCCATTGTTGTGCTTTCCTGTCCCTTTAAGGGACAAGCCACGCCCACTCCCATTACCTCTGACCTGCCCGCTGCCATCTTGGGCCCTTCCTTTTCTGCTTCCTTGACGTGTGTACTTTTTATTATAAGGAAGACCTGGGAATGTTATGGTTTTGGTCCCTTTAAGAGACAAGCCACACCCATTCCCCTCCCCAACCGCTGAGGCAGGCTGATCTTCAGCTTCCGGCCTGAGCTCCATCTTTTTCCATCTTCCTCTTGGAGAGGCAGCTTTGCTTCTGCCTCTCTCCCCACTTCTCTGCTTCCCCCTTTCTCTGTCTCTTTCTCCTCTTCTCTCTCTCTCTCTCTCTCTCTCTCTCCCTCTCTCTCTGTCCCCCCTTCACCCTTCCTCCTCCATAACCCCCTGAATAAACATTCAACCTCACCCTGCATGTCGTGTCTATCCATGTTTCTGTCTTCTGCCCGCCCGCCATGTATCTCCCTGCCTGGAACCAGCCATTGCTCGGGGCAGCAGCCTACTCTGCCTGGGGTCCACTGCCTGCTGCCACATGGCCCGCCACCACTGCTCTGGGACCAGCAGCTGTCTCTGCCTGGGACTGGCTGCTCCCAGGGCCCGCTGTCTGCTGCCACATGACCCGCTACCACCATTTGGGACTTACAGCATTTCTGCTGCCTACTGCTGTGGGGATCTTGGAGCATTTTAAAAAAAGAACAATACCCATGCTCTCAATTTACTCAGGAGATCTTGTCTTTATACTTTCTACTTCCCATGTAGGTTATATCTATATAAGTCTCTCTTAGTGTCCTCATTGTTGTCTAAATTTAAGGATGTTAAAGGAAAGAAGTAAATGGGGGGTTATCTGAAACAGTCAATTAAGCAGTACATATACTTAGTACTCGCAACTTGGGTAATGTATCAAGAGGGGTATTGGTATGGGGACACACTCAGATATGAGCCTGTTCCCCTTGTCTGAAGGTCAGAGAGTGTGGGCTTATTTTTGCTCTTTCAAAATTGTTGACAAGAGGTGTGGCTATGAGGCAAAGACATTCTGACCTAGGGTGTGGCTACTAGGCACACTGAGGTGAATCCTCCCCACCCTGGCCAAAGGTCAGAGAATTCAAACACACTCCTGTGCTCCTTCAGTTTGACATAGGGAGGGGCTGCCTGGAGGACACTTGGTCTAGGGTGTGTTCACTGCCCAAGATATCAAATGCTTTACTCAGAAAATAATGGCCTGATTTTTCAAGTATTGAAGCAAGTAACTGTCCTAGTTGTCCTTTGTGTCATGTTAAAGCAGTCTTTTACCTCCCCCTTTTTGTATTGGGGTATAAAAGCATATGAAAATTAACCGTGGATGAATTAAATACTGAAACAGTGAATTCAGTGTTTGCTGAATTACCTTCCCAGTACTATTCTGCTTCTGTGTTTCTTTCTTATCTCTGTTCCTCCTACCTAACATTTCTAATCCTCATGCCCCTATCTTGGAACATACCCCCTCATAGTGAGGACCATGGTAGAAGTCACCCCAGAAAGGTGGCTTATGGCCGGCGGTGGTGGCGCACGCCTTTAATCCCAGCACTCGGGAGGCAGAGGCAGGCGGATCTCTGTGAGTTCGAGACCAGCCTGGTCTACAAGAGCTAGTTCCAGGACTGGCTCCAAAACCACAGAGAAACCCTGACTCGGAAAAAAAAAAAAAAAGGTGGCTTATGACACATCATAACTTCTACTTATTTCTTTTCCTGTTACCCAAAGCAGTTAGGTTCCAGTCTCCCATGTTTGCCCACTGCTGCCTTCAGTTTGCCACTGTGGACTCTAAACCTCTGAAAACAGAAGTCCAAATATACTTTTTCTTTTCTAAGTTGCCTTGGTCATGGTGTTTTATCACAGCAATAGAAAAGTTATTAATACAGATGACACAAGTAAAAAGCCTTCTGTAGAGGCCTTGTGTAGAGTCAACCCAGCAGACCCAGTTGACTCGTAAAATTAAGGCGTGAAGTGTCCTCTATGCCAAACTACATGCTTCAATTGGTTGCTTTAAACTAGGGTGAAATCAGGGTGGGTTTGGGTGGAGTAATTAGTAAAGACCACCCCAGAGGGGTTGTTGTTGTTTACTGTTGAAAGAAATAGAGGTAAGCTATTTAAAATTTTCACTTCTCAGTTTAAAAATACACACATATTTTAGTCCCTGTTATAAAAATGTGTCTTTTCCAAGAAATAGTGGAACATTCCTGTAATCCCAGCTCTCAAGGGGCCAAGACATGAAAGTTACAAGGTTTAGACTAGCTTGGGTTTTGTATGGGGGAGGGGGCAGGGGAATCTCCATTTTCTTATTATGCTTTAAGAATCAGTGCTGTCGGTTAATATTCAGGAGGATGCCTATATGTTTTTCTTTGGGTTCTCCTTATTTAGCTTCTCTAGGATCACTAATTATAGGCTCAATGTCCTTGGTTTATGGCTAGAAACCAAATATGAGTGAGTACATCCCATGTTCCTCTTTTTGGGTCTGGGTTACCTCACTCAGGATAGTGTTTTCTATTTCCATCCTGGGTCTGGAAAAGCCTGGGATAAAACCGGACTCTCGGAACATAGCGGACAATGAGGACTACTGAGAACTCAAGAACAATGGCAATGGGTTTCTGATCCTACTGCACGCACTGGCTTTGTGGGAGCCTAGGCAGTTTGGATGCTCAACTTGCTAGACCTGGATGGAGGTGGGGGTTCCTTGGACTTCCCTCAGGACAGGGAACCCTGATTGCTTTTCGGTCTGAGGAGGGGGAGGGGACGCAATTGGGGGAGGGGGAGGGAAATGGGAGGTGGTGGCGGGGAAGAGACAGAAATCTTTAATAAATAAATTAAAAAAAATCAGTGCTGTCTTCAGCTGTTGTAATTATTAATCTATGTAATGGTGTTCACTGCTTTCTGCAAGCAACAGATTATTCCCCTTGTGGAGCACAATCTTCTGGACAGGACAGTAGGGAAAACAGTGGTTTTGAAGGATAAGCATTTATAGGAACTTCAGGCAAGTGTGAATTCAATCCTTGCCATGGGCCAGGCTCTGGCTCTCTATCTCATTTACTGATGAGTGACAGCTGCTGAAGACCTGCTTTAGCTTTTGCCTGGGTTCAGATGCAAAAGAGGATGGAGGGGCATGAGATGGAGATGATCTGAGGGTGAATCAGGATGGTTGCCAGCAATGTTTAAGGTAAAAAAAAAATACACCTTTTATACTCTATAGTTGTGCATAGGATTAAATGGGAGGAAAGGAACGTGTGAGATGGGGTGTGGCTTGAGATAGGTGGTTGAGGAATCTAGCTTTGGCCTTGACTATAGGCACCTGTCTCTGTTAATTGACAGGTTCCTCTTGCTAGAGAGAGACTGCTTTGGCAAACAGGAACTTTCCTCAAGCTGCGGGAGTGGAGGCCTTACTCAAATACCTGACCTTGGGAAAAGACTTCTTGGGACAGGACAGCACAGCACAATTTAAGAGCAATTTTCATTCCTCGAGGGGATGTGAGCTGCTCCTAACCTTGTCCCTTTGTGTCCTAGTCTTGCTCTACAGGACTGGCCCCCTCAGCACACTCCCGAAAGGGAAGGGCCTGAAGTCTTATTCTTTTCTCATTACACCCTGCTATTTTGAATTCTTTACACTTATTAACTGAACTCTTGCCCTTAATGTCCTCAGGCTCTGGATCTGAATGGTAGGCATTTCATCCTTGGGGTCAGGTGTGTCTCATAAATCTCTAACTTTGTTGTTCTTGGTGTAATTAGGAGGGCACAATACAATGGGATTCCTGGTTCTCAGGTGGCAGGGAGTTTTTTTTCTAACAAGTTATTTTGTTTAAAGAGACTGCCATTGTACACATTTTCATCCTTCACCAAAGCCCTTTTGCCCCCAATCTCCCAAAGGAAAAGGCATTAATAGTGAGAATCATCAGAAATGGAAGTCAAAAGGTGCTGGAGAAGTGTGGTCTACAATTTCAAAATGCTAGACGGCAGGAAATAATCAAATTGAGAGCTAAAATCAACAAAATACAAACAAAGAAAACAATACAAAGAATCAATAAGAAAAAGAGTTGGTTCTTCGAGAAAATCAACAAAACAGACAAACCTTTATCCAAACTAACCAAAAGGCAGAGAGAATATCCAAATTAACAAAATCAGAAATGAAAAGGGGGACATAACAACAGATATGGAGGAAATACAGAGGATCATTAGGTCATATTTTGAAAACCTGTACTCCACAAAAATTGGAAAACTTAAAGGAAATAGACAACTTTCTGAATAAATATCACTTACCAAAATTAAATCAAGACCAGATAAGCAAATTAAACAGACTATAACTGCTGAAGAAACAGAAACAGTCATCAAAAGTCTTTCAACTAAAAAAAGCCCAGGACCAGGACCAGATGGTTTCAGCTCAGAATTCTACAAAACTTTCAAAGAGGAACTAATACCAATATTCCTCAAATTATTCCACACAATAGAAACAGAGGAAACATTACCAAACTCTTTTTATGAGGCTACAATTACCCTGATACCCAAAACACAGAAAGACATTACTAAGAAAGAGAACTACAGACCAATCTCACTCATGAACATTGATGCAAAAATACTAAATAAAATAGTGGCAAATCAAATCCAAGAACACATCAGAACCATCATCCACCATGATCAAGTTGGCTTCATGCCACAGATGCAGGAATGGTTCAACATATGAAAATCTGTCAATGTAATCAACCATATAAACAAGCTGAAAAATAAAAACCACATGATCATCTCATTAGATGCTGAAAAAGCATTTGACAAAATATAACATCCCTTCATGATAAAGGTCTTGGAGAGAACAGGGATACAAGGAACATACCTGAACATAATTAAGGCAATATACAGGAAGCCAACAGCCAACATCAAACTAAATGGAGAGAAACTCCCAGTGATTCCACTGAAATCAGGAACAAGACAAGGTTGTCCACTCTCTCCATATCTATTCAATATAGTTCTTGAGGTCCTAGCTAGAGCAATAAGACACCAAAGGAAGATCAAGGGGATACAAATTGGAAAAGAAGAAGTCAAACTCTCACTGCTGATGATACGATAGTTTTCATAAGTGATCCCAAAAATTCTATCAAGGAAATTCTGCAACTCATAAACACTTTCAGCAATGTAGCAAGATACAAGATTAACTAAAAAAAAAATCAGTAGCCCTCCTGTACACAGATGATAAAATGGCTGAGGAAGAAATCAGAGAATCAACACCCTTCACAATAGCAACAAATAGCATAAAATATCTCGGAGTAACTTTAATCAAACAAGTGGAAGACTTGTATGACCAAGAACTTTAAATCTTTGAAGAAAGAAATTGAAGAAGATATCAGAAAGTGGAAAGACCTCCCACACTTTTGGGTAGGCAGAATTAATATAATAAAATGGCAATCTTACTGAAAGCAATCTACAGATTCAACACAATGCCCATCAAAGTCCCAGCAAAATTCTTCAAAGACCTTGAAAGAATGGTACTCAACTTCATTTGAAAAAGCAAAAAAACCAGAATAGCCAAAACAATCCTGGGCAATAAAAGAACTTCTGGAGGCATCACACAATCCCTGACTTCAAACTCTTCTACAGAGCTACAGTACTGAAAACAGCCTGGTACTGGCATAAAAACAGACAGGAGGACCAAGGGAACTGAATAGAAGACCCAGATAACAATCCATACATCTTTGAACACCTGATATTTGATAAAGAAACAAAAAATATCAAATAAAAAAAAAGAAAGCATATTTAACAAGTGGTGCCACGGACCGGCTCAAGGGAGCCACTCAGACTGCATAGCCAGCTAATCGAGAAACCTATCTATGCCTCAGCAGTGGCTAATATGGGGCCATCTGCCATTGACCTCCAGGAAGCCTAGTCCCGTAGGACATGTAGCTCCCATCCAGCATAATGATGTATGCCATGTCACACAGATGACACTGCAGTTGGTATGCAAAGTGGTGCTGGCACAACTGGATATCAACATGTAGAAAAATGAAAATAGATCCATATCTATCACCATGCACAAAACTCAAGTCCAAAAGGATCAAAGACTTCAACATAAAGCCAGCCGCACTGAACCTTATAGAAGAAAAATTGGGAAGTGCACTTGAACGCATTGGCACAGGAGACCACTTCCTAAATATAACCCCAGCAGCACAGGCACTGAGAGAAACAATTAATAAATGGGACCTCCTGAAACTAAAAAGCTTCTGTAAAGCAAAGGACACAGTCAACAAGACGAAACGACAGCCTACAGAATGGGAAAAGATCTTCACTAACCTCACATCAGATGAGGTCTGATCTCCAAAATATACAAAGAACTCAAGAAATTGGACACCAAAAGATCACATAATCCGATAAAAAATGGAGTAGAGACCTAAACAGAGAACTCTCAACAGATGAATCTAAAATGGCTGAAAAACACTTAAGGAAATGTTCAACATCCTTAGTCATCAGAGAAATGCAAATCAAAAGCACTCTGAGATTCCATCTTACACCTGTAAGAATAGCCAAGATCAAAAACACTGATGACAACTTATGCTGGAGAGATTGTGTGGAAAAGGGAACACTTCTGCATTGCTGGTGGGATTGCTGGTACAACCCCTTTGGATGTCAGTGTGGTGATTTCTCAGAAAATTAGGAAACAACCTTCCTTAAGACCTAATAATACCACTTTTGGGTATATATCTAAAGGATGCTCAATTGTGCCAAAAGGACATGTGCTCAAGTATGTTCATAACAGCTTTGTTTGTCATTGTTATGGATTTGCTGCAGGTCCTGAGGAGCTTGCTGAGGGGTCCCGGTGGCAGCAGGTCCACAAACCAAGGTGCTGCAGCCAGTCCGGCAGTTTGTTGCTGGAAAGTGCAAGTTCCCGGCGAGTGGTGTGGGCAGGTAGGTGGTGGATGGGAGGCACATAAACAAGCACATCATACAGAATATAATTAGATATTTATTAGTTGAGTTATGGAGGGGAAGGAAAAAGGGGAGAAGGGGGAGAGGGGGAGAGAGAGAGAGAGAGAGAGAGGGAAGAGAGAGAAGAGGACACAGAGAGAGAGCCAAGATGGTGAGGGAGAGAGAGAGGCTACAGGGAGTGGACCTGGCTTGTCTCTTAAAGGGACAGAATATTACAGTCATAACTAGAACCTGGAAACAACCTAAATGCCCCTCGATCAAAAAATGGATTAATAAAATGTGGTACATTTACACAATGGAGTACTACACAGCAGAAAAAAATAACAGCAACTTGAATTTTGCAGGAAAATGGATGAAACTAGAAAACATTATTTTGAGTGAGGTAACCGAGACACAGAAAGACAATTATCAAATGTACTCACTCATAGGTAGTTTTTAAACATAAAGCAAAGAGAGCCAGCCTACAAACCACAATCCCAGAGAATTTAGACAACAATATGGACACTAAGAGAGGTTTACATAGATCTAATCTACATGGGAAGTATAAAGTATAAAAAGACAAGATCTTCTGAGTAAATTGGGAGCATGGGGACTTTGGGGGAGGATTGAAAGGGTAGGGGGGAGGCAGGGAGGGGAGCAGAAAAAAAATAGAGCTCAATAAATATCATGGGAAAAAAAGAAACACGGCTTAGTGCAGACAGATTAGTGCAGTGCACTTAGTGCAGTGCAAAGTTTCTGACCAGTCTCCTTTAGTTTCTCAGAGACCTGGAGGATGGATATGGAGTCTTTTGCCATTGTAGTGTCTAGCAAGGACAAGGAAATTGATTCTTTTCCCTCCAACCTTGTGTTTGACCCCTCCTGACTCCCTTCCCCATCTGTCCTCTTTTTTTTTTTTTTCTTTTCCTGCTCTGCCAGGGCAGGATTCCACAGCACCCTTTAAAGATCTGGAATTTACCAAGTCAACCCTTGCTTCTCGTAAACAGCAACCCACAGCCAGGCAGGCACCAAAGAGAAACAATGGGATGGTATCCATGGGCTGGCAGCATCAAAGAGGGGCTCATTGCAACAACACACCTCTTGCCCTGAGTGATGATTGCATGACCCTCCCCCCATCCCAGCCTAGGAACATCCTTTCCAAAGGCCCTGAAGTAGATGGGCTTATTCCCAACCATGCAGAACCCAGGGATTAAGTCACTGATCTCAGAGGTCTCTGGCAGAGGACTGTTTAAAATTTAGATCTTTCTAGAATCAAGCAGTAATTGAATTAGCAGATGGTATCATTTGTGGAAAAGGAAGGAGCCTAGCCAGTTTGGATGTTCACCTTCCTAGGAATGGACGGAGAGGGGAGGACCTAGGACTTACCACAGGGCAGGGAACCCTGACTGCTCTTTGGACTGGAGAGGGAGGGGGAGAGGAGTGGGGGGAGGGGGAGAAGGGTGGGAGGAGGGGGAGAAGGGTGGGAGGAGGGGGAGGGAAATGGGAGGCTGGGAGGAGGTGGAAACTTGTTTTTTTTTTTTTTTTTTTGGTTTTTCGAGACAGGGTTTCTCTGTGGTTTTGGAGCCTATCCTGGAACTAGCTCTTGTAGACCAGACTTGTTTTTTTTTTTTTTTTCTCCTTTTCTCAATAAAAAAAATGGAAAAGGAAAAGAAGCTGAAGATGGAACTAAGAGGAACAGCTTGTCCTTTCTTATGGCATCTTGAAGAGCAAGGCCTTGTTGGAAGGATGAAGCTGGAGCTGGAGGGGTCCTTGGTTCGAGTGGGATTTGGAGCTAAGGATGAGAGTCCTGCTTAGGGGTAAAAATGCTCCATCAGCCACGCAGTGGTGGCGCACGCCTTTAATCCCAGCACTCAGGAGGCAGAGGCAGGCGGATCACTGTGAGTTTGAGGCCAGCCTGGTCTACAAGAGCTAGTTCCAGGGCAGGAACCAAAAGCTACGGAGAAACCCTGTCTCGAAAATCCAAAAAAAAAAAAAAAAAAAAAAAAAAAAAAAAAAAATGCCTCATCAGTGTGTGAGCTACTTGGAGGCACAGTCTGTCCCTGTGAGTTAAGGACTTCCAATACAACCAAGCTTCAAATAAATGCCAGATAGCTCCATTCTCCAACTGCCCTTGGGTTAGTTAATTCTACTTCCCTGTGATCTCTGCTTACCTCCCAGTTATCAATGCCCCAAGCTGGCTCTCCTCCTAAATTCTACACTAGGCTTCCTCAATCTAATGTGGTACCTCAGATGACCTTTCCTTCCTTCCTCTGCAATGCCAACTCCATTTTGAATCTCTACTAGAAAATTGAAACCTGAGGTGTGGACTCGAAGGAAAGAGACACTACTCTCATTTCCCCCAGCATCTAGCCCCACTGTAGAGTTTTTCCGAAGGTGATAGGCGAGGTCTCTGTTCTTGGGCTTGCCAGGTACAAGAAAGGAAAATTACAATCAGTTCTGTCTTCCTCTTAGAATGAATGACCTCATCATACATTCCAAAGCATGGGGAGCCTTCAGCACTCAGCCCCAAGGCCTCTATCTGTGAGTCCATCTTAACCCACAGTGCTTGGAGTGACAGTATGTCAGTGCGTCATCACTGGTTCTGTCTCCTGTGAAATACAGACTTCAGGAAAGGAATGCTTCAATAAAAAAGATAACAGACTGCTCACCCATGGGGAAGTCCTCCGAACTAAGACCTGTGCACTGTAACTCCTGGCCTGATAATATGACTTTGACATATGGGCTTAGGACACTTTTTAGATCGCTTTGTAGGTATCTGATTGTTGGGTAGGGTGAACCTAGCTTGCTTGCTTGTTTTTTAATTTTTAAAAATTTATTTATTTTTATTTAATGTATATTGATATTTTGCCATGGGTGTCAAGTCTCCTGGAACTAGAATTATAGACAGTTGTGAGCTGCCATATGAGCTATAGAAGTTAAATCTGGCTCTTCTGGAATAGCAGGTAATACTTGTAACCACTGAGGCATCTCGCCAACCTTATTTTTTTTATTTTTGAGTGTGTGTGTGTGTGTGCACATACATGCACATGAATACATTGCACTCAAAAGTCAAAAGAAGGCATTGAATCTTTTAGAACTGGAGTTACAGTTATAAACTTCCCAGTGTAGGCGCTAGGAAATAAACTTGGGTTCTCTAGAAAAAAAAGAAGTAAATGGTTTTTAAAAAATAAAACAAAGTCTTTAAAGAGAGAGTAAGACAGTCATAGATTAAAGGAATAGAGAAAAATAAGCCATGTAAAGATGGAACATACACAGAAAGTCTGGATTATGTATATTATGTATATGATTGTGTTTTCTTTGAATTTTTTGACTGTGAATGAGTACAGAGAGACATTGGAAAGGAGGTTCTGCTTTTGTTTCCACAGAAGATGAGAACCTGTGGATTCCTTCCAGATGAATGTGGTTTGCTGGACCAAGAGCCTCTGAAAAGTTCACTGTGAACACCCAAAACTACTTCACCCAACAAAAAGCAGAAAACGGTCTGGATAGAACTACACCAAGTTTTTTAATATTGATAATCTCTGAGACATTACACAGGTATCTGATGAAAACACGGTCATTTTTCTAAACCAACTACAAGAGACCGTGGTTCAATATACTTGACTGGACCCAGCCTCTGCAGAGGAAGCCTCAGTCCTGGTCACTCATTTCATTTCTCAGTCAGCACCAGATATTAAAAAGAAATTTCAAAAATCTGAGGAGGGCCCCCAAATTCCCATACAGAAATTGGTGAAAATGGCCTTTACAGTTTTTAATGCCCGAGAAGAGGCAGCTGAGTTCTCTTGACAGACAAGGCTGTGCGCTAAGCCCAAGCCCTAGCAGCTGCCCTGAGGCCACAGGGACCCCCCCCCCCCCCCACCACAAGGAGGACAAGGGAAGTCAAGCATGAGGCTCCATCCTGCCAGAACTCAGCCTAAGTCAACTCCACCAGGAGCATGCTACAGATGCAGTCATAATGATCATTTGGCACAATATTGCCCAGAGCCTCAGCTGTCTATGAGGACATGTCCTATCTGCCGACAGCCTGGACACTGGAAATCACAGTGACCCCATGCAGGCTCATCCTCTATACCACACCATGGAGGTCCAGCTTCACCAGCACCAGCAAGTGAGACTGTGCCAGCCTTCGAACTGCCCAGCCTGGCAGAGGATTGATGTGGCCCAGACTTGGTGCCTTCTCCAAGCTGCAGGTAGCAGGTAATTTCATTGACTTTTCGTTGGACACGGGAGCTACCTACTCTGTTTTGACATCTCACTCAGATCCTACAATCCCCTGACCAATTTCAGTCGTGGGGATAGATGAGACCCTTTCCATCCTACTTAAAACGCTGTCATTTCCCTGCGTTCTTGCGGGGCAATTCTTTTCTCACTCTATCCTACTCATACCTGTTTGCCCTGCACCCCTACTTGGTTGAGATATTCTCAGCTGCTTTGGGGCCACACTCACCTTGGCCCCCACACCCTCTCCTGAGTCTCACTTTCTTTTCACCTTAATAGCCTCATGAGTTCCTACCCAAGACTGTCCTGCCCCAATTCTCCCTTGTCCAGATCCCAAAATATGGGCTATTTCCACCCATGTGGTTGCTACTCACCACCAGCCAGTCCTAGTTTGCCTTAAAGACCCTTCTTCCCTCCCTTCCAGACCCCAGTTTCTTATTTCTGAAACCCACCACTGAGGCCTTAAGCCTATTATCACCCGCCTTCTATTCCAGGGTCTTTTAATTCCTGTCAACTCACCCTGAAACACTCCCGTCCTTCCCATATGTAAGCCTGCTCGTGCTTACCATTTGGTTCAAGACCTCCACCTCATAAATGAGGCAGTTATTCCAATTAATACAGTGGTTAACAACCCACACAATCTCCTGTCTAATGTTCCTCTTGCAACCTCCCAGTTTACTGTTGTGTACCTGAAAGATGCCTTCTTTACTGTTCCTTTACACCCTGACTCATACTTCCTCTTTGCCTTCACCTGGGAGGACCCTTGACACCCAGTCCTCCAGACAGCTTACATGGACTGCTCTCCCTCAGCGTTTTCAGGACAACTCCCATTTCTTTGGCCAAACCCTGGTTCAGGATCTCTCAAGCTTTGACCCCAGTCCTAGCACACTTTTCCAGTATGGTGATGATCTCCTCCTCTGCAGTCCCACATTGCCTCTGTCCCAACAGGCCACCTCTTGGCTTTTGAACTTCCTTGGATCCCTGGGATACAGAGTTCCACCAGCCAAGACTCAGCTAATGTTCTCCCACAGTTGTGTATTTGGATGTTTAACTCAGTCCAAGATCTAAGACCCTCACCTCTGACAGGGTCCAGGCCCTGTGGGATTCACAGCCCCCAACCACAGTGGCTCTTATTCATTTTTGGATTTGGATTATTGCATCAGTGGAGAGGCTTAACAGGGTGCAGGAACTTTTCAGTCTGTGCAGATGAAAAGGCAGGTTGGTGTTCCATGATCTGAGTTCAAGTTTCCACTGTTGCTCCATCCTGACTCTGTTTCCAGGGTTTGTGATTATATCTTGGGATCCTGGACAACTCTTATTAAGTCTTTCTAAGATTGAAGTTTAATGTTTAGAAAATGAGAAAAAAATACCTTGAGCTTATTTGAAGATGGCAGACACTATAAACTGCCATCACTTGTCTGATGGAGAAGAAAACACTATCACCACTTGGAACAGAGTGTCTGTGCTCTAGAAACAAATTGTAAAAACAAAGCAGGAATGTATAACAGACACTCCTAAATGAGGTTCAGAAAGTAGAGAAAGATATTGACCTGAACTAGATGAAATTCTATCTACACACTCAGTGTATATATAAATCTACTATTTAGTTTTTTATTTTAAACCCCATTTCTATTTTAAAAAAAAACAGAATACATTTAAAAAATACTAAAACGTAGCATGCAAACTTGTTGGGACCCACTTTTTGGGGTGACTTCTGCCGCCATCCTAGCCATGGTGGGTTTGTAAGTTCCAGGGTAGGAACATGAAGATTAGAAAAGTTAGGAAGGAGGAACAGGGATAAGAAAGAAACACAGGACATAGGATAGTGCCAGGAGGGCAACTCAATGCCTCCAGCACACTGAGTTCACCTGTGTTTATTTTCCATACATTTTATACCCCAATACAAAAGGAGGTGAAGAAGGCAAAATGCTGCTTTAACAGGATACACAGGACAACCAGAACAGTTACTTGCTTCAATATGTTGAGACATCAAGTTATTATTTCTTGAGGAAAGTATTTGATGCTTTACCCACCCTAGACCAAGTATCCTGAAGGCAGCCACTCCCTAGGTCATTCCTCCTATTTCAAAAGAAGGAGCAGAATTCTCTGACCTTTGTTCAGGGTGGAGAGGATCCACCTCTATGGGCCATCTTAATGTCCAAGTGACCCCACACTAGGTCTGGGCGTGTAGCCATAGTTGTTGTCAGTAACTTCAAACTCTCTGACCCTCAGACAAGGTGTGATAGGCTCACATTTTTGGGCCTCCACACAAACTAATAAAAGCTGCCTTCAAAGCATGGATTATCACTTCAAAAAGGTTAGTTCATACTATTTAATTCTTGATATTTAGTGAAAATATAGATTTAAATGTCAAAAGCACATACAGTATATTATGGAAGCATATTTGTTGCAGAATTTCAAATCATTAGAATATAAAATAAAGTAAAACATCTTTGACTCAACAAAATAGAAGAAAATGAATACAATAGGAAAAATTTCAAGATAATAGAATTTTTAAAGCATGAATTTTGAATGGTTTAAACTCTAAATAAGATTTTAAGTAACTGGATAAAAAGAAAAATACATCTCTAGAATTCTTAAGAGAAGGAGAAAATATGTGAGAGACAAAACATTTAGAAAAAGTAGCAAGTGGTGTTTGTTAGGTATTTAGGCATCTGTACTGGCCTGACCTTGGGGTATATGCCCTCAGCTGTAATCTCCTGTGAACATTCGCTATGTTCCTTTTAAAAGGGCCCTGCCCACCTCCCATCTCTCTTTTTCTCTGTTTCCTTCTGTCTGTCTGTCTCTCTCTCTTTCTTGTCTCTCTTCTTCTCTGCCACTCCTGTCTCAGAGGCCAGTCTCCCTCCTCCCCTCCCTTCTTTCCCATGCACTTCCCCTCAATTAAAAAACCCTCCACCTGAGCTCTGTCACATGGTGTTTTCTCTCTCACACCACTATTTTTCTCTAAATTACAACAGTGTAATTCATGACTAAGACTAGATGAGAGTCCAATAGAAATGCTATCGACAAATGATACTATATGCAATGATTTAATCTCAATTTTATATAAATAACCCATGAATTACCTTTAAAACAACAGGACATCAAAATATATAAATCCCATCTTCTAATAAGAGGAGAATGAACAAAATTGAAAATGAAACTCTGTTGGTGATCAGCCCTGCTTTTGGGTTTTCATGTGACTGTCGATGCTTTGCTCTTTTTTAGCTTTCTGGTGCCATCTAGTGTTTGATGAACACCATTGCTTCTACAGTGAGTGTTTACTAGAGTTATCAATCCAGGGCACATGAGATTCTTTCTATAGACCCTGAAAGAGCAAAGAAACTGTATTAAAGGACTTTCACAGCTCATGTCACCTTGGAACAGAAGCAGTGACTACTTCAGTCATTCATGACAGTATAGAGGACTAAAGTCCATAATCTAAACAGTTGCTAGGGCCTATGTTCTCTGTTCCTGCCTTAACCCAGGAGGTAGAACTAAGCCACCCTCATTCCTAGGATAGTATTAACAATTAAATTTTACTCAGATTTACTCTACCAAGAATATACGTGTATTCTGGTGTTTGATATTCTTTCTTCTCAGGATACACAGAGGCCTATGCCATCCTGACAAAAGTTCAAAGGGATGAAATTTCTCTTTTCTGAGACTGAGCAGCCTCTAGAGTAACCAAGTAGAGGCCATTTACAGGTGTAAACTGTTAAGAGACTTAAAAGCTCTCTCCAAACAAGGGAAAATTGCCCCCTGGTGTCTCATATAGAACACTAAATGTAGCGTTCTTCTAAATCTAGCAACAGGATCTTACTTTTTGTCTTGAATGCCTTCCTCACTTTACTTTCAGGCTCTGTTAGTGTAACCATACAAAATGTTAAAGAAGTCAAGCTTAGTAGTGACACTCTAAAGCTATTTACAGCTCTCCTGTGTCATGGTTAATATTGTTATCTTATCCTATCATTGATCTTTATTTGTACGTTCATTTGATTTCAAGCAAGAGATAAAGCAGTATAAAAATTGAACAATGGCTCAAAGACATTATATTTGAGAAGATAACAAATTCATAACATTTAACATTCATAACCGCCATTCATATGAAGTCTAGCAGGTTTGAAGTTCCTTTCTACTTTATGATTTAGAAACATTCATATCACAAAGACAGTTGGAATAAAATATGTTTCCCCCAAAAAGGTTTGTCCAGCACTCATGAGGTATGTCTGAGTAGAAAGGAATAATGTATTTGTTTCCCCACACAAATGGCAGCAGTGAGTTGGGTGGAGTGTTGATCTCAGAAGTTGTGACAGGAGACTTCTGAATTGAAGGCTCTCTTGATTAACATAGTGAAACAAATTGTTCCCCAAAATAATTTGTGTTGATTAATCTTCATTATCAACTTGACTGAATTTGGAATCCCATGGGAGACACACCTCTGGGTGGGTCTGTGAAGGTGTTTCAGGTATGTTTGAATGTGAGTAGCACCAACCCATGGGCTGTGTATTTTGGAAGGAATTAAAAGGGAAAAGGGAAGGGCAAGCTGGATGCTAGTACCTACTTCTCTGTTTCCCGAATAAGGAACAATATGGTCACCAGCACATCTTCCTCGATATGACAGACTGTATCCCTTATACCATGAGCCAGGATAAACCACTCCTTCTTCAAGTCACTTTGGTCACCAAAATAAGAAAACTAATGCAGAAAATTGTTACAAAGAACTAGGGTTGCTTTCGTAATAAAACTGTCTTTGACAATTGTAGGCCCCTAGAATTAGTTTACAGAAGAAATGTGGAATAGTTTGGAGTTGTTGGTCCGAGGAACACAGGACTGCTATGAAGTTAATAGGCCATTCTACTAGAAATTATCTTTGCCTCATCCAATTAAACAGCTCATCTACCAGCTTTATCTGGCCCTGTTCCAGGCATACAGACTCTTCATTGGCCTGCTCTAAGACAGGCCAGATTCTCACATCAAACATACTACCAAAAAAGAAGTCCATATGTCCAGATCAAACCACAAAAACACAAATGACCAAGAAGCTTGTCTCTCAACAAACCACTAATCCTATAGAATTATTTTTAATGACAATGAAATTCAGAATGCAAGAGAACAATCACAAATATTACCCCCAAATTCAAGGAATTTAAAGAATAAATGAACAAATATTTTATTGAACTCTAAGAGGATAACAATGAGTGCTAGAGTTATGGATATAACAGATCATGATAAAGTAATTCCACACTAGCTCAGAAAGGGGCATGATAAAGGGTTTTTTATTAAGGGGTAGACCCGCAGATGAACAGTCCTCTGCATGAGCAGGGAACAGGAACCAAATCCAGCAGCCAAGCGAGAGAGGCCACAGCAGCTTTATATCTGCATTTATAATACAAGAGACCACACTGAAGTGGGCTGCTATCTTAAAGGCTATTGGCTGAAGAAGTTCCCACAGCACCTCCTCCTTTTGTCTAAATAAGTGAGTTCCAGCCCCAATACAAAACTATATACAATAAGAACAAATATCAAGTGTAAAATTTGGAATTACAACCAACATAAACAATATCAAGCAAGAAAGATAGACTTAATGTTTTAATAATTATCATATCTCAAGGAGTCTAAGTCTTGTATTAGAAATGTCTTGGCTAAGTCAAGAGAGGAAAGTAACTACAAATATCTAGTCTTCAACCCCATCAAAGACCTGAGAAGGGAAATAACATTACTTGAGTAAACATGAATTGCAAGCAAACAACTTCCAAAATGTGCAATAAATGACAGAGACAACTGACTACCTAGGCATTCACGCAAAGTCTCATTTGCAATGTTGGAGCAACCAACTTTGACTAAGACCTAGAGTAACTGACAGACCATTTTTAGAGGCAGGAAAATTTTCAAAATTATCTCACCCTGTCTTGGTAAGGTTTGGCAGTCTTTTTTCTTGTATCCTGCTTGTCCAGTCCGGGCACCATGCATTTTGTCACTGGTGGAGGTATGGGCAGTTCTTTGTCCAAAGGCCAGTTTTGCTAAGAAGAAAACAAGCTCCAAGTAGAGTGTCTTTGGTGTCCAACATTCTCTCAGGAATAAATCTGTGCTGCCAGGAGTAATCATGTCTCATGTCAACAAAACCCTAAGTTATTTAAATGCCATATTCTACAGTTCTTTGAAGTGGTTGATGATTACCTATCCATGCGGAATACAATCTCTATGTATCTAAAGAACCTGATTAGTCTAACTGTAAGTATGACAAACATGGAAGACTATTGACCTATAATTTTTAATATCTTTATATAGCTTAAGGACTAAGGCTTCATATTAGAATATTAGACAATTCTTAAACAACTGTGTAGCAAATGAGAACAATGATCTCAAAATGTAAACACTGTATAAGTATCTTGATCATAAGTAAAAATGTATAGTGCAATATGGTAAGTAGATCCCAAAATTGTATATACAAAATGTCTTAAACAGATGTTGAAACATGCATGCATACAATATGACAACATAACTGTGCATAGGTGTACAAATATTGTAAACAGAAATAGGTGCATATTCAATATAACAACTATAATTTGGACTTGTATCAATATACAAGAATTTGTACCAATGTACATTGTCCATAAATAAGTATTTACTCTATTACCTGCTAATATTACTAGTGTGAGTAAGTTCACACTAATCTACCTGTTATTCCATTCAATTTCCTTTTTTTTTAAAGGAGATCCCTGAGCTTATATAATTTCCACCTCAACCCCCAGGTCTATACCAATTATAACTAATCACTAATTGATGTCCCTAATCCTGAGGACAGACTCTGTTAAGAGAGGGGATGTTATCAAGCTCAAATTCAAGGTAGAGATAGAAAAATTCAAAAGAACACAAGTGAAATGAAGATGGAATTGAGAAAATCAATATACCAATTATCAAACACGGGGGGGGGGAAGCATTACAAGTAGAAATAAATCAAGCAAAAGATAAACTATCATGATGTAAAAATAGAGAACCAAGACCAAACATGCAAAATTTACAAAAAGAGTACTAACTCAAAGAAATGGTCATATAGGAAATGTGGGACACTATCAAGAGACCTAATCTTCAAATTACAGACATGGGTGGCTGTAACATGAGGGCTGGCTTGTTGGGGTTCAGAGGAATTCCAGGTCAATGACACAGAATAGATCTTTAACAAGATAATAGACAAAAACTTCCCCAAGCTAAGGGAAGATATACCCACATAAAAACAAGAAGCACACACTACCCTAACTAGACAAAACCAGAAGAGGAACTCCCCATGACTTATCATGTTAAAACCACAATTCAGTTGTAGGACTGTTCAACTTATATAAATCATTAAGATAATAAGTCACATAAATGTTTTTAAAGATAAAAATCACATGATTGTCTCTATAGAAGAGGAGAAAGACTTTGGCAAAATCCAATACGCTACCAAGACAAAAGTCCTAGAAAGAGTAGGACAAGAGAGAACATACCTCAATATATAAAGATTGTTTATGGCAAACCCACAGCCAACATTATCTGAAATGGAGAAAAACTCAGAACAAACCCATTAAAATCAAGAATCCCTCTATCCTTCACTCCTTTTCAATATGGTGCTTAAAACAATAGCCTAAACAATAAGGCAATAGAAGGAAATTAAAAAGATACAATTAGAAAAAGCAATCAAATTTTCTTGATTTTTATATGATATGCTTTTATACACGAGAGGTCTCAAAATTCCACTAGAAAACTTCTAGAAAAAAATTAACAATTTTTGGCAAAGTACAAAATCTAGTTACAAATATTGGTAGTTTTCTATATAGCACCACCAACATACATGAAAGACACCAGACACACATACACATTTACAAAATAAATAAAGACAATGAAATGCTTTTGAACAACCTCGCCTTCAAATCTCTGAAGAAAGATATTAAGAAAGACACTAGAAAATGTAAAGAAATCCTGTGTTCATGGATCGGTAGAATTAATATTGTGAAAATGACCAGCCTACCAAGAGTAATTTACAGCTTCAATGCAACCTGAAGCAAAATATCCACAACATGATTCACAAAAATAGAAAAACAATCCTAAAATTCATATGCACTGAAAGAAACCTTAGATAGCCAAAGCAGTTAGAAAAAAATAACACTGGAGGGATTGCCATCCAGACTTTTAAATATATTATAGAGCTATAATGATTAAAAAAAAACAACACAGACAAAAGAAATGTAGACTAGTGGAAAGAAATGGAAGACTCAGAAGACTCAAGAATGAGTACATATAACTACAGCCATCTGATATTTGATAAAAAGCCAAAAACATACACCAGAGAAAAGAGTATCTTCAACAAATGATGCTGAGAAAACGGAATGTCTGAATGCAGAAGAATGAAAATAGACCTATATCTATTCATCTGCAAAAAACCCTAAACAAAACAACAACAAAAACTCCCAAGTGAACCAAAGATCTCCCTTTGAAACTTAAATTGCTAAAAACTACTAGAAGAAAACACAGGTTACACCCTAGGTAATAGAGGTATAGGAAAGGACTTTCTGAATAGGACTCCATTTGCCAGGAATTATGGTCAATATTTGACAAGTGGGACCTCAAAGAACTAAAACACTCTGTGTAGCTAAGGAAACAATAGATCAAAAAACAAAGGATGAAAAAGAATGAGAAGGGACAAAGAACACTAAGGTTGATTGATGGAGCCTCAGGAAATCAAATTATTTTATATTTACCTAAAATTATTTACCAGGACACATAGTATATATGTATGCATAATATATATACATTATATAATGTAATATAAATCTGTGTGTATATATAGCTTCAACAACGTTATACCACTTGGGCTAGCAATGATTTCTACAAGAGCCATAGATTACCCAAACCCCTAGTCCCTGGTATAAGAAACTTTCATTTGAATGCTTGGTGAAGGTATTCCAAAGGACTTCCTAAAACAATGTATGCTATTGCTATTTCTCTTGGTTGCCTCTCAGAGGTTGAAGTTAAGTCCCCAGAAAGTACTATGTTGCTTTTCTCAAGGGAGAAAAGCAACCAGTAGTCCTCACCAGCTGTAACATCTATGAACTACAAAGTAACTAGCCTGGAAAGATAAAGGAGAAATAAGTGGAACCCACACATTGGTACTAACCAAGAGCTTTCTAATTGGACTTAAAATTGGCTCAGGTGGGAAATCATGCCTGGCACTAGAAACATAGACAACCGCCCAAGGCTAGTGAGGCCATGGACCTTAGAGATAATCTGCTATTGCCACTTGGATATACCACAACAACTCCTAACTACATTCTAAATTTGATCACGCCCTCAGAGAAGGATAGCTAAAACCCCTCAACAAAGAGGCTTCTCTCTACAACAAATGGAGACCATCACAGAAAACGACAACTGAACATAGAACAGAGGTCAGCAGATCATGTCTCTCATCTGCATCTATGACTCAGAGGACGTCTCAGAAAGAGGGGCAGAAAGATTGTAAGAGCCAGAATGTCAAAAGTTTTCTGTGAGAATGCCTCCCTTAGAAACGGCCGTATGCTTCAACAATGGTGTGTCAACACAGAAGGAGGAAATCTCACAGGGTCCCACACCTAGGCAAAGAATTACAGGACACTAATGACTGCTGAGACAGGGGGATTGGCTTCTCCCAGGGATGAGCACCCTAGCTGGTTGTCCAATTAAAGTGGTCAGTCCTGAACCACATACACACAAAGGCCAAAAAAACCTCAATGAGCGGTATTTATATATCACGTCAAACCATGTCTCATTCTCACCAATAGATAGTTCACCTGAGGAAAAAAACTAGATAGAGAAGCTGTAGAATTAAATGAAATCATAAATCAAATGGGCCTAGCAGACATCTACAGCATATTCCACTCAAATGGTAGAGAATGTACTTTCTCCCCAGCAGCCGTGGGAATGTTCCTTAAAATAGGCTATGTATTAGGGCACAAAGCAAGCCCTAGCAAGAGCAGGGAACTTGGAATCACATCCTGAAATCAAATGCAAGAAAATTGAAATCGTGTCCTGCAATCTACTTGACAGCCATTCATTAATGATGGGTATCAACAACAAAAGGCAGAAAGAAAGTACACAGATTCATGGAAGATGAATGAAACACGAGAAAACCAATTGGGTGGAACAAGAAATCAAGAGGGAAATTTAGAAATTCCAGAAGTGAAGGAAATAAAATCATAGTATGCCAAAATCTACAGAATACGATGAAAGCAGTCGTGAGCAGAATTTGCAGCACTAGGTCCCTACATAAGAAAATTGAGAGATGTCAAATTAACAGCTTCCTGATGAACCTGAGGGCCCTAGAAAACCAATGACCATGATGATCCAAAATGAACAAGTGAGAAGAGAAAAACAAAATCAAGACTGAAATTAATGTAACAAAAAATGACATGAAAAAATCAAAGAAGCAAGAATTAATACTCTAAAAAGATTAACGAGATTGAAAAACTTGTAGCCAAACTAACAGAGAAGAGAGAGAGAGACAGAGAGAGAGAGAGACAGAGAGACAGAGAGACAGAGAGACAGAGAGAAAACAATTATGGCAATGCATTACTGTAAAATATCTCGTATTCTAAGAGACTAGAATTTCTGCTGGACCTCATAGCCAGAGTTAATAATACAGCAGTTAAGACTGCTATTCTGATATGTACTCAGAGTTAATAAGACAGCAGTTAAGACTGCTATTCTGATATGTACTCAGCCTGTTTCTGTAAGAAAACAATATATTAATCAACCTTACATGCCTTGGATTCCCAATGTAATCAACTTTTACAACCTTAGTTAATGCACAGCTATATCTTTTCTTTTTTTTATTGAGTTTTTTTTAACACAATCTTTCTCATTTTACATTGCTATCCCTATTCCCATTCCCTCCCCTCCACTTGCTTCCTTCGCCTTCCCCTGACCCTACCTCCCCATCTACTCCTCATAAAGGGTAAGGCTTTCCACGGGGAGTCAACAAAGTCTGACATTCACTTGGAGGCAAGACCAAGCCTCCCACCCCCATCCCCCATAATTAGGCTGAGCAAAGTATCCCTCGGAAAAGAATGTGCTCTTAGATACCAGTTCAAGCCACTAGGGATAAATCCTTGTCCCACAGCCAGTGACCCCACAGACTGCTCAAGCCTCATAGCTGTCCTCCACATTCAATGGGTCTAATTTGGCCCTATGTAGGTTCTCTCTCTCTCTCTCTCTCTCTCTCTCTCTCTCTCTCTCTACCAGTCCAGAGTCAGTGAGCTCTCAGTAGCTCAAGTCAGCTGTTTCTGTGGGTATCACCATCATAGTCTTGACTCCTTTGTTCATATTATCGCTACTCCCTCTCTTGGGCTGGTCTCAAATAGCTCTGCCTAGCGCTTTGCTGTAAATCTCTGTATCTGTTTTCCATCAGTTGCTGGTTGAAGGTTCTAAGATGACAATTAAATCATCAGTCTGATTACAGGTGAAGATCAATTTAGGCATCCTCTCCACTGTTGGTTAGAGTCTTAGCTAGGGTCATCCTTGAGGATTCCTGGGATTTTGGATCCTCCTGGGAAGGGGAAACAGACAAGAATTCCTGAGAAAATTGGGGGGAGGAGAGAAGGGAGTGTGGAAGGGGAGGGGGAGAGGAGAAAAGGAAGGGGAGGGAAGAAGAAAAGGGAAGAAGAAAATATGAGGGAATGGGATGCTCAAGAAGGGGAAAGACAGTGAGAGAGAGAAAGAAAAGAGAATATCTTGATTGAGGGAGCCATTAAAGGGCTATCGAGAAACATAGCACTAGGGAAAATCCCAGGAATCCTCAAGGATGACCTCAGCGTAGCTGCAATCTTAAATTATGTTCTCTTTCATGCTTATGTCCCAGAATCCCAATGGTAATTCATTAATGCATTCAATTCATGTAAGAAATTATCCAAACTAATGAAGTTAGAGATGAAAAGGGAGGCATTCTAAGAGAAACTGAGAAAATTCCGAGGACCATAAGAACATACTTTGAAAACTTCTTTTCAAGAAAAAATGGTGGGTCTCAGAGCCCCTCATCACATCCTTATCCAGGCTATTGAATTCTGTTGTCTTTATCTGGCTCCCGTTCCACAGGGTGGGTGCGTTGGCCTGGCATTTTGCACAAGATTGGCAATAACAGATGCTCTGTATATTTTGGTCAACTTAACAAACGTATAATCATTGTGACAACTGGTGACAAGGAATTCATTTGAAGGAAAAATAAAAAAAATTAAAAAAAGATTTATTACGTAGTGTTCTGCCTGCATGTATGTCTGTAGGCCAGAAGATGGCACCAGAGCTCATTGGTTGTAAGCCACTATGCGATTTCTGGAAATTAAACTCAAGTCCTCAGCCAGTGCTCTTAACCTCTGAGCCATCTCTTCAGCAGTTTAAAAACTTCCAATCTACCAAACTGGGAAATCTAAAAGAAATGGATGAATTTCTAGATATATATTCCCTGTCAAATTTGATAGAAATGAAAGCAAACAATTTAAATAGACCCATTTAAATTTAATGTAACTTAAATTCTCCCAACTAACAAAAAGCCTTAGTCAGGTGGATTTAGTTCAGAATTCTGTTAGACATTTCAAAGAACTAGTGCCAATATTCCTTAGACTATTCCAAAAAGTAAATAAAGAAAGGAGCATTTCCTAATTCTTTTACAAAGTCAATATTACCCTGATACTAAACCTGACCAGACTTAACCAAGAAATTAAAAAAACAAAAAAAAAAGGAAAGAAGAAAACTATAGATCAATATCTCTGATGAATACAGACCCAAAATTCTCAATGAAATACTTGCAAACCAAATTTAAGAACACTTCAAAGTGATTTTTCACCATAATCAAGTTGGCTTTATCCCAGAGATGTAGGGATGGTTCAACATACATAAATCAATAAGTTTAATACACCACATAAATAGACTAAGTGACAGAAATCACTTGATCATCTTATTAGTTTTAGAAAAGGCCTTTGATAAAATCCAATATCCATTTATGATAAAAAAAAAAGTCCTGGAGTGGATGGGGATACATAGAGCAAGTCTCAACATAAAGCTATATACAGGAAGCCCATAAACTGTGTGGTGTGCAAGCACCTTCTGTCTATGTGTTGCTTTTATTGGTTAATGAATAAAGTTCTGTTCCTCCCTGCCATAGGCTCAAAGCAGTTCTTTTTTCCTTAACCAATAAAAGCAACACATAGACAGAAGGACCTCCCACACCAACTGTGTGTCACAGAAAGGCAGTGCTGAAAAGGAAAGCTTATGGTACCACTAAAATTAATAAACACATTTGAAAAGGTCATACAAAGAGACAATGGAACACATAATTGATTCGTTGGAAGAGTAGCAAGAATAACATTTAGTCAAATTAGTCAAAAGAGAAAGAAGACTCAGATTAATAAAACCAGAGATGAAAAGGGTTTGATGCATGTGTTTAGGATTTGCAGTGCCCTCTTAGTTAACTGCTTCCTTGATTAGAATGAAGTGTCCTTTATCTCTTCTGATTAGTCTTGGTTTGGAGTATATTTCGTCAGATACTAGGGAGGCAATAGCTGCTTGCTTCCTCGTTCCATCTTCTTGGAGAATTTTTTCCAATCTTTAACTTTAGAATAGTACATATCTTTAAAGCTAAGATGAATTTCTATTATAAGCAACAGAAATATGGATTTCCTTTATTAATCCATCAGATAACCTGTGTTTTCAGAGAGTAAAGACCATTACTATTTAAAGTTATTAGTGAAAAGTATGTGTTGATCGCTCTCACTTTGCTGCTTTTCTTACTGTTTGTGTTCTTGGTCATACTTTGTGTTTCAGTAATTAGAGCTTTACTTGTTTCCTTTCTATAATTTATTGGCTATGCTTCTTCCTGTCTGTTTCTTGGAATTGAATGACTGCAGTACCAGGTGAAACAGAAACTTCTGTCTACAAATGGTGCCCAAATGTTTAGCAAGAATTCCCACATAAAGCCTGAGAAAGCTTTTTTTTTTTAAAAAAAAGGATTCTAGACAGACAAAAACAAAGTCAAGGGCAGCTTCTTGATAACCATTCTTTTCTCTGGTAGGCTGTTTGCTGGTGGAAAGCAGAGGCACGGCTCCTTTAAGAGAGGCTTCCTGACTCAGCAGTAACACTAAAAACATTGCAGCTCTTTTAAGAGGCCCTGTCACCAAACACTTAAATGGTGTTTGTATGCAGCCAGCTTTAGGCTTCTTGGTGGTAGAATGGACCCCAGCATCTACCCAATGGTTGCTTATTTGTTTGATTGATTGGCAGGTTCTCACTCTCTAGCAAAGTCTGGCCTTGATCTTGTTATTTTCTAACCTCAGCATCCTGAGTGTTAGACTAAGTGTTCCTAAGAGTTAGGCTTCTGGGTGTGCTATTTTTAAGAGAATTTTACCATTTAATCTGACATGATGGTCCCCCAATTTATATTTTTATTGATATATTTGCACATGTATGTGCATTTGTGTGTGCTTGTGAGTGGGTAGGAGAGAGTTATTTTATTCCACTGTTTAAAGGGTGTAAAGCATCGTGAGATGAAGGCATGGTGGTTCAGGTGACCTTCCATGGTGGTGGTGACCGTCCATGGTGATGGTGACCGTCCGTGTTGGTGGTGACCGTCCATGGTGGTGGTGACCGTCCATGGTGGTGGTGACCGTCCATGGTGGTGGTGACCGTCCGTGTTGGTGGTGACCGTCCGTGGTGGTGGTGACTGTCCATGGTGATGGTGACCGTCCGTGTTGGTGGTGACCGTCCGTGTTGGTGGTGACCGTCCATGGTGGTGGTGACTGTCCATGGTGATGGTGACCGTCCGTGTTGGTGGTGACCGTCCATGGTGGTGGTGACTGTCCATGGTGATGGTGACCGTCCATGGTGGTGGTGACCGTCCATGGTGGTGGTGACCATCCATGGTGGTGCTGGTGCCTCTGTCCACTTCATAAAAAACCTCTTCACATATTGTCAGGTCCGGAAACAGTCCTTGAGCCCGCAAGAGAAGAGGATATCACCTCCAAAGCTCATCCCAAGATTCCATTTCTGCTTGTTGGGCCATATCTCCCAAAAGTTATAAGACCTTCCTAAATTGTTTCACCAGCAGGGGATCAAGTATTCAAACTAATGAGTCTGAAGGGGCCATTTTAGATTCAAACTATAACACACACACACACGCTCGCGCGCGTGCACACACACACGCACACACACACACAAGCACACACACTCACCAGGCTATATCACATATTTAATTGCCAAAATTCATAAATCTATAGCACATGTCAGTTCTATCTTATACCACCACAGATTAAATGAGCCTCTTTTTTTTTATGAAGTATGCAACATCAGATCTTTGTATGACAATACAAAATGGACTGCTAATACTGTGGTCTTTAGAAATAAGCTAGGAATTTAGTGACCAACAAGCAAGAGAATGGCACAAAGAATTTGAATTTTCATTTCAAATATATCAAAATTACTTAAACTTTGTTTCCAATTTCAGTTCAATTTTGGGCAACATTTGCATGGAGGCAATGGGGAACTGTAGTAGATCTGCCATCTAAGTTATTTCTTATCTGAGGAGATACAATATGCTGTTTTGTTTACTTGCTTGTTTGATTGGTTGGTTGGTTTTGGAAACCAGGTCTTGATACATACCCCAAGCTGACTTTGAGCCCATGATGTTTGTTCATGCTCAGATGATAGAAGTGCATATTGTATACTTTTAAGATACACATTACAGCTATAAAAATGCAACAAATAATACTTATATGTGCCAGGTGGTGGTGGCACATGCCTTTAATCTCAGCACTCGGGAGGCAGAGGCAGGTGGATCTCTGTAAGTTCGAGGCCAGACTGGTCTACAAGAGCTACAGGCACCAAAAGCTATAGAGAAACCCTGTCTTGAAAAACAACAACAAAAAATACTTATATGTTTCCTCCTATATTCCATAAACCAAGAGTTTCCTGCAGATACAATGTAAAAATGAATCTCAGGGCAACTTGCAAACATGAGATCCACGTGAACTTCACCTCTTAAGACCAAACACAAAGGCCCTTGCTCATGTCAGCACAACCAGGAAGTTAATGCCAATACACTATTATTACATTATTAGTAGACTTAAATTTCACAAACTGTCTCATTAATGTTTTTTTCTCTTTCTTTTTTTCTTTCACCATCTCCTTGCATTTTGTCCCTGGGTTTAGATAGAACCCAGGCCTCCTACCTGCTAAACAGGTGTTGTACCACTGAGCAATATAATGGTTTTCTTTAACAGCACAAAACCTTTTCTGAGATGGGTCTGGTAGCTGACATTGATAGATACAGCTCTTAGGAGGCTAAAATGGGGGAATGTGAGCTTGAGGCCACCATGGGTACACAGTGATAATCTGTAAGAAGAAAAACCAATTTTTTTTTATCAGAACAAAATCTAAGATCAAATATAGAATTTAGTTGTCATGTCTTTTCTCTCTTAATCTGAAGTGCTTACTTGGTGTGGCAGTTTGAATGTAATTGGTCCCTTTAACACATAGAGAATGGCACTATTAATAAGTTTGGCCTTCTTGAATTAAGTATAGCCTTGGAGGATGTGAATAACTGTGAGGTCTCCTATGTTCAAATTTCTTCTAGTTCAGTTCACTTCCTGTTGCCTGCTGATCAGGGTATAGGACTCTCAGTCACTTCTCCAGCACCATGTCTGCTGCACACCACCATGTTGCACCATGATGACAATGGACTAAACTTCTGAAAATGTAAGTCACCCAATTAAATGTTTTTCCTTTATAAGAGTTGCCATGGTGTCTCTTCGCAGTAATAGAAGCCCTAACTAAGAAACTTGGTCTTTCTTTTATGGCCTTGACATTTTGATGAACACAGAATGTGAGGCTCAGGTTACGTGCTTTTGGCCAGGAGTAACAGAGAAGTGACCCATGTCCTTCCCAGTGCATCCTGTCAGGAAGCATCACTAGTTACACCAACTGGTTATCTCATCAAAGCTCGATGAGACAAGCATCTGCACTTTAAATTACTGTCTCCTATATGTAATGGGGCTGGGGTTATTCTTAATGCTAAAGCAAAGGGATCGCCAAGAGTTTCTGTGTAAAAAGAGAAGTTAGCTGGCTCTGCTACTTCATCTTTCGAGGAAGTGCATACAAAAGGAAAAATGTTTAAATGGGAATCTTCTGAAAGTTTTAGTGCTTCTGCCACAGAACTGTTTATCAAAGACTCTGTAGATCTGAGTTCCCTGGAGACAGTGCAGCCTTAGAGGAACAGCTCTTCTTCCACTGAGAGCAGCCCCTGGAGAGCTAAAATTCCAGGAAACCAGAGTTTCTAGGATGCTTTGTGTACTTGGCACACTGTTGGATCGCTCTTCAAACCCTCTGACAGGTTGTTAATGTCCTATGCTATTAGTCATGCCTTACAATCAAAGGAACACACATACCAGTGTTAAAACTGTGAGTCTGCACTGCCAGGTTCTGTGATTTTTCAAGGGGAAAGTCTACTGAAATTGTACAGGTGATTTGATGTGTTTGTTTGTTTGTTGGCTGAAGTTATAGATGTAATGCAGTAAACTGGATGCTCTTAATTCTTTCTTTCTTTCAAGTGGCCCTATCCTGTAGAAAAGTCTACAGTATGCCTCCTTCCTAGTTGTAGTTATGATGGAGGAAGATCATTGGCTAATAAAGAAACTGCCTTGGCCCATTGATAGGCCAGCCTTTAGGTGGGTGGAATAAACAGAACAGAATGCTGGGAGGAAGAGGAAGTGAGCTCATATGCCTTAGCTCTCCTCTCTGGGGCAGACACAATGAAGCTCCAACCCAGGATGAACATAGGCTAGAATCTTCCTGGTAAGCGTACCTCGTGGTGCTACACACATTAATAGGGCCAAGCAGTGTTTATATGAATACAGTTTGTGTGTTGTTATTTTGGGACATAAGCTAGCCAGATGGCCGGGAGCCGGGCAGCAGGAACCTAGCCTGCAGCTCCCTACTACATAGTTATAAGACAACACTGTTCACATTGTGATGCCACCTGTGATGGCCATTTTAGGTTGTCAACTTGACGACATCTGAAGTTAACTAGAACCCAAGAAGTTGAGCACACCTGTGAAGAATTTTTTTTTTCTTTCTTTCTTTGTTTGCTTTCTCAAGACAGAGTTTCTCTGTAGTTTTTGGAGCCTGTGCTGGAACTAGTTCTTGTAGACCAGGTTGGCCTCAAACTCACAGAGATCTGACTGTCTCTGCCTCCCAAGTGCTGGGATTAAAAGCATGTGCCACCACCGCCTGGCTGAGGAATTTTTTTCTTAATTAAATCATTTGAGAAGGAAATACCCACTTTTAATCTGCATCTTTCATATGGAAAGATACACCTTTAATCCATATCTGTGAGGTGGGAAGAGCCACCTTTAATCTGGGCCACATCTTCTGCTGGTAGCCTGTAAAAAGGACATGAAAGAAGGAAGCCCTCACTTTGCCTGCTTGCTCTCACACTTGTTAGCAAGTCCATTCCTTCACAGGCATCAGAGCCTACTTCTTCAAAATTCTGACTTTACTGAAGACCAACTGAGATATACAGCCTTGTTGACTTAACAACTATGGGATTCTTGGACTTTCTCTTCATAGACAGCCATTGTTGTATTAGCTGGACCACAGCCTGTAAGTCACTGTAATAAATCCCATATACATTCATATATGTAATAAATCCCATATATATGTGATATATATATATATGTGTGTGTATATACGTGTGTGCATAATGTATACACACACATATCTATATGCAAAGCTGCTGAGGTCAGTTTGCTAGGACTGTTAGAACAAAGTCCGCAGGCTGGATGCCTTGAACAATGGTAACAAGAACAATGGTTCTTGGAGATGGAGAAAACCAGAGGGAGGGGCAACCAGAGCTATGAATGTATGAAAAAGCTATATAGGAACCTACATTTAAAAGATTAAAGTTTTAACAGAGCTACTCCACATGGGTGGACAATGCTGCTATCAGAAGTCATTGATTTTTAAACCCAAATTCCAGTGTTGGTATGCATTACCTTTTCTAACTTTTCTAAAATTGTTGGCCCAGGATCAGCAGTGTTTCTCAACCTTCCTAATGTTGTGATCCTCTAGTACAGTCCCTCATGCTGGGATCACGAACTGTAATATAAGTATCCGATATGCCGAATATCTGACACGCAACCTAAAGGTCACAACCCACAGGTTGAGAACTGCTGCCCTAGAGACTCCCAGAACAATACAGGCTAATGTCACTGCCCTTGTCACTGTCACATGTCACCAAAGCTAGATGGTAAGACCTTTTTACTGAAGACAACACACATTGTAGATGTAAGATTTAAAAACCGCAGCTGAGCTGAAAGCCTTCTCCTTGCTGGCTAGCATCTGTAGTGCTGGAAGGTGCTCTTCCAGCTGTTGCAGAGAAACGTCATCAACCTAACCCAGCTACGGACTCTGTGTCATATACTGACCTGCCAGACTGCCCACAGATGAAACAGTGGCACAGCTGTTCCAGAGTTAAGCTTCTATTTCCTAATTAGATGGTAGGCCTACTCCATGAGATAGAAAAGATGCCGTCGACTGCACATCTGGTCAAAAGCCTATTCCTAGAGACGTCGTGATCCCTATAAAGAATTCTATTGTTGACGTTTTGCTGTACTCCGGTGTTATATCATTCACAGGCATCATAGCTAGGTAGGAGTGTTGGTTGCTTCTCTTTTTTGGAAGCTTGCACAGTGCCTTTAGGTTCCATGATGACTAAAACTCTGGAAGGATGTTTTCAAGTCAGTTCCAGCTCAGAATTTTTTTCTGAAATGCATGATGTCATTAAGGACTTACCTTTCAATTCTGGGGAAAACAAAGAGCAATGGCAAGAGCCTACAATATTTTGAGAGTCTCTTGAACACCCTTGATCAGAAATTGAAAGCTTCTCAAGCATAGTATTGGGCTTTTTTGTTAGATGACTCTTAGATAGAGCATTGTCAGTCCAAATGAGAAATCATTTAAACTATGTATGTTTTTACACCTATACATGTGTATTATATGTAATGTTAGACTGATAATTAACAGTATGACTACTTACTTTTTTAGAAATCCTTACAGTCGTTCTTACCCTCCTTATGTATTGGTCTTCTATCGCTGTCCCTCATTAGAGCCCACTCCATCTTCATTCCCCATCAGACTGCTCGCACCTTGGTATTCCCCTCTCTATTACCTGTTCACCCAACCAACCAGACAATGGACCCTTTTTATTTTCCTGGTTTCTGCAGTTGCTCCATGCTTTCTATTCACATTTGAAGATTTGGAGCTAGTAGCTCAGAAGAGAGAACATCTGTCTTTTCTGGGTCTGGGTTACTTCTCTCAATGTTATCTTTTCTAGATCCATTCACTTACCTGCAAATTTTGTGATTTCACTTTTCTTTACAGCGGAATAACATTTGATAGGGTATATGAACCACATTTTTGTTATTCATTTATTAACAGAAGGATATTTGGGTTGTTTCCATCCCTAGCTATAGTGAAGAGAGCAGAAATGAACATGGCTGAGCAAGTGTCTATGGAATGGGATGTCTAGTTTTTTGGGCATAAACCAGAGACTGGTATAGCTGGGCCATACAGTATATTTATTTTTAGCCTTTTGTGGTTTCTCCACAGTGGTTTCCAGAGAGCTGTGTGAGTTAGCAACCCCACCAACAGTGAATGAGGGTTTCCTTTCCCCACACCCTCTCTAGCATTTGTTGTAAGTTGTTTTGTTGATCTTTGGCATTATTGTTATGGTAAGATGAAACCTAAAAGTTGTTTTGACTGTATTTTCTCATTTGTAGAGATGATGAATATTTTTGAAGTATATATTAGACATTTTAAAAATGTCTTTCAACACCTCCCTATTAATATTTCAGGCCTATTCCCTGAATGAGAAGTATGGACTTTTATTTTGCTTTGTTTGACATCTTTATATATTCTAAATATTTATCCTCTGTGAAATGTATACTTAGTAAAGATTCTCTCCCTTTCTGTTGGCATTCCCTTCATCTGATTGATGATCTCTTTACTGTGCAGAATCTTTTTAGTTTTATGAAGTCTTACAAATCAATTTGTCCTTAATTCTTGGGCAAACAGAGTTCTAGTCAGAAAGTACTTCTTCACACCTAAATTACATAGGCTACTGTCCATGTTTTCTTCTAGCAGTTTCAATGTTTCACATTTCTTTCTTTCCTTTTCTTTTTAATATTACTACTACTACTACTACTACTACTACTAGTACTACTACTACTACTACTACTACTACTACTTTTACTTCTACTACTACTACTACTATTCGGTTTTTTGAGACAGGGTTTCTTTGTATAGCTTTGGTGACTGTCCTGGAATTAGCACTGTAATTTTCTTTTTAGTTGTAAATTTTTTTAAATTTATTTATTTATTAAAGATTTCTGTCTCTTCCCCACCACTGTAATTTAAGATGGTCTAGAACTCACAGAGATCCGCCTGCCTCTGCCTCCCGAGTGCTGGGATTAAAGCCATGCGCCACCACTGCCTGGCCCTGTTTTTAGTTATTGGGCAAGGTGATAAATACAGATCTAGTTTTGTTCTTCTGCACAAGGACATCCATTCCCAGCACTACTTATTGATGATGCTTTCTATTCCCCAACATATGTTTTTGGCATCTTTGTCAAATATAGTTAAGTGTTTGCGTCTTCAGTTTTGTCCCACTGGTCTACATGTCTGTTTTTTTGCCAGTACCACATCGTTTTCGTTGCTATGGTTCTGTAACATGTCTTGAACTTTGGAAGAATAATCCATCCGGCACTATTCTTTTTGCTTGATTCTGTTCTTTTTTTTAGTGTCTTTTGTGTTTTCATGTGAATTTAGGATACTTATTTCTCTTTCTGTAAATAATAAGATGAGTATTTTAGTGAGATTGTATTGAATCTTTAAATAGATTTTGGTACAATAGCCATTTTTCACAAGATTAATTTTATCATTCCATGATAATTTCCATTTTCTAATGTCAATGAATCTATGAGATGGTTCTTCAAGAAGATAAACAAGATTAGCAGATGTCTGGCCCAACTTACCGAAAGAGAGGACCCAAATTAACAGAATCGGAAATGAATGAGAAAACGTTAAAACAGATACCCAAAAAAATTTAGAATATTATAATAGATATTCACCAGATTTCCTTTGAATGTCTAGTAGAATTCTGTCATGAATCCATCTGGTCCTGGACCGTTTTATTTTTAAGCTGGAAGACATTTTATTACTCTTTCAATCTTCTCATTTCTCATGGGTCTGCTTAGATTGTTGTCTTCTTGAATTAATTTAGGTAGTTTGATTAAACCTAGAAATTCATCTATTTTTTGTTAGATTTTCCAACGTAATGAAATACAAATTTTTAAAATATTTACTAATTGCTAGGTGTGGTGACAGATACCTTTAATCCCAGCACTCAGGAGTCAGAGGAAGGTTAATCTCTCTGAATTTGAGGCCATCTTGGTCTAAATAGTGAGCTTCAGGACAGTTGAGATGATATAGAAAGACAATGTCTCAAAAACAAATAAAAATCCTCTATATGTGACTTTTTAAAAATCTTTCAATACTTTCAATCTTTCCCTTTTCTTTGTTCTGTATACTTAGTGTTTTAACTATAATGTGCAATGGGAATTTTCTTTTTTGGTTTTATCTATTTGTTTTTCTGTGTGATTTTTGTATGTGTATCAGTGTGTCTTTCCACTGTTTTTGGAAATTTTCTTCTATGATTTTGTTGAAGATCTAGTCTCTGCTGTTGAATTGGGTTCTTCTACCCAAACTATACCTATAATAAGAATTTATTTTTCATAGTGTTCCCACATTTCCTATACTTTTAAATTCATATCCCTTTGATATTTGGTGTAGATTCCTTTATCTTTTTCTTCTAGTCCTGATATTGTTTTCTTGATTCATTGTAATTGTATGGCTCTCGTTTTAGTTTTCTGGTTGAGTTATTGGGTTTCTCAACTAATCTTCACTTCAGCTTGAGTCCTCTTCAGTATTTCTATCTCCTGATTTAATGTTGATCTGTTGATCTGGAGTCCTGGATTGTTTTCATTATTTCCATCGCCCTATGCTTGTCTTTTCTTCAGAATTAATCAGCCATTACTTATTTTTCTTTTTTTTAAATTAATTAATTTATTTATTAAAGATTTCTGTCGCTTCCCCGCCACCGCCTCCCATTTCCCTCCCCCTCCCCCAATTAAGTCCCCCCAACTCAGCCCGAAAAGCAATCAGGGTTCCCTGTCCTGTGGGAAGTTCAAGGAACCCACACCTCCATCCAGGTCTAGTAAGGTGAGCATCCAAACTGCCTAGGCTCCCACAAAGCCAGTACGTGCAGTAGGATCAAAACCCAGTGCCATTGTTCTTGAGTTCTCAGTAGTCCTCATTATCCACTATCTTCAGCGAGTCCGGTTTTATCCCATGCTTTTTCAACCCAGGCCAGCTGGCCTTGGTGAGTTCCCGATAGAACATCCCCATTGTCTCAGTGTGTGGTCCTGAGTTCCTTGCTCGTGCTCTCTCTCCTTCTGCTCCTGATTTGGACATTGGGATTTCAGACCGGTGCTCCACTGTGGGTCTCTGTCTCTGTCTCCTTTCATCGCCTGATGAAGGTTAATATCCAGGAGAATGCCTATATGTTTTTCTTTGGGTTCACCTTCTTTTTTTTAATATTTATTTATTTATTTATTATGTATACAATATTCTGTCTGTGTGTATGCTTGCAGGCACCAGACCCCATTATAGATGGTTGTGAGCCACCATGTGGTTGCTGGGAATTGAACTCAGGACCTTTGGAAGAGCAGGCAATGCTCTTAACCTCTGAGCCATCTCTCCAGCCCCTGGGTTCACCTTCTTATTTAGCTTCTCTAGGATCACGAATGATAGGCTCAATGTCCTTCATTTATGGCTAGAAACCAAATATGAGTGAGTACATCCCATGTTCCTCTTTTTGGGTCTGGCTTACCTCACTCAGGATAGTGTTTTCTATTTCTGTCCATTTGCATGCAAAATTCAAGAAGTCCTTGTTTTTTACTGCTGAGTAGTACTCTAATATGTATATATTCCATACTTTCTTCATCCATTCTTCCATTGAAGGGCATCTAGGTTGTTTCCAGGTTCTGGCTATTACAAACAATGCTGCTATGAACATAGTTGAGCATATACTTTTGTTGTTTGATAGGGCATCTCTTGGGTATTGCTGGGTCCAGGAGTAGGTTGATCCCGAATTTCCTGAGAAACCGCCACACTGCTTTCCAAAGTGGTTGCACAAGTTTGCATTCCCACCAGCAATGGATGAGTGTACCCCTTACTCCACAGCCTCTCCAGCAAAGGCTATCATTGGTGTTTTTGATTTTAGCCATTCTGACAGGTGTAAGATGGTATCTTAAAGTTGTCTTGATTTGCATTTCCCTGATCGCTAAGGAAGTTGAGCATGACCTTAAGTGTCTTTTGGCCATTTGAACTTTTTCTGTTGAGAATTCTCTGTTCAGCTCAGTGCCCCATTTTATAATTGGGTTGATTAGCATTTTACAGTCTAGTTTCTTGAGTTCTTTATATATTTTGGAGATCAGACCTTTATCAGTTGCAGGGTTGGTGAAGATCTTCTCCCAGTAAGTGGGTTGACTTTTTGTCTTAGAGACAGTGTCCTTTGCTTTACAGAAGCTTCTCAGCCTCAGGAGGTCCCATTTATTCAATGATGCCCTTAGTGTCTGTGCTGCTGGGGTTATAAGTAGGAAGTGGTCTCCTGTGCCCATGTGCTGTAGAGTACTTCCCACTTTCTCTTCTATCAGGTTCAGTGTGTTCAGACTGATATTGAGGTCTTTAATCCATTTGGACTTGAGTTTTGTGCATGGTGATAGATATGAATCTATTTTCGTTCTTCTACAGATTGACATCCAGTTTTGCCAGCTCCATTTGTTGAAGATGCTCTCTTTTTTCCATTGTATACTTTTAGCTCCTTTATCGAAAATCAGGTGTTCATAGGTTTGTGGGTTAAAGTCCGGGTCTTCTATTCAATTCCATTGGTCGACTTCTCTGTTTTTATGCCAATATCAAGCTGTTTTCAGTACTGTAGCTCTGTAATAGAGTTTGAAGTCAGGGATGGTAAAGCCTCCAGACGATCCTTTATTGTATAAGATTGTTTTGGCTATCCTGGCTTTTTGGTTTTCTATATAAAGTTGGTTATTGTCTTCTCCAGGTCTGTGAAGAATTTTGATGGGATTTTGATGGGGATTGCATTGAATCTATAGATTGCTTTTGGTAGAATTGCCATTTTTACTATGTTGATCCTCCCAACCCAAGAGCAAGGGAGATCCTTCCATTTTCTGGTATCCTCTTCAATTTCTTTCTTCAAAGACTTAAAGTTCTTGTCAAATAGATCTTTTATTTCCTTGGTCAGAGTTACCCCAAGATATTTTATGCTATTTGTGGCTATCGTGAAAGGTGATGCTTCTCTGATTTCCCTATCTGTTTCCTTATTCTTAGTGTATAGGAAGGCAACTGACTTTTTGGAGTTGATCTTATATCCTGCCACATTACTAAAGGTGTTTATCAGCTGTAGGAGTTCTTTGGTAGAGTTTTTGGGGTTGCTTATGTATACTATCATATCATCTGCAAATAATGAAAGTTTAACTTCTTCCTTTCCAATATGAATCCCCTTGATCCCCTTATATTGTCTTATTGCTTTTGCTAGAACTTCAAGCACTATATTGAAGAGGAATGGAGAGAGTGGACATCCTTGTCATGTTCCTGATTTTAGTGGGATGGCTTTGAGTTTTTTCTGTTTAATTTAATGTTGGCTGTCGGCTTGCTGTAAATAGCTTTTATTATATTTAGGTATGACCCTTGTATCCCTAATCTCTACAAGACCTTTATCATAAAGGGGTGTTGAATTTTGTTGAATGCTTTTTCAGCATCTAATGAAATGATCATATGGTTTTTTTCTTTCAGTTTATTTATATGATGGATTACATTGATAGATTTGGATATGTTGAACCAGCCCTGCATCTCTGGGATGAAGCCTACTTGATCATAATGGATAATTTTCTAATGTGTTCTTGGATTTGGTTTGCCAGTATTTTATTGAGAATTTTTGTGTCAATGTTCATGAGTGAGATAGGCCTGTAATTCTCTTTCTTGGTTGGGTCTTTGTGTGGTTTTGGTATCAGGGTAACTGTAGCTTCATAAAAGGAATTTGGCAATGACTCTTCTGTTTCTACATTGTGAAATACATTAAGGATTATAGGTATTAGCTCTTCTTGCAAGTTCTGGTGGAATTCTGCATTGAAACCATCTGGTCCTGGGCTTTTTTGGGAAGGGAGATTTTTGATAACAGTTTCTAGTTCTTCGCGACTAACAGGTCTATTTAGATCGTTCACCTGGTCTTGGTTTAACTTTGGTATATGGTACTTATCTAAAATAAATGTCCATTTCTTTTGCATTTTCCAGTTTTGTGGCATACAGGCTTTTGTAGTAAGATCTAATGATTCTCTGAATTTCCTCTGTGTCTGTGTTTAAGTCCCCCTTTTCATTTCTGATCTTATTTATTTGTGTGTTCTCTCTCTGTCGTTTAATTAGTTTGGATAGGGGTTTGTCGATCTTGTGGATTTTCTCCATGAACCAACTTTTTGTTTCATTGATTCTTTGGACTGTTTTCTGTGTTTCTATTTTGTTGATTTCAGCCCTCAGTTTGATTATTTCCAGTCTTCTACTCCTCCTGGGCATGTCTGCTTTTTTTTTTTTTTCTAGAGCTTTCAGGTGTGCTGTTAAGTCCCCAATGTATGCTTTCTCCATTTTCTTTAAGTGGGCACTTAGTGCTATGAACTTTCCTCTTAGCACTGCTTTCATCATTTCCCATAGATTTGAGTATGTTGCCTCTTTATTTTCATTAAATTCAAGGAAGATTTTAATTTCTTTCTGACCCAGGTGTGGTTCAGAGATTGACTGTTCAGTTTCCATGTGATTGTCGGCTTTCTGGGGGTAGCATTGTTTGTTGCCTTCTAGCTTTAATCTGTGGTGATCTGATAAGACACAGGTGGACACCTTTTTTTTTTTTTTATCTGTGGAGGTTTCCTTTGTTACCGAGTATGTGGTCAATTTTCGAGAAGATTCCATGAGCTGCAGAGAAGAAGGTATATTCTTTCCTATTTGGGTGGAGTGTTCTATAGATGTCTGTTAAGTCCATTTGATTCATTACCTCCAATAATTCTCTTAATTCTCTATTAGGTTTCTGTCTGATTGACCTGTCCATTGGTGAGAGAGGTGTGTTGAAGTCTCCTACTACTAGTGTATGTGGTTTGATGTCTGCCTTGAGTTCTAGTAATATTTCTTTTACATAAGTGGGTGCTTTTATACTAGGGGCATAGATATTTAGGATTGAGACATCATCCTAATGAATTGTTTCTGTTATGAGTATAAAGTGTTTATCTCAATATCTTCTGATTGATTTTAGTTTGAAGTCAGTTTTGTTAGAAATTAGTATGGCCACACCTGCTTGTTTCTTAGGACCATTTGCTTGAAAAACCTTTTCCCAACCCTTTACTCTGAGTAGATGCCAGTCTTTGTGGTTGAGATGTGTTTCTTGTAAACAGCAGAATGTTGGATCCTGTTTTTGTTTCCAATCTCTTAGCCTATGCTTTTTTATAGGTGAATTGAGTCCATTAATATTAAGTGATATTAATGACCAGTGATTGTTTACTCTGGTTATTATTATTGTTTTTGGTAGTAGAGTTTGTGTGTCTCCCTTCTTTGAGTTGTGCTTGTGAAGGGTTGCTAGATGCCTGAGTTATTGTAGGCAGTGTTGGCAATGTTGGATTCCTGGGGTTGCGATTTTCCTTCTATTACTTTCTGTAAGGCTGGATTTGTGGCTACGTATTGTTTAAAGTTGTTCTTATCCTGGAATGTTTTGTTTTCTCCATTGATAGTGAATGATAGCTTGGCTGGGTATAGTAGTCTGGGCTTGCATCCATGTTCTCTTAGTTTTTGCAGTACCTCTATCCAGGACCTTCTGGCTTTCATGGTTTCCATAGAGAAGTCAGGTGTAAGTCTGATCGGTTTACCTTTATAAGTTACTTGGCCTTTTTCCTTCGCAGCTCTTAATATTCTTTCTTTAATCTGAATATTTTGTGTTTTGATTATTATATGGTGAAGGGATTTTTTTTTTGATTCAGTCTGTTTGGTGTTCTGTATGCTTCTTGAATATTCAAAGGAATATCTTTCTTTATGTTGGGAAAGTTTTCTTCCGTAATTTTGTTAAAAATATTTTCTGGGCCTTAGAGCTGTGACTCTTCTCCTTCTTCTATCCCTATTATTCTTTGGTTTGGTCTTTTTATTGTGTCCCATATTTCCTGAATGTTTTGTGATGAGATTTTGTTGGCTTTGCTGTTTTCTTTGATCTGTGCATTTATTTTTTCTATGGTGTCCTCAGAATCTGAGATTCTTTCTTCTATCTCTTGTATTCTATTGATTATGCTTGTTTCTGTAGTCTCTGGTCATTGACCTACATTTTCCATATCCAGCTGGTCCTCAGTTTGTGTTTTCTTCCTTGCTTCCATTTCAGTTTTCAATTCTTGAACTGTTTCCATTACCTGTTTGATCACTTTTTCTTGGTTTCCCAGGGTATCATTTACGTATTTACTCATTTCTTCAAACTTTTTGTTATACTTCTCATCCATTTCTTAAGGGCATTTTTTACATGTTGTTTTAAGGGACTCTATTGCTTTCATAAAGTCAATTTTTTCCACTTCTTCTGTGTTAGGGTGTTCAAGTCCTTCTGTTGTAAGATCATTGGATTCTGGTGTTTTCATGTTGTTTTTCAGATTGTTGGGTGAATTCTTGCCTTGGCGCCTGCCCATCTCCTCCTACCAATGCTATCTAATGGGTCTTCTCAAGCAGGATCAGGTTTCCCTGCTGGCCAAAGTCCTCGCTTAGAAAATGCCCCTGCTCTGTTTCCTGGCTCCCACTGCAGGTCAAGATTCCTCTCACCACTCAGAAGGGTCTTCAGGAACAGGACCAGGCTCCCCGTTCTCCAGAGATCTCACAAACAAAAGGCCTACCACTCTGCAGGCCAGCCACCAAAACAAAGAAATTCCTGCTGCCCTCTGCCCCGAGCACCCGACTCAGTGCCCAAACAGGCTGAACTGGGTGATCCCGCAGCCCCGTGGAAGGGATGGAGAAGGATGGAAGCCCCCCCCCCACCCTCTGCACACAAGCTGGGATGGGCCAGGGATAGAGAGGTCCCAGCAGAGGAGGAGCAGCCCCAGCAGAGGGGAGCAGCCCTCTCAGACTGACTGGGGAGTCAAGGGGGTCGGGGCTTCAGGGACCGGACCAGGCTCCCTGTTCGCCAGGGACCTCGCCAATAAAAGGCCTACTACTCTGCAGGCCAGCCCCCAAAAAACCTACTTGGTTTAATTGTAGTGGGACGATCTGCTCTCAGTGTGGGCTTCACTGATTCATGCTTGGACCATCCTGCCTTGGCCGCGTCTGTGTGCCCATCTCTCCATTCCGTGCGTCTGCGCACCGGTCTCTCCGCTGCCTGTTTTAAATTTTCTGTCCTGAGATTCTGCTGAGTTATTTTCATTGGCAAAGATGTCTATTGGACTGCTTGGATTAGGAGGGAGATTATGCCTTGTTACTTAATTCTTTAAAAAAAATTATGATGACATCTGGGTATGTGGATTTCTTTTCCTATTTCTGTCAGATATAGGCAGAGCATTGACTGCCAGGCATAGGTAGAGCAGGATGGAGCCAAAGAAATAATTTGTCAGGGTGGGTTGAGCCTATACATTCAAAAGGGGGGATGAAATCATGTGAACACAGGATAGTGGGCTTGTGTACAGGATGTGTGTCTTTACCCAACCTAAGAGTATGGGGGTAAGTCTCAGGAAGCAGACGGTGAATGGAGGGGAAGAACTGGAAGACTCATCAGTACAAACCCAGGAGAAGGGTTTCATGATACACCAGATTAGAGATGTTGAATATGGCATGAGAGAATTCTGTGAGTCAGGGGCAAGAAGGGAGGGTCCTGATAAAGACCTACAGGTTGGTTACCAGACAGCAATTTTGGTCAGAATAGGTTGGGATAACTGTTAGATTTGTGCTAGATCTGGGGCTTGGAGTATTATGTAAGGAGTGAAGGATCAGAAGGACTTCGCAGGCTAGACCTTGGAAAAATGTGTATAGTATTTGGCTGGGTGGAGAGGTTGCTCAAACATTTTTTTTTTAAAAAAAAAATTCAAAGAAAAGTCATCAAACTCTTAGCTGGGCATTAGGCTACTAGGGAAGGGAAAGTGGTTATCATTAGTGGTGTAAACACTGGTGAGTTGCCAGACTTTCTGTAAATAATTCAACACCTATATCCATGTGGGTAACCCTGGTTAAACTCAGTAGGTCGTAAAACAAAAACACAACAGAAACCAAGAAGGCATGAAAGCGGGAGAGGGGATTTCTTTAAAGGTGGGAAAGGCTAGTAGGAGAGGAGGAGATAAGATAAGGTATAGGTGGGGTTTCCTGTCCTATCAGGCAGCTTTCAAATAATGACACAGAGACTTCTTAATTATGAATGCTCAGGTGATAGCTTAGGCTTGTTATTAACTAGCTATTACAATTTAAATTGACTGATAATTCATATCTATGCTCTACCACATGGCAGTAACTTTTGTAAGCATGGCATATTTATCTCCTGTTTTCTCTGCATCTGGCTGGTGATTCCACCCTCCTTCTTCCTTCTTAGTCTGTTACTCCTGTTTAACCTCTTTCTGCCTAGCTCCTGACCAGTTGTCTCTTTATTAAACCAATGAGAGAAAAAAAAAAAACATCTTCGCAGTGTATATAAGGTTTTTTCCACAGCAATAAAGACTGAGTATGACCAGAATAGATGGTTATGAAATAAAGCATCCTACTTTGAAAGATCATCATACCCATATGTGATTCTAAATGTTACACTATATTGTCTCATTTAACCTTAGATCATCCAATGAGATACATTCTGATATTATATACCATAATGGAAGAAATGGGGAACCACAAAGGTAGATCAGGGCTCTACTACTAACTGGCAGTCCCACACTGTAAGATTACAGAGAAAACAGTCTAGCCAGCAACCTGTAGTAATGTTTACCTGGGGCTGAAAAGTGCTCAGAAATTAAGAATACTTGGTGCTCTTGCAAAAGACCTAAGTTGAATTTTCACCACCTATATTGAGTGGCTCACAACCACTTGGAACTCCAGTTCCAGGGAATGCAGTACCCTCTTCTGGACCCTGCATTTTGCATACACATAGTGCATACACACGCAGATATTCAAGCACATACAAGTATAAAAATAAATATAAAAAGCAGAAATGTGTACCTGAGTAGAGCACATGCTTAGCACATAAAAGGCTGTGAGTCTGATTCTTTATACATACACATAAGTGCACACACACACACATATGCTCATACACAATATAGACACACACACATACACACACACAGAGAATGTTTGAATGGCCTTTTGTAAACTAAAGAGTAATTCTTATGTCAGTTTGTTCTCTGAGACACATACATTCTATTTTCCATGGTTGTACAGAAAGTGATTGCTTCAAGTAAGCTAAGGAGAGCTATTTCTTTCAGAAACCTCCACTTGGGTAAAACCAGATCCTTGATTTTGCTGCAGAGAAGAATTTCAGTTTGAACCAGGACTTGAGATTATTGAAATTTAATGTAGATTTCAGCATCGGAGTTCATAAAGAGTTATTAAAAGTTATTAAAAGAGTTATTAAAAGAAAGAATAGACAGAGTACACCCAAGAGTGTAGGTGAGGGCTTCTCAAGGGAGCCACATTTAGTGTCTTAGTAGTATTGATAAATGCAATTTTGATGGCTCAAGTCATAGCTCAGGAGGTTATTAATAAACTTTTTCCCCCTCTTCTTTCTCTGTTCAGATTTCCTCCCTGGCTTTACTCTGCTATTGAAAGAAATAGTTTTATTCTTCAATCAATAAATGCAACACATATACAGAAGGACATCCCACATCATCTCTCCTTTTCTATATAATTAAAAAGGAAGGTTTAACTTTAACACAGTATAATTACATATATAAAATTGTTATCAAGCAAGAATTATAGTTATAATACTTAGTCCATTTACATTTGGCAAATTAAGGACAATATCATCTATCTTTTGTGAGTCTAAAATTTTTTATCTAATTTATCTTTAAGGAAAACTATAATTATAGCTATATAGTCCTCAACTCCATCAAATATCCCAGAAGGACATAATACTACCTAAGTAAACAGGAACACATTGTAAGCAACTTCCAAAGTTCTAGAATTGACAAAGACATCTTGCTGCCTGGACAGTCACCCAAATTTCTTTTGTAACACAGGGCCTCCACTTTCAGTCTACTGGCCCATAATATCTAGCAGATTTTCAATGAAGCAGGATAGTTGACGATGTGTTTGCCTTGTACTGGCAAAGTTTGTCAGTTGCATTGTTCTATGTCCTGCAGAATGTCTGGTAGCTTCTTCTGTGAAGAACTATCCTATCTTTTGGAAAGGTCAGCAGTCAATTTTTTGTAGGACTGTGTGCCCAGTTCATACAGCATACCATCAAGCAGTTCAAGCAAGAGCAGTTTCTTGCCCAAATGGCTAGTTTTGTCACATTGAAGCCAAATTTCATAATGAGTTTCTTCAATGCCCACCAACCTCTCTGAAGTAATTGTTGCTGACAAAAGCAGACATGTCTCACTATTGAGAAAAGTCTAAGCTTTTAAAACATTTTGAAAGACATATTCTATAGGTCTTTGAAAGGTTTGAAAAATACCTATCCATATAAAATATATCTCTGTACATCTCAGGAGTAGTTGGCCAACACAAAACAGACTCCATAGTTTTATTTGATTACTTTTTGTCTTGTTTCATTTTCTATTTTTGTTTTGTTTTCAACCAAGTAAACAAAGCATGGCTCAAATGCAAATATGCCATGCCACATGGTCAGTTAAGAAGTCTTTTAGGCACAGCTCAGATGAATCTCTGGCTGGTACTGGAAAACACATTTCATTAGTCTTTCATTATTTGGCTTATTCAGTGACCATTTCAGAGTTTTCTTTTCTCACCAGCACGTGCTATTTGAAATTGAGGTAATTTCTGCAATTTGCTTCAATTAAGGAAAGAAAGTTGAAAGTTTTGCAAGAGAGGCTCCATTACAGCACTCTAGAAGCTTTATTATGCTAATCTCAGACTTTTCTTCCTGTGAAGCTTTCCATCTTTGACTTTCCCAGCTACAATGAAGCAAATAATCCCTTTGTTACCAGAGTAGTCTGGTATCCTTCAGTTTTTCTCTCACAAGCTGCATCTCAGACCCTCCCCATCTTCAATTCATTTCTCCTCTGACACCCATCTTACCTGATCTGTGTTTCTATAAAAGGTTTCTCCACAGCTGAATGGAGTTTTGTGTAGATAGGCCAGTACAGAAAAATAGAAAGCCATTCTTTTCCCATCTTATATTACATAATTCTCTGGGCACTGTGTTCATTTTGAGGTTACCATGTATGTCATACTCTCATGTGAAAATGACCTATCTGTTGTGGGAAATATAAGCAAAATACACTGCCTTTTCTACCAAAAGGTTAAATAACCCAAAACTTTGCTTTAAAAATTGTAAAGAAACGGTTTTGCAAAAATTCAAATTCTTCTAGATTCAGTACTTCTTGAAATCAAAATTTATGTTCAAGTTTGCATTTGGCACTCAAAATTGCATTTTATTTACCCACCACATTATTTAAAATCAGTAAGTCATATAAAAGTGAATTTCTGATGATTCAGGATGAGGCACAGGACTATTTGTGTTAGGAACAAAAATCCAATGGGCCTTCAGCTCGATGTTGTTAATGGATATTTCCTATCCCAACTGCCCAGTCCCAAGTAACTGACTCAGAGACTGCTATGAATTATAAATGCTCAGCCAATAGCTATGATTTGTTACCATAGTGTTAGTGTTAACTAACACTTACATTTAAATTAACCATTTAGTGTATCTAACAATTACGTTTAAATTAACCATTTCTACTAATCTATGTATTGCAATGCACTTGTAGCTTTACCTGTCTTCTAGCATGTCTTGCTTCCTGTGCAGATGGCTGGCTTCTCTCCTGAATCCTCCTTCTTTCTTCCCATCATTCTCAGTTTGGTTTTCCCACCTAACTTCCTGCCCAAATACCAGTCTGTCAATTTTTTATTAACCAATGAGAGTAATACATAGTCATAGTGTAGAAAGGGATTGTTCCACAGCATTTCCCCCTTTTTGTCTACTTAAAGAGGAACATTTTAACCTTAATAAAGTAAAACTATATACAACAAAAACAATTATTAAGTAAGAATTATAGTAACAATGTCCAATCTATTTGCTTTTGGCAAAATTAAAGAAAATAATTCTCTATGTTATCTTGTTGACTCTAAAGTTTTGTTTCTAATTTACTTTCTATTATAACTAAGGAAAACTATAATTATAACTATTTATCCTTCAACTCCATCAAAGACCCCAGAAGGGTGACATGCTACTTAATGAAAGGACCTCAGGCTGCCTGGACAGTCAGCCAAAGTTCCTCTGCAATGTTGGAACACCCAACTCTGGCCTACAGACCTATTTATCTGACAGACGTTCCTGTGAAGCAGGTAATTCTGAAGGACTGTTCTACCTTCTCTTGGCAAAGCTCAGTAGTCACCTTTCTTGTGTCCCGCTAGTCCAGTTTAGAGAGTAACTGTTAGCAATTGAGGCAGGGGCAGATTCTTTGTCTCATGGCTAGCTTTTTCTATAAAGAAAACAAACTCCATGTGGAATTCTTTCAATGCCCATCATTTTCTTTGAAGTAATTGGTGCTGCGAGGAGCAGTTATCTCTCACTGTGGAGAAAAGTCTAAGTTCTTAAAACATTTTAAATGTCACATTCTGTGGGTCTTTGAAGTGTTGGAAGATTGCCTATATATCTGAAATATATCACTGTATGACCTTGAAAACATAACTAATATGACTATAAGTTTGTTATTATAAATGACTATTAATCTCTATTTATTAATTGTATACTACATTTTTTAAATGAGCTGCATAAATATAATTCTCTAAACAAGAGTAGAAATATATGTACAATATAACAAAATTAATATTAAATTTGTATCAATAAACCAAATCCATACCAGTGTAAAATATATGATTAACAGTTGTTTTTTTTAGATTAAAGTAGATTCAATAATCTACCTTTTTATCCTATCATTTCTATATCCCCACTTTTCTTTTCAGAACAAGATTCCTGAATCTTGGCTTCTTTGCTCAGATTTTTTCCTGACCATTACCAATGACAACTTGTAACCAACCCCCCTGAATGATGACAAATATCCATAAACCCTTAGATGACCAAAACCTACCTACCCCACCTCTTAGGAATGAGGGTATCATATTCTTAAAATTACTCCCTGTTGCCTGAGATTATGGCATTTTTAGGGGAACCTGAAAAAAATTGGATAATTGTCAAGTCCCAGTATTACAATCCAAGTGAAATTGTTGTTGTGGGATCCCATCCTCTTTTTTGGAGACGTCAAAGGTTGCTGTTAGGCATGGCCATGGTTTACTGAAGAAAATTTAAACATTTTAAATGTCATATGCAGCAGATCTCAATGAGGTTAAAAGAAAACAATTTGTTATAAACATTCAGAGTATGCATGCCTTTAATCCCAGCAGTCAGGTAGCAGAGACAGATAGATCTCTGAGTTTGAGGCCAGCCTGGACTACAGAGCTAATTCCAGAGCAGCTAGGGCTATTACACTAAGAAATCCAGTCTCAAAAATAAAAAAGCAAACCACTTAATTCCTAGTTGCCTAGTAGAGACTCAACCTAAAAGCATGTACAAGAAGCTAGATGAAGCCTTTTTCTAGAATTAGTTAGTACTCTATATGGCCATTTATAACATATCAAAAAGTTTAGAATATATATATTCTCTCTATATTATATATATAAATTTTATAATGTTTGAGATAATATTTGTACATTAAGAAAACTGTTAATCCCAGCACTTGGGAAGCAGAGACAGGCAGATCTCTGTGAGTTCAAGGCAAGTCTGGTTTATAGAGCAAGTTCCAGGACAAGCTCTAAAGCTACAGAGAAACCCTGTCTTGAACAACAACAAAAAGAAAGGAAAGAAAGACAGAAAAAAAAGGAAGAAAGAAAGAAAGAAAAGTGTTAAAGAGTCAAAATAAAACCAAAGGATTATGAGATTATTGGCAATAGAATAATCACTTAATTTTGAGCTTTTTTCTATTGCATATCAGGTGGTACTTCTGACATGAGACAGATTTTTAATTTTACTTTAACAAGCATATTTAGGTTTAGAGAAATAGAGAGCCATGTTCCAACTCCAAAGTCATATTTAATTCTCAGTTAAACTTGGACTACAAAAGACCATTTGCATTATATGTCTGTAGAGAACAGCAGAAACAAACATTTGTGAATATTTATGAAATTTTATCCTGTTGGAAATTTGATATATCAATAGACCAATTTACTCTTTTTCTTGGGACAGTTTTTTTCTGGGTGATTCATCCTTTTCTTTAGAGGTCTCATTTGTCCAGTGGTCTTCAGATTCCTTAGTTGGATGTCTTTATCCTCCTGGAAAGAGAAAACAAAACCCTATCCCAACCCTAACTTTAGAGAGTTTCCCTTTTGGGAAACTGATCACATGAAAGCATTTGTCAGTCTTATAATTTAGTTTAGATTGAATGATCATGCTCTTTGATTAACTATTGCCTTTTTAAAGCAAGAGTTCTCAAATATAATATTTATCAATTTTGATGGTATTTATTGATAGCTTATACTCTCCTGTGGAAACAAAAGCAAAACTTCTTTCCCAATGTAACACATATCCTGGTTTCCATTCTGAGGTCATTATATCTTTAAAGTCAGCAGTTTTTCTATTATTCAATATCTCTCTGCAGCTGTTGTTCCTTTCTCATTAGAAGAAAATCCAAAGTTAGCAAAACATTGTGTAATCTATATCTGAGGGGTTTTATTACCCTTTCTGTTAATTAAGCATATCTTTTAGAATTATTTAGGTCTTTCTATAACTGCTTGCTCTTTAAGATTGATCTGTAATATGTTTTATATTATAATATGCAAAAACTGTTTCATTTTACTAGAGACATACACCAGAACATTCTTAGTCTTAATTTGTACAGGTATCCCCATGAAGGCCATAACTTCTAACAAATATGTTATTACAGCCTTTTCAGAACTTAAGAGACTTGCCCATTGAAATTCTGAATATGTATCTATGGTATCATGTACATATTTTAATTTTCCAAACTCTTCAAAATGAAAATAGTCCATTTGCCAAATTTTATTTTTTTTGAGTACCTATTGGGTTACTTCCTGCAGGTAGTAGAGTTTGGTTTTAAAAAGGGATGTATTTGCCTGTTTGATTTTGTGTGGCTGTATATTCTTCCATAGAAATTAAACTTTTTTCCTTGCCCAAGTACTTTGTAATAGGTTTTTCTGTATCAAAATAATAGGCTTTTCTGCCAATGCAGTAAGTCAGATCAAGCTGAATTGAAAAAGAAAAAGAACAGGTTTATATGAGCTAAGCAACTCTGGGGTGAGTCCTTCAGTTCCAGAGATTAGACCAGAGAAGTCACATAGCCAAATTTAAGCAGAGAACTTACATACCCTATAGGCAAAAGGTAATGAAGTGTCCCCCACAAGCTGGGTTTGTGCCCAAGTGTGGTCAAAAACTGATCACTTTAGGCAGGATCTTAGACTACTGGCAACTTCAGTGGAGGAGCTGCCACAGATGCTAAGAGTGTGTAACTGGGTTTTTTGGTGCCTGTTCTTTGTTGGAGATTCTCTTAGAGGGTAAGGTTTAGAGGGGGGCACATGGCTTTCCAGTGGTGCGGGTGAATTGTCTATATTCTGTCAATCATGTTTTAAATAATTGCTGATTGGCCAGGCAGGAAGTATGGGTAGGAAAACCAAACAGGAAGTAGAAATGATGCAAGGAGAACAGGAAAATTCTGGGAAGGAGGAAGTTGATTCCTCCCATTCCTGCCCAGACCACCGAAGCAGCAGGATGTAATCTGCCCCATTGAAAAAGGTACTGAGCCACATGGCTAACATAAAAATGGGTTAATCAAGAAGTGAGAGTTACCAGTGAGAGGCTAGAGCTAATGGGCCAATCAGCTTATAATTTATGGAGACCTATGTGTGATTTTCTTTGGGGCTAAACAGTTGTGGGGTACCGGGCTGGACAGAAAACCACAACAAGCCAGGCCCCTTCGTGTTACATTCCAGATTAAGCAGGAGTGAGTTGGAGATTCCAGCAGAGTGCTTTGAGTTGTGTGGTCAACTCAAATTCCATTTCTTCCACCTTGGTGTTCAATATTGGGCTATCTCTTTATGACCAGGGGTATTGAGGACTGACTCCCATTCTAGAAAGTGTGCCCTCTGCTTTGTTGCAGCCATCCTGGGTGTGAAGTCTCTACTGCTTTGAAACTAACAGAAACACAAAATTTAAAAGTAAACTAGTGACATGAGATAAAGACCCAATGCAAACCCCAGCAGTGACCAGGTAACATTGTGTATAAAATGGAGTCAAGGAAATTGGACTATAAAGTATGAGTTGGTGGTTGAAAATTTTAGAGGATGTGACCAAGCCATTAGTCTGAGATTATTCTGAAAATGGGAAACAAAAGAGAAAATAAAAAAATAAATAAGCATGTGTGTGTGTTTCTGCATGTGCACACGTATATATTGGAAAGAGGAATTTAATAACTCCAGAGAGGATAGAAAAAAGGGAGAAATATGGATTCTCCCTCTGGCATTCTCTCGATAGTCCATTAGGGTAAGTGCTAAAGTTTCTGAGCAGATGGCTTGCAAATAAAGGAAGAAAAAAACAATGAAGTCTTAGTAATGCTTTGGTGTTTGGGGCATCCCTGAGGATGTGTGGGTATAACCAAAGAATGTACTAAAAAGTGAAGCGGGTGTGGACTCCCAAACTATGGTTCTAGTTTCCCAGGAGGAACTTGGCTGGAGAGAAAACAATAAGGCAGAATGCAAAAAATCTCCTTGTGGAACTTATGGGGGCTGATCTGGAGGATGCATTCTTATGCCTTGGGGTGGTTCACAAATGACTATCCATCCGTAAATAAAACTGACTCTGATGCCTTCTGAGAGTTTTCATTATAACAAAGATGAGGAAAGAACCTCTGACCAAGAAATCATAAACATGAGAAAGCCAGGTTTCTTGTTTAGCTGGAGAAAAATCAATACTAATAAAAATAAATGCCCACAATATGTCTCTAGAACACATGCTCCAGTACTGGAGAGATAATTCCTGAACAAAATGAGGGAAATGCTGTAATGTAGGGAGAAGGGACATTTCAAGGGGGGATTGATTATCTTCCAAAAAGAACAAGAAGTAATTCCATCATAAACTTCCATGATGAAAATTAAGGGAGTCAGGGTTCTCTCCTCTCTCTCTCTCTCTCTCTCTCTCTCTCTCTCTCTCTCTCTCTCACCCTTACTCTCTGTCTCACTCTCTCTCTCTCTGTCTCTCTGATTTCACCAGAAACTTTAATAGATTTGAAGTGGAAATAGAGGGAGGGAAAATGACATTTTTGGTTAACTTGAAGACTGCACACTTCTCTTGGCTAGAACATGGGAAATAAATATTTTCTGTCATTTAAAGCTACACTGATATGTACATTATTTAGATTCAACTCTTGATTGGAGAAATAGAATAAAAGAGAAATAGCAAATGGGTCTGAAAAAATTGTTTTAAAATTTGTAAATATGAGATTATATTTCTGAGATAAATAGTTTAAAATAGAAAATAGTCCAGACAAGGATACATTTTATGTGGTACAATAAGATTTTTTTTCTGGAAAATAAAAAACCAAAATCATAAAAGCTTAAATCTAATTCAGAAAAGGGCTAAATAAATCATATAAGGGTTCTGTAGAGTGAAACTTAAAAAGCATACATATTTAATGACTAAAATTTCTACGGTCAATTAATTAATTAAGATAATTACTTGTGGTTTTGCTACCTTCATTATACTTTAATTATTTCTAGAAACAGTCATAACAAAGTCAACATTTAATCAGAATTGTTTGAGTTGTTTACTCTAATTATTATCTAATTATGTAATCTAAATATTACACAAAGATTAAACTTACAAGGCTCGTGAAGATGCCCTTCTGAGAGTTTAATAAAGCTTAGAAACACCAATGAGGACAAGAAGGTCAAAGAGCACAGCCAAGCTTTTGACCCTTGGCCTCTAAGGTCAGTCAAGGCCCAGGGGACAATGAGATCATTCTGATCTGGGTCCAGAGACTGAGTTCTGACAAGCACACCTCTGAGAAGAGGCAGTCAAGGGGACTTTGGGCTATGTGTGGTACAAACTCAAGGTTTAGGATTGTGTGGGGTCCACACCTTTACTAAACAAAGTGCATAAGTAATATGCGATTTGCTGAAAGATAAACAAAAAGGTAATTTCAAAGACAAACCTCAGCTGGGTAACCTCATAAGCTGAGACCCTTCAAAGTATCAAGTTGGTGTGGAAGAACAATTCTATATCTATAAATTATGTTTTAAATAAACGTTAATTGTCAGTAGCCAGGCAGGAAGTATAGGCGGGACAATCAGACAGGAAGTAGAGGTGGGTCACTAAGAACAGGAGAATTCTGGGAAGGAGGAAGCACATTCCCTTCCAGTCCTGTCTCAACCACCTAAGAAGCAAGATGTGACCTGCCTTGTTGAAAAAGGTACAGAGCCATGTGGCTAACATAGATAAGAATAATGGGCTATATAAGTTATAAGAGCTAATATGAAGCCTGAGCTAATGGGCCAATCAGTTTATAATTTATGGAGACCTCTGTGTGATTTTCTTTGGGACTTAATGACTGTGGGAACTGGGCAGGACAGAAACCCCTATAAGCAGGCCCTCATGTTACATCAAGTGAACATCAGAAAAATGTCAAAGGTTAAAAAAATGCCCAAAATATTTATTCGTGAGATTAGGCCACCTCTCCAGCTGATTAGAAGCCACCTTCCTTTCTGTTAATAATGTGAATTAAGTTTTACTATGATTTGGGGTGTATGCCCACACATATACCCCCTAAACATACCTATTTTATTTCTGCCATTCTAAAAGATCTCATAAAAATATTCCATATTACTTAAGACTACCATATCCCTGGGACCACTCCCCAATTTGGAAAAATAAAGAGAGTGAATCAAACCTTTAAGAAATATATAGCTAGATTTCCCTGGACTAAATGTCTCCTTCTAGTTTTGTTTAGTAGCAAGATTGCTCTAAGAAGGGGTACGGGCCATGAAAACATTGTGTGCCTTCCTATATTTCAATGGGTTCACAGAATTTGTGACCACGGAAGTTAAAGACCAATACTGGGTCTCTCCTCCACTTTGCTTTCTCTCATGTTACTGATCATCTCACACAGATTGCTCCACTCAACTTTGAAGCCACACTTAACAGCCTGAGGATCAAATGCTGATAAAAATTTGGAAAGAGATCAAGTTGGAACTGACTTAGAAAGGGCCCTTTCAAATGCTGTTAGCAACCTAAATCACGATTTGGTTGCCTAAAACAGGTTGGATACATTATACCCAATCCCCTCAAAAAAAAAAAAAAAAAAAAAAAAAAAAGGAAGAAAGAAAGAAAAAGGCTGTTGACAACAAAGTAAAAAAAAAAAAAGATAAACAATCTTATGACAAAAAGACCCATTAAAATTAAGATTAAAAACCTGGCTTATATTGTTTATTATAGAAAAGGATAATTTAAAACTTGATGATTAATGTAATTAAAGCAAGCTCTCCACTCACTAGTCAGCCTGATGGTGTTTAGTTTCAAGGAAACTTACAAACCAGAGAAAAGATTCTTAAATGGGTCAATATATATGCCCCAGATTTTCTACATGGGTCATCTAGGGAGCCATTAAAATTAATAATAAGGTTGTTGAAGGACTTGTCCTACCTCACACCACACACAGATCCCTTTGGTGTTTCATCCAGCCTCTCTACCCAGTCAGCAAACCCACATTTTTCTCCGTGGTCTAGCCCACTTCCATATGCATCACATCCAACCCTTATACCCAAACATATCTCACACATCCTTCCCCAGGGTCTAACCTGGACTCACCATCCTTACCACCACCCACAGTACCCTTCTATGCCACATATAACATCTCCACAATACCAAATCTCCCACATTCAGTATCTAGCCAACTCTTCAATAATGCACTCAACCACTCTCTACCCAGAAAGATATGCTACATCCTTCTCCAGGGTTTAGCCCAGTCCCTTCAGGGATGCATTCAACCTTTCTATCCAGTCAAAACTCCCACACCCTTCTTCAGGGTCTAGCCCAGTCTCTTCTGCATCACATGCAACTATTTCACCACCTACATCTCTAACATCCTGCTGTGAGATATATCCTTCTTAGTTTTCCATACCCTCTCCATCATCATTTTCCTTCAAATGAAAGATCTATCTCCAGAGCATCTAGTGCCCTAGGCTAGTCTGGTGTCTCCTGCCTGTACTGCAATCTCTTCTGCTAGACCCCTCTATACCTATCCCTCAACCACAGATGCCTCCCACAACACATCAAACCTTTCCACCCAGACAGATCTCCACTCATAATTCAAGTGTAGACCAGGAGGCATATCCTATACACAAATCCAGTCTTCACTGTCGTCTACCTGGCTTCATTCCACATAAGCCATTGACAACCTCTAGGCCTAACCTGACCACATAGTCTCTTTTCTGTCAAAAGCTGTTCCATCTATACCAGAATTACAACTAACAAAAAGTCCTCATGCCTAGATCTTATGGCAAAATACAACAATATGAAAGACAAAGGCAGTATCTTCTCTCCAAAACCCACCAGTCTTAGAGAAATGTTTGCCAATGAGAATTACCTAGATGGACCCTAGAGCACAGAATTTAAAAGGACAATTATAAACTTCATCAAAGAATTCAAGGAGTTTTAAAAAAGATACAAACTAAACAGATCAATGAAATGGTGGAGAAAGAATATAAGGAGAACAACAGACCGAGAGATGCCCAAGAAAAACACAAATGCAGGACTGGTGGAAATGATAAAAACAGCCCAGGACTTGAGAAAGGAATTCAATAAAGACATAGAATCTGAAATGGAAATTAAATTTAAAAATTCCAAGTCTCAACTAGGAAACTCCAGAAAAGCCCAACAGGTAGAATGAATCAAGCAGAAGATAGAACATTAGGACTCAGTGATAAAGGAGACTAAATAACTAAGAAAAATAAAAGAAAGTAAATCAAAACAGAAAAAAAACAGGAAATGTGTGACACTATGAAAACCAAATTTTTAAATTATAGGCATAGATGAGGGAGGAAGAGTCCTTCATCAATGGAATAGACCAGATCTTCAAAAAGACCATAGAGGAAAACTTCTAAAAACAAAAGAAAGGCACACTGATACAGAAACAGGAAGCATACAAAACAAAGAAAGTATATTGAGAAAGTTACAAGAGTCAGGTGGTGGTAGAACATACCTTTAATCCCAGCACTTGGGAGGTAGAGACTTGTAGATCTCTATGAGTCTGAGGCCATCCTGATCTACAGAGCGAGTTCCAGGAAAGGGTCCAACAGAGACACCCTGTTGTTGTAAGAAGGCTGCTTGTTCGTTTCCCGCGTGCCCAGACTCCCGAAATAACCACACAGAAACTGTATTAATTAAATCACTGCTTGGCCAATTACTTAAGTGTATTACATCTTATATCTAGAATTAACCCATCTCCATTATTTTATATTTTACCTCAAGGCTCATGGCCTACTGGCAAGGTTTCAGCATGTTTGTTTCTGGTGGCAGCTCCATGACTTCTCCTGACTCCACCTTCTCTCTCACAGCATTCAGTTTAGTTTTCCCTGCCTAGCTCTGCTCTACTCTATCACAGGCTCCAAATAGCTTCTTTATTAACCAATGGTATTCACAGCATACAGAGAGGAATCCCACATCACCCTGTCTCAAAAAAACCCAGTCACATATAAAGGAGATTCAATGAGAGTAAGAGCTGATTTCTCAGTGGAAAATTTGAGAGACAAAAGAGCCTGGAACAATGAATTCCATGTCTGTGATTGCCAAACTCCACTAATATACCTGGCAAAACTATGTACATAATTGAGATAGAAAAAAAAATTTTCCATGACATAAACAGTCTAAAACCTTTTTATAGCCAGTAAACCAAACTTAAGGAAAATCCAGGAATCAATACTTCGGGCTGAAGAGAGGAATTAGCATAATCAAAAAAATATGAAGCCATAGCTATTAAAACACAAATCACCACTGAGACTAAACAGGATGACTACAATTAACACACACATTTCAATAATTTAAAATATCAATGACCTCAATTTTTAATCAAAAGACATGGGTTCACTGAATGTATCAAGGAACAAAAATCCATACATCTATGGTCTAAAAGAAATATATTTTAGCTTTAAAGATAGGTACTACCTTAGAGTAAAATGATGAACATAAGTATTCTAACCAAATGGGATCACAAAGTAAACAAGCAGGAACATATCCTAATATCTACAAAATAGGTTTGAAACTAAAACTAATAAGAGATATAGAGGGAAGCTCCATTCTAATCAAGGGACTATTATCCTGGAAGACATTACTATCCTACACATATATACACCAAACTCTGGGCACACAACTTCATAAAAAATGTAGTATTAGATTTAAAGACATAGGTATTGCATCAATGCCTCACTTTCTCCAATAGATGGGTTATCTGGACAAAAAGTTAACACAAAAATATCAGAATTAAGTGACACCATACATCGAATGAACTTAACAGAAAATCTACAGAACACACCACCTAAGAACCAAAGAATATACAATCTATTCAACAGCACAAGCAAACTTTTCTAAAACAGACTATATCCTGGGACTCCACACAAATAAAAGATAGAAAAGATTGAAATAACTTCTTATGTATTCTTGGACTCCAATGCCATAAAACTAAAATTGACAGCAAACAAATCTCTAGCAAATATGCAAAGCCCTAGATAATAAACAACTCATCACTGAATGATGAATACAACAAGGGAGGAAGGGGAATCAAGATAAAAACAAAACATTTCCTGGAACTAAATGAAAACTAAAACACAATAATACATCAGGGACACATTGGTAGAGTAGAAGTCCTAATAGGGAAATTTGTAGGTCTAAATGCCTACATTTAAAAAATCAGAAAATAGAACATCCCCATTGTCTCAGTGTGTGGGTGCACCCCTCGTGGTCCTGAGTTCCTTGCTCGTACTCCGTCTCCTTCTGCTCCTGATTTGGACCTTGAGATTTCTGTCCAGTGCTCCCATGTGGGTCTCTGTCTCTGTCTCCTTTCATCGCCTGATGAAGCCGAACATAGCGGACAATGAGGAATACTGAGAATTCAAGAACAATCGCAGTGGGTTTTTGATCCTACTGAACGTACTGGCTTTGTGGGAGCCTAGGCAGTTTGGATGCTCACCTTACTAGACCTAGATGGAGATGGGCAGTCCTTGGGCTTCCCACAGGTCAGGGAACCCTGATTGCTCTTAGAGCAGATAAGGGAGGGGGACTTGATCGGGGGAGGGGGAGGGAAATGGGAAGCGGTTGCGGGGAGGAGGCAGAAATCCTTAATAAATAAATAAATTAAAAAAAAATCAGAAAAAATACAAAAAAATTACTTAACTATGCAACTTAAAAATCTGAAAAAGCAAGAACAAACCAAATCCAAACCCAGTTGATACCAAAAAAATAATAAAAATCAGTGCAGAAATCAATGAAATAGAAACAGCAAAAGAAATACAAAGAATCAATGAATATAAGGACTGATTCTTTGAGAAGATAAATAAGATTGACAGACTCCCATCCCAGCTAGCCCAGAGAAAGACAGAGGACCCAAATGGACATAATTGGAAGTGAACAGGGAAACACTACAACTGATATTGAAGAAATTCATAATATTATAAAGAATTAAAAAAAAAACTGTATTCCATTAAGTGAGGAAAACCTTAAGTAATCGATGATTTTCTAAATCTATCTGAACCACCAAAATTAAACCAAGAAGAAGTCGATAACCTGAAGAGATCCATAAGAAGTTAGGACATTGAAATAATAATTTAAATAGTAATAAAAACTTTCCAGAAAAATAGTCCAGGGCCAGATGAGTTCACTTCAGAATTATGCCAGATTTTCATATCTAAAACCAGTCCTTCTTAAATTTGTTTTAAAAAGAAAGAAACAGAAGGAGCACTCCTAAGCTCTTTATTCTAAGCCAGTACCACTGCAATACCCAAACCAGAAAGACCAAACAGAAAAAGAAAACTACAAACCAATAACTATGATGAATACAGATTCAAAAATACTTGCAAACAGAACATAAACAGGCATACATAAAAAAGATTACCCGCCATAGCCAAGTTGGCTTTATTTGTAAAATGCAGTGATAGTTGAACATACACAAGCCAACATATATAATAAAGCACATAAATGAACTTAAAAGACAAAAATCACATGATTTTCTCAATTGATGCATAAAAATATTTGACAAATTCAACAAATCTTAATGATAAAAGTCCTAGAGAATGTAAGACTAGAAAGAATAAACCCCAGCACAATAAAAGCTATATATAAGAAACCCACAGCCAACATCATCCTAAATGGAAAAAAGTTCAAAGCCATCCCACTGAAGTCAGGAATTACACCGGGATATCCACTGTCTGTACTTCTCTTTAGTACTGTGCCCAAAGTACTAACTAGAGCAATATGGCAAGAGAAAGAAACTAAAGGAATACAAAAGAGGAAGGAAGAAGTCAAAGTATCTCTGTTTGCTGATGACATAATAGTATACGGAAAATATATGTAGTTCCAGGACAGGCACCAAAGCTACAGAGAAACCCTGTCTCGAAAAACCAAAAATAAATAAATAAATAAATAAAATAAATAAAAATAGTATACATTAGAGATACCCAAAATTTTAGCCCAAAACTTCTAGAAACAAAAAAATTCATCAAGGTGGTAGGATACCAAATCAGCTTGCAAGAATAATAGCTTTTCTCTACACCACCAACAAACACACTGAGAAGGATATCATGGCTATACTTCCATTCACAATAGCCTCAAGGAAAAAGTATCTAGGAATAAATCCAACAAAGGAAGTGAAAGACCTCTACAATTAAAAGGTTACTCCTCTAAAGAAAGAGGTAGGGAAAGCCACCAGAGAATGGAAAGATGTCCCAGTGTTCATGGATTGGTAGAATTAAGTGATCATCTTACTAAAGACGATTTAGAGATTCAATGAAATCCCAATTAAAATTCATGTCTCATTCTTTACAGATATAAGAAAAAACTATATTAAAATTCATATGGCAGTGGAACCACAATAGGCTCTGGGTAGCCAAAAGAATTCTGAGGAAAAAGAATCATGCTGGAGGGATTGCCATACCAGATATGTAAGTCAATGGAACAAAGTCCAAGACGCAAACAAGAGTACCCATAACTTCAGCCATTTAATAGTTGACAAAGATATCAAAAATATAATCCAGAGAAAAGAAAGCATCTTTAATGAATGGTGCTGGTGAAACTGGATGTCCACATACAGAAGAATGAAATTAGATCAGTATATCATTTTGCACAAAACTGTCTCTGAGTGGATCAAAAACCTAAAGCAGAAGCCTGAAGGTGCTAGAAGAAAATGTAGGCAGACTCTGCATGATATAAGCATATGAAAGGATTTTCTGAATAGAACTCAGCCCAAGAATTAAAGCCAGAAATTGACAAGTCAGCCTTCATGTAACAAAAGCTTCTGTAGAGATAAAGAAATGGTGAACTGGGTGAAGAGGAAGCCCATAGATTGGGAGAGAATGTTTACCAGCTCTACATAAGACATTGGGTTTAATATCCAGTATATATAAAGAATTCAAAAGATCAAAAATTAAAAAAGATGATGTGATGTGGGATTCCCCTCTGTATACTGTGAATACCATTGGTTAATAAAGGACTGTCTTGGGTTTGTGCAGGACAAAATAGAAGTAGGCAGGGAAAACTAAAGTGAATGCTGGGAGAAAGAAGGTGAGAAGTCATGTAGCCCCACTGAAGACAGATGCCAGAACTTTACCCGGTAAGCCACAGCCTTGTGGAAATACACAGATTAATGGAGATGGGTTAATTTAAGATATGAGTTAGCCAGAAATACACTTAAGCTAATGGCTAAACAGTATTGCAAATAATATGGTTTCTGTGTGATTATTTTGGTTCTGGGCAATGGGGAACAAACAAGTGGCCTCCTATAACAATGATGCATTTATCAAATTGGCCTGGGACCTGAATCAGAGAGTTCCCAAAAGAAGAAAAAGAAATGACTAAGAAATATCTCCAAAAATGCTTATTATCCCTAGCAGTTACGAAAATGCAAATTAAAATAACCAAGATCTTATCCTACCCCTATCAGAATGGCAAATCAACAAAACAACTGACAATAAATGCTGGAAAGGATGAAGGTCAAAGGAAATCCTCATTACTGTTGGTGGAATTGCAAACTGGTGCAGCCACTTTGGAAATCAGTGTGGGGAATTCTCAAAAAGCTAGACATAGTTCTACCATATGACCTAGTTATTCCACAACTTGACAGATGCCCAAGGGACTTGACATCCTACTCCACAAATACTTATTCAGAGATGTTTATTTCCACAACAGACCAGAAATGAAAATAACCTAATGAATTTCTATTGAAGAATAAATAAAATGTGGTACATGTACTATGTGTACTATTAAGCCTAAAGAGTAATGAAATCATGTATTTTTTAGGTAAATGGATGGAAGAAGAAAAGATAATATGGAGTGAGGTAACCCAGACCTAGAAAGATAAATGTCACATGCTCTGTTTCATTAGAGGTTACTAGCTCCATTTCATCAGATATGAGTACATATCCTGGTGAACTGCAGAAATCATGAAAGTAAAAAGGAACTATTTCCAGAGCAGGGCCTAGAGAGCAATAGAGAGGGGAATAGCAGAATGAAGGAGGGTAATATAACAGTATATATGCCTGAAATAACCCTATAAACTATTTACCTAAATAAAAACCTATGATACATGATTAAAGATGTGTACCACTATGCCCACATTCCCAAAAAATAGACTATGGATGTATGGATGTTCTTGTTTTTTTTTTTAAGAGGGGGAAGTGGTACAGGACAATTGTCTATATTCTGTCAACTATGTTTTAAATAAATGCTGATTGGCCAGTAGCCAGGCAGGAAGTATAGGCAGGACAGCCAGACAGGAAGTTGAGGTGGGTCAATGAGAACAGGAGAATTCTAAGAAGGAGGAAGCCCATTTCTCCACAGTCCTGCCCAGATATGGAGAAAGGAAGATGTGACCTGCCCCACTGAAAAAGGTACTGAGCCATGTGGCTAACATATACTAGAATAATGGGTTAATATAAGAGTTAATAAGAAGCCTGAGCTAATGGGCCAATCAGTTTATCATTAATATAGACCTCTGTGTGATTTCTTTGGGGCTAAATGGCTGTGGGACCTGGTGGGAGGACAGAAACCAGATAGGACAGAAACTCAGACAACAATACATATAAATCTACATATAAATATGCACAGATAGTTTAGATGATGTTTTCTCATCTGAGTCAACAATGTTCCTCCTCTCTGATCACTAGGTTTCATGATACCAGAAGGCACCATGTAACACATACCTATGCATTATTAGACACATATGATTAAAATAAGATGCATTATGAGAAAATAAATGCAAACTAAGAAAGTTATTATATACTCAAAACCATCCATCTAAAAGAAAACCACCCACATCACACTCATAGTAATCAAACTCTTCCTTCTCTTGAACCTCATACAAAGAAGACCCAAATCATAACTGAGACCCTTAAGTACTGTCCTTCATGTGGCTCACTCTCAACCTCGACAGTGTATTCCTTCCTAGTCTGTGTTTTCAGTTAGTTTAGAAGTACGTTTCCCTGTTAACTTTCCAATTTTTGCGATCTGTGTCTTTTATTTTTGAGTAAGAGGACAAGGTCCTAAAAACACCCAGCCAAACTGCAAACAATTGGTCATAGTCAGTGAAGCCTTAGCCACACCACATTAAGGGGTGCTATTGATGATTTCTGCAGCATTATCCTTATTATTTATACAGTTTTCTATCAAAGTACTATGTTGTGAAATGTTTTGTACACTGTGAAGATACATTGTTCTCACTGGTTTAATAAAGAGCTACATTGTCAATAGGCAGGCAGAAAGAGGTTAGGAGGGGCTTGCAGAGAGGGAGAGAGCTCTCTGGGATGATGGAGAACAGAACCATAGGGAGACATGTGGAGACGTAAAATGAATTTTCCATGCTGGAAAAAAGATACCAAGCCATATGGTAGTATATAGATTAAAAAAGGGGGTTAATTTAAGTTGTAAGAGCTAGTTAGTAATAAGTCTAAGCTATTGCTAGAGCATTCATAATTAATAGTAAGCCTTTGTATGGTTATTTGGGAGCTGGTTGGAAGGATAGAAAATTCTGTCAACAAATGGTGTCCAACATCTGGGACCATGTACATCCACATAAATGTTTTAGAAAGTTAAAAAAAGTTTGAAAACACAGAGTCAAATGTGGCTTCCAGGTGACCACCTTTTCTTGGGTAAGTTCAATGCTCTTGGTAAAGAAAGGCATGGCTCTTTTAAGACATCCTGTTTCTGAGCACTTAAGTGGGGTTTGTGAGCAGCAGGCAGTGTGCTACTTGATGGCATGAGATTAAATAAAAAACACCCATGACAGCGTGGACCTGGAAACTTCCCAGAGCTGGGGTGGCTGCTCTTGGTACCTCCACTATGAGGTTAGGCTCTCAGGGAACTGAAGGAGGGTGGATCCAGCTGCCAGCACCATGCGCTAAGCAGAACCATGCAGGCAGCTGACATAGCAGTTTAAGACTCAGCTACAGATGCTCAGTGAAGACCCAGATGGAAAAAAATTCTAAATGGGTACAGTGTATTGAAAAATGTACATAGACTTAAGAAAGAAAGGAAAAAGGGTAATGCAGTCATAAAGAAGAATTTTTAAAACTGACAATAAAGTCTTTAAAGAAAGAGTAAAGTGATATAAGAGAAAAAAAAAGACATGTAAAGATGGGAAATACACAGGGAGTCTGGATTCTGTATGGTGTTGCACTGACTTGAAATTTCTTGATTGCTGTTGAGAGACATTAGATTGTGAAGGCTGCTGGATTAAACCAACCTATTTATTTAAAAAGTATCTTTATTTCAAAATGGAAGTCAAAAGCTGTGTTGCTTTGGGTAAGAGTTGTGCTTTTGTTCAAATAAATAAATAAATAAATAAATAAATAAATAAATGGCGGTGAATTTGTTCAGGGTCAAAGAAATCAGGTTTGATCAGAGGAGACCCTCTGTACACCCTGGCTACAAACATAAAGAAATAAACCTAAAAAAAACCCTACAGGACAGGCGACATATATTTCACCTGCTCAATTATAAAACAAAAATCATCTTCAACTGATTTGTATACAATGCACAATCCATACTTTTATTAATGCAGATGTATATGTTACCTTTGAAAGTTTATGTGTTTTCAGAGGAAGGGAACCATACATCAATAAAAATGGATAACCCAGGTGATCCAGCATCTCCAAGAGTCTCTCTTGGCGTTTCCTCAGAATTCTGCATTCAGAACAGCTTCTAGGTTTCTGGCTGAGATGTGCCAGCCTCAAAGACTACTCCAAACAAGACTTAATTATGTTGATTTTCCCAGGGTCTGCCAAGAAAAGTCAGCACCTCCAGACAAGAGGAAGCTGTTTAGAGAAAACACACACTTTCTTAAGAGGTGGGGTGGGTGTTGGATCAATGGATTATAAATGTTTGACATTGGGGGGTTGGATACAAGTTGTTATTGGTTGTGGTCAGGAAAAAAGCTAAACAAAGAAGTTAGATTCAAGGAATTCTTTTTGAAGAAAAAAGGGGGATATAGTATAGAAATGATGAGATAAAAGTGTAGATTATTAAATCTACTTTAATCCAAAAAAACAACTATTAATCTCAAAATATTTTTATATTCGTATGGAATTTTGGTCTGTTGATACAAATTTAAAGTTATTTTTGTTATACTGTATGCATGTGCTTATGTTGCTCATTTAAAAATATAATGTGTAATTTAAAAATAGAGATTAGTAGTTAGTCAATATATAATATATAATATAGATAGTATAATAATCAAACTAGTAGCCATGTTAGGTATGTTTTCAAGGTTAAACAAATATATTTAGATAGGTAAATTTTCTTCAAAGACCTACAGAATTTGAAGAGATACCATGACCACAGCAACTCTTATAAAGAAAGCATTTAACCGGGGTAGTGGCTTACAGTTGCAGAGGTCCAGCCCATTGTCATCACAGTGGGGAGCATGGCAGCCTGCAGGTAGATATGGTGCTGGTACTGAGGGTGCTACATCTTGCATGCAATAGGAAGTTGAGTGACAGCCACACTGAAGGAAGCTTGAGTAAAAGAGACCTCGAAGTCCACCCACAAGAGTGAAACACTTCCTTCAACAAGGCCACACATCCTTATAGTGCCCCTCCCTTTGGGGGTCACTTTCTTTCAAACCACCACAGATAGTGATTGAGGAAACCATCTGGTGTCACCGTTTGTGACCTACAAGATAGATAGAAGAGACAAACACACACAAAGAGAGAGAGAGAGAGAGAGAGAGAGAGAGAGAGAGAACCAAGTGGTGGTAGCCCATGCCTTTATTCCCAGCACTTGGGAGGCAGAGACAGGTGGATCTCTGTGAGTTCAAGGCCAACCTGGTCTACAAGAACTAGTTCCAGGACAGTCTCCAAAGCTACAGAGAAACCCTGTCTCGGAAAACTAGAAAAAAAAAATTGAAGAAGAGAGAGAGAGAAGAGAGAGCGAGAGAGATAGACTTTTTGAGGTAACTAGGCTACAGGTAAAAGGCTAACAAAGAGTTAATTTGGGCCCACTTTTGGTGTAGGAGGTCCTTCTATATTTGTATTGCTTTCATTGCTTGAATAAAGAAACTGCCTTGGCCTTTTGAAAGGGAAGAACTTAGATAGGCATGGAAAAGAGAACTGGATGCTGGGAAGAAGGGCAGTGTGGCAGACACCATGGGTCTCCTGCCTGAGACAGACACTGGTTAGACTCAAGCCGGTAAACCACAGTCAAGTGGCAATACACATTAATGGAAATGGGTTGAATTGGGATGTAGGAGTTGGCCAGTAAGAGGCTAGAGCTTATGGGCCAAGCAGTAATTTAATCAATACAATTTCTGTGTGGTTATTTCGGGGGTTAGGCTAGCTGGATGGCGGGATGCAGCCCGCTCCTCTCACTACACACTTTGCTTCTTTTTTCTGTCTTATGAGACGCAACACACTTCTCTCTGTTTTTCTACCATACAGCAGGAGGCCATTGCCAAATGCCAGTACTTGGAGACCAGATTTTCCTCGCTTCAGGAATGTGAGTCAGTAAATTTCAGTAGTTAACCAGTCTGTGAGATTCATACTAAAGAGGCACACAGTGGACTAAGACACCTAGCTTATATATTTTTTCAGTTACCTCCAGATGCTTGGCAAGATACTTGGATGAAATGGTACAGTTTTGCACCTAAAAGGCAGGTTTTTATTTTCTTTAATGTTCTTTAACAAAATACCATGCCCTAGGTAGCTTAAAAATAGAAATCTAAGCCAGGTAGTGGTAGTGCATGTCTTTAATCCCAGCACTTGGGAGGCTGAAGCAGGCAGACCTTTGTGAATTCAAAGCCAGCCTGGTCTACAGAGAGAGTTCCAGGATTGGCTCCATAGTTACCAAGAAAACCTGTCTTGAAAAACATTATATATTATATTTCTAGAGGTTGAAAAGTCGAAAGATTTTAGTAGATTTAGGGATCAGTGAGGACCTGTTTCCTGGGTTACAGGTGGTACCTGCTTGCATCCTCATATGGATGAGGGGAATAGCTAGCTCCCCCAGGGTTTCTTTCATAAAGGCATTAATTCCAGTTATGAGGCCTCTACTCTCACCATCTAAGCACCTTCCAAAGACCATCCATCTTTTTTTTACCACTGTCACTCTGGGCCTTAGGATTTCAGCTTGAATCTGAACCGACCAAACATCAAGACTATGGCAAACTCAAAGACTGTGTCTACCTATGACTGCCCAGCAAAGTTGCTTTTCTGTAGAGCTTGGGAAGCACTGACTCATACAGCAAGGCGATGAATGAAAATGGATAGACCACCATGCACATTTAACTCTTGTTCTCTTGCTTTTCAAAGATTTACTTATTCTTTTTATTTGTCATTTTTTTTTATTTTTGTAGAAATGCAGAGTGAAATGCTTTCTTCTCTGGCTGTCATTCTATTGCTGAGAATAAATGCTGATGCTTTGTCTGGAACTTGGTGACCCACCAGCTCATTGGTACTGCCTGCTGCATATGTACTAAAAATTACAAAGGCCAACAACAGTCTGAGTTTGCACAGAACTTCCTTTCTGGAGCTTTTATTTTTGGCAAATGTGTGGGAGAGCTGGGGAAAACAACATAAAACAGAATTTTGTACTGACAAATATAATCATAAAAGTTTAAGTTTGTCGTTAAATTTTTTTAAAAAAATAGGTAGAAATATATTGCCTAAACTAATGATTAATGTTGACATATTTTTTACTGCAAGACGTTTTGGATTTATTTTTGTTTATTTCACACCTATTTTGATAAAGATTTAAACTGATCTATGAAATTACTGTGATAGAAGGGATTTTTTTTTTAAAAAAATTACTGCTGGGTGCTGTACTATTTGGGTGCTGTATTTGGTAGGCACAGCCTTTGAAACTTGACAAATTACTAGAACGTGGAGCCTACCCACCCTAACCCAGCCATTCTGCTTTAAGGAAGCTATTTTTTTTTTAATTTATTTAACTTGATTTTATGTGCGTTGGTGTAAAGGTGTCCAATGCCCTGGAACTGGAGTTACAGACAGTTGTGAGCTGCCATGTTGGTGCTGGGAATTGAACCTGGGTCCTCTTGAAGAGTAGCCAGTGCTCTTGACCACTGAGCCATCTTTCCCAACCTGAGGAAGCTATTCTCATGAACACACATTCGTCTCTGTCGCACAGCTGTCTATAATGGCAATTATCTAAAAACAGTTTAAACATGTGCCAGGGAGAAACGACAACATATTCATTTTGTCAGACAGCATGCAGTTGTTTAAAGTAATTTCATAGATTATTACTTAATCTTATTAAAAAGGTTCAAGCCAAGCATGGTGGTATGTGTCTGTGATTCTAACACTTGGGAGGCACAGACTGGAAGACTGGAGGATTGGAAATTCAAGGCCAGCCTCAGCTACATAAGGAATTTGAATCCACCCAGGAATACAAAAGATTGTCTCAACGAACAACCAAACAGAACTGTGGAGGTGCATGCCCACCCTATCTATCATCCCAGGGCAGAGGTGGTGAAGTCTGGAGGAGCAGCCATTTCAAGTCATCTGTGGTTCTGGTGAATTTCATGACTGGTCTGGAGTACAGTGACATCCTATCTCAAAAAAGCATAAACAAGTAAGCAAGCAGAGTAGCTAGACCTGGTGTCTTACACCTATAAATCTGAGCGCTTGAGAGGCGGAGGCAGGAAGATGTAGTTCAAGGCCAGTCCTGGTTGTATATAAATTTTGAGGTTAGCCTGGGCTAAATGACACTCTGCCTCAAACAATAATGACGACAACAACAAAATGTTCAATTATGTTGTCATATTTAGAAAACAACAAAAATATTTTGCATAAAATAAACTTCTTTAAAATTATATTTATATGTTTTTGAAAATTCCAGGTTATTAAGCAGGCAATATTGAGCTATATTCCAGTCTTTGATGCCAGGCTATTAAGAATTAAATGCAGTTGATGAAGCAACAATTTATTTTACCTTTTTTTCTTAAATCGACTTAATGTATTTTATATAGTAAGCATGCATTTGTAAAGAGAAAAGCAAAATTTCTACATCCAATAATTTTCATTAAATTTTAAAATTTCTTCTTTGACAATTTCATTTATCTATATAATATATTTTGGTCAAGTTCACCCTCTATTACTCTCTCCCACTCCTCTGTATTCCTCCTTTGCCCAAGTCCCCTTCTTACTTTCATGCCCTGTTTTTTATTTTTAATGACACACTATTTAAATAGGGTTGATTACATGAACATTGATGCGGGGTTATTTACTGGTGCATAGGCAACAACGACCATGTCACTTAGGAAGAACGACTCCTTGTCTCTCAGCAGCCATGAACTGGGGGGCCCAAGAGTCTCTCACCCATCCGTGCTGGATTGCTGACGACACCATCTCATGCGGGCCTTGTGCAGACAGTCATACCTGCTGTGTTCACAAGAACAAAGGCTGTGCTACACACCCAGAACACAGAACTTTGCCCGCTCCTCCCTATCCTCCAGCTCCTGCATCTTTTCAGCCCTTCTTCTCTGAAGTTCCTTGAGCCTTAACTGGGTAAGGTTGTGATATACATGTTCTGTATATCATGAACTGAGCTGAGCGATCAACAGTCACTCTCAGCACTTTGGCCAGTTATGAGTCACTACAAACAGAAGTTCCTATCTGTGGGTCTAAACAGAAATGCTTAATGAATTCGTGACTTTTATGATGCTAAGAAAGATCCCATAATCCTTTGCTCCCTGACTTCAAAGCTAGCATCCTGTGGACAACACAGCCAAGTTAAGCTGCCATTTGGGATGACTCCTAGGCCGTGAGTGACATTTGAATCAGTTTTTCTATTCAGTTGCTTGCTAAGAGCAGAAGACTCACTAGGTCTTTTTATTTTAGAAGGTGGGGGCTTGGCTGGGCAGGTGTGGAGGGGGCTTCTTACCACAAGGGCACCCTTCCCTTTGTCCAGTGCAGAGCTAGCCTTTCTTTAATCTCCTTAACAATGGCATCCTCTCCCCCAGCACAAGCCAAGGCTGTATGTAACATTAAGCTTGCTAGCAGCCCTTTCCTCTCCAAACTATGTAGTCTGTATTTCTTCCGGTCCTCCTTGGTCTTTGTCACTGTAGATCTGCGTAAGAGTGATCACTAATAAAGTTAATCTCACTGGGTGGGAATAAGACTTAATACCATAATTTCTGAGACAAATTTGAAGCAAGCCAAATTTGAAAAAAGCAAATAGATACTGGTCAGGCCCATACCTGGTCTTTCCAGAGTATGGCCCTGATTTACATTAGTCAGAGACTTATAAAGGCCAAACTCGCAAGACTATGTATTTCTAGCTTCATCCAATTTGGGGAAACATACATCCTGACTTATTTCCTGCCTACAAATCTCCGACCTACAAATGGTCAAGTACATCCTGTGCAGTTAGGGTAACCAAGCTTGTTTATAGAAACGAAAACATGTGGCTTATTATCTTACATGAGCAATAGTCCCCCAGGAAGATACCTGTCCTTGGGCAAGTGGTGCTTACGGGTTAGAGGCATTTTTGTTTTATAGGTCTCTTAAGCACAGCAATTTAAAATTAAAACATAATTGTATTCATCAGAAGAACCACTTGACAGGGTCAATTAGGCTTTCTTGAAAGCTCTTCCCATAAATAATAGCTCAGGACTTTTTAATTTAGCCTCAGGCAAATTCTTAGAATGAGGTTGAAAGAGGCCACATTCTTTGCCAGCATATCACAAGAATGGCCTCTAGGCCAGTTGCTAATGGGCTCCCCTCTGAAGCCTCTTGAGCTGGACCTCCACAGACCCATTGCTATCCTTACTACTGTTCACTTCCAGGCTCTTACTAGAATGACTCTGAGGACAGTGTTCAACTAACTTCCTTGTTTAAAGTTCCAAAGTCTTCCACATTCCTCAACACAAGCAACGTGGTTCTTCCCAGCAACAGCCCACTCTCTCATTATGTCTTAGCTAGGTTTTTAATGCTGTGACGAAACACCTGACCAGAAGAAACTTGGGGAGGAAAGGGTTTGTCTAAATTGACAAGATGACCCCTCCAGGGTACGGTTAAGGGGAAGGTTTTTATTGTAGATATGGAAGGGAGAATTTTGTGTAAGCATTTGGAAGAGTTCAGAGCAGAGATGAAAAGGAAGAGACTGAAGTGGTCAGCAGACCAGAGGAAAGAGAGATGGAGAGAGTAAGGGAAGAAGAGAAAGAGAGGACCAAGGGAGTACATAGCCAAATAGCAGGGTTATAATGAGAGTTGAGATGGGGGTAGGGAAGCTCCTGTCCTGGGAGAAGTTTGGGAGTTAGTAATGAGAAGAGCTGAGAAGAGCCAAGATGCCAGCATAGTTTCTCTACTTTTTAACAGGTACTTGAAATACTGAAGAAGCATGGAGGCCAGCATGTGCTTTGATATACTAAGAGGCACCACAGATACTGTCACTGGTAAGGTAAGGGGCTCCTTTGGTAGAGGGAATCTGGCTTCCCAAGCCCCTGAGGAATGCTGGCTTTTGTCCATCTGCCAGAATTTGGGGACATGGAATTTCCTTTGGACCCATCAGGGTTTAGGTTTATTTGACTTAACTATATCAAAGTCACGGCTATATTGAAGGATGCCAAGGCAGAAACTCAATGGAATGGGAACCTGGAGGCAGGAACTGAATTAGAGACCACAGAGGAGTGTTGCTTACTGACTTTCTCTTTATGACTTACTCAACCTGCTTTCTTACAGAAACCAGGACCACCTGACCAAGGGTGGCACCACTCACAATGGACTTGGCCTTCTCCCCATCAATCACCAATCAAGAAAATAACCTATGGGATTGCCTACAGCCTGATCTTAGGGAAGCATTTCCTTAGTTGAGGATCTCTTCTCTCAGATGTCTGTAGTTTATATCAAGTTGACTTAAAAATTAGTCTGCACCAGTGTCTCAGTTAGAGCTTCTATAGCTGTAATAAAACACCACGAACAAAAGTAATTTATACAACAAAGTTTATTTGGGCTTGTGATTCCACAGGGTTTGTGGAAACTGGAAAGAAATTACCTCCAAAGGGAGTGCCACTATTTGGAGGTATGGAATTGTTGGAGTAGGAATAACCTCGTTGAAGGAAGTGTGTCACTGTGGAGGCAGGCTTTGAGGTCTCATATATGTTCAAGGCACATCTAGTGTTTCCGTTTACTTTCTGTTGTCAGAACAAGACATAGAAATCTCAGCTGCCTCTCCAGCACCATGTCTGCCTACTTGCCGCCACGTCCTGCCATGATGATAATGGTCTGAACCACTGAACTGTAAGCCACACAATTAAATATTTTCCTTTATAAGAGTTGCCGTGGTCCTGGTGTCTCTTCACAACAATAGAAAGCCTGAGGCAGAGTTAAAGTTCATGGTGTGGAAACAGGGCAGCAAGTGCCTGTCGTGGTAGCTGGAGCAACCTGCTGAGAATGTACATCCCTTACTGTAATCCCAATGTGAGGAGAACCCTGAAGGTGGCTATTGCAGGGCAGTGACTAACGAAAAGATGAGAAGGAAAACTCAGTTCAAATAAACTTCAACTTGGATCAAGACTTCAGGGAGTCTGATATCAGGTGGTTTATTCTTAATATATTTAAGTCCAGTATAATTTAGAATAAAAAGTTTTCTTGTGAAATACAAACATGATGCACAAGGAAGCATAATTATATTGAAACTTGACTCTGGGTACAGGTCATTTCTTCCAAGAAGTTGGGTTATAGAGATAGGCTGCCCTGTATAGCTAGGGCCTAGGGACGGATCTGGCTTGGTCTTGGTCGTACAGAAAACATAGTTGTCATTTGGGCTATTAGCCACTGCTGGTCCTGGTTGTTGGAGCTTTGGGGAGCTTCTGGCTATCAGGGTCATTTAGATTACTAACTACCTTCAGTTCTGGTTGTAGGAGCTTGATACAGCCTAGACCAACAGATAATGCAGATTGCCAGGCTATTAATCACTGCCAATTTCCAGTTTCCTGGATGGAAGAACAGGTTTTCAATTTTTGCCCCTGGGAAGGCTATCCTGGGTGCTTGATGTTTCTTGTCTCCTTGGAGATCTGTGGGCCCAAGAACCTTTTTGCTGTGCTCCCAACATCGAAGCACAGAGAGTGAACTGGAAGCAGGTGAGGCTTTAAGCTTTCAAAGCTCATACCACATGCCATACTTCCTCCAGAAAGGCTCCATCTCCTAAATCTCCCCAAATGGTGGCACTAACTGGAAATCAAGTAGTCAAATGCCTGAGACTATAGGGACACTTCTCATCTCAACCAGACCAGTTATAACACAGTTTGACAGGATCACCTGAAGGACTATGACTTCTCAAGCTCAAGTTCTTGACCAGGCTTACAATAGCAGGAAGGAATGTCTTCCTGTGAGGTAGGCCCCATATCTCATGAGAAAGTTGTTGGTCACCTCCTCCCGATAACATTCACGTCACTGCTGTACCCGTGGGCACATCTTGCTTGGCTGTTGGTATTGGAACATGCAGGGTCTTCTCCTGGTTAAGATCATCTGGCACTCTGAAAACTAACCAGAAGGAAGGAAGCTTCCAGTTTGATTTTTGTATGTCCTGGCACTAAAATGTGTGGTATCTTCAGCAACAGGGTATTATTAGGAGTAGAGTATTATCACCCAGTTCTGAGGTAATCAAGAGCAATGGAATAACCTGTGTTGTTTTGGGGTTCTCTGGAGCCTCCCTGATCAGCCCACGAGGAGGGATCACAGGCCTTGGATTTTCACTGACTAACCTATGGCTTTTGGGAGCAGCGTTATCCACACTTGCAGGGCACCTCTATTCAGACTCCCTTTATATTTTATCAGCTTACAAAGAAGAGGATTTCCATCAAGTTTTTTTACGTTCATCTTTAGCTTTTGTTATCCCCCTCTCCCACATTTTCTTTGCTTCCTCCACTCAAATCATCCTACCTCCTATTATTTTCCTTTACTTTCATGTATTATGTGTTCCAGAATCTCTTCCTCACTAAAGGCCTCTTTCCTCCCCTCCTCTCACAGGTCCTCAAACTTTCTGGCCTCCACGGACACTCCAATTTAAACATGTGAACCTGAGCTAGGATCCACATGTAAGAAAGAATAGATAACATCTGTCTTTCTGGGGGTGCTTATGTTTTATTTTGTCTTTGTTTTCAAAGCAGGCAAAGAAGAAAAAGAAAGAAAGAAAAAGAAAACTATCGGGAGATTACACACAGAAACACATGCACAATTAAAAATAAGAAAATAATATCTTTTCAAAAGAAGTGAAAATAAAGTCTTTTCACTGTTCCACAAGTAATAAAGTTCCTCAAGTTTGGGGCATTTTTTAAAGGAGCCTACAGTACTGTGGTTATATAGACATCACTTCTACTTCACCTCTAGGTTTGAGTCTTTGATAACCAACTTTTCTCTTCAATGTAAAATTTTACACAAAACCGACTAGATCCATAGGCTAAATATGCCAACCAAAATTGAGATTATTCTGAACTTGGTATTTGACACAAGAAATGGGATCAGGCACTTGTCTGCCTTAGGTGCTCATTGGCCATGTACTCTGCTCTTGCTAGTGGTATCATTTCTAAATTGCATTTATATCTTTGTAGCACACTTAGCTTTTCTAACACTGCTACACATCTGGAGAATGAGTGATTACTTTTGCTTCCAGTGTTTCCAAAAGCAGCTTTAGTGATCCAAATTTCAAAGGTTTGTAATCCCTTTTTTTTTTTAAACCATGATTCACAATCTCATATGAAATCACATCACCGAATGTAAGGGTCACAAAAATTTGTCATTTCTAAATGTGCAGTGACCAGAAATTAAGTCGGGAGGCAGTGAGTAAGCGATGATGTTCCTGGCAGCCGCCCGGCCCCCCAGGGCAATTTCATACCTCGCTGACTTTTTGTTTTGAACACACAGTAATGTACTTTCACTGCACAGATTGTCATACCAGGAAGCATAACATCATACCTAACTCATCGTCAGCAGACACTGCCTTAAACACCCAAAGCTCAGGCTTGAGACTACTGTGTAATGAATTACATTTTTCTTTTACTGTACACACAGTTTTCTGCTCTTGTAGAATCATATGGTTTAATATGGACAACAAAAAGTTGGTGTCTACTTACTGCCATTCCTGAGCAGGTTAGTATTAAATTAGTGTTTCTCTGGATTGGATTGTGGGAGAATGTAACTTAGTTGCTGACTTAAGGTTCATTAAAAAAAAAAATCATTCAATGAATTTTAACTTGAGATCAGAATAATTTCTCATAAAATGACCTTAAACATACTTATGACATTTTTATTATATATTTATGTGAAGTAGCTTTCTCAACATTGATGCTTATAGAATGAAAGTGTCTAATTCTAAAAAACATTGAAGTTGTTCTCTGTCCCAAAGTAACATGTATTCAGCAAGATTTAATTCCTTGGGTAAAATAAATGAACACACCCATTTCTCTTGTGTGTTAACTTTGTCCTCTTTAACAAATGGTAAAACTGTATGATAACAAAGAATCATTTTGAAGTAAAATTCCTAATGGTCTCAACACCTTCTTTACATATCTATATGTAAAAATTTGGGGGTAACGAGGGATTGCAAGAGGAGAAAGTTTAGGAAACCTTGTCTTCTATGACCTTAGTTACCCCATAACGGAGATTGTCCTTCCTTATCTTCCCGATGTCAGCAACCAGCATTGCCTTGTTAAGATGCATCGACTGCATGATCCCCAGGATACATCAAGACATACCAGTCCCCTGCCTTACTCTCAGGATATATCAATCCTGGAGATGGTTTAATCTGTCGGTCAGCCTATTAGGTTTTTTAGAGTAGGTGACTGGAGATCTGGTGTGATCCGAATGGTTTAGGGAAGAATTATTCTGGAAATGTAGATTATAAAATTTCTTTCACTTATGGTCATTTTTCTTTTTAGAATTTAATCAAAATAAAATGACATCATTGCCCTCCCTCATACCTCTCTCATGTATCCACCTCAAATTCACGACCTCTTTATTAATGTTATGTGTGTATGGATAAGGCAGGTTGTACTGGGGAATCTATTTAGTGTCTCTTGTTGCTATATGCTCTCAGGACTGAACAGCTGGTGTTGGTAACCACCTATGTGGCTCATGTCTTCATTTTTAATTAGTTCTTTGAGATTTTTGCATTCTTTTGGGTTAAAGCCCCGTGCTCAGAGTTTCAAATTAAAGGCAGACAGAAGCATGAATTAATTCAATGTTGCCATATGATTTCCTTGAAAAGATGATTTGAAGATGAGAGGAGCCCCAGCACAAGTCTGAGAGCATTTGTGGCCTTGGGGGAGAAAGAAGATCGTAGGTCATCTTCGAGACCTGGGAAAGTGGAGTTGAAACTTCTAACACCCCCTCCCCCCGCCATTTTTGGGGTATTAGACCAAAGGTGTGCTTTATGATTTCAGAACTGGTGACTTTCCAGCTCTGTTTCCTGCAGTGTGCCTTCCTCTCTGGTCCAGCCTCTTTCTGTGCACCACTGCGGCCTGCAGACCTTGGTCCCTGAGTGACACTGGGTTCGGAACCATAGCCCTGGCAATCACCCTCCAGCTCACCATGCCATTCCCCCCGTCGCTATCTCTCACCTCTGCATGAATATAAGAATCTGAGTCGAGAATCCCCCCCTCCCCCCTCAACGCCCTTCAATGGACATTGCTCCTTGGCTTCCCAGCCAGCGAAAAGCAATTTCACTCCTGGAAAGGTAACTCCGACAATCGCCTGTCCAGGGTCCTGTCATCTCTCTACCACCTCCAGCCTGCGGGTCCCACAACCTCCCAGCGGCGGGTCCCACCACCTCACGACTACCTGACTACCTCTCGGTTACCTCCTCAGTCCTAGGTCCCTCCCGCACCCTCCTGATCCTCTCCTAACCGCGGGTCCCGCCCCCTCCCGGTCACCTCCTGGCTGCGAGTCCCGCCCCCTCCCCGCCCCCCCTCCCGGTCACCTCTCGGGCCCCTCCCGTCCCGACGTCGCCCCGCCCTCTCCGCACCCGCCGCGCCCCGCCCCGCTGCCGCCGCCACCATTGGCCGGGCGGGAAGTCGTTCTCCCTGCTCATTCTGCGGCCGCGGGAGTGCGGGGAAACTTCATTAATACTGTGACGCCGGAGGCCGGGGTGGCCCGAGCTGACGGAGGGCTGCGATCGCCGGGGTTGGCGCTGAGAACCGGGCGTGCGGGTGCCGGCTATCTCTGGGGCACCGAGGCGGCCGCGCCCGCGGGGGAGGGGAGCTGGGTTGCCCGCAGCTCCCTGTCGCGGAGGCGCCTCTCCGCCCCGGCTCGGACGCGGGCCGCCGGTGACCTCCCTGCGTGAACAGCGGCGCGGCGACAGGGGAATTCGCGTTGCGGCTGCACGCGGGCTCCTCCCACCCAGCTGGCGGGCGGAGCTCCGAGACCCGGTCTCTGGTGCAGGCGTGCTGCGGCCGACCCGACGGCTGGATCGAGGAGCAGGTGTGTGAACCGAAGGGCTGAACCTGGGGAGACGCGCCCCGGGGGCTGCCGTGAGCGTGTGCAGCCCGGGCCCCCCAGGACGAGGGTTTGGACTTCGCTGTTCCAGGCTGGTTTCTGATTCTATATTACTTTAGAGTTCACATCGGCCTCATTAGGAAGTACATTAAATTCTTACTTAAGACGTCTAGGATTTTGCTGGGATTTATCTCATCCGGGGAGCTTTGGGGGAGGACGATTCAAATGATATCTTCCATTTTTATGTGCCTTTTGGCTCTTTCCACAAATAGGGAGCTATTTCTAGACCCTTTCATTTGATAATTTGATAAAGTGAACTGATTTTTAGCTTTAGACTGGAAAGAAAGGAAAGTCAAACGAGGATTAGCCTTTTTAGATGCGGCGAGAGCAATCTGGTACATTCAGAGGCATATTACAGTGCGGCTCTTTTTGGTATTTTCTTTTCTTGGAGAAGGAAAGCTTTATAAATCAGAAAAGCAAAATTAGGTGGATTATATACTCCAGTTTTGACCCCATTGGAGAAGTTAAGCTGCAGGAATCAGATTATATGCAAAACTCTGTTGTCATGAGCAAAATAGAAGCATGGCTCACTACTACCCAGTTGGACTTGTTCAGTAAGTAGTTGTCGATCATTGTGTTAAAGAAGAAATAGGAGTCCAAAAATGTTCCAGACAGTGTTGGAGAAGTCTTTGGGTATTGCATTTCATGCTGCGGGACACATTTGAATCTCTTAAGATTAGGATAATCACTTAAAGACATTGTTGTCAATAATGAAAGTAGCACCCCTGCTGGAGACAAAAGATGGCTCTGCACCAGTTTCAGAAATAAAAGTGGTGGTCTCCTAATCTGACGGAAGAGGTAGAAATGATGGCCAAAACTCATGCAGGACCACAGACTGTGTGGTGACTCAGACCAGAATAGCTGCTAGATGCGGGACCTTAACACGTCTTCATGCTTCCCTTTTGCTTTATTTGGGTGACTGGAGGTGCCAGTCTGGGACTTCTTGTATTGCACGTAGAGGATATAGTAACAGGGAGAGACGAAAGTAGAGTGTACTGTAGCAGTTGCAGTAAGGTAGCTCGGGAAAGCAAACGAACAGCAAAACTGAATTATTTTTCTGTAATTTCTGTCCAGTCTAAATGGGAGATGACTTGAAAATATTTTTACTGCTTCTATTAAATGGCCAGAATTTTATAAGGTCCTCTTTATGGCTTTAGTTCACGTAAAGATGCTTAACTTCATCAAGGTTGGTTTGAGGCTATCTTAACCAAACCCCTCCCTTGAGATACACTGGGGAACATTACATCTCTAGTGGTTAATGTATTCTTATTTTCAGAGGTTTACTCTTACCTTTCTTTTGGAAATGGAGTTGTGCTATATGGTGTAGACTGGCTTCTAATTTACGATAGTTCAAGTATGTGTTGAACTCAGTAATCCTCCTGCGTTGGCCTCGTAAGTACTGAGATTACAGGTGTGCACTCCAGGTCTGTGTAGACTACATATTTTAAGCACTTTGCAGAGTCCTGTTCTTTATTTTTTTATTTTTATTTTTAACATAACACCCTGTGCTGAGATTGGATGTTCTGGCTTCTAGTCCAAATGCCTAATGTATGATTAGGGGTGAGTTAACTTAAGCCCTCTGAGCCTTAGTTTTTTTCTCTGGTCATGTAAATGGGAAAACTATCTAACCCACAGAGCTGGTGAAGGCTCTGACCAATCTAGCTGCTTGGTCAGGGACAGTAACACATCTTCCTGCTTCCCTTTACTTTGAGGCAGTGAAGAGACAAGGTGAGTCCAGAAAGTGGGGACCTTGTTTCTGGGCTGTGCTTCATCAGCTTCTTGTTCCTCTCTTCTCCTTGTTCTTCCCCCCTACCCCTTCATTATAAGCCAGGGTTTCATGTGCCTGAGGCTGGCCTTGAACTCGCTCTGTAGCTGGTGCCAACCTAAAACCGATCCTCCTGCGTCCTTGCTCTTGAGTCCTGGATTACCGGCCGTGCGCCTTGCTTTGCAGCCACTTAACCACTCTGTCCAGAAGCTCAGCTGCCATTTCTGAATGGATTGGTAAGCCTTGGACGTAAGGTGGTCCCTTTGACAATACAACCCTGCTCTCTTTGACATTTAAAACATTCAGAAATGATACTTGCTGGTGCTAAGGGTGTGTGTTTCTGTGTGAGTGAGCTGGTTTTATCATGAGTCAGGATTGTGGAGGACAGTCTGGTTAATTCTATGGAGACTTGTTCACTCCTCCTCTTCCTCCGGCTGGCCTACGTTCTGGTTGTATAATCACTGATGATTTAGCGAATATGAGCTCACTTATTGCACACACCTGTGTCCTTTTACATTTTCCTTTGAAGTGTTTTTTTAGCAAATATTAATGTACATAATAATTTATATGTAATAATGGTTTTGTTTTCAAATTTTTAAAGATTTATAATGTATTTTGATCATATACAGCGTTGTCTTTAAACTCATATTAACAAAATTCGAGTGAATTGCTTTTGTGGCTTGGTTTCCTTTTGTTTGGGACACAGCTTGGTGTCATGTTAAAGAGTATGGCTTGTAGTCTAGTAGAGGAAGTTTGAATTCTGCCTTTTGACTTAGGAAGTTTCTATTTCAGCTACTTATTTACATGTTCTTGGGCAAGTGATTTAATCTTGCTAATCTTGAGGTTTCTAAAGTGGTTTTGCCAACTTACCCTCCCACCAGCTGTGCATAATAAGACTTCTGGCTGTTCTAGAGCCTTGACTTGACAGAGGGTAAATTAAATAAAGTGTTTAGATCTAGACCCAGGGCTAGTTCTGCAGCCACAGCGAGCGTTGTTGTTCCTTTGCTCAGAGATTATTTTTGAGCCCTGTCCTAGTTAGGATACTGTTGATGTGACGAAACACCGTGGCCAAAAGCAATGGGAGGAGGACAGGGTTTGTTTGGCTTATGCTTCCCCATCACAGTTCATTTTCAGAGGAAGTCAGTACAGGAACTCAAACAGGGCAGGAACCTAGAGGCAGGAGCAGATGCAGAGGCCGTGGGGACTGTTGCTTTGTGACTTGTTCAGCCTGCTTTCTCATGGCATCCAGGACCAGTTGTCCATAGTGGCACCATCTACAATGAGCTGTTCCCTTCCCCATCAGTCACTAATTGAGAAAATGCCGTACAGGCTCGCCTACAGCCTGATCTTATGAAGGTATTTTCTTAACTGAGGCTCCCCTTGTGTCAGGCTGACATAAAACTGTCCAGCACGAGCACCTGTTATGTACAGGACAACAGTCTGGTCTCAGAAACTGGAGAAATGAACAAGAAAGAGTCTCAGCCTTGGAGCTTCCCTGGAAAGCCGGAATTCTATTCTCTCAATTGTAGCATATTTGTGTGTTTGCTGTGTCTCTGTCCCTGTCAGTCTGTCTGGTTGTCTGTCTCTGCCCTGTGGTGTGTGTGTGTGTATGTGTATGATGATTTACACCTCTCCCAGGGAAGCTAGGGCAGGATGATTGTTTTGGGTTTGCAGCTAACCTGGACTACATGCAAGACTCAGGAATAGAACAATAGAGAAGATCTAGATCATCTAGTTCGATCCCCAGTACTAAAAAAACCAAATAACAAAAAACCCACCATTTTCCAGCTGTGGTAGTTCGTGCCTTTAATTTTCATACTCGGGAGGCTGAGGCAGGAGAACTAACATGAGCTTGAGGCCAGTCTGACCCATATATTGAGTGCCAGGCCAGCCTGGGCTTAATGAGTTAGATTCTTACTGATTTAGACAGTCTGGCGGTAGGCCTGGGACTAAAGTCCCTGAACTGTGCAGTGTTCATATCTCCATCGACACTAGCGAATGCCAACTTGTTTTCCATTCCAGCATGGGCCACAGAGCGACCCTGTCTCAAAAAGCAAAATAAAATACAAATTCCAGTTATGCTATCACACACCTGTAATTCTAGGGCCTCTGGTAGTTTGCATATGAAAAGCCAATGCCTCTGAACAGTCTGGTGGCACCAGACTCATTTTGTAAAACTGTAGCCATTTGTGTGCTTGTGTTTCTGTGCACATATGTGTACGTGTACACTTTCAATGAATGGAAAAGGAAAAGCCTGCTTACCCAAGCAGGGGATCCTGCTCTGCTCTGTTTAGTGATAGTGTCATTGTAGAAGGCATTCCCTTTCGTTCTGCTGAAACACAGGGGTCCATTTGAAATGGAGAAATACATAGAAATAGAGACTCAATCAGCCACATCCAGCATGGAAAACATAACTGTGCACAGGTTAAAACTGGAAAGTGTAGCTTTCCAAGATCAGGATTCAGTTCACTGTGCTCTTGCCTTCTACTGAGAATAGGAGACATTACAGGTGGACTCAGCTTGGATGCTCCATAGAGGTTGTTTGTCTGTTTGGGCTCAGGGTGCTGAGGGGGGCTCTAGGAAGTGGAAGACGCCTTACCAGTGCTTTTTCTAAATTGTGAAATATTTGTATTGTAAAGCAAAACAGGTGATGTGTATGTTGAGAAATGTAAGAACAGAAGGAAAAATTGTGATTCCTTTGGTAACTCAAAACTGTTTCTGAGACTCAGTGTTAGTTTAACTTCTATACAGTATTCTATTTGATGCATGTGGTATAGTTTGTTTCCTTTGAGACAGGTCTCACGAAGTCCACACTGGCTCCTCATCCTCTGCCTCTCTAGATGGTGAGCTTACCTTTTCGCCATCACACAACGCATCCCTGTCTCTGCCCTGAGCATCCTCTCAAGGGATGCTTTATAGGTATTTACTACCATACTTGACTCCCCACCCCTGCGTTTCTAATAATTATAAAATTGTTATCCATGTATCGTGATGCCTAGATTAATGTATTTCTCACTGCATTGTATAGTAAGGTGGCCGGTAGCCAATGTGCTCACATATATTAAAATGAAAATCAAATAGTGTTATAGTATTGAAATGTCAGGTCTTCCGTTTTATTACCCATACTTTGAATGTACAGCCACTGTAGCGGACAGTGCCAGCACACAGCATTTCAGCACTGCTGCAAGTTCCAAGTTTTTAGCTTTTACTGTCTCTGCCTCTCTGCGTTTGCAGGAAGACCATAGATTCTTAATGAGTTAGACAGTCTGGCCCGAGGCTCAGGAATAAAATGAATGTGCTGTGCACTATTCGTGTCTCCGTATCGTCGCTGAAAAATGCCACCTTGTTTTCCAAAGTACTAATGGCAGTTCACACTCACTAGCTGTGAGTCAGTGCTCTGGCTGTTCTGGTGTTACCAGACCTTCTTCCAATTCTCGCCAGGCTGGCTGGGTGTCTTGTGAAGTCAGCCCACAGCTCCCCCAGAGAGCCTCTCATTCATCCGGCTTCACAAAGCCTGGTGCCAGATAGTGAAGGAGGCATCATGGTGAGAAGGCGATGGGCTGGAGCACAGATGCTTTGTCTGATGGCTGAAAGGGGCAGAGGGCCCAGGTCCACTAAAGTAAAGGATAAGGAAGACGCAGAAAGGGAGTGTGGATGTCTTGTTGAACATCTGCTTGCCTTTTATGCTGCTCTTGCTGGTAGCAAACATTTTAATAATAAAGCATGTCATTGGGATGAATTTTGTTACTGGCATTTTTTGAGTTTTGTCTCAGTTTATTTGGAGCTTGGATTTGGGGCATACCTGCAACACACCGAAGCCTGCACACGGCCTTTCCTGCATATATAGCACCATTCGTGTATCCACCGCTGAGCGTATTTTAAAGGGAGTCTATCATTATTTTAAGTGAGGTTACAAGTCCTTTCTGAATATTATTTAGGCGCCTCTGACTTTCAGAGGAGTAGGAGTCAGTTATGAGACTGCTGTGGACATGATGTTAAGACCGTCGAGATGGAGGTTGCTGGTCTGTATTCAGTGCACTCCCTAGGACTGGTGCAGAGAGAGATGTCTGCCTTTTCTATCCAGATTCTAAAGAATCCCCGGAAAGCTCCCTGGTAGCCTCAGGTGCCCTGATGAAACGACGCTGTGTTGGCAGCTTTGCTTTGCTCTGGTGCAGGCTTGGCAGGACGTGGCTGATGTTGGTCCCAGCCAAGGAGATGAGGAGTGACACCTCAGTCTCTTCTGCAGCTGTCCTATCTGCAGAGGCTGAAAGCGGAGGACTAGGCCATTTGATGGTCACCCAGGGCAGGACTGACCCTTTCCACACACATCTCCATAGAGCTCTGTTATTCCCCCACTTTGGAGAGAAAGGAAAGAGACCCTGGCCTCTGCGCTTCCTCCTCCAGGCTTCCCAGCAGGAGTGTGGTTAACTCCGAACTTGAGCTGAGTTGACTCATGTGGCCGTTCTGGTGTCAGTCTTTTACCAAGACTAGATGAAGAAAAGGAGACTGTGTCATGTGTGACCCCCGGGGAAAGTTGTTCTTTGAAAATCATCCTGCTTTTGTTTTGTGATGGAGGAAGTGAAGGCTGGGCGGGAGGTGTAGGACAGGGGACTAGCTCTTCTCTCTTCTCTCACGGATTCTCTAATTGTATATTTTGAAAGGAAATGAAAGAATCTTCCCTAAGAGCGAAGGAGAGGTAATGAATGTAGAAAAATGAATGAGAGAAATTGGGATATCAAAATGCTCACTGATGCACAGACTGTGGCTAAGCTAAGTTCATGGACATTGGCAGCATCCAGCTTTAGGGGTTCAGCTAGAACATGCCTGTAAATGAAAGCTGAATTAATGGTTGTGGGGGCGTGGTCCTCCCCCTTTTGGGACAGTGTCTCACTGTGTTACCCAGGGTCGCCTTAAACTCACGATCCTTCTGCTTCAGCCTCCCAAATGCTGGGATTTGCAGGCATGCATCATCATGCCCAATTACCTGGCCTCTTTTTAACACCCTGAACTTCTTTCCGGAAAGCTGGGTAATTTTACTGCCCCCTGCCGCCATTTTGAGACATTGTGATGACCCCAACCATATTCCCTATTAGGAAATAACTCACCTACAGCGATGTCTCTTGATTGTGGCTACTGTTTAATTCTCTTGGCAAGATTTTACTTGACTATTTGAAGATGTCTTTAATTCAAGGGAGGTGAAGTTTCGAAGTTTTCATGTTCATTTATTGTTTTCATCCTAAAATGACTCTACTAGTCAGCCAAAGGTCATGCTTTAGGCTGTTTCTGTAGGATTATACTCCCCCAGAGGACTGAGAATTCAGCTGGGTCTCAAACACAAACTCCTCCAAAGTTGATTGACTCAGGATACCAGCACAGTAATGAAGGGAGATGCCATGCAGGTTGGGATGCATGGCCCCTGTTGAGCAACAATTTTTTATCACTGTTGTAGAATTGGCCCTGGTGGAAAAAAATAATTAGTCGCTTGTTAATCATGGAACCCAAGCAAGACAAATGGCTGGGTGAATTTAGTGTCTGGTGTGAGGGAGTCCTATCTGCTCCCCTACACCACTACCCCATTAGGAAGTAATTCTTCAGTACATTCCATAGATTGACTGTTGATCAGGGTGTTCATTTTTGCAGACAGTTCTGGGGACTTTTGGGAATGCTGGACATGCAGTAGTCCATCCTAGGCTCCTTATTGGAAGGTCTAGAGTGTGGAGTCTGAATTCAAACCCCTACTGTGCTGCGTTGTGTGTGGTCCTATAATTACTTTCTCTAGCGCTCTGTCTCAGTCTTTTCCCTTCGTGTGTGTGTGTGTGTGTGTGTGTGTGTGTGTGTAGAGTGTAGAGTCTGAATTCAACCCTACTGTGCTGCGGTGTGTGTGTGTGTGTGTGTTGTATGTGTGTGTGTCTAGAGTGTGGAGTCTGAATTCAACCCTACTGTGCTGCGGTGTGTGTGGTCCTATAATTACTTTCCTTAGCTCTCTGTCTCAGTCTTTTCCCTTCGTGTGTGTGTGTGTGTGTGTGTGTGTGTGTGTAGAGTGTAGAGTCTGAATTCAACCCTACTGTGCTGCGGTGTGTGTGGTCCTATAATTACTTTCCTTAGCTCTCTGTCTCAGTTTCTTTTCCCTTTGTGTGTGTGTGTGTGTGTGTGTATTATGTACTAATACCTATGACTTTGACTCAGAATAAGCTCAAATTAAGTCTTACCTCTTGATGTTCTTAATGATGTGGTTATTTTCAGTCAGGATCTCTTTTATTACAAGTAAAAGAAACCTAATTTAAACAAAAGTAGGTGCCAGGAACAACAGACTAAAAACACACACACACACACACACACTTATCTGATTGTAAATAATAGTTGATTCTTATAACTTCCAATAATCACATTTTATAAAGCTGCTGTTGTGAACAGCACATTAGTGACTCATGGAAGTCTTCCTTCCAGGCAGATACAGAAGGGGCACAGTGTTTGCGTCACCACTGTGTAATCTTGCTTTATGTATGCTAGTTAGTATATACTAGAACTAGCTATGCATCTCTGTCTGCATGAGTTGAGGAAGGTTTCCTGCTTTCTTGCTCTGGGTAAATGCTATATTTACACTTTAACTGAAAGCCCCGTCAGTGCTCCCCGTGTGAATACCCGACACAGCCGCTTTCCCGCCGTTTCTGCCATTGTTTTGCACTCCAGATATTTTTACGGCAGCTTTTGCAGGTGGATGATGTAAAGATTCAAGAAGTTTCCTCTTCTTTTTTCTTTTTTTGTTACTGATAGTAAATGAATCACAAATTACATTTTAATTTATTCTTGGAGAAAACTCACCTAAGACACACGTTTTCTTCGCGTAGCAGCCTTCTGCACCCAGTATCACGACAAGGCACTTCAGCCTGAGGGACGTTTTGAACAGCAGAATCTCTGACCTGTCCAGGCCATGCCATCCGCTCTCTACAGGAAGAATACCTGCTAACTTCTGAGCGGGACCTCTACTCTGGTCCTCTTGATTGCAAGGGGAGTCATCTCTAGCCCCAGACACATTTTCTTATATTGGCTAATCCTGTAGTTGTAATCAAGTATGACTAGTTCTGTGCTCAGAGGGCAGGTTTAGTTTAAACTTTACACGATATTTTGGATACTGACTACAGTGTAGTCCTTCCAAGAGTATTTTATGTTGTGGTATTGTGGGTGACACGTTACTCACGTGGCGGAGTGGATATGTGTGGACGTTGCTGTTGATCTTAGATGGGGAGCATGGCTCTGCTGCCTCCAGCTGTGCAGCATGGGTGTTCTTGAGCTCTGCGAGGGATGCTTTATCCAAACATTGTTACGGATGATGACAGGAGGTAATAATAAGTTGTGTATGATTACAGTGGCTGATAGATGATGTAGTATTGTGGTGTTAATACAGTTGTTGATAGGAGAGAGAAGACAAAACCTTAAAATATTAAAATGAAAGCAGTGAGTGTGAATTAGCATTTGAGCCAGGTGGGAAGTCCCATTATAAACACATGCTGTGGTCTTATTCTTGTACCCTCTCTGCCTGCTTTGTACTTTAGGTTTCTTTCCCCAGTCTTTGTAATTCATCAAAGAATAATTCTTTCTGGGTGGTGGTGGCACACACCTTTAATCCCAGCATTCAGGAGGACATCCAGGGCTACATAGAGAAACCCTGTCTAGGAAAACCAAAAAACCAAACCAAACTAAACCAAACCAGAAAACCGTAAAACTTAAGCTGAGTAATTTTTTAGTGTAGCATCTGATAGACACCATACCATATTAAACTCTGGGGAAGAAGCAATACTTTCTGGTTAAGACACTGAATTAAGCTCAGTTTTATACTTTCCAAAAATTCAAAGATTAAATTAAGATAGTGCAGTTGTGAAATTACATTTGAACCTCATTAGGGACACAGTACTGTATTGTCAAGGATTGAACCAATTGATTTCATTGGATTATAAACTGTAGTCATTGTTTTATGTTGAAGAAAGGAGTTGCCCATCTTAAGATCTGCGTCTGCACAGCAAGGCTGTCTGCTTTGTGCCCCTAGACCCTCAGATGTTAGCACAGTTCTTCCCATGGATTGGTTGGTGATGTGTTCTTGACATGTTGTGCCTAACCCTGTAATTCATAGCAAGACTGACATTTCCTTTTATTAAGTAGGACCCCTATAATGTGTGCAGTGCAGCTTAGATGTCCCCGTGCTTTCCTGAGAATCTGAAACTGACTTTCAGTAGGGGGAAATACAACTTTAACTAGATAGAAAAGAAAATTTAATTATTAAACATATATGAAAATTGAAATGTAACCTAAATGTCCCTAAGGCTGGTTTTTGGGAGATTTCCTTTCATATCCAAATAAAGTGATTTAAATAACAAACTATGCTAAGTAGGTGTCTCCTCGGGCAGGGAACAGTGTTTGAACCTGCATCTTATCATCATTTGCCTGACATTCCTGGTCCCCTCACGGTCTTCAGTCTTCACTCAGTTTTCAGGAAGTACTTTGGTTTTTTGTAACCCACTCACCCGCTGCCAATGTTCTGAATTTCCACATACTGGTAAAGACTTAGTCTAGGGATTTTTACTTTGACAGTTTGGGATTCGAGAAAATAATAGCAGGCAGCATGGAACCGAACATTGGGCATGACTCTTCTCAAATCCATTGCTTCCCACTCTGTACTGGCCAAGCGTGTGGCCAAGTGTGTGGCCAAGCGTGTGGCCATGTTACAGGCTTCAGTCTTCCCTCTTCCCCTGGCATCTTAAAAGAGGAGGACCCCCCTCCCCCACTTTGTGTTTCCAATGTTGGGTATTGAACCCAGAGTCTTGTATAGGTGCTAGGTAAGTTCTCTACCACTGGCCTGCCCTCATCCTTCTGCTCTTTATGACATGCTTGGGCTTTCCTACCTTCCTTTTCTAAATTCTAAACTTTTCTCTCACTGGGTGTTTTCTTCAGTGGGGAGTCACCTGCTTGACATTTCTAACTAGTGACAGTAAGAGCCAAAAGAAGAACTGCCACATCATTTTCCAGAGGGGGGGCATTATCCACTAGAGCAGCCCCACCCTTCCCCAGAGCAGCCCCACCCTTCCCCAGAGCAGCCCCACCCTTCTCTGGAGCAACCCCACCTTTCCCCAGAGCAGCCCCACCCTTCCCCAGAGCAGCTCCACCCTTCCCCAGAGTAGCTCCACCCTTCCCCAGAGCAGCCCCACCCTTCCCCAGAGCAGCTCCACCCTTCCCCAGAGCAGCCCCACCCTTCCCCAGAGCAGCTCCACCCTTCTCTAGAGCAACCCCACCCTTCCCCAGAGCAGCTCCACCCTTCTCTAGAGCAACCCCACCCTTCCCCAGAGCAGCCCCACCCTTCTCTAGAGCAGCTCCACCCTTCCCCAGAGCAGCCCCACCCTTCTCTAGAGCAACCCCACCCTTCCCCAGAGCAGCCCCACCCTTCTCTAGAGCAACCCCACCCTTCCCCAGAGCAGCCCCACCCTTCCCCAGAGCAGCTCCACCCTTCTCCAGAGCAGCCCCGCCCTTCCCCAGAGCAGCTCTACCCTTCTCTAGAGCAGCCCCGCCCTTCTCTAGAGCAACCCCACCCTTCCCCAGAGCAGCCTCGCCCTTCTCTAAAGCAGGCCCACCCTTCCCCAGAGCAGCCCCGCCCTTCTCTAGAGCAGCCCCACCCTTCTCTAGAGCAGCTCCACCCTTCTCTAGAGCAACCCCACCCTTCTCTAGAGCAACCCCACCCTTCCCCAGAGCAGCCCCGCCCTTCTCTAGAGCAGCTCCACCCTTCTCTAGAGCAGCCCTGCCCTTCTCTAAAGCAGGCCCACCATTTTGTGTTTCTCTTAGCAATAGGAGGACTCCACCTCATTTGGCCACCTGATGCTTATGAACTGGTAGAGAGGGAGGAGATTTTGGTTTTATTTGTTTGAAAAAGTGTGCTTTTGTGGGTACATATTTTTAAAACTTAGAGATCTAGTGTCTGCAGTAGTCAGCCAGTCAAAGTTGGTGTCCTGCTATATGGAAGAAGCCTGTGTTAGTCTGCAATCTCTGTTCAGGGTGTCAGCCATCTGAAGGCGTTGTTTGATGAGGAGGAAGAAGGTAGAGGAGTACCGGTGTCATAGGAAACAGGCCCAGGGGACGCAGTGCTGATTTCTGCAGAGGGCCTGCTTTCAGGTAGGAAGCATGACTCAAGTGTTGGTGATGGATGGGAGGCAAGCGCATAGTTTCCTCGTTCTTCACTGACTCAAGTGACAACATGCTGTGGATGGAGCTGGTAGTAGTAGGTCTATTTAACAGGATGGCTCATATAAAAGCAATTTTTTAAAAAGGCAGAGAGTGTGCAGAAGGAAGGACATTGAGAAAGTATGAGGTGAGCTCACCCCATCTCTGCCTAGTGGTGTGCAGAATGTCTGCTTCCTGCCATTGACATGCTCACTCAGTGTTGTAAGGGAGATTTATCTAAAATTTCATTTTAAGTGCTTAATAAAATGCAAAACAGCATCTTTATGACTTGTAGCTACTTTTGACAATATTAATGTGTTTTGTTTTAGTATGCAAGACGTGATGAACACCATTTTTAATTATCACAAAAGTAATGGATTTTGTTCCATTTTCTTCAACTATCACATCTTTTGCTCACATGGGAGGGTTATTTTATTTTTATATTTTTATTGGTTGAATTTGTTACTTGATTTCTTCTGACATTTTAAAACTTGTTTTTTAATTTTTTTTCCTTACCTCCTCCCTCTTTTTTTTTTTTTTTTTTTTAAACAAAACTGTCTTCCAGGCTATATGACTCTCTGAACGATAAGAACAATGTTATGTTGGGGGTATTGGTCTCTGGGCCAACCAGGCATCAGTTCCAACCTGCGAGGAGGAGGAATCGTGGCTGAGCCCCAGGTGTGCCGCTTTGTGTCAGACAGAAGCATCAAGGAAGTGGCGTGCGGAGGAAACCACTCCGTGTTCCTACTGGAGGATGGAGAGGTTTACACGTGTGGTGTGAACACCAAGGGGCAGCTTGGCCATGAGAGGGAAGGCAACAAACCAGGTGAGTGCCACTCCTGCTTGGTTAGCAGGGCACCGCTAGGGCAGATGGTAGTGGGTCATTCCTTCCCACACCGCTGTCTTCGGGGAAGCTCCGGCATTCCCCACTGACCTGTGTCTAATTTAAGATATGGAATGGAAAAATGGAGTTTCTTCTTTTAAACTTATTATATAACATGCAAATCAGGATTGAGAGGTGATTTTCCCTATTCAGTGAAAGTTAAGATGTGGCCATTTTAAACGGATTCCTCACGTGCTCAGTATCTGAAGTTTTCCTCCCGATTACCTCTTCGTTCTTTCCTTTCTGCAACATGCTTTCGGGAAGCACTCAGTGCTTAGCACTGTGTGGGACCTTGCGGCAGAGATGAGGGATGCAGTGACGAGGTAGGACTGTGATTCTTGTGGCAAGTGCTGCGTGGATGTTTGGGTGCAGGCTGTGACCGGATAGACTGGGGTGGGGTGGAGGGGTGAGGTGGGCAGAGCAGGACGGAGTTGATGTTTGACCCATGAGCCTGTGTGTCTGTCTGTCTGTCTGTTGCTGAGTACAGAGTATATGCCAGGGTTTGGGTAGACAGGTGTGTGTGTGTGTCTGTCTGTCTGTCTGTTGCTGAGTACAGAGTATATGCCAGGGTTTGGGTAGACAGGTGTGTGTGTGTGTGTGTGTGTGTGTGTCTGTCTGTCTGTCTGTTGCTGAGTACAGAGTATATGCCAGGGTTTGGGTAGACAGGTGTGTGTGTGTGTGTGTGTGTGTGTGTCTGTCTGTCTGTCTGTTGCTGAGTACAGAGTATATGCCAGGGTTTGGGTAGACAGGTGTGTGTGTCTGTCTGTCTGTCTGTCTGTTGCTGAGTACAGAGTATATGCCAGGGTTTGGGTAGACAGGTGTGTGTGTGTGTGTGTGTGTGTGTGTGTGTGTCTGTCTGTCTGTTGCTGAGTACAGAGTATATGCCAGGGTTTGGGTAGACAGGTGTGTGTGTGTGTCTGTCTGTCTATCTAATTGCCGAGTACAGAGTGTATGCCAGGGTTTGGGTAGACAGGTGTGTTTGTGTGTGTGTGTGTGTGTGTGTGTGTGTCTGTCTGTCTGTTGCTGAGTTGCTGAGTACAGAGTGTATGCCAGGGTTTGGGTAGACAGGTGTGTGTGTGTGTGTGTGTGTGTGTGTGTGTGTGTTACCGAGTACAGAATGTTGACCAGGAAGTGGGTGGACAGGTGCCCTGGTGCTGGGCTGAGGCTCATGATAAGGGCAGTAGGAAAGGCTCAGCTGAAAAGGCAGGCGTTCATTAGTGTCCTCACCTTAGTGCTTTTCACTTATTTCCGACAACCCGTGTGTATTTTCAAGCCTGTTAGTTTACCTCTTTTTCTTCTCACTTTATCATTTTAGAGCCTAGATTTGACACTCAGTGGCCACAGAGTGTCGGCTCGTGACTTTGGAGTGGTAGTGTGGAGGTGAGCCTCCTGGACTGTGACTGTGGTCCATAGTCTAACACCCTTGTGAGCCAGAGTCTTTGCTCCCCGTTGTTCCTTTCACGCAGCCCAGATCAAGTCTAGCTGTAGAAGCCTTACTGAAGAACAGCGGAGGGGGCTGAAGAGACGGGGCGGTGCTTGAGAGAGTTGCTGCTCTCCCCAGCACCCATGCCAGTTGGCTCAGAACCTCCTCTAACTCCAGCTCTAGAGGATCCAGTGCCTTTTTTCTGGTCTCTAGGCACACATGTGGCACATACTCACACAGACAAACATAAATTCGCATAATTTTGTAAAAGAGAGAAGACCAGGCACCCAACATCTGTGGGCCTGGAGGATTCAGGAGGGCTTATCTGTATTCATTGAGGGAAATTGCATCAGGTGACCTGATTTATGTTGTTTCCTCTGTATATACTTTATCCTATGGCATGTGGCTATGCCCTGCTGTCCCTGCTGTTTCTCCGCCTAAATGTCAACCTTAATTTGTAGTCGTGACTTCATGTTGAACACTTGAAAACAACAGACTACAGGATTTATGTGGGGTTTGATGGTGAATACGTATAATCTTAGCACTTGAGTGGTAGAGGCAAGAGGTCCCAGATTTCAAGGCTGTGTTCAGTTATAAAGCACGTTGAAGGCAGCCTGGGCATTGTGAAACCGAGTCCTCTGCCCCAAATTATGAAGTGTATGAGTATGCTCAGCGGCCCTCCCCTTGTTCACTGTCTGCCCCCGAGTCCCCATGTGCAAAGTGCCCACTGTTTGTGTTCGTGTGGGTGTAATTGCAGCTTTCCTAACCTGTTGCCACGATTCTTGGGATTTTGAAGAATGGGTTTGTAGGCTTACCTGTCCACAACGTCCTTTTATACGGTGCATCTACTATGAACAGCGTTCAAATGATTGATTGTTTTATGCAGTACAAACAGTCAGTGAAAACTGTCAATAAATGCATAAGTTGTATTTATTATGTTTTAGCTATTAGCATAATATATAACTACCTTGAAGACAGTGGGAAATTTTTTATTTTTTACTGATAGTCTTCTTGGTGGAAAACATGAAAAATGCAGATCTTTTTTCGGTCCTTCACAGCTCACTGTCTCACCTTAAGCTCATTAACATCCCGTTTCTTTAGGTGAGAGGAACAGTGGATTCCTACAGGGGGGTGTGGCAGCTCGGACCCTGCTCATCTTAGGGAATGGTCTTGGTCAGGCAGGAGTTGGGTACCTTGGACTCACCTTACTCCAGTGACTTATTTTTAAAATGTGTGTGTATTTGTGTGCAGGGGTAAGAAAGGAGTGGGAGCGGGGGGAGGAAGGGGTGTGTGTGGGCATGCCTGTACCATGGGATGTCAGTTCAGCTTTGTGAACTTTGTCCTTCCCTTCCTTCTTTATGTGAGATTGAACTTGAGTTGTCAGGTTTTGTATCAAGTGCTTTTCATCTCACCGGCCCCATGCCCATCTTGAAGGACTATGCTCACCTGACCAACTCTTGCAGGAGAGTATTCTGGGAGCTGAATGGTCATTTTAGTAATAAAGATAGCAAAGCCAGGTAGCCTAGTGCAGGGTTTGCTTAACCCTGTCTGATCCGCTTGTCCACTCTGGAGGTGGTCTGTGCTGTTGGTTAATGTAATATCTCCCGCCCTATCTCAAATGTCAGGAGTCATGCATGATCTTTGCAGTTGTCTAGCAGATGAAAAACTCTGACCTGTCTCTGGAATTACAAGACCGGATGCCTGAGCTGAGAGTGTGAGAGTTGGCCTGCTCTTTTTACTATCAGGAAATAAGTGTAGCCCTGGACAGGATCCTTTCTGAGTTTCAGTTCCCCTTTCTGTCAAAGAAGGAGACTTCTTGTTCTGATATTGTAGGTTTTGGGGGGGGGGGAGTAATTGTTGTTTTTGACACATCCTCCAGCTACGTGTAAACTTCCCTTGAAGTCAAAGATGACCTCGAACAGCTGAGCTCCTGTCTCTACCTCCCAGGAGCTGGGATTACATGTTCTACACGGTCCTGTACTGGTAGCTGTTTTCACTGTAAAGGTGGGGTGCACGTGTCTCTCGCTGCAACTTTGCCTTAGATCCTAGGGTGGCAGCAGGTAGGAAAAGAAACAGAAACCAGGTAGCACACTGATGGCAGCCATCTTTAGAAGACACTATAGTAAAGGGGTGGGAATGCAATCTCACGTTTTCACAGATCCTCGGTATAGAGTTCATGGAGCCTCTGGCAACCGCCTGGGCCTCTGGAAGGAAGTGAACGGTTCGGAGCAACTCTCTGTCTGCTTGTAGTTGAGTTAGGCCAGCATCTGCCACAGTCAAGACTGGCTGAATGCAGAAAACCAGAGAGGGAACACCAAGAAGGCCTTTGGAGTCAGCCAGGGATGCTGATCCTACCTGTGATCTAAGTTTGTGGTCAGTCATACCCCTGTGTAAATTACAAGAGAATCGGGAAATTTCTGTTCCAAGTTAAGCGAGTATGTTAATTATAAACTCTCCAGCAACTGCGGAATAGTGCCTCTGAATGGAGAGATGTGTGGGTGGGTGCCTCCCTCTCTCGCTTTAACTTTTTCATGGTGCTCTAAATCTGGGCCCCATGGGATTTATTTTTAATGAGTGAAAGAAAGAGATTGAGCTTGCTTGCTCTCTGTGCTTGTTGGGAATCCTTACGTGGTGAGCTACTAGACAGAGAAGGACTGTAGAGGGCTGTGGATACAAATTTGCACATAGAATACTTGACTAGCATGCACAGGAGTCTGGATTCAGTCTCCTGTAGTGGGGGAAAGAACGGAAGGGGAGTGACCTTGTGTTCCTGGCATCAGAATGGACCTTCAGGTGGCACTGGGGAGGAAACGGCATGGAAGCCCTTTGCCAGGAGGGTGTTCTTATGAGGACCAGGTTGAGGTGTCAGTTCACATTACACCGATCAGTTGCCTTTGGAGTATGAAGTTTTCTCAGACTAAGTATGTGATGATGTACATCAAGGCTTTGAGAACGTGATGAGAAGTGAGTTAGAGTTATTCTCATGGGCTTTAAGATCTTAGATGCAGAAATAGTTCATGTGCCCTTTTCTGGCTGCAAAGAAGGTGAGAATGGAGTCTTGTTTTTTGTCAATATTCATTGCATCCATAACACCTAGAGCAGTGTGGATGTCTGATGTAGCCGTATAAGACTCGCTGCTTTGCCCTAAAACGTCGTGTCTTGGAAATCCAGTGGCTCAAGGAGCTATTGAATCTGACCTGCCAAGGAGGGAAGTTGGGAGATCTCAGGACGGAGGTCCTTGGTCTGGCCTTGTGCCTTCAGTCTGTCCCACCAGCTGTCAGGGTTGTTTACTCCCTTTGTCTGTAACTGACACACAGGCTTGGCTTTTGATACCTTCTACAGATACCCGGGGTTGGATTTCTTTTCCTCCTTGAGAATATGTGTTGCTGTAGATGCCTTGCGGCTCCATTGTTTCCTCAGACTGTCATTTATCAGCCTCTCCAATCAGTACTGCACCTCCGTCCTGTATGTGACCGGAAGGGGTGGTTTCTTTCTGAAGAATTACACATGGGGTTATGTGCACATGAGTTCAGTTGCCCATTGGGGCCGGAAGAAGGTATCGGATCCCCTAGAATGAAGTTCTAGGTGGTTGTGGACTGCAGTGTGGGTGCTAGGAACCTCACTCAGGTCTTCTGTGAGAGCAGTGCATGCTGTTAACCTATGAGCCAGCAGTCAAACTGCAAGAAGTGGGTTTTCAAGGATAGGCCAAATATGGCTGTGCCAGGAGTCTGTAGAATTCTTTAAGGAGTGGAGGGTTATTGTTTAGGGGTGTGTGTGTGTGTGTGTGTGTGTGTGTGTGTGTGTGTGTGTCTGCGAGGAATCCATTTGTAAATAGGCTGAGGACAAGCAGACCTGAGATAACTGGAAGTATTTTCCTTACCACTTACTGCATCTCATCAAAACCCAGTGGCCAGCTCTCCTGGGGTCTGGCTCTTCTGCATTGTGCCTTTCCTTCTTTCTCCACCCTACATTCTCGTATCAGCCGCACCCTCCCCGTCCCCACTGAGGTAGCTCTACTGATTAGAGGCATTGTAGGATTATTACTAATTCCTTTATGTTCTTGTCCATAGTTTATTCATAATTTTCTAAGACATAGAGTTACAGAACTGGTGGTATAGGGAGACTTGTGTGTTCCCTGTCCTTTATAGTAAGACAAGCAAGCAAAATGAGTTTTCCCTGCTCAAATTATATTTTTATAAGCAACTTAATTTATAAGTGAAAAATAGATATTGAAATATTTTTCATAAGCTCAGTAGAAACTTTTGTTTGTGTCCATTGATTCCCACCCCAATGTCAGCATCCCACCCCTCACTATCCCTCCGTGATCCCACCCCACCGTCACTATCCCACCCCTCACTATCCCTCCGTGATCCCACCCCACTGTCAGCATCCCACACCACTGTCAGCATCCCACCCCACTGTCAGCATCCCACCCCGCTGTCAGCATCCCACCCCTCACTATCTCTCTGTGATCCCACCCCACTGTCAGCATCCCACCCCTCACTGTCCCTCTGTGATCCCACCCCGCTGTCAGCATCCCACCCCACTGTCAGCATCCCACCTCACTGTCAGCATCCCACCCCACTGTCAGCATCCCACCCCACTGTCAGCATCCCACCCCTCACTGTCCCTCTGTGATCCCACCCCACTGTCAGCATCCCACACCACTGTCAGCATCCCACCCCACTGTCAGCATCCCACCCCACTGTCAGCATCCCACACCACTGTCAGCATCCCACCCCACTGTCAGCATCCCACCCCACTGTCAGCATCCCACCCCTCACTGTCAGCATCCCACCCCTCACTGTCCCTCTGTGATCCCACCCCGCTGTCAGCATCCCACCCCTCACTGTCCCTCTGTGATCCCACCCCACTGTCAGCATCCCACCCCGCTGTCAGCATCCCACCCCGCTGTCAGCATCCCACTTGTTACTTCTTCACACACACTGATTTCCAGGGTAATGGGATTCAGTTAAAGATGCCAGGATGAGCAGAGTGGGGCTACAAGTCCGAGGGTAAAGAAGTCTACTCACAATGGGAATCGTCTGTTCATGTTTCTTTATTTTTCTCCATCTTTCTCTCTTTGTTTTACCCGTTACAAACGTTCCCGGTAATAGATATCCTCAAAACCAGCAGTTCCCCAGCCCTAGCAGGTTCCAGGGCTGGAATTCTTTTGCCCCATAGAAAATCATACACACATACACACACAAACACACACACACACACACACACACACACACACACACACACACAGAGAGAGAGAGAGAGAGAGAGAGAGAGAGAGAGAGAGAGCACTCTGTGAGAAAGTTAGTTAAGAAAGGAATTAAATAATCAGGGGGTTCTAGAGAGGAAGGTTAGTGCACTGCACTATCAGAGTAGTAGATAAAAGGTAAAATAAAAAGGTTTATTTTCAGTAAAATTATGAACAGGGCACAGATTGTTTAAATCAGCGCGCCACTTTCTCTCAGCATGCATAGAGGCTACCAGGTAACCAAGCAACCTGGGGAAAGCTAACGGCTCTGGATAAGCGCATACACCAGGCACTGCAGTTTCTTTCTTTCTTTCTTCTTTTTTTTTTTTGAAGTTTTTTTTTATATTGATTTTATTGAGCTATACATTTTACTCTGCTCCCCTCTATACCTCTCCCCTCCCCTCTACCTTCTCCCATGGTCCCCATGCTCCCAGTTTACTCAGGAGATCTTGTCTTTTTCTACTTCCCATGTAGATTAGAGCCATGTATGTTTCTCTTAGGGGCCTCATTGTTGTCTGGGTTCTCTGGGATTGTGATTTGTAGGCTGGTTTTCTTTGCTTTATGTTTAAAAACCACTTATGAGTGAGTAGATATGATATTTGTCTTTCTAGGTCTGGGTCACCTCACTAAATATGATGTTTTCTAGCTCCACCCATTTGCCTGCAAATTTCAAGATGTTGTTATTTTTTTCTGCTGTGTAGTATGCCATTGTGTAAATATACCACATTTTCCTTATCCATTCTTTGGTCGAGGGGCATTTAGGTTGTTTCCAGGTTCTGGCTATGACAAACAGTGCTACTATGAACATAGTTGAGCACATGTCCTTGTGGTACGATTGAACATCCTTTGGGTATATACCCAAAAGTGATATTTCTGGGTCTTGAGGAAGGTTGTTTCCTAATTTTCTGAGAAATCACCAAACTGATATCCAAAGGGGCTGTATTCATTTTCCTGTAAGAATGGCCAAGATCAAAAACACTGATGACATGTTATGCTGGAGAGGTTGTGGAGTAAAGGGAACACTCCTGAATTTGCTGGTGGGAGTGCAAGCTGACACTGCAGTTTCTACGGGCCTAGGTCTGGAGTTAGACTTACTGCTCTAAGCAAAGAAGAGACCCAGGCCTCTAAATGATCATTTCCGGGCTACACTGTTGTCAGTGGTTCTGATCCTGGGTGTTGTGGGGTAAAACAGAGCAGCAGCTTGGACAGGTAGTAATGCCCTTGAAGATCTATGAATATCTTAAATGGGATTCTGTTTTCCTGGACCCTAAACACTGACTGAATGCCTGTTGATTAAGATAATTTGCAGGAAGGCAGATTTCTGCATTTACGTAGGAGAAAGGAACAAGGCCTGGCAGTGGGAAACTTCTGAACTAGGTAATAATTAATTCCCAAATATGTAACAGAAAGGGAGTTAGCTACAGCGAAAGTCTACAGCAAAAAAACAGCCACTTTATTCACAAAGCAACAATGCCAAAGAGCCTTGCCTTTTGCTTTAAAAGCCTTTACCAAAGCCCTTGGCTTTGATAAGTCACTCATGAAAAGATGACTGAGCAATTACTCTTTAATGTTATGACTTGTAGCACCAGGGATGCGACTTTGGTATAAGCTAATCCTTGTATTATTAGGGATGTCTGAATTTGTATGAATATCTTTTAACATTTCCTGTCTTGAATAGGCAGGAAGTGTGGTAGGTACAATAAATGTAATTGAATTTGATTCTGTTAGACTTCTACTCTGGAAACCTTTTGTAGGGAACCCCAAGGGTGACACTTTATGACAAATCCCTAATGCCAGGTTTGAGTCATAGCTAGGATTCTTTCTTTGCACTTCCTCCTGGTTAATTTCTTCCTTTCCTGTAGGGAATTTAAGCCAATTCATACACATTTTGTATTCCATCTGAGCACTTCCATAATGCCAGCACTGAATGGAATAGCTCTGCTGTTTGATGAGTGAGGTTTATAAAGAAGAACGTCCAAAAGTCTCAGTTCCCAGAACTGGGGCTGCTGCTGCTGTTCGGCTTTCAGCTCTTGGCATCCGGAGGATGTGACAGTTCTTGGTGAAAAGCGTATTAGCTGAGCTGAAAGGAGACAGAAGTGATCCGATACTGACTCTGTGTTATTGAAGAGTGTAACTCTGGTGTTGAAGGCAGAAGTCACCATGGGAAATGTCTGAATTCAACACTCCCCTTGCTTTTCCATTTGAGTGGCAGGTGGCCCAGGAAGTTGCATAACCCCTCTGATGGGGATGGTGACAGTAATCAACCCAATGCTAATCTTTAGTGGGTAGGTAGACCACCTTCTGGTGGGGTTGATCCTAAGTGACTGTTTTCTGCCTGTGACAGCCATACTACTTTCTTTAAAGACAGTTGAGATTTTAGAAAATATATGCTTATTAATTAGCTACCGTCTTTATGCGAGGAGTTATTGGTGTTTTATAATTAGCATTATTTTAGAAAATAGCCAGCGGCTTGCATCCAAATAAGAGGCTCCGCTTACTTGTCGTTGCAAGACTGTTTATACCTATTATAAGCTGTCATCGTCCATGCTATGATTAGCATTATAAAGCACATTAATCCTCACGATGGCTCTAAATTAGGTCAGTATTATTGTCTGAAGTATATGTAAAGGACAAAAGAGTTGAATTTGGGATGACAATTGGATTTTGATAAATCTTTAATGAAAAATATTTGTTTATTTATTTTAAGTGTTTGCCTGCCTGTGTGTTTATGTACCAGTTGTGTATCTGGTGTCCATGGAAGTCAGAGGGAGGCATCAGATTCTGTGGAGCTGGAGTTACAGGTGGTTGTAAGGCACCGTGTGGGTGCTGGGTAGTAACTAGGGTCTTCTGCAGAAACAGCCAATGCTCTAACCACTGAGCCATCTCTCCAGCTCCCACACAAACGTCTCAGTTTGACTAGGTCTTCCTGATAGGATTTTATTCTCAGTTTGTTTTTCCTGCTTACATTTACTTTCTGTTCATCCTTACAGAAAAAAAGAAAGAAGATCACAAAGAAGTTTGAATTTTTTTTAACCTACTAGCTAAACACTAAATGTAAATAAGATACTTTGTTAACAAAAAGGGATAGCAATTCTCCTTTCATTGATAGGATCATTAGACAACTGTTGACAGCTGCATACTTTTTAAACAATGTACATGAGTATGTGTGTGCACACATGCATGTGTTATCCTCAGAAACTCTGCCTTTTCCCTTTAGGACTGGAGCCCATCAATAGGGCCCGGCTGGCTGGCCAGCAAGCAAGCTGTGATGTTGTCCAGGAGGCTGTAACCCAGACATTGTGTTGTTTGGGTACCCCAGGCACTGAAGTGATAAACCTTATTACTATATAAGTTACCCAACTTTAAGCACTTTGTTGTAGCATCATGAAATTATAAGAGAGTTATTGTATTATACAGAAGAAATTTCAATATATATTTTAATAATGTTAGATAATGTGTCAAATAATAAATGCTGGCACATATAATAGACTTTCTTTTGGGCCACCAACCAGCTCGCAAATCACGACACAGAGACTTATTTATTATTTATGAATGCTTGGCCTTATCTTGGGTCTTATTTTAATTTGCTTCTCTTTATCTGAGTGGGTTTTTTTAACCTTTATTTCTGTATGCCTGACTTTCACTGCTTCTCATGTCTGTCTGTCTGGCTGGCTTCTGGCCTGGGGTGTGTCCCCTTCCTTCCCCCTCTATCTCTCCTCCTCCTTCTCTGTGCCCACCAGCCCTACCTATCCCTCTTCTGCCTAACTATTGGCCATTTAGCTTCTTAGTAGACCAATCAGGTGCCTTAGGCAGGCAAGGTGAAACAGATGCAACACATCTTTACATAATTAAACAAGGGAAGCACTAACAAATGTCACTTATCTTTCCATTGCTAACAAAGGCAGCAGAAACAAATGCAACACACCTTCACATAGCTAAAATAATATTCCACAGCATAAACAAATGCAACACATCTTTGCCTAGTTAAAGTAATATTCCAAAACAGCAACATTAGCTTACAGAGAATTTCAAAGAGCTGTAGAGCATCTGCCAACTAAATATCCAGGCTGATATATTAAGAAACAGCCTGGCTCTATCAGAATCAAGAGTTTGTCATCATAAATTTTGGGGTCCCTGCAGGTGCTTATGGCCGTCAGGGAAATGATGATTGTCAAGAGGCAAGAAGGAAATCTGTTTCAATATGATTTAGTTAGCTAGTGTTGGTTCAGACTTCTAGAGTCTGACACCAGACATTTATTTTAGCTATCTTTGTGTACAGTACAATTTTGGAAAGATTTCCTGATGACAGTTCAGTCAACAAAGCTTAAGACATGTTTGTTTACACTGAAACTCTGTAGAAAGTACACACAGCTTCTTCCAGAAAGATGTGTTCTGTTTGGCTTACAAACAGTGCTCAGAATAAGGGTCTATAGAGAATGGCTGAAGTAAACATAGTTCCTGTCGGAGTCAGGATTGGCGTGGACAAAAGAGAACAGTTACTTGGGTTGTTGTAAAGTACACATGATATGTCTCATAAGGATGGACTGAGAAGCAATACCCAAGATGCAGGGCTGGAAAGTCTGGGATAAACAAGCATAATATTCAAGGGAATTTGGGTGAAACCTGGCCTTAGCATTCTAGGTAGGAGACAGGTAAACATCTCTTTCCTTTGGAGAGATGAGCTTGTGTGTATAACTTTTCCTGGTTTCCCTGGTGTAGAGGGTCCAGCCTTTTCCAGGCCAGAGACTGGGCAGGAAAACATACAGAGTTCTTTTTTGAGGGATTAGAAGCTTCTTTTTAATTTTCTTATCCTTTTTGTCCTTGTTCTGCCCTTTTCTTTTTTGTTCTGTTCTTCTGCCCTGATGTGTCCCTTCCTCTGCTTCCCTGATGACTTCCTTCTACATCTCTCCTTCTGTATCTTTACTGGTGTGTGTTTTCCTTCTCTCTTCCTTTGGTTTTTTCCTTACAGCTTATATACTCCAGCAAAATCTTTCAAGCAATAGAAAAGTTACAGTGTGGCTACATTTTGTTATTTTAACCATTACCCACTGCAATGAGAAGCTTCTCTGACCAAGGTAAAAGCAGCCAGATAGATGGACATAACATAAATATTTAGATGGCAGTTTGACAACATGAAGGCAAACCAACATCTATAGATTCTGCTCTAGGGCCTATGACTTGCCTAACCACATGTTTTGACCGTGTTTATAGTGCCAGGCATGAATTCCCTTCTGTGGAGCAGGCATCAGATCTGATCTAGAGTGTGGTTGTTGAACAGGCATGGTACTGTTGCGCCAGTGGGCACATCTTGCCTGGTAGGTTGGTATCGTAGGATGAAGGGTTCAGTGTTAGCTCAGACCGTTGATACCTTTTCTTCCCGAACACCCTGCATAGTGTTTATTTCTTCTCTCCAACTGCACCCTTCCGCTATTGGCCTTTCTCTCTCTGTCTCCCCCCCCCCATCTCCCTGATCCCCTTCATTTTCTCTGGTATCCCCTGTTCTGCTCTATTTCTGTTGAATATGTTGAATATGAATGTTCATAGCTTCCATATATATTTACGTGAGAGTCTACAAAGTTGGTTTTGTGCCTGATTTATTCACCTAACATAGTATCTTCCAAACTCATCCGTATTTCCCCATACCACAGAATTCCATCCTTTTATGGCTAAATAATATCTTACTATGCATAAATTCCAAATTTATGTTATTCACGCGTCCGTTGTTGGATGCTTAGTTTGATCCATACCTGCTGTTGTATATCTCTGATGTATCATCCTCTTTTCTCCTGACCTGCTAGGCTTCTACCTAGAAATCTGTCACTCTGATTCTGTGTGTCTTGAAAACTGTTCTTGCTTCTTTGTCTTTGACTTTTGACTAAGTTAAATCTAATTGGAGTTGTGATGCACTATTGTTCCTGAGTATTGGCAAGTTTTAGTTATTTTATATATATATATATATATGTGTGTGTGTGTGTGTGTATTTAATTATATATTAATATATGTATATGTGCACACAGATGTATATGTATGTTTGTGTGTGCGTGTATCTCCCGTGGCTTTCTCCATTTCTTTGTCTTCCTGTGGAATTGCAACGATTTGTTCCTTTAAGGCTGTTCTGTCAGCTCTGCTTCTTCCTTGTCAGTCGAGTTTCCTTTTGAGTCAGCCTCTAGCTGTCCCTGAACCCGCAACCCTTGGCATTTCCCTTTTACTACTGACGTCATAGGCAAGTATGCTTAAATGTGGCATTCTATTCACTTTTATATTTCCTTCCTTTCTAGGTGAGTCAGTTCTTTGACTTCTTTTTACGTTCTTTTGCTTGATCTAGTCTGCTGCTGTGGCTCTCAGTGATGTTTTTTTATTCCAGTTGTTGGATTATTTTTGGTTGTTCTGAGTACACTCACATCAGCCGTGTGCGGGGGTCCACTAGTGACCAAGTGGATGTTCATAGTAGTGATAGTGTGTTACAGCTCTGCTGGGGGTGGGCTTCCTTGCCTGCAAGCCTGGCTTTAAGGCAGGCATTGACATATCTACCCACTTGCTGCGGGTCAGTTTTTCTGATGTGCAGCTCTGTCTGTGTCCTGGGAGTCAGTTTGAATTTCAGCCTTCCATGTTGGTCTTAAGCAGGTGCTGCATTCACTCATGGAGCTATGGTGGGATGAGAGAAGAGATACAAGATCTGGAGTGTACTGAGACAGCTTGCCTGTGTTTCAGCAGAATAAACAGAGAGAAAGTGTCCAGGCCAGAGGAAGGTCAGAAGTGTAACCCTCAGTGGCTGCCCCTTGGTAATCCACATCCTCTGTCTAGGGCTTACTACCAAACACTGCACAAACCCTGAGGCAACTTTACCATTAGGGCCCACCTGTTCAGACCTGTGAGCCTCTGAGCACAGTTTATACTAAAACTCTAACAGGTATCAGTAGGGAAGCTTAAAATGAAAACTCAGCAGAGGGAGTGGTTGCCTGAGCTCTGGGAGGAGGGGAATGAGCCCGTGGGTCACTGTGTGTGGATCCCAACTTGTAGAACGTTCACAAACCCAAGTGCAGCGTGCAAGCATTCCCCCTCAGGTGTAGGTCCCAGCATCCCCATAGGGTTGAGCTGTCCCATCATAGGACTCTCAAGGTGCTGGAGACTGGGCCCAGCTGGCTGAAAGCTTGTGGCCTGCCCCATCCAGTCTTGAAGAACAAGACAGCACAGGGTAACCATGACTTTCTGGCCACACGACATAGCCTGTGGTTGCTACATGAACATGAAAAAGGCAAATGAGGACTCGCAATGACACACAGACCCTGCGCTGGACGGTTGGTGCATGGCCAAAACAGCCACATGATTGACCTCCTTAGGGGGAACCTGCCCTCCTTTTAGCTACCCTCGCCTTTTTATGGTGCCATTAAAATCCATTTTTTTTCCCTGTAGAGACTGATTTGATATTGCTTAGATCAATTATTTTAAATATTTGCATGCAAATTCTACTTTTGTGTGTTCTCATTTTTCTGTGTCCTTTGTATTCCTCTTCCATGTCCCTTTGTAATATCTAATTTCTGTTTTGCTACTTATTTTCTTGAGACTGGTTTTCACCACAGGGCCAAGTCTGGCCTCAGCCTCCAGAGTGCTGTGACTCTAGACATGAACCTCCATACCTAGCTTTAATATTTACTTTTAAATTCTGTCTCCTTTTTTTCTTTTGATTTTATTATTTTGTTCTTCATCTAGACACTTTTCTGTTCTTTTTTTCTCCTAGTATTTCCTGCTTTTAATTTTTTTTCATTATTTTTATTATTTGCTTTATTTTTCTTGGATCTGCTCTAACTCTTTTCTGTTCTTTGCTTCCTCCTATTACATTTCGCTCTAATTTTTATGTCTTTTAGTATTGTCCTCTAGTATTGTTTTTATCTTTTCATAGTCCTAGTCTAAGTAGTATCTTCTTCCTTCACGTAGTATTGTCTTGTTCTCTTCCCCATTTTACTGGAGTTGTAATTGGGTCCCTTTGCAGTTAGGTTCCTTCTCTGGGAGTAGTGCCGGGATCATGCCTGGCACATTGAGGACGCCGGCTGAGAGTTTAACTATTGAAGCACAGTTCTGAGAAACCGTACCCCAAACCTCCTACAGTGTAGTTCTTCCTGAATTTTGGCAAATAACCCAAGTGACATAATCTGGGAGTTCAGAAGTTTAAACTAGGAACATGGCTCCAGATGCATAAATCTCAGTTTAGAAACACAAGAAATACGGGATGAGGGACCAAGGCAACATGAGTCCTCCAAAAGTTCAAAATGCTGTAGCAATCAAATCCAGCGATAGTGAAGTGGATGATGTATAAAGAATTCAAAAGATTGATGATGAGAATGATCAGCAAATACAAGAAGAGTGTGAAGAAGCACTAGAACAGACTCAAAGCAAATGCAAGTGAATAGCTAAATGAAAACTAGGAGGATGATGTGAGATATAAAAGTGGTTGGGGGTTGACTGGAGAGATGACTCAGGGTGAAGAGCACTTACTGCTATTGCAGAGGACCTGGTTAGATTCCCAGCACCCATGTGATGGTTGACAACCTTCTTAACTCCTGTTCCTGGGGAGCCTTTGCCCTCTTCTGGCCTCCATGGGTACTGTACACACACAGTGCACAGACACACATACAGGCAAAACACCCATGAACATGAGATTTAAAAAAAAATTAAGAGTGATGAAGGGGCTGGAGATATAGTTCAGTTGGTGAAGTCCTTGAGTCATCGGCTCAAGGCCCTTGGTTGAGTCTGTGGCATTGTATAAACCACAATTGTATATACAGGTGGGATAATGCACACCTGTAATCCAAGCACTCAGGGGGTAGAGGTAGGAGGATCAGAAGTTCAGGGTCGTCCTTGGGCATCTAGGGAGTTCAAGGTCAGGACTAGAAACACTGTCACAATTTTTTTTAAAGTGATAAACAATTCAAAATAACTAAAACCCTTAGAAAAAGATCAAATTGGAGAATTGGAAATGAGAAGTTCAGTCAAATAAAAAGTTCAATTGAAAAAGTCTCACTGACCCACTAAGTCATGTGGGAGGCAGGATATCAGGGAACAGCAACAGCAGAGAGGCATCCAAAAATCCACAGAGCAGCAGAGGACCAATGAAGGATGTACTGAACTTATAAGACCTCTGAAATACCACTAAAAGATCAGGTTTGTGAGCCATGGACCTACAAGAAGAAGATGCACAATTTAAAGGCACAGAAAACATTCCATAAAATTAAAGGATAAAAATTCCCAATTCTTGGAAAAGAGGTAGACATTTAAGGGAGACTTTTAGAACTTCAAAAAGACAAAACCATTAAAGAATGTCTGTGTATTGGTATGGTAAAACATCAGTGATATAGACTACCACCATAAACAACTGTTGCAAGCTGTGAGAGGAAGATTACAGGTCACGTATACAGGCATCCGAGAGAGAGAGAGAGAGAGAGAGAGAGAGAGAGAGAGAGAGAGAGAGAGAGAGGGAGAGAGAAGACAAATACATCAGTAGCAGTAGACTTCTCTTAGTATCCCCAAAGCAGGAGGGCATGGAATGGTCTCCTTCAGGTCCTGGAGGAAAATAACTGCCAGCATCCATTCCTGTATGCAGCAAAGCTGCCTCTTGGAACTGAAGGGAGAATAAAGACCTCTCATAATAATGAGTTAAAAGAGTTCATAGTCATTAAGTGTGAGCCACAGACGGTAGAGACGGTAAACACAGGCATGCCCATATGGGATTTGGATGTGAAAACAAGACTCAATTGTTTTCTGTCTGTAGCAAACTCACCTTGCTGGTAAGGATAAGCCCAGCATGAAAGGGATAAGGTGGGGGGGAAAAGATTACAAGTCAACAGAATCTAAAAGCAAACAGTTATATTGGATTTTCTGGTATTGTAGACTCCAGTCCATTGTTAGAAAAGATAATGAAGAGCCGGGTGGTGGTGGCGCACGCCTTTAATCCCAGAACTCTGTGAGTTCGAGGCCAGCCTGGTCTACAAGAGCTAGTTCCAGGATAGGCTCCAAAGCCACAGAGAAACCCTGTCTTGAAAAACCAAAAAAAAAAAAAAAGAAAAAAGAAAAAAGAAAAGATAATGAAGGTCTCTTAAGATTGATAAAGGTGATCATCCATCAAGGTGACCCACATTTTATAAACATATTCCCTGAACATTGGTAGACCACGTTTCTAAAACAAAAACTACTGAGCATAAAGGCTCAGATGAACCCCGATACAATAATAGAGAATAACTTAAATACCCCACCTTAATTAGGTCACCTAGACTACACCCACAAGTCATGAACGAAACATTTTGGGGTTAAACAACATAACACTGTAGATTAAGAGGGCTTAAATCACATCTACAACTTCAGAATATACATTTTTCTCAGCAATTCATGGGACTTTCTATAAAACGGGTCGTATATTAGACATAAAACAAGCATAAATAGAAAATTAAAGTACCTTTTATCACATCATAATAAGATAAAATTAGAAATTAACAGTAGAAATTATAAAAATATATGAAGTTGGAGCTTAAATGAAGCATTTGAATGGTCAACTGCTCATTGAAGAGACTGAAAAAAAAAAACCATGCTAGAATCAATTAAAATGAAAATAACGTACAGAACTGTGCTGTATAGTGAGAGTAGCCGGAGAGAGATGTTTATAGCTGTGAAGGCCTGAAGATCAGCAGTGACTCTGTAACTGGTGAGGGAAGAGGAAGAAGTGTGACTAGGGAAACGAAAAGGGAAAGAGCGACACGAAGAGTCGGCAGCAGTGAGTCCTTTGAATGGATTAAACCGATGATCAGACCCCTCGCCACACTGAGCAAAGGATGGATGAAGACACAACAGAGTTAGAAAGGAAAACGGTGACTAGGATCCCACTGAAACACAGAGGATCGTTAGGGGACATTGGGAAACTTCTATTTCAGTAAATAAGAAAATCTAGAAGTTTCTAGATACATAGGACCTTCCCAAATTAAACTAAGAGTATAGAAAAAAGAAAATCTAAATACAGTAGCAAGCAAAGAGACTAAACAGCTAGTAAGAACTCTATCAACAAAGCCTGGTCCAGCTTGATTCACTGCTGGTTTCTACCAGACTATCAGCACAGTGTTTCTTAAAACATTCCACAAAATACAGAGGAAATGAAAACTTCCCAACTTATTCATGAAGCCAGTGTTATTTTAGTGTCCAAATTGGATAAGGTTACAACAGCAACACAGGAGACTACAGACCCATTTCCCTGATCAACATAAACGCAGACTTCTATAGTACAACGCCTGCACACTGAATTCAGCAGCACAGCAAACATGCACTGGAATACATTACTGTATCGAGGGCAGAACACTCCATGGTCATTTCAGTAGACAGAGTAGACTCCTTTGATGAGCATTCAACTCCTCTTCATGATAGTAGCTCTGAAGGGACTAGGAATAAAAGAATCACAAGGCCACATAATGGGGAAATAGCATTTTTTCCAAAATCAGTAACAAGGCAAGGGTCTGTCACCATTCTTCTGTACGGTGCTTGAAATCCTAACCAGAGCAACACCGCAAGAGAAAGAGGCACAAGGCAGAAGATGAGAAGAAATCAAGCAGCACATATTTGCTGGTGTTACTATGGTCCTACACCCCAAAGACTCTAATAATTCCACCAAATTCTTTTGATCAACATTGTAAGAAAAGTTTAAAAAATCAACATACAAAATTAAATATCTTTTTTTTCCCTACACAAATAATAAATAAGACAGAACTCGGAAAACAATCCCACTTAAAACAGCCCGTATCTCCCAAACCCCTACAACCAAAGATCTGGAAGACTTTTTTTTAATGTTATTTTTGAGACTATATTTTAATTACAACATTTTTCCATTATCTTTGCTCCCTCTAAACCCTCCCATATATTCCTGCCTGCTCTTCTTCAAATTCATGGCCTGTTTTTAAAATCAGTTGTTATTGCACGCATATATGTAGGTATATACATACATCTTCCTAAATATAACCTGTTAAGTCTAAGAAATGTTACTTGTATTTGTGTTTTCAGGATTGACCATTGGCACTAGATATCCAATTGCTGTGCTCTTCGCTGGGGAAAACCACCTCTCTGGTCCCAGCTTTACTCAGTTGCCTGCAGATTTTTATGTAGCATTGAGGCCTTGTAGACTTTTTTCCATCCAGTTTGATTTGGCACATTCATTGGTGTCTTCATTGTTCAGTTTCTGTTTGGACAGTCACATTGGTTAGACTTTATGGTTGTGGCTTCTGATATTACTAGGAGTTACAATATCACAGCAAAGTCCCTGATCCCCTAGCTCTGACAGTCTTTCTGCCTCATCATGTGTGTGTGAGCGTGAGCATGTATTGAGTGTGTGCTACATTTTCACAGCCGTTCATCAGCTGATAGGTATCAAAATGGTTCCATGACCTGTCTATTAAAATAGTCTTTAGATTAATATAGCATGTGGGTTACCTCTATTATCATGCTGTCTTTGACTCTTTCTGATACACATCCAAAATGGTACAACTGGATCGTGTGGAAGGAAGTTCTAGTTTTAGTTTTTGGAGACCCCTCCTCAATTGCTGTACTAAGTTTATTCCCACCACCAGTATCTACCAGTATCTCCGTGTCCTTGCCCAGCCTCTCTGGCATATTGTTCTCTTGGTGCTAGCCATTCTGACCAGTTTGGAATGGTTTCAGTGTAGAAGTGATTTACAATTTCCTGAAAGCTAAAGATGAAACTGTTTCGTTTGCTCATTGGCCACTTGAACTACTTCTTTGAGAAATGGCTGTTAATTCCTTCATCCGTCCAGTAACTGCATCACTTATTCATCCATCTATTAACTGTATTATTTGTCCCTCTGGCATTTAATTTTTATAATTTGTTATGTATTTTGGTGATTGATCCTCTGTCACATGAACACATGGTAACGGGTTTCCCTTGCTCTCTGGGTGTGCCTTTGCTGGTAGTGGTTCGCTCTGTTGCACAGAAGCCTTGTACTTAGACACAGTCCCACCTGTCAATTCTCACTGTGTCCTCAACAACTTCAGTCCTAATGAGAAAGTCACTGCCCATGCTTACATCATAAAGTATCTCTCCCCACGTTTACCTGCACTAGTATCACAATTATAGGGCTTACATGAAGGTCTTTGAACCAATTTTTGGTAACTTTATTTATTTATTTTTTGAGTGAAAGTCACATGTAACCAGACTGACCCTTGAACTCAGTATACAGCAGAAATGACTTTGAACTCCTGATTTGTCTGCTTCCACTTCTTAAGGGCTAGGGCTACAGGATTGTGCTACTACACCTAGATTAAATCGTTTTTTTTTTTTTTAAATAGGCACTAAGGTAGGGATATAGTTTCCGTCTCCTACTACTTGTTAAAGAAACTCTGTTTTCGACCGTATGTTTTTAGCACCTTTATTGAAAACTCAAATGGCAGTGGTATGGTTGATTTCTGGATTTTCTATTCTACATTGCTATACAGGTCTTTTTTCTGTTTCACTGGTCCTATACTTCAGCAGCATAATTTGATTTCAGATGCTACAGAACTTTCACTATTGCTTTTTTTGGTCCATACATGTGTGTATGCATGCATGCATGTATGTATTATGTATGTATATATACATATACATGATGGGCCCCTACATGTATATAGGTCCATGCACATAAACACACACATACACACATACATACATATATGATGGGTCCAACTGTATCTATATCTATCTATATTTAGGATGGATTGGTCATGTAGAAGAAAATGAAACTGGAGAGGCTCACGTTAAGTAAATATGCCAAACTCAGAGAGACAAGTAGAATTTTTTTTCTCTCATATGTGGAATCTCAGTTAAAAAAAAAAAAAAAAGACCTGAAAATTGAAGGAGCACTTTAGAGAATAGGAGGGGATAAGTAGGGGAGAGATGGTAAGTATACATAATGAGAGGAAGTATGATCAAAGAATCTTATATACAGGTATGAAAATGCCACTCTTCTACTGAGAAGTCCCCAAAGTTTTTCTGAAAACCTACAGGTTTCCCAGTTCTCTTATAAAATAAAATTGCCTTGGATGATGGTCACTGTGGTTCTTCTTCATTGTCAACACCTGAGTCTCAGATCACCTAGGAGATAGACATCTAGGAATGTTTTGGGGGTGTCTCTGAGTTTTAATTAACTGAGGATGGAAGACCCTACATGTGGGTGATACCATCCTGTAGGCTGGGGTCCTGGACTCAGGGACAAGGGGGTAAGTGCCAGCATTGCAGGCTCTCTTCCCAGGTATCTGAGGAGACACAACTGTTTGCTCCTTTTGCCCTGAGGCACCAGGCCTTCTTAACTGTGAGCTGAAACAAATTCTCATCCCCTCCTGGTTGGGTGTTGGTCACACAGTGGAAGGCGGCTAACGAGGGAGCAACATTTCTGCTTCCAGTCTGTGCATTTTCCCCCTCTGTTTTGATCTCTTTCAGAACAAATTGGAGCATTGGCCGATCAGCACATCGTACATGTGGCATGTGGAGAGGCTCACAGCCTGGCTCTTAGTGACCGGGGCCAGCTGTTCTCCTGGGGTGCAGGAAGTGATGGGCAGCTGGGACTCATGACTACTGAGGATTCCGTGGCCGTGCCCAGGTGAGAATGTTACTCAAAAGGTTCTTGATTTTGTACTGTTTTCTTCATGGTGTTGCTATTTCCTTTGTGCTGTTGATATGCCTAGGAACAATGCTCATGGTACACAAGCAAACAAATAAACCAATTCTTTTTAGAAATGTATGTCTTGAATTATAAACATGTAAGTTGGTCCAGAACTCACTTTGTTCTAGGACTAGCTCCTAGCAATTGACAAATGTGTTGACTAAAAAGGGTGTCCCTCGTATTTCCCATACTTATTTACCTCAAAATGATGATGATCAGGAAGTTTTTAAATTCTCCCTTGCTTTTCTATTTTGGAAACAGGGTCTCATTTAACCCAGGTTAGCCTTGAACCCACCATGTAGCAGAGGCTGATTTTTTATTTCTGGTCTCCTTATCTGTACTTCCGAAATGTAGGTTTCTGGGCACTGTCAGCCACAGTCTGCTCATTATCATTTATGAAGATAGTAAATACTTTGGGGATCCTAAAAATTTTGTGTGCCATAATAATTCCTTTCTAAAGTAGGGATGGTACATAGTGGGATTTTAGAAATGGGTCCAAGTGTGGGAGATTTTTGTTTGTTTGAACTGTAAATTCCTAAGAGTGATAGTGAGAACTGTAATAGAATTTTATCAGACGACATTACATGATTGGTTAGACGGGATTACATGCTTAATTTTGTAAAGGTCTTTTAGACAAGATGATTTTTTTAAAAAATGAATATGTTTAGTTGCTAATGCTTCTGGTAATTGTGTTTCTGTGTGGATGCACACCTATGAAATCCCTTTTCTGTTTTAGGTTAATACAGAAGCTCAACCAGCAGACCATATTACAAGTTTCCTGTGGCAACTGGCACTGCTTGGCTCTGGCAGCTGGTAATTTATATACATATATGCTAATGCTATGTTAATTTAAAAACCACTTCTCTTCTGCAGCCCTGTGTTATCTAACTTGCAAGCTTTAACTGAACAGTGGCATTTGTCAAGCCGCTTTTGTGCAGCTCATCCTTTCTCGGTGATGTGGATGGTGTGCGGTGCATCATTGCTGTTTCAGCTCTTACGGAAAAGAGAAGCAAGGGCCAGGATGGTGCCCAGGTGTTTTTAAGACAATAGAAGCATTTTGGACTTGGTTGTTAAAGGCTACAATCCATTCTCAAGCTCCATTGTACTGCCAGGATTCCAGAAAAATGTAAAATCAGGAGTCAGGGAAGTGTAGGACGGTGCAAGAGTGCTCTTTTCCTGCTGCATGGACCAACTCAGGCCTCCATCCCAGAGCAGTCCTAGGTCACAGCTGCAGATCCTGTCCGTGTGGTCAGAGCTAAGTTCACCTTGCTTAGACGTGCACCTAGTAACTAGCCTGCTCAGACCTGGATTCTCTCAAACCTTCAGTGTTTAGATAATGTTGATAGCCTTTGAAGGGCACTAAGGCTTGAGTTTGCGTTTCTGTTGTCGGGTGCAAATTTAGGCTTTGGGAATCTTAAACCACGCGGTGCCTCTTCATTTTCTCTTTGATGGGTTTGGTGTTCAGAGGGCAGCTAGTGACTAGTGGAACGGCTAGATTATCTTTGTGTCTGGAGCCTGTATCATTTTGTTTCTAACAATGGTTATCCTGTTTTTATTTCAGATGGCCAGTTCTTCACCTGGGGAAGGAACAGCCACGGACAGCTGGGCCTGGGGAAGGAGTTCCCCTCTCAAACTAGCCCACAGAGGGTGAGGTCTTTGGAAGGGATCCCACTGGCTCAGGTGGCTGCAGGAGGGGCCCATAGCTTTGCCCTGTCTCTGTCAGGAGCTGTTTTTGGCTGGGGAATGAACAACGCAGGGCAGCTTGGGCTCAGTGATGAAAAAGGTAAGCGAAGTCTCTGGACGCCATCTTCAGTTCACAGGCACATCCATGTGTTTGACAAAGGCTCCTGTGGACTGACTGTGTGCTGGCCTGGTGCAGCAGTGAGCAAGAGCGGACATCTGTGGCTTAGTGGAGACCACATTCTAGGGGGTGGATGCTAATAACAAGCCTGCCAATGTCTAGTGTGTCACATGACTTTAGAATAAGCTCCCCATTCATCACAAGTCTGTCAGGGGGCGCTCTCTGATAAGGGCGTATTTGAGCAGAGCTCTGTAGGAGACCAGATAGGAAGTAGGACATGGTGAGGAGTATTCCCGTCAAAGGGAACAGGCACCACCGTGAAGATGAGTGGAGGGGCAGCAGAGGTGGAGAGCAAGGATGCTCTGGAGGCCCCGCTACCAAGGACCCCAACGGGCACAGCGAGGAATCTGACTTTCTTCCTCAGTGAGGCGGAGAAGAAACGAAGGGTTTGGAGGAGAGGTGTGGTTTAGTTTGAGTAGCTGTGGGGGCTCAAGGGGGAAGAGATCTGTTTGGAGAGAGAAGCAGTGGTCACGTTTTTGTAGTGCTTGAAGATGCTGCTTCTGTCCTAGAATGTGCAGTTGGAAACAAAGAGAAAGCTGGAAGGAACAGGTCATACGCATGGGGTACGTGAATTGGAGCTGACAGGTAGAGAGTATAGGGAATTATGAGTTAAGGTTTGATATATAAAGTTTTGCTGGACTTTTCAAGTAGAGTTGGAGACAGAGAGCCTAATGTGTGAGTCAGGAAGTGAGAGGATATAAAGTTCATACCGATAGTTGTATCTATCTTATTTGAAAGGCCAGCGGTAGTGACATGCTTGTGCTTAATTTATTTTAGATCGAGAGTCTCCGTGCCATGTGAAGCTTTTACGAACACAGAAAGTCGTCTATATTAGTTGTGGAGAGGAGCACACAGCCGTTCTCACGAAGGTGAGGCTTAGGGGACGTGGCTGTGGAGGAGGTGAGACGGGCAGCCTCCCGTGTTGCAGAGCAGCCGTGGTGGCGGATTGCGGGGCTTCGATTCTGCCATTCTCTTTCGCTTTGTTTTGATTGTCCTGGAGGAACAGAAAGAAGACTGCTTTTTAAACATATGCCAATGCTTTCCTCTTGGATAACGTCATAGATTCTCTGGGTGACATTTTAAAATAGCTCAATATAAATAACTTAAAAGTATGGTATATATGCATATGCAAAACAGCACCATCCTTTGTCTTTTTAAATAATGCATTTTAATATTTAAAAAATAGTAATTTAGTTGCTATTTTAAAATTATTAGGTGGTGTCTGTTGCTTTTAAAAGAACATTTTACATGTTAGAAAGAATGAAAATTCTTTCTTCCATTCCTTTATTTCTTTTGTGTGTGTGTGTAGTTTTGAGACAAGGTCTCATGTATCAGGCTGCTGTTTATCCTGCCATATAGCATGTGTTAGTCTGGTTTTGAACTCCCGTACTTCCTATCTTTACCTCCTAAGCACTAGGTGTGAGCCACCACGCCTAGCTTGAAAATGTCTTTTCATATTGAGGACTTGCTGTCATGTATTACTTAGCATTTATTCAAGCACACATTTAAAATATTTATCACAGAGTTCATGGAAACTCAGTTTCTTACATGCGAGTGAACCTGGAGAATCCTCTCATCTCGCCTGTGTTAGCTTTAAACCTGTTTGCCTTCTAACACATTATTGCACTTAACAAATGATTTTGCATGTGTCTTTTGCTCGTGTGTGTCATGTACATGCCTGGTGCTTGTGAAGTCCAGAACAGGCCTTTGGATCACCTGGAACTAGAGTTACCTCTGGGTGAGAGGTTCGGGCCGTAAGTGCTGGAAACACACACACATGCAGGTCCTCTGAAACAGCGGCAGGTGCTGTTCCTAAACGGCTGGGCAAACTCTCCAGCCCTACATCACTGCGAGTTAAATCATCTTTAAAATCCCCAAACAGCACCTAGTCCTTAATCCCCAAACGGCACCTAGTCCTTTAAGCAGTGTGGAATTTGTTCCCCACGGCTGAGGGCTTACATTCCTTTATTTTTCTACTTCATAAATGTTTTGAAGAAATGCTGGTGGCCTAGTACCAGGTGAGTGCAGCGCCCTATGCTGACTGGTAGGACGGAACTTACATGTGGTTTTAGAGGACAGCCCTCAGTGCTGACTCTTGTTCCTTCTTAGAGTGGCGGCGTGTTTACCTTCGGGGCTGGTTCCTGTGGACAGCTTGGACACGACTCCATGAACGATGAAGTTAACCCACGAAGAGTGCTGGAGTTGATGGGCAGCGAAGTAACTCAGATTGCTTGTGGCAGGTGAGCGCCCCTGAGACTCGCAAGCCTGTGGGCTCACTGAACCTCTGTCGTGTTAAGAAATCTCTTTTCGTTTGTATGCTTTATTTTTTTTTCTTTTATAAGATAGTACTGGTCTGTGTACCCTGTGCTGGCCTCAAACCCTCAAACGCGTCAGTATGGAATGGAGGCTTCCTCCTGCACTCACCTCCCAAGGGAAGGGATTATTGGCGTGTGTGCCACAGTCACAGCTGTGTTTAAGGAAATCTCAACTGCATGGTCACCTGTGTAGGGAAAGTCAGACTGTAGTAGGCATGGTAAGGAAGGGTTTTAGGTAAGCAGACCAAGAGGCGGGCACAGGGCCTCATGGAATGGAGGGTGAGTAGCAGAGGTGCAGAAGGAATGTGACAGTTCCTTGCTGTAAGGGCTCTGCTTTTCTTCCACCCTAACGGGAGGATGTGGCAGGTTGTTCATCTCTTTCTGCATGCTGCCTTCCTCACCAAGATCAGCAGGCACATTTGTCAGTGTTGTCATCTGCTGCTGTTCAGTTACACATCTGCCCTGCCATTACCAAGACACAGATTTGGATCTCCACCAAGGACATTAAAAAGCCAGATTTGCGGTGTGCATCTGTAACCCCAGTGCTGTGAGAGGCTGAGACAGGCGTATTCCCTAAGCTCACGGGCAAGCCAGCCTAGTTCACCAAGAGACTCTTAAAAGGAGGTTTAATGAGAGACTATCTTTAAAAGTAAGAAGAAAATTATTCCTGGCTTACACACCTTCATACACATGCATAGACTCACACACTAGCAAGTGTAACACACACACACACACATGCATGCACGCATGCGCTTGCACACCCCCCCCCACACACCAAAGAGAACCATAAAATCAAATTATACAAACCTTCTCATAATGTCGTAAGCAAGTTTATGCCTTAGTGTTGGACTAGTTACATAGTTGTCCTGGGTCTTAGCCATAGGTTAGCCGTGTCTGATTAAGTATCAGAGGTTAAAAGTCTGTTGTTAAAACAAAACAAAAGAACATGGAGAGACTCCTCATGAATCAGTAGGAATTGCTGTGATCTTATGTAAAAGTTAAAAAATCAGATTGTGTACATCCTTATCAGTGGAAAGTACACTAATGAGTTAATTCTTTTCCTGCAGACAGCACACCCTAGCCTTTGTGCCTTCTTCCGGACTCATCTATGCCTTTGGCTGTGGAGCGAGAGGTCAGCTAGGGACTGGACACACATGTAATGTTAAGTGCCCCTCTCCAGTGAAGGGGTATTGGGCTGCCCACAGTGGTCAGCTTTCGGCTAGAGCCGGTAAGAGTGATATTCATTGCAGTTAATTATATTTTTAAGTAGTCATAACTATTATTTTAATATGTATTTGTTATTTACTTGAACTATTTTGAAAGGGATAAGCATGAGACGGTTTTTGTGTGTGTTTGGATATTTATTATCAAATCATTTGAGCACTTGCTCTGCACGAAGCTCTGAACAACCATGGGGCTTCCGGGTGTATATCTTATTTTTGTTAGTGGTGCAGATTAGTCTTAAAGTCTTAATTGATTGTTTAACAAATTCCATTACCATGTTAAGCACTAAATAGCAAGCACAAGACTATTGGCTGTCACCCCCTTGTCAGAAGTGAAGGGCTGATCCCTCAAGGACAAAAAAAAATTCTAGAGGCAGGATTTGAACCCAGATCTCCCTCACTCAGAGGCCTGTGGGTGCTTGCGCTCTGATTTTGGTGTCCGATGACAATGGGATGAGACTTCTTTCTGAAGATTCTCTTGAGGAGATTGGGCTGGCAGACTATTCATATTGACCAACTACTTTACCCTGAAACAATATATCCAGAACTAGACACTGAACTGCCAAGATATTAAATAGAAATATGATTTAATAATCAAATTTAATTAAAAATTTTAAACTAATAGATTTAGGGCTCGATATGGATTTAAAAATAACAGTTATCAGTTTCCTTACTGTATTTGTTTTTGTGAAAAACAGCAAAGAGATTCAATGGCCACATTGGGAAGAGGAACAGTCGAAGGGTCCAGTGACCCCCAAGTTCATCCTCCTCCTTCCTGGATGCTAAGCAACTGAAGGCTTTGGCATAAATAATCTTTGTAAACCTAGCATACAGCACAAAGCTGCTGCTGCAGACCTGCCAGGAACTACTTATGGGACAGATATGTGTGAGAGCTTAAAATATAAAATAGACGGGACTGTGTGCAATAATCTCCAACGCAGAAAAAATAGCTTGGTGTCTACTTTGTCATTTGTAAATAACTTTCTCTGGGTGTCTTCCTCATACTTGGAATGCATGTGCTTAGCAAGTATGCTCCTGGGTCTGGTAGTGCCCTCCTGTTACACAGAGACGTTCAGGATCACAAACTCCTAGGCAAGCCTGAGCTACGTAATTGTCCTTGGCTCAACCCTTTCCTCCTCCCAGACAATAATAATCTAATCAAGAAACTCAAGCTTAATTTGATACTACAATCTGGCTTAACTTAAGTAGTTATAAATTTCTGCCTGTGTGTTTGACAAGTTATGGTAGAAATTAGAAAATTTCAAATTTTTACGCCATATGCTATGGACTTATGGCCCTTGTGGTGATAGGAGACCACGGGGAAGGCTCTGAGGACTATTGCAGCTAGAGGAGGTTAGAGCTTTAAGTTTGTGAATGGGAGGATTATGAGTGAGCAGACCTGTTGCCTGGAAGTGTAAAATTCATGTCCAAGGAGACCAATCATTCTAGGAGATTATACTTTATGCGAGAGGAGGGAAGAGATATGGAGAGATGAAACAGTGTGAGATACTGGATTATTAGAAGAAATAATGCAATTGCATGGATAGGCAATCAGGTCAGCCCTGAAATCATATATATATACATACAAGTAACATTAAACAGACTGGGAAGGTTTGTGTTTATTTAGGTGTCTATGTCTATGCCTATAACAGTAACGAAAAGAGACGATGATCTCAAAGGAGAAGGGAGGGGTGAGCGCAGCGGGTTAGGGGAAGAAATGTAACTGCATTTCAAGTAAATGAAAAAAAGCAATGAGGTGATCGTAAGAGTGCCCCTTGTGATGGGGTATCTATGTGGGACTGGGGAAAGAGGTCTTTGCATCATCCTGAGGGGGATAGAGAGGACCACATGCAGATGTATAACTGCTGTGCATACGTTACCGTTTATAGTAGTGCCCGTTTTAGAATCCAGGCCAGTGGCATGATGAAATTAGCATGAGAAACAGAAACAAGGTCAGGGTGAGCGGCGGGGAGGGAGGCTGGCCGGGGGGTATGGACACTCTTTTGTATATTTATTTTTAACTGAGCTAGAAACAGTCCTGGCGGTGAGCTAGGAGGGAAGGTCTCTTCTCTGCACACAGTTAAAGCAGATGAGAAGCCCTTCTGAAGCATACCTTGGAGTATCAGAAGAGAACGGAGGAGAGCAACCACTGAAAGACAAACTGAATTTTATTTATTTATTTATTTATTTTTTTGACAGATCGCTTTAAGTACCATATCGTTAAGCAGATCTTCTCTGGAGGGGACCAGACATTTGTACTTTGCTCCACGTTTGAGGTAAAGTTTTCTTTTGGTTATCACATTTAAAGTGGAATGATGGTAGTCCGTGTTTGTTTTAATGGTTACACAGACGCTTTGCAGCTCTTTGTTTCTACTGATTTTATCTTTCTAAAGGAAACAGACTAAGCCTTGGCCTTATCTCCATGCAGCTCCTTCAGATTGCTCAGTTATCTTGTTCTTAACTCTGTACAGTTCTGATTTATAGTGGAGAATTAATTGCTTATATCCATACTTGTTCTAAATGGAGGCTTAGAGCATTTGTGTTACTATTTTTCTGTTTCTTCACTCTTAGGGACCAAATGAATTACAGACGTTTGATGACTTAGTGGGTTTCGTACATAATAAAGTACAGAATAAATATATGAGAGATACAAAAAAGTTCAGATCTTTTTTATTATTTATTACCTGCTCTTGATGCCACACCGAGATTTCCCATCTCTTGCTCCTTCATCACACTATCAGTTAAGCCACAAAGAACAGTGGTGTACATGGGCGTGGCAGTGCACGCCTGTGACCCTAATACTCATCTGGTAGAGACAGCAGTTCAAGGCTATCCTTGCCTACGTGGCCCATTTGGGCTAGCCTGAGCTACAAGAGTCGCTGTCTCAAAGAAAAAGAAAGGAAAGAAAGGGGAAAGGGAGAGGAGACAGCACATTTTGCCTTTCAGAGTTCAAGGTCTGGTATAGGTAGAGAATCTATGGCATTTGTCTAACTCTTTCCTCTCTTCATGGCCAAGGGCAGTCAACTGAAAACACTGCTGAGTTGTGGTTTTCTTCCTCTTTCTTTCTTTCTTTCTTTCTTTCTTTCTTTCTTTCTCACACTCCTACTTCTATTTAACAAGCCTTGTAGGGGGTCAAGTTCAAGGTAGTCATTAGAAAAGCAGGAGACTTGGTCAGGAAGAAAGCAGAGGCCCTTTCTCCATCGCTCTGACCCTGCTATGTTTAAGTCCCGTCTCCTGAGTACCATTCTGTGATTCTATACGAAAGGCCCTGGCCAGGCTGGATGCTGCAGTTGCTCAGCTGTGTTTCGGGTCAGGAGTCTGCAGAAAGCCATGCATTTTAACCATCTTTAGGGTGATGTAGACTTGCTGCCTTGGACCTATTTTGGGTTCAGCTTTATAACTTCACAGAGAAATCTTAGAGGAAGTTGAGGTTATGCCTGTTTAAAAAAAAATGATAAAAACACAGGGCCTGTTCAGTTAACTTCTCTGTTTTCAAGTAGTTGTCTTAATAGGAATTCATTTATGTAAGAAACTAATTCTTATTTTTTTTCTGGGACTTAAACATAAATCTTAAGTTTCCTTCCTTTAATAAATATACAATATGTTCTGTGTAGCTGAACTTTTAATGTAGTAGTAGTGTTCGGTCAGAAAACAACCCACTGATAAAAGGAAGTAAGTTATATGATAGTGTTACTTAGCTAGGAAGTTAAAGTTTCAACTGGTAAGAGGTGTCCCCTTTTTACAGTCTCAAGTTCTCAGTGGAATCTTCCTCCTGCCCACTTTAGAAAGGTAGCTGGACTCCCGTGCAGCTCACCACTGCCTTTTGTCTCAGGATGTAGCTGTGCACACCTGTCTTTTCAAGTACAAAGCCATACATATTTATATATTTTATATATATGTAACACACACACTAGTTTAGATACAGGGATTGAAAATTAAATGATTACCTACCTTTTCACTACTTTAATGTGTGAAGTGTCAGCCAGAAAAATAATGTTTCAGGTTCTTTTGGATTTCACAATATTTGCATATGCAGAAAGTATCTTGGAGATGGAGCCCATTACACAAGAAACTGACTACAACTCCAGCGCATCGTGGCGGGGCCATATGACGTCTTCCCTCATTCTGTACATGAACATGACACTCACTGGAACTCAAATACACTCAAGCCATGTTGCCCTACATCTTAAGTCATTGTTTGCAGAACCATGAAACAGCACAGCACAGCTCAAACCCACCATGAGGGTTGTCACAGGACATCTTAAATCACGGTGTGCATGAACAAGGCTTCTTGCTGTGGAGTTTTCCATTCCTGGGTCATGTCACTTTTGGAGTTTGAAGCTTTCAGGTTTTGAATGTTCTAACTGTGTTCACATATTCCTTTGCTGTATTAGTCAGGGGTTCTGGGTATAAATTATAGCCTCATGTTTTCTTTTGTTTGGCGTCAGGGTAGGGCTGAAGGGGGAATGTGGTTGGAATTCTTAGATAGTGTGTTTACTTCAAGCCTGTTATCTGTAATATTTGCCCCCCACTGTATGCGCTTGCGTGTGTGTGTGTGTGTGTGTGTGTGTGTGTGTGTGTGTGTGTAATTGAATAGTGATATGCTGGTTCCCAGCTTTGGTTATCCATTAGGACCACTTGGGGGATGCCAAAGCTCAGTACGTGCTGGCAAGTTCTGAAGCACTCAACTGTACTCCCAGGCTTCGATACTTGCTGGTTATGTACAAGCTAAAAAGAAAAACACTGTACTAGGTCAGTGCTTCTCAAATGTCACTGGGCTTTGGACTCTCAAGGGAACCTTGAAAATCCCAGTGACAGACACACATTCCGGGCCAGTGCCAATGTGTGCTCCAGGCCAGTTGAGTTAGACCAACAGCAGGCCCGCTTCCAGTGTCCCCCAGGTGACTCAAAGTGCAGTTTTCATGTTTGTTTCCCATAGCCATGGAGGATGGCGGGAAATTATGCTTTTCTTGTGTCTGGGTTATTGAATATATAATGAAGAATGAGAAAGACAGTTCGAAGTCTACATGATTTCTGTAAGTTTGTGTTACTGTCAGTGTGCATTTGTCCCTTTTTGGAAAGCTGTTCAAGTCTAGTGGTAATAGTGATTTACACCAGGACAGGGGCAAAGGTAGCTGGGTGTGTGTTCAAGTTGTCCATGTTGATTTAAGAGTTTCTTTGATGTTTCAGTATTATGTTTGTTCTTTTAGTATATGTCTGTAGTCCTTCTTTATAGAACAGTTATCAAGACCCAGATGATCTGATGAGGGTTGCAGGGCTTTCCTTTCTCTGTATAATGCCAGCTCACAACTGTGGAGTACAACTAGCAAGTTTCACTTGAAAGCTCTATTTTACGTGCAAGAGCAAAGGAGAAAACTACGTATTCTATGAATTAATGGCTTTGACTGCTTAGATTTTCCTTTTCCTTCCTTTAGAAGGCAGAAAACACTGTCAACTGTTTGTAGTTCTGGATTATAAATAAGTGTGGGAGAAAAAGCTGAAAACAAGAAGGTTTAGCAAATGAAAGTACTTTCAATATTTCTTTAAAATGCCACTAAATGGGTCGGTGAGCCAGCTCAGATAGCAAGGGGTGACTACTATGTGCGCAATAGATGGAAAGCACTGGCTCCTGTGAGATCCTCTCACCCTCACACATGAACCTTTGCACATGTGCACACACTCATGCACAGACACACAAATTAGTACACTGTTGTAATTAAAAAAAATCATTGGGGTTGGAGTGGGAGAGATGGTTCAGTGGTTAAGAACCTTCTGGCTGCTTTTCCAGAGGACACAGGTTCAGTTCCCAGCACCCACATGGTAATTGATAACCTCGCAACTCCAGTTCCAGGGGATCCAGTGCCTTCTTCTGGTCTCTGTGGGCAGTGGGCATGCTGACAAAACACGCATGCATACAAAAAATCAATTTAAAAATAGGTATCACTAAAGAAAGGATGTACAGTGTGGACAGCGTGTGGGATTTTCAAAGCTATTATTAACATCCTTTTTGATACTTTCTTTCATAAGTTTGTAGGTATATACTTGAAGCCAGAAATTAAGAGTCACTGGGGCTGAGGAGATGGCTCAGTAGTGAAAATGCTTGCCCTGCAAGTGTGCGGACAAGAGTTCAGATCCCCAGAACCCTTGTAAAAGCCAGGTGGGTGTGGCATTAATCCCATCATTGGGAGGTGGAGACAGAGGCTCCCTGGAGCAAGCAGGCTAGCTAGACTAGCCAAGTGGTGAGCTCTAGGTTTACCTGAGAGACCTTGTTTCCAGGCGGAGAACAATCAAGGAAGAGTGACCAAGTCAACCTCTGGTGAGCACATGATTGTACTTGAATATGTGTGCACACCTTGTACATATACTCACACATGTGAAAACACAAAGGGCATGCACTGCACACACAAGCAGTAAAAAGTCACGTGACACTAAATTTTCAGAAATTTCTTACACTGTAGATTTATAACTAAATTCTGCTTTTTTTTTTTAAAAAAAAAAACTTATTTAAGCAGAGTTTTAGGTAGCCCAGGTTGGCCTTGAGAACTCATTATGTAGCTGGGGATGATCTTGAACCATTGATTCTCCTCCCTCTCCTCACCTCCCAAGCGCTGGGATTACAGGCATGTACTGTCATGTCTGGCTTAAACATTTTATGCTACATTTTATTGAAGTGGAATGAACAATTACGGCAAGTAACCAATACCTCTGTGGTCTGGTGACTCAGAGCAAGGGAAAGGAGACCTAGAAAAGTGGTCATTGATTTGAAATGGACTCTCTAAAGAACACCTCCTCAAGGGTGAAGGAGACAGGGCTTGATGGAGGGAAATGTTGGGTTTCGGTCACTTGCAAAGGAGGTCTCACACATACAGTCTGGTGTGGTACCCAGAAGTTGAGGCAAGGGAGTGATGTTCTTGTACCGTGGCTACCTGCCACCAAGTATAATGGAGAGGAGCAATGGCCTAGGGCAGATCCCCATGGATGCAGTACTGGGCACATGTGTCTGCTCCAAGGGAGAGCCACCAGTGCCTTCAGTTCATGAAGGACAATGTGGAGACCATTGGGGAAGGAGACGAGAAGAGATCCGTGTCTATTGTTTCTCTTTTCTCTTGTTATTTCTCCAGAATTCTTCTCCTGCTGTTGACTTCAGGACTGTGAACCAAGCACATTATACCAACTTGATAAATGATGAAACCATTGCACTTTGGAGACAAAAACTCTCAGAACACAACAACGCAAATACAATCAAGTATGTAATTGCTGTCTGCTTTCATTTTGCTTCTTCCAAAGCTCACTGGAATTTCCTAGCTTCGTGGCTGATATTCTTCTCTGCACCTACAGAGGTTGTGAATATAAGTGGAGTTTTGCATTTATGAAATCATTCTTGTAAATTTATTCGGGACCTCATCTCATTTAGCAACCCCTATTAACACAGTGATTTGCGCACCAATTCTCACTCCTCAACTTGACTTACTCATTGCAAGATCTTTGAAATCCCATGGAGGAAGACCTGGGTTGGTCTCTTTGCTGAGGGCTCTCTGTATTTTGTTGCCTATAGAAAGGGTTTTCTTCACACTGTTATGTCAAGGAATCTTGAATCTTCTAACCCTGGCTGTCCTGTCACTCACTCTGTAGACCAGGCTGACCTCAAACTCACAGAGATCCACCTGCCTCTGCTTCCAGAGTGCTGGGATTAAAGGTGTGTACCACCACCACCTGCTAAGAATCTTGAATCTTAACAGCCTTTTATTTTTAACTAATTTCAGTAACTACAGTTTTGTCATTTAATGCGATTAGTTGAAAATAATTCAAAAGGTGTCTGGCGGAAAGACACATTAAAAACGTGAGGCTTTTGTTGAGTGTTAGATTTTAAATGAAAATAGTTTTCTGTACATTTTGTTATAGATTTTTGTTGACTTTGAGCAGCGTTTCCCTGTTTGTCCCATAGTCTCATCCATGAGAACAAATAAATCAATCTATAAGAAAGCCGGCTGTCTTGCTTTGTGATCTAGACGGCTGAAGCAAATGCCTAGGCCCGCCCTGCAACAGCTGGCGTCTCCTGTGGTCAGCATTGCTCAGGGGCAGAGACTAGTGGGTAGTGAGGAGTAGTAAGGAAGGCCAAGAGGTCAGGCTGCCGAGCAGTCGGCAGCCGTAAGCGTGGGCTTCACCAGTACTACTTTTGTTTCTTTATAAAATGACGCTAGGAGATCACCTCTGAAGAGTTCACCTTATCCAGAGTCTACAGCCAATAGAAATTACTATGGTCTCTGATTTTTGTTATTGTTGCTCCTTGTTTTTGCTGTGCAGAGACACCATGATCATGGCAACTCTTATAAAAGAAAACATTTAATTGGGTGACTTTCATTTTCAGAGGTTTACTTCATTATCTTCATGGAAGGCACAGTGGCTTGCAGGCACCCATAGTGCAGGGAAGGAGCCGAGAGTTCTATATCTTGATGCAAAGGCAGTAGAAGGAGTCTGTGTCCCACACTAGGTATAGTCTGAGCATATAAGACCTCAGAGTTTACTCTCACAGTGACACACTTCTTCCAACAAGGCCACACCTCCTTAATAGTGGCCAAGCAGCCCTACACATGAGTCTATGGGGACTGTTCCTATTTAAACCATCAAAGTCTCCTCCTAGTCATTTACTTGTTCCACCCCTTGTCTTCCGTGGCAGTCCTGGGTCCTCAGAAAGCAGGCACTGCTACAGGTTCTGCAGAATTTAGGCAATAGGAGTAAGTCTTTACTCGTCTTTCTCGGATGGTCAGTAGACTAGGAAGACATGGCCCGGTATTTATTAAGTAATGTACTTGGGAAATAACAGCTCACTTTTTGTTTTATTTCATTGTTCTTGTTGTTTTAGAAATGGTGGTAAGAGAATGTCCAAGTTTTTTGTTAGAAACAACTTTTCTATTACAGGTTTTGACACTTTTAGAAGAAATCTACAACCTGTGGGACCCTTGTTCTTGTCGAAATGCAGGCGAAACCCTGTTCTCTAAATCGGGTGTGCACCTGCTAGAGGAGTGAAGCTGCCCTCATGGCCTAAGGGCCTGGCTAATCAGATGACTGACTTGCTGCAGATGCTTTTATAAGTACTGATTTGTAATTCTGAAAGACATCTCTCCCCTTTCTGTCTTACATAGCGGCGTCGTTCAGATACTGTCTTCGGCAGCTTGTTGGAATGGAAGTTTTCTGGAAAAAAAGTAAGTGACCTAGATAGAAGCTCACAAACCCATGTATCATGTAAATACTTACCAAAGGCTTGGAAACCCTTCTTTCGAATAGTATTTGGTTTTAGTTGAAGGGGGAAAGCTGACATTTGCATACAATTGAAATGTCCACTAATGATGAATTAGAGGACCCCAGGGTGGCCGTGTTTACTCACCCCCACTGGCAGATCTACATGCCTTCTACACATTCCATTAAGCAAAGAGTCAAAATGCATATTATAACTTTGAAGGGGACTAGCAAGAGTGGTTAGGGGGCGGGCAGAGGGAGGTGGATGGAGTGGGCATTTCAATGCACAGCGTATGCTTATATGAAATTGTCCCTTGTAAAAGAGTACCATGTATAATTAATATACACAATCAAAAAATATTTTAAGTATAGCAGTTAGACTTCAGTACTCTGTGTGATTTTTCCCCAGTCTCTCAACGTTTGATTAGTCAAAGTTTTCTTTAATACATTTAAATTAATTCTTTGAAAATTTTATACAAGTGTACAATGTATGTTGGTCATATTAACCCCCGCCCCCCGCATCTCCCCCACTCCTTCCAGATCTACCCCTGTCCCCACCCACTCACTCGCCCAATTCGTGCTGCCTATATACACGCGGAGATGGGGCATTCCTGGAGCATGATTGGGTTGAGCTACCAGGGACCACACTATTAACGAAAAGCCTCCTTTCTCTGGTAGTAATCATCTGACAGTAGGTTTTGAGCGAGGATTGGGGGTAGCGAGTCCATCCTCACTTCTTGGGGGAGTGCAAACCAAACCCGGGCAAGTAAAAGTGCTGTTAGACTCATTCTGCTGTTTTTTTTTTTTTTCTCCCAAATTAGTGTTCTGTAGTATTTTGTCTACTGGATCACGTTTAAACTCACTGAGAATGGATAAGCTAATTAACTACTTACAGTTTTTTATCAGTGTTTGTTTGCTCTTTATTTTCTTTTATTACATATGGATTTTTGTTTTTTTGTTTAGAATTGATGAGCATTTTAAGACCAGCCCCCAGATCCCCGGGATTGACCTGAACTCCACTCGGGTTTTGTTTGAGAAGCTAATGCACTCTCAGCACGCCATGATTCTGGAACAGGTGTGTCGCTCGCGCTTATAAAACACCATCAACACACAAGAGTTCAGCTCTGACGGTAAAAGGGACAGCAAGGTGAAACGGCAGAGTCTCGTACAAGCCTTAATCTTGTGAATATGCTGGTGTTGGGCGCTGGGCTATCTTTTGCTTACCTCTCCAAAGTACCAGATCTCTGGGAGGGAAGCCGGGAGTCTGAACCAGAGCCTGGCACCTTCTCCTTGCCCAGTGCCCACTGAGTAAGCAAGACTTGTGAGTTCATCAGATGACTTAGGAATTTGGAGGCGAGTTATTTAAGTCTCAGATACGTTTACATTTCTCACACTTCTTTTTTCTTTCTTACAGATACTAAACAGCTTTGAAAGTTGCCTCATCCCCCAGTTGTCAAGTTCACCCCCAGATGTGGAAGCGATGAGAATCTATTTAATACTACCGGAGTTTCCCCTGCTTCAGGATTCCAAGTATTACATAACGCTCACTATTCCCCTGGCGATGGCCATTCTTCGGCTGGATACAAATCCTAGCAAAGTATTAGGTAAATTCATCAAATTTAATACTGCTGGTTTTGGACTTCCATACTTTGTCTTGTCAGCTGACTCTTTGGACTGAGCACTAACCCTCTATTTAATGGCTTTACCATGTAATTCTTTCTTTGCTGTTGATTTCTAGCTAACCCTGTTTGCAGTTTGGGTGAACTGAACTGTTATTTATCTCAACTTGAAATGATTCATGACAAATTAATCCCAATTTTGAGGTATTTATAATGTTAGGTTATTCATCATTAACATATCCCCCCACACACATCTGCTTGCAGTTGTAATGCCTTGAATATTATTATCTGTCTGTCTATCCATCTGCAGTACTGGCTTTAGGGGGTGGGACCAAATGGACGGCTTTTGGGATGCAGAGATCTCCAAGAAAGGAGAGACAGAGTGACCCGGTGAGGACTTACGGAATGTTTGTTTTGTTTTTCTTTTTTAGGACAGTTGAGTCCACACTGATTTTTGCAGGCTCGGACACTTTGCTGAGATAAGAACCTTCCGTTCCTCAGCGAGCTGGAGAGGGTCTCTGCTGGAGTAGCGCCCGAGACGTTTTTAGTGATCCGGTGCAGAAACCTGTCACCTGGCCTTTTACTTTTTTTCCTTCCCTTGGTAATTTTTTCAGGTGTTTGTCGCGGCTTGGTAGCTTCTGTGGTTCAGACGGCCCTGGAGTATGACTTTCCCTCGAGCAAACAGACCTGCCTCTGGCTTCCCCATTGCTTCCACCTTCACACAAGAGATGAATCCAGAAGTCATAATGAATGGCTTAGTAATACATTAGGACTTAATACTTTCCAAGATCAGGGGCTGTTCAGAGCGTGTTTTCTTAGATGTTTCTAATAAATGTAAAATAGAGGGATAGCAGTTTTTAAGACATTTTATCAGACTTTTTAAAGCTTTGGCTTTTTAATTTTTCTTTTTATTTTTCCAGGTCAGATAACAAAACTGAATAGGATTATTTAATTCTGTAATTAATTTATTTCTAACATCTTATAGTTCAAATTTAAGAGAAATTCTCAAAGTAGAGTGAACACAATAGATGTCTGCACACAAATCTAACAGCTATCTATAGTTTGTCCATTTTTTTGTCCTTTCCCCACTTTAGCTTTTTAAAGTTTTATTTTATGTTTATGGATATTTTGCCTGCATGTATGTCTGTGTACCATGTTCCTGCCTGGTGCCGTAGAGGCCAGAAGAGGGCATCAATCCCCTGGAACTGGAATTTCAGATGGTTGTGTGCAGCAGTGTAGGTATTAGGAATAAAACCTGGGTCTGGAAGAGTAGTCAGTGCTCTTAACACTGAGCTGTCTCCTCAGCAGCTCCGCCCGCCTCCGCTTTAATTTTTAGTGAAATATTTTAAGTAAGAAAACCTTATGGATTCCAGTGTGGTTAAGGTCATTTCTGAAAAATCTAGTGATAAAATCCTGCTTGGTTGGATATGAGAAAGTATCACCTGGAGAGAATATATGTCACGGCTCTTTTAAACATTAATTATGTCTCATAACAGGAAGGAGTGGTTTCTCTCTTCCCCCGAAACTGAGGTGTCCCTTGCACTCCTGGTACAGAATGTCAGGAGTGGTGAGAGGGGTGCTGGAAGGACCAGGGCACATGAATGCTGCTGCAGTAGGTGCGGCCAGCATCCTGCCGTCCAGAGCGTGTGACTGGACCCCACCCAGCCTTGGCACGAACTTTTTCAGACTAACCTTCAGCATGAGTCTGAAACGAACAAACAAACAAGCAAGCATAAAAGTCATTTAAGATAGAAAAAGGAAGGGGGAGATGGTGGTGGGGGAGAAGGAGGAACAGGGAAATAAAGGTGTTATAAGTTTAGGATTTCTTGAACAACTGTTTTCTCCAGACATGTTCCAATGGTTCTTTCTTAAAATCAGTTTTGGGAAACTGTATTGTAGACTAATATTTATCTTCTAGCTGTAGGAGCTTTAGCTGTCAGGAAGAAGACATAAGAACACTTGCCTGAGGTTTTGTGTTAAAACATGTCTTATTTCTTTCTTAAGATAACTGGTGGTCTCAGGCATGCCCAAAATACTTCTTGAAGCTGGTGAACCTCTATAAAAGTGCAGTCCTTTATCTGCTGAGGGGACGGAAGACATTCCTCATCCCCGTGGTCTTCAACAATTACGTGACTGCAGCCCTGAAGCTGCTGAAGAAATTATACAAGGTAGCCCTCGGGGGTGGGGGGACGTGTAGGAGGACGTGTCCTGCGGGCCTCTCTCTGACTTCTCACTTCTCTGGTTTCACTTGTTCTTATCTTCTGCTTTGGGCAGGTAAATCTTAGAGTGAAGCATGTGGAGTATGACTCCTTTTACATCCCCGAGATCTCCAGTCTGGTGGACATTCAGGAAGACTACCTCATGTGGTTTTTACATCAAGCAGGAATGGTAAGAGTTCATGTAAAACATATTTTAAAGCTCTGGCCTTTTTGTGTCTTTGTATTTTTTGTTTGTTTTTAAAATGTAAACTTGGCCCATTTTGGAGGATCAAAAATGTGAGCCTATTTCCACCTTGTCTGAAGGTCAGAGAGTTTCAGCTTGCTCAGAGTTGTTGCCATTCCACCACGACCAAAGGTCAGAGAGTTGGAACTTAATTCTATTCCTTCTGACAAAGGTCCCACCTAGATTTAGAGCAGAGAGTTCTACGCTCTCAAGGTTATTGTCAACAGGTGTGGCTAATATCCAGACCTTGTATTTCACATATAGAGAAGTAGATCTGTTTCCACCTCAAACAAAAATCTAAGGGTCCAACTAAGTTCTTATTCCCATAGGGAGATAACAATGGATTCCATTCAGGAAGTGCTTTGCCTACAGAATGTTTTGATGTAGTGTACCTGTCTTGTTCTAGCAACAGAATGTTTAACTAAGCAGGTAGCCTGTAATCTTCAACTGGTCTGTTCATTTCCTTGTATCATGGTAATGCAGTTTTTTTTATCTTACTCCTACCTTTTGAGGTTGGGGTATTTAAGCAAATGGAAATTAAACACGGGTGGTTTTCAGTATTCACTAAACCTCCCTCCTGGTACTATTCTATGCTTCTGTTTTATTATTTTCACTCGTATCTTTGTTTTCTTGACTTATTTTTCTAATCCCCAGGCCCCTACTGTGGTTAGTAGTAACCTTGTTGAAGCTGGTCTCTGACAACCCATATACCTTGTCTTTGGCTTTAATGCTGTTGTCACACCTGCCTTTCAATTCACATTTACATTGTTGAAACTTGGAATTATTTAAGGTAACCCTAAGCATCATCTGGGGCTAGGATATAACTTAGTGGTGAAGTGTGTGCTTAGCATGCTCAGGGCTCAGGTATGATCCCAGTACTACATTAAAAAGGAAGAAGGGAAGGAAGGAAGATCAAAATATCTAAAGTGGTCAAATTGATAAAAGCAGTGGATTGATGGTTGGCAGAGGTGGTCTGCTGACAATGGGAAGTGCGAGTTGTTTTTAAATGCATTTTAGGCTCCAGTTTAATAAGATGTGATGGTTCTAGAATTCTGTTGTATAACAGGGTGAACATTTCAGGGGTTATTTTTGTTCTGTTTTTGTAGTATTTTATCTTAAGTGTTGGTGCTTGAGTGTTTTATCTGCATGTATGTTTGTGCACCATGTTCATGCCTGGTGCCTGCAGCCAGGCAAGGGCATTCGATCTGGAAATGGAATTATAGACTGCTGTGAATTGCCATATGATTCCTGAGAGTTGAACCAGGGTCCTCTGCAAGAGCAGCCAGTGCTATTAACTGCTGAGCCATCTCTCCACTCCCTTGTTTGGTTTCAGAGATAAAATCTCATGTATCCCAGACTAGCTTCAGATTTATTGTATAACCAAAGATGACCTTAGTTGTCTTGCCTCCCCACCTCTTCCCAAGTTCTGGAATTACTAGTATGTGCTTCCACACCTGTTCTTTATGCCTTGTTGGGTATCCAACTCAGGACTTCATTCAGCTCCTAACTAATGAACTGTGTCACCAGTGTATAGACCGAGTTTTCCCACCCCAGCAGCTGCTTCCAAATTGCTACTTTGAGGCTTGTATCGCTTATAAATGCTCAGCCAATAGCTCAGGATTCTAACTAACTAGCTCTTACAACTTAAATTAACCCGTTTCTATTAATCTCCATATTGCCACATGGCTCATGACTTTACCTATCCTTCACCATGTCCTGTTTCCTCTGCGATTGGTTAGCTAGCATGCAAATGTTTTTAATACTGCTTATTAATACATTTGAAAATAGTGAAGATGTTATACTTTATATTATATACTTATTTTTTTGAGTCACAAATTAGATATCTGGACATTGATAGATAAATTTGCAGCATTTCTTGGATTTTGGAAGATCTAGCACACAGCTGCCTTCTAGGAGTCACCAGATGTCTGGGTGGAAGAACATCTTTTTTTAAATTATTAATTTATTTATTAAGTATACAGTGGTCTGCCTTCATATGTCCCTGCAGGCCAGAAGAGGGCACCAGATCTCATTACAGATGGTTGTGAGCCACCATGTGGTTGCTGGGAATTGAACTCAGGACCTTTGTAAGTGCAACCAGTGCCCCTAGCCTCTGAGCCATCTCTCCAGCCTGGAAGAACATCTTTTAGATAAGACTTTTTATGTACCACCATCGCCACTGATTTACCCCTGGTGTTGGGGATCATTTGCTAGTCATTGTTTTCTCTCTTCTTACATGATCTGCCCAGACCTTGCAACCACCTCTTCTTGAAAATGGCTTGTATTAGGATGTCCTACATCCCTAACTCAACTCTGATAATGTTTGACATAGCCTCGAGGTACTGTGGATTCCAGTTTGCTAGCCCCTAGACATGGTAGGAATTGCTCAGCAGTCGCAGCGGGCCTGGATAATGGAGGGTTTTAGGATTTGTGTACATCGAAATGCCAGAGAACAGGTGGTCGTTTGGGCCTTCTCTTTAGTGCAGCTGGTGTAAGAGATGCTTCTGAGGCCAGTCCTTTGCCACTTTCACAGATTCATCACCACTGTCAGGGTGGGGCAGTTTCCCTGTATGGTTTTTGAGCTGTTTTGTGGCCAACTCCAAGGAAAAGTATTTCCATAAGTATATTTAACTAAATAGCCAAGGTAGTTTTCTTTATCAGGTGATAGATGATCAAAGTAATGGTAGAAATATTTTTTCTCATGGAAAGTTTAAAAATTGGGACACTGGTATTTTTTGTAAGGTTTTGTTTTTGTTTTGAAAAACAAAATACTGCCGGGCGGTGGTGGCACACGCCTTTAATCCCAGCACTTGGGAGGCAGAGACAGGCGGATCTCTGTGAGTTTGAGACCAGCCTGGTCTACAAGAACTAGTTCCAGGACAGGCTCCAAAACCACAGAGAAACCCTGTCTCGAAAAACCAAAAAAAAAAAAAAAAAAAAAGAAAAAGAAAAACAAAATACTTTTCAATAGAAAAGTTTTAAAAGAGTAGATATTGAAATTTCGACATGGGAGCGTCAGTGGACTCTAGTCCTACTTAATTTAGAGATTGTGAAAGGTCAGTTTGTGAGTTAGAAAATGTTAGCGACAGAAATGAGTCTGAATGAGTTATTTCCGGTGATTACTCATCCGCAGGTAGAACACAGAGGCCCAAGGACAGTTTTTCTCTAGAGTGGCGTGCCTGACATTCAGCTCTTCTCATTTCCTTAACTGTTATTATTAGAATATCAATGGCCATGACCACAGTGTCTGAGTAGACGTGCCGAAGTGACCGGTTTTACCAGTTTCTCTCTGTGATAAGCACAGGTGTTATAAACAGACGTCCTACCGGATCTTAGTCTTCATCTCCTCTTTGGTAAATAAAGCCATTGCTACAAGATAGAAGATTAACTGAAGTTAGTGTGTGACTTTTTATTCTTTCTGTAGAAATTTTTCTATTGTAGAAGGCACAGTGTAATTAGAAATTGAAACTTGTTTCTTGATGTCTTGAAGTATTGATTTAAATACTAATGGCATTTCATATAATTTTTATTTTAATTACTTTAAAATAAAAATAGTGAATAATTGGTTTGCTGTATTAATACTTAACCTGGTACTAGCACAGTGGAGAAGACAAAGCACATGGTCCTTTCTAGAAGGACTGTCTAGGGGTCCTGTGGGAGGTCCCTGCAAATGCTATTCCCTGCAAAGAAGTGAACTGTGGAGAGGCAACAAAGAAGCTCAGTTCAGCACGGGTTAGCTGGGCTGCTTCAAACTTATGTAGTCTGACACCAGGGCACTTTGTTTTAGACACACTTAAGTACAGTACAATTTTGGAAAAAAGGTCCCCTGGTAACAATTATCTCAGTATCATGTGCATGGTAAGTTTAAGGCATGATTGCATCGAAACACTAGCAAAGTACATGTGACCATGAAGATGGGTTCAATAGCTAAGGGCCTAGGATTTGGTGTGGTCTCTAACCAAGATGGCATACAAGTCAGCAGGCTATAAAGTACACGGGACGTCTCCCCTAAGGATGGGTTTTCTTGATTGGGAAGCAAATTAAAGATGAAGGTCTAGGGATTTGGGTGTGGTCTGGCTCTATAGGTAGCAAAGGTCACCAGGTCATTAATAACATTTCTGGTTTCTCCAGTGCTTATCTGTGAGCACTCACGCCCTCTACTGGTGTGGTAGAACACACCTTTAATTCCAGCACTTTGGAAGGCAGGGGCAGCTAGATCTTTGTGAGTTCAAGACCTGCCTGGTTCACAGAGTGAGTGGAACTATATAGTAATACTTTATCAAAAAGAAAGGAAGGAAGGAAGGAAGGAAGGAAGGAAGGAAGGAAGAAAGAAAGAACTGGATTAAATTTCCAATTTTGATCTGCTGCTTTTGGCCTTAGTCGGGTAAGTTAATTTCTTTAGGCCTGAGAGTTATGCGGGGCTTCCGCCGTGCTTGGAAGGAGCCTTCAGGGACTGTTTTTCACAAGTAGCTCTTGAACACCTACGCATGTCATTACCTTGGCTAGTTGCTAGAATGGAACACAGTCCTATGTTATCTGCCTCGATGAGTAAAGCACTGCCAGGGATGGTTCTGCAGTGCCTGATTTTGTTCATTTTAAGAGGAAGCAATAGTGGATTATTTTATTTGCTGATAATGTGCCGCAGTCCTCATTTGCAAACTAAAAGGCATACAGAGTGAATGTCTGGATGTCTCTGCAGGCTCCCGTAGAGGGCAGTGCTAGTGCGGCATTCAGTGGTTTGCAGAAGGCCTTCGGAGACAAGATCTGATAAATCGTGGCATCTTGCTGTCTCATAGGCTTTGAAAAAATGAGTTTATGCCATAAATGCAATCTGCTGCAGGCAGAGACCTTGAAATACTGTACTAGTACTGTGGAACCTTATGTTTGTGAGACTCATTTCGGCAAATGGGTAGCCCAGGATAAACAGCCTTGTAAGAGGTGATCAATTCAATGGTAAACTCAAAATAGTTTGCTGTATTATCCTGAGTGTGAGACCTGCTTCTGTGTTCCAGACTTGGTTCTCAGGGCTGGAATCGTCTCTCTGGTGTTTCTCAGTGCAGAGAAGCGCTCTAAGATCCCTAAAGGAATATAGTTCCAAAGGGTCAATAGAATGGGTTTTAGTTATTATTGCTGTTATATGGTTCAGTTAAATATGCATAAACACAAAAGGAAGTGTAGTTCTTATTCATATTATGTACATAAACCAAATTAAATATACACATTAATTAGAAAACATTGTAGTCAGTCAAATGCTTAGGACGTTCAGGGACTGAGTGTGGTAAGCTAGTGTGTCTCCCCTCCACCCAAATAAATGTGCCAGCCTTGTAGATAAGGACTGCAGCTACCAGGCCTAGATTAAGCCTCTCGCAGGCCTTCAGGGATGACTCAGCTCCTTCTCTTGCTGCTGTTCAGTCATCTTCATGCAGCAAGCTAGGGAAGTATTGGCTTTTTCCTTAGTAAACACAGTACCTCCCAGGCAAAATCCTTTTCTTTTCTCACTGTGCTTGCACAGCTGAACGTTTACAGCCACCCGTGCAGTTATTAACAGATAGGTGTAAATTGGGTGATAGCATACAATAAGAGTGTGGTTTTATTTCGCTTAGAAAATCATTTAAGAACACAGGACATTCTAGGAGACATTAAAGCAACAGCAGTATATCTCTAAGCATGGATAATTTGTTCATTGTTTTTCTTTTGACAACTGTTGCAGATGAAGATGCTCTTTATTGCTGGCTTTTGTGTATCTGTTACTAATATTTATTACATAACTGTCATGAACATACCACACTGGAAATATAGATGGATATGTTTGTGTTTTACCAGCATATTGGTTTATTGAATAACAGTAAATTCACATTTATTGGTTATTTTCCACATCGCTGTGACTGAATGCCTGAAAAAAGCAACTTAGAGTTCAGAGATGCAGTCCATCATGGTGGCCAAGGAAGGCAGCTGGAGCAGCAGGGTCCACCGCATCTTTCAGGAGTTCAGTCATAGATCTCTCTCTCTTTTGAGATAGGGTCTTTGTATGTATCCAGGCTGGCCTGGAACTCAGTGTGTATCAGAGAATGACCTTGAGCTCCTATGCACCCCTGCTGTATCTACCGCTGAGTGCCAGGACTGTAAGCAGGCACCACCATAGTGTCTATGTAGTGCTGGGCATCAAACTCAAGGCTTTATATGTGCAAGTCTGCACTCTACTAGCTGAGCTGTACCCCTAGTCTGACATTCTCTCTTTTTTTTTTTTTTATCCTGGTAGGACCTCACCCCCAAAGAATGATGACCTACTTCCAGGGTGGGTCATTTTCCCTTTTGACACCATTACCAATATATCCAAAGGTCTGCCTTTCTGAAGATTGTAAATTGACCAAAGGAGCTAGCTATCACATGATAGCTGACCATTAGCAAATTACAAGATTTTTTTTCCCTCTAGTCTTCATTAGTAGTATTACTTGTGAAATCCCAGATTATGTTTTACACAGTTTTCATGCAAGTTACATAATGGCTACAAAAGAGTTCAAGAAGTCACAGAGCTCAGAGGCCTTCAGGTCAGAGGACTGTATGAACCCATCTGGATTGCTACTGGAGGCCAGCAGAACTGAGACCCAAGAATAAGTCATAGCAGCAAGCCCAGCTGAAGGGCTGTGGGATCATCAGAGTGAGGCACAGGGCCTGGTCCAGATAGAGGGGTAAACAGACAGATGGACAGATGATTGGATGGACAGAGAGCAACTCAAAATGGGCCCTGGCTGAGCTGAGCCGAAGCCCCAGGAATAGCTGGTAGCTCTCTGCCTGCGTGTCCCTTAGAGCTTTCACAGGGTGCTTGCTCAGTGAGTGGGACCGTACACTGTATTATTAGATAACCTTTCTGTGGGGCCCAGGTAAATACACTGTACTTTTGTTGGTCTGTCATGTTAGATAAGTTCTAGGGCCTGGTTTTGTGCATATGGTTTTATTCCACGATGTGCTCGTGCTAATAACCTGTGTTGTTAGATGTTGTCTACTTATATAAGTCATTTATCAGTCTACACTTTATGGTCTGTGCCAGACAGGTGGTGGCATGTACTTGCACGTAAATTGCAGCTTCATTGTCTTCCCGCCTTGTGTTTACACTCAGATTGAAGCCAGCCAGTGCTTTGTGAAATGGACTCCCCTAGGCAAGACGCAACGGGAAAGGCACTGTTGCCTACCAGGTGGAGGAATTCAGTGCAGTGTACAGCCTGATCTCCACAAATGACACATTTTTTTCCCCCAGAAGTTTTCCTTATTTTTCCTGACATAAAAACTGTCATGTACCTGTTACATGCACTCATTTGTGGCTGAATTTGTGTACTATAACTTTTCTCACAATGAAAATCATAGGATCAGCCTCAAATTCATAGAGCAGCTTTTATGGGCAAAATATTTACCTAGTGTGAGTATTACTGTTTGCTTTTCTAAGCATGTGTGCAGGAGACAGAGAAAGTGTTACTGCTACTGCAGGCTAAGCGGCCCTCATCTGGAATCCACGTGTTATCCTCACATTTGCCAGGTAGTCCAGGCTGGCCTTCAGCTGGCCTTCTCCGCACAGCTGCTAGGCATGTGCCACTCTGCCAGCTGGAGCTCCATTTCTTACAGAGAGAATTCAATCAATTCTCTGAATTATGAAGACTCAGTAAATGACCTTGAAAATCTTTTTATGTTTTTAAGAATTTTTGCTTTTAATATTTTTGCTCTTTTTTTTTTTGAGTCTGTGTTCATCCAAACATCTTTTTTTTCTTATCAAAACATTGTCAACTATTGAAACATTACTAGGTTGATGGCTGAAAAACCAGATAATGTAAAAAGATTTGTTATAATATAGTTTCTATTTGGGGGGTTAAAATTATGCTTTTATAATTCAAGTAAGAGTATTTTCTTTTTGTTTTTTGCACAGAAGGCTAGACCATCCATCATGCAGGTAATTGGTGCTTTTCCTTTTTTTTTTTTTTTAACATACTGATGTATCTCCAGTGTTCTCTGTAGAGTTCTGTAACAATACCAATGACATGTTTTCTTCTAGGATACTGTAACCCTTTGTGCCTACCCTTTCGTCTTTGATGCCCGAGCCAAGACCAAAATGCTGCAGACCGATGCGGAGTTACAGATGCAGGTAGCGTTTTCAGGGTCATTTCCTCCTTTGACTTCTTGTCGTTGTTCACATCCAGTTATTTTATGTGTCTACAACTCTCAGGTCACCGTCTATTCACCGAGGAAAGTCAGGGCAGGAACTCCTAGCAGGAACTGGAACAGAGATCATGGAGACACACTGCTCACTGGTTTGTAGTAAAGACCCAGGACCACCTGCCCAAGGATGGTACCATCCGCAGTAGGCAGGGTCTGCCCCACATCTATCTTTAATCAAAATGCTCCAGACATGGCCATAGCCAATATGATAGAAGCTATTGCAGTTGAGGCTCCCTCTTCCCAGGTGACTCTAGTTTATGTCAAATAAAGAAAGAAACAAATAAATAACAAACAGCAACCAAAAAAGACTAGTATAAGATATTCCTGTGGAATGTATAGTTGACAAGGAATTTTCTCCCATTTCTTTCAGCTATTTTTTAAGGTTTTATTTATTTTAATTTTATGTATATATGAGTATTTGCCTGGATGTGTGTCTCTGTACCACATGCATGCATGGTGCCCAATGAGACCAGAAGAGCGTATCAGATCCTCTGGGACTGGAGTCAAGCAGATGCTGGGTATTAAACATGGGTCCCCTGGAAGAACAACCCATGCTCTTAACCAGAGCCATGCCCCTAGTCCCTTTGCTGTCGGCTGGTTGTTGCTTTGCTGTGTGAAAGCCTTTTTCATGCAGTTCTATCAGTTAATGCTTAGTTATTTTTTGTGAAAGCTGTTGGTAGTGTCTCCATTTTGAAGTATTTTTTTAACCTACCTTTCCTCTAGTATTTTTCAAGTCTTATGTTAAAGTTACTTTGATCTATTTTGAGTTGATTTTTGTATAGGGATGAGCAATTCAGATCTAGGGTTTTTTTTTCTTTTTTTTTTTGTGTGTGAATAATCTAACTTTCCCAATAACATTTGAATAGGCTGTGTCTTTTCTAATGTATGTTTTTGACATCTTTGTCTAAAGTGAGGAGTCTGTAGCTATGTGGGTATATTTTGGTAATCTGAAATATCTTTCTTCATTCTTCTGCACAAACTATGTCAAATCATACAGTTATAGGGTTATTTAATATGCAATATGCAAACTGTATTATAGAAAATAAAATGTGATTCTGAAAAATAATTTTAATATAGGTTATATTGATTCTCTGTATTGCTTTTGGGAGAATGGTTGGTTTTCCCTGTCAATTCTGTCTATCTTCTGGGGTAGTTTTTTATTCTTTCTCCCCCATATTTCTTTTTACCTCCTGTGTTGAGTTTCTTTCTAGGCTAGTTTCCAGGCCAGTGTGTAGTCAAGCTTACTTTGAAATCTTGGCCTTTTTCTAGGCCCCTGTTGCTAAGATTATAGGTGTGTACCACGATGCCAGGTTCAGTAATGTTATATTCAATGTATATTTATGTAGACTTGGAGTGCTAGCTATTTCTGTTTCTGCCAGTTAGTAAACACTTGAGGCTTTGTGAACCATGTCTCCATTAAGAACCATTTAACTCTTTTGTAGATGACAGCCTCAGAAACATGGAGGTAAACAAACCTAAGAACACCAAAGAACCCCAAATAAAAGCAAAACTTTATGTATATTTAAAAACTTGAATTTTATATAACTTTTTATATTCTAAATATTACCCCTCAAACATTTAAAATGATAGAAAACCGTTATTAGCACAAGAGTTATGCAAAACCAGGCCCTAGACTGTGGGGCCACAATTTGCTGAGCAAAAGGGAATAATCATGGAAATTGGTGGTCTTTAATGAATCCAAAAAGATTTGTTTAATAGTTTAATTTACTGTGTATTTTATTATAAAATATAATTTATTTTATTTGAATGCATATAGAGACATTAGTGAATTAGCAATTCAGATCTACTAAGCCCTCCTGTTAATGGACATGTCTTTATTTGTCTTTCTGTCTCTCCATTTCTTTTTCTCTTTCTTCAGTTTTGTGTCTGCTTATATGTATATCTGCTTTCATATGAATCTAGCTATGATATTGTTGAGTTGAAGGTGTTCTAGTGAAATGGACACTGTTGACAGTGGCTGTTGGTTCCTTTTTCTGCTATTTTGAGAATGATTCTTCAAGTCTATTGTTACTTTATTCTTAATGAGTTGAAATCACTTTATTGGGCCTAGTTAATTTGATCATATGACTCATAAACTATTTCATCTAATCTTGTTGAGTCCATATTAGAAAGATTTATGTGGCCTGTGAAAGAAAAGGAAAAAATGGAAAGGCAGTCAGCCATCTCTGGTTCAGAGACTCTCCAGGCCGTGCACTATACTCAAAATAATTCGGTTGTTCTATTCCAGGTGGCAGTCAACGGAGCCAACCTGCAGAATGTCTTCATGCTTCTTACCCTGGAGCCTCTGCTGGCCAGAAGCCCCTTCCTGGTCCTTCATGTCCGCAGGAACCACCTTGTTGGAGATGCCCTGAGAGAGCTGAGCATCCATTCTGACATTGATCTGAAGAAACCTCTCAAAGTGAGCCCCTTCAGTGTTCCCTCTTGTGCCCTTATGAGCACATGACAGCAAAGATCTCACTGAGTAGAGAGGGCAGCCACTCATCGTTGGTTTCAACCTTCTTACAAGAATCTAATCACCTCCTTTTGTCCAATCACTAAAAAGAGCATTTCATTGGACTATCAGACCAAATGCCAGTGGTTGTTGAGAGATTCTTGGGCTCTGCTTCTGCTGTCTGTAGTGTGCCTGTTCTAGATTATCAAAAACAGTCATGTAAGATACATATGACGTTATATAACTTTGACAAAATACGGCGATTCAGACCTCACCAAGGAAGATTAGGATGTCTAGAATTTAAGAGACAGAATGATAAATGGAGAGATGAAAAGGTGAAATCATCTACGAAGCTGTTGGCCTACTAGTAGGCAAGATTAGCGATATGTGATTACTGACAAAATATCGCTTCCCATAGACTGTGCATTAGTGCATGAGACTGCTTACTGTACTCTAGGCTCTGTGTGAAACTTTACAGCAGGTACCCTGAGGAATAGATAATAAATTACTTGAAGATGTTTAAAATGAAATGACTTCTATCTCAGTTGCAAGTCACCTCATAAATGCTGGTTTCAGAACCACAGTCTGCAACAGGTTGAACCGATTATCTCACATTGTTACCTTCTCCAAAATGTCCTAACAAGGACACATGCTCACGACTCTAATCTCTGCTCATCAGGAGGCCGGAGTTGGAGAGTGGGAAGGTCACAGCCATTCCTGACAATCTGGATAGATTTTATCTCAGAATAACGTGTAACTAGGACTAGACGTGTAGCTCAGTGGGAAAGCATGTGATTCACTTGTGTGTGTCCCAGGGAAAGAGCATTTGCTTCGCATGTGTGCAGCTCCTGTTCAACTACTAGAACCACACACACACACACACACAAAAAAAAAAACTTTAAAAAAGCCCTGAAAAATTCTACCGGTCTATCTGGTTGTTCTCCCTAGAACTTCCGGCTTTTATTACGCACAGCCGCTGCTTACAGTTTGTTATTGAGATGGTGCTCTTGCTTGGTAGTATAGCTGCATCTTTGGCTGAACATTGCTTTCCTTGAAGTATTCATTGTGTTTTTATGTTCCCAGGTGATCTTCGATGGGGAAGAAGCAGTAGATGCTGGTGGTGTTACAAAGGAGTTCTTTCTTTTGCTGTTAAAAGAACTTTTGAATCCCATTTATGGGATGTTCACCTACTATCAAGAGTCACATCTCTTGTGGTTTTCAGATACAGTAAGTTCATAATGTCACAATTGAGTACCCTGTTTGTGCTAGACTTCCTGTTTGTTGTCAGACTAGCCTCTTGGTTTCTAGTATTGCAAAATTAACCACTAAAATGCCTAACATGTCCAGCCTTCAAGCTGGACTTGCTTTTAAGACTTATAGTGTATTATCCATGAGCTCCAGTGGCATTTCTAGTAGGTGAGATCCAGGCCATAGTATCTACAAAGGGCAAAAGGAACAGTGTGATAAAGAAAGTAGGCTTAAGGGTAGAAGAGATGGCTCAGTGGTTAAAAGCACTGGCTGCTCTTAGTAGGATCCAGTTATGATTCTAGACATCCACATGGTGCTTCACAATCCTCTGTAACTCCAGTTCTTGGGTGTGCCCCCTCTGGCATTCTCAGGCACCAAGTATGCATGTATACATAAACATGCAAACAGGCAAAACACCCATACAATTAACAGAATAAAATAACTATAAAAGATTAGTTTAGCTCTTCCTGTTCTCTGTCATAGCACAGAATCAGGGTAAGAAAGGGAACCCACATGGAACTCTACGTATGAGTAGTGTGGATGCACACTGACTTGATCAGTCAGATCTTGGAGTAGCTCCCAGGCCAGATCCTAGTGTTTTCTAGTGCTAGATGTATTGAAGGGTTTTTTTGAGCATTGAGATAAATGAAAAGAATAACACCTATTGTATGGTCTGTGGGCCAAGGCAGAAGAAATCCTGGATTGCAGATGTGTAAAGAGACTGCTTTTTTGTTTCCCGTCACCCTGACCCGAATAATTGCACAAAAACTAATAATTACAACACTGTTTGACCAATGGCTCAGGCATATTTCTTGATAGCTTTTATATTTTAAATTAACCTATTTCTATTAATCTATGTAACACCATGAGGCTGTGGCTTACCAGTAAGGTTCTGGCATCTTTCTACTTTGGCAACTACATGGTATCTGCCTGACTCTGCCTTCTTTCTCCTTGCATTCAGTTTAGTTTTCCCACCCACCTATTTTCTGCTCTGCCGTAGGCCAAAGCAGCTTCTTTATTAACCACTGGTAATAAAACATATTTATAGCATACAGAGGGGAATCCCACATCACAAATGCCAGAGAATGAATTAAGAAGAAGCAGCCCTCAGATACTGGAAACTTTGGCATGGGGATTGCATAAGTCAGGGTTCTTTAGAGGACCAGAACCAATAAGATGAATATATATTATATAAAAGGTTTTTTAGACTGGGTAGTCAACATTGCATGTCTATATGCTAAAACAGCTACTCCATCCTTGAGACTGAAAGCTTTAGAAGTTCCAGTTTGGTGGGAAGGCCTGGCAGATTCCTAGAGACCACTGCTTTTTAATCTACAGTAGAACGCAAAGAAGCTGGAGTTTGATGTTAGCAGCAACAGCAGCAGATGCACTCAACAGTACGGAGTAAGGGCAGGCAATAGGGCAGCATTGCTTTTGCCCTAGAACTCTTAAAGGTTCCATCAGCTCTGTGGGACAGTCTTTGCTCTCAGCTAATCCTTCCTAGAAATGCCATTATAGACACACCCTGAGGTATCTCTCATAGTTAATTTCAGCCAGGTTAGCAATCAAGATTTATCTACTGGGTGGTGGTGGCACAGGCCTTTAATCCCAGCACTCCGGGAGGCAGAGGTAGGTGGATCTCTGTGAGTTCGAGGCCAGATTGGTCTACAAGAGCTAGTTACAGGACAGGCTCCAAAGCTACAGAGAAACCTTGTCTTGAAACAAACAAACAAATAGAAAGATTTATCATCACAGAGATCCAGAAAGACACTGGTCTTGGTATCAAATATGACCTGAACATTGGTGTCCGTTGCTTGGACATCTCTATAGGCCTGCGTAGGCCAGGTTTCAACAACACAGACAAGAAACACAGGATAGACTGCTTGTAGAAGGAGCAACGGGCTGCGTTCCTGCTGCCCGGCTCCCAGCCACCGGCTAGCTTTACCCGAAATAACAACACACGAACTGTATTCATATAAACACTGCTTGGCCCATTTCTATTAATGTGTGTAGCACCACGAGGTGGTGACTTATCTTGCCTAACCCATATTTAGTAAGCTGTGTATCACCAGTCTTACCAGGAAAGATTCAGCTTCATCGCGGCTGCCCTGGAGAGGAGAGGCATGACGTCTGAGTTCACTTCCTCTTCCTCCCAGCATTCTGTTCTGTTTACTCCACCCACCTATGTTCTAACCTATCAGACCAAGCAGTTTCTTTATTAATTAACCAATGAAATCGACAGATTGATATATGACACTCCCACATCAACTGCTCTGATCAAACACAGAGTCAGTGGAATGGAAGTGATGGCATGATCCTAATAGTATGATGGCATGATGGGGTCATTCATTACAATTAACAAATTCTATCCAAAAGACCAGGACAATGCTTTAATGAAAAGTTTAAAAAGAGAGAAAAGAAATTGGTTTTATATTGTGTTGGGCATTGGTAGTTACATATATATTCTTTAATGATGGTAGATTGTGTCTGAATATGTACATATAACGTAGACTTTTTAAAAGTATTCAACAGGAAAGTTAAGCTTTAGATGCAGTACTAGAGTTGAGGTGTGGCTCCATGATGGAGCACTAATCTAGCACGCATGAGTACCTCCAGCATTTGAGGGGCTCTTACTTCATCCAACCCATAATTTCAGGGTTTTGGTCTCCTAGAGTTTTCTCCTTAGATTTTCATTGTCCTCAGTGGTAGGAGCTAGTCACATCGGATAATTTAGAGATTCACTCTGTGTGCTTAGTAGACACGTGTAGCCAGTGGCTATGGTCAGGGGTGGTACAGAGTAGAACAGTTCCATCATCACAGAGCGGCCTCTAAAGAGCCCTGCTGGAGATAACAGCAGGCAGTTTCTAGTCCATCAGAAGAGTTCCAGGCACTTGGCTTGGCAGTGCATCTAGCAACAGTAACGAACTTTGATCAGAGACGTTTCTCTGCCTCAGAGCGTAAATATACATATGGGCTTCATTCTAATGTCCTGAAACATTTTGGGTAGGCGGTACAGTATCTCTAGGTCTTATAACACTACCTCTTTCTAATACATTTGTGCACACCCTGACAGTGTTTTGTAGAGCGCAACTGGTTTCACTTGATTGGCATAACCTGTGGTCTGGCGATCTACAACTCCACTGTGGTGGATCTCCACTTCCCATTGGCTCTCTACAAGAAGTTGCTGAACGTAAAGCCTGGCTTGGAAGATTTAAAGGAGCTGTCACCAACTGAAGGAAGGTAAAGAGCTAAAGGTCATGCCGGTGGTGTGGGGACCTGTCCTTACTGCCCTCGAGCAGGGATCTCAGGTGGAAAACGACATTTCTGCTAGTTTGGGTGTGCGAAAGTGTTGTAGATTATACGGCACTTACCTGAAGCATTGCCTGTGTTACTGTATGGACAAGAGAGGAAATTAAAAGAGGGACCTGGTACCGGAGATGCAGTTCAGTGGTTAAGAGCATTGGTTGCTTTTTCAGAGGACGTGAGTTTAGTTCCCAGAACCCATGTGGTGGCTCACAGTCATCTGTAACTCTAGTTTCAGGGGATCTAATGCTCCCGTCTGGCCTCCACAGTCGCCAGCCATACACAGACAAACATGCAGGCAAAAACAACCATACACATAAAATAAATAAACCTTTGAAAAAGAAAAGGGAGGGATCATCACTCCTTAGGAATAATGTTTGCTTTCATTTTCTTGTACCCCCTGCAAAGGAAACTTTGAGCCTTGTCGTGGTCCAGAGTTAACAGTGGGGGAGATTATTGGAATGAGAGCCTTTCAAAAAGTTTATTGATAGAGTGATTGATAATTTGCATGCCATCCAACTGACCCATATAAGAATATTTAGTATAGACTTTAATGTATTCAAAGTTGTGTGGCTGTCACTGTGGTCACGTTTAGACTGTTTCCCCACCTGAAAAGCAGCCCAGCACTTGGTTATCTTGTCCCTGCTCTCCAGATTATTAATCGTAGGTGAACACTAATCTGCCTTCTGCCTCCATTTGCTTGCCTATTTTAGATTTTCCTCTTTCAAATTCTTGAGACAAGATCCCATTATGTAGCCCTGGCTGGTGTGTAACTCACTATGCAGACCAAACTGTCCTCCAACTCACAGTCATTGCCTCGTGAGTGCTGGGACTAAAATTGTATGCCGCCATGTCTACCTACTCTGGATAGTTTTAAGAAATGGGATGCTTACAGTGTTGTTCAGTTTGCCTATTTCACTTGGTGTGTTCTCCAGACTTGTCCTGTTATAACATGAGTCAGTGTTTCATTTTTCACACTGGCAGGCAATATTCTACTGTAGCCTTCTGTTTTCTGACATACCCGTACGCTAGCCCATTGTATATATTCCTTTGTACACATACATCACATTTTGTTTCTCCATTCTTTATTTGATGGCACTTGGAGCGCTTCTGCTTTGGAAATATTATGAATAGTGTTACTGAGAACATTTATATGCAAGGTTTTGTGTAGACATAACTTTTGTTACTCTGACATATGCCTAGGGACAGAATTGCTGATTCATATGCTAATTTCATATTTAGCATTTTGAGAAACAGTTGGAATGCTTCTCGCAGTAGTCAAGCTACATTTTTGTTACTTTCCTTTTTTTTTGGCTCCTAAGATTCCCCCTTTTCTTGAGTGTCTCTGTGTTGATTTTGGGCAGCAAACAGCACACAGCTGGCTTGAGAGGAAAAAGTGGCTTCTTTTTTATGGGAAAAGGTGCTAGTTTTAAGTTGGGGCAGAATCTCAGAGTTCAGTCCTAGCACCACAAAACAGCAAGCATAGCTGCCCATAGTAATGAACACCTGGAATTCAGTCCACGGGAGACTGAGGCAAGAGAAGCAGGATCTTAAAACTAGCTGGCACAGCACAGCCAGTTCAAAGCAGTGTTGTCTCAAAAAATAAATGTCTTTGCAGAGCGTGGTGGTATACCCTAGGTTTAGCTCCTGGTGTCAGAAAAACAAAAAACACTTTATTTCAGACAGCTGCACGTATAAAGCTGCTGCTCACACCTACCAAGCAGTGCTATTTGTTTATCCGATTCTCTTTCTGGTGTATTCATTTGTGGATATTGTTTGTATGGGTCTTAACTGTTGTGTCTTTACAGCTGTGATTTGTGTATTGTGTTTACGATTCTGAAAGTTCTATATTATTTGCCTGTTTTGAAGTGATTTCATAAGCTATCAACATATATAAGTTTCAACACAACAGAGAGCTCACTTCTCAAATCCCAACCAGTAACCAGAGAGAGCAAACGGGAAATGAGAGTGGTTTTGAAACTTGAGAGCTTCCCCCCCCCCCCCCCCCCCCCCCCCCCCCCCCCGCAGTGAAACCTCTAGCAAGGCCACACCTTCTAAACCTCCCAAGATAGCACCACCAAGTGAGGACTGGGTATTAAACACATGAGGCCAGTCTCATTTACATGACAGTGACTTTGTGGCCTTTTTATTTTTTATGATGGCAGAAGGGTTATTTTACTAAAATATATGGATAAAACCAGACTATGGAGTCCTTACAGTACCATGTTCTCATGTACGTATGTATGTATATACTGGCAATGCTAAGGAGGAAGAAACACAAGCCCATCAAATGTAAATCCATGTTAATCTCATCTTCAGTTGAGAACAGTATATCAGCTTGGGAAGGGAGGTCATACAGTCTGCTGCCTTAATTCTCGAAGGTTTTAGGTACATGTCTTTCTGTTCTCTGGATTGATATTCTCTAGACTTTATTTTTCTTGACTAAGACTCTGAACATAATCGAGGTAGAAACAACATTGCATTTTTGATTTCCTCTTTTCCTGTTCTTCTGTGACTAGGAGTCTTCAGGAGCTTCTAGATTACCCGGGTGAAGATGTCGAGGAGACTTTCTGCCTCAACTTCACGGTACGCACTCCTGTATTTGTGATTGCGACTGTTTTTCATGGGAACTGTGAGTCAGAATTAACAGTAGATTTCCTACAGACAGCAACATCAGAGACTTAAGCTATTTTAGTCATCATATCTTGACTTCAGTAAATGTGTTGCAAAGAGGGGCCTGTGTTTTTCTGTGCACTTAGGAAAATTACTGAAGCATTAGTCCTCTGTACTGTTGAAATTACAAGCTACGGTTTTCTACAGTTCCTGTCACTTTCTCCTTGATTCATTTACATGACTTAAGATGTTTTCAAGGTGCTGTTATTTTCTGATTCAGAATTTTATTCTATTCCCCTCCCCATTTCCTGTAAATGTAGTCATTAAATTAGATTTACTCCTAGTTCCTCTGAGTCACTTGGGTTCTAGAAAGGAAAATTAGTTAAGGGAAATGAAAACGTATCTTTTTCTGTGTTAAACGAAGGTGTGCCGAGAAAGCTATGGAGTGATTAAACAGAAGAAGTTGATACCCGGGGGAGACCGAGTGGCCGTGTGTAAGGACAACAGGTTAGTTCTGACCTTGGGCTGCTGGATGGAGATTTGGCTATTTTATTTTCTTGATGTTTGGATGTTTTCGTCCAGGATTGAAATAATATTGTAATATCTCTGTGTAGGAGGTGAGGGCCATAGAACAAGAACTTGAAGGCTGCAGGGAATTTTAAGAGAGTGAGATGGATGTAATGAGTTCCTCTGTCCTGTTTACCAGCTCCCAAATAACCACATGGAAACTTTTTATTAGTTATGGAAACTTGGCCTTAGCTTAGGCTTGTCTAGTCTGTTTAGTCTATCTAAAATATGTTTGACCTTGAAAACATATCTAACTTGGCTATAAATTTGTTTGTTATAGATGACTAACTACTAACCAACTTTTATTATCCTAAATTTGTAATAATATCCTAGTTTGTAATAATAACATTTAAGGACTAGAAATTTGCATTAGCTGCATAGGTACAATACCTTAAGCAAGAGTCGAAACATATACAGTATAACAAAAATAACCTTAAATTTGTATCAGTATACATAATTACATACCGATGTAAAATATTTTAGATAGTGATTGTTCAAAAGTAGACTCGGCAATCTCCCCTTTTACTCCATCATTTCTATACCACACCCCCCGTTTTCCCTTCAGAAAGAGATTCCTGAATCTAATCTCCTTTGTTTAGCTTTCTCTCTGTCCATGAGCAGTAATAATTTGTAACCAACCCCCCTAAATGATGACAATCATCCATAACCCACCAAATGACCAAAAACTACCCATTCCACCTCTTGGGTATATGTGCGTTGTGTTCTCTAGGTTGCTTCCTGTTGTCTTTGGGGGACCCTGAGAAAATTAGGGTAATGGTCAAGTCCTGGGAGAGCTAGCCTCAACATTTGTTTCCAGTCTCTTTGCAATAGGAAAGTGCATGGCTTATATGAAGTCTTGGCTGGTGTAGTCTATGAGGCCACCTGTTTTCTTTGTTCTGAAAACACAAACTTTCAAAGGTAACATATATATCTGCATTAACAGATATGTGGACTTTGTGTTGTACACAAGCCAGCCAAAGATGATTTTTTCTTTTATGTGTGAGCACGTAAAATATGCATCACCTGTCTTATAGTTTTTCCAGGTTTATTTCTTTATGTCTGTAGCCAGGATTTTCAGGGGGTTTCCTCAATAAAACCTGATCTTTATCAACCTTGAAGGAATCCACAGCCTTTTGTTTTCTGTGGAAAAAAAAAAAGCATAACATCTTCCCTAAAGCAATAGGTTTTCTGACTTTCATTTTAAAGTCAAGGCATTCCTGAAGTATCTAGGATGGTTTAATTTAGCAGTCGCTTTTATAATCCCACGTCTTTCAACAGCTGTAGTTTACCCATCAGCAACCAAAAAAAAAAAAAAAAAAGCACGAGACCATATAGGATCAAGACTCTTTATGTATTATCCCTTTTATATTATTTTATTCTCTTTTTAAAGACTTTATTTTATTTTCACACTGTTTGTTTTTTTCTATGACTGTCTATGCCCACTTTCTTTTCTTAAGTCTACACACAGTTTTTGACATTCTATAGCCTGTTTAGAAGTCTTTGTCTGTATCTGTCTTTACTGAGCACCTGAGGTGTTCTATGATCATGTGAGACAAATTGTAAACTGCTCAGCTTTTCTCATGGTGCTGGCATATGGCTCTGGTGGCCGGCTCCAGTCTGCAGGCAGGCGCTGGTAGCTACGTCTCTGTAAGCCTCTGAACCTACCCGAGAGACTACAGTCACTGAGAAGCTGCGATTGATTTTTATGTTCTGAACTTTTATTTTTAAAGCGTTCTCAGGCCTTATGTGGATGTTTGTGACTCCACATTAGTCACCATGTGTAATAAGTCTTTCTCTGTTCTGCCTGCCAGCTCCCAAATAACCACATGGAGACCTTTTATTAATTATAAAAGCTTGGCCTTAGCCTAGGCTTGTTTCTAACTAGCTTTTATAGGTTAAATTTTTCTAGCTGTCACGTGACTCGTGGCTTTTACCTCTCCTCCTGCATGTCTTACTTCCTTTGCATCCTGCTGGCACTCTCTGTTTCTTCTCGGAGCTCACTCTGTCCAGAAGCCCAGCCTATTGGCCTAGCTATTGGCCTTTTAGTTTTCATGAAACCAATCACAGTAACACATCTTTACACAGTGTAAAGGAATATTCCACAACACATGGATTTAGTGAATAGCTATTTAGCTACAGATTTGCATCTTCCTAACTTAGACCCTAAGTAAGTCACATAAACTGCTTGCTTTTGGATATCTCAGTTGTAAAGCAAAGATGACAAAAAAATTGTCCTGCCTGACTCTTCGGATAGTTGTGAGAATGCAGTAATATATAGGGAGTTATTTTGGAGTAAAATAAATGGGAAGCACAGGTTTCTCCTATCTAGCAGAATGCCTGGTGCCAAAGTGGTATGAAAACGTGTTGAATAAATAAATGGTGTCAGCGTGTGCATGTAGAAGAAGCCGGCCCAGAGCCTTGCCTGCTATACTTTCACCACTAATTACTTCTCACCTCTAGGAGTTGTCAGGATTTCCGCCTCCCAGGGAAAAGGCAATTAACTCCGTTGTCAACAGTAGAGCCTCCATGCTCACTAATCCAGCTCAGTTCTGAGCTGCACTGTAGTGATAATCAGACTTCTTATCACTAGCACTGCAAATTACCTGTAAAATATAGCCGAGTAAAGATTGTTGGCGCTCAGTTGAGCCGAGCTGGTGGAGCGATGAGGTAGCATGGCATGGTATTACCATGGCAACCAGGCAAGCTGAGAGGCCGGGTAGTAGTACTTTCTGGTTGGGACTGCCAGCCTGCAATAATGCCACAGAGACTTGTTAATTACAAAAGCTTAGCCTGTAGCTTATGCTTGTTTCCAGCTAGCTCTTATACCTTAAGTAACCCGTATTTTTTAAATCTATGTTCTGTTACGTGACTTTTTAACCTTTCTTCAGTACCTTCCGCCTGACTTTTCCAGTGTCTTGTTGGTATCTCTTGTGTGCCTAGATTCATCCTGAGGTTGTCTCTCTGCTTGGAAGTCCCACTTATTCTCTGTTGCCTATCTGTTGGCTACTCAGCTCTTTATTAAACCAGTTAATAGGGCTTTGATGGGTTAACCTACTGATAAAGGTGGTCCTGTTGTGACCCCCTCTCGTCTTAGCAATTCCACAAGCTGGGAACTGAACTTCAACACATGCACCTCCTGAAGGGACAATTCATATTCAGACATCTCTATCTGAAGACAGTATCAGAACTCTCTTGGGACTTAATCCTCCATGCTAACACCATCGCACCCTCACCCCAGCCTCTGGCTACTTTACCTGTGGTCCCCACTAACTGGCCTGTAAATCGGGTTTCCTGGCTGCGCTCCCCCACGCTGATTAATTTGATTGAATGGGTCAAAGAACTCAGAGAAATGCTCACTTATAGTGGGGTACAGATGAAGAGCTGCATAAGGTGAGGTATGGGGAAAGAGCTTTTGTGCCTTCTCTGGGTCACCTTCCAGTGACTGTTTCGGTCGGGTTTTATAGACACTTCCTTAGTGTGTCTAATGCTAGCAGCGTCTATGTGGAAACAGCAAGGTCTGCCTGTATGGTTCTTCTCAACCTGTTTTGCATTTTTAGTATGGATCAGATTTCCTTCTGAAATGGGTGTCTTATCTATTATCAGCCAAGGTAGGTCTCTGTAAGGTAGGGACTCTAATTGGGGATCTGTAGATCAAACAAAATGATATACACACATCTCAAATATCACAATGTGGCTTAGTATATTTAAGGTGAGATCTGTGATTCAGGTTTAAAGATTTAGCTGCACTTTTGGAATGAATCTTGGTCCTTGAGTTATCTTGTTAGAGGAAGGTAAATAATAGATTTTGTTTACTTTTGTATTGAACTATGAAAATCTACACAGGCGTTCATTCACTTTACAGACCCTGAGTGTTTACTGTGCCAGGCATGTTGCAGACATGGGAGATGACTACTGTCTACCCTTCTTTCTGTGGGTTGGGAATGTACACAGGCATGTGACAGATTATGGTACCTGTTATATGAATTATATATCATATATCATGGAACTAGGGGAGAAGCAGCAGGCTTTTTGTAAGACGTTTAAGAACATAGATATGGGGCACATTTTAGGCAGAGTGAGTGTGTGAGTCAGAATATTTAGGGTTGATAGATGGTAGGGACTGTCAGGGATTTGTCACTGGGCCAGGACATGGTCGGTGCAAGAACTGTAGAGTTAAGATTATCAAAGCCTTGAGTAGGGTTTGTATTGAATGATAATCTCAGTTTTAGAAAAATAACTTATGGAAATAGACAATGTGCACAGAGACCTGAGAGGAGGCCGTCGAATTGGCTCTGGTAAAGAACGGCCAGGGTCAGCATGGAAGCTGTAGAAATCACACGTTGGTTATATGTGAGTGACACAGTCAACAGGTGTCTGGTTCTGTTGGAGCAAGGCTTTAATTGGTGACCCTGTCACGGTTTCTAGTTTGGGTAGCTGTATAATAGGTAACAGACTATAAATAAAGCTGGTTCATTGAGGAAAGTTCTGTTACTTTGGCTATCTATTACTTTGACTATCTGATAACATCCAGGCAGTTACTTAAAGCAGGGAATTTATCTGAGTCTCAGGAAAGAAGTCTCAATAGAAGTCTTTCCTTTGGTTGTGCATGCCAGCCTCAGTCACCTGAGTGGTAAATGGATAGAGATGCTAAAACAAGAATAAAAGGAAGCATGCATTCTTTGGTGGAGCTGTGTAGTTAGAATGCGATGCAAGTCACTGAGGGGAGAATCTGACATAGCTGCCATCCACATTGGCTAGCAGTAAAGCTTGTCTGGAAGAGTAAGGGCGTGGGAGATGAGAAAATGCTTGTCCCCAAGGGATAGGGCTGTGGACACGGGGAAGCTCGGCTTCAATTAGGCTCTGAATAAAACTGTAGAGTCGCAAGATTGTATTTGTAAGTGCGCACACACACAGACACACACAACTCACCTCAAAGGGATTAAGAGATACTTTATTCTAGAGCCAAATTTGATTGACTGTGGCCCAGAAATTTGGTGCTAGTTTATCCCAGGTTCTGTGTTCCCCCATGGAGGCAGTTTCTTGAAGTTGCACAGCAGAGGAACAGGAACGTGATAAATCAAGTCAATTTTAAAACATAACGGTGGAAACGTCGGGCTCTGGAGCTACAACATTGCAGCTTTTCCATGCCACAACAGCTCTGAGTCCCCACTTCACTCCAGGATTCTCATTTACCTAAGAAACCTGGAGAATTCTAATTTCTAAACTAACTTACTCTGGACTTTAGTTCACTAATAATTACAAAGCTGCAGTCAGAGAACCTGGAAACTTCCAAGTTCCACTTGCTGAGAACCAAGCATTCACGCATGTTTGTCTATGGGAGCCATGTTCTTTCAAGCCACCATCCTTGACTCTGGGAGTCTAGTCTTTTCTTGGATGATTTTGAAATCATTGAAAATCTGTATTGGATAAGGGACCAAATAGCTTATTCTCAGGATATTTTTCCTATGTAAAAACAAGTTTATTGTTTATGACAAGTTCATAAAACAAGTATTGGTTACAATTTGGTTACAGTTATTCCTCTTTCTTCCTCCTTTTGGTCATTGCATTGTAACAGATGCATGTACATATGTAGGTACATATTGACCCATGGTGACATTTTGCTCTGTGACAAACCATAATTGCCGATGTGATCCCTTAAGATTCTAATGGAACAGAATAAATTTTATTGCCTAATGATATCATAGTCTCATAATGTCACAATATGACTCCATCCTCCCATGCTGATGGCTTCTGCCGGTTTTATGCAAGAACGACGCCTACAGAGCATAATGCGTGGTAGCAAACAAATTATTGCTCCTTCATGTATTTTTCATGCTGTACTTTGTATTACTGACAAACGAAAAACAAAAAAACCTCGCAGAGCTCTCACCTCAAAGGGAGTAAGATAACAGAGCCAAATGAGTGACCAAGGCCTGGGCAGCATGGAGCTCAGCTACCCCAGGTTCCATGGTCCAGCAAGGCAGTTTAAAAATACGTTGATGGAAACCTCAGAGGCAGGTTGCAGCAAGAAGCTGCCTGCTAAGTTAATCTATTCCAAAGGATTTTATCAGTTAATCACAGGATGGTAGGCCCAACATTCTGTTAACCACAGAATGGCATAAGGGGTTAAGTCTAGCCCAAGATACGGTGTAGTCAGGCTCTGCACGTAAAATATTCTAACCTCTCCACATCACTGCTCTTCAAATCAGGGAGTCAGATTTTGTAGACAGAGCTTCTCTCTGGGAATTCTCATTCTCTGTCATGCTGGCAGCCACCTCAGTCGTCAGGTGTGTGTTTGTCCCAGTCTGTGTAAGGACATACTGTGAAGCTCACACGTGATGAAAGAACGTATGAGTGTGTTCTGTCAAGGCATCCCCAGGATGCATGGCTAGAAAGCAAGATAGGCTGTAGTTGATGCAGTTCTAGGCACTTACAAATTCTTCTTTTATTGTGATTAAATTATTTTCCTCACACTTTCCATATTTAGCAGACATTTCTCTGAATCAACAATTTAATTGAGTCAACAGTTGCAAGATAAACTGTGTGGGAATACTGAAATATAACTGTTTATTTAGGGAAACAATCTGTTCTCACATGCCACTATAATGAGGCTGAGGAAGACTAAATTGCCATGGTTTAATCTGAAGACAGAGAGGTAATCTTAAACACATGCCTCTGGGGGACAGATCTGTTCCAGACCTAGGTGCTAGCCCATTGACACTTGGGTACTGGGAAATGGAGAAGAGGTCACACATACATGAAAATGCCTTTTGTAGAGTGATAGATAAACCTGGTTGTTACTTCAGGGAAAGAGGAGCCGGGCGTTGCTGGGAAGCATCACTTGTACAGCTTACATGGCTTAGGTAGGGGATTAGATTGTAAGACTTACGAAGTTAGAGAAGCTAGCTTCCTGTTTGCAGGTGATGAGAGCCACCGCTATCTCCTTAAGCAGAGCAGCTGTGTTCCAGAAGCGGGTCCAGGACACAGTATTTCCTTTGCCTTACCTTCTGCACTATTTATTTCTCTTGCTGGCAAATGTGTCCTAATGAGTGTTGCTGAACCCAGTGCTTCTCAAGGTCAATGATCACTTGCCCTTTGAGGAGAGCTCGTGTTTGTTTAAAAGGCATACCTGTTCTCTTGTCTCTTGCTTTTCAGTTGCTGGCCTCGCTTTGACATCAGCGCTGCTCTTACAGAGTGTCTACTGTGAGGTCCTTTAGTGGGGCTAGAAAGATAGCCCATAAACCCACGAGTAGTAACAAGACAACTCCGGTTTATCTCGTGCGTTCTCAGAATGTAGGTTACTTTAGTGACTCCTAAAGTCGCAGGAGTTTCACACTAACAGTGAGCAAGCAGTAGTTTCAGAGCAAACTTGACGGGCAGTCCTCTAACCCATTTCTTTCCCTGTTCCACGGGCAGTACAAGTATATCCCACAGGCTGAGGACTCGAGTTTCAAGACTCCCCTGGCCCCTGTCTGGTGCCAGTTGTGAGCCTCAGGTTGTTTTTGCTTGGTTGGCTCACAGATTTCAGGCAAACATCGTTACCTGTACTAATTCATTGTAGAAGACATTCCACAGGGTGCACATGAGAGAGTGCCTCAGATGAGGTGTGGGAGAGGTCAGGTATGGAAGAGTCCTGTGCCCCTTGGGATGCATCTCTTTCTAGGAACTCCCACATGTTCACTTGTCCAGGAGCTATCCAAACCGTATTAAACCTTTGGGATTTAATTGAGTGTTCATTTTATAGGCATGGATGCCTCGCCTACTGGATAAGAGTGTACAGTCTTATGCTAGCATACTGAGTGGGGAAACCCAATTGCCGCTTGTTCAGGTTTTTCCTGGACTCTGTAGAATTTCTTTCTCTCAAGCAGTGATTCTCAGCTACCCTAATGCTGCAACCCTCGTGTTGTGGTGACTCCCAACCGTAAATTATGTTCGTTGCTACTTCATAACTGTCATTTTGCTACTGTTATGAATTGCAATGTAAATATCTATGTTTTTCAATGGTCTTAGGAGCCCCCTGTGAATGGGTCATTAGACTTCACTGTTCCATAGTAAAGGGCAGAACTCCTTTGAAATGGAGTTCCTATGACCTATTATGGGACAGGGTTGGTCAAAGAATTACAGGTTATCGTTGATTTTCTTTTTGTGTTGGGATTGAAACTTTGGGTATTTGCTGTTGTGACTGCAAATCCCATTTGGATGCGTTTCCTGCATTCAAGGACAAGAAATGCTGTGAACCAATTCTCTCTATAGTAGTGGTCAGATCTGGCTTGTGCTGCTCTGCTTCCCTCCTTGGAATTGAGGACTTTTTATATTCTATAGCATGTTATTACCACTGATGTAAAAATGACCTTAAATTGATGCAGTTAAATTCCAGTTTTGTTCAAAATCCACAGAGAGAACTCAAGAATGGAGCTGTAGCTCTAAATCACTTCTGTGGCCCCTCACAAACACTGGTGAGGGGTGCAGTCTTCAAGGTGCACATTTTACTTGCACTGGATTGGTACAGGGACAAAACGATGAAGCAAACAGTAGCCTCACTTCTGGAGTATTTACCATGTGTCAGGCACTGTCCTGAGGACTTAACATGCAAACCACTTTGCAGGTGATGAAGTTGAAACCCAGAGAATTACATTATTTGGCCCAGCTATGCAGCTAGAAGAAAAGGACTTGATTGATTGATTGATATGCACCCTGCCTCTGAGAGCCTACAGTGGAGCTTGAGAGTTCCTGTCTTGTTCCCCAGGGGAAACAAGGGACTGAGAGTTTACTGCTTCTCCGTTCAGGCAGACTGTATAATTTTCTATAAAAAAAAAAGAAAGAAAGAAAGAAAGAAAGAAAGCTAGCATAGTTAAGAGCATACTGTAAATGTGTAGAATTGTGTCTGGATTTTGAACCAGGGAATACATCAAAGCTTCATGAGTAGAGTGTAGTGGCTCAGTCTTTGATCACAGGACCCTGGAGGTAGAATCAAGGAGATCTCTATGAGTTTGAGGCCAGCCTGTGTAGTGAGATCCAAGGTAGGCCAGAGCTACATACTGAGACCCTGTCTGGAAAAAAGAAACAAGCAAACAAGCAAAAAATACAACAAACCCCTCATGGATACCTGTAATACTGTGTAGTCTGCTGTGTAAATGTATGTTTTCTTTGGGGATTTGGTTTGCTTGTATGTTCTTTTATGTCATCCTTTCTGTATTCTTTCAGCCCCCCTCTCTTTTGTTAAAAGTGTCTCAAATACATTTTGTATAAAAAGGGATTGTTTCTTACCTTTACAATTGCTTTTTAGTGACAAAATTCCAAGAATAAAAATGTAAAGTCTGGCATTTTGAATCTGTTAACAGACAATTTGGCTGGGTTGATTTTATTAACGAATTGTACTAGGTTATTCATCTTTGTTTGTGTAGAAGAATGCCTTTGTCACTTAGTCCTCACAGTCTCACTCAATTACTTGCATTTCTTTCATATAGAGGGTATTTTAAAGATTCTCCACAGCACCGATCCATCTTAATGCTGTGGGAACTTCTAAAATACCTTTGCAAATACGATTTTGAGGCAGTATTTGCACAGTATTGCGAATATCTGAAATTGCTGCTATTAAAATGTCTTGTTTTATGTAAGTTTCAGCTGAATAAAGACATTTGTTTACATGTATGTGCAGTGAAGAAGTGCCTGTGTGTGCATGTATGTGGACCTTCACACGGGCAGAGCTGCAGCACCGAGCATACACTGTGAGCCTTGAAGTGCTGCAGATTTCTGCGTCACACTCTTGAGAGCAGGCACTGAATGTACAATGAGTGCTGCTGGTTACTTTGTGCTTTGCCGAGTTTGGCCTCTCAGGGGTTAACACAGTTTACCGCAAAGCAGTATTTTCCTTGCCCGGGAAGATGGTGTCCTGCCGACATTGCAGTGCAGCTGTGACGCACTCTCAAATATCCCAGCTCAGGAGACACACGTCTGGGACCAGCTCAGTGAGGAGATGAAACTGACATCCATCCCAAACGTCCCTGAATTCTTTAAAAGAGGAGCCAGCAGTGGTCTGGTGCTATGACTAGCCAGAAAAAAAATTGCTAGTCATATATGTAATACAAAATAATGCCTGCTGGCCAGAGCACGCAGCTGGAGCATGTACGTCTCCAGGCTTGTTAGAGCCCCGCTTCACCTAGTGCTGGGCACAGAAGCACATCTTCCTCCCTAATGCTTCTTCCTTTTTAAAATAGTCAGCTCAGGTTCTTTATGTCTATTTCTAAAAGTGCTAATTATCTCTGAAAAGTACTAATTTTCATATGATTTGTCAAACTATTAAGACCATTAACCTTTGGCTGCGTGTATCTGCTGTAGATAAAATTCACAGTTCTTGACTGCATTTGGAATGAGTTATAGACTCAAAACTTGATTGTTTTCTAATTTTTGTCTTGTCGTGTTTGTTTATTTTGGCTGTGTGCGTCCTAATCTTAGCCTTTCTGTACCTAGTAATTGATAAATATTTTGTGTATTTTCTCATTAAAAATGTTTCCTTGAATCTATTAAAGTCTGATTTGCTTCTAAATTATTGAAGGTAGCCTCAGCTTTTCTTATAGGTGAACAATATAGAAATTGTATTAAGTTCCAAATCCCACTTGGGCTTTGAATTGAACTTTGATAAATTATAAGTTAATTTTAGAAGAATTAATGTTTTTGTGATCATTTTTAAGTCAGAAGCTTATTTTTGTGAAATCCCCCATTTAACATATATTATACACATTTTTAAATTTTAGGCTAGCTTATGTTTATGTATATATATTATTTCTAGTGTAAAAGAAATCTTATATATTTTAGTGCCTTGAATTAATTATTGATTTAATATATCTGGCAACCAATCAATTTATCAAACTTGTATCTAATGATTTTCCGTTCCGTCTCTTGGTTTTTTATATAACTAGTCATATACCTTTAAAATAAATTTCCCAGTGATTAGACACTTTATTTATTATTTAGTTATTTTTTAAATTTTTGCTAGACCTGAAGAAATATTAAATGGCAGTCCCTCCATTTCTGAAGATGTTGAGTTTAATTACCTTTTTAATTAAAATAATCATACAATTATGATCATAGTGTATGTAACATCCTCCTTCATTTGGGTTGATCACGCCGTAGGAAGTCGCCACAACCTTAGAGTTGTTCATAGTCAACTGTTGTCATTAGCAACAGGTTAATATCACCCTCCATTTCCAACGTCGTCATCAGATTTTGCTGCAGTATGATTAACCCTTGCAGCAAACGGAAGAGAATGGCGTCTGATGTGTGGGGGTGGGGTGAATTCATAATGCGTCATTAAAGTCTTACCTTTTATGAGAGGAAATTAAAACCAGATTTTATGTGAAGGAAACCAAAACAGGATAGTTTTTGAATGTCCTGTATTTCTGAATTAAAAAACATTTTTTTTTATTGATAATAAGGAAACACCAAGGTAGGGGATTAATAAAGCTACCATTTTCTGTTGCGTAGCAGGAGAGGAAAAGAGTGGGATTTTCTATCAGGGTCTTTTGTCTTTATTATAATAATAATAGCTGGAAATTACTCTTGGGTGTCAGATACTGCTGTTATGTGCTGGATATAGAATAACTCCTTTTCTTTTCATAATACCTGTGAGGAAGGGACCGTTACCACCCTCTTTTATAGATGAGAACACAGGCAGTCAGAATAACAAGTCTTTTTATTTTTGAAAATACTGTTTTGTTAACACCACAGTGGTAAACAACTTTATGTTTGTACTCTTACAGAACATTGATTCACAGATAATTCAAAACCCACAAAGAAGCTAAAGGCCTTTACATTAAATGTCCTTCCCCAGAAGTCCTTCCTATATGTCCTTCTTCCTTAATTAAGCAATAAAAATGATTATGCACCATTTAATAAGTCACATTTACATAGCAAAATAATGAAGGCACAGCTAATACAAGCAAACTTAAACCCTTTCTATTTCTGAGCTGGGGGTGGGGATACACACTTGGATTGATTCTTCAAGTATATATTTTTTCCAAACATTAGCTTCATTGAGGGGTTCTGATGGTTTTCACAGCTACTTGCTAAAAGCTACAAGACAAAAAGACTTCACAAAGGTCAAACTACGCAACACTGGATACACATGCTTTACGGAATTGCTACATTCTACATCTCTTCAAGTAAATTATATTTCTAAAATGCTCTAAGGTGGTTTACTACTTAAAACATTTTGGGGTAATTTTTTACGATTTCATAAACAAACACTACCAAGAGAACCGAAAACATGAGACCACAAGTGAGCACGTGTTGACAATATTATACATGTAATACACCCTCTGTCTTGCAACCGTGTTCTTTCTTAAATTCAGATATTCAAAACATTTTCCATAACTTTAAATTCCAGTTTCCCTAGCCAGTCGTGTCACTCTGCCCAGGCTTCCTCCATGCCACGTCTCCTCAAGAGTGTCAAGCTGATGTCTGGGTTTGCAAACGCAAAAGTCTTAAAGATGACGCCTTCCTTGGGTTCCTTTTCCTCGGTGCTGAGAAATGTAAAGAAACTGAAGAAATTAAGCATGGAGAAGAGTTCAGTCTTAGCTTGGGTGTTCAGGTGTAGTGTGATGAATGGATTTCAACGTGTGACGCACTTCACATTTAACTGACTGTCTCTCATCAGTCTCAAGTCCAGTTCTCACAGAAGAGCAGGGAGAAAAAAAAATAAGCTTAATTAGCCTTCTCTTAAAAACGTCTTTTGGCATCTGTTTTACACACATAAAAGTCAGATTAGAAACGGGCTAGCCAAAATCTACTTGATTCAATTTAAATTTAGGAATGTCAGAATAGATTCACATGTATTTTGGGCAAAACCTGAGCCTTTTAAAGTCTGCCGACATCGGAAATAAAAGGGGCAGGGGATTTATCACCTGTCAGCCGCTGTGTTCACTTCTTGCCGGTGTCGGGACCCCCAGTTGCGCCAGCTGCCGCCTCTTCTTCGTCCTCCTCCTCCTCGTCCTCTTCTTCCTCATCGTCGTCATCATCTTCCTCCAGGGTCCACGCGCAGCCCTCCATCTCTCCGGTGAGCTCCTGGATCTTGGCAAGCAGGGGCTTGTAGATGTCGTTGTACTTCTTCTCCAGAGCCTGGAACTCCTTGTCAAATTTGGCCTCGATCTTATCGCAGCGCTTCTGCAGCTTTTTGAGCGCCAGGACCCGGCACTTGACGGAATTGGGCAGGCTCTCGATAAATTCGTTCTTGGGCTTGGGCGCATTCTCCGCGGGAGCCTGAGGCTCCTCGGCCACGGGCGCAGCGGCACTGTCGCCGGTTGCCGCATCCTCGCCACCCTGGGCGCCCTCCATCACCTCGTCTTCGGCGCGGCTCTCAGCGGGTCCCTGCTTCTCGGGGTCGGCCATGGCTAGCGTTCGGCTCGGCTGGGCTGGTTTGCCGCAGTGGTCTGGTGATTGCGCAGTCTGCGACCGAGCTGGTCCAGAGAGGTCCTGCAGCTGTGACTGCGGCTGGTCCAGAGTGAGTCTAAGGATGCGGCAAACGCTGACGGCTGTGGTGACGTCCGCGCTGCCGCTTCGCGGCTCGCGGCAAGTGAATGGCTGCTCGCTATCAGCTGATGGTTGTGCGCACATACTGCACCAGATTGTTGCTATGCCGCTATCTCCAAGGTCTTCAAAACCACTTAGATACCCAGCCCCCAACTTCCGCTCCCACCCCTGCAGAGCTGGCTGGAACCAGCTCGAGGCTGAGCCTGTATTTTTCCATACCTGTTTGTACAGCCCCAGCCTGTTTCATGTGTGCCCCCCTCTCCCATCTCAGCCCTTTGAATCCACAAAGCACCTGTGAACCCCTGTCAGAAGTGCGCCATAGCTGATGCTGGTCAGCCTTGGTTATGGGTACCTTCTTTTCTGAATCTTGATTGCGTCTTAAATTTACTTTCAGAGAACAGAAATGCGGGAGAACCATTTTCCTCCCACTCCTTTGCAGACCTGCATATCTGCGTGTATCTGCGTAGGCCATCTTGGACTCCTAGAGCCCCCAGCCAGCTGGCCCTGTTGAACCTAGTTTCATATATCCTGGTTGCAAATTGTCACAGTAGGGACTTTGGAATTAGTTCTAGAAGTGTTTGTGTAGGAAATCTCAGCGCCGTAAGCATCCTGGTAATGTTACCGAAGGCTTCACACAGGTGCCTATGAAAAGGAATGAAGAGAGGGTAAACAGAAGAAAAGCAAAACCCTTGTGAGTGTCCAACCTTGTGACTATGAAAAGACGCCATTTCATCCACATGTGTAGGGGCCTGATTCGTCATTATCTTGGGAAGCTTGCAGCCTCTGGGTGGCAGGTTAGGCAAGCCCGTAAGGGCAAGGGAATAGAGATTTCTTTTCATTCATCTCGAAAAGCATGTGTTTGGTCCTTCTCTTTCTTCCGGACCTACAGATGCGCACGCAACCGTTTGCCACCAAACACTTCACAGTTAACCATCTGCTCTTTGGATCTGCTTGTAATTTGCATGTGCGAGCTTTGGAAAAGACCAGAAATATCAAATGCTGTTTTTCTGATAATGAAATGATTGGGCACTTTAATTTCTCACCCATACAAGCCAGAATTGGAGGATTATTTTTTTATTTAGCCAACCTAGGCTAGCTTCTAACACCCTGATTACAGTGCCCTTGAACTCTGGGTCCTTCCTGTCTCCTTAGAGCTTGAATCAAGGGCAGGGCACAAATCTTAAATGGTTTCTAGAGGATGAGTTTGTTACCGATTTAGGTTTTTCTTTCTCTATGTTGGGTCTTGCCAGAGTTATGCTTATGAATTCTGGAAGGAATTTCTATCTTTTGGTTCTTACGTTTATTAAATTAATTATGTGTAAATCATTTAGTGCTGGTACATAGTAAGCACGGAATAATTTTTATAAAATTACTGCATTAGTATGCAAAAGAAAATTATACATAATGTCTTTTAAAAGCAAACATTTTTGTGTCTCTGATCAAAGAAAGTAAATGCTTACAAAATGTATTTTAATGTACTCGTGAGTCTTTTAGTTTGATTTACTTCCCTCTCCCTTTTTCTTTTTTTAAATTGCATTTATGTATTTATGTGTTGATGAAGTGGTTATGTTTTCTGTGGTGGGAATGTGTGTTAGTCCTATTCTTGCACCATGTATTTTCTGGGGATCTACTAAGATGGTCAGGCTTAGGAGCCACTGAGTTAGCTGCTGAGCCATCCTTTAAGACTTTTTCTTTTTCACTCAAAAGATCCTAAAACTTAGACTAGACTATTGATAAAATTCAGCATTTGGGGAGTGCTTTCACAAGCAAATGCTTTCATGTAAGCACCATGATATAGTAACTTCAGTACCCTAAAATACCCTTAAGGCCCTTCTCCTACAATGCACATGATACATTGATCTGTTTGCTGTCTTAATAATTCTGTATTTCTTAAGTTGTCATGAATGAAATCACATGTAGCCTTTCGGAATCTGTCATTTTCACATGCAAAAGCATTTGATATTCATCTGTACTGTCATGTATTTGTTCCATTATATTGTTGAGAAATGTTTCCAATAGTGTTATTTCCAGCTTTAAAAGATATGAATAATACCACTATGTACATGTCTATAGATTTCTGTATGAACACATCTTTATTTTATATAAATGCCTACCAGTGGGATCTCTGGATTATTTGGTATATTTAACTTCATAAATAGCTGCCACGCTCCTTCCACATGGCTGTGCTCATTTGCTTACATATCGGTGATGGATGAAAGTTATAGTGTTGCACACATTCTGCTTTGAGGTAGAGTCTTAAATATGTAGGCTCGACCTTGACCTCACTGGCTTCAGCCTCTTGAGTACTGGGACGACAGTGCCCCTAGCACCCTTGGTGATGAGTGATTCTGAATATTTCCCGCTGTGCGTGTTTACCATTCTTTCATCTTCTGTTACTTATTTTCTAATTTTAAACTGAGTTTTAAGGTGTTATTTTTATGTATTTTGGATGTGAGTTCTTTGTAAAATATATATTAACATTTTTGATTCCTACTTTTTAGTTTTATAATAGAAATCAGAAGACTTAAAATGATTAGCAATAGACATTAAAATTTGGGGCTGAGGTCATTTTGTAAAATTTTCTTTTGTGGATTGAGCTTTCGGCATAATGCCCAAGAAGTCTTTCCATGATAGTTTAAGCTTCTATTTTAGGCTGTGGCCCATACTGAATTAACTTTTATGTAGGTCTAAGGTTATTTATTTACTTCTTTTGCCTACAATGTCCTGCTGATTCAGTACCATTTGTTGACTTTGAGGACAATACTACTTTTCTGCCACATTGCCTTGGTAGATTGGTTGGAAATCAGTTGCATTTATACATGTGGCTGTTTCTGACTTTTTCTTCTATTGTATCCATTTGCATGTCTGACTTTTCATCAACACTAGACTTCATAATCATAGCTTGATAATAGATCCATGGGTTCAGATAATGAGCCCTTTAACCTGGTTCCTTTTTCAGAATTGTTTGGCCTGTTTTTAGTTCCTTTGCCTTTTATATAAACTTCAGAATCAGGTTGATGTGCTTTTAAAAATGACCCTGAATATGATTAAGATTTCCAAAAAGTGTTTGCAATACATACAGCACTTGTATAAACATGTCTCATTTGGTGGGCTTTATCCACTCTGGTACACAGTCGGGGCTACAGTAACACATAGTGAGGAACAGTGTAGATGAGGTGATGTGTGTTGAACTCTGACCTCTCATGCAACTTCATACAGGAAATGGAAAGAAGGTGGGGGTGAGCTGGGGGAGGGGGCAAATGGGGGAAAGGGGCTAGGTGAAATGGTTATGTTCTCCAGTACATGCTAGGGCCTGGTTTCAATTCCTGCCTTTACCCATGTGTTAATTGTTCCTCTTAGTCTCAGTTTTTAATTCAAAGTAATTATGTCAACTTTCAAAGGGTTTTGTGTGTTTATTTTTATTGACATGTAATTCCGTATTATACAATTTACTCAAAGTTTTCATTGAATTAATGTATATCCTGGAACTTCTTACAGGGATTGGTCATTAGTAAGTACCCTGAAACGAATAGAGGATAGTTATTTTAAAAGTGTTGATCATGATGCTATTAGAATTGGCATATAAGGATTTGAGTGTATATGTTAGTTTGCTAAAATGCTGCAGTGAATTCTAAGAGGCCAGGCAGTTGGTTGCTTAATAGTTAAAGAGTTAAATAGACACAGGTCTCGGCAGGGTTTGTTCCTTTTGAGGGCTGTGAGGGAAAGAGAGGTTCTAGGCCTCTCTTGGTTTGTGCTGGATGCCTTCCCATCTCCTCATAGCATCTTTCCCATGTGTTATAGATACAGATCTATCCCTTCTCTAAGGTTCTATTCTATGTATGGCTCACCCTGATGACTTCAGTTTAACCTGGCTGTTATGCTGACTAATTCTGAATGCCAGTGTGAAAACATCTGGTATCCATGATCGTCCATGCAGCTGGGTACTTCTGTGAGGGTTTTTTCTTTTTCTTTTCTTTTCTTTTTTTTTTGAGGTTTTTTTCTTGATATGATCATTTGAGGTGAGATAACACACTCTTAATCTGGTGCCAGCCCATGTAAAAGGCCACAGAAGAAGGCGGTGTTTTGCTTTTGGCCAGCTTGCGCTTACCTCTCTCTGCACGTTCATCTGCCCTGCTTCAGAGGCGTTGTGTTGATGGTGTTAGAACCTGCTTCAGGATTCCAGTGTAGACTGATGATCAGTGGCTCTCTAGGGCTCCAGCACCAGGTTAGGACTGCAGACTGACCACTCTTGTTCTTTCCATTCTGAAATAGCCATTGTTTGATTAGTGGGATCACAGCCTATGAGTAAATCCCCCTTTGATAGATATTCATTCATTCTATCAGTTCTGATCCCCTAGAGCAGGAGTTCTCTCCAGAAAATTTGTATTACGATTCGTAACAATAACAAAATTACAATTATGAGGAGGAGGTGTGTCACTGGGCATATGCTTTGCCACCCACAGCATTCCCAGTTAGCTTGGGCACCTCCCCTCCCCTTTTCCCCTCCCTTCTGTGTGGGTCACTCTGTTTCCTCTTTCTCTCTCTTTGAATTATTTCATGAATTATTTTATGATTTTTCTTTTATATTCTGTGTCCTGAGGTTCATCTAGACATTTTTGAGAATGTTTTTTTTTAAATATTTATTTATTTATTATGTATACAATTTTCTGTCTGTGTGTATGCCTGAAGGCCAGAAGAGGGCGCCAGACCTCTTTACAGATGGTTGTGAGCCACCATGTGGTTGCTGGGAATCGAACTCGGGTCCTTTGGAAGAGCAGGCAATGCTCTTAACCACTGAGCCATCTCTCCAGCCCTTGAGAATGTTTTTATAGGACCGGTGGAATTGTGGGGAGATTTTCTGACTTGGCCGTTCATATTTGTGCTGTTGCTATGAGACCTGGGCATGTCTTTCGTAGGTGCGTCTCTCACGTGAGTTTCTAGGCTGCCTGTTTAGAGGAAGTTTGTCTTGTCATTGTCCAAGTTTGACTGACTTCAGGTCAGGTATGAGGAGCTGCTGTTGATGCTTAGTGTTGTTTATGGATTCGCTGGATGGGAGTGATTCCAAGTCAGTGGTAAGCAAGAAATCATGGTACAGGCTAGAGACACACTTCAGTGATTAACAGCACTGACAGCTCTTTCAGAAGCCCGGGGGCTTGATTTCTGTATTGTATGTTTTAATTAGTGGATTTCTTGGTAACATTTTCAGGCTTGTGTATGATGAATTCTGATGATATTTAATACCCCATCACTTTCTCCACCCACTAAGTCGTACTTTTTTTTTGTCTTTTTAAAATCTAGATTACATTACTCAGATGGGAAAAAACATGCAGTGTGTACCTTCCTGAGTTTGACATTTTTATTTAACATGATTTCAGACTCCATCCATCTTCCAGCAAATGATATAATTTAGCCTTTATGACTGAGTAATAGTGTGTGTGTGTGTGTGTGTATCACTTTATTATCTATCTACTGGTGAACACTGTGGTGGTTAGTGTCAACTGGGTGCCTAGATGGGAGGTAGGCCAAGCCTCTGGGCACACCTAAGGTTAGTCTCTGATATTGTCCTGTGGGATTGTCTTGACTACCCTAATTGATGTGGAAAGACCCACAGTAATTGAAGGCAGGACCAACCTTGGGTGTTGGATCCTGAGCTGTAGAAAGCAGACAGGACAAAGTGAGCGCTAGCGTGCATTAGTTCATTGCTTTCTGCTCTTGACTGCAGATGTAATGTGCCCAGTTCTCTCACGTCCCTGCTGCCTTGGTTTCTATGCCATAAAGCATGTGGAATTGTGAGCCAAATAAGCCCTTTTACCCATAAGTTGCTTTTGTCAGGGAATTTTATCACCTCCAAAAGAAAGGAAAGTAATTACAGGCAAAGCTTGGGTCTGTAACTGGGCTTTTTTGGGTAATACCCAAAAAAAGTCAATATGGCAATGCAAGCCTTTCTTTGACAATTTCATTTCCGTTGGATTTATTTTTCAATATGTCTGTTATTGGTATATAGAAAAGTCTCTGACTTTTTACATTAATTTTGTATATTGCTACTTTGATGAAAGTATTTATCAGATCTGAGCTTTGTAGCGGAGTCTATGACATTTTAAGGATAGCATCACATTGTCTGAAAATAGAGATACTTTGTCCTTTCCTATTTATATCCTTTTATTTCTCTTCTCGCCTTTTGCTCTGGCTATGATTTCAAACTATATTGAATAAAGGTGGGGAGTGTAGACACCCTTGTTTCATGCCTGATTATATAGCATAAATACTTTCACTTTTACCCCATTCCACACAAAGTTGGCTATAGTCCTGTTACACACACAAACACATCGGAATCTTTTCTGCTGTTTTCAGTTGTCATTTCATGGATTTCTGTCTTAATTTTTACTTTTCTTTTTCCATCTGCTAATTTTATATTTGTTTTGTTTCCAAAATGTTAGGTTATTTATTTGAGATCTCTGAAGTTATTTGTTTTGTTTTGTGTTTGTTTGTTTGTTTGTTTTTGTTAGGTTTGGTTTATTTTTTCAAGGCAGGGGTCCTCTGTGTAATAGCTCTGGCTGTCCTGGAACTCACTATGTAGACCAAGCTGGCCTCGAACTCAGATATGCACCTGCCTCTGCCTCCCTGAGTGCTGGGATTAAAGGCGTGTGCCACCACTGCCCAGCGAAATCTCTGAAGTTCAATGTAGGCATTCATGGCTCTAAAGTTCCTTATTAGAACTAGTTTTGCTGTGTTCCTAAGGTTGTGGTAAGTTGTATTTTGGTTTTCCTTTGAATCTAATAATTTATTAATTTTTTCTCTGATTTATGTAACACATTGGTCATCAAAGTGTATTGCTCAGTCTCCATGCACTAACTTAATTTCTAGAGTTTTCCTGACTGTTGATTTCTGAATTCCTTCTATTATCTGATGAAATAAAGAAAAAATTCTGATTTCTTTTGTATTTGTTGATTTGCGTTATGGCCTATTCTGTTTTAGAAAAAGTTCTGTGGGCTGCTAAAAAGAATGTTTATTCCCTAGCTGTTGGATGGAGTGTTCTTTGGGCGCTCATGTTCAGTTCACTTGTTCTGTGGTACGGTTTACCTCTGGTGTTTCTTGGCTCGTGTTTCTGGTTTGGATGACCTATGTATTGGCGAGAAGGAGTACCACATTCATCCACTCTCATTATATCTGAACCTCTGGGTCCCTTTGCATTCAGTACTGTTTGGTTTTTGTTTAACACACGTGTACTTTTAATTGTTATCTCTTGGTGAAGGAATGTTCTCTTTATTGATATAGAGTTAACTTATTTATCCCTTCTGACTGATTTTCACAGGTATGATGGGCTTGATGTAAGTATATCTGCTTCTACTTGCTTTCAGATTTTTCACCTGCGGTATTGTTTTCCATCCTTTAACGTCCAGTCTGTGTATGCCGATAAGAAAATAGGTTAATGTTTTTAAACTATTTTGTCTTTTAATTTACACTCATGATTAGTGTTGTAAAGTGTGTAATAACATCTCCTTTCTTCATCTTAGAGGTTTGCTGGTTTACTGACCTAATAATGTTGAATTCTTTGCTGAACTCTTAAATCTGTGGGTACCATTCCTCCGGGTTGTGTAAAGTGTTCCTTTAAGTGTCTTCTGCAATGCTAGCCTTAGTGGGTGTCCAGAAAAGCCCTTAATCCTCCTTCTAGTACAAAGGATCACCTTGCTTGAGACAGTAATAGTAGGCAGTTACTTCGTTTCAGGGATTGGATAGTTGGTTCATTTTTTTCCCTGGTCTCAAAGTCCTTATCTGAGGGTGTTGTTTTGATAAGTTTGTCTTCACACATTGTTGAGATTTCAGTATTCTTTTTCTGTCCTTTGCTATGACAGTTATGCCATAATATCGCATAAAGAGCTTGTCTGCTTTGTGGTTTGGAAATACTGTACTTGGATTTCTATTTCCCTAGATTTGGAGAATTGTATGGGGGAAAATGATTCAATAATTCATTCTGTATTTCAGCTCCTTCTAGTGCATCACAGATTTGTAGTTTTTAATCTCTACATAGTGGTGATTACTCTCTGAAATAGTGTGTTGTCTATCCTGATAGCTGTGTTCTTCCTGCTATAGTATATTGGTGATGCTATCCACTGAGGTTTTTGTTTAATTTAGTGATGAATTTAAATGTATCTATTTATTCCCATTTATTCTTACATTCATTCCCATCCTCATATTCTCAACGCCCTCCTCTCCTTTTCCCCCTCTCTTCTCTTTTCCTTTGTCTCCCCCCCCCCCCCGCCACAGATTCTGTACTTCTGTATTGAACATTCCCTCTCAGGTTGTTGAATTTCTAATCTAGGTCTTCAGTTGACATCTTATCTGTTTATTTGAATGGTCTTCAAAGGCCCTGATCATTTTAAAACCAAAGCAAAACAGAACTCTAGACTTTTGACTTACTGGGCACTTTGGCCATCTCAGAATCTTCAGATTTGCGTACGATGGCTAACTTTGGACAAGGTTTGCTGCTTTGCCTCTTTGACCTCTGCGAGTTTCCGGGTACTGGTTATGAGCATGCTGGGATGGTACCTTTTCCGGCTTTATGGTAGGGTCTTCTGTTGGCCAGCCTTCTTTTGAGGGCTCTGCCACCAGTACCACCCAGAGAGAGTAAAACAAAATGCTATAAGAATATTAGCAATATAAATTAGATAGACAAATGCAATCAAACCAACTAAAGTCAACAGCTATACTAATAGGAACCGTAGGGAAAAAAAGTCTAGTAAACCTCAAAGTTTAAAAAGTCGTGAAGGTTAAAGTAGTAACAGTGAAGAATAAGATAAAGAAGGGAGGAAGGGAGAAGAGGAAGAAGCAAGGATAAGTAAAAGAGAAGGAAAGGAAATAAAAACCAAGGAAGAGGAAATAACAAAAGATAAACTGATTACAATGCAATGAAACTATAAAGGACTAGCTAACAAGTCATTGTAATAAGTTGTTTAATAAGAAGTGAAAAACAAGAGCATGTAAAGAATGCAATTTAACATGATATGAAAATATAGTTTAAAAAATAAAATAGTGATGCTTCTTGCCAGTTCCCCCTGTGCAGTTGGATATTGTATGCCACCAAGGGCCAAGTTAGCAAAGAATCAGTCACTTTAGAGAGCTCTGCCAGACCCCCACAGTAGTCCAGGCAAGTTCTCACTTGACCCAGAGGCCTTCAACGTTGGGCCTCGAGGAGTGGAAGACATCCAAGTCCAGAAGTAGCCCCCAAATCTCGGGAACGGTGGAAGCAAACAGAGCTCTGAGTTCTGCTCTGGCAGGAGCCTGGCTCTGCCTGTCCATTTCAGCTCTTCCCTGTCCAGCAGTACACAGGGAGGAGAGTGAGTGTTCTGCTAAGCTAGGTTCTGACTCGGGTTGTGGCCACAGGGCACTGTTTCCACAGTGATCCTCAAGCAAAAAGACCCTCGCTGCAGTTTTCAAAATAAACAGAATCTCAGGATGCTCAGTGCAGACCAAGCATCGTCATGTGATGTAAACCCCACCAGCGTGTGTGCAAATTGCCTTCTTTTTTTCTGGAACAGTGTTATGAGTGGAAAGTAAGCTCAGGCACTTGCAGCCCTCTGACCCAGGCAAGTTGTTCATTTCGACTTGCGAAGGCAATGAGCCGTTCCTCCACAGCGGTAGCTCCTACTCGGAACTGTTCCCTGGCCCCCTGTCAAGATGATGTCTAGCTGTGGCACTGAGGTGTTGAGAGAGATGGAGTGAGTGTCCCCTCCTGCCACATAAGAGAAGTCACTGTTAACCTAACCTGACACTGGATTTAGGACTTGTGAGAAGCCAGGCCTGCTGCTTTTTACCACCAGGGTCCTCTGGCTTACCCCACATGCAACTTCAACCGGGCCCTTCTCAACTTTTTTCTGCTCTTGTTTCTCTCTGCCTTTTATTGAAAGGCAACTTTATAGAGTCTGTGAGACTCTGTCAAATCTATGGTGTATCCTGTTTCTCTGGTCTTCCTGCAGGCAAGAATTCGTGGATGCTTACGTGAATTACGTCTTTCAAATCTCAGTTCATGAGTGGTACACAGCCTTTTCCAGTGGCTTCCTAAAGGTGTGTGGGGGCAAAGTCCTGGAGCTCTTCCAGCCTGCAGAACTGAGGGCCATGGTGGTGGGAAACAGCAACTACAACTGGGAAGAACTGGAAGAGGTAAGCTCTGGAGAGCAGCAGCCGAATAGGAGTGCTGGGGACCCGATACCTTGAGTAGTGGCTGGGGTTTCCTGCCTCCCGGTGGTTTCCTTCTCAAATGCAAGTGGTATCCAGCGTGCACTGTAATGTCCTGATTCTGTTAAGATACATGTTTTTTTGTTTTGTTTTGTTTTTTCACTTTTGGACAGACGGCTGTCTACAAGGGTGATTATTCAGGCACGCATCCCACCGTGAAACTCTTTTGGGAAACCTTCCATGAGTTCCCCTTAGAGAAGAAGAAGAAGTTTCTCTGTAAGTATTCCTCACGTCAGTGGGTTGTCCATGTTGTAGTGTGACATCGTGTAGGATGGCCAATTTCACAGGCAAAGATTAACTTCTAAATAACTAGGTACTCAAGAAAATATATATATTTGCAGTATATTAATTAAAATGTATTTTAGGCTGTTAGTACACATACGTGAATCAAGAAGATAAAAGAGTCATTTCACCCATCTTGGCTGTCTCTAAAAATAATAGTCACTTTGTGTGGAAGCACTGATTCTTGCTGATAGCCCTAGCTACTTAGGAGGCTGAGACAGGGGAGTCACTTGAGCCCAAGACTTTAAGATCAGTCTGAGCAACATAGTGATAGTCTGTCTTACCAAATCTAGAAAGATTAATCTGGAAAGATTCCAGATAAAGCTGAGAAGGTTTGATTTATAAAGGCGTTGTTGTGATTTGAATAACTCAGCATGCAGTTTCCCTGCTGGCAGTGTCCAGGCAAGGGGGTTCCCAGAGCTGTAAGCCTGTCACAGAGCAGTTCCGGGGTACGTTCATCATCTCCAAAAGAAACGCCAGACCTGTCAGCTTCCTTCTTCATGCCTTCCCCTCACCCACCCTGTCTTGAGACGTTTCTTGGAAATAGAATTATTCCATAAGTAGTCCTTGGTATTGCATGACATTTGAGTAGGACAGTAGCTTTAGAGAGGGAAGTGGAGTTAGCTTCCATGATCAAATCCAGCCCTTTAGAAGTGCTTGGCTCTCCCTGTGTGCATCTGTGTAATCAGGCCCACAAATCGGCCAGTGAATACAATAACAATTTTTAGCTGCATGAAACAGAAAAGGGGTTTAACAAACAACTTCCTGGCTTTTTAAGAGCAAGCAGATATTAATATTAATGCAGGACTTAGCTCCAGATTCTGCTGCTCACACGGAGCAAAGATGAAAAAAAAAACTGGTATCTCACACAAGAACTGCTCATGTCCATAAGCTGTTGAGAAGCCGTGTCATGCGTTAGATGAAGGGCTGGGCTGCCGAGTGAAGGTGGAAGGCTGCTCCTTTCAGGGGAAGCCTTCTTTCAGGTCCCAAGGGCTTCCTTAGAAAAAGGCCTTTCTAGTTAGAGAACATTCGATTTAAGGCATTTGTTGTCTCTTCGTTGCTGTTGTGTTATTAATTCTGCAGGTGTGGCAAGACTGGATAGATGTTTATCTACCTTTGGCAATGGCAGGTTATTTGAAATGGCTGCTGAGGGCTGTCAGATAGTACAGTGGCAAGAGTCCTTGCCTACCACCTGGGTTCACACTGCAGCACCCTCACAAAAAGGAAAAAAAAGAAAGAAACGGAATGAATTCACTGTGGTAATTTCTGGCAAGTCCACAGTGAAAGAAAAAAAAAAAAGAAACAACAACCAAAAGCACTCTGCAGGAGAAGACAGCAGCGTCTGTCTACTTTGTGAATGAGAATTTAATTATTTCTGCCAAGTAACAGTGCGTCACAAGAGTGAACTGTGAAGCTGCCTAAAGAGTGTGTGGGTGGGTCAGGTCTTCCGGTTTATGTACAGGGGAAATGGAGTAGATCCCCAAAGGGAGACAGCAGCCAGCCGGCTCTGTTCTCAGACATCTGAGATGGAGATCTTGATGGCACAGAGACATGAGTTCTTTGCTGATTTCTTATACAGGAAGGCTCTTTTCCTAAGACAGTTTTCCTCTGCTTTGCTTTTGTGAAGGCTCATCTGTGAGGACAGGTGTCCTATAGAGGCCGTAGAGCATGGCTGAGCATCACTCTGGTGCTGACATGTTGTTACATAATGTTGTAGTTCCCATGGAAGCCACAGGGTGTCATGCCTTCCTCTGTGACCTGGAAGATGGTTTGCATAGTCACTGATACCATTTTCTTCTCTTCAGTGTTCTTGACAGGCAGCGACCGGATTCCCATCTATGGCATGGCCAGCCTACAGATTGTCATCCAGTCCACAGCCACTGGGGAGGAGTACTTACCTGTGGCGCACACCTGCTACAACCTTCTTGACCTCCCTAAATATAGCAGCAAAGAGATTATGAAGGCTCGACTGACCCAGGCCCTCGACAATTATGAGGGTTTTAGTTTGGCCTGAGGCTCCCCAGCTTACCCAAGACATCCTTCCCTTCCTCATTGGGCACATTGCAGCTGATACAAAATATCATGGGGAGTGGTTTCTATTTTTTTATTGTCTAAGTGGATTGAGACTTTTGAATCCTAAATCCCAGTCAATGTGTTTCTTGGGTTCAGTAGTAAACAGTCTTTTTGAAAAATCAGTGTTTGGGGATCGGCCAAAAAATTGGCTTTAGTACGGAAGGTGGATTGGTTTTGTTTTGTTTTGAACTAAGGTTCCTATTGTTCCTTATCTGTGAATGTGTTGTGATCTGCTGTATTAAATGGCAGTAAATTTTTAAGCTTTTGTCTCCCAGATGTGTCTCAGTCCTGCTGTTTCTTCTCTGTGCTCCCCTGCTCGTTTCCAAGCTTCTCTCTCCTCTGAAGAGATGACTGATTGGCATATCCCTTCTTGCCTGCCATGCAGAGCATTGCCGGTCTCTGCAGCTTCAGAAATGCATGGCTTGTTGCAGCCCGCTCCAACCCACAGATGGAATGGGCTTCTTCAGAACTCCCAAATTCCAAAAAGCCGAGTCTGGGTTCATTGCTTGTCATAGCTTTTGAGATGTTATGGGAGCCTTTATGAATACACCCTGCTTAAAGAAAACAGGTCACGAAGGAATAACAGCCTTCTGTGACTGTCCACTGCCTAGGCCTCCCAAAACACACATACACTTCTGGTTGCAGGTGGGATGTGTGCGTATTGTTAACCATGACATGTGGATAGACAGTGAATTAGTAAACCCCTGTACCTTGCTTTTGAAGCAAGTTTCATTTTCTTGTCTACATATTGCCCTAGAATGGTGTAATTAATAAACATCTTGTCCCTTTCTTTATTACTTTATATCTGTTGCTTTCCCTTTCTTACCTTTTCTTTCCTCTGTTCTCCAACCTGTGCTTTCCTTGCTCTCTTATTCCTGTCTTTGCTACTTGAATCAGTTCCCCTCTTCCTTGTGCTGGTGGATGCATGCTGTCTTTTTTATTTTAAATTTTGTAAGTTTTTTTTAAACCTCCGTCTCTGTTAAAATATAAAGATATTCTTTATGATAGAGTCTTTGTTTATCACATATGAAATGTCCATTTCCAGTGGAATTTCAGCAAGGGGATTATGTTTAAGTCAAACACATGTGTCTCGAAAATGAAATGTTTAACTACTCATCATTGGATAAGAAAATTCTAATGATCAAAGAACTCATGTAACCTTAATTTATGATATGTAGTAGCTAGAGAAAAGACCTATTTATATAAAATGAAGTACATACAGATTGTGATGCAGCATCAAGTCTTGATGGAAGGAATGTAGATTTTTGCTTTTTCTTTTTGTTTCTAAAAGTTACTCCAGTTGCTAAATTGGTAGTTTTTCAGTCCTTATAAATACAACATTTAAAAAAGATACATAATTATATGAAATGTTTATTTTCTATGTGTGTGCATATAGTTCATTATTACCCAATAAATTTGGTGTTTTAACTTAAAACAGTTTTGCGTTGTACTTGTGGGGATGCACAGTGAACTTTCTATGGAAGCTGTAGGGCCTTCCAGTCGAAAGGAGGTGGAGCCAAGTGCTCTACACGTGGATAGGAAAGCGATGGGGAAGAATGGGGATGGGGAAGGTTGTTAATGGTCAAAAAGCTTTTCTCAGAGAGGGAAAGGAGCTGGCAAATGCTCCCGCATGGGAGAATACTTGGGGAAGAGCCTGGAAGAGTTTGCCTTGTGCACCGGAGGAAAGAGAATAGTGACGGAGAACTGAGAGGGAAGGGGGACTTCCAGGCCCAGAGTTGGTGGTAAGCTTTTGTGAGTGGTCCATAGGATGTGTTCAAGAATCCAGAGCTGGGTGATGTGACATGAACTTAGAAAGGTGAGATGTGGACGGTGGGATTTAGAACACTTAGGATGGGAATGGCAGAAGCAGGAGGCAGCTCACAGCATTGAGGGAGGTGACAGTGGAGGTGGAAAAGGGCATTTGAATAACAGAAGGGGAAGGGGAGAGGAGACCCGAAGTGAGTCAGACCCAATCACCTCATGCTAATGAGTATTAGCACCCCCCTCTGTGCCAATCTGTGTGTGGAGCCCAGCAGGAAACTTATTTGAATAAAATTACCTTAAGTATGATGTATTGTTTTGAGAGAGTTAAATAGGTGGCTGGTGGGTAAAGGTCCTTGCCACCATGGCTGATTCAGTTCCATGACCCACCTAATGGAAGGAAAGAACGAACCCCAAAAAGTTGTCCTTTGACCTCTACTTGTGCAACATGGCATGTGCATGCCTACACACACACACACACACACACACACACACACACACACATAATAAAAAGTGAATTACAAGTAATAAGGAGAACAGTAGCTTTTTAATGCTAAGATCTATTCAGTAAACATTTAGTAACTTACATAGTGCTAAGTTTAAAGAAAATTATTTCCTTGTACATTAAGTTTAGGATACAGTCAAGTTGTTTCGATTTTTATGCAAAATTTATTTCTTCAGTATTTTTTGTTTTTAATTTTTTAATTTTAGATCATTTCATTCATGCAAGTAACATCTTTTTAAAATAAACATTTATGTCACAAACTCTAATACTTCTGGACTTCATTGTTCAGATTTTCTCATGTCCAAAGCTCATAAAAGTAGACTGAGATTGTTATCCTTGTAAACAATAACTCTACGCGCTCACAGATGGAACTGGCTAAAAGCATGCTTTCCTATTAATAATTGCTCATGGGCGAAGTAACTGAAGACGGTATTTGAGGACAAGATTGTCTTTTGAAACCTTTTGGAGACTAACTTTTATTTTAATCATTTTATCTCCAAAAAAAAAAAATAAACAATGGCAAAATCTGTGTCTAAGGACCATGCACAGCACATGATAGTTCTCCAGTAGAGGTCACCCTCTCGGAGCACCTCAGGAGGTAAGGAAATCTTCAGTTCTCACGCGGACTCTTCAGAGACCTCTCAGGACATAGCTCAACTAACTTGTGCTTCACATATTTCATCCTCAAGTCATTTGTGTTTGTTTTTGCTTTCGAAATATGGTTATTAATTCCTGAGAATTTCACACAATGCATTTTGATCATAGATCTTTTCCCCAGCTCTACCCCTCTTCCCTACCCACTTAGCTTTCCATTTCCTTTGTTGTAAAGCCATGGAGTGCAGCTTCTGTTGCTCAGATACTCTTGGGTGCACCTGCCCTGTGCAGTGATCATCCACTTAAAGAAAGTTGGCTCCTCCTATCAAAGCAGCTATCAAATGTCAGTGATGACTCGGCTATGGGTAGGGATGTTGCCCAGCTCCCTACTCTGTACTGATCATACCTAGCTTGAGTTTGGGCACAGGCCTTGTATGTACTGTCACAATCCCAATTAGTTTATGAGTACATCTGTCATATTATGTCTGGAAAACATGGTTTAATTGTTATCACTGAATACCCCTGGCTCTTACACTCTGTCTTCCAGGATGATCCCTGAGCCTTGAGAGGAGGGATATAGTACAGACATGTCATTTAGGGCTTAAGAAATCTTTTTTTCTGCACATTCACTAGTTGTGGGTATTGTTCTTATTTCCTGCGGGTTAGACGACGGTTACGCGAGGAAAAGACACAGACAAGCGGCGGTCCCACGTGGGTGCACTTTTAATGGAGGAGGGGCAAAAACAGGAAGGGGGTGCAGACACAGTAGGAAAGGCGGGGAAGAGAAGGGGGGGAGAGAGAAAGAGAGAGAGAGAGAGGGGGCTCTTGGCGCCCCAGCTTTTTAATGGGGAATGCAAAAGCTTCTGGGAAATGTGTCCCCAGGGGAACGCTGGGAGTTGTAGTGTTGCAAGAGAACAACAGTGGGTCTCTATGTAAATTGCCACCTACTGCAAGAAGAGGGTTTTCTGATGAGGGCTGAGGGGTGCACTAATCAACAAACATAGCTCTGAGTCATTAGGAGTTCGGCTGGGTAGTGGGTTCTACCCTCGGCCCTATAACCTAACCAGCCACAGATTCTTGGCCCCATCAGCATTGCCATATATAGGTTGCATCTCATGGAGTGAGCCTTCTGGCCAATTAGAAGTTGGTTACTCCCGTAACATTCATGGCATTCTTGCACAGTCATTATAGCTCTCAGGGTCTACAGCTGGATGAGAATGATTATTTTTCTTTCCTTTCAGCACTCTTCAGCACTATGAAAGCTCGCCAGTAGGGATGAAAGCTTTAGGTTAGTTAGTACAGCTTGATTTGTCCATGTTCTATGACTCAAATGATAATTTAGCAGTAGATTCTTTTTGCCAACAAATTCTGGAGGGTAGCCCAGAGATTTAGCAATATCCTGTTATGTTTGAGGGGATCAACAGGGATTCTTCTATCTAACAATTCAAGAAGAGGTAGCCCATTCATGGTTCTGGTTTTTCATTTGTGGTATCTGGTTGAGCATTGTCTCCTATTATATGAAAACTCCATTTACTATCTCTCCCCATGGCCTCTTACTAATGTCCTAACTTCTAGGTGTATTCCAAATGAAGTACACATAGTTAAAGGTTTAAAGCGAACATTCACATATGTTATGTTTGTTTTTCTACGTTCAGGACACCTCAGGAGGACTGCCTCTGGCTCCATCCATTTACCTGCAAATTTTATTATTTATCTTAAAAGCTGACTAATACTACATTGTATAAATTATAACACATGTTCATTATTGGCTCATCAGTTGGTGGATATCTAGGCTGTTTTCATATCTTGCCATTGTGAATAAAGCATCAGTTAATGTGAATGAGCAAGTATCTTTCTAATAAGATGTACAGTCTTTGGGATATATCCCAAAGAGAGTGGTATAGCTGGATTAATTGGATTAAGTGGTAGATTGATACTCTCATTCTCTCTCTCTCTCTGAAATGCCACACTGATTTCTGTAGGGACTGTACCAGTTTGTACTCCTACCAGAACCATGAATTAGTGTTCCTTTCCCCCCAACATCCACACCAGAATTGTTGTTGTTGTTGTTTTTGATTTTTAAAACTTAGTAATTCTAGCCAGGGTATGATGAAATCTCAAAGTAGTTTATATTTTCATTTCCATAAGGGATAAGGATATTAAATATTTAGAAATTTTCTTAGTCATTTATATTTCAAAATTTGAGAACCCTATGTTTAGTGTCATGCCTTATTTTTGAATTCCATTATTTTCTTGATGTGTTGTTTGTTTTAGTTCTTTGTGTTTCCCTGACCCAGTCCTCCATCTGTAGTAGATACATAGTTAGGAAGGATTTTTCCCATTCTGTGTTTTGCACCTTTACTTGAATGATGGTGTTCTTTGTTGGCCAGATGCTGTAGCTGTCAGTTGTTGGTCTTGTGCCTGTACTCTCTGTTCCTATTCAGAAAATCCTTCCCCTGTACCAACGAGTTTAAGTGTGTCTCATTTCTCCTCTATCCGATTTGGGGTATCAGGTCTTTGGCTGAAGATCCTGATGCATTTGGAGTTGAGTTTTGTGCAGGCTGTTAGGTAACAGTCTGCTTTGATTTTCCCACCTACAGCTATGTAGCTTCACCAGAACAATTCAAAAAGGCCATTTTTTTTTTTCCAGTGTTAGTTTTGGCTTCTTATGTCTGTACCTCCAATTCTCATCCATGATGTATGTGTCAATAGTGACAATAGTAAAGAACAGCTTAAATCGGGGTTGAATTAAATATACTGTATTTTTGTAAGAAACTTAAAAGTACATGCCACTTTAAAACATGAGACTTATTGCTTTGTAGTCTGGAATGAGATACAATGAACAGACAATTATAACATTTAACAGTAAACATAGGTGCATCTAAGTCACATGTATGTACACACACACACACACACACACACACACACACACACCGTGAATAGGAATTGGGTGAAGAGGATGCACTTGGTAGGCCCTACCAAAGGCATGCCACTGTGCAAAACACACATTTAACAGAGTCAACACCAGGAAACCAGGCAAGTTCTTTACCTCAGTAAAGATGGTGGGACTTGGTCAACTGACCTGGCTCTCAGTTGAGATGGTGGTAAGTTCACTCAACCTCAGTCAAAATGGCAGCAGTCACGTGTGTATGGAAGAGAGACCTAGAGGTGTGATCCTCCCTGTTGCCGAGCTGCCTTGTGGATCTGACCAATTTTGTCGGCAGTGGTAGTGGTGGCAGGGACAGTTTGAGAAGAAGTAGAGCCAGCTGGACACTGGCAGAGTGTAGTTTGAGGATTTATACCATAGCTGAAAGTGTGAAAACCCATGAAAAAGACACCACAGGCCACAGAAGAGTGTCCTCTATCTATAGGTGAGGTGTTATAGCCTGACCGGCTCTGGTCCAGGTCACTCGGAAGCCAGAATCGGTTTAAACGCCAGTCCAAGTGGTCCAAAAAAAGGAAAAGAAAAAAAGAAAGGAAAAAGGAAAATCTCAGGGCCCCTGGGCCCCTGAATCGAATGCACCACACAGCATGTGCAGGGCTAGCGTGGGAGGACCAACCCCGGGTTGTCTGGTCACATTTTTAGCTATGGAAAGCAGCGAAGGGCTCAACCGTAGCCATGAAGGCTGTGGTTGGGGGCCGGAAGGGGAAACTCACCAACAAAACTGCTGGTGTGTGTAGAGGTCAGCGTTCAGGCAGATGTGGTTGTTGTGGAAAAAATATACCCAGTTTAAGATCCTGGGTCTCAGGCACCAATGTAATGGTTTAAGTAAAATGCTGAGGTTCCCCCAAGGGACGCAGAGGTAGAAACACTGCAGGTCCCTGAGTGGCTGCAGCAGGCAGCGGGTCCCGAGACCATGGTGCAGGTCTCCGAGTGGTGGCAGGCAGCCAGCAGCGAGTCTTGAGACCATGGCAGGCCATGAAGGCAGCTGGGTCCCAGGCAGGGATCTGCACGGCAGGTGAGAGACAGAGACAGATAGACATACCATGCAGAGTGAGGTTGGATATTTAGTGGGTTATGGAAGGGAAGGGAAAGGGGAGAAGGGGAGAAGGTAAAAGAGCATGGAAGAGAGAGAGAGAGAGAGAGAGAGAGGAGAGAGGGAGCGAGGGAGAGAAAAAGGAAGGAGAGAGAGAAGAGGAGCTACAGCAGCAGCTACCTCTTTGGGAGAGAGGCAGAAAGGAAGAACTCAGGCTGTACCATGACCAAAAGCAACTTGGGCACACAGTTTCATAGAACAGTTCATCATCAAAAGCAGTGGGGGTAAGAACTCATGGAGGGTAGGAACCTGGAGGCTGGAGCTGATGCAGAGACCATGCGGAAGGAGGGATGCTGCTCACTGGCTTGCTCCACATGGCTTGCTCAACCTGCTTTCTTATAACACTCAGGACCACCAGCCCAGGGATGGCACTTCCCACAATAGACTGAGCCCTCCTGCATCAATCGCTAATTAAGAAAATATCTTCCAGCCAGAACTTATGGAGACCGTTTCTCAACTGAGGCTCCATGTCCTCTCTGATGACTCTAACTTGTGTCAAGTTGACATAAACTAATTAGCATATATGTTTATAATTATACTATCTTTTCTGGGTATTTTCATTTTAATGACTATAAAGTATCTTTCTTTGTTGTTTATGATTAGTTTTTATCTGAAGTCTATTCAGACATTAGAATAGTCTGTCCTTTCAGCCTTTATCTTCAGGTGGCATCTATCATATCATTGGCTATGAGGTGTGTTTCTTGGAGACAGTGTGAAGATGGATCCCGTTTTCTGATCCCGTCTGTGTCTGTGTCTCTTTATTAAGGAGTTTACATAATTAATATTGAATTATTGTTGACCAGTGGGTTTTTATTTCCTTCATTTTGTTGCTTGTGACAGAGAAAGGGATAAAGGAGCAGATCCTGTTAATCCCAACGATGAGCATAAGACCACCACTGCAATTTGAGCCAGATTGGGAGCAAGCTTGATTGCTTTATTGGGGCGCACCAAAAAGAGTTGGCCAGGACTGCCTCCTAAGTCAGGCTAAAGAGAGAAGCCTCAAATCCATCTCTTGTACCCTGCCCCCGCCCCCTTTTTGAGACAGAGTTTCTTTGTGTAGCTTTGGCTGTTCTGTTCTGGAACTCACGCTGTAGATCAGGCTGGCCTCGAAACTCACAAAGATCCGCCTGCTTCTGCCTTCTGAGAGCTGGGATTAAGGGCTGCACTTGGCTTCTGGGCCCCCTTTAAGGAGTAGTTTTATAAAAGAGAGATAATGGGGCAATAAGAAAATACAAAAATTCTTTTAAAAACATCACATGGTCACCATGTGATTAGGGAGGGGCCAGAAAAGGTCAGGGAGGGTCAGGGCCTTCTCTAAAACAAATCAAGGTCATGGGGAGGGGAAGGTCAGGTTCTAGGAAGCAGGGAGCAACTCAACTCTCACAGTAAATAGAAACTTATTTTTAAAAAATAAAAAAAAAATAATGGCTCCTGCCTTCAAAATGGAGTCAGGCATTTTCAGTAGGAAGTTGCACAGAACACAACCATTGTGCCTTTCTAGTCCAGGTTCTTGGAAAAAAGAAATTACTAAACCTTGCAAGAGAGGAGTCCTGGGAAGAACGTACAGATGTTGGTCTCTGACTTTTAAGTTCCTGCTTTGGGGCTATCAGTGGGATGCGGGTGGACCCCTTGTACCTCTTGTTCAAGCGTGGATGCCAGTATCAGGACCCCTTGTTCCTGCTTGCCAAATGTGGATGCCAGTAGCACATATCCAGTCTTCCCTCAAGCCCCTGCAGCACGGCCTGTGCTGGCAGAAGTACCCCACTGCCTGTGATGTGGGCAGAGGCCTGGTCTCCTCTACAGACTGGCCCATGCCGGCTTTCTTACCTGCACTTTGTCTCCTTCCAGAATAAGGGAATGTGAACTCTTTAGTTACTATAGCGCCAGTAAAGTTATCTTAAATGTCAGCTTCTTTTCTTTTCTTTTCTTTTCTTTTTCTATCAGGGTGACTGGGTGCTTGGCAGAGTGCACGATCACATGCTCTTGAGATCTTCTGAAAGCTGATTTTCCTCAGTCTAATCCCATGCGAGTTAGGCACAATTGATGATAATTATGGATTCAGTTCCCACTAGTGTTGAACTTCCTGAACCAAGAATTAAAATATACCCCTCAGATGGAGCCAGACAGTAATAACCAGGCTGGTAGTTCGTGGTCCCCTTTTCTTTCAGATTAGGAGGAAAAGATAGAAAAAGCATATTGTAATAAACCCATTCCCTCTTGGGTCCTCAGAGGCCTGCGTTCTCCAGGATGAAAGACAACAGTAAGGGCCAAGTAGGTTCTGGCTCTGTTTCCTGCAGGACTGGCTGGACACAGCCAAAAGTTCTTGTTGAAAATAGGTCTCTTGACCTTTTGTCCCTGAACATTCGAAATCGAAGGACTCTCAAGTTCAAGCATGGTCAGTGTAGACACCTGGGGCTTCTAAATTTCTGAGGTAATGGTGGTCGTGGGAAGGGACAAACTGTGGAATAATTCAAGGTTGGAATCTGCCTTGATGCTGGCCCTGCCCAGGCACGGTCTTCAGCTGGTACTTCTTCACATGGTGAAAGAGGGGGAAACCCCAAGTGCTTTCCCCTACGCAGTCACGGCCGCAGGCTGTGGAACTTAGTTGCTTGGCAAAATTACAGCAACTCCCCTTCCCTAGGGTACATTTCGTTTTTAGTTTAAAAATATACACCTAGATAAACTTCAGGGCATCTAAGTCACCCAGAGATCAACTCAAAGGTTATTCTTTGCCTTCACTCCAGAGGACTCGGGCGTTTCTTTCCACGTTGATCTCAGTGGTCATCTCAGTTCATTCTTCTGATGTGTCTGAACAGATCCAGACCTCCCAAAATGTTTTAGAGAGAAGTATATTTAGAAGGTTTGTTTCCTGCCCCACGAGGAAATTTAGCAAGCACTAATCCTTCTGAGAAAGCAGCCAGGGTGTTTGAGACTGGTAATAGTCACGATTTGGATTTGTTCTCCAACAGAATAGGTTAACTGTTTCCATAAAATCTTGCTCATTTTCACATCCTAACGTTGACCTCTGACCTACGCAAACACACACGTACACACACATGTACAACCACACACACAGACAGCACACACGCACTTACAGCGCACTTATGCACATGCACATACCTATGTGTACAACATGCATGCACATGCATGTCCACTGCTCACATACTCATACACACGGGCATGCACATGCAGATACACATGAACACATCTTTGTACATACATGCTTGCACACAATTCTCACTTATCGCATTCGTGCTGACCAGTGCTTAAAGTGTTGGAGTCATATTTTGTTTCTGACATACACAAACATGCAATGAGAGGGTGATGGGCCTGGGATGGAGTATGGTCTTCAGAAATACAATGCCTGTTTTGGAAGACTTCAGAATGTGTTTCTGTGCAGCAAGAATACTCTTTATTTCTATGCTGACACAGCATCGAGCCTACAACAACCTATAAAGCAAGTAGTACTGCAATCATTTACACTTTTTCATATGAAGAAAGAGTCTCTGGGAGGATAAATGCTTGGCCCACATCATACCGTGGGCCCTTCAAGAGCCTGCATGGTGTTGACTCTGGGGGTTGGACCAGTGGGCCCTGGCTTGTAATGTAGGAGGCTGGATTAGCTGTGGACCTGCTCGTTTCTGTAGATGCACAGCAATGAAGTCTGCACGCTCCTTAAGGTTGAAGAAGTAGTGGCAGCAGCAGGCAGAAACGTGCTAATATACACAACTCCTCCAGAGAACCCGAATTCTGAGGCCCTTTCTGTGCTGCAGCCCTCACCCCAAAGCCCTCCCCAAGCTGGCATCCCCGTCATCCAGCTACATGTTTGTTCAGGTGTGAGAAGCATTCTCCTGCCTGCCACCGCTCTCCCTGCCCTCACCATGCCCAATAATATATAGTGATCGTCAGTGCCGTTAAAGAGAAATATCAGGGTCTCGAAATGTCTTGCCAAGTCATACTCAGAGTTGCAAGTCCAGAAGGATGGTCTAAGGATCGGTGCACATCTTTGAATGACTTTTGGGAAATTAAATCCAAGCATGGTAAAGAGCCTGCATTTCAGAATTCACAGCAACGTATGATTTAAACACACATGGGCTCCGCGGGGAGTCAGAGTGGTCCAAGGGATTTGCTTCTCACCATGTTTCATGCCATGCTGCCCTCGTGATAAACCTTGTTGCTGGAGAAGAAAGTGAGAACCAAGCTGTCAGCACCTCCAGGTCCTGCCAAATCCCTCCCCCCCCCCCCCCCCGCTCTCTTCCACATGCCAGCACTCTGAAACGCACTGGGGAATTGTGACTTGGCTTAGTGGGTATACGATTCTACTAAGCTCAGCCTCAGCAAGCTGACTTAGCTTAGATATTACACTGGTAAATTTTGTCTTACAAGATGCTGAATCCATTCCGGAGAGGCAGTGGTGAAGGCTCTGAGGTCTTTCATCCCTTCCGCAGTGTGCCCTCCCACCACGTGTAGGTCTCAATGCAGCATTCTGTTCAGGCTGCCAGCTCTCCACCCTCCTATAGGACTCAGAAAAAGCACTACATGGCTGGGGCAGAAGACAGGGGACACAGGAATGCATCCCAGCACTTGACCAAGTTGAAGACCTGTGAGAATTTGAGCTCACTTATCTGTCTATCCCCTCAAAAGAAGCAGCATCACCTCTACAGGCACAGTGCCTGCTCTGTAATTCTGAGGGTCTGAGTTTGGACCTTCATCTCCCACATAAACAGCTGGGAATGGCTAGGATCCCATCACTGAGAAGTGGAGACAGGCAGATCCCAAAAGGTCCCTGACCAATTGAGTTTGCAGTTCATCTAGAGAAGTGGTTCTCAACCTTCCTAATGTTGCAACCCTTTTATATAGCTCCTCCTGTTGTGGTGACCTCTCAAACATAAAATTATTTTTTGTTGCTACTTCATAACTGCTATCTTGTTACTGTTATGAGTTTTTGTGTAAATATCTATGTTTCTGATAGTCTTGGGTGATCCCTGTGAAAGGGTCAGGTTCTTTACTCCGCCCCCAAAAGGGGTCACGACGTATAGGCTGAGAACTACTGACCCTGTGTGAAGACAATAAGGCAGAGAATGCTAGGAAGCTTCCAATGTCCTCTCCTGCTCTGGCCTCTGTTCGTGTGAACACAACATCCTTCATCCTTACACTTACTTGTGTGTACCACATATGACACATGCATACACACACCAAAGCAACATCCAAATATTGAAGGAAGCAGGGTCACTAAATTCCACCTGCCAGTTCTTCCAAATTGATTACTTTGGACTCATTGTCAGAAAAATTAAAGTATTCCAGGTGGGCTTCAGTTTGGGAAAGATGAACGAAATCTCATCTCTGTGCCTGAAGTCACTCACATCTCAGCTGCAGGGCATGGTACTAAATAATTTCAGTCACTTGGAGTACATACAATATGAACAGTTTGAAGGTCACAGGTATGCCTTCTACCCCTCAGCCATAGGGGCATGGAGTCCTGTGCCAACACTTGAGGCTACCCTTCAGGGAGCAGGTGCTGTGGGGCACCTAACCTGACAGGTGACCCTGGAGGCGAGCTACTCACTTCACACAGCTGCAGAGTCTTTTCTCCAAACATTTCCTGTCCTTTTTTACTTTTGGAATAGTAAATGCCTAAAACACGTACCTATGGTGGCCTCGTAGACTTTGGAAATGTACTTGACTAAAGAGACTCCTCCTTGAGGTCTCTGCTTCTGCACCCCTTCTGCTCTGTTACGAATAACTTCGAGGCAGCTGGTAGAAAGTACAACGGGCTTTTCTAGTTTCTCCTCTGTCTAGCACATGCGTGCACAGTTTGTTTCACCTTGCAGTGCCCTCCATCTCTGGAGACAGAACAAACCCTAATCCTCATGAGGCTTTCCATGGGCTCAAGTGAGCCAAGAAGGGAAAGGTCACACCCCATCTGCAGCTCAGTCACATGACCCTGACAACACTTCAGAGCCTCTGCCGTTAAAAAGTTGATTTTTTTATTACAAGATGCACTCGTAAAAACTGTACATAATGGTTTGCTTTCAGGTTTTATTTTCTTCAAGGACATTGATAATAAAATATTTTCTGCTTATATTTCATATAACTATTGCTTCTAGGCCCAAAAAGTGGTAACATTTTACCCATTTCTGGTTATTTTTATGCTTTCAAATGGAGAATGAGATTTGTCAACAAACTGATTTTTCGGGCCATGCACTTAACCATGGCTGGCACCAGTCTGGGACAAAGGAGGTCTTTTAGAGGTATGAACCTTCAAAATAATACGAAATTGTAAATGTGTATAGACTCTGCCCCTTCACATATACATCCACATGCACCTGCAGTTCTGGCCTTGGTCTGTATCCATACGTGTGCTGTGGTTGTGGGGCCCTGGCCAGTGGCATGCAGTGCTGGGTATGTCCTTATTATTCTTGTTTGGAACATGCCACAGTGCACAGAGTGTAAAGATAGCAGTTTAGAAACATGTTGACTTGCTTTTGAGAAAATGGTCTTTTTAGTACATTTTAGGTTCAATCGGACAAAGTTATGTTATGAGGGAAACTAAAACATGTTCTAGATTCTGCTAAACATACATGCACTTTAGGGAGAATATGCCTCCGACCTTCGGGGTCCAGTTTTACTCCTCCCTGCTGCTTTACCAAGTGGACAGAGAAGTTCCCACTTGTGCACTGATCTCAGCAGAGTCCACTTTGCACTGGGGGAGGGGAATTGAGGATGCGATGGAGTGTTGGGAAAAAAAAACATCCATGGAGGCAAAACAAACCTTAGACTGCAATTAGCTTTCCACAGAGCGGTCTGTGGTACACATACGGTCAGCAGCAGAAAAACACCATCTTACTGAAGTTTAAATCTCTTTCGAAACTTGTGGTGGCTGCTGCACCCTGTTTTCTCGACTGAAAACCAGGAAGGCCCCCAGAGAGACTAAAGGGTATTGTGGCCATTTTGTATTCTTTCATTCTGAGCCTTTACCCCACAAAGAATTCCAAACTCAGTCCGGTTCAGTTTGGCCAGCCCTCAGGGCTCTGAGATTGATGACCCCAGAACCTTTTGGAAATAGGCACAAACTGGCTGGACTGGTCCTGGTCTAGACAGGCTAGGTGAGGAGAGCAGACCCAGCCTACAAGCGGCTTCTCTGTAAGTGTTGCGTCAGAAAGAGACAAGGTGAAAATTGCTCTCTGCTGCAGACCGCCGCAACCTGTCGATAGCAGCTCTGTAGCCAATAATAATCCTTCGACTTGAACCAAGGGTGAGAAGCCTAATATTCACAGTCAAGTCTGGTAATAAAAAAAAAAAACACCCTGGCTTTTAAATTGGAAATCTGACTTGGTCTTTCGTGGCGAGCACTAAGCTCATGCAAAAACCTGGACAAAATTTTTAGAATGTCAAAGCAGGCCTTTATCTGAAACACTGTAGCACCATGTTTTAAAAAGTGAAGACTAAATGATGGAAAGGTGAAAGGCTGGAATGACAGCATACTTCATTATAAGAGCTCATTTCAATGTTTACTCCAGACTGTACACAGTAAAAGCATGGATTTACCCACATTACATGCCTTTGACACCGTTAGTCCTCATAATCACACAGTCAAGCTTATTTTTACGTAACCTTTGATATTTCTGTTGCCATGTGCTCATATACATGCCAGTTCTCAGGAGAGAAAGAGAGAATCCCTAGCCGACAGCATTCTGTTTGTGTGAAGGCAATTAAGATGCTGCCTCTTGTGCTTGGAGCCACAGAGCCACAGAGACAGTTGCCATGGAAACCAATTTCCCCCGCACTTCCAGCAGAGCCAGAAACCGCTGAGTAATGTGCCTGCGGAGAAGGCCTGGCATAAACACAGCTTCCGCCTGCGTTTGGGCTCCATTTTATGAGAAAAACAGACAGAAATTATGAGGGAGACCATGACAGTATATACATGATTTATTTCCAATAACTTGGTATTTTATCTATCACATAAAACGGACTGAGGGTCCTGATAAGTCTTTTAGTTCATTTGACTTTGGTGCAAACAATGGATTCCAAAACATTGAGTAGCTTCTCATTTATATTCAGCTTAAGAAAAATCTCTAGTGTATTTTTTCAAAACAATGCTCCCAAGTCCATGTGCTTTATACGTTAACTGGTCCTGATTTGAGTTATTCCACAGTTTACTTAGGAGAATAAGTACTGAAAAATTACGGACTAGATATGGATTTCTTTTTAAAAATACCATTTTTGGTCATGTGAGTGATTGACGTTCAGGCTTCAAAGATAGAAAACAATCCTGCATTACGTAATTTTATTTATAACATAGCTTCTTGAAAAATCAGCAAATGGAAACGGCAGAGCAAAGAACATCAAACTACATTTTCACGTATATTGAAATGTGTAGGATTATGTACCGTCTTTAAGTGTGTCGATAAAAACAATATTTCCATGGCTCATGCTTCTACGTGATTATTTATAAAAGCAAAACTGAAGGAGTTCTCCATCCCCACCCCCATTACCGAAAGAGCCTCCCGATGACAGAGCTGTAGCAAAGAGAGCAGTGCTGAAAATTGTCTGACATCTTTGCAACTGGGGATACAATTTCCCATTCTCCTCCGTAACACGGTACCCTGTAGGAGGCGACTCTCAAAACAGAAGCGGTCTCCCTGCTGCCTGCCCAGCCTCTGCTGCTGTCTTCCAGAGGCAAGGCCGTCACACACCTCATGCCAAGCCAAGCCGGCATCCCTCAGAGAGACCATAGATGAAAAGCATCATCACATCATCGAGTGACAGCAAGAACACGGGAGAGATGAATGATTGGGTGGCTTAAATTCCCTGGTCCCTCTAAAATGTCTAATATAGACAGCTTTGTGACACAGACTTCTGGGGGGAAAAGAGCATCACGATGGGCCACATACCATTTTGTCTCTGTATCGTCTTGAAAACTGTGATCTAGATTCTGCCATGAAAATGAACTGAGCTCCGAAGGGCTACGTCTTCTTCTTACCCATCCGTGTGGGGATTTTAGTGCAGGTTGACTTTCGTAGAAAAATTAAACTCTGGTAAGTTCAGGAGCCTGATACAGACTCCTCTCTCCCATGATATTCTATACCTAGTCTAAAACTAAGCAAGACCCCTTCGTTTGGCTAGTGCAACAACGAAATTGAGCCCCAAACAGGTTATCACAGGAACACTGGCCTCTTCTGTGTTCGGCATCAATGTCTGAGACGGGAAAGTGCAGTCAGTGTCTTGAAGAGCATTTAGGCTCCTCAGCTGTCACCTGATTTTAAGATAGCATCTACATAGCTACATCTGTAGTCGCTCTGTCCTCAGCATATGCAAGTATGAGGCAGGGACTTAAAGACTGTCAGCTGAGAGAGCACATCAACGAAAGGACTGCCCTGCCAAGATGAGCAGGTACAGCCTCCATCTACCTGAGAGCTAACGGGAAATGCATCGATGGGAGTGAACAAGTACAGCTTGGGAAACAGCCAAGGCAGCAAATGGTATGCCAATGCACGGTCACCATGTGGTGGGGGCCAGGGAGAGCACAGACCTCCATGGCAAGCAGGCTCTGCGAGCGAAGTCCTGAGCTTGTGTTTGTCACAGTTTTACAATGGCCTCGTGTTTCTCAGATGTTGGGGAAGAACAGCAAGTTATCTGTAGATGGATGGATGTGTCTGACGGCGTGTCTGCTCACTGCTCATGGCAGTGAAGTTCCTACTGCAGTGTGCATTGATATGGGTAGGAGTCCTGACTCTCCCATTATAACATTTCTAAGTCAGGTCACTCTGTTGCCTTCCACGCAGGCAGTTTCTAAGGCGGGCAATGGAAGCAGGAACCAGTCTGAAGGCTCAGAGGCAGGAGACTGCCTGCTTCCTAGGTCCAGCTCCAAGGCTGCCTTCCGGAGCTGATCTTTCCTGGGAAAGCTGTCATCCGCACCAGCAGTCCTCACATGGACTTGGAATCAGCGTCTCTTTTGCTGATAAGCACCTCCAGCAGCCGTAGCTTGGCCTTTATGTGCTTGTATTCGCTGTATTCCTCAGCCATCGGAGTGCGGTCTTCCTTTTGGACATTTCTAGAGGAAGCAAAAGGAAGAGGAGCTGAGACTCACTTTCTTTCTGTTCTAGAGGACAGCATGCATCGGGAATTACTATCTGGACACTACGTGTTTTATCAACCTGCAGAATCAGTGTTGGTAATTGGGTCTTGGTATCTAGATGGGCTGGATTTAGACAAATGAAAAGTGGTTTTTCTCTGGAGATACCATGATTCTTCAGTGACTATAAAGTTAATCTAGGATCTAATAGATCATAAACAATTAAGGAAGCAGGAGGATTTTTTTTTTTACTGATTGGTAAGTATCATATCACAGTAAGAGTTTCTCCAAAATAAACAGATTTTTTTTGTTTGCTTTTTGTAATTTTTGTTTTTCAAGACAGGGTTTCTCTGTGTAACATCCCTAGCTGTCCTGGAACTTTCTCTGTAGAACAGGCTGGCCTCAAACTCACAGAGTTCCACCTGCCTCTGCCTTCCAGGTGCTGGGATTAAAGGCGTGTACTACCAAGCCAGGCAAACAAATATTTTATTCATTCTTGACTTTTTTGGGGTTTCTATTGCTGTGATAAAACATCATGACCCAAAGCAACTTGAAGAGGAAAGATTTTATTTCAGCCCATCATAAAGGGAAGTCAGGTAAGAACTAAAGGCAGGAGTCCAGAGGCAGGAACTAAAGAAGAGGCCACTATGGGGGATTGCTGCTTAGTGGCTTGCTCCTTTTGACTTGCTTCTTTTTGCTCATTTCTTATAACACCCAGGACAACCAGCCCAGGGGCAGCATGCCTATATTGGGTCAGTCCCTCCCACACCAATAATTAATTAATCAAAAAAAATGAACTATAGGCCCAGTGAAGGGAGGGCATTTCTCAACTGAGGTTCTCTCTTTTCAAATGACTCTAGCTTGTATCAAGTTGATATAATACTAAACCGCACAGTTGTTAATATTTTCTCATTTTATATTTTTTACCTAATCAACCACTAAATTTCTCTTTTTAAGGTTTATTTAATTTTATATGCATGAGTGTTTTTGCATGTGTATATATTCTTCCATCCAAACTCAGAACAGTAGGTGAGTTGTGTGTGTGTGTGTGTGTGTGTGTGTGAATCATAGGTTGAAAGCAAAACTTAAGGAAAACAAGTATCTACCATAAATGTTGGCCCCAATCTGCAGATATAGACTGATAACATTTGTTTGTGGATTAGAATGCTGTTCTGGGCCATTATGGTTCATAAAGTAAATTATTCCCTTGTAAACTCTGGCAAAAAATTAAGAGCAGTGATTCCTCATCCCCTTCCTAAGCCATATTTTCTGTGATGTCCAGTAAATGTAGAGGAAAGAGCTTTATTAGGGACAGAAGGAAGACACAAGGGAGAAAGTGGAGGATTTACAGTTGGGCTAACTCTTGGTTTAAGCTCCTCTAAGACAGTCTTTTTTTTCCCCTTCAATGTGGCACCAATGCAATTTATAGCTTTTTCAACCTTCTGTGGGCTCCACGATATATAGTTCATGTATAGAATTCTGTGCACAACATGTGAGAAGGAAAATATAAAAACAAAAGGCATACAGACTGATACATCAAATTAACACTTTAACAATGAATAGTAAATTGACTTATGTTGGCTATTATTATTATTTTAGGAATTACTTCTCTTGTCTGCATATCCATATTCTAAATAGTCTGCAATGTGTATGGGGAAAGATACAAGCATTTAGGTATGAAAATGTAGAAGTCTTGAGACAAATCATTATACAGTAGATCCAAATTAGAGATCCTAAGAACAAATTTACATAATGTTTAAACCACACTGTTATAGCACAGTCCCGATGTCAAAGTTAATTGCTAGAATTCTTTTATTTCTTCACACTCTAGGACATGAAAGTACCCTGAAAAAACTTCCTAAAGTTTACCCAATCTGGAGGAATGTAAAACCACTTTAGGAAGGTGAAACCTGATTCCACGGGAGGGACTTGTCCCTGAGCTCCCAATGGGATGTGAGGAGACTCTGTGACAAACACTTCCCTTGCAAGTTTAATAAACAGACAATTCAATTACACCTTACAACTCACTGGCTAGAACAGGCAGATCCATCCCTAACTGCTTCTCACACACCGCCTTCTCTCAGCCCTGGCAGCTATGGTCTTAGTTCTCCCAGTTCTGTAGTGCCCTGAGCAAACCCAGGATTTTGTACATACTGAGCCATATCCCCAGTCTATCTTTGGGTTTTAAACTGTGGTTAACTCCCCCGTTACCTTTCTTCCGCCTCTAGTCTCCTGAGGAAAAACTCAATGCTGACAATCTGAAATTCAGTTCCAAGCTACTCGTTTTCGCTGAGAAGCAAATGTGACAGACTAGTTGTGTATCAGCAGATCCTGTTCAGGTCCTGCGCTCTGTATGAGAAGCATTTCATCTCAAATACACATATAAATCTCATAGTCTCACTGAAAATCTCTGAGGGTTGCTGGGCATCATAAACCTGAGGACCTGGTTACAGGGAGAATGTAGCAAAGTTCCCGCTTTGGAAAGACTTCCCAGATGGGACAGAAACAGAGGGAGGGCCTGGAATGTGGAACAACAGGTGAAGGGAACAGGAGGAACAGAGAGACACACATACCTCCCATTCTGTCTGAAAAAATTGTCCTCAAAATCATGAAGTTTCTTTCGAATCATTTTCTTTTCTTCTCTCATTTCCTGAAGGTATTCCAAGAGCTCAGGTCTAAGAAGAAAAATAAATTACAAAAAACTTAAATATAAATTGTTATACCTGTAATGAGTATGTGACTGGGTGGGAGCTGAGAAGAAAAGGAAACAACTTAAAAGTCATGGTGGCTGCTTCTCTTGAATGCCGCGTTCTGAAAGGAGGCGAGGCTCCAGGGGTCCTAGGGGATCTTGCTACTCCTGAGTTATTAGATTTTATGAAACCCTACAGCACTTTGTCATATATATATTAAAGAACAAAATGACGTCTGTACTCAGGGCTAAATGAATTGTGGTGGACAGAGCCACAGTGTCATTCAGAGACCTTCTGCTCGTTCAAGCAAGATCTCAAAACTTCCTCAAATAATCTGCAATAAAATATTTGAGAAAACCGATAAATTGATAACAGTGAGCTTTTTCTTTCCCTCTCTCCCTCCTCTGCTCCCTCTCCATTTCTCCCATCCTGCCTTCTGTTATCTCTCCCCCTCTTTCTCTTTCTCTCTCCCCCCTCCCTTCCGCACTCCTCTCTCACCCTCTCCTCCCTCTTTCTAGATAAGGTTGTACTCTGCAGCTCAATTGACTCTGTAGCCCAGGCTGGCCTCAAACCCACATATTCTTCTGCTTTAGCCCCAGGCCCATCTCTCTGGTTTATTTTATTTATTTATTTATTTTGCATTGTCTTTTCTATTTAAACATACTGTAGGTAAGTCCTTTGTGATTTTTTTTTTTTTGGCCGAACTAACATTTATATTGTTATTTTCACTGAGTCACTTTAATGCCACTGCCCAAACAACATACATTGAAGCAGAGTGGAGATTTGAAAGGCCTGAGTCCTGGCTGCATTTTGATGGCATTTTGTCATCCATGGGTGAGATAAATCCATCAGCATCATCTTCAAGCTGCTCCAGAAAACAGTGTGCACCGCAGTCTGTTTTCAGCGTGACAGTGAAGTCTGGCTTGGCGGAGCTGTCATCTTCTGACGCATCCTCTTGTTCCTAGAGATAAATGGCAATCCAAAAAAACTCTGAACGTTTTGGAAGAGTATGCTTCCATTACAAGTGTCATTCAAAAATCACCTAATTAACAATATTCGCATGGTTTCTTCTCTATTTTATTAAAACGGTGACACCAAGACTAAGTATGGAAGGCAAAGCTGGATAAAGCCAGGAGGCATTTTCTACCTCAGCAGGGCTTTATGTCTTTAATCTCTGCTTGGCCCAATGAAACAACGCTTCCGCATTCTTTACAATATAAATTGCTTTAAAATGTCAGACAAAACTCGATTTTTAGGTAAACAATTTTAACATTTCTTTTTGTAAGTAGAAGTTAACAGTTCCCACCTATGCTAGTTTTACAAAACACAACTGAGGCAGCATTTGCCCAGAACCTAGGGAGATACAGCTGGCAGGCAACACCTACCAGCTTCCCTCTCCCCTTCTACCTCCCCTGGATGAAGAAGATGAAGGAGAACAGACCCAGAAGCCCAGGCAGAGCTGGGTCTGAATATACTGCTTCAGAGCTTGATCAAAACCTATGTAGAACAAATGTCTGGTGAATGGTCTAGCAGTTCAGATTTTCAAGGAAAGCTGTTAGCAAACATTTTACAGCTGGAAAGGGACACCAAGGAAAGCAACAATAAGAACTTAAGATTTCATTTCTCAAAAGTTCTACTAACAGGCTGGAGAGCTGGTCTCCAGAGACACTACACACACACACACACACACACACACACACACACACACACACACGCACACTGTGCACAGACATAGTAAATAAAATCTGAATAAAAAAATAAAGTCCTCCTAATTATATTCCAAGTCTGGAGAGAACTTGAAACACCCTGATGATTTTTTCAGATGAACCTAACAAAACTACTCTTGGTGGTCTTGGAAAACCATGGGGAAAATTACATACCAAAAAATAGACATTGAAACAAGCTCATAATGGTAGATATTTAGTATAGCCCCCAAATAATGCATATTTGGGAATGAGTCAGTTACCCTAGTACTGGCTCCTTTAAACCAGTGATCCTTTTTTTTTTTTTTTGATAGGACTGATGTATTATCTGGATTTTGATAAAGAACAAAGTGCCCAGAGACCCACCAAAAGCAAAGGTGACTATTAAAATTTCAGCCAAGATTGTGGCATGAACCTGAAGGGAACAGTCCAGAGCAGGCTCTTTGCCCAAAAGCACCAGTCAACAGCGATTAGTTACGTAGATGGTGATAGGAAGGGAGCAACCCCATGTGCATCAGTGACAGAGTGGACATGAGATCCAGGTTTCTGGAATGCAGAATCTCTATTTAGGTTACTATTATAGCTTGATAATGGTATAAAAAGAAGCTGGAAAGTTCAAGGTTCTCTAAGTAGGTTAGGAAAAGGAAAATCTGGATGCGTAGTCAATAAGAAATCCACAACAAGCATTATGGGATCACAGGATCCCTCAGCACAATGGGAATCACATAGAGATGAGTCACGGACAGTAAGTCTCAATGGTGTGATTTTATCCCCTATGTATTTGCAATATCTAGAGACATTGTTGGTTGTCAGATCTAGAGAGGGGGTGGTAGCAGCTTGTGGGAGTCCTAGAAAACATCCCACAGCAGTTACCCTGACCCAATGCTGAGAATTTGACCAGCGAATGTCCAAAATGAGCTGTTGACAGTGACAGTTATGCAAGAGACAGGGTTTTGAGACTGGACAGGGTCTCTGCCAGCAGGAAAAATAAGGCCTGGCTCTTGCTCTGCTGTCCTGGCTAAAACTAGATCTGGGGAGACACAAATAAACTGACTTGTGTGTGTGCCCCAGAGCCAGGGACTGCTCAAGGGCCACATTCCACGGAGAGCAGTAAGAGCTTAGAGAAAAGCTTCTAAGGCCAGGAGCAGGGTGGGAGGAAGTGGCATGTGACTATAAATGTGTAAAGAACTATAAAGAGAGGCAGCCATGTGTGTCTTCCCTGGCCTTCCAGAGTGGGACAAAGTGTGTGTGTAGAATGTAAGGGGCTATACCAGCTACAAAACATTAGTGTTCACTGTGGATTATTTTACACTTATCAAAATAACACATTCTAAAATTGTATGATATATAATTGTATTCTATTTTGTCATTAAAGCTGGTTAAAAAGCGAAAAAGGTGTTCTCTGCTTTTGTTACTCAGTTCATGTAACACGCAGCCTCATCCTCCCACTGTTCTGAAAGTGTCTGCCTTGAGAACAGAATCCTATTCCATCTTGTTTTAGAGGGTTCCTGGAGTGGACAGGAAAATTCTCCGGGCTTTTTGCGGGTTGAAGGCCTTCAGAACTTTCAGAACTGGAGCTGGCTCTATTTCACACAAGCTGGTTTCTTCCCAAAAGCAAGTATAACCAGGGACAAGTTTTAAAGAAACCACTTAGACTTGGTCTTTTCACCTCCAAACACAGTAAATTGTAAATTCTATTAGATCTCCGATGTGTTATCAAAAACACGCTAGTGGCTATGTCTGATTAGAAGAAATGAACCAAAGACAGCTGTATTTACAAAAGCAATGTAATCACTGCAAAATTATGTATAATTTTGAGCACGATGGGAGCCAGTGGGCAATAAGCCACAGCCAAAATATTCTCCTTTAAAAAGTTTTGCAAAGGAATAAGCAGGGGTAGATTGTCATTGTCCAGAGGAGCATCATCAGGGCACCTAGCAGTTACTTAATGAGCTGATCATTAGCTGTCACATCTCACACGTATTCACGAGCATGTTTTTACCTGGTAATAAGCCCATTATAAGCTGCTGAGAGAAGCACGCTAATTTTCGTATACAAACTGTCCAAATTTGCCCAATTACCAAGATTCAGATCATCTGCGAAACTACCAGATGGACAAAGCGTGTTGCCTTTCACTGATATCAAAGCATATTGTAAGAAAATAGCTGTAATTTTGGAGATCTGATACAGCACACCAGCCCTGATGTTCCAGGGCTGCACTCATAATTTTGGTTCTATTTAGTAATGCCATTAACAGGCTCTGTCTGTCTCATACCTTAAAATTGGGTATTGTCTTGAGGGTTACCTTATTTCAGGCAAGGAAATGAAGCTTCCTATTGATCATCCTCAATAGATTATTCTGAGATAATCATTCCTAACCACCGGTAATAAATCACGACTCTCGCCTTAGAATGTCACAAAAATATGACAGGCTCTAAAATCTCACTTCTGTCTTCTTTGGCCCTAACTAACTTCGAAATTGTAAACATTATTTTTAAAAAACAAGAACAACAAAACAAGGGGAGAAACAAAACATTCTCTGTGATCAAAGTAAAAGCAAAACAGAAGAAGTTAACAAAGAAGAGAACGGTAGGAAACTTCGGGAATTGGCAAGGTCATAATAATATAAGTAGGCCACGCATCTCCACAGCTGTCTCGGGAAGCTACTGCTTTGTAGGGAATGCCTACTAGAACCACTGCCCAGGGACTGTCACTCCAGGTGAGGTTAGCAGGGTAGTGCTAGCACCAAGCTCTTCACCTTTATCTCCTTGAAGAAGGAAGCAGTTTCGCCCTCGATAATCGGCTGCAGCAAAGGGCTTCTCCGTTTGCTGGAGGGGGACCCCTGTGACAAGCATTAACAAATAGGGTATATTATGAACTGCTTTTCCTTGCCGTATGGCTCTCAGACCATTCAACACACCAGTATTTACTACATCTTATAACCATTTCCCACCCCCAATAACACCCCCTCCCAAAAGCTAATACAAAGTTCTTCAGTGCCCACACATACTAAAGAGAGGACAGAGTAGGATGTAATAGGATGCAAATCTGCTTTACAAACCAAACTCTCAGGAATCCCCCCAAAAAAGCACTTCCCCACACCCTCTGCTCCCTAGCTCCAGCGACTACGCCTAACTGTAATTGGCAAAGGACAGGAGCTCAAGGTCACACAAGCCTGTGACATTCATTGAACCTCTCTGTTGTACATTCACCTTATTTAGGAGCCCTAAGTGTTCTTAACTGGCGAGAGGCAATGGCTCCTTACATTAGTCATCTTATCAATCAGTTTATTCTGCAGGAAGTTTGCAGAAGAGTAACACTTTTTAATTGCACCTGCCTACAGTCGCTGGATTCTCCCTCTCCCATAAAAATAGGTGCACTACTAAAATAAATGTGAGAGACGACTCTAGGCTTAGAAACGAAGAAACGAATAACACGATTTAATGAAGCTCTAGATAACAGTAGCAGCTAACGAGAACAAGCCTTTTAGTTGTGATATCAAGCCAAGGCTGTGACATCAGACAAGGGAACCTACTGAATCAGGCAATGCTGCTCTCCGAGATGGACAGGCATTACCAGCCCCGCAATATCTAGCTTGGGGAGGGGATTCTCAGGTAAAAGACTTCTCACAGCCAGAGAGGAGCTGTCATTCTCCCTTGATCGGATCAAATCCAGGTGCTAACAGCAGTTATATCTCAAGACGCCGACCATGGTAGGCAGCTTGCCAAACACTGGGGCTCCCACTCTCTCCTTCCACTCCCTTTCTACCCCCATCAGCTGCAAAACAAGGACCTTCTCACTGGAGCTCTCTAGAGGGTCCTCCTCCGGCCAAGTTCTTAGGGAGTCATCCCTCAGTGAATGGGGGATAGGCTGTAACAGAAATCAGAAGGCACTCTTGGGAATGAAGAGCCTGGAGAAGGTTCAGCCTTACCTCTTGTGCTGTGTCTCTAAGGAATGGGTTTAGGTGCTGGCCCCATGAGTGCCAGAGGAATGTATATATGATCAAGTCATTCCTCAGGCGGTAAGACATGATATACATGGCTGGTTCAATTACCACAGACTGACCTTTAATGAGAATGACAGGTAGGGTCCTACACGCATAAGTGGGGCTCCTCCAATAGAAAGGGGGGCTACACTCACAAAGATAGCATGGTCAGAGCCCTGTGTTGGTGAGTTTTTGTCAATTTGGCACCATCTACAGTCATCTGAGAGGAGGGAGCCTCAGTTGAGAAAACGCCCCCATTAGATTACTCTGAAGCATATCCGTGAGGCATTTTCTTGACTGATAGGGGAGAGTCAGCCCACTGTGGGAAGCACTACCCTGGGCAGTTGGTTCTGGATTCTATGAGAAGGCAGGCCGAGTAAGCCAGGGAAAACAAGCCAATAAGCGGTGTTCCACTGTAGCCTCTGTATCAATTCCTGCCCCTGGGTCCCTGCTTCTGGGTTCCTTCCCTGACTTTCTTTTATGATGGACTATATTACTATAAGCTGTACTAAACCCTTTCTTCCCCAAGTTGTTTTTCTAGGCATGTGCTCATCACAGCAGTAGTTGAAACCCAACAAAACCAGGTGTTCTTAGAGTAGCCAGGGGCTGCCAAAGGAAAGAGAAAGAATGCACTCACCATGATAGGGACAGCACTGGCCCGGGACAGGATCTGTTTGACCAGTCGGTACCTATCATACAGAGGTTTCATAATCTGACGCTCAGTCTTTGTTACCTGAAAAGTAAGACCAGGACAAGTGAGAAGCCAGCTCCCAGGTTATGCTGTCCCTTGTCCCAGCATGCTCTGGACTTTTGTGGTCCTAAGATGATACAATTTACAAAACTTAGTCAAACATATTAGTCAATAATATTTAGCCAATAATAAAAATACTACAGGTTTACCCTGCCAATCATTGGAAACCACCCCATTGGTATACTTTTTTCTATGTCTGAATAATGTGCTATGTTCTTAGCCTACTATGTTAAGTCTAAAACTGCTACTTAAAACTCAAGGTGGGTGGTTGTCGAGATGGCTCAGTGGTTAAAAAGCATTAACTGCTTTTCCAGAGGACCTAGGTACATACAGCAGTCTGCAATCATCTGTAACCAGTTCCAGGGGACCCAATGCCTTCTTTGGGCTTCCGTGGGCTCCAGGTATGCATTCACATGGTGCACAAACATATATGCAGGCAAATTACCCACACATGTAAAAGTAAGTAAATAAAATTTAAAACACCGGCACCCCCCAAAAAACTAAACCCAGAACTCCCTAAGTGGTGATGATATGAGAGGACTCAGCAGGTCAAGTTGCATATTTGCCAAGCCTGATGACCTGAGCTTGACATCCAGAACCCAAATGGTAGGAGAATTGACTCCCACGAGTTGTCTTCTAACCTGTGTATGCTGTGTTGTGCCTCCTCCCAATAAATAAGAAAATGTAAAAAAGAATCCAAGAAACTCAAGGTTCAAAATCTCAGAATGGTTCATTATCTCTCTCCTCTCTCTCTCTCTCTCTCTCTCTCTCTCTCTCTCTGTCTTTCTCTCTCTCTGTGTGTGTGTGTGCAAATGTTTCTATTATAATGCTTGTCATATGGTACTTTAATCAACTCATTCAGCTGCAATTCTTCCACATGAAACTGTTCCCTCTTAAAAGTATGGTTCTGGCAAACAGAGAGTATTCAAGGAACTTCTGTTGCTGGGATCCATTGGATGATTCATGCTCATTTCCTTCATCTGGCACGCAGCTCAAAATCTCTACGCAGCAAGAAAGAATCCAATCCAGTTTCCTTGTAGAGGATTTGAAACCCTTCATCATTTACGGCTTCTCTCCTCTCCACTGTGCTTCAAACTCCAGAAAAAGACTAGATTATCTCATGCCTAATTATGTGTGATTCCCTTTACAAGGAAGGGGCTTTCTCTCTTCTTTATTTGGAAGTTGCAGATCATAAACCAACTCGGTGCAGCCCTCTTTCCTTGTGCCCCATCCTGAAGAGTGATTCTGTCCTCCATGCCACCACTGGTGCTGGCTGCTTTTCTGTCAGCTTAACACAAACCACAGTCATTTTGGAAGGGAGACCCTCAATTGAGGAAATGCCCTGAACAGATTGGCCTGTGGTGCATTTTCTGGACTGATGATTGAGGTGCGAGAGTCAATTCATTGTGGGCAATACCACCCCTGGGTAAGTGGTCCCTCTCCCGTACCATAAAAAACAGGCTGAGCAAGCCAGTAAACAGCATCCTCCACGGCCTTTGCATCCACTCCTGCTCCAGGTTCCTGCCCTGCTTGAGTTCCTTCCCTAACTTCCCTTCACAGTAGATTATATGCTGTAAAATGAAATAAAACCTTTCCTCCCTAAGTTGCTTTTGGTCCTGGTGTTTATCACAACAATAGAAACCTTAATTAAGACAGCCCACCCTGTTCTTCTGATGCCTTGTAATTTCAAACCCTTTTCTATTTTCTTGTGGGATTTCCCACTGTATGCTGTGAATATGTTTTATTACCATTGGTTAATAAAGAAGCTGCTTTAGCCTATGGCAGGGCAGAATATAGGTAGGCAGGAAAACTAAACTAAATGCAGGGAGAAAGAAGGCGGAGTCAGATAGATGCCTTGAAGTTGCCCAAAAAACAAGATGTGAGGTAACAAACCATGAGCCTCCTATTTATAATAGAAATGGGTTAATTTAAGATGTAAGAGCTAGCTAGGAATATGCCTGAACCATTGACCAAACAGTGTTGTAATTAGATTATTCGGGTGATTACAGTGGCTGGGAAATGAAAGCACAGTCTCCATTTCACATAACGGTGCCCAATGTGGGGCATGAAAGAGTCTCACAGGGAGTGTTAGATAACCTTTCCCTGTGCCAGTATTTTATAAGTCAGCCATTGGAAATTACATACGAATCACATTTTTGTTTTGTTTTTATTTTGTAAAGACAGGGTTTTTCTGTGTAACAGCCTTGGCTGTGCTGGAACTCACTTTGTAGACCAGACTGGTCTCAAACTCAAAGAGATCCACCAGTGCAGGGCGGTGGTGGCGCACGCCTTTAATCCCAGCACTCGGGAGGCAGAGGCAGGCGGATCTCTGTGAGTTCGAGGCCAGCCTGGTCTACAAGAGCTAGTTCCAGGACAGGAACCAAAAGCTACGGAGAAACCCTGTCTCGAAAAATCAAAAAAAAAAAAAAAAAAAAAAAAAAAAAGAGATCCACCAGCCTCTGCTTCCCCAGTGCTGGGATTAAAGGTGTGCACCACCAAGTCCCACTCACTTTTACATTCTATCATAATTGTTCACACATTTATCTCCTGGCTCACAATCTAGCTTGTTGAATGTAGGAGCTTATGCTTTCATATCCTGAGTAGGTACTTTAGTACTTCATCTAATGGAAACATTCTATAAATACTTGCAATGTTAGTGAATGAACCTATCTAGGTATGCCAACACATAGATTATACATGTATTCCCTTTGGTTCCTCAATCTCAATGTACTATGAGGCAAAATCTATTTTTAGATTTGGTTGCTGGGTTTCTACATTCTATTATTATTATTATTATTATTATTATTATTTTGGTTTTTCAAGACAGGGTTTCTCTGTGGCTTTGGAGCCTGTCCTGGAACTAGCTCTGTAGACCAGGCTGGTCTCAAACTCACAGAGATCCACCTGCCTCTGCCTCCCGAGTGCTGGGATTAAAGGCGTGCGCCACCATCGCCTGTCTCTATTATTATTAAAAGCTTGAGAAAGTAAGAGTTTCTCAGGTAGGAAATCATATAAGACAAGTGGCTTTACCATTTTTCTCAGTCTTTAGAAGATTCAACTTCAAAGACAGTCTGGATTATGGCAATATGTTGTCTTGTATGGTTTTTGTATGTCTTTCTCAGCATGATCAATAGTAAATCACTTCGGATAAATTGCACCAGCTAGCAGGGTACTGCAAAACATTGTTGGTTTCCGGCTCTTAGTAATAGTAGTAGTAGTAGTAGTAGTAGTAGTAGTAGTAGTAGTAGTAATTTATCCAATAATTGTCCACACTTAACTAGAGACAAGCCCAGGGTAGAAATCACAAAGTTTGGACAGCCCAGTGTGCCTGCCTTTATGTTGTGAGGGTTTTCTCTTATCCTCAAACAAAACTTTTCTACAACATTTGGCTGGTGTTACCTGGATATACAGATGAATGACAAAAAAGTGACATATTTACTGTGATGAAAAAGACAAAATTAGAGCCATGGAATCTTAGAGCTAGGCAAGCCTTGTTCTTTGAGGCTAAAATTGATCACGGCAGAGGGGAATGTATCCCCAAGGCAAGAGAGCTTAGAAAACAACTGGGTGTACTGACTCCAGCCCAGGTTTCTCTCTACTCACAGATACATCATCCCTGAATGAAGCAGGATCTAGCAGGGGGATCATGGGCTCTTCTAAGTGCTGAAGTTTGAACCCATAAATTTAAAAAAAGCAAATCTTTTATAAGTTAAGAATAGTAGGGCATTTGTATAAAGACTGGAATATCCAAAACAACAGCTAATCAGAGGTTAGTGTTTATATATGGACTCATAATTTAAATGTTAACTTGACTATTCTTAATGTTGTATTAGTCAACATGGTTCTGAAACACAGAGTTAAAATATACCGGTGAGGGAAGGAATTAAGAAGAAGCCAGAAGCACTGGTCAAACAACCCATTCTCTCCCCAGCACATTTGTTATGAATGGTGATATGGGGGAAGGGACTTCAATTATTTCTTATATTTTTCTGTGACATCATTTTTGAAGACTTTCAACACTCTTTGTTGAAAAGGACACGCTTTAATAATAGCTCACAGGAAATGAGAAGCTCACTTGTTTTTGAATGTCACACACGCCCATCTGCAGCGCGCTCAGCTAAAGCAAACAGCTTTGCCAAGAGATGTGTAGCTCATGACTGTTTGACTATGATCCTGAGGGCCAATGGCCTGTTAAATTGGAATCTGCACACTCAGAAAAAGCCACGAGTTCTGAACGTCTACTTTATGAGATAAGGGGACTAGAAATGGCAGCTTAGCATTGGAAATACGTGCACCTTTTGTGTACTGGTGTTTGTTTAGGTTTAGGGTTAACTATAGCACATATCTAAGAAATAAAAGTCTACTTTGATTTTCAGATTGGCCATCTATCAAGGTAAGTTTGCTTTCTTTCTGAGGAAGTTAGAGCATTGTGACCCCAAGAGAGGCAGACAGACCCGAGATCAGAGATAAATGACATTAATATTTGTTCTACAATTTGTTCTCTACCTTGGGAGATGATTGAATCTTGATCTATCTGACAGGCAAGATAAAGAACTAATAATTTGTATTCTTAATAACAGGCAGGTAAACAGAGTACACTCTTCCCCCACTGCGATCATCTAATGTCAAGCAAGCAGGAGAGAGGAGAACACGTGGTTGTAGTGGCAATGAGAACCGTTGCATTTACTATGCAACCCCAAAGCTGCGATTTCACGTTATCTGTTTTGAGCTTACAGGTCAGTATATGTGTAAATGTCTCCGTGTGTCTATAATTTCTTTTTCCTGCCGTGACAACCTGTAATACGTAGCTATCAACCAAGAGTTCAAAGGCTTACTTAAGCAGCCCCAGGTTTCTGCCAAGCTAAGTTCCTACAATTCTGAGGCTCAATATCTGCACTGTGGAATGCGGTACAAACCGAAAAAAAATCTTCCCAACTGAAAGCCGTGTCCACAGCATAAACAACAGCAGCAGCCGCAAAAATCCCTCCGCCACACAAACCCGTGCACCAGCAATGAGGTTTGATCCACTTAGAATGCAGCTGTGTGCTCTCTCAGGTGGGGGGCACGGGCCAGGAAGCCCTTGAAGGACTCTGTCAATATTCCAGCTAGAATCATCCTTGCAAGGGAAAGAACTACGCCAAGGGAAAAACAGTGTCACAGAAGCCCCCTGGTGGCCACAAGCGCCACACTTGCGGTCCTGAGCTTCCATGGCAAAGAGGCTCTCTTCCTGCTCACAGCAGTTCAGTTCTGCTTCTCTGGTCCTGAATACTCCAGGACAGAAGGACACAATTTCACAATCTATGAACTCTGGAACACTCGCTATTTGGTTAAGTGCCTTAAAAAAATCTGAAACCAAACTTGGCTGAAACATGAACGTTATCCCAGAGTTCTAGTATCTTTCTACTTCAGGAACAGTCCTGAAATGAATCAGCACGAGTGCCAGCACTAACAAAACACAACATAAAACAAAACAACAACAACAAAACCCTGATATTCTGAGAACTAAAATGCCATGGAGCTTGCCTGGAGGCCTTCTGTGGATATTCCCACATTGTGTGACAAGTTTTGTACCAGTCACTGGGGATTAGTTAATTATTAGGTAAGCCCAGAGTCCTCACCCCTCCCCCAAAGCCTGTGATTGGAGGGATAGTTCTGTGGTAGAGGGTTTGCCCAGCCTCTGAAGAACATGGTTTAATAGTATGCCTTGTTTAAAATAGAGTTTAATATATTATTCTGGAAGCTTCTGTATTGAAAAGAGAAGATCATTTAGAAGAAATGATTAATTTCATTAATTCATTAAATTAGTAGTTACGACAGAGTGGAGGAAGAGTCCTGTATTTGTGGGCTTCATAAAAATCCATGAATCTAAACTTCATGCTTCCTCAGACCTGCCTGAAGGAATTGCTGTTGTTGCATTTTTTTCTTGTCAACTCTCTGAAAAGAAGACTATGAAAAGTAGTAGACAAGAAGCCCGAGTTCCCCAAGGAGGGGAGCAGAAGCCTGTCTAAGTTCCCCAAGGAGGAGAGCACAAGCCTGTCTAAGTTCCCCAAGGAGGAGAGCAGAAGCCTGCCTTACTAAAAGCTTCCCTAGAGTTAGCAAGAAACACCTAACACACACTTGCTAAATACCCAACAACCTCAGATGCTTCCTGATCTGATAAAAAAAGGTGAAGCTACAGTTGAACTTCCCACTTTGGGTTCTACACACTGACAGAAATCCTTTTTACATGGGGTCTGTGCCCTGCAGTGCGGAGAAACTGACACATCGTTCAGGTTTAACCCCTTTATAATATGGCTGTGGAAGCCTCGAGTCTCCTTCAGCTTACAGGGGCTGACTTCCCCTTACTTCAGAATTTCATGCACTCTGTACTCTCCCCTCCATCCTTTACCTCCCTTCCTTTTCAATAGAATATTAGCAATTTAAGTTTAGTTGTAGACTAACTTGTTGGAATTCAATTAAGTTTAAGATCTAATACTTAACAGAAAGAACTCTATTGGCCAAGCCTTCGGAACACTTAGAAAAAGAAAAGGCATCTATTAGGGGCACTATTTCCTGGATGGCACTAGAATATAGAGACTTTCCAAAACCAGACAAGCGACCCTCGTGAGGAGGTTTGGTCCATCACATACCGGCCTCCCGTGGATGCTCTCATAGTACAGAAGGGCTTTCTGCAGAGCCACTTTCTCATTAGCAATCTGGTCCTTGGTCATATCCTGTGTAAACACAGAGGGAAGAAATGAAACGTGAGGAAAACGTTTCGGCACATTCTCGTTTCTTTATTTTGTGAAGCTCATCTAACGGAAGGGTTAAAATGCTCTGTCCAAAGCTTACACGGGAATGAGAACCTCTTGACCTACCACTGGAACACACAGCACACAACACCATTGTCAACAGCTACCTGGATGTCATCAACACCTACGTGGTAGGAGAGACCCACTGAAGACATGGACTGAGCTGAATGCATTCAGCAATAACCTCTGTTCCAGACTATACACTCCGAAAGGTTTGCGTATAATCCCTCTACTCAGAGTCAAGCCACCTATTAACCTCAATAAATTCATTCTGTCATAGAGTCAACAGAGTGATCTGCTCTCAATCAGTAGTCAGAAACCAAAGCACTCACAGGTGAAACACAACAGCTTCCACCTGCTTCTGTACATGTGTGGGAAGTTTTAAAACGTATCTTTGTGCTCATAGGGATTTGTGTGACCTGCCCTGTCCCTTGTCCTCTTCCCTCCTTTCACTGAACTTGAAACTTTAACGCCAGGAGACAGCAGAGGAGAGGATCTCCTGGCTAGAAAGCGAGCTGACCAGGAGGTAAGTGTGCAAAGGTTTCAGCACCAGTCTGCATGACCTGTGTTCTCACTGCATTGGCTGCACTGGGTGAGGATGGGCCATTCCCCCAGGCTCTCTAAGAGCATCACACCTTAATGTCCTCAGGACGGCTGGACTCTGTTCGCTTCTCCTGGAGCTTTCTCTGAATACATTCCAGGGTAGCTTCAACGCTGGGCCTCATGGCTTTATCCACCAGTTCTTGCTTCTTTTCATCTTCTTTCTCTAGCTGGGAACCAAAGCTCTTGGGGAGCGTGTTGCTTCGTTGCCGTGTCCTGGGGGTGAGGTCCTCTTCCGAGATCTTTAATTTTGACTCTAGGCAGACAGATTTGGAAACAGAGATACATGACAGTGAGGTTTGCTTCACCCAGGTTGCCTCAACTGTCAAGTCAATAACAGCTTAGCTATGATTCCTTTTTCTAGAGAGTACTGGATTATAGTGTAAGAGAAAATAAACCAAACTAGTGGGCTCTCTCTTCCTGAATCTTCAGAAGTGTTTCCCAAACTCTAATTCCTGGAAAGTGTTAGCTTTTAGCACCTGAGTTTTGGCTACTGGGGCTTGGGCTCTGATTTTGGAACTGGACAGCTTCATTGCAGTTCCTTAGTGCACGTAGATGTGCTGATTTAAAACCACTGACTACTGTTTTCCATCCAACCTACACACCCCATTTTATTTATTCCAAGTAGTTGTTTCTGGGACTAGCTGCTAACTACAGCAAGCTGTCTGAGGAAACGGGCCCCCACCCTTTTGAGATTCGTCTCTGATGACGAGCCGCTTTCTAGCACTCCAGCAAGTACCCCTTTAGATTATACAAGTGCTTCCAAAGCACTGATGCGAAACCATCCTTCAAAGAGAAGTGTGTGCCGATGAAGACATGTTGGGGAATTCATATCTTATCCAATCTGGTTTTGGGAGACTATGAAAAGTCTTGGGATGGTGTCCCATAAAGATCTGGGAGAACAGGGAAGGGTTCAGGCCTGGGACACCCCAGAGCTGGCACTCAGCAGGGCCAAGGGGTTTGTCTCCTGGTTTATTGCACACCAGGCTTTGCCAGAAGGTCCACACTTCACTTACCTTTCAGCTGTTTCCGGAATTTGGCCAAGTCGTTTGTCCACTTCAGAACCTCTGGGTTGGCCGCTTTATCACTGTGGGAGGGCTGGGAAGGGAAATGTAGAGTAAACATTTTACTGCTTATTTCTGATATTTCCCCAGATTTCCTTAAGGGCAAACGAACGAATCTTTATGATCATGGATTCCTGTGACGTCCATATCCCCTTTTCTATTATTTGTGTGTTTCAGCTTATGAGGCCAATGGAACAGAAAGTGAAGGAGTTTGTGGGCTTACATATACTGGCACTGCCATGGAAAACGCTCTCTTGCCACTGGCTTGGGAAAATGAGACAGAGCCAATAGTGGAAGGAGCCCGCAAGGAGGAAACTGTAGAAGATAATCTTGAATCAAATTTTAGCTCAACAAATAAAATTCCCTTCTTTTATCAGCTTCTGGTATCCTCTGCATCAGTGGTTCGCAACCTTCCTAATGCTGTGACCCTTTAATACAGTTACTCACATGTGATGACTCCAACCATAAAATTATTTCATTGCTAGTTCATCACTGTAATTTTTCTACTGTTAGGACTCATAATGTAAATAAATACCGGCTATACACACTAACTGATATGTTACCCCCAAGGGGGTTGTGACCCACGGGTTTGGAGTCACCGCTTGACGTGCTGAAGGATGTGTTGGTGGGAGGAGACCCCATGGAGAACTCACTCTGTACTTCCTTTCCTCTTCAAACCTGTCCTCAAACTTGCGGATCTTCTTTTTAAGGGTCTGGATCCTTCGTGTGAGCTGCACAGGTGTCAGGTCCTCTTGCTCATCATCGTAGGACCCAAGGGAAGAGCTTCTCCGCCTGCAAAGAGCATGGCCTGGGTTAGCAGCCCCATGAACGACCAGTAGTTATGGGGAGTGGCTTGGGGTCTGAGAGTGTAAGGCACAGAGGAGTGACCCATCTTCTCCCCTTTGTAGAAACCAGGTGGATGGGTGCATTTCTGATTTGACGCCCCACATACGCCAACTATTAAACAGGCCTGTGTGTCTTTCATTTCCACTTTCATTATCAGGGCAATCTGAAATGGGTTATCAGCTTGCAGGTTACATTTGACAGAGCTTTGGAAAGGAGGTGCTAATTGGAATTCACAATGAGATCTGCAGTTGGGTCACAGCTCAAGTATGAATAAGCAGGAATTCCAGTTCAGCTTGTGTATTAGGACGGAGAGCTTCAGGTGTGTCTCTCCACAAGTTCCCAACTTAACTGTTACAAAAGGGCTGGCTGTCAGTGGGCTAGTCATTCCAACTGGTCCAGTGTGGTGTGACTGGGGAAGTTGCCCATCAACAGCATAGAACATACCTCATGAAAGGATGGGAATTGGGGGGAGAAGGAGGCACTTCTGTGTCATCCAGGTACTGCCTGCTCTGCCCATAGGCATAGAACCTGGGGGACAGCATGGGGTCACTATCCTCATCCAGAAGCTGGTGAATCAGGCGCCCAGCCTGTGGGGAGAGGCGGGCTTCATCAGAGTCCACATTCTCTTGCTGCCAGGAAGGGATGGGCTCTGGAAAATACATGTGGGTTAAGAGGTGAGCATTGCTCTTGAGAGCATTGTTACCCAGTTTCCCTGAATGCTTTGCGTGACTGCCCTCCGAGTGGTTTCTCATTCAGACCCGAGGTCCAGAGTAGGCACTATATCTAATTGACATCACCACTGTACCTCATGCCCACCTCTGTCTTTATCTTCATGCTTACTTCCTTTTAAAACAGAATTTCCTAGGGCTACCCCAAGGAACAACCTTCAAGGTGTATATCCAATTGTGTATAATTCCAATTTCCCCAACAGATGAGTGAAACCTTCCCAATCAGGAGCACCACCGAAAGAGGAATGAATGTCAGGGAGAGTGTACGTGCCCTCTGACTCTTCTGATGACTAAGGAGCCATGTCAGACTTGTGAGATCTTATTTATCAAGACTTTACAGTCTCTGTGTGGGTCATTTAGTAAGCCATCTCCCAGGGCCTCTCTGCCCAGGACATGGGATCTGCTGCTTCTTCCTGTACCTCTGCCTAGTATACAGGATTAACATGCTTTTCCCTGTGTCTCTCTTCATGGTACACAAGATTAGCATGCATCTCCTCATGCCTCTCTGCATAGTACGTAGGATTAGTATACTTCTCTTTGGGTCTCTCTACATGGTACATAGGATTAGCATGCATCTCCCTGCATCTCTCCACATAGTACATAGGATTAGCATGCTTCTCTTTGTGCCTCCTTGCACAAAACACAGGATTAGCATGCTTCTCCCTGTGTCTCTCTGCATAGCACACAGGATTAGCATGCTTCTCTTTGTGCCTCTCTTCATGGTACACAGGATTAGCATGCTTCTTCCTGTGTCTCTCTGCATAGCATACAGGATTAGCATGCTTCTCTTTGTGCTTCTCTGCATGGTACTCAGGATTAGCATGCTTCTCCCTGTGCTTTGCCCTTGTCGTTTTAGAATTTGATCCTGGAACCATGGTGGAAGGAGAGAATCAACTTCTCAAGTTGTTCTCTGAGTTCCACATGTTCACTGTGGCCAGGTGCAACACACCCCCTGCCCTGTACAAAACAGATAAATATTAAGAAATGCTTTAAAACTATATTCCAAAGATTTTAAAGCAGATCTTGTATGGCATGCCATTTTCCACTTGTAATACTCTGCATAAAAACTTCAAATGCACTTGCCACTTAGTGATCCCCGTAAAGCTAGTTAGTACTTGCTATGACCTTAGATTCTGGGAGTCCTAGAGTTTGAACCAGAGAACACTTAGTTGCTCCTTCAACTATGAAGCTTGAAAATGTATGCAGCTATGTGGAATAAATGTGCTTAAGCTTTGTATCTAGAAAGACAAGATTATGATCCCAGAATGTCAGAACCAGATTAGCCACATTCTTAAACCTCGCACCTTTGTTACATGCTTACCCAGGGAAGCAGGTAACAGGCATCAAGATACAGATCCTTAACTCAACCCAAATACAGTGTATATAAGTGAAGGTCTAGGCACGACTGACAAGCAGACTGACAAACACATACACACATGTACATCTATACACACACACACACGTAAGTGTGCGCATACTTAAAAACTGCCCCAACGAGTCAAGTGCCCCCATGGTTGTCAAGTCTGAGAAGTACTGATTCCAGGCTGTTGAGAGATAAGGCTACCGGATCTGAAGAAGTTAAGTACAAGTCCCCAGTGAGTGAGAAGAGTGGGCCTGCCCTCTTGACTTCTAACTTCTAAGTCAGGGTTTTGTTTTAGAATGTGTCAGAGCTACAAACATCAGTAATGACTGCTTGAAACTCAGGAAGACTTCACAGCAAAAAGAGGAAAGATTAGCAGGTCCATCTAAAATATTAAGTCATAAAGAACAAGGTTTGAAAAGTTTAAAGAAACTCAAGCTATCTGGGAACAGAGATAAATATTTTTTAAAAATAAAAATGTTCAAGTAAAAAAAGGCTTTTTTATTGAGGCTCAAAACATCAGGCAATGCATGTGGGTGGCTAAGCCAGGAGACAAACATCTCATTCTTTGGACTAATGGTATCAGCTAACTAGCAGGTTTAGGACTGAGTAGCTTTACCAGCATAAAAGCATGAAAACCTCCAGGAGAGGAGAGAGCCAGGGCAAAGGAATCTCTGCGGGAAACATAAACTTTAGTGTTAAGTTGCAGAAGATGAGACTGTTAAACTGTCCAGACCACATCTTCTATTTCCTAAGATAAAAATCAAGTCAGTCCAGATTGGAAGAGGCTTAAGTCAGCCAAAGAAGCCCTGCAGCTGACCACAGCCGCTCCACAAGGGATAAACAACCGAGGGAAGGGAGAGCTGCTTTGGGGGGGGGGGGGCATGGAGCTTTGATATCACAAAGTATGGTGTTGATATTGGCGTGAGAGCATGCTAGTTACTTTGACATTTCTATTCCTCAAGAAAAACGAAATACAGCTTGAAAAGAAGGATCTTACTCTTGATCCTGACACCCTCAATTTGAATTTTCATCCAGCAGAATACATTTTCTAAAATGAAAACATCTTTTGCGTTTTCAAGCATTTGTTCTCTATGGTCATGAGTTCATCATAAACCGACTGAATAAAGAGTGGTGCTTGGGAGCTAACCTGAAGCTGTCTGTCCGTTCTCTTGTTTAATGTAGCTTCATTTCGTGTCTCTGTCCTGACGTAGTCATTTCAATGACAAACAAAACAAACAAATAAAAACAAGCAAACAGAAAATCCAAATACATCCTTTCCTAGAATTACCAGTGTTGAATAGGAAATAAGACAGCTGAGGAATTTTTTGCACTTTCCTACTAAAGCACATAGGTAGGGCAGCTGAACCCATTGTTGAGAGATTAGAGATGTAAAGTCATTGTGAATTTCCACTTTAACAAAGAGGAATGTGACATCGTTGGTCTGCAGATGGAACAGAAGTGGAAAGTTCCCCACTTCTGCAACATGGAACACTTAGGTGAGTGTCCTCCATTTCTCCCTTCCATAGAGCCTCACATTTAAAGCACCTCATTTAAGAAAGTCACACAGTGACATGTAGTATGTATCTCCTATACTAAGGCATCGATACAGCCAGTTCCCCATGTTAGTCTGAAATATTCTAGCTTACATTTGCTAGTGTTCACTCAACCAGGAAGCCAGAAAACTGCCCTGAAGAAGAGTATGTGCTTTACATTGCCTTACAGAGAGCCAGTTACGAAGATGCGTCGGCAGCCATTTCTAATGGCTGCTGGACAAGGGTTTTATATTTAGTCAGTAGCTCCAGAACATTGAAACAAGGGTATTGCCAGAAAAGTATTCAAAGGGACAACAGAGAAGATGCAAGGCGTTACACTGGATTCTCCTCCCACAGCAGGATCTAAAATGAGCACATTTTCATTTTCAAATAAAACTCCCTTCAGCGCCCTCACAGTGAACTCTAGACAGAATCATGCCATTTTTTAATTAAAAATTAATTCATTCAGGTCATTGGCACCATAGCAGGTCATCAGAAATAACAAATAGAAAAGCTGTGGTCCTGCTATCTCAGGGATAGGAATAGGTTCTGAGGCGTCCTAATTCAGACACCACAATTCACAGGGGCATAACGGGAAATGAACTCATCACAGGAAGGCCTTCACCTCGGAGCAATGTTGGTGCAGGGTTTCGAGACAGCTGCCCTCTTATCTGGCTGGAGCCCTTGGCTATATAGAAGAAACTGGTTATTGGAATGACTTATTTATAAGACATCTGAACAAAATTAAAGGAGATGATATTTTCCATATTTCTTTTCCATGTTATTTAGAGTCATCACTGTTGTTACAACATCATAACTTTCTTCTCAGCTGTTCAAAGTGGTGCTCGTCCATCTCAGACTTGGAAAGATGGAGGCCACAATGGGGGGAAGGGATTGCTTTCATAAATTCCTTTTAGTGCTCCAAAATTCAACCTTAGAACAATGGCAGTCTTACTAAATTGTTCAAAAACTCTTGCAATTATCAGATTAATAGAAACCTTAGAAGTCAGCTGTATCAGGCCCAGGTTTAATTTTGAAGGCTCATGCATATGTTTTACCTCTATCTGCAAAGTTATGAAGCAGGGCCTCAATAGGTCTGCTTAAATTGTTGAACAGTACAGGGATGACAACTTGAAGCAATAAGAACAATGCTCTTTGGGGTGACTGACCCTGGGGTTTGCCCATTTATGCATACTTTCTTTTGTTTGCTTTTTCCAGACAGGGTTTGTCTGTGTAGCTTTGGCTGTCTTAGATCTTGCTCTGCAGACCAGAACTCACAGAAATCTCTGAAGGTTGGTCTCGAACTCAAAGAAATCTGCCTGCCTCTGCCTCCCAAGTGCTGGGATTAAAGGAGTGTGCCACCACTACCCGGCTACACATAGTTTCTTAATCAGTTACTAATGTACCGCCCTACCTGTCTTCTATTCCTCGTGTGCCTCAGGGAAAGCTGTCAGCACGACCCTGCCAGGGCCCAGCTGCTCCCTCTTCAAGGGCAGCACTTCCCAATCCAGGATCTAGCTTATTACAAAGAACCGAACTGAGCTTTGTGTGATGGGCAGCACTTAGCGATATGTGGAGGGCCTGCCTCGTTATTATTGATTTTGCTTCTTTAAAAAATTATTAAGTTTTTGAAAATTTCATACAAAGTATTTGTTGAATTTTCCCCAAAAGTAGAGATATTTGTGCAAGAGAAAAGCAGTAATATTTACACGGTGCCCATAGGATGTGGAGGACAGCAGATACTAGCTCATTTAATCCATGCAAAACAATGATTATTTTATAATTATAAATATTATTTATTATGCATTATGATTTGCTGTTGTTGTTACGTCCATTTAAGGACAATGGCATCAAGGTAAAATGGAGACAGAGGCCCACAGAGCTGATCAAGTAGCAGAGCCAGGATTTAAACACAAAGTTTGGTTTTCATCTACCTTATTTGATGGGATGCCTGATTAGTATCCCTTGGGCATGAGCTAGAAGTTAGGAGATGCTTAACTTTTCTTAATTGGATTCAAGGCCAGCCTGGGCTATAGGATCTCACTTTATAGCTCAGGCTGGCCCCGAAGTTGTGATTCTGCTGCCTCTGTCTTCCCACACTGGATTGACAAGTGTGAGCTACCATTCTCATGTCTAAGTGCTCTTTAATTTCAGGGCAAAAAAGGATAGCTGTGTGTTTACAAATCAGCATGCATGGGACTTAATAACATTTTTAATTACACAATTTTAATTACCTTTCAGTATCAGAGCAGTGCCTTTAATTTGTGTAGCCATTTAACTTTGGAGTGTTGAAACCCTACACCAAAAAGAATAACTCTTTGACTGATTTTAGTCTTAAAATGTGAAGGCATGGTTGATGATATGCCAACAAGCAAGCTGAGTTGGGACTTCTGTTCACTTTGCAAGGATTCCACTCCATAGACTATGGGATCTACTTACTGTTTCAATCTCCTTCATTGTTCCCTTGATCCTAAGCTTAAGAACTCAGAGAACATTATTTCCCAGGCACAGGGTGCAGGGCTCCGGCCACAGCCATGCATGCCACCCGAAATCAGCTGACTCTTCCTGGCTCCACCTCAGACTGTGACCAATGACACAGGCCAGGGAGCAGGCACGCAAACCCAGAGTGTCCCTCCACAGAGTGGGTGTGGGGGTGTTGAAGGCCGAGTGTGGATATTGGTCTGTACACTTTGGTGATTATTGCTTCCATCTTTATATTTTGTTGCTTTTCTTTTGTGTGCACAACTTAAACGAGTGTGAAGTTATTTGCTACTAGAAAAACACCTTTTTGTTTCCACTGAAGCTTTAAATAAGATGATTTTCTAGCCATCAAATTTGTTGTTGTCAATTACTCTAGCTTCACAAATTGGCTTCTTTATTTTGACTGTTCTTCTGGCTATGTTCCCGTCACAAAGCAATTTGGAAATCAGAATATGTAATTGCAAAACGGTTGCTGAGAGCAATAACCAAACAGTCAAAATGACCTTGAGAATGAATCCCTGTAGATTTTAAAGGTGCAGAAGTTCAACAACAATCGCATGTGCAAGGGAGAACAGAACGGCAGCGGCAGTTTGCCCACACAGGTCTCGGGCCTGAGGCAGCCTGTAAAGTGTATTTTCACAAGTGACCTTTTAGCAAACATCCTGCCCAGCCTTCTAAAGAAGATGCTGGTCTCTCCTCACTTTTATTCTCTGCAGAAAAATGCTTTAAAAGTAACGGGATAATTTCTAAGAAACTCCAAAGTGGCTTTCAACCACTCTGGAGAACATGTTCAGCTTTATTTTAGGTTATGTGTTTTTTTTTTTAAATTTTTTTTCTTTTCTTTTTTTTTTTTTTAGGTTATGTGTTTTGAGAGAAAATTTTAAATTTGTGATTAACCAAGAGAAATCATAAAAGAAAGTGTGATCCATTTCAGGGGAGGAGCAGAATGTGACTGCACCTCATTTGAATTCTAGCTCCGATTTCTCCTTTTTATTTAAAAGCTAGAAGGTCGACTATATCACGTAAGTGCAAATATATTATTTATTTTCCTTTTGTTCTTATTTAGACATCAGTGACCATCCTGAGACTCTTTGGGGGTAGGGAAGGCAGGTTGTTGTGAATTTATAGATTAAAAAGACATGCGATTATTTCAAAGTGGGCAAAAATGAACGACAAACTAGTTGATAGCCAGAAACAGATCAGTTAAGTTTAACATGAAGCAAGCCAACCATGGCCTCTTTTGTTCTCCGAATATCTTGAGCTGGGGTGATGTGACAAAATTTTGGATCTGCTGCCTAATTATATGAAAATAAGCAGAACGGGTTTCTCAGATTACAGGAGGCAAAATGGAAATAAAACAGTCTTTCTCACAAAGCCCTGCATGCCAAGACAGTAACTAGGTCAACCTTTCACCATGTGGGCTTTTCCGAGGGACTTTGGCCATTAGATAAAAGAGGAGTGGGTCTGGATAGGGGACAGGGAATGCACGCACCAGCAGGGCTGATTCTCATAGCTCTGACTCTCCATTAAGGCCTTATGTTAAGTTATGCGGCTGTTCTGAAGCCAGGAGCCCATTTCTCCCTGGCTGGGGCCTTTAGAAACACACTATGTAAGGTGCTGACCTGGCTTTGAGTGTAGGCAGAGGGATAAAGAAGGTGGTTTGATTTAACTGCTGGAGGGCCCCCTTTGACACAGTTTTGATAAAGCTAACTTCTTCCTCAAAGTAAATTTCTGATGTTTTCACTAGCCATCTCTGGACAAAAAAAAAAAAAAAAAAAAAATTCTAAAACCGTGTCTTTTCAGCAAAGATGTGCTTTCGTTCAGTGTTCTCGTTAGTGTGTCAACCTGGATTTTTTAAATGCATACTTTGAAAGAAGTAAAGCAGATGAAAACATCTTCCTTGAAAACTTGGAAGGTGTACTGCAGGAAGGGAGTGATGTGGGGTGACTGGTAGGGGGCAGCTGAAGATGAGGGACAGTGGATGAGGTCGTGCTATGGCCGGCTTCCCATAGCATACTACAAGCAGGGGCAGCACTCTTGGTGGGTTAAAAACATACTGCAAGGGGACACTAGGATAAAGCAATCCTATTTTCCTTGCTTGTACTGCAATTACTCTTAGCAACACTGAACACAGCATGTTCCTATGCTGCCTGGTAAAGGATGTTCGGTCTTTTTTAATTTTTTAATAGAAACCCAGATTCTTCTGCATGCGTAGCTCTTACTCTCACCCACACAGGCATGCAGCCACACACCTTGAATATACTTATGCATGGTGTTTTTTCAATGCAAGACCACCCCAGAGGCAGAGGATCACCTACCTTCCCAGTTCTTCTCATCGCATAAGGCTGTCAGGTCCAACCGGGGCATTTCAGGGACAAAGCTCTCCTGCTGATCTTCGGCATCTTGATTCCTCTGTTGTTTGGTGTCAGATATACTGGGATGCTCCTGAATCTTCATTGTGGGGCTCTGCAAGAACAGCCCAGTGTCCCCTAAGAGCTACTGTTCACCAAAATGCAAAACCATTTGCAGCGATTCCACGCCTTCTGAATGCAACCTCCCAAATCCCAGCTGCTAACACTTCCATTGCAGAAATAAAAACCAGGGCTTGATGCCCCCTGGGCACTATCTGGCTACTCTCATGCAAAAAGCCTCTGTCCATCTGCCAGCCTTTAACTTTTCTTCTTAGGATTTCCTTGGGCTGCTTCTCTGGACGACTTCAGGCAGCTGACAGGTCTTGCGTGATTACAGACTGAGGCCCGTGAGGAGGAGAAGGAGTTTATGTTTCTTAAAGGAGCATGGCCCACCAGATGGTAAACAACAACAAAAAGCTGGCTACGGTTGCTAAGGCTGCGGCAGCAACATGGTGTGTCTGGCAAGCAGTGTTTTTGCCGCTTAGGTAAACATTCCTGCAAGGGCAGGGGCAGAAGCAGGGGACACCACACTCCTCTGAGCCCTCAGGCTTAGATCAATTAAATGGGGCTGTTTTCTCCAGAGAGAAAATGGGGAGAACAGACTATTCATGGAGGCGCTCTGGGTATTAAAGCATTGTTGCGCAAATTCAAACGACATGGGTTTGGTGTTTCATCTGGGCTAGCAGTGAGAAATAGACCCTGAAAACAAGCCAAGATTACAGGGAGAACAGTCTTCCCCGCCTAGTAAAAAGTAAGAGCCAGCAAGTAGGCGATTTGGAATTTATACCTTACAAATATGCAATCGTCAGTTGTTTTGCTATTTATTGTTCATCTACCTTGAATACTAAAGCTGCATCTGGCTCTGCCATTGGCAGCACCTACACTTGGCTAGGACATCTGATGGGAAGGAAAACCTTCCCTGAAAGGCCGATATTTAAGCTAAATGCTTCTGTGTGTGCGTTAAAAGTAGCACTTAAATTAACTCTTTTGTATCAAACTGTCCTTTGCCTTGTTCTCCTGGCATGCTGGAAATGAAGCGGCTCTGGATCTTCCCACTTTCATGAAATCAGAAATGACTGCACTTGAACAGTTTTACTCAAAAGTGTACTTTTCAAGTAGCACAGATCTGCACAAAGTATTTTCTTTGGGATAAATTAACACTTATTTTTAGTTACCCCATTATCAAAATAAAAAGCCAAGAACATTTGGAAACCGTAAGCACATTCACTAATGTAGGAGATGTTTTTATACTTAAACTAAAGTGCTGTTTAAGGCCTTTGGCTCCTTTTAATAGCTGTCCGACCCACTTTGAGATCACCAGGGGAATATGCAATGATTTCTAATTTTTTTATTATTCTGTTTCTACTGAGTGAATCCTGAAGACTGGCATTTTCTTCACATTGGGAACAAAACCAAACTCCAATAAGGTCGTGCATCACGTGAGAACGTCATGGCAACCTTACACTCTAGAACATTCTAAGCATGTTGTCTTTCTCTTGGGACATGGTCGTATTACAGAAATCACTTGTTCCTTGAGATTAGCCTCAGTGAACCAGGTATTTTAGGGACAATCAGTCAAAAGTCATAGGTGAACATGTGTAGGACCAAGAAAAGGGACGTGTACATAGTAGAGAAGTATTTCTCAGGAATCTTGTAAAGCTCTGTGGAGATTTAAGAGATGATAATCAGAGCCTACAACAGAAAAAGGGACAGCCGGACAGAAGCTAGCATTCTTTTTGTTGCTATAAGACACCATGTAAAGACCAATGAGTAAAATGCCAGGCTCTCAAACTGCTAGTGAGGGACTAGGAGACACAGCATGTATGACTGAATATTAGGTAAAGCACGCTACATCAAAAGATGGGACACACTTCCACATCATGAAAAAAATTCAGCACACGAAGTTACCAATGTGTTTGCCATTAATCAGTAGCAGCAGGCGACTCGGGCAAGAGGTGTGGGTGGAAAGGCTGTAGAGGAGGGCCGGTCACAGAGGAGGAAGGAGTGGATAAGTATGAAGTCAAATAAAGCACAGAACACCACGGCCACAGTGAGAGAAGGGGTTCTGAGGTGGACAGCCCTGAGGCTGGAAAGTGTGATGGCAGAAGCCTAAAGGGCCAGAAGCAGGGCATGGCTGGCAGCCTCCATATGCTGAGCTAAGCACAGCATAATGAAGTACACCATGGTGCTGCCCGACTCAGTGGTTAAGGGCACTGCTGCGCTTGCCGAGGACCCAGGTTCCATTGTCAGCATCTACGTGGTAGCTCCCACTGTCTGTAACTCCAGATCAAGGGGGTCTGACTCTGGCTTCTACAGATGCTTCACACACAGTGCACAGACGTATGTGTGGGCCCAAACACCCTGGCACATAAAATAGAAACAAACAAGTCATAAACGTTTTAAAAATTAAAACAGCATTAGGTCTACGGTGATAAAACAAGGAAAGATGGGTGTTAGCGACAGTGGATGAGGTGTCTTACTTTATCTGTGTGGACAGGGATGGCCCCTTTCCCATAATAACACGCACATAGAGGTGTGAAGGAAGTGAGGGAATGGGCTGTCATTGGGAACAGCATTTCAGGAAGGTGGAAACAAGCATGTGACACTTTGTTTAATGAGGTCTTGCCATTTTTATGTGATTCAGGGATAACAAGTGGACACTTTGAAATAGGGCAAGGACAGGCTACCAGGGTGGGCACCATTCAGTGTGATGTGGGACATCTGCTTCGTGAAACCTAGGTTAACTGAAGTTGATTCTTGGAACAACAGTGGACAAACCCCTCTTCCCGACACCTGTCCCAGCTTGCAACATGATGGACAGATTTGCAGAGCAAGCATGCTCTGTCTCAGGGGAACTCATGCACAGCTTGGCTCTGACTTGCTGGGCTGTGCCCCATCCCTAAGGTTGCTGTTTTACCTGTCCTCTAGTCTGAGCAGCCTGAGTCCTAATTTCTGGCACAAGTGGTCTATGAAGCTCATGTGCTCTCCTGGCCTAAGGTTGCCCAATTGGCTGCTGCACAAGAGTGGGCAGTGATGGTGGTTGCTACTCAGTGGCTACTCAGGCTCTGTAGCCATGTGCAAGAAGACAAACTCCTCTTCCTTCCTGCAGATATCTTGGTGGAGGCACCTTGCCGGGGAAGCAATACTCTCTAGGAATGCTTATCATAGACACAGCAAATACTGCCTATTTCCTTATCTGTTTCTCTTATCCCTTTGGCCACTCAGGTTAACCATGTCAAGGGCACTCTCAAACACCAAAATATTTTTGGTTTAAACTTTTGTTATTTACACATCCAATATCTTAAACGAAATCAAAAATAAATTTAATTGCACAATATTCAATTCAGAAATCCTTCATGCTATGATACAGAGCACAGTGAACCTCCAAATGCTGCCTCACATACAAAACAATGAATCTTTGCTTGATGGAATAATGAGTGGTTTATAAAGGATCCAATACAGCAGGGAGATAAAGATGGGTTCTGGAGGCGGAGACCTGAGGTTAAACAGCAGCTTAGCTTTGTTAAGACCTGTGAGCCAGCCTCTCTGAGCCTTGGCTTCCCTTTGTCTAACCCTGGACTGAGCATCTTAAGTTTGTTGTGAGTGGCAAATGTTTATGGAATGGTAGCATGTTCTGGGCAACAGAATTCACAAGTGAGTAAGGTAGAGAATTGCACGTGGAAGAGAAACATTGAACGTCCGAGTGCCAGTGTCATAGAAGTTATAAAGGGAAAGGGAAGGCTGGCATAGAGCTCATACAGACTGCCTGTCTCACCTGGGTCTCAGGTGACATTCCACATGCAGATCCAGGCCATTAACCAAAGTCCCCCAGTCTCCTCATTGTCAGGACTGCAGCTGGCCTGTTTTCTCTGCTCTGCCCCCTTCCTCAGCTTCTGGTGATAGGAGAATTTATGTGACCTTCCTTCTCTGTTGGGTACATGGACAAGACCTGGTTATGTGGCTGAGGGCTTAGTAGAATGAAGAACAACACTAGAGGCTGCTGGACAAGGCAGCTTTCCCAGGAAAACCTGGTATTAACTGGACACAGGAAACCACCAGCACTTACTGTTTGGGCGATAATAAAGGACTATAGACATAACACATCCCCAAGGTTTGTGAGTGTCACAAGCTCCAGGGGCTTGTGGTGAGCACTGAGTGTCCTGTTTCTCAGGGTCAGTGAGAGCTTGGATTTGAGATGGTGAGACAATCAACTCTCAGTCTTGCATGGCAAGACTTAAATTCTTCCCTTCTCCTCTTTTTCTCTTCCTACTTTTATTTACTTACTTTTCTGAAGGAGGAATAAAAGGGAAATAGGCTTTTATGATGAATGTCCTGTTTGTTATCAAAGGTATGCTTCTAATCACTCTTAATCAGTGGGCTTAGAAGGCATAAAAATGTCTTGAAAGAATTCAACATTTCATTGACCTAGAATTCTGAAATAAAATTATATCTTTCAGATAATGCACTGCTCTTCATACAGTCAATAATCCTTGATTCTCATTCTTCCACAGCAAAAGATTCATTATGAGCTTATTGTTTGAATATTTCAGACTTTTATATGAAGTGTAGTGTTTTCACAATAGAAAATTGCTCAGCTGGGGGCTGGAGAGATGGCTCTGATTAAGAGTGTTTGCAATTCTTATAGAGACCCCCAAGTTCACTTCCCAACATCCCCATCGGGCAGTTAAAAACTGCCTATAACTCCAGCTTTTAGGGAGATCCAATGCCTCGGACCTCCATGGACATCCTCACTCATAGGCATATATATCCAAAGATAGACGTATACTTAAAACAAAACAAAGCAAAAAACCAACTAAACCTTTAAAGAGAAAATGCTTAGCTTACAGAAGACTCCAAACTGTAGGGCACCTCTATAGTAAGCACAAGTCAGAAAATGTATCTCAGTTATATGTTTTAGAAGGTGGACCTAAGAGTGGTAAGGATGCCTTCTTTTCCAGATACCTGTGGTTGTCAATGGGTTTCAGAAAGAAAGAGCAAGCACTATAGGCTCTGTGTCATAGAAATAGAACACTTGCCACCTCTTCCTTAAGTTACCCCCATTCAAACAGCCCAAGGAAGATAGTTTATTAAAGTGCCAATCTCTCCAAGGCCTGCCCAAAGAAACCCTACTTTCATTTGTAGCGTTTTGAAGTGATTCAATTTTTTAATGTCACTATGTAAATTTTAATTCAAACCTCAGGAGAAAGGAACGTGTAACTCTTGGTGACTGGTGCTGCATATGCATGGCACATGTAAGAAGAAGGGCTGGCACTCAGGAGAGTTTAAGATCTGTCCCAGTGATTGTGCTATGACCCAAAGAGATAAGGAAGCCACTGTAAGCCACATGTCATTTGGAGTTATGATTTATAATCATGAAGTTCATTGACAAGACTGTTCTGCTCCACTTTATCCCAGAACAGTTAAGAAGACATCTCCAGGAGACTGGCACGCTTTAGGTTCAATGTCAAAGGGCTTTCTGTGAGCCAAGGAAGATGGCAGGGAAAAGAAGAAATGTGTTCTTTGACACAATCCCTAGAGACAAGGAAAGCACACCACCCTCTTGCTTTTGTCCTGTGGATACTTGAGTTGAAAATAAGCTAGCTATGAAGGAATTATCTAAGAAGCTGAAACTTGAATTCGAAAAAGAAGATGACAGTCTCTACCTAGGTTAGTTTTAAGGAGACAGTCTTGCTATGTAGCCCAACTGCCATTCTTCCTGCCTTAGACTCTTGGGCGCTGGGATTACAAGCATGAAGAACTATGACCAGCTTTCTAGGTAGGTTGATGAAGAAGCATACATTGCAAGAATTGAGTAGAAGAAATATAAGAAGTCTATAGCATTAATGGGGAGATTTTCATTAATTTATAATGGCTTCATGTGAATGTGCAGTTTTCCAAGGAGAAAGATGCTAAATTTTTAGATTCCATTTTTAAATAATTTTTTTTACTGGTAGAGATCAAACCTAGGACATTGTACATGGTAGGTGAATGCTCTACCCTCCATTCTAACCACAGTCCTGTCAATTACTTCATTGGCTCTTACCAACAGGCTAGGGACATTCCCAAGCACACTCAAGAACAAGGGCCATGCCCTACCAGTTCCTCTTTCTTTAGCTACTCACCTCACAATGCTGAGGGTCTCCACTACCACTCCCATTTTCTTTGCTATGAACAACAACAAAAACACATAAATTGTCCATTTATTTTATAACCACTTTTATCTACTCATACTATAATTTTCTTTTAGAAGTGGCCAGAGTATCTCTAAACCAAATTCTTATAAAACTCAAAAATAAAATAGAAGAGAAAGTTAAGATTTAGGCAGCCTAGAGATGCACTAATCTATGAGTAGAACAACACATGGGGACTCATGGCAGCTTCATGACTGCATGCTCAAGATCTGTAGATGCTCAAGACAAAGTTTCGGCATTGGTGGGCTTGTGGGGAGTGGAGGGTAGGGGGTGGCCCTAGTCCCAACACTAGCATTTGATAGATGCTAGGAGAGGAAGGGTCAGTTTTATTTCAGGGTGTGACCCCACACATCAGTGCAGTTCTCACATCCAAGAATATTTAGACAACACACTTGGGTTTGTCTGTCTGTTTTTAAAAACATCAACATGATGTTGGATGGGTCAGGGAGAAGGATTGATTTGGGGAAGTTGGATGAGAGAGGTTGAATATGATCAAAATAGATTTTATGAAAATTTCAAATAATTAATAAAAATATTATATCTTGTTTCTTCAAGACGGTGTCTCTCTGTGTAGCCCTGGCTGTGCTGGAACTCACTCTACAGACCAGGCTGGCCTCGAACTCAGAGATTTGCCTGCCTCTGCCTTCTGAGTGCTGGAATTAAAGGTATATACCACCATTCCCTGGAAAAATATTATATCCTAAAAATAATGCACAAAGAGAAAGAAAACCTATATAAAAACTACACACAGATGTGATTATTAGCCATAATAATAGAGTCTGTATGCCAAGTACTTTGCAATAAATAGTGCTGGCCACACACAAACCTTTCTATCTACTCTTTTTTCCCCCCAGATCTTATAACTCACATTGTATTTAGTGAAAGAAATCTTTTCATGCCATTGTAAACAGGGTAAGAAGAAAATTCTAAAATTACCTTTCATTGGATCTCAGTTCAACAGCTTCCGGTCCTGGTCTTCCATGGGACGGCACAGAACTAAGACTGTCTACGTTCTGTAACAGAACAAACATGGTTTGCTATGAGGGAAGGAAAGAAAATTCACTTTCAGATAGAAAAGCCAGAAAAAATTAGATAGGAAACACTGTATTAAAATGATGATTATTGGCACAAAGGTTTATGGAGTCCTGTCATCCCTTTAGCATAGAAAACTGACACCATTGTGGAAATGGCTTACAGTAACATCCACATTAGGTAAAAAAGCCTTTACGGATAAAGTGTAAGAATCAGATTGCTAGAAAATCAGGATGGTTTGCAATGCAATGGAGGATCGATCTTGAATCTAGTCAGAACTTATATAACCATCACTGTTCATTTAATATCCTTTTCTTCTTAGTCTGTGTCATTGTCGTTTGAGACAAAGTCTCATGTGATGTAGGATGCTCTCGAGGTGATCCTCATGCCTCCATCTTGAAAGTCCCAGGGCACAGTTATGTACCCTCATGCCCAGTTTAATTTATTCCCGTTGTGGAATGTAATACTAATATATCCTTGTGTAAACAATAGGCAGTGATGAATAGAATGGTCTGGTTATAAATGAGTTTGGTCCAAAGGCCTCTCTTGGGCTTGGCATGTAGCTCAGCAGCAGAGCAAGGTCATGGTTTCGACTGTGCGCATAACAAAGAAGTGCATTTCTTATCTGCTAATGGGGAAGTGTAAACTAGTGCAACTACAATGGAAGTCAGTCTAGATGTTTCACAAAGGATTAAAAATAGAACGATCACATGACCCAGCACTACCACGACAGGGCACATACCCAAAGCACTCCGTATCTTACCACAGAGACACCTACGCATCCAGGTTTAGTGATGCATTATTCAGTGCTAAAAGGGCATGAAGCCCGCATAGATGTCCATCAACAGAAGAATACATAATGAGAATGTGGTATACACAATAAAATAAAACCATGAAATTTGCAGCAAAATGGATAGAACGGAAAACATGATGTTAAACAACGTGACCCAGTCTCAGAAATACACAGACACATCTTCCCTTTCATATGAGGACCCTAGCTTTTAATGTTTGTGAGTCGAACAAGTAAGAAGTTCAGGGAGCAGGTACAGAGTTTGAAACTAGATAGAAAGAGGAGGACAAGGAGTGTGAGGAAAGTGGGGGGAAGGGGTGAAACGTCTCATGTGACATTGAAGTGGAAAGGAGGCTATAGGGGTGGGAGGGCAAAAACGAAGGAAGGAGATGGAGAAAAAAATGCAATACAACCCAATTCTTTACAAGTCAATACTTTTTTTTTTTTTTTTTTTTTTTTTTTTTTTTTTTTTTAAAGAAAAGCACATCACAAGAAATCTGAGCAGTTTCTCCTTGGTGCCACCTTTGTGTTTGAGCTATAGCTTCCCTTCCATCTGAAAAGGCAGCTAATAAGTTCTTCCTTTTAAACAGATCTTGCCCTGTTTATATGCAAACCTAAGAGTCCTTTCCTTTGTGTACCATTGAATACAGAAAGAATGCTTTGGCTTCTGCACTCTGTGTTTTGGCAATTAATGTTTAACTTTCCTATGCAGGGTCTATGACAGAGAGAAAGAAAGGCATTAAAAAACACTGTGACAAAGTGTGTTTGGGGCAGCTAAACTATGAAAGTGATGAGGGTGAGATCAGTGGTCTGTCTGGGTCACGTTTGCCATTGAACTGCTGGGGCCCAGCATAGCTCAGCAGGAACGATCAATGTGAGAGCTGTCGCCTTGTGCAGGGTAACTCGTATAACACAAAGCCTAAACTCCAAAGTCTCGAAGAGCTGCAGAGAGAGAGAGAGAGAGAGAGAGAGAGAGAGAGAGAGAGAGATAGGTAGAGGGAGAGAGAGAGAGAGAGAGAGAGAGAGAGAGAGAGAGAAAGAAAGAGACCCAGAACAGCTGCCATCTTCAGCGCAATGCTCCAGGCATGCTCTGGGAGATTTCTTTCTCATTCCAGTTCACAGGAGGGAGCATTGGGAGATTCACCAGCTAGGCCTGGAAGTCACACACATCATGTCTTACATCTCAGCAGGAGAAGCAGAATACGTGCTGTTACTGGGCATATGGTTACTTCATGACTGGAAGAAAAGGGTGCAGATGGGAAGAGAGAGTGAGCTCGCTCTTCATGGTGCCTCTTCACAATATCAGTAGTTTTTTGTGTGTGTGCGCATGTGCACACGGACACATCTATGCCTGCATGAGTGTGGATTCAGAGGACAACTCTATGGGCCCACTTTTCTCCTGCCATCTTTTGGGATCCGGGGATCACACTCAGGTTACCAGGCCATGTACACCTGTTGATCACCCTGCTGGCCCTAGCCTATATATTTTCAGCACTAAAAGAATAAAAGGCACAAAAGTAAGCTGCCACTGATTCTTTACTAATGAGTTCATATCACAATCTCCTATCTTGAACTCAAGGTTAGAGTCATGGACTTGTTTTGACTGGCAACACTACCATGACCTTCAGGGTGACATGTTTATTCAAAGGAGGCCTCTGCCCTTGTCCTCCAAAAGCTCTGTCAGCTCGTACAGCTTTTGAAGACAATGTCTTTTAATTTGTCCTCCAGTGTTTAAGTGTTTCAGAATTCAAGAAGTCCTTGTTTTTTACTGCTGAGTAATATTCTAATATGTATATATTCCATACTTTCTTCATCCATTCTTCCATTGAAGGGCATCTAGGTTGTTTCCAGGTTCTGGCTATTACAAACAATGCTGCTATGAACATAGTTGAGCATATACTTTTGTTGTATGATAGGGTCTCTCTTGGGTATATTCCCAAGAGTGGCATTGCTGGGTCCAGGGGTAGGTTGATTCCGAATTTCCTGAGAAACCACCACACTGCTTTCCAGAGTGGTTGCACAAGTTTGCATTCCCACCAGCAATGGATGAGTGTGCCCCTTTCTCCACAACCTCTCCAGCAAAGGCCAGCTGGCCTGGGTCTGAAAAAGCATGGGATAAAACCAGACTTGCTGAACATAGCAGACAATGAGGACTACTGAGAACTCAAGAACAATGGCAATGGGTTTTTGATCCTACTGCACGTACTGGCTTTGTGGGAGCCTAGGCAGTTTGGATGCTCACCTTACTAAACCTGGATGGAGGTGGGTGGTCCTTGGACTTCCCACAGGGCAGGGAACCCTGATTGCTCTTCAAGCTGATGAGGGAGAGGGACTTGATCGGGGGAGGGGGAAGGAAATGGGAGGCGGTGGCAGGGAGGAGGCAGAAACCCTTAATAAATAAATAAATTAAAAAAAAATAAAAATAAAATTAAGCTCATGCAAAAAAATTTTCTATATCAAAGATGTACAGTTGCTTTTGTGGTTAGAATAAACAAAAGGCAACAAATTAAACAGCGTGTATTCATCTATGTATTTATAACCTACTGACAAAAAAAAACCTCTTTGTAAAGGAAGTCTGATTAAGGCTCACAATAACCCCATCAGCTCATCAAAAGATTGCTATAAAATAAACAAAGTAGAAAATAAGACAAATGAATGATTTATCATGGCTTGGCCTACTTTTCTAGAATTCTGAGTTGACATCCTTGACGCCATCAAGGGGTAGAAACAAAGGGAGACAGTATAATGTATGGTTAGGATGATGGTGTGGTTTGGGATCTTTGTGTGTGGTTAGGATGATGGTGTGGTTTGGGATCTTTGTGTATGGTTAGGATGATGGTGTGGTTTGGGATCTTTGTGTTTGGTTAGGATGATGGTGTGGTTTGGGATCTTTGTGTATGGTTAGGATCATGGTGTGGTTGGGATCTTTGTGTACAGTTAGGATGATGGTGTGGTTTAGGATCTTTGTGTGTGGTTAGGATGATGGTGTGGTTTAGGATCTTTGTGTGTGGTTAGGATGATGGTGTGGTTTAGGATCTTTGTGTGTGGTTAGGATGATGGTGTGGATTGGGATCTTTGTGTGTGGTTAGGATGATGGTGTGGTTTGGGATCTTTGTGTGTGGTTAGGATGATGGTGTGGTTTGGGATCTTTGTGTGTGGTTAGGATGATGGTGTGGTTTGGGATCTTTGTGTGTGGTTAGGATGATGGTGTGGTTTAGGATCTTTGTGTGTGGTTAGGATGATGGTGTGGATTGGGATCTTTGTGTGTGGTTAGGATGATGGTGTGGTTTAGGATCTTTGTGTGTGGTTAGGATGATGGTGTGGATTGGGATCTTTGTGTGTGGTTAGGATGATGGTGTGGTTTGGGATCTTTGTGTACGGTTAGGATGATGGTGTGGTTTGGGATCTTTGTGTACGGTTAGGATGATGGTGTGGTTTGGGATCTTTGTGTACGGTTAGGATGATGGTGTGGTTTGGGATCTTTGTGTACGGTTAGGATGATGGTGTGGTTTGGGATCTTTGTGTGTGGTTAGGATGATGGTGTGGTTGGGATCTTTGTGTATGGTTAGGATCATGGTGTGGATTGGGATCTTTGTGTGTGGTTAGGATGATGGTGTGGTTTAGAATCTTTGGCTTTCAATTTGGTTTCCATCAATTGCCAGCTGTGCCTCTTCTTGCATCTTATTTCCTTTTATGGCAAACCGCACTAGCAACACCACCGAAAACAATGTATCCAGGCATGTTAAGCTCCTCTTAAAAGACTGGTCCTTCCCTAAGGTATGATGAAAAAGGACTTGCTCTGGTGACCTCTCATCATATTCAAAGTCAAGTGCTGAACATGGCTGCAAAACGTCAAACAACAGGGGCTCCTCCTACAGAATCTGACATTACCAGCCATCACACTCCCCTCTTAACCCAGACCCAACCACAGCAGCTTCCTCACATCAATAAAAAGAGAAGGCTCCTGTCCCTTCTGCCTGGACATGGCGGACCTAGGGACTCCACGGGCTTATTCCGTCCTCTCTGACGTCCTGTATCAGTGCCATCTTCAATGAGGCTTATCCTGCTGACCCTCTTTTCTGCATCATTTTTTAGCACCTCCCCTCACTGTTTCTTCTCCTCACCTTGATTTATTGCTTTCCATAGTTGGTAAATTTTGCACCTGACTGTATTTATGTACTCGTCACCCCCCTTATCCTCTGAAAATTCACACTTCAGTAGGCGGAACGTGTGTGCCTGGTTTGGCCACCACTCATGTCCTCAGGCCCCACAGGAGTGCTTGCTGGAGACTGGCGTGACTAGGCCAGCATTTCACAGTGACCGACATTTTCCCATTTGGCACCGCGTAGACGATAACTGACATAGAGTTTGGACGGGATCTCTTGCTATATTGCACTGCACTGAAGATCGAGTTTAAAAGCACTGTCTGTATTGCATGGGTGATTTGTTTTGCAGCAGCGGATGGAATGGTCCAATGGGGGCAGAATGGAGGTGTGCAGACATGCTAGTTGACTGTTTGGACTCCAGACTAATTACAAAAGGGTATCAGCCATGCACTGGAAAGACAATGGGGAAAGGACTGAAAATAGTTTATTTTCAAATGACCTTTAATTTTTAATGTGCGTGAGTGTGTATGGGGTGAGGCCTAAGCTTGCCAAGAAGTGTATGTGGAGGTCAAAGGGCAACTTACCAGAGTCAGTTCTTTACTTCCATTATGTAGGTTCCCGTAATAGAACTAAGATAAGCAGGCTTGGCAGAAAGCACTTTTGCCTGAAAGCCAAATTACTGGTCCAGGAATCAAGATACTTTCAATATAATCACCTACATTTGACAACTAGAGAGTGGGAGGAGGGGCTGAAATAAGGGAAAGGAAAGAGCGTGGAACAACTAAGGAGGACATATTGAGGCTGCATAAGAACAAGGTCAAAAGAGACCACAGAGCAAAAGGAAAGCTGGTTTGAACACGTTGATGTTAGGTGTTAGCGAGGCAATCCTGATCTGGAACACATCTGTAGAGATCGTGGAAAGATTAGAATGGGAGAAGATCAGAAGCAAGGCCCTGACGTGGAGCTGACGTGGAGGTGTCAAGGTTTGGGGAACACTCACATCCAAGCAGGACTCAGGAAGGGGAGCCAGTGAGGCCCCAGCAGAGGTTTGGGGAACACTCACATCCAAGCAGGACTCAGGAAGGGGAGCCAGTGAGGCCCCAGCAGAGGAGTCAACAGTCACTCTGAGAAGGGGCAAAGAGAGATCAGTGTTGCAGAAAGGCCAAGAGACAAAGGGACACACACAGGCCACAACAGGCCACTGCAGAAGGGTCTTAAAGGGCTAATTCATAACCTAGAAAACTTGGTGTCTGCAGGAACGTGTTAAATTTGACTACAGGGCTGAGTAGGTAAAGGACTACAGCAAAAAGTGCAGACAGACGGCTGAAGTAGTGAGGGACTGGGCCCTGGAGAACAGGGACAATCTGAAGAGAAACCTTCACTGTGTTCCCTTTTACCTAAACTTTAGAATTTTAGTTGCATTTATTTCACAAAAAGTCAAAAGAGATAATGATATCCTTATTTTACATAAATAGCAACTAAAGTTTCATAGCATACCTACCTACTTGGGGCAATTTGTTTCAGCAGTGCTGGGGATTGAATCCTCAGTCTTACACATGACAGTCAAGTGCTTGAGCCCTGAGCTGTACTACTCTTCTCATTTGCCTAGTAATAGAGAGATAAAGCTAAAACTGAAATTGAGATATAACCACCAGCAAGACCCATTCTCCTCTTGTGAGTCTCCACTGAGATTTCAGATAGTGAGTGGCAGCTGTGGTCTACTGAAGATGAGATGAGATCTACTGAAGTCTGCTTTGAATACTTTCAATATAGTGCTTGCTATAGGATTATATAGTCTAATAGGATGTGTTGAGAAATAAAGAAAAGAGTGATAATTATTTCTAGTAATACCATAATATTATGCAACCATGTTCAGGTAAACATTTTCTCTCAGTCTTGTTCCTGGGAATGATGAGTTGTTCACTCTCTCTCTCTCTTTCTCTCTCTCTCTCTCTCTCTCTCTCTCTTTCTCTCTCTCTCTCTCTTCTCTCTCTCTGTCTCTCTCATACACACACACACACACACACATGCACGCACACACATGCATGCACATACACACACATACACAGACACACACACACGCTACTCCACAGCTTACTTTAAATGAGGGATCCCATACTGGAATTGCTGTTCCCTTACTTACGATCTAAGTATTCAGTCACCTATATTTCATGCCTTCGTGTTTGGAATGAAGACAGCTAACAACACTCTCCTATCTATTGGAAAGATTGAAATTAAAAAGCACTTCAAATACAATTGCCAACACTTTCTATTTTATTAGTCTTCTTAACCATAATTTCTAATGTCTTATAGCTAAAACAATAAAGTTGCTTCTAATTTTCCATGATTATGGATAGAGTAATGATGAGAGAATTAGCGTACAAGCGTGTCTCCCGTGTTTAGAAGGAAGATGCATGCGTCACTGGTGGCTCTCTAGTGACACCGTTAGACAGTTCTAGAGAGAGCGTTTGGGGGATAAAGAGATATAGGCCTATAGAGATGAGTTTGTGGAAACCATGCGTGTAAGAGATTGTGTGTGAGTATGAGTGTGCAAGGTGTGGAGGGTGTTTAGTAAACTGATATTCAAAGGAGTTTTTTTGTTGTTGTTGCTTTTTTTTTTTTTTTTTGCTTTAAGGCTAGCCTTAGAAGTAGAATACAAACAAACAAACAAAAAAAAATCATGTAATTGAGTCAAGTTAAAAAGAAAATAAAATGGCCAAAGACTTAGGATTCTTTTAGATTAAAGTAAGGGAAATAGTTAAAACACAGCCCACTATCTCAGTTCTGTCACTAGAGACGACATGAAGCCGAAACAGAGCAACCTAACGCTGACTGCCAGCTCACTGTCTCTGCTTTCTAGCTCCGAGTGGACTATTTCCTAGACCCCAATGATCTCAGTGTCACCACATCCCAGAGAAACCAAAGAAAAAGACCCGGACACCAAGCCAGTGAGTGCCGGTGAGTTCTGTACACGGTTCTCCTCCTTGGCTGGCCTGGGTCAGTTAGGCCTCTATAGTGCTTGTCCCCTGCAGTTATTCTCCTCCCATTTCCCTTGAATCTATACCAGGATTTCTCTTCTTAAAGTCAACAGTGAGCTTCACTTTGTGAATTCAAATGGTCAGACTTGGCCTCATCTCTGACCCCTTCTCCTTAAGAAACTCAGTTAACTGGTTTCTAAGACTCCAAACTGGCCTCATTTCTCCTCTATTTTCTGGCTGCTTGTTATTAAATCTCTTTCATATGCTTATTTTCCCATTCTCTAAGTGTTGCTGTGCTCAGTGTTTTTTATCTTTATCTGGACCACTTTCCCACCCACATTCCCTCCCTAGTTATCTCCTCCCGTGTACTGTCTTTAATGTCTCTAATTCTGATGTTCATCACACCTGCCTCCTTCCCAGACACTTTGCCTGAAACTCTAGGCCCAGAAATCCAATTGCCTCAAAGATAGTTCCTCTTCCATGTCTAACAGGGCACTCCATCTTAACATGCCCTGAAGGGAACCTAGGGTATCATTCCCTATACTCTGTCTTCGCCTCATAAATTGGCAGCACCAAGCTCCTGCAGGGCTGGCATGCTGCCTCTGGTATAATTTTAGTTCAAACTGTTTATCACAGACCAGGATTATGGCCAGAGCATCTCACTACTGTCCCAGCTTCTACCCTTGATCACGTGTGTCCATCTTCAATTTAGCAATAACAGCAAATTTAAGTAATCTACATCCCTGATCAAAGAACACGTGACTGGCTTCTTACTCATAGTGAAGTCACTCCTCCTAATGATGCTTGAGAACCCAGTTAATCTGCTCTCCCATCCCCATGGCCTTCCTCTCTGTGATCTTTTGACTTTCTTTAGAGTCTCAAGTAAAGAAGTTATTAAAATACCTACTTACCAAGAGTCCCTCATGATTTTCACTGAGCTCCGTGAGCCTGGAACTGGATTTCTGACGCTTGGGTTTACTTCTTTCCCCGGCACAGTCACAGGTGTCCTCCGGGAGTCTTTCTGCTTCCTGGCTGTTCACAACGCACTCATCATAGCTGTGGAAGCCATAGGGGATATTCTCTTTGTTGATAAGTTCCCTGAATGGAAAAAAAAGTTTAATCGTATTTTAAAATGTGAAGGGGACACTTCATAATACAGTGACCATATCACACCACATAGGAATATCGTAGTCACCATATCACGTCACACAGGAATATCATGATCATGGGCTTTGGCTTATTTGTTCTTTTGAAACATTAGTATTTTAAACACTCCTGTAAGAAGTTTTCACAAAATTAATGACTTAGAAAAGTTTTATTTTAATCTATACAGTAGATCAAATTAAACTACCAATACGACACTATAGTTTACTAAGGCAGAAATGATTGAGAGTCTCACAGCATGGCTGAGTTAGTGTAATTCCCTCACTCCAAACCTGTATCTGGAGATAAATTAATTTGGCAGCCCAAGAATAGACACCATATTTTACTGTCAGCTCTCCACATCTCCCAGTGAAAGAGAGCATTAAGTACTTATTCTGCAATAAAATTCATACCATTAGACTATAATAGAAAGAAAATTATAAATTAAAAGCTACTATCATATTTTCAAAGTTTTATCATCTATAGAGACATTTTGTGCTGTCTAATTTGGTCATTTTAGAATGTAGAATGTATATGTCTATATTTACATATATATGTGTGTGTATGTGTTAAAATTGTGTGAGAATTCATATACAATTATCCGAAACACATAAAAGACAAACTGTTGTGGAATATTCTTTTACAGCGTGCAAAGATGTGTCACTGTGATTGCTTTGGTAAAAAGCTAAATGACCAATAGCTAGACCGAATGTATAGGTGGGACTTCCAGAAAGCGAGAACGAACTCTGGGAAGAAGAAACGCAGGTCGCCAGCCATATGGAGAGGAAGCAGGATGGGCAGTACAGAATAAAGGTAGCTGAGCCACAGAAAAGAATGTAGATTTTAAAATGGGTTAATTTAAGTTATAAGAGCTGGTGGGACAACCCCATGCTATAGGCCGAGCTTTCATAATTAACAATAAGTCTCTGCGTCATTATTTGTGAGCTGGTGTTCTTGACGAGAAAGTTCATCTACAGACAAGCGAATTGAAGAGAGGATATAAAGTTGACAGTGTCTAGCATGCGGGGATCACACTCATGCATAATATCTTCTGCGGATGGCTGCAGAAGTATGATTGCAAATCCAAAATATGTCTCATCCTTAAAATTCTGTCTTCTTATCACCCCGCATACTTCCCAAAACTACTATGTGTACATTATAATTTTTAGTGGAGATTCTATCATGCTTGATACAGACTCATCTGCATCCCCTCACAATTCCTATGCCAATGTTTTGATGCCTAATAAACCCATGGTGAAGGAAAGGCCTCTCAAGTCATTCAGTCTAGTGGAAGTCATTATGGCAGGACATCCAGTGTGAGTACTGTCCATGCAAGAGACACCAGGAAACCATGTGGGGAAGGAAGGTCACATGAGGACAGTGCAAAGACAGTCCTGTCAGGCCCAGGACAGTGATCTGTCTATACCTTGATCATGGACCTGCCGGTCCCTAGGTCTGTGAACAAGTAAGTACTGTTGCTTAGGACAATCAGTTGGTGTGTTTGTTATAGCAGCCAAGCACGCTAGTGAAGAGCTGATGTTATAGTCATTTGGTACAATGAACCAATAAGCAGAAAAAGGTGCTGAAATTGTCATGCAGCAAGGTGGCAGGACAGCTGTGCTTACCTGTGTCAGCTCCCCAGTGGGAGATCTGTGCTCACATCAACACCCGTGTGTCTCAGTCCCAGTGCTAGTGAGGATTTGGAGCCCAGGAACCCACTCATTTCCCAAACACACCTCATATTGCTGTCATATTTGACATGAGTCAAATTTTACCTGGACATAGAATTCTAGACCTTTCCTTTTAATTACTGGATCCTTGCCCAGGGTTCCGTTTTTCCTGGATTTCTTTCTTCCTCTTTTATTGCATACTTAATTTCTTAATAATATTATTTATATATAATAATAACGACATTTATCATTCCTGCAATTGAGCATGATTTCCTTTTCGCTTTACAACAGGATTTTAATATAATATTTTTTTATAAAAAATACAGGCATTAAGTTTTCAGGTCATTATATTTTGGAAGATTTAAACTACTTTCATTTAAAGATGATGTCTTGCTTTTAAACAATAATAAAATAGAGACAAACATGCATATTCCTGGTAACAAGCAGATTCTTTAAGCAAGCAAATTAGATGGAAACTTTTATATACTAGATATATTTCTCAAACATTTATGCTTTTATTTTAGATACCAATTATTTGAGTTTGATTGTTTTTTTAACTTGTAAATTTGACAACAAATCATTTGCACCAGAGTGAATGATTCATAGTCTCTGTCTCTCTTCAGTGATACTTATCTAAAAAGTTACAAATGGCCTCAGTAAGACTTCACCTACAACCAGACCATCACTGACTGGGGACAGTATTTAACTGTCACGGCTATAAGTAGTGAGATGCAAAGTAACATAACAAAACAAACAGATTTCCTTAAAACATGTTGCAACTATTCCAGGAGGCTCACAGTTTTGGGTAAAATATTATAAAGTCTAGATTAATTGTGCTTTTATAAGAAAGTAAAACCTGATGAAAATCTTAGCTAAATTGATTTAAATAGTTATAATTAAACCATAGCAATAAGAAACTCCTTACAAGCTATAATGACTGGCCTTGATGTTTTCACAATTTATAAAATATTAATGTCTCTATTGGGGTTATCAGAGACGATCCAACATTCTGAAGTCATTAATGATGTGGTATGCTCCTCTGCATGCTGTGAATATGTCTGATTACCATTGGTTAATAAATAAACTTCTTTGACCTATTGCAGGACAGAATATAGTTAGGTGGGAAATCTAAACAGAGATAGAGGGAGGAAGAAGGTGGAGTCAGACAGACACCATATAGCTGCTGAAGGAGAAAGATGACAGAACCTTATCAGTAGTTACAGCCTTGTGGCAATATACAGATTAATAGAAATGGGTAAATTTAAGATGTAAGAGCTAGCTAGGAATATTCCTGAGCCGTTGGCCAAACAGTCTTGTAATTAATACAGTTTTTTTTTGTGGGATTATTGGGTCTGGGTGACTGGGAAATGAAAGCACAGTCTCCATTTACATATTATAAGAAGAAGGAAGGCAAAAGAAAGTTCTGAGACTGGAATAGAGTTGTTAGAAAAATCAGCAGCTAGAAAGTATGCAAAGCAAAAGGGTGAGAGATGGAAAACCAATGGAGCTGGAATGGATAGCACAGATGAGCAAAGGCATCAGGAGAGCCCGTCAGGGAAGAGAGGGTGGCCATCGCAGACTTCAGACTGTGGTAAACTTACAGCCATGGCTCTGGGACTGTGAGAGCTAAATGACCTCACAAAACCAAAGAAGCTGTACAGTGTGTGCTGGAAGCTGGGGAAGTTCTGTCTATCAAGTCTGTGGCCCAGCATGTCAGGAGAGATAGGACAATGCAAGCAAGGAGCAAAAGGACGGGACCAGGTGCCCAGGAAAGAGTATTGTGGTAACTTCTGTGTGGTCACCGTACACAGCACCCTAGGAGAACATAAATATTTACATCCCAAGACCCTTTATACAGCTGCAACAAGATCAAGATAGGGACTAGAATGAGCAGTGATGGGGAGGACAGAGATGAAAAATTAAGATTAGAGTTTCATGGGTAGACTGCAACAGACCAGACTCCTCCATTCCCCATTTCTCCTGCTTCTCCAGATGTTGCTAATTGAATAAAATTAATATAACACATGTAAGAAACATCCACAGCCTTGGGAAGCCCAGCTCTCCAAGCTCTCTCAGAGGGAGGGGCTAGCTTGTGGCTCACATTACTTGGCCCCTACTCATTGTTGACCGTATCACCTCTGCCTGCTCCCCGCAGCCACCACTGCTACCACTAATATCTTCTTGCTATGCTACCACTTCCCACCCCACAAATGCATCTGCTGTCCAAAGAGAGGGTGGAAAATAGGCTGTCATGACACTTTGAAAATAGCTTTAAAAATGCTAAAGTAGAACATAATAGTTATGTTAATGAATAAATTATATTTGTAACATAATGAGACAGACAGAATGCAAATGAATTATGCTGCTAAATGTTTTCTATAAATATGTCAGGGACTGATTTCAAATGTGAACATTTTTGGGTACTGCAGTTTTTCTTTTTTCTAAGGAAATATTATAACTACTCTTTTCTACCAGTTCTAACAAAAATATTTAGAAAATACTGTTTTATTATTTAGTTATTTTGAGATAGGGTTTCCATGCAGTCCACACTAGCCTTAAGAAATCTCTTTGTAGCCAAGACTGGTTTTGAAAATTCCTGATTCTGATTCTCCAGTCTCTACTTCCCAAGTGCTGAGGTTAAAGGTGTGCACTGTCATTTCCCACTTAAAATTGTGTTTTAAAATAAAGTTTGTTTTAAATATTAAATTTTCTATGGATGCATAGCTTTTTAATACAAAATTAGTCCATGAGGATATTGATTAAATCTATACTTAATAATCCTCCAAATAATCTCAGAACTAAAACTCCTTATCCAACAATTCAAATTCTGAGATCTCATAGTTAAAAATCCAATTTGGGCTGAAATTTTAACACAATTCTTAAACTAATAAACTTTTTTTCCTTGTAAAATCAGTGGGTTAGATGACTGATTCTGCTGTTTGCATGAATTTTATTTGTTAACATAGCTGTTGAACACTGAAATATTATATATCAGGGGATTTACTTACATGGCTTATCTTCTATGACTTTTCTACAAAAAGAGAGTTGATTGATAAAGATTTGCTATAGTTTATGAATTCAGGGGGTGGTAGTAGAGGGGGATGTGTGAAACTAGGGTTAACTTCAGTCTTCAATGGTTAGTAATTAAAAATATTAACCACAAAGTAAATGGAAACAAACTTGGAACATTCCAGAAAAACATGAATATAATCAGTTAATGATACATTATAATTTTCCTTGGGAACCTGCCTTATGGCTATTACTATGAATGGTGATTTGCATTCTTTACTAAAGCCACTAATGGGGAATAAACTCTTTGTAACACCATTCTTAAAATTTATGCTGCAAATTTTAAAGTTTTAAAGTTAAGTAATATTATAACATAGAAATTAAGCTTTTTTTCTGTTGATTAAAATGTTCAGCTTTTAAAAAAAACACTAAAACTTCAAGAGGATGATTGAAGAGGCTCCTTATAGAGTTGGTTACTTGTAGGATCCACAGGAAAATGATTGCTGAAGTTGCCTACAGAAGGTGAGACAGACCTTTGGAGTTCCTGTTTCATGAAAGAGCCTGTCAGACATTCTTCAGGACACAGAAGAAAGTGACTGACAAACTGCCAATATAGGCAGAACAGTCTTTGAAATTTCCTGTTTCATGGAAAAGTCTGCTGAATTCTATGGGCCTGTAGGCTGAAGATGGATACCCCAATGATACAGAAGAACTTTGGGTGACTGTCCGGGCAGCGAGATGTCTCTGTCAATTCTAGAGTTTTAGAAGTTGTCTACAATGCATTTCCTGTTTACTTAGGTAATATTATATCCTTCTGGAGTCTTTGATGGAGTTGAAGAATAGATAGTTATAGTTTTCCTTAGGTATGATAAAAGATAAAGTAGATATAAATACTGTAACTATAATTCTTGCTTGGTAACTGTTCTGTTATATGTAATCTTGCTATATTAAAGTTAAAACCTTCCTTTTTGTTTAAACAGAAAAGGGGAAATGGTGTGGGAAGTCCTTTTGTATATATGTTGCTTTTATTGGGTTATGAATAAAGAAGCTGCTTTTGGACAATGGCTTAACAGAATGTAGCCAGGCTGGAAATGATAGAGAATAGGAGGAATCAAGGAGAGGCCATGTAGCTGCTTCCAGAGACAGATGCCTCCGTTGGAGCCTGCCGAAACTTTGCTGGTAGGCCATGACATTGTGCTGATGCACAGATTAATGGAGATGGCTTAGTTTAGGATGTAAGAGCTAGCCAATAAGAAGCTAGAGCTAATAGGCCGAGCAGTAATTTAATTAATACAGTTTCTGTGTGGTTATGTTGTGGTCAGGGTAGCCGGAAATGAACAAGTGACCACCTACTACACATAACCATGTGTTAGAATTATTACAGGGGTGCTCCAGTATTTATCAAAGGGAACTCTGTTGATTAATAGCTAACTTCATGTTTATTAATAAATCCACTTCATGTTGACTTATACGGAAGAAAGAACCTCTGGACAGAATTTCTCTAAACAAGCTATTCAACAGAATGTTATGAAATAAATAAATTAAGATAGATATCTAGATGAGACTGAGATACTAAGTCACATAGAAATTCTGGCTAAATTGAGAATGGCCATAGCGAAAACTTGTACAATTTTAACCTGGGTACTAAAATGAGAGGAGCAGGTGGCATGTGACATAGTGACTGACTTAAAAATAGAAAGAGAAAACTCAAGAAGTGAGAGCTGATGGCAGCTTACTTGTCTCGGCCATGCCAAACATCATCCTGCTTCTTAAATTGATGCCCTCGATGCCTGGTGGGTGTTGAAGATGGTGATGGTGGTCCAGTTTCTGAGTCTTCTGAACTTTGATCTCCAGAGCTGTTGACATCGAAAAGATGTTCTTCTACTGCTGACCTGATGGTTCTTTCTAAGAGTCTAGTTAAAAACAAACCACCAAGTTAATGAAGCAATCAAGGTTACCAATGAGTTCCTTTAAAATAGACCCATAGTTCAGAAGTATCTCTTTTTCCCACTGAAGGCATTTAGTACTTCATGAGCAAAGACAGAACAGTATGCTCATGTAAAACAATTGCTTATTGCATTAAGTTAAATCATATTGAGTTAAATCACACCAGGTAGTTTGTCTCATTTTGTGAGCCTGTAGTGACTGAAATGCTCAAAGCAGATGTAGCAACGATTGGGAGGATGTCAGGAAATAAGAGCCACTTAAGGAAAGGTAGAAGTAGAAAATTTTCACTATAGAGCAACAGTTGAATATCTTTACAAAGCACGGTTCCTCCCGATGCCATACCAGATCTGCAGAAGGTGTCGGTCTGATTTACAAAGTCTATATATATATATACACACCTAGTATATATTTAGAATCTCATTAAGATAAAGTTAAATAGGGATTAGTAGTGCTTGGGGTGGGGGACCCCCAGCTCACCAGAACAATTACAACTCAAAGGCACGGCAAATTGCTTTACATTTATAATCAAATCGTGATTGACAAAATTAAAACTGAGTTCACGCGAACACATCCCAAAATATGCTATTCAAATAGGAAGGATAGATTTACTTTATTAAACCTAAGGAAAAAAAGGTCAAGCACAAAAGGCCAAAACAGTGCACAGTGAGATACAAAGAGGATAGTTTTGCCCATTGTCACTGCTCTGCCTACTCTCACAAAAACTGTGGGAGTTTTCCTGTGGCAGAATCATTCAGTGTATCTAAGCAGTTAGTCACCATTTAGTTTAATTCTGAATACGCTGGTATGGAAATTCTTAATTTACACTACACTCCTCAATGGTTGCTTTTTACTACCTAAAATATTCACAGGTTTTGTGTTTATTTGTTTGTTTGTTTTTTAATAGCTAGACTGAAGGGTACCTTCCTTTAAATAAAATGGTTGTTGCTTGCTTTGTTTTGAGACAGGGTCTTGCTACATAGACCATGCAAGTCTTAAACTCGCAATCTTATGAAACCACTAGCCCAATTTTATCAAATGGTCTTTAAGAACTTCAATTTAAATTTTGCCAAATAGACAGTTTTATTAATTCTTAATTAATTTTTATTAAAATTACTTTAAGACAAGGGGCACATAAAGCCTAACTGAGGTAGTCACTGCAACTTTTTGTATTCAGTGCTCAAAGGGACTCACCCGTGTAGGGAATGTAAATAAGTTAGCATCACATAGAGAGTAACTCACAGTGGCACCAAAAGCATGAGGAGAGAGTATCAGGCACAAGATGGGCAAGAATGTGTCCATCTTGGTTCAGTTCTGGAATCTTAAAGGTTTACAGAGCCAAAGACAGTTAGTTCTGCCCTTGTTTGCTTCCTGAAATAATGGGGGAAATCATCTGAGATTCCAATTCTCTCCAGTCAGTGCTTCTTCCTTTTTCTTTCTTTCCTCCGTATCCAACCTTCTCCACATTTAACACTAGATTATCACCTGAGGAAGATGTTATGAGTAAGTTTCATGTGTCCCAGAAAAACAAAACGAAACAAAGAGGTAGGGGTGACCGAAAGGCCTTTGGACCACAGACTATTTATCTAGTGAAGTGGAGACATTCCAGGTAGTGTATTAACATTCCTAACATGTCTCTTGGCATTGGGGAGTGTAGGAAGTTAAGGTCTACCAGGCTGAGGGATGCCAACCTGGAGTCTGCCTGGCACTGTACGAGAGGTCCTGATTGTGCCTAGTCAAAGAGGGGTGACTACTATGTGATGCTGCCTGAGAGACTAGCAACAGGTGCTGTCAGAGGTCCTGATTGTGCTTGGCCAGTGCGGGGCGACCACACATATCTACAGATTGGAAAGCCTGGGTACTGGGAGGGTATATAAAGTTCTCCCAGTTGCTAAATAAACGAGTCTGTGGCTTCCCTTTCACCCGACTCCCAGCGTCTATGTTGTTGATGCCATGCCTTCTCATCCCCTCTCCCAAGGAAGCCCTTTCCTGAGGAAGCCCTTAGGGCAGAGCAATAGGGGAGATGAGCATGAACATGGCAGAAAAGATCCTGTGTTAACACAGCTTGCACTTCTACAGGGCAGGACAGAGGGAACAGTGTGGCAGTGTGCCATCTGTTAGTGGGTCAGGAAGAGATTCCTGGAAGGGATGAATCAAAACATGAAAGTTCTGGCTGGGCAGTGCACAGCCAAGATGAATGTATGTCACAGAAATCAAATCAGTCTGTCTCAGCAATAGAAAGTCAAGTGACCAAGGAACCACATACAATGAGGTCAGAGAGGCAAGCAAGTGCAGATAGCCCAGCCAGGGGCAGTGCAAAAAGCAGAGACATCCTTAGCCTACATGCCCCTAGCCTCTGAGGGAAAAACTGTGCCAAGCATAATTACCCCAGCATTGCCACTGCTGTGCAGAGAAAGGGTGTGGTGCCACCACAACTTTGCTTTCCTTCCTACATCCCAATAACAACACAAATAAAAGGACTGCAAAAATCCTCAAAGGCAGGGCCAAGGCTCACTCTATCCCACAGTAACCCTGGGGATGGCACATGGCAGGCACTCAATGAATGTCACCTCAGTAAAATGAATGAAGTGGGGGAGAAAAGCCATGGCTAATGCTTGAGCTTTACTTCCATTCTCCACAAGCTGCCTCCAGGGAACAGAGATGGCTTTGTAAACATTAACTGAACCTGACATTATTTCTACTGAAATAAACCAAGAGCTAATAGTGCCAGGCATAGTGACCCACTCATCTACAATCCTAGCACTGGCGGACAGGCAGGATTGTGAGACAAGGGCCAGCCTGGCCTACATTGCAAACTGAAGGCTCACCTAGTATACATAGTGAAAATAAGAAAGAACCTAGTTGGTAGTTTCACATGGGGTAGGGGGATTGTGTGTAGTTACACACAGAGCTACTTTCTGGAGATGAACGGCTTAAAATCTACTGCTTGTTTCCTATCTTGATCTTCTTGCTGTGGAATCTTTTTGTACACTGTGAAGGTGTGTCACTCTGATTGGTTAAATAAAAAGCTGAACAGTCAATCGATAGGCAGGATTTTCAGGCACAGAGGATGCTGGGAAGAAGAAAGGGGAGACAAGAGGAGATGCAGAGAAAGCAGCATGGGCAGTGCAGGGTGAAAGTAACTGAGCCACAGAAAAGAACAAAGAGTAGAAGATATGGGTTAATTTAAGTTGTAAGAGCTAGTTAGAAATAAGCCTAAGCTATTGGCCGAGACATGCTCCAATCTTCCAGTTCTTCACAACATTAAAATTGTTGTTTTTCTTCATTAATAAATGAGAAAAGGCATAAAGAGCTTCAAAATATGAAAACAAATAACTTACTCTCCAGTTGTTGAAACATTGCTGACTTGAGATACATGAGCACTGTGAAAAGAAGCAGAGAGAAAGAAAATCAGGTTGACTGGGATCAGAGATAACAAACAACATCTGAAGGGATGCCGGGATGGCAGAGCCAGTCAGGTCCCACAGAATCCTTGAATATCACCAGCCAGGGTAAGAGCTCCTTTGCCTGTGTCACATGCAGAGGCAGCTTGTTGGCTTCTTCCAACACAGACCCTAGAAACCACCTCATAGCTCTAAGCCTGATGCTGCATTTGAGCCTTGTGGCCTTCTCCTTCATGGTGCAGGGTGATTGCTGATGACTACCTATCCACTGTCACAGGCCTGCAAACATAGGTGTGTTTCTAAAACTGCTCAGAATTCATGGGGGTCAGCAGGGTCCAGAGGGGACAGAGAACAAGGAACTGGCATTGCTTTCTACAAAACCATTTCCAACCTGTCTTTTCCACAGGTGAGTGTTCCTCCCTGTACTCCTCAAGATGGAGACTGTCAAGTTCTGTGAGAGCACACTGTAACAAACGATCTAGCATATTTAGCTGAACTTTTATAAACTTCTATTTTCTGAAAAGCCTGGTTGCTTTGGACTAATTAAAGCAACTATTCCACATCACCTATCCGAGCCCCTCCTGCTGGGGGAGCTCCATGTTTACCAAGCCAGGGGAGGGTCCAGTTTCAGCTATCTGAAGTATCTATCATACTTCTCCCAGCCCTCCATCCCAACCCTATGCTTGATCAAGATCCAAATTTCTATGCCCAAAAAGGAAGTCAAACATTGAGTAAGTTGTTAAGTCTACCAAGCCAGTTTTGATAAAGTGGCCTCTCCCTTTCTCTTCCTACCTTGCAGAATACACAGGAAGAAGATGAAAGTGAGTAGCGATCACTACCAGGTGGCTGCAGTTCAGCCACCAGAAATGCTAATTCATCTGGGGTCATATGCTAATTCATCTAGGGTCATATGCTAATTCATCTGGGGTCATATGCTAACTCATCTGAGGTCACTTCCACACATTCATGTATTGCTTCAGAATCACCTAGGTTCTGCTCCTGTGTAATAATACATTGCAGAGCCTTCATGTTGGGACCTGCCACTTGGAGGCACCTCACCACCACCACTGCCTCCACCACCACCACAACCACCATTACCAGTACCAGCACTTCCACTCCACCGCTAACACCCCTACCACCCCCCTACTACCACCTTCCACTCCATCACTATCATCTCCCACCACTACCACCCCCCCACCACTACCACCTTCCACCACTACCACCCCCCACCACTACCACCCCCCCACCACTACCAACCCCCACCACTACCAACCCCCACCACTACCACCCCCCACCACTACCACCCCCCACCACTACCACCCCTCCACCACTACCTCCCCCTCACCCCACCACTACCACCACCAAAACCACCACCACCACCATGCTACGTGTAGAAATACTTATCCTAGGAGTCAATAATCATATACCAGTCCCAGGCCATTTTCAACAGATGAGGTGCAGTTATAACTTATGCCCAAAGATAAGAAAGTCCTAAAACCATTTTACTGAGCAAAAGAAGAATAATAAATACATGTATACATAGGTAAAAGTCCTGAATCTTACAGTTATCAGATACTGTGCTAGGTGCTTTTGCCTGAATTTCTCTCACTTAGCTTAGAGTGGACTTTAGAGGTATGTGTTGTCGTTCCTATCTTCAGTGAAGAGGTTAGAGAGCCGAGCAGCTGCTCTGGAGGAGAGATGCAGATGAGCACGGGGCTCGGAAGCTTTCCGCTCTGAACCTGAGCTCATTACCACATACACTGGGGAATGTTTGCACGTAAAGGTGAAGGCTTACCATTTGACTTTGCCTTTTGGCCACAATGCCTGTTAGTCACAGTGATTCCCAGGTTCCATGGCCAACAAGAAACTCTTGTTGTATCCGTCCTGAACTGGAATAGGCAGTTCCCCTAGGGATGTTTTGTGGGTAGCTCTCCATAAATTCAACACTGTATAATTAACTCCTATGCTCCTCAATACAGTTACACAATCTCTGTTTGGGGAGCCAGAATGGACTAAATAATGACTAGGGAAGACCTAGAAAAGCAGAGTCAGATATGCTAAATGCTAAAGAGCCTTCCAAAGGCAGCCACCAGCCAGTCTGGCCGCTGGCTCCCGAAGAAGATGTATTTTCTCTCCTCTTTTCTCTCCTTGGTTCTTTGTGTTGTCCTTGTCACCTGTTAAAGAAGAAGATGCATTTGCTTGTTTGCTTTGTGCTGCCAGGGATAAACAAATGGCCTGCCACATGCTAGGTGGTTCCCTTCCACTGAGCTACGGTGCCAACTCCAGACTGGTATTTTTGTGTTCCTTTGTTTTGTTTTATTTATTTATTTATTTTTTCCTCCAGGGTAAGGAGAAGCAAAGAGTGAGGAGGAAAAAGCCACCGAAACAAAAGGACGAGGTTTCGACATTCCTAACTCTAAATAGGTGCATTAGATAGAGCCTCAGCACGCACAGGAATGACCCATGCCCAGGCGATTCACCGGGACTAAGAGAAGGGGGAGCAAAGATCAAATGTTTTGCAGAACTGGGCAAATGCTCTACTACTGAGCTACAGTCTTTGCCAGACTCTGCAGTTTTCATTAATTTCCCAGTCACTCCCTAGCTTCCAGTTCACAAAAGTCTGCCTGCCTCTGCCTCTGGAGTCCCTGGATCAAAGGTGTGTGTCACCATGCGCACCTACCTTATGTTAGTCTCCATGAGTGAAAATCAGCTCAGATCTTCTTCATAACTTACAAAAAAAAGTGACTTGAGCCATCAGAGTCAGTCATAGAGATTTCTCTTAGGGATATAAAAATGAACAAATAGTACTAATAGTTACATCACCTTCATTTTTGCTATATTTATTTTCAGTCAGATTTATGCTAACTTTATGTTTTTACTTTTAAATGGGATATAGAATTTCTTGTTTATGTAGCTTGGGCATGATTTTAAGGAATGTAAAGAAGAGCATATTTTCCATTGAGAAGCAGAAAAGGCAAGGTTCAGGTCGTCACTCCGGAACTTAGATGAAGTCTTAGGCAGGCCGCTGATTAGCTAGGCTGTCTTGGGCTGGTGTCTTCATACAGAAATGAAAGGCTTGGCTAGTAATATCTGTTTAGCTCAAAATTTAGTAACACTGCCTCAGATTCAAGTGCACCACCCCCAAATTTAAGTCATTATAAAAGATTAGAACTACAGTTAGTTTTATGGCACCGTTAACAGTCAAACAATTTTATTAAATACCAAATGGCCGTGGCCAAGTATCCAGCCATCTTTACAATTCCACAGGCTGTGCTTAGCATTCAGCAATAAGAAACTTTAATGACAGTAACAAGGGCTGCTTTTAAAGCTATGGTTCATCGAAGGAGAAAATTTAAGGCATTGCTATAAACTAAAATGCCTTTGAGCAATAAAGTTAACGTATAACATAATATTTTCTTTATTTCATGAAGCTTTTAAATTCTCTCTATAAAATAGGAGTTGATATATTCAGCTTCATTACCATGCCTGGTGTTAGTGATGATGCGTCTGCATGTTCTTTTGGAACAATATTTTATTAAACTAGACTCTAAACCTAGAAGCTCTATGTGTGCTTTACAAGCTCTACAAGTGTGCTTTCTGGCACACTTCTGTTCCTTTAGTCCTTGTTTCTATCAGCAGAATCTAACCTGCAGTTTCTTATGATAATTAGGCTTAGCAGCATTGGTCTCTAGAATTTGCATGTGCTGAGATGTGCAGCTGCCTATTGACAGGTGAGGCTTCTATTAGAACTCTTGGTTTGAAGAAAAGGAAAACACACACACAGACACACAGACACACACATGCACAATGCATGCATGCACACACACACGGCATAAAATCTTCAAATCTGCAAAATTAGATAAAGATACCCTGGTAAGTCATGAGCTGTGCATCCCCTCTTGGTTCATTGTGTTCTATTAGGTGGCACACTAAGTCCTAAGGACAGTACCACCACCGTAACAAAACCCACAAGGGCTAACAGAATTGCATTTCTCTATGGTATGTAACATACACACTTATTCGATTAAAAATAAATCAACAAAGTGGTAACTGAATAGTGGCTTTCTCAATTTTACGATCTTCGTGCATTCAGCAGAGTGTCACTCTTGAAAACACATTCCATCCTCATACTTATTCCCTTTATTTTAGCCTTTGGCCATGATTGCCACAGGCAGAGGGGTCAGGTGGCATTTTTATAGCTATTATCTTAATATTAGTTGTATCATCTACATATGGTGGATATTATTAACATCTTGAAGACAGTTTGGTTTTAAATATAGTGTACATAATACTGTACATACCACATAGAGTATAAACTAATGAACAGGAAGAAAAATATTTATCTTCATACTCTCTTATGCCACACTTTCTATTGTTTTAAATATTAAGCATATTTGAAAGGGCATAATGTAAAGAAAGGAGTTTTAGCTTATGCTCTCCTCAATACTTCCCAGTCTGCAGACATCTTTTGTTCGGCTCTTTTTGATATTTGTTTGTTTTGAGACAGGATTTCTCCGTGTAGCCATGGCTGTTCTGCTGTTCACTCAGTAGAGCAGGCTGGCCACGAACTCACAGAGCTCTGCCTATCTCTACCTTCTGAGTGCTGGGATTAAAGGTGTGCGTCATCACCTCCCAGGTCCTTTTGGGATTTCTAAAGAGTTCTCAGTTTTAGGTACTTAGTATATTTGTGCCTAAAAAGAAATACAGAATTTTTTAGTTTTTATTGTAGGTCATTATTAGCCAAAATTATTAGATGTAACAGAAAGGTCATATAGATACTGGGCCCATTTTACAGATTGGTAACTGATACTCAGGGAAGCTGATCTCACTCTGTGTGGTCTGGCATATTAGTGCCCTCACAAAAGATGCACATTATTCTCAAATAATCTGCTACTTCCAGAAAATTCTGGAAAAACACCTGTTAATATTTACCCTATTAGAAAGTGCTTCAAAGGCTTGAGATCTTTGGCAAAGAGCAAGCAAAGCATAAATCCTGGGGATACTGCAGCCATTGGCAGGAGAAGGTTTAGGATCTATGTCTTTGTTTTCTTGCTGTGTCTCTTTGTAAATTTTGTTACGGATGTATTGCTGCATGTGCAGCCCCCATGTCCATATGGATTTACAAGTTTATCTTTGTTAACGGAAGAGTTTAGATTCACACGCTTTGATGCCATGTTATTCGACACATACTAGTTTGCATCTTCCATTTTTTTCGATTTTTTTCAAGACAGGTTTCTCTGTAGCTTTGGAGCCTCTCATGGAACTAGCTCTTGTAGATCAGGTTTGCCTTGAACTCACAAAGGTCCGCCTGCCTCTGTCTCCTGAGTGCTGGGATTAAAGGCGTGCGCCATCACTGCGTGGCTCTAGTTTGTATCTTTCACAGCTGAATAGTACTTGGTACATTTGCTTTGCCCTCTAATCTACCTCTCAATGAGCAGGCTAAATACTATGATTCCTACTTCAATTTCCAATCATACGGTTTACTCTTAGACTTCTAGAGTCTAGTTTTCAGCCACAACCATCTCTTCTGATATTACTTCTTCCATAGTTTTAACTTTTCTCCTAGTCTTTATCAATCTGGAAGAAATTCTCAGATTTCCTCTTCATTATATATGTGACTTTTAATTTTAGCTTATGGTTTTGAAAATTTAAAAGAAAGTACCTATTTTATATGTGCGTGCGCGTGTGTGCCTGAGTGTATGCATATGTATTACAAGAATGCAGGAGCTCAGAGGTCAGGGGAAGTGTTGATTCCCCTGGAACTGGAGAAACAACTACTAGCCCCCATGTGGGTGCTTGAAACTGAACCCAAGTCCTCTACGAGAGTAGCAACTATTCTTATCCACTGAGCCATCTCTCCCACTTTTTTTTTTGTTGAGAATCTCATACATGAGTACTGTGTTTACGCCATTTTCAACATCTCTCTCCCCTGCCAACTCCTCCTGTGACTCAACTCCCTCTCAAATTCACGACTTCTTCTTTGCAAGCTTTTAAAGATTTATATATTTTATTCTAGGTGTATGATTGTTTGGCTTGCATGTATGCATAGATACCACATGTGTGCCCAGTACCCAGGGAAGGTAGTGAATTTCCCGGAATTGGAGTCCTGCTGACTCCATTTAGCACTGCTTCTCTGTACTCTTGTGGCTGGGACTGGATAGCTCATGAAGCTCAATCTTACAGAAAACTGATTCTTCTTTTCTCATCAGCCATTAGTTATTTGTAGCTATTCATCTAGGGGCTGGATTTCATGAAGTTTCCCATCCACATTGGCATGTCAACTGATGTTGTCATTATACAGGTCTTTTTAGGCAACCATGATGTTGAGATTTCATGGGTGCAGTTTGGCCATTCCAGCAAGATATCCCCAGTGGAGGAATAGTGGCGCTTTTATTTTCAGGGTAATCAACAGCTATCTAATAGGTCTTAAAACCTGGTTAAGAGTAGAGAATTAATGCCTGGTACCGTCAACCTAGTCAGTTCCCCAGGGCTCGAAAGGTATTAGAGGAGAAGTTAATACTACCATTTCCTAAACTATATTCTAAACACATATACCCACAGGCCAGTATAGCTTTCACCCCCAAAACAAAACAAAACAACTTTGCAAGAAATGGAAATTATTACAGAGATCTATGTACTATACTGATGAAAATGCCGAGAAAGAGTGACCATGAGATGCTCAGCTCCAGCTGATGTATCCATGACGCAGCTAACATACCTAAAACTCAAGGAAAATCACAGAAGAGGGTTAAGAGCCAGAGAACCGGGATACCTGCTGGATAGTGTCTTATCCTTGATTTTAAAAAGTATCTGATCTCTACTGCTTCTCACAGTTTTTTTAATGCACTTGTCATGCCAATTTAACCAACTAAAGTGTTAATGTCAACGCACTTCCAGACCTCTTTGTCTTTCATTCCAGATCTAACCACGTGTTCTCAACAGATTCTCACTAACATTCAAAGAGGTTAATCAGATCCTTGAGAATCTTTTGAGAAGATTAACAGTATTGCTTTTCAAGCAAAACATTGTTTTCATATTAAATTTTCAGGGAGGATCATCTTTTCCTTTAATGTGTAGTTTTGTTTTGTAAATCTTAAATCATTTCTTTGTGTTAAAGAGTTCTTAAGGGGCAACAGTGGATCAAGACACCATTTCCAAATAACCTGGGTGAGCTGATTTGTTCTTAGTTTATGTCATTGTCCAAGTAACTGTGGGCAAATGTCCCTGCTGATTAGAGCCAGTACCCGAGTCTGCCCTAGGACAATGTGGTAAGTTTTCTCGGGCAGATTTGCTTGATTGTTCCACGGTTAGGAGTAAACTGGAGAAATACACACACACACACACACACACACACACACACACACACACACACAGAATTAGTTTGCTTTTGTGCAGTATATACTTTGAAGCACACTAAATCCAATAATCCCCTTGCTTTGAGACCTTTTCCAAATGCTTTGGTTAAGTAGCCAATGTCCCAGGGGTATCCTCTCTCCTTTCCATTGTTTTGTATGTAAGTATTCTAGTCTTTGAATAGATAGTGAAATTAAGAAGCTGGTGGTGATAGAGCGGTGAAAATGAACACACAATTATGTTCTGATGACTCAAGCCTCTGCTCCACTGGGAAAGCTCCACTTGTTTTTCTGTTCAGGGAAGCAGACTGTAAAAGCACTCCAATTCTGCCCTCTCCCAAAAGTTTTCTTTCTGTTTCTGGCTATCTACCTTGACCAGAAAATGGAACATGAAGACCTCAAGGTGCTCATTCATGAGCAGTCTTAGACGCCTTGGCTTTCTCTGTAGCATCGGCTCTACGTTTACAGCATTTTTAAGATCCTTAGAATTTAAGTAGGAATTCGGGGGTAGTCATATCAGTGAAGGTAGTCAGTCACCTGCTTAACTACAAGCTTTTATGTTACTCCAATTCAAGTTCCTACAGAGAGAAGCTCATATGAAGTCATGGAAGGGAAGAACCAAATGGCAAGAGATTTAGGCAGAATGGATAATTTTTAATAAGGAAAATTTGACTTTGCTTTATCCTGCCAAGGGAGCCAAGAAAGCCAAGGGAGAGAAGCATTAAATTTTTATATGGCCTATCTTTCTCAGTAGAGTCCAAATACAAGCCTATAAGCCGGGCGGTGGTGGTGCACGCCTTTAATCCCAGCACTTGGGAGGCAGAGGCAGGCGGATCTCTGTGAGTTCGAGACCAGCCTGGTCTACAAGAGCTAGTTCCAGGACAGGCTCCAAAGCCACAGAGAAACCCTGTCTCAAAAAAGCAAAATAAAATAAAATAAAATAAAATAAACAAATACAAGCCTATAGTTTTCATTAACATTGAGAAAACTGAGTGCAGAATCTCTATTTACCTCTTACTATGCAAAAAGTCTGAGCAAGGATGCTAATATATCAAGAACTCAGGGCCAATTTTTTTCAAAACTGCCAAAAAGTATTATAGTTTCTTATCTTTGGTCATACTGGTAGGCTGGTCTTCAACTAGGTCTGCACATGAAAATCTCCTATGACGAACCTTCATCCGGCAGTGGATGGAGATAGAGACAGAAACCCACATTGCAGCACTGGACTGAGCTCCCAAGGTCCAAATGAAGAGCAGAAGGAGGGAGAACATGAGCAAGGAAGTCAGGACTGCGAGGGGTGTGTCCACCCACTGAGATGGTGGGACTGATCTAATGGGAGCTCACCAAGGCCAGCTGGACTGGGACTGATGGAGCATGTGATCAAATCGGACTCTCTGAATGTGGCTGTCAATGAGGGCTGACTGAGAAGCCAAGGACAATGGCACTGGGTTTTGATTCTACTTCATGGTCTGGCTTTGTGGGAGCCTAGATTGTTTGGATGCTCACTTTCCTAGACCTGGATGGAGGGGGAAAGACCTTGGACTTCTCACAGGGCAGGGAATCCTGACTGCTCTTTGAACTGGAGAGGGAGGGGGAGGGGAAGGGGGGGAGTAGGAGGGAAATGGGAGGTGGGGAGGAGGTGGAAATTTTTTAATAAATAAATTAATTAATTAAAAAAATCTCCTATGACACATCTCAGAAATAGATATCCAATCAGTCCTATGTAAGATTTAGATTCTTAGCCAGGGAGAAGGAATGTTTGAAGAGTTCTTCATTCTTCAAATCTGTAGGGATTAATATTATCATAAAGCGAAGTTAAAAATTGTTGGTGAGGATAGGAAAAACTGAAACTTGAATTAGTAATGATTAGAAATGTAAATTGTTGCTGCTTGTATGCCAAATAGTATACACCTAAAAAATAAGCCCACCAATTCTACTCTTAGGTATATATTTAATAGAACTGAAAGCAGGGAGGGACTTGAGCTGTCAGTTTGAACAACCATGCTCACAAGCTGCATCATTTACAGTAGTCAAAGATGGAAGGAACTTAGGTCAGTGAGATAGCTCAAGTGTAAAGGCACCTACCAACAAACCTGGCAACCTGGGTTCAACCCTTGCGAGCCTCCTCTAAAAACACTGGCTTTCTGACACACGCTACATGAGCTTTGGGGGTACTAGGTTAAGAGAAACAACAGTCACAAAAGGATAAATTTTGTATGCCTCTACTTAGGTGAGATGCCTAGAGCATCAAAGACATGAGACAAAAGAGGAATGATGACTGCCAATGGCTAGGGTTGAGGGGGAAGTGATGAGGAATTAATGGTCCAAGCACACAGAATTCAGTCTTACATGTTCTGGAGTTTCTAGTGATGGGTGGTAGTGATGGGTGTCAACAGTAGAATGCTTGAAGCATTACTCAACTGTATATTTAAAACAATGAAAATTGCACATTTTAACTTTCATGTATTTTACAAAATATCAACAATACAAATAGATGCGATTTGTAAATGTTATGTTATTTGTATCAAACACACACACATACACAGCAGCTGAGTTCCACAATTGCCCTTTCAGCTTAGAAACATTATTCTGGTCAAAATGGATAGGTAAAAAAATAATGATTTATGCTCCAAACTGTCCAAACAGACTTGATTTCTCATCTGGTTAAAAATTAAGTACATCCTAAACAAATAGCTTATTTGTTCTCCTCAACAGCCTGAAACAAACTTAGCCACAAATAAAATATCTGTAGGATATACTTTAAATAATTCCATGATAATCAATTTGTTTGAAGACAGGGTCTCACTATGCATCTCTGGCTGTCCTGGAACTCACTGTATAGACCAGGCTGGTCTTGAACTCACAGAGATCCACCTTCCTTTGTCTCCTGAGTGATGGGATTAAAGGCAAACACCACCACCACCATGTCTGGCTGATAATAAAGAGCTTTGGAAAACACTATCTTTCAAAGACAAAAATTCAAACTAATAACAACCCAAATTTAAAATTAAAGAAATATAATGAAAAAAATCACAAACATACGAATTGTAGCATAAATTAAGATGGTATCCCCTATTTTTAAAAAAATCTGTCTAGAGATGTTCTTAAAGTTTCTACATACAAAAACAGGAGTTGTATGATCTAATTTCTAGATGTCTCCCCTGTTTACGGTAAACCCAGGACTTTGCACATTTTCCCACCGAAAAACATATCCAGCCTCAGGTAAACTTTTAACTTCAATGTATTCAATGCTTAAGGTTTTCAATATTAACGCAGCAGTTCAGAATCTTACATAAAATGATAGGTCTAAGGCATCAAACAATTAAAAATGGACAAAATCCCAAAGAAGGATCTTGCACCCCAAACAACTAACAAGGAAACAAATCTATCAGATATTCTCTCAGGACAATTAGAGAATGGATGAAACCCTGAGCCTGACTTAAGCAACTCTAACTCGCTTAATAGCGGTTTAGCTTTGGCTTGTACCATGTTAAAACTTGGGCTGAAATCTAAAAACTGTCAACTCCAGAGTTCTCATGGAGCATCGAAAAGCAAACTTGCAAGAACTGGGTCCTTACCAGAAGATGGGTTCAGCTTGCATATCAGGGACAAGCCTGAGAAGTGTCCGGCTGGTGACAACTCAGTAAGACTGGCTACAACTTGGCAGGCCCCTGAAGGACAGAGCTCAGACTTAGATGAAGCACAGGCCACACAGGCCGTCCAGGAATCTGTATGGAGCTCAAAGGTAAAATCCGGTTGGATGGGCACCAGGAGCTTGCAGGTAGGAGGGTGGGAGCAGGGGGAGACAAGAAGAAAGTGGAGGGGAAGAGCCCTGGTTCCGGTGGAAACCAGCTCTAGTTTGTAGACACTGAGAACTCAGACAAATGGAAACATAACTAGCAGCAGATCCCAGCCAGATGTGATCAGATGCCAGGAGGAAGAATGCAGACAGCCACAGGCAGAGCGGGGCATGGGAGAACACCAAGGGTAAGCTGCTTTTGATGTCAATCTGATCGACTGAGTCGGGGACTCCTGTGTTTGGATCCCAGCCTAGAATCTGAAAGAGAACAGTGTGCACACACCTGCCAGGAATGTTCCCTGTGTGGCGTGCACAGGCATGTGTTTGTTTAGCTGAGGTCTTACGAAGTTTGCTTCGCTTTCGTTTCCCTAATTGTTTCACCAGAGCTGGTTAATCCCAAGGGAGCAATCTGGGGAAAAATGACACCCACGATCAGCGCAATAACTTGACACAAGGTGGTAGCAGGTGTTGCTCTCTAGTTATGAGTTCCTTTCCCTTCAAACAAAGACACCGGCTCCGTGTAGAGTTAGGCAGGCAAACGAGGGACCGCAGTGGACACTGAACTGTTACCACAGGAGGTATTTACTTAGACTCAGGGTGTAGGCACTGGTGTCTAACAGTCTTGCTTTAGTGCAGAAAGGTCTGACGCAAATGAAACGACCAGGAGAGAAACACAGGGCACAGCGTGACCATGAAGAGACCAGGGCGTCACAGAGGAAGAAATTCTGTCTCATGGCAATGTAGCAAGGTGAGGAACGTGGGCCCCTTTTGGTTCCTGCTCCTGGGCCCTACTCTCTCCTCTAGACAAACCTAGACCCCGAGGCCTCCATTCATGTAGGGCCACCTCCTTCCAGGCCCTTCATCTAGTGCCTCACATGCTCGCTGGTGCCTCACACCAACTGAGAACCAGTGGCTAGGTCTACCTGTGTGATCTGCCTTGATGGACCATCCACTCCCCTTCCTCTGAAACCAGAGGACTCCTTTGCTCTATCATCCATCTGTCCTGGTCTATTTCTTTCTCTATGAAGGCTGCCCACTTCCTGACTGCAGCCTCCCGAGTTTTCTGTTCCACTTTATGCTCATCTTCCAGAATTAATCCTGCTACTGGCCGGCTGTTCATCCCCAACCACTCTGCCTGACTCCTCATTGATGGGTCTGCTTCTGCTGAGTACCTATCTCAGCAGATATGCCTCATCTATTGGTCCTTCCTCCCCTTAAGAAAAATCTAGCAAATGAACACTATCAAAATATAATATATAGCATTCAGTAGTCAATATTACTATTTGGGAAAGAGGCAGGTTACAACTTTCAATTCATCTTTACTTTCTACAGACAAAACATTACTTTGAATGTAAAAAAATGAGTATTTTTATTTTTTTTATCACGTTAAAAATCACTGAGGAATTTGTGAGTATTGTAATAACTCTGTTATGGGCATTGAGTCAGAGGTCTCTAAAGTAACAAAATGATAAAAATGGAAGCTGTAGAAACATGAAAATATATTGAAAGCAGCTAAGCGTCATTCACTTATTAGACATGACACGAAAATGTGCACATTCATCAGTAGACACGTCACATTTCTAGTTAAAAGTACCCAGTAGAGGCTAATGATAATTAACAATCAGCTTTCTTTCTCCCACTTAAATACTTTGCAACAGAACAGCAAGAAAGTCTGCCTCAAACTAGCCAGGCAAATAATTATGGGGCTGGGTTCCTGCTTTCTCAGCAGTTTCTTTTGGTTTTATATCAAGAAAGAAATTAAAATGAAAGTTAAGATAAACTTGCACCAAACAAACTCTTAGGTTATTTTTGAGACTACCATACAATGTTACTCAGAAAAGAAAAAAAATGAAAACCCAAACTCCTTTTGGAATTTTAATTACAGGTTAAATAATTACTATTTTTGCTTTTGTGAAACAACTGCGCCACTTACTTTGAACTTCCATTGTCTGAAAATAGCGCCTGCTAACTCTTCTTTGTCTGCTGTGAATGTAGGCTTGTAGGAATACTCATTCTTGATGATTTGTTTTTATTGTTTTTGTTTATTTATGTGTATGTATGTGTAATGTCGTGTGTGTGTGTGAGTGGCGTGTGTGTGTGTGTGTGTGTGTGTGTGTGTGTGTGTGCCCAAGATCAGAGCCCCTGGTGAGGGAGGTACAGGAGGTTGTGAGTCACTTGATGTGGGGGATGGGAACTGAACTCAGGTCCTCTGAAAGAGCAGCAAAGGTTCTTAGCTGCTGAGCCATCCCTCTATGAATTTATTCTTTATTCCTAATGTCCTCATATTTTAGTGTTTATGACCCTAATATTGAATACAGCAAGAAGCCCAGAGCCCAGTAAATACACTATGAATTTTCTTTTATCCGAAATTACTTTTTTTCTAAAAATTTTATTTTAGATTTTTTTATTTTATGTGTGTGGATGTTTTCCCTTCATGTATGTATGTTTGTGTCCAATGCCTGGGACCCTAAGAGGTCAGAAGTGGGTATCCAATCCCCTGGAACTGGAGTACAGGCTTTTGTGAACTACCACACGGATTCTGAAATAGGACTCAAAAGAGCAGCAGACTTCAGGACAGCTTGACCTGCTGCTATTAATGGTTGTTATTCTGGACCTGCAAATGCTAGAAACAACTCGGAGTTCCACAAACTTGCTGAGTTTTTAGTTTATTGTTTCACTACTCCCCCCAAAATGAGCTAGCAGAATCTAAGGCTTTTTCAGAATGCTGGGGACTGTATGCACACACACACATGTGCACACGCTCACACACACACACACACACACATATGCACATATGCATGCACATACGTGCACACACACAGGTCTCTGTGTGCCAGGACTGAGCCTAGGACCTTATGTATGCTAACAATATGGTGTGTGCCTGGTTTTTGTTCTGTTTTGTTTTGTTTTTACTTTGGTTACATACTGCCTAAGCAGCAAGCAGTTTTGAGTCTAAATTCTGAGTCTAAAATAAAAACATCTCATCCTAGTCTTTTCAATTATATGAAACAGTAAAAGCAAAATCCCCAGCACCACAAAAAAAGTGTGGTAGTACATGATCTTGGAACTCCAGAGGTACAGGTAGGAAGATGAAAATTCAAAGTTATCTTTAGCTGTGTAGTAAACTCCTAGCTAATCTGAAATATAAAAGACTGTCTCAAAGAAAAGAAAAAGAAAGAAAAGAAAAATGGGCAAATAAACCCAACAGTATCTTAACTCACCTTTATGTCCTATAGTAAACCAAAATAAGACAAAATATAAATAAATACCTCAGATAGAAAGGTGACAAAGGTCGTTCATCTTCCTGTGAGCTAAAAGAAAAACAAATGGTGAATTAATATGATATCTATTAAAAGCACATGTAAATTTTATGAAAATTCTATTCTACTTGTCACAAATTGTGGCATATTACCGCTGACCTTGCAATGGATTCAAATGAACAAAACCTTATCCCTGGGATCTAGCCAGCCTAAATTAGTTCTTTAAAGAAGCCAGCCCATCGATGTATTCTCAGATAAGCCTAAAGCAGAAGTAATTTATATCACACTTCAAGAAGCAGCTTTTTACTATACTGTCCAACAAGTTTATTCAAACACTCATATATTACACACAACCTCTACAAATTATTGCAGACACAATTATTTTAACAAAGCTAATTGCAAAAATAAAATTAACGATGAACTATCTCTGTGAAGCCGAGTTCTGTAGGCAAATCTCATTTCTTCTTCCGGGGCTGCTCTGCTAAGTAGAACCTGATATGGATACCAGGGGCAGATGTAAATTCTCAGCACAGTTCAAGCTCCTTAAACAAATGGAAATAAGAGGAAGCTTAATATAAAGGTATTTAATTTTTTGAATGCAAAACATGCAAGAGTTTTCCTTAACATGTTTTTTTCTAATAAACTGCCTTTTATTATAAAAGCATAAAATGAGTCTCTCCTGCTTGTTTTCTTCAGCATCATTCACGAAAATGCAAATGCCAGATTCAACTGGCAATATTGATCTGGAAGTCAACAAGATTTTACTACAGGGATGTAATCTCTCTCTCTCGCACACACACACCACCTCACCTCCCACACATTTGTCCGAAGAGTTGAAAAAAAACTTACATTCCAACTAGAATAGGGTGTGTACAATTTGACACACTATTTTCAATTTCCTATGATTTTTGACCATTTTAATCTTGTTCAGCTGTTCTATTGCCAATGTTATCAACAATACTGCTGTTCACACAGCATCTTCTTGCTTTATGTACACATGCATACACACACAGGCATAATTTAGCTGTACACCTTCTTCCCATGTGAGGGGTAATGGATTGCTTCATTGCAGAATAATGTGGATGGGCTAAGGGCAAAGCTGGTACCACTCAGCTGGAACGTATAAGAGTTAGAGGTGATCACTTCTGGGAATAGTCAGGTTGGCTGCACTGAAGCTATCTTGGAGCAGTGTTTTTACAGGGAGCTAATCTCACACAAGAAACTTACATGTTTGACTTCAAACTCTTTTTAGAAAACATTTGACAAAACAGTTGCCTTCGTTCTCTAATCAAGGACTCTGTATTAAAGAGATATTATGGTCAAAACTGTGCCAGCAAAGCTACCAGTATACACTTGTAATGACTTCAAGTTACAGGAGAGGAATATTGCCTCGTGTTGTGACGTGAGGGTATAAGTCTTCCTTAGATCAGAACTCCTTAATGCTCACACGAAACAAGGCACAGTGAATTAACATGCTTAGTGTAATGTATCTTGTGGGCATTAAATTAGCCAGATAGTTTTTAAATGTTAAGAGTTTGCAGGCATATCCAACCTCCTGACAAGTTCTTCAGACACTGTCACCTCTAAGGCAATGGATTTAAAGTATCAATCTCAACTCAAGAACAATCGCAGTGGGTTTTTGATCCTACTGCACGTACTGGCTTTGGGGGAGCCTAGGCAGTTTGGATGCTCACCTTAGAGACCTGGATAGAGGTGGGGGTTCCTTGGGCTTCCCACAGGTCAGGGAACCCTGATTGCTCTTCGAGCAGATGAGGGAGGGGGACTTGATCGGGGGAGGGGGAGGGAAATGGGAAGCGGTTGCGGGGAGGAGGCAGAAATCCTTAATAAATAAATAAATTTAAAAACAAAATAAAGTATCAATCTCAGAAAAGCTCCATATTAAGTAAGTTTATGACTTTGGTTCGACCCATCTCCAGAGCTGAGCTGGGCCACATTTCTAGATGGTACGGAGCTCAGCACAAGGTTGGCCCCGTGCCTTCCACCAATGTTCTTGTCGGTGAGTGCTACACTTCTTTGTAGGAAACAGAAGCAGTCTCCCACATAAATGGAATAAACTACTTATTGCCTTTGGATCCTCCTAAAGACTATTCCTGAACTTGGACTTTGCTCTTATTTATCCAGAAAAGCAGGCTCAAATTGGGAACAGAACCCATCCAGGCAATGATGAGAACAGGTGGTAGAAACTAGACAGGTAGGGCAGAGACCCCAAAGCTGCAGGGCAGAGAATGCTTTGGTGGGGGATGTGGATGCTAGTTCCTGGCTCCTTGTTTTTTTTTTTCCTTGGCGGAAATTGCATGAGAATGCAGTGAATCAGGACTCATGGCTAGGCCACCTGGACCAACTAGCTCATCTGCTCCTTATACCTTAGCCCACTCTGTGTTGTAAGTTCTTTAAAAAGATCCCCAGAACCGGCAGCTTGATGGCATCCCACCCACAAGGACCCTGCTGCTACATAGGAGCTGTCTTCCCTCTCTTAAGAAAATGTAGACCAAACTTCTCTCTAAAACTTACCCTCTGTGGTTCTCAAAGTTCATTCTTTGAATTCTCTAGACAAGAACATGAAAGTCACTGGCTTGAGGTCAGTTTGGTGGCCATTCTACTTTCTGAAACCCTGACCTTTGAGAAAGGCCCTGGTGTCCTCAAAGACACCCCAATATTCCCACATCACTAACGTTGGCCAGTGGTGAGTACAATGTATTTTTACACCTGACACTGTCTTGGTTGTTTATTGACTTCTAACAGATTTTTTATAGTTTGTCATGGGTCAGGGATGTGGCTCAGTTGTTTGAATGTCTGCCTAGCACTGGGGTTAAAGGTGTGGGCCACCATGACAGTCTTGATGGAAACACAAGTTTTGATCATAAGCAAACATCTCTTCAGGTAGTGTTGGCACAAAGTAAATTTATCAATGAGGCACTAAGTCAGAAACTATAAGTTTAGACTGTCATTTTGATCAAGTTTAAGTGTTACAAAAGAGAAAAAGAAAGCACAGAGATTTAAATAAAATGAAACAAACTTTATATATTACATTTTATGGATAAATAGTTTTCAGCATAATGCAATAAATTTATGGAACAAAATATATGAAAAGAAAATGAGGGTAAATAAATCAAATTGGATAAATACTGGACATATTTCTCCTTCTGTTCTTGCAAGTTGTGTGATTTGTGACAAAGGTGCACAGTACAAACAACTAAAGCCCTGATTTTAAATGAGTTAAAGCAGCTAACTTTAAGGAACAGTTAGCTACTGCTGTGGGATATTTGCTTGCACTGACACTTTGAGACTGCTAATAAAGTTAACCTTGAATCAGGGGGCGGAGTCAAGGACTAACTGACTGGAATTAACCATAGAGGTACGGAGGACCCAGCGGGCCAGGAGAGATGCATAAGAAGTAGTAGGGAGGGACTTGGAGACATTGAGGACTTTTTCAATCTGGGAAACATAGAGAGGCAGGTCAGCTGATTACTCCTCTGTTCTTTGGACCTATCAGGTTTTCACCCGGATAGCTGACTCCCAAGTTTCTATTAATAGTAGAAAAATTTAGATAAACATTTCAAGCTACCCTGATTTTTGAAGTCACTTTAAGTTAAAAAAAAAAAAAAAAGACCATCCAGGATTGTTCTTTTTAACAGCACTGTGAAAAATGAACTCTTTCACAAAACTGACAGTTCAGAATGGGAAACATTAGAAAAGACAAACATTTCTATACAGTTGTCAAAACAAATAAACTTTTGTTCCTGGCCCCAAACTATTTAAATTCCTGACGAATGTGTATCTTGACAATCTTGGTCATGTCTAATGATACTGAATGACTTCACTTACATTCTAAATTAAGTATAATCCTTTGCCTGAATTCTAAACTTGGAATTCTGATTCACTTTCAAGTATAAAGACCAAACGCAGTCACCAATGTGGCTGAAGGAGAGAGCTGGGCTGTGAGGCAGTGCTAGTGGCAGACAGACAGTTTGGGACTCAATCGCTTTTCTTTTGCTGTTCATATAATGCAAGGGGATGCTCACTGCCCTCCCTTAGGTATAAGGTGTTGGAGTCTCCGAAACAACTGCTTGTGGAAAGAATGTTTAGCATAGACCCCAGACAACTCAAGTGTCAGGAACTGAGGAATCAGGTGTTAGCAGGCCCTTCTGAACTCTCCAAAAACACTCAGCATCGACGAATCATAGGCATAAACAACGCCCATCCTGGGGATCGCTTCATGAGCTTTGGAACCACAGAACGTGATGCCTATCCAGATCACTGGACAGCAAGCTAACTAGGAACAGAAAAACCAGAAACCAAAACAAACAAACAAACAAAAAAACCAAATACTGATGGGAGAATTCCCAGAATAAGGTATTCAATGCATCTCCACATCGCCATTCCATACAGTGTCTTTTCCAATGTTCTCACAAACAATCCCATTAATTCTACTTTCTAATCCCCTAAGGGGGCTGATTACTAAAAAAAAAAAATAATTTTCATATTTATCTTCATTCTTTAAATGTAATTTCAATGAAGTTAAAATAGGAGATATTTAAAGTGTTTCTTGGATACTGAAAAATAGGCAATGCTAAAAATTGTGTTCCACTCTTTCTAGAAATGAGGAAAACCATCTGTGAGGTCTTAAAAAAGAAAAAAGCAAAAAGCGAAAAGAGGAAGTGAGCAGGCGAAAGCAGAGAGCTAAGCAAATCTCTGAGGACTCAGATTTCCCCTCCACTTGGCACTGTACAAAGTGCCCGCCTACATTCTCTGTGAGGATGGGAAGGAAGCGATGCTAGTTCCTTGCGGCCTGTCCTGAAGTGCTGTACTTTACCTGAGTGGCCTCAGTCGGTCCTCGCTCGGGCACTGACCACAGGCCATGACAGGTGGACAGTGGCACCCTGTGTTGTTCTGATGTTTAGGTTTTGGTCCCATTCAATAAGAGAAAACAACACAAAAGGTACACAAATATCTATGCTTTCTGGAAAAAGAGTGTACAAGTTTTCAATCAGTTCATAGCTAAATGCTTGTGGTTGTAATTTGAGGAGTTATTTACAATTCTTTCTTATAAGCCCAAGCAGCAGTTTTACAGTTTTTCTCCCGTGTTCGTTACTAAGAATGCTACACACAGCCCATAGAAACACAAATTACCTTCTTTTAAGAGGATTGGCTTTCTCCAACCAAAGAAGAAATGAAAACACAGGAGAGCTTAACCAGCCTGAAAGGTGTTACTTGTCCAACAAAACTGAGAGACAAATGACTTTCCAAGGATTATGGAAACCCTATCTACTTTCTTCTCCTTCTCCTTCTTCTTTTTCTTCCCCTTCCTCCTCCTCCTTCCCCTTCCCCTTCCTCCTCCTTCCTCTTCCTCCCCCTCATCCTTCTTTCTCCCTCCCTCCCTCCCTTCCTCCCTCTTTTTCTCTCTCTCTGGTGGTGCACCCTCTGAACCTAGAGCCTGAGTGCCTGATGTTAGCAAGCACTCTGCCACTTAGCTAAGCCCAAGGCATAGATACCAGTTTCTTTATTGTGGGTGGAAATCTTTAACCAACTTTTAGGTGTGCATATAAATCATTGCCTGGCAAATACACAGAGAAGTTCAATGCCCCTGAACGTCAGGATGTGACCATGTTTAGAAACTAGGCCTTTAGGAGGCAATCAAGTTGAAACGTAGCCCTTAAGGCTTGAGTCAGTGTGACTGTGTCATGATGAAAAAGGGAAACTTGAATGGAGATACTTGAGCGCTTGGGGGCAGAGTGTGTTGTTTCAGGACCTATTGCACACCACTGCCTCACTTCTGCAGAGAGGCTGGGCAGCATCCCCAGGTCTGCAGAGATGATGGAACCTGAGATAACACATCTCTGCCCTTCTAAGTTCCTGGGTGGCGGCACTTGGCACTTTAAATTTTTTTTTTTTTACATCTGTCCTCACAAACCTATATACTGACTGAAATGCTCACTATTTTTGTTTGCTTGTTTGTTTTCAAATTCTTTTGAATCTGAACATGCCCAACCTTGCAAAAGGATATGCTCTGGAGACAAGGTCAGCTGTCCCCGGGGATCACCAGATGCTGGATTTCATTTCCAGGCAAGACTTTCACTCTGTTGAACTACGCTTCCTGCGACTACATCCTCACATACAAACACTAGCACCGATGTCATGAGATTGTTCTTATGTTGCTTGGATACTTTCCATTCTGATGTGCTGTATAATTGTTGTAGAAATATAAAATAGATATGTGCAAAATGAGGGTCCTAACTTGTGAACACCAGCAGGCTATGGCTGAGAGTACAGAAACAGAGTTCTAAAATGCTGTGGTCCTGTGTATACTGTGTGATGTCTTCAGGGAAGGCTCCTGAGTTGAGGTCTGCTCATGAAGAAAGTTGCCTTCTTTGCCAAAAGAAAAAAAAAAAGACAAACAAAAAACAAAACTTCCCAAACAGCCATTTGTTGACTGACTTTATGGAGGGAGAGGAAAACCACAAAAAACTGGTCCAGCTGTGCCTGGTGGTGGACATAATGGCATAGTTCTGGGAGGCCAAGGGAAGTGACAGAATGCCTCCAAGTCTCTTGCATAGCCTCCCCTGACTACATGGGAAACCATTAGGAGCGTTTCTCGGGAACCTAAAAGGAGACCCTCTGCATACTTCTTAGGAACTTCTTACCCAACGACTGCAACATTCTTAATAATCTGTACTATCTTCTATATTCAGGCTGGAAAGTGGTTTAGTTGGTAGGAGAGCTTGTTAACATGTACAAAAAAACTCTGGGTTCAGCCCCCAAACTTGCATAAAGCCAGGTGTGCCGGCACATGCCTACAATCCCATCACTGGGGAACGTGAAGATGGGAGGACCAGCAGCTTGAGTTTGAGGCCAGCTTGGGCAACATAAGACTTTGTGTTTAAAAAAAAAATCAAAGAACTATTTATTACTTTTTATAAGAAATGAAGAATCATCTCATTCTATTCCAAGTGCACCCACACACTCTGTTCAGCTCTGGCTGTGTGATAAACAGCTTGCAATGTCTAAGAAACTGGGTGGTTGGACGCTAGCTGCAGGTGATGGAAGGGAGAGTGCAAGTCTTCTCCAGGAGTGGGGAAGTAAAAGTTGCTCTTCTATTTCCTTTGCATCACTCCTTCCGGTTAGAAGGTGTGCAAGCCTCTACCACCTGCTAACTGGCTGGACGCTGTGTTTTCTCCTGGACTTGTTTAGAAGCCACAGCATACGAGGAGCGCTCACACTCGCTATTGCATTTAGATCGCATTAACAAGCCAAGTGTTCTCTTCAAAGTTGATCTTTGTCCCCCATCTTTGCTCAGGCACCAAACTCCATGCTAAGCCCCTCCATGTCTCTTGCTTCCAGCCCTTCCAGGTTCATGGCGACACTCTTCCATAGTGCAATCCTCAGTCCCTTCTGGGCACGACGGTTCGCCTATTCTACTTCCCACTGTCTTTGTCGTCAGTTCAAAAGCTGAAACCTGCCACATCCAGTCCCTCCTGCCTCAGCCCTCTATGCTTCTCCAGTAAACTTCTCTCGCTGGACTCTGCAATCCTCTGCTTTTGCACACAGTGCTCCTCCTTCCCACTCCACACCTCTCTCTGCTTGGGAAATGCTTTGAGCCTTTACTCAGGGGCCATTTAACCTGGGAAGGCTTTACCAGATTCAGGGAACTGTTCCTTCAGCTCCAGGTTCCCACACCCTGGTCACAGCTGTATAAGAGCACAGAGCACACAGTGGAGCACGTCGGGCACCCAAGCTTGTCTCACTACTCGGATGAGTCTTTGTCTAGGTGTCCGGGCACCTAGCTAGGTACCTAATTCAGTGGATGGGCCCAGTGAACGCCTGTTGAATAGAAACAGCATCAAAACGTTGCCGAGTGTTCACACGATGCTTTAGTTACCTATTTTTAAGATGTACACTACCATTTGTGAGACCAGTGTAGACAACCAGAACATGTGTAAAAATCTGTATGCCGATTATTTTCGATGACCTTGTTCTTTTCTACTCAAAAGTTAATGGGATTGCCACTAGAGTCTGGGTTTTCTACCATACTTGCTGAAGGAAAAGAAAATAATGTCTTTTCTCTGATCGCACGATTAGAGGCAGCAGTTCTCTCAGTACACCTGCAGTGTAAACAGTACTCTGTGGTGTGTGCAGAACCCAGAAGAGGATACGTTCAGGCAAAGCGCTGTTTGAGTATGGCCTCACCAATGTTTGTTCTGGCTTGAGAACAGGAAAAGAAAGCGATTTGACCTCACTGGAAATCCAAAGGTTGTTTGAAACTTAAAAAAAAAATAAAAATCTTTGTTTATTTTAAACTTATTTCAAGGCAGCTAGAAGATCTCCAGTGCCATCGAGGTCTTGTACAGGAAAGTGATGGCCACTGTTATTCTGCAATACCAATAGAAAACGCCTCATTAGAATTCAAAACCCAGGAGCAGCTTGAGCATTAGTTATTAAGTAAAATAGAGTCTAGTCACTAAAACAGAATAACAGGTAGATATCCTCATGGGGGAGAAGGAAAGAAGAGGAATTAACTCCTTCCAACATTTACTATAGTTCCAGAATTTCAGTGACCTACTAAGGGAGTTTTCCTTTATAGGTATATAATCTCCCACATGGTAATAATCTCCCACATGGTAAACTCTGCATGTAGTTTTGGGGACAATGATAGAGGTGCAGCGGCACTGCCAAACATCCTCTCCCCATCATCTCCCACTGTGGCTCCCTCCTGGGGAGGACTGTCCAGGTAGCGGTAGCAGTCTATGCTGTGATTCTGTAGTAGGGGAGTTTAGGGTGGTGAGTAGCTCGGGGAGTGTGGGTTCCGCACTCACCTGCACGGGTGCCCACGATGCACAGGTGGTATCATGGCTACCCTCCCAGAACTCACAGGCAGGAATAGGCAACTACTGCCAACTGAAAGTTTCCTGCAGGCCAAGCTTTTTGGGCTAAGAGTTTATACACATTGTCCTCTTCACTCCCCAGACATCCTCAGAGGAAAGTATGAGCGATCGGATCTTTTAGGCGAGATAAACATGTCCAAGGAGGGCTAATTAGCTGTGAAGGCGAGATGCTGCCAGCACAGTCTGTCTCTAACCTTTGGTCTCTGCAGCACTGTGTACTCTGCTAGGTTTGGTGAGATTTGTGAGATAAGCCACGCTGAATCCCAAGGGCCACATAGCCATTATAGGGGAAAAGAGGATGGATAGATGAAGAATTACTCACAGGATGACAAGATAATGGGCTTTGGAGGCCCGGGGAAGCAACCTGGTGATATGATGGGGAACACTGAGTACAGTAAGCAGCTGTGACCTGGGACAGTGGTACCCCTGAGAGAGGGGCACTTGTGATTTTTTTTTAAAAACTGATTTTATTAAGCTCTACATTTTTCTCTGCTCCCCACCTTGCCTCTCCTTTCCCCTTCAACCCTTTCCCATGGTCCCCATGCTCCCAATTACCTGTGCTTTTTTTTTAAGTGAAGAAAATGAAAGTAAATAAAAGTCATTTACAAAACACCACAGTGTGTGGTCTGTGCAGTATGTGAGTGTGTGTGAGTGTATGAGTGGTCTGTGTAGTATGTGGGTATATGAGTGTGTGAGTAGTTTGTGCAGTGAGTGAGTGTGTTAGCTGTCTGTGCAGTGTGCGAGCGGTCTATGCAGCGTATGAATGTGTTAGTTAGTTGTTTGCGCAGTGTGTGAGTATAAGAGTGGTCTGTTCTGGCCAGAGTCGGGCTTCTAATTTTGTTTCAGGGTTATTTTCACCTTGACAGAGCATCAATACTCGGTTGCATCTTCGCTTTGTTGACCGCCTTTGCCATTTGTGCTGTGCTTTTAGGTCTGTTCATGTGATGGGATTTGAGCAAATCTACCGGGTCTTCAAGTTAGTTCTTGGAGTCAAGTTTCCTGACTTTTGTTCTTATAGCTGATCCTTTCTAAACCGAGCCCTTAGGAGTCTTAGTTCCAGTTAACACTCAACCCCTCACACTCTCTATTTTTGTTTAACTACATAGGAACTTTAATATGAAAACAATCTTCTGAGGCTTCCATCTATCTTGTTTTTAAACTACAGTCATAGTTCACCATGCCCATTGTCCCCACCCCCACATCTTTCTCAAGCTGAGACTAAACAACTTGGCTTTGGGAAGATTTGCTGAGAAGTGGTTGTTTTTGTCCCTGGGATCCAGGATTCGACGGTTTGGCAATAATAGCTATAAATCTGTAGTTGACGAAGCCGACTGGTTTTAGGGTGCAATTGCAAGGTGACAGTACGGAATTTGGAAGGAATATTAAATTTGAAGACAGACAGGCAAATCCGTACCAGAAAAACACATAGCTCAAGAGCGTGACTTAAAACTTTTAAAGCGTACGGACATACATTTGTTCCCAGTAATGTCCATCTGCCAGTTTTCCCTCATTAAATGAGTGCAGTAATCTCCTCCAGGGCATTCTCCTTCAGGCTGTGCACTCTGAAAACACCTCATACAATTTGGAATTAGGAATCCTGTTTTGGGGTATTTATTGAGGAGAATGAATGAAGCCCGAATGTAACACAGCTCCCGTGAGTCTCCTGGATTGCCCGTGTTGATAGCACAGCTTCTCTCTGAACACACAGCAGGTGCTGGTGTCCTAGGAATGAGAGTCTAAGTGCCCCACATTAAACACAATGAAGCAGAAACAATCCCAAATGGCAGGCCATCATCAGCTTTAACACAAAAGGAACTAGAGGACAACTTCAAATTTTGATAAGCATATAGAATAATACTTTTGTTTTCCCTAAATCAACAGTTGCAACAGTTGTAGGAAATGAGCTAAAAGCAACTTCCTTATTTGTCAGGTAAAAAACCTTCCAAATTGCTATATGTGTATAGAGCAATTAACTGAATACGTTATTTGCAATATTTTGGCATAAGAATATTTTTATCATTTGTAATGGAAACCCTTCGAAATTATGTGAAGACCAGAGTTCCGATGTTTCCACCAATATTGCCTATGGTCGCCAATGTATGTGTTTAATGAGCACTTACTTCATGCCTACCGAGGGAATCATCTCTGGCCACAGACATACTTTCGATCTCTGGAATAAATGAGTGTCTGTCCCACAGACTTCCATGTTTTGGGGAACAAAAGGAGCAGAACACTTCCCTTTATTCTGGCTAGTGTGTTTCTCTTTTGGATAATGACACCCCCCCCCCAACTGTGCCGTTAATCTCCCCTCACGCCGTGATTATCGACTTTGTATATAAATGGCATTTATTTAGATATCTGGGTAGGGATTTTGCATGTGTTTTTATGTACTTGACTAGGCAACTATTTTGTTTCCAGGAGTTTGGGTTTAGTCACATGAGAAATGAAAGAGATTTAGACAATCCCTAAGCATCCCTTTGGCTCTAAAGTAGAGACCATATTTTCAGAATTCCCCAAAGCTATTTCTGCACATATGACTAAAATTAACTATAACTATACAAGTGTAGCAAAATAGATAAATAAATGAAGTTAAAAGTAAGTATTTAAACGTTAGGATGACAAGGAGGAAAGTATGATCCAGCTATCCACCAGCCATGCCCTACTTTAACGTGCGTGCTGAGGGATCTAACTTAGGTCCTCCTGCGGGCACAAGTGGCAGCAGGAGATGCCAAACACCTCCACCTTCTCAGTCTCAGGGACACAAAGTATCCTTGCTTTATTCACATCACCTTCTTTCTTTGTAGTTTTGAGAACAGGTCATAAGTTCTCACTACTACCTTTGGTTTCCCTGGAGCTCACTATGTAGACCACCTGGCCTCTAACCCACAGAGATCCTTTTGCCTCTGCCTCCTAAATTCCAGGATAAAAGGTGTGTACCACTATGCTGGACCAAATTATCTTCTTTGCATGAGCAACTGCAAACATCTCTGCTCTACAGGTAAGGAAAGAACTACACAGAGAAAGCAGAGTCCACAGAGGCCTCATTTCCTTTTAAGTTTGTCACTTTCAAATAAAGTCCATATTGTCAATAAGAAATAAGTTCAGAAACACAACCCACGGAGGCCTGAAGGGAGATAGCTTTTAACTCCTTATATTGTGCTGGCAGGCAGGGTGGTGAGGCATCACGTCCACGAGCAGCAGAGGGCCCTCTAACACCACAGAGCAGCTCAGGAGTATCGGTGTCCATATGGCCGAGGCTTTCACCAGTGACCACAGATGTCATCCCATTGTCAATGGTGAGGTGTTTGCTGAAGGATATTCTCAAGGCCAACATTTCCAGGTCGGCTGAATTCCTCTGATAGGAAGTGTCAGCGGAATTTTAGATATTGAACCATCAGTACATGCTAACTAATCATGTGGCTTTAAGTCTTCTTTGAAGTCCACTGAATTTGAAATTATTACATGCGTCACCATCACATAATTAATATTCAAGAATATATATTAGCTACTATCACCTTCTGAATGAATATATATATATATATATATATATATATATATATATATATATATTAGCCATTATCATTTTCTGGACGAAGCGCTGAAAAGGAAGTTTATATAGACACTATATTCCTCTGATTCTCACCTAATAAATAAACACAGACACGAGCTGGGGGTTTTCTGGAGCATGGAGACGCCAGTACATTTAAGAGAGGAAGCTAAATTAATCACTAGCCCCCATAGCTTTGTCTTTGACATCGTCTGTTGTGGAGCTGAGCTGAGCTAGGGTTGCTGGAAAGGGAGTCTAGGAACTCAAAGCAGTGCTCTCACAACAAAGCCTGTGCATCCTGGTCTGCTCCCGTAGGTCTAGCTGCAGAAATATCTCTGCAGAGATCCTCACTTGCAGGGTCACACGCCACAGGGAAAGCAATATCAATACACCGTGAATCACAGAAAGCTGAGTCGTCAGCTGACCTGGGTCCCTATAAAACGCAGCCTCCTTAGTCACCAAAGCTGAAAATCTTACTTTCTTTTTAATGCTTAACACAGTTCTTCACTTTATTCCCTCCTTTTAAATTATTTATTCCAGGGACTCTTTTCAGAGACAGAAAGGCTATAAAGTGAGCTCTTTTATAGCGAACTGTAAAAATTATGTAAATATTTTAGAAGTTTTACACATAACTGGGGGAGAGGTTACAGAGGAGAGGGGTTCAGTTACCAGCTCACAATCACCTGTAACTCCAGCTCCAGGGATGCTGATGCCCTTTTCTGACCTCTAAAGACACAGGCAGACCTCCTCCCTGACACGATTCAAATAGAAATGAAATCTTTAAAACATAAAAACTGTGAGGCAACTTGATCACTTGGGAGTATCTAAGAAGACTCCACCTCTAATTTAAGTCATTTGGAAGGAACTGTGAGGGATGCACAGCTCACAAAGAGACAGAACTTGAACAGGAAGCCACTGTTAAGCCTTCGCTGATGCCCGTGTGGAAAGTTCAGACATCAGAAGACTGGAAAGAGGACCAAGGTGTTTTAACTCATTCTTTCTTTTTGCGTGCATTCTCATCCTAGCTGTAGACTAGCAGTAACAAAACACCTTCCACACCTCGGCACAGCATGTGAAGGAAGGCTAAAAAGTCATCTGTGCAAATTATAAGTTAGGCAGGCATCGCTGAACATGTGTGCGCTTTAATAACAACAGCCACGTAGATGAGGCTGGATAAAACACAGGGTAAAGCGCATCCATCTGGGTGCATCTGTTATTACCCTAATCGCGCTGTGTATTACAGAATTCACCACATGGCACTGCGATTGTCTGGGATGCTTCCGCATCCTTCCTGCTGTGGGACAGCAGAACTTGTGTCTTAATTACCTCACGATCACTGGCAGGGCAGTAGTGTTTAAACAGAGAGAAAACATTAAACAATGTTGTAAGTTTTCTTTGAACAGGCAAAACTGAAAAGAATACCTCTCATGAGGCCACGATATTAAATATGCTATGTGGCAATGTTGGGCAGTATAGTGTTAGATTACTGCATGGACCAGCTGTCAATGGCTTTTTACAAGCTATAATCATTAACTAGAATTTACACCAGTATTTTCAATGCAAATATTCAGCATGAATTTCTTTACTTGTTATTTAAAGCTAATCCTTTACCTATTCATCTCGTCAGTTCCTAGCACTCTGGTAGGATGAAACATTGCACAATTCTACAAACTGTCTCCTTTGGGCAGACTGAGGATGGGATCCTCAGCCATGCTTAGCATTTCTGCAACAAGCAGGGAGTATAACATCCAAAGATGTTGGGCTGAGAGCGGAAGGAACACTGCAGGAGCACAAGGGTGTCTGTGTAAACGCTTAGGCTCATCAGGGACCTTTGTAGAAAGCTTCGTCTTATACCTGCTCATCATCTCCAGGAAGCTTATAATCAAAAGCAGAAATAAACTAGAAGTGAAGACTGCCCAGGAATCAGTCAAACCAAACTTCTGAGCTTGGAAGTGGGGGGACCCTGACTGCACAGGGAGCTGCAGTGCAGAGACTGGAGGACAAAAGTCATGACTCAGCATTCTTCAATGCAAATTTAGATAGCGCCCAGTTCACGTAGTGACCACCAATGTAAAATCATTTTCAGGAAATCACATTGCTCTTCTTGGTCTTCATAGCAGGCATTCTATTAGCAAGCAGCTGCAACAGGGTTTAGTAATAACCAATGATTTTTAAAAAAATCTAAACCACAACCTGGGTAGAACTCTTGAGGGCTGACATTACCATAAAGACAAAAGTTCCCAACTCTGAAACTGGACATCATTAAAATTCCAAAAAGTGGACATTAGTTTTGTTCACTTAGAAACTTCAAGCATGTGGACTTTGCCACCAAATTAATATAGAATCATAGAATCCTCTATCCAGTACTTCCTTCTACATTAAAGTATTACTTCTCTGGAGAGGAACTCTGAGCACCACACCAAGTTTCTAATGCAGTGGACATATCAGGAGAGCAAAAGAAAAACTGCCGTACCAGCTCTCCCCACAGTCAGTCTGTAGGAACCTTCCTACCACAAAAAGAAAAAGTTTTCATTATATTCATATTGTTAAAGCACAATCAAAGTATGTGTAGCATGGTTTTCAGAGAAAAATTCAGTTGTTTAGATTTTCTTTTCAACAAAGTCTCCTTATTATCTGATTTCTGAAACTATCATTTCACATAGGAAATTGTACATGAGGCATTTATAGGAAGTTGAATGTTCCTGTACATAAAGTAATTGCGATTAAAATTTGATTACTAAAAGCGAGTTTGTAAACCATGAACTGTGCCCTTGAAGAACTCAGACTTTCTGTGGGGTCAGGGCTCAGGCATCACTGTGGGACCTTCCACTAACACTCCAGGACAAAGTGCTCCGGTCTACTTCACCAGCAGTGTTCTTGCTAACAAGCAGGGCTGTTTACTCCATGGGACCCAGAACCCTGTACTCAACCACTCTTACACAGCACTTCCCCCTCCTCCCCCTCAGCGTCATTTGGGTTATGAGTCTACCTAGAATTATTCAAGGAGAGACATTGTCCTCAACGATTATTCCCATGATTATAATATACGCGAAGAGAGAAAGTCCTTACCTAGAGAACTGATCATCAGATCCATCTAGTGAGCCCACTGAAGTGTTCTAACAGTCTAGAGACCTGAGAAGCCTGCTCAGTTCTGATGCAAACCTGCTTTGCTTCGAGTTTCAGAGGTATTAGCTTAAATACACTTCCATTAAAAGAAGGATATAACTGAACTCAGCAACCACACGCAACTGGACAGAAGTGTCAGCGAAAGAGCAGTGCGTTCTTTAAATGTTTCTGTCTGGTCTAAGGAAAAAGCACTGTGAAGAACAGACCGCAAGGTTTGCAGCCTGTTAATAAAGATGCCGAGCACTGGCCAAGTACTGTGGTACACTGCCCAGAAAATAGCAAACAGCATAAGCAGCGAACACTACCTTCGCAGCGGCATGATTTCACACGCCATCCTCGTGTGCGAATCTGCACGGGATCCCCCAGTGTCTTCCAGCCAAGCCCGGTGTGCAGGACCCGCGGAGCACTCAACCTGCTGCAGCTGACGCTGCCTCTCCACCTCCAGCTGCAGGCAAGGATATTTATCGGCTGCCTCCACATTTACACTGCAGTCCACTTTGACCTTTTGTTCCAGCGAAGCAGCTGAAACCCGGAGCCAATCAGAGGAGGAGCAGCGGAGTGTGAAAGGCTGCTCCTCCTCTGGCTGCTCCTCCCGCTCAGCTCCTCCTGCTCCTCCTCCTGTCCCCACCCCGCTCGGCTCAGCTCGATCCTCAGTGGGCTTGGCAAGCCCTTGTAACCTGAAACTTTTTCCTCTGAGCAGATTCAGACAAGCTTGTCAGTCTGTGAAGAACAACCAATAACCGCAGCGGAGCCCAATCCTGTGTGGCTCAACTGCAAGAAGGACAGCAAGGAAATGCATTGTCAAGGGCAGACAGCGTCTCTAGATGAAGCATTTTCGTGGCCCAAGGGGAGATTTGAAATAGACCTTAAAAAAAATTAAAATTAAAAATTTTACCCAAATGCTCGCCAAGAAGGCAAGGCATAAGAGTTTTCCGGAAGGAAGGCTTACCTGGACCCTTGCCCTACCCACATTTTCTTCCCCAGGTGCTTGTTTACACTCTGAGCAGTCCCTGGTGACATCACTTAAGGAGAGGAGGACACAGTGCCCTCACAGGGCTCAGGTTCTCAAGAGATCAAAATGTCTACTTGCATGGCCCTTCAGTTTGTTGTTTGTACATTTCACTCATATGAACTGAAAGGAGCTATTTGAAAATGATTTTCTATCCAAAATGTCAGTTGTATTGTGGAAAGACTTGCTTCTTGCTGTATTATTCTTTTATTTTTTACAGCTAAGTTAAAACCAGTTTTTCCATAAGGTCTTGTAAATGTTTTTTTTTTTTTTTTTGGTTTTTCGAGACAGTAAATGTTTGTTAATTATTGCCTTTTTATAATTTTTCAAAATTTGTATTTTACATGTTTGTATGTTTGCCTGAAAATACACATGAGCACCTCATGTGTGCCTGTTGTCTGAGGAGGCCAGAATGGGGCATAGGATCCTCTGGAACTGAAGTTACAGATGCCTGTGAGTGGCCATGTGGGTGCTGGGAGCCAAATCTGGGTCCCTTATGATAACAGCAAGTGCTGTTAACTACTGAGCCATCTCTACAGCCCCTCTTATTTCTTCATGAGCACTAGGATGTTATTTCTAGGAAAATAATTGCAATTCATAGGTAGGTGTGGTGGTTTGAATAGGAATGCCCCCATAGACTAATGTGTTTAAATGCTTGGTCTTTAGGGTGTGGCAGTACTAGGTGTGGCATTGTTAGAGTAGCTGTGGCCTTGTTGGAGGAAGTGTGTCATTGTGGGGGCAGGCTTTGTAGTCACCTACGCTCAGGCGATGCCCCTTGTGGGACACAGTTCACTACCTGTGATATAGAATCAGTTCACTTCCTGTGGTACAGAACTCTCAACTACTTCTCCAGTAGCATGTGTGCCTGTGTCCTGTCATGCTTCCTGCTATGATGATCATGGACTAAACCAGTAACTAAAACTATAAGCTAGCCCTTTATAGAGTTTCCATGGCCATGAGGTCTCCTCACAGAGAAAGAAACCCTAAGACAATAGGCTTCATACAAGGTAAGAAAATACCATAAACACACTATGTGTAATTTATTTCTTATTATGGACGTTTAAAGAATTGTAACATGACAACATTGCTTTTAGTAGTAGAAGCGACAGAGACCCAGTTAATGCCATCTGAAAAGTGTGCCAGCTTAGAGGCACTCCTATATCTGTTCCCAATTATTATTTTTAAAGAATACTCACAAATCTGAAATTGTCACTTTATTCTCCTTTTGCAATTTTTTTTTGCTTTTAAAGAATCAGTTCTATACTCAGAGCCAACTTCACTGTCAATACCATCAAGTTTTTGAACTGTCTTGATGTCTTAGTTATTTTTCTGTTGCTGCGAAGAGATATAGTGACCAGAGCAACTTATAAAAGAGAGCATTTTATTGGGGACTTGCTTACAGTTAACAGAAAATTAGTCTATGACCTTTATGGGGTGGTGCATAACAACAGACATGGAACTGTAGCTGAGAGCTTACATCTTATTTGTGAGTTATAGGGAACGGAAGGAGAGATAAGGAGGGAGGGAGGGAGAGAAGGAGGGGGGAGAGGGAGGGAGAGAGAGAGATTAGTACTAGTGTGGGCTTTTTAAACATTGAAAACCACTCCCAGAACCACTCCATCAAGGCCACACCTCACAATCCTTCCCAAACAGGCCCATCAACTGGGCATCAAGCATTTAACAGATGAGCCCATGGAAGGCTATTTTCATCCAAGTTACCATGCCTCTTTTAATCATGGAACTTGGATGGTTAGAATGCAGAAGGTCACATCACAGTTGTGAGAATATTCTTCTAGAAAGAGAGTGTTTTATGGCCGGTAAGAATGTTATTTTCATATTTGGTCTTGGCACTTAAGAAAATAGCCCCATTTTCTCAGTGTCAGGTAGGCACTGTAAGGCCAAGGTCGTGTCCTATATCTAGGTGATCTTTTCTTACTTTATCAAGAAGAAAGTTGTTGGTGAGAAACAGTTGTCCAAATGATATCTCATATGACTAAGTATGATGTATGAGGACTGAAGTCCCATGGACTCTTAAAGAAACATGCTTCTCACTGTATTATCCTGCTTGCTGTTGAAGACCAGGTCTGTGGCCCAAATGAATCCTTTTCTTTTTAACATCAAGGCCAGTTGAATATCTGGTCCTTAAGGTTGACATATGCTTGGGAGGAACTGATGGTTCTTCTCATCATCCTTTTGCCAGCGAGCCCATGGAGTGGTCCTAAGTCAAGGGCCTCGCCTGACTGCTGTTTCACTGAAAGGTGTGCTGGGAATATTTCCTCTGTGCTCACCCTCCTCTTCGTCAACTGGACACTGTAGGAGTACACTCAGGGGTGTCTCCATGGCCTCCCTGAACAAGAGAAAAGGTGACTTGCTTCAGTCTTTGGAGAGATGCCCCACAGTCCACTGGGGCTAAGCTCACCTTGGAGGGCGAAGAGGAAAATACTAATTTTGGACTCCAAGTATGGGTATTGAACATCGAGCTTAATTATACTAGTCTGCTCTTTGACAGTATTGTGCAATGTTTAGATAGAGCACAATTGGAAATCAAGCATGTTAAATAAACTTTGATGAGACATATGTTAAATCAGTACCCTACCTGTCTCAACTTTACACACTCTCAATAACTTGTTCAGACCCTCATTTCTTACATAAAATTTCTAGAATTTTTTCCATTTCGATTTTTAAAAAAATCTAGCCATTTTAATCTTTAGACACAAAGAATATTTTTTATTTTTAAATCCTAGTATCTTACTTGAAAAAAATACCATGAGTCATAGTAATACCAACAAATAAATTTACCCTCTGTGAGAATTTGTGGGGGGAATAAGCAGTGTCTATCTTCTCCTTAAAGGGCTCCAATGACAAACCAAAGTTCTGGTTTTTACCAAGGCTTATCCTGGGGGACCAGTGAATGTGTAAGGTTTCCTTACAGGGAATATGTATGGAATTACTCACAGTGACATCCCAAGAGCAGCCACACTGCGGTCTTTACCCACTCCTGAGGTAGCTCTCCAACAGCTGCTCAGACAGAGCTTCTTTCCCTTAGCCTCTTTAGCCAAAATAGTCTGATTCCTCCCCAGCCCGCCAAGGCATGAGCAAAGAAGGCACAATTGCATGCTAGCTGGAAGGAGTGGTTGGGTACTCAGGTGAGGGTACAATGACCCTGTCCTACTGTGAGGGAACACTACAATCAGCAAATTCTGAAGCATTGGAATTTTGCAAGAAGGCACGACTGAACTCACAAAGATGGCAATTGCTCGGCTTGGAAGATAGTGTTGTGCAAAATCTCCCTAATGAAAGTTAAATTCAAGCTATATATTACATAGGTAATGAAATGTGATGGCTAGTTTATATCAATTTGACACAAGCTGAGGTTATCTGTAAAGGGGAAGGGACCTTCAGTGGAGAAGATGCCTCTATAAAATTTAATTGTAAGGCATTTTCTTAAACAGTAGTTGGATGGGAGAGAGCCCATCCCATTGTGGGTGGAGCTATTCGTGGGCTGGTGGTCCTGGGTTCTATAAGAAAATAGGCTAAGCAAGTCATGATGAGCAAGCCAATCAGCAATACCCTCTATGGCTTCTGCATCAGCGCCTAACCCCAGGTTCCTGCCCTGATTGAGCTCTTGTCCTGACTTCCCTCAATGAGGGGCAAACTGTGGAAGTGTAAACCAAAAATCCCTTTGTTCCCCAACTGGCCTTTTCATCAGCAATAGAAACTCTAACGCATATAGTGAATTGGGATTACCTGTGCATATAGAAAATATTTATATTTTAGCAAGAGTTTTGGTACATTATCAAAATAATCTTGACATGAAGGAATACCCTCTGCAAGTAACAAAAGGCAGAAAAGAAGTCCCATACATAGAGACAAAAATCCTCACATATTCATCTTATAACTATAGAGCTGTATTGTAGAAGACATCCATTTGCCCCATTTTAACTAGGATAGATTACTGAACAGCCCATGGCTAGAAAAGTCGTTTTCTTTCCTTCTAGTCCCGCCTTGAAATCTAATAAGTGTTTCTGGTGGGACCCAGTAAAAAGCGTTCCCAACTCCCTTAATTCTCAAGGGCTAAGGGGACTAAGCTTTTCTTATGTTGCAGTTTTACAGCCCAGAGAATGACCTACTCTCGCTGTTCGTTTGGTTTTGAATGCATGTAAGCAGTGGATAAAGAGAGCAGCAGATGCACAGCAGATATCCTCAAACCTGTATCTGCAACCTGCCCTGGAAATCAGCGGGGAAAGCCCTGTCAAAGCTACAATCATGGAGCTGCTGGGTGAAAACTTCCAGGCAGAGAAATGTCCTCTGTCGTCTCCATGGAGAAGCATCTCATTAACTGTTTCTCCTAGAGGCATGTCTATGTCATGGCGTAAATAACAGTAACTTGTGCTGGACACAGTTACTCCTGAGCTGTCCTTAAGGACACAATGCTCTTGTAATCTGTTGTTGTTCTCCTTTTCCTTGTCACAGAGTCAGGGGGACAGCCTGACCCAGACCAGGGGTTTTGGAGGATATTGAGACAAACAGGCTTGACTATGAAATTGGGAGGGCCAAATCCCTTCTCCAGAGCCAAGTTCTCGGTGAGCTTAACCAGCACAGAACAGTGTGCCAATATGCCATACAGGTAAAAGGCATTTTCTGCCCTGTAGAACTGAACTTAGAGGCTTCCATAGGACAGGAAACTTGCTCTTGAGTCTCAGAGCAATGGGCTGGACCAGACGTATCTGTGCTCCTTATCAGCCTGCATAGAGTGTCCACATGAGTCATGTCTGCTGCATCACTCTTTGGAAGCAGGAACTGACAAGTTCCCATTAAACTTTCTCTGCTACTGTAACTGAAAGGTAGAAGCAAAGGTAAGGGTACCACGGTGCCATGGTACCGAAATAAAAGCAGATAAGTTTAAAGCAAACAGCCTTGGGGGGCCGGAAGTGAGAATAGTCTATCTCAGAGGAAAATGGAGATTCCAGGCAGAGCGAGCAGGCATTAAGAACAAGTAGAGCCCAAGTCTCCATTCTCTTGCCCAAGCAGGCTGATCCCGTCTCGGCTACAGCCACTGCCCAGGGACAGCTGTTTGTCTAGCGCCTGGCAGTTTATCCTCCGTGTCTCTGTTGGGATCACTGTGTTGGCAATATTGAGCCTTGCACCAGCATGAGTTTCAGTGATAGCCCTCTTTGGAGGAGGCCAATGTTGGAGGTGTGGGCCTGGGAAATCTGTTAGAGCTCCTCTAGAAACCAGCAAATATATCATGTAAAACATTGTGTTAAAGCAAAAACAAGCCAGGTGGTGGTAGCACATGCTTTTAATCCATGTTCTTGGGAGGCAGAGGTAGGCAGATTTCTGAGTCTGAGGCCAACTTGGTCTATAAGGCACCTTCCAGGACAGCCAGGACTACACAGATAAACCCTGTCTCAAAAAATCAAAATAAAAAAATAAAGCAAGCAAACAAAAAGCAAAACCCAAACCAAACCAACCAAACAAAAAACTAAAACAAAACAGAACACTAAACCATACAATAAATCACCTTGGATGTCTAATGTTATGTCCTGAGTCTAATGGAAAAGGAGTGAGTGAGCTCCAGAGGGCTCAGTGGGATCAGAAAATGTTATGGGTTATGCCATATGGTCACATTAACCAAGTTGGCAATGAAGTCACCTGGCATTCGCCCTCCTTATGATGATATCATTAGCAGGATGGTGACCAAATCACATAGTTGTTTCCACGAGAATGAGGTCACCAGCCAAGGTGGTAAACCATATGAATTGCTTTCTGCTCATGGGGAGCCCAGCCCCCACCATGGCACAAGACTTATAATCTAAGATTGACCTCTAGACCCCATGGATGGAACCAACTCCTGATCACTGTCACTTGCTCTCCACATGTACGTGTGTATACACACACACACACACACACACACACTTAATCATTTTTAAAAACTCAAACATAATGGTCGATAATAAGGAATCCAGCATTAGACAATTCTTAAAATTAAACTTCAATTTACATTCAATAACTTCAAAATACACCCCGTAGAACTGCAATGTTCTTCAGTGATTGCTTTCATGCATATTTCCTGGTGAGCTGTCTTCCTAACACCATGCGTCCCGCACTGGGATCACTTAGTGGTTAGTAGCTGTTTTCGTAAAATGTACTCACATCTGCACGTACTGATTATATGCCTTTCCAAGTTTTACTATTTATGTATGATCGCTTCTTTTTTGGATTACTTTGAAGGGATTGCTTGTGATGATCAGTACTTATCCATAGCCTTTCCTTCCTTTTCTACCAAATATTGCTTACCTTCTTTCTTTGTTTGTATTTCTAAAATCTAACTTCCTCTGCTCAGGGCTCCACAGGGAGGTGGCAGGGGCACCAGTCAGTCTGTTGTCCCTTCTAAATTCTCAAAGGTTGCATCTCCTCCTCAAGGTCCCTCTATGTGTGCCGCTCTGCCTCGTTTCCTCTGCCTTTTTACCTAGCTCTCTGATCAGCTTCCACTGTTCTGGAGTGTCTGTAGAGGGCAATGCAGCTTCTAAAAGTACTTCCTGGTTTTTCAAGTGAGTTCACTAGACTCTTCTACCCTTTGACCCTTACAAGTCCATCTGGTGAGCAGACTTCTGCCAGACTGCTAAATAATGCAAAGGAAACCTGCAGACTACTAGAGATGCATGCTGTGCTGTGGCTCTTCTCCAGGGACACAGTCTTCATGTTTTGTCACACTCTAACCTCTGCCTAATTGAGAAACTCAAGATCATGAGCAGGAACAAGCGCCTTTGGGCTTGGCTTCCCTTATGCAGCTCCTGTCTCAGCACAGCTTGCCCCGGGAAAGGACACTCATCATAGTTTCCCTGGAAGCAATGGTAAAAGATCAGAGACAACTTAAGCAACAAGAGAATGGCAATGGGGACAGGTAGGAGAGGCACCTAGCATCTCTTCCATCTGCGTATTGGGTCTTTGGTCGTAGCACTTTCTCCTGGAAGAAGCCTGGCCCTACACTCTGTTTGTCATTTCCAATTAGAATAAACAAGGGTCCCTTAGCTTGAAAACAACCTCCTATGCCCCAAGCCTCTGGCATTGCATCTTGGGTTCTATCTTGCCATGGATACACGCTCTTCTAGTTTTCTGAAAGTCCTTGTGTTTCTGGAGAGTCCTTCCTGGGATTTCTCACAATCCCATGGGAGTCACTGTCCACTCGTTTCATTTCTCTCTCCCTCTCTAACCTTTGCCTCTAAGCCCAAGACTGTTCAGTATGTTCAACAAACTGGGCCTTGGAATTCCGCCCCTAGAGACTGGATTCAGGCCACATTGCTGTCCCTGTAGGTCCTATAAGCTCTGGAGGGTTGTCTTGAAGCGGTGAGGTTGCTTGAGGAAGCAGTGGACTCCCACATGTCAAACACACAGACTGCTGTGGGCCAGAGGATAAGGTCACACTAATTTTATTAACATCCCAGTCAAAACATCCAAGATCTCCTGTTGTCGGGTCTCCGGTTTCTCCTCCTTTTGCTCCTTTTTATCAATGTCATTATTCCCAGAGCGTGTTAAAATCACACTCATTTTAACTCCTCCATGTAAACAAAGCCACTGAGAGCTCTGCTTGAGTAGTCTGCCTGTGTCACTGGTCCCAGTACAGCCACCTTCCTTCCCCTCTGTTCACTGGGTCTCCAGTGCCTCCATTCCTCCCACAGACCGAACAGCTGACTTGTTCGTTCTACTGCTGAAAACAGCTCGCAGCAACCTCTTACTCAGAGCCCGATGCTTTTAATACGGCATTTAGAACTCTCAGCTGACCAGTTTTCCTTCAGCTCAGCTTTCTGTACCTCCTCCTCTGAGAAACCCTGGCTCACTCTTCTCAAATCTGCTCTGAACTTTTCTACCTAAACACTTGTCCGTGATGTGCCTTTAGTTGGGACCACCCTTCCACTCCCCTTTCTCGTTTCAGACCACCCTTCAGTTCCGTTCTCAGAAAATTTCTACTCATACTTCACACACAGTTGGAAGAAATGTCTTAAGCCTGCAAACTCGTTTAAACATTGCGATGATATTTGCACTTTTCACAGTGTTGTGGTTTTTTTTTTTATATATCATCATTTGACTCTATATACCATCTTCCTTTTGGAAGGAATGACAACTCTATCTTTTCTGGAGTATTTACTTAGTATGTGCCCAGTGGATGGTGGGTAATCAAGTCTTCAGGATATTCTAAAGCATAACTCCTTTGGTTAGATTTAAATTATCAGGCAGGGTTAATATCTGCATTTTAGCATTTTCTTTGTGACAATCACCTAACATAAGCTAAAAAAAATAAAAAATCTCAGGACAATTAGTAATCGAAAAGAAATAAAGTAACTGCGCTCCATGTTGTAGCTCAGGGGCAGAGATGAATAGGAAGATGTTGTGTGAAACTTTTGGACCCTCTCAGGCACCCTCACCACCAAGTTTCCTCTAAACTGTCTGCTTGCTTCTCCACACTTTGCATGGCTGGTAAATTTCCTTTCCTTTTTTTTTTTTTCAGGATTTTCAGCAGATTCCAAGTATTTGGTAATATCCGTGTTTGCCCTTGTGCTATCAAGATCAACAATTGTTCCAGCAACGATGTGGCTACATTGCTTTAATTTCAACATCAATTAAAAACAACCACGGAGCCAGGAACATTTCTTGGCTACATTAGTTTGTTTTCAAATGTCATTTCAGAATCAGACTGATAATGTAGTGATATAGTAAAATAAGTTATTTTATTGGAAATTTGGTAAAGAAAGTTTTTTTTTGGGGGGGGCAGGGTGAGTTGTCCCTCACATACATCTTAAAATTAGTCTTTGAACAATGCATTATGAAGCAAAGCCCTCCACAAGATACTGACATAGAGTTTATAAATGAACAAATTTGACATGAGATTAAAACAGAGGCCAAAGCTGAGTTTTTAAGGTACGTATAATCTGGATAATTTAGAGGCTGTGGTCTTGCTGCACAAGGCCTTCAGGATTCTAGTTCTTTAACAGTTTGTATTGAGGCACTAGTTGGTTTGGGAACTGATCACAGCGCAGAATCATCACCATCATCACCATTATTAACAAAATGTCAATAAAAGATGGAAGGAAAGAGGAAATGGTGGTATTAGGAAGGAAACTAGAATGGATTGAGAACTTATGCTGTGCTCATCTCATTGCAATACCTGTAGAAAGGAAGGATTCATGTTAGCACTCAGCTGGCAAGTGACGGTCGTGGACCCAGTATTTGAATGAAAACTTTTACAGCTTTCCACCATTATGTAGCCTTTCAAAACAGTAAACTACTAAATTTCCTACACATATCTATCCATCCACTCACCCAGCTATCGACATACATATTATCAAATAATAGGAAATAATAGATCCGTACTTCTCATTTGAAATTTATGTTTAGATGACTATATAGATAATATATCAAATAAAAGTCATGTAGTCTTATAATGACTGACCCAATAGAAATACATCCACAGGACCACAAATGACCTCTTCTGCTTCTATGAGTTAACACTGCTTTGTGTGTGTGTGCGCGCGCACACATTTGTATGCACAAATAAGTGCTCAAGTGTGGGTATGTGCATTTAAGTACAGGTGCTCTTGGGAGACAAGGTCGGATTCTAATGAAGCTAGAGCTATAGACCATTGCGAGCTTCTTAATATGGGTGTTAGGAATAAAACTTGGATTATCTGGAAAATTCATAACTGATGCCAATCTCTACATCCCCAGTTGTGTTTATTTTCATTAAAAAAATGTTATTCCCCCTTTAAAAATTACTATATAGAAGTGGCAGGTGGCCTGTGACTTATTTTATGTAAACAAACTAGTGCATTTCTTAAAGTACTAAAATACATCCAAAGAGGACTGCTGGGCTTTAAAGTAGATGAAAGGGTTTATTTGTTTAGATTCTAAAGTCCCAAAAAACTAACAAGAACAGAAGGAGAAAGCTGCTGCAGAGGACCTGGGCACCCAGAGCACAGGAGGAAGCTACTGCAGAGGCCAGCTCTGGAGACCCAGTGGTCTGTCTTCGTCCCATGCCTAATATTCTCTATACGCCATTACCCTGCCCAACTGTGAGCTGCAGACTCTGGTTGCCAAACCGAACTGCTCTCTACCAGACGTGGAGATAACCCTTTCTCCAGACTCCATTACCAACATGTGGTAACATCCCTGAGAGCTACTGTGTACAGCGATCTTCTGAAAACCATTTACCTAGATTTCTGAAGCCAATACATGAGACTCAACACATTTAGGCCTTCATAAGACATTTTGTAGTATATCCTTCAAACATCAGTGGGCCGTTTAAAGCTGGCCTTGACTCTGACTGGAATTTCAAGTTTTTATGTCAGCACGACGTTCCTCTACTTTGCCATAGCCCCTCCTGCCTTGTATTTATATATTTTAAGCAGAAAATGAAGGTACTTAAATCCTGGAAAAGCAAGCAAACAAACAAAAAACCACAAGGGATGCATTAAGAGTGTTTAAAAATAAATTCCTTGAGGCAACTTACATAATTGTTCCCCAGCTTTCTGGGAAGAATCCACAGTTTCGCCAGACAGAACCCAGTCAGTGAGCGTTGCCAATAAGTAAGTGCTGCAAGCATGTTCTTCCTCGGAAGGGCACTCCTTGGGCATGGTTCTCCAAATCTCCCCCAGTGCAGATGATGGTGATTCTGTCCTCACAGAGGAAGGAATGGCCCGCACGGCAGGGCAGCTGCTACCACACCTGAGATCGCTGCTTCAAGTTCCCCGGGACCTTTCACACTGTTAAATGATATTTCTGCCAAGGGAAGAAGCCTGGGCATGGCTTCAGTACTGCTAAGTGCAGTATGGTAACTGGAGGGCTGGCTCTGTGCCCACAGAGATAGATATATTGTGTATGCTTCCGAGTCTTGAGATGCTGAGCACAAGTGGACAGCTCAAGGCCAAAGTGCTGCCTATGTAATAAATGATTTATTTCGACACAAAACACGGTGTTCTGTTCAGAAACAGGCCAAGAAATGAAACAGCAAAAATGTATTTTAAAAGGACGTAATAGTTGTTTGTGTTACTATGGACACTTCACATGGAAGGAGTCAGCATCAGTCTCTAAAGTGTCAAATTTCTAGTTCATCTTCAATGATCAGGTTTTTTGAGCATCCCCTTTGAGGCATCAGAAAAGCAGACACCCTGTATTAAATGGTTGCGTGTGTGTCCCTTCAGTGCTATTTATGCACAGAGCATTTATGTTGTAATAGGAGTGGCGGGCTGCATCCCCAGCACCCCGGCCGCCTGGCTAGCTTATACCGCGAAATAATTACACAGTAACTGTATTCTTTTAAACACTGCTTGTCCCATTTCTATCTAGCCTTTTCTAGGCTAATTCTCGCTTACCAGGAAGATTCTAGCCTATGTCCATCCTGGGTCTGAGCCTCATCGCGTGTCCGGGAGAGGGGAGCATTGCGTCTCTGCTCCAGAGCAGAGCTGTCAAGTCTGAGCTCACTTCCTCTTCCTCCCAGCATTCTTTTCTGTTTTCTCCACCCACCTGTGTTCTAACCTATGAGGGCCAGCCAAGCAGTTTCTTTATTTTTTTTAACCAATGACCTTCCTCCATCACATTTATAATTCACAAGGAAACAATTCCTTTTTATTGATTTTACTGAGTAAATATTTAAAGCAGAAAAAATTCAGATGATTAGAAAGGAAACGGGTCTTATAAATAAATAGAGCTAAAGAAACTCCTGGCAATTCATTTAGGCATTAATATTAATTCATTATTAAAATAAAGAGAATGCAGTAGGCATTTTATTATATATTACAACATCAGGTTTTATGCCTTAAACATAAAAAAAAAAACAGAAGAAACTACATTGGAAACTAACGCTCCAAATGTCCAGTTCAGGAAGATAAAGTCATAATTAATCCAGTGAAAACATCCTAGTTCCTCCTAGACCCTTCGACTGCAAAGCTCTTTACTCTAAAACAGACACACAGTATGGAATGAGGTCAAATTGGGTCTGAGTGAACGAATGCCTCCTCCGGGAGAAAGCTTGAATGAGACCGCATTCTCTTGACCTCTGCCGTGGAGCATCCATTCTCTTCCTCTCAATGTCTCCCTCCTATCCCTTCCCATTTACCTTCTTATTGCTTAACCCTTGCATCCAAGCATTTATTTTCTGAATTTGCTTTAATGATATTCGGTCTATGTCACCCTACATCCAGACTGTAGAGAATTGACCTTAACATTAACACTCACCAAAAGGCTCTGATTTCTCTTCACTACCTCTGAATAGAATCCAAATTCTGTATCATCTCAGCAGGATGCCCGTTGCACCCTGGCCTTTCACCATGTTTTGCTCAGGCATCTCTTCTGCTTGGCACAACTCCCCAACCCACATTGCTCATGTAACATCAACAATAAAATTCAGCATTCTGAACTCATCTCACAAGGCGCATGCAGGTTCCCCACTCAGGCGGTAAACCTCATTGAGGCTTGATTAAGTCATAGTTGAAGCCCAAATGGAATTCGTCGGAAGCAGTCCATCTGATCAGTAGCATGATCGCTCTCCGTTTCCTCCTTGCAATGGTTGCTTTACTCATTTTAAAATAAAATTTTTCCTTTCATCTTATACAGTTTACAGTATATGTTCATTGAAGAAACACTTAAAAACAGACAAGATGATGAGGGTTGAAGGCATCCCCACCAGTATTTAAACTCTATGTCTGTTAGCTTAAAAACAAAGTCAGGTGTAGTTACAAAAGATGGGGTAGTGTGAACATATTTAACACCACCGAACTACATACTTGGAAGTGGTTATGGTGATTGGTCAATTTAGGTAATTTTGCATCCATTTCAGAAAAGATGAGACCATGCCATTTGTACTACATTGTAACATATCTCATGATGCATCTCTTTGAGATTTTTGGTCTCCGGCAGGTTTTTTTCCCACTATGCTAGAGAACAGTTGTTTGTTCATAAACTCTGGTCTAAGTGCTCAGGGTAAAAGCCTGCAGGGTAAAAGCTGTTTGTCACAGTTGGGCTAGGATGCTACCTGCTCAATTCACTCTGACTTGCCTAGGAATGTGCAGTGGGACTTTCCAAAGGTCAAAAGGTGAGGGATGTTACATCGGGTTTAATGGCTTCTGTCCAGTTAGTTACTAAAGAGTCCTGCACAAATATAAGATGTGCCTGCTTCCTTTTGGAAATCAGTTTACAAAACTATTCTTTAAAGTAGTCACTTTCATTTAAACATAGTACCAACATATATTTAAAATAATTCGATTTTAAGTTCTAATACAGTAAATATCAATATAAAAAAACAGAACAAAATTATTTGCATTTTCAATCATGTCATCAAACATACCAATTGAACATCAAACAAAACGACCATTATTTAGTAAAATATAAATTGTCATAGTTGATTTGATAATTCCATATTGCTCAATGTGAAAGGTGGAGAAAGATATGTTTTTAGCAATTTCCGTATTTAAGATTTGTGTCTTTTATAAATTTGGAGTTAGTTTTGTCTACCAGGTATCATAGATACAGGTATTAGTTCATTCTTATGCATATAGGCATTCAGTTTTACCATTTGTTGAAGATTTTTCTTTTCTCTAGTGTATATTTTTTGGCATCTCTGTCAAAAATTAAATGACTGAAGTTATGTGTACGCACATTTTTGTCTTCAATTTTTGTTTAATTGCTTTACATATCTGTTTTGTGCAGTTATACATTGTTCTTATTACTATGGTTCTATAACATATTTTATGATTTGGAATCGTAATTTCTCTAACACTATTCTTTTTGTTCAGTATTATTTTGGTTATCTGGGGTATTTTCTTGTTCCTTATAAATTTTAGGGTAGTTTGCTGTAATTCTGCAATGAATGAGATGGGGGTTTTAGTTGATGTTGCACTGAATCTATAAATAACTTTTGGTAGAACCGTAATTTTTACAATGTTAATTTTACTGATTTTACCAATGCTCATGAACATGGGATGTCTTTTCATTTTTCAGTGACTTTTTCTCTTTAGTGCTTTAAAGTTTTTATTATAGAGGTTGTTCACTTCCTTAGTTAAGTTTATCCCTAGATAATTATTGTCTTTGTGGCTATTGTGAATAGGAGCATGTCCACAATCTCCCCTTTTTGTTGGTGGTGTAATGAAACGTTATTGATTTGTGCAAGTTGATTCTGTATCCTGCCACATTTCTGAATTTGCTTATAATTTCTCGAAATTTTCTGGAAGATTTTTTTTGGCTCTCTTATCCTACTGTGCCATATCATTGGAAGATAGGAATAGTCTGATTCCTCTTCCCCTCGGTTTGTATCCATTTGCTAACCGTCTCTTGCCTTATTGCTCTAGCTAGTACTTCGCACAGTGTTGAAAAACGACTGGAAAGAGTAGACATCCCTATTTTGTTTTTGACTTTCATGTTATTGCTTTAAGCTTTTATACATTTAGAATGATGTTGGTTATGGTTTTCTCATATATTGGTCTTATTAAGTTGTGACAAGTTCCATTTAGCCTTTTATTCTCTCCATTTAGCCTTTTATTCTCTAAGACATTTGTCTTGGAAGGCATGTTGTATTTTGTGACAGGCTTTTCCATCATGTATTGATATGATCATGTGATTTTTGTTTTTAAGTCTATCGATGTGGTTTATTACATTTATTGACCTGAGTATGTTGAGAACTTCTTGCATTTCAGGAATAAAGCCAAGTTGGTTATGTTGTATTCTTTGTTTGTTTGTTTGTTTGTTTTTCTTTGCATGTATTTTATTGAGTATTTTTGAGTCTATGTTCATTAGGGATATTGGCCTAATTTTTTGAGGGTTTTGCTTCTTTATCTATTTAGGCAGACAGTCTGTGTCTTTTGATTGGAAAATTGAGGCCTGTAGTTTTCTTCCTTTTTTCTTTTCCGCTCCCCCCCACCCCGTGTGTGTTTAACTTGGTTTGGGTATTAGAACGGTATTGGCTTCATAGAAGGAATTTGGGAGCACTCCCTCTGTTTCTATTTTTTTTAATAGGTTAGAAAGACTGGCTGTAGATCTTCTTTAAATGTGTGGCAGAATGCTGCTATGAATATATCTGGTCCTGGACTTTCTTAGCTGGAAGGATTTTTCTTACTATTTCAATCTTCTCATTTTTTATGTGTATGTTTAGATTGTTGACATATTGGTTTAATTTTAGATGTTTGGCTGAATCTAGAAAATCATTCATTTCTTTTAGATTATCTAGCTTTATGGAATACAGGTTTTTAAAATATTCCCTTAAAATAATGTTACTATCTTCAGTATCTCTTATAATATTTTCCAATTTACTTGTGACTCTGCTAATTTGTGTCCTTGTTTGTTTTAGTCTGAAGTCTATTTTGTTAGATGTAAAAATAGTGATTCCTGCTTGCTTTCTGGTTGCATTGGATTGGAGTGTTTTTGTCTATCATTTTACTCCAAGGCATTGCCTACCCTTAAAACAAGAATGTGTTTCTTTTCTTAATAATGCTTTTTATTTTCTGAGAATTTAATACATTTTCACAATGACATATTATGACATCCATTCCATTTCCCTTCCTCAGATTTCCATATACTCCAACAACACACCTCTACCACTTTGATTTATTCATTATTATTATTATTTTATATCTTTATTTTTTAATTTTTAGTCTTCTCTCACATATTACAGCCCAACTCCAGTTTCCTATTCCCTTCCTCCCCAAGTCTCTCCCGTGATCTCCCCTCTTCCCAAGATTCACCCTCTCCTTTTTACCTCAGAAAAGAGCAGGCTTCCCAGGGATATCAGCCAGACACGACATAACGTGCTATGATAATACTGGGCACATATTATCACATCAAAGCTGGATGAGGCAACCTAGTAGGAGGACAAAAGGTCTCACAAGTAGGCAAAAGAGTCAGAGACTGCCCCAGCTCTCACTATTAGGAATCCCACAAGAACACCAAGCTATTCAGCTATAATATAAATGCAGGCGACCTAGGTTAGACCCCTGCAGGCTCTCTGCTCTCTGCGAGCCCCCATGAGTCCTGTCAATTGATTCTGTGACTATGTTCTTAGGGTGTCCCTGACCCTCTGATCTCTCCAATCCTTCCTCCCCATCCTCAGCAGGTCTCACTGAGCTCCACCTCATAATTTGAGCATGAGTCTCTGCATTTGCCCCCATCAGTTGCTGGATGAAGTCTCTCTGGTCTTTTTTGATAAGGATTCTGCTAGACTCCAGTCTTAGAACGCTCTTCAGGCAGGACAAACCATAGGTTGAAGGTTTTGTGGCTGAATTAGTAGCCCTATCCCTCCACTTAAGGACTTTGCCTGGTTATAGAACGTGGCTAGTTCAGATTCCCTGTCCCCCATTGCTAGGAGGCACTGCTAGTGATACCCTTGTAGATTCTATGGAGTTTCCATTACACTAGGTTTCCACCTTGCCTTCAAAATTCCCCCCAATTCCAGTCATTTCTCCCAGTGTTTTCTCTGGCTCCCCACTTGATCTTTCCTATTTCCTACCCGACTCACCCTCAGTCCACCAGCGAAATCTATTTTATTTCCCCGGTTCAGGAAGATCCTTGCATTCCCTCCTTAAGCACTCCTTGTTACTTAGCCTCTCTGGTTCTGTGGACCACAGCCTGCTATTGAGATGGATACTTTGCATTGGTGTGGATCTTGGTTTACTGATACAAATTTAAGGTCCATCTTGTTATATGTATATTTTTGCTCTTATTTAAAGTATTGTAATTGTGTTGTTCATTTTAAAAATGTTATGTATAATTAAGAAGTATAGGTTAATTGTAAATGTAATTCTTGGGTTTCGCTTTTTGATCCATTCAGTCAGACAGGGTCTGTTGATTGGGGAACCAAGATTATTGATATTTAAAGTTGTTATTGAAATGTGAGTGTGTTAGTTGTGGTGTTTATGTTTTTAATTTTTGTTATGTTTGTTTGTGTTCTCAATGGTATTTTGTGTTTTAATAATTATGACTTAATATTTCTCTCCATATTTTCTCTGCTATATCATTCCTTTCATCAGTCCAACATAATGTTTCTTATATTTTTCTTAAGTTTTGTTTATTTGATTTTTTTTAGACTATTTATATAGTGGAATCCCTTTGAATAACAGCAAATAGTTTTCCTGAATATATCAATTTAGGTTGGCTATCAAAGTCTTTTAGAACTTAGAAGGCATGTTTCTGGCTCTTCTTGTTTTCAATATTTAATTGAGAAATAAGCTATTATTCTGATGGGTTTTCCTTTATATGTAATTTGTGCATTTTTTCTTTCTATTAAAGTTTTCAATACATTTTACTTGTTATGTGTATTTAGTGTTTTAAGTATTATAAATCATGGTCATTTTTTTCTGGTCTTTTCTGTTTGGTGTTTTGTATGCTTCTTGTATTTATATGTGTGTGCTTTGCTGCAGTTTCCTTTAGAGTTCTACATCCAGAGCAGCTTCAAGGTGACTGCTTGAGGTAATCCAGCCTCACAGAATACTCCAGGCAGGATTTCATCACACTCCCAAACTTTGTCAGGGTACTTGAAAGAGTATCAGTGCCCTGAATCATCAGAAAGCAGCCTAGAAAACTACACCCACATTCCCCAAAATGGACTATGGATGTTTGTTTTTTTTTAGAAGGTTGGTAACAAGTTGTTATAAATAATGGTCAGGAAAAAAACTAAACAAAGAAGATTAGATTCAGAAATTCTTGTTATGAAAAGAACAAAAGATGAAATACTGTGGAAGAATTCTCTTCTACTCTGTAAAGATTTGTGAATCACTTTGGTTTAATAAAACATTGATTGGCCAGTAGCCGGGCAGTACTATAGGTGGGTGATCAGACTAGGAGCATTCTGAGAAGGCTGAGTTGCAGTTGTCACCTAGATGAAGAGGAAGCAAGATAAGAATGCCTTACTGAGAGAAGTTACCAAGCCATGTAGTTAAACATAGACAAGAATTAAGGGTTAATTTAAGGTGTTAGAGCTAGTTAATAATAATCATGAGTTAATAGGTCAAACAGTTTATAATTAATATAAACCTCTGTGTGTTTTTTGGGAACTAAACAGCTGTGGGACCTGGTGGGACAGAAACTTCTGTCTACAGTTTCTTTCCTTTAGTGAGGGAAAGTTTTCTTCTATGATCATGTTGAAAATCTGATTTGCACCATTGACTTAGGATTCTTCTTCCTCATTGTTTAAATTAATGTTCTGTTCTTGCAAAGAGACACATTTATTAAAGCAACTATTATGAAAGAAAGCATATAATTGGGAGTTTGTTTACTGTTTCAGAGGTTTAGTTCATTATCATCATGGAAGTTTTGCAGGCACACACTGTGTTGGAGAAGCAGGTGAGAGTTCTACATCTAGATTCATGGGTAGCAAGAAGAGAAAGGCACTGGGCTTGGCTTGGGCTTTTGAAACCTCAAAGTCCACTCCCAATGCCATACTTCCTCTAAGAATGCCAGACCTACTCTAATAATTCCACACCTCATAATTCTTCTCAAGTAGTGCCATTCCCTGATAATGAGGCATTCAAATATATTAACCTGAGGAGGCATTCATATTCAAACCACTCTACTCATCTTTGCCTATAATTTGAGGATTTGGTCTTTTCATGGTGTCTCACATTTCCTGTGTTGATTCCCTATGTGTATGTGTTGCCTTTTCTTTCATTTTTGTGTTCCTTGCTTATTTGGTTTAGATGCTCTATTTTCATTTTCCAGATCTGATATTTTGTCTTCTGCTTGACTCATTACACTTCCAAGGCTTCCTTTGGGTTTTCTAGTTGGGCAACTGGGTCTTTCAATTACATCTCTTTCATTTTTGTGTTCCTTGCTTATTTGGTTTAGATGCTCTATTTTCATTTTCCAGATCTGATATTTTGTCTTCTGCTTGACTCATTACACTTCCAAGGCTTCCTTTGGGTTTTCTAGTTGGGCAACTGGGTCTTTCAATTACATCTTCATTTCAGCCTGAGCCCTCTTCAATGTTTCTATCTCTTTATTGAATTCCATTTTCAAGGCCTGAGTTGTCTGTGTCATTTTCATCAGTCTCATGTTTGTGTTTTCTCAGGCATCACTAAGGCATTATTTCTCCTAATCCTCTCCTTGATCTCACTGAGCTAATTGTGTCTTTTTTAAAACCCTTGAATACTTTGAGAAGATTTAGGATTTTCCTTTATACTAGGGTTAGTCTAGGTTAGATGTGACATGAGAGAGTCATGTGATATTGTTAGGGAAAATACTGGCCCAAACTGAGAACCTCTCTTTAAAGAAGGTAGAGAAGTCCACAGTAGGCTTGGGTATGGGTTGTGAGGCCCAGGCTAAATCTGACAGATTATCAAAATGACATGGATGAAGAGATCAGGAGTACTCAACAAGCTAGACCCTTGAAGAGGTTGTTAGAAGTCTGGGTAAGGAGTGGGGCAGTGTAGGTGATGCAGAGTCCTCTGGGTAGACGCAGGTAGGGCAAGTCCTAGAGGGAACCCAGCCCAAAATCTTAAAACTTGGCTCTAGATAATCGAGGAGGGAAGTCGACTTTGCAGGGAACAAATGCATATTTAGGAAGCAATCAGAATGCCCTTCCTGAAGTACAAACACAGAATAGTTATGACTACCTTTTTCTTTGCTGGACTTCAGAAATAAAGAATACCATATTTAATAGCAGGAATTGCTAGATTAGATCATTTGAAGGGAAATGAGTAGAGTTAATGTTGAATATTAGTTCATCATTAATCTTGTCATAAGTTAGATTCTTACTAGTTTAATTGATATTAACTGCTATTCTTTGGCAAATATCATGGGGGAAAAACTTTCTGCTAGTGTGGGTAGTTGTATATTTTTTATTCACCTAGGTTAATAAAGAACAGATTACTGGTATGAATGCATTATGATGGTTTGGGATTAATTGGGCAGTGAAAGGCACAACCATAACCACAGCCACTTCTGAGTATCACCAGGTGCCCAGAACAGGATTGCTCCGGGTCAGGACTTTCCAAGGACTGTAAGTTGCAAACAACTACCTACACTTCTCACATTTTAAAGCCAGAGTCCACTCTCTGAGAAGCCAATGAGATAGAGGAATGAAGGCAGCAGTGATTTTCTCTGGCAGGAGAGTGCAAATCCAAATGGGACTTGTGTAATGTTACCACAGCAATCATGACTAAGCTGGCAGCAATAGTGAACATGCCAAGGGCTCCTGCCATGGAGCTGAAGCAACTCACAGGAGTGCTTCAGTGACTCACAGACAAACACACAAAAGGCTAAAGCACCAGGAGGTAGAAGAGTGGCAAGAGATAATTGTGAAGTAATCGGAAGACCTATACTCAATCCAGGCCTGTCAGCTAAACAGGTCATCTTGGATAAGTTGCCTAACTTCATAAACATATGTCAACACAATGACCTCTGAATCATAGTTTTCTCACCCAATGTCTCTTTTCACACCAGAAGTTCTTTAGTTTTGACTGAGCTATCTGGCAAAAACCCAGAGCTCAAAGCAGACAAAACAGGACAGCTCAGAGACATTATTGCAGTGTTTAGAGAGAATATCAAGGTAAAATCTGATAGATAATTGGATCTTGGGGGAGGGTGACTGCAACAAACACAGCCCTGGAAAGCTTGGGGTATGCCTCATCTATAGTATGGAGGAAGAGCAGGGATAAATGCTACCCAGCAGCCAATGTGTCATTCTGGATTGGCTATGTCTGCAGGGCATCCGAGGTGGGAGAACTCTCAATAGAGGCCACAGGAGAAGGAAGTAGGATGGCGGTGTGTCTCATGGAAGGAGGGACTAGCACTCTTGCTCTGTGCTTCCTGGTTTCCTGTAATGCCTGTACATTTCCTACTGTGCTGTGCAAACAACAGCTCAAAACAAAGCCTTGAAAGCAGGGGAGGAAGCCTTTGAAATGAACCTTCCTTCCTTTACAGTTGGTTATCTTAAGTAATTGGTCACAGCAGGGAAAGAGGCCTGGAAGAAGTCTTGTGTAGGCAATAGACGTAGATCTAATGAGGAGTGAGCTGCTTAGCTTCGGGGTCTGCAGAGGTAGGAGTGGGAAGTGCGTTCTGGAATTCCCTGGTTATGGAAGGATTGCAGGGCTAAAGGGCAGAGAAAGGTTCACTCTCTGAGAGATTGGGAATATTCATTCGCTAGACAGAGTCACTGATAAAGTCAGAGTGATGACAGTGTTCTGAAAAGATCTGTACAGGAACCTGGAAGACACCACATCTACAGTCAGGAGCAAAAGACAGACACATGGAAAGTTGGTGTGGAGTAAGAGAACCCAGCAGGACAATGAAAAGGGGGAAATACAGTAACTATCTAGCTGCAAGCTGATGGAGGCCGGAAGTAGGCCTAAGGTCATGAGGAAGAAATGGGAAAGGATGTTGGAGACACATCAAAGGAGACACAAGCGGGCTTTGGGGGCAGGTGAAATGAACGTTGTGGGGGCTGACAGATGGGAGAATCCTGGGCATGGTGGATATGTAGCTAAGGCGGAGGTGGCCCCAGCTCTGAAGATCTGTAGCCGAGCTGAGATCAAAGACACTGATCTGAAAGTATTCTGTGACCCAGAATTCATCACGGGAGGGGCATTGTGCTTGAGGGTCAGCAAGTGGCTAAGAAGGGAGGCTTGGAGAGGGGGGTAAGAGAAGGGAAGGAATACAGCACAAGCGGAAGCAAGGAGACAAACTGTAGAGTATTCAGTCCCACAAAGCACTGGGGCAATAGTACAATGAAAGGGTTTTAAGAAAATAACAAAACAAAACAAGATACAGTACATACATTTTTACATATCTGAAACACGTGAGGATGCTTCAGGCCTGTTATTGACTGTGTTACCAAAGATTTTCTTTAAAAAATAATTTGCTCTGTACAATGTAATATCTTTATGTAAGAGCCAAGAACAAAACTTTTCTTAATTGTTCAATGTGTTCAGATGTCTGACCTTGAAAGAAAAACCCAATTGTCTCCTGAAACTAAGAACACTTTCCTAAGACACACAGCTCATTTTAATCCTGTAGTCTCAGTCTCAGGAGTGTGTGTGTGTGTGTGTGTGTGTGTGTGTGAGAGAGAGAGAGAGAGAGAGAGAGAGAGAGAGAGAGAGAGAGAGAGACAGAGAGAGACAGAGAGAGAGACAGAGAGAGACAGAGAGAGACAGAGGGGAGAGCTCCCACTGCCCCACAGCTTCTCTTCCTCTTTCTGAGTCTCTCTGGAATACTGATCACTTCAGTAACTTTGATTATAGCCCAAGAAGTTCCATGCTGGAAGCCCTCCAGGGTGAGAAGACAAAGAGCCCTTTTCTCTCTCCCGCAGAAGTCACCTTTCAAGAGCACCTGCCCTTCCTCTCTGCTCCTGGACTCTGTTACCCTCCCTGTAGGGACACACTCGCCACCACTATCACAAAGACACCACAGCCAGCCTCTACAGCTAGCAACGCTTCCAGCATCTCAGCTGTCCTCCAGAGAGTGCCTCTAGTTAAAGTCTGAAATGGTCTTTTTCTTAACACAGCAGTTAACACCTTCAGTCTAGTTTCTGTGATAACAGCCTCCCTAATGCCATGTCTTTAAAAAGAGTAAGAATGCCTTGCTTAGCGAGGATGGGGATGAACCTGTTTTGCTTTAAAAGAGGCAACTGTCCAAAACCCTACTCTTGTCCGTCAGTGCTCCTGAAAGAGGTGAGCTCATGCGTAGTGGGACGAGGAGAGATCCTGGTGTGCTATCCTTTAAATCAGAGGCATGGCTTAGAACTGGGCTATTCTGGGGCAGCAGGAAAGCACACCGCTGCCCTTCCAGAGGACCTAAGTTTTATCCCCAGCACCCAGTTTCTGTATCTCCAGTCTCAGGAGATCCAACAGCCCCTTCTGGCCTCTGCTGGCTACAGGCATATGTGTGGTACACAGACATACAGGCAGGCAAAACACCCACAGACATAAAATAAATAAAAATTAAAAATAAAACTATGCTACTCATTCTCCTGTGAATTTTAGTAACATCTTTATCACAAAACAATTTCTTATGTTAATGTATCTTTACTACCTGGCCATTTTAAAATAAAAAGTCACTTTATTGTAATGACCCTACAAGTAAAATCACACAAGATTAAGGTAGTCTACCAACCAAACACTTGCCAAGCCCAAAACTCTCTATATCTCAGTGAAATATTTGTACAGTTAAAATGGTCATTGTAAAGCAATGAAGTCTTGCTTAAGGTTTTATACTTTCATTATATATTACATTTTATGCACCAATCCACAAAGAGCAAAAGCAAACAAAAGCCTTTGAGAGAATTGAAGCTAGAAGGTCAATTTACTTTCAACCCTTTGTATACTTTATATGCATTCTGTTCTTTCTCATTGCCAAATATTCTCATTTCTTGGCTCCTTTTGCAAATGTTATACTTTACCTACACTTATACCTGTTTACAAATATAAATGTATATAGCATAGGCTAGGATCCATAGATAAGGGAGAATGTGGGCTTTTTTCTTTCTGAATATTATATATCTTTCTCACTTAATAGTAGACTTTCTAAGTCTGCCCATTTCCTGCAAATTTCAATTTTTACGGTTGATTAGTATTCATATATATATATGTATATATACACATATGTATATATACACTGCATTTTCATTATCTATTCATTTGTTAATGACTGTTTAGATTGTTTCTGTTTCCTTGCTATCATAAATAGAGCAGCAATGAATTGCAGGTGCAAATATCTCCCTGGCAGGATATGAAGTTATCTGTATATACAATCATAAGTAGAATTTTGAGGTCATTGGGTAGCTCAATTTTAATTTTTTGAGGAATTTCCAAACTTATTTCAAGAATGGCTGTATTAATTTGCATCCCTATGAACACTGAATAAGGATTCTCTTTTCCCGTGTCCTCTCTAAGATTTGTTATCAAATTTCTTTTTTTTAAATACTCAGAGTTTTGTTTATAATTTTTAAGTTTAATTTTATGTGTGTAGGTGTTTGTCTGCACGTGTATCCCTCGACCTGTGCGTGGCTGGTGCTTGCAGATTACAGACGAAGGTGTCCACTGGAACTGGAGCTGCAGACAGTTGTAGGCCACTGTGTAGTGTTAGGACCCAAACTTGGGTCCTCTGGAAGAGCAGCTAGTCTTCTTCCTTCCAGAGCCAATTCTCTAGGCCCTGCCGTCAGCTTTCATGATGACAGTCAGCTGACTGGGGTTAGTGCTATCTCAAAGTAGTTTTAATTTGCATTTTTCTCATGACTAAGGTTGTCAAACACTTTTCAAAATAGCTGTTGCCCCTTTGTGTTTCTTTTTGAAAATGCCCATCCAATTCATCCATCCTGTTGTAGATTGGCAGTTTTAGTTCCTCTGTATTTAATTTCTATAGTTCTTTGTAAATTCTGGGCACAAGTCCCCCGTCTGAAGTATTGAACGTAAAGATTTTCTGTCACTGTGTGTGTCTTTTGCTCTGCTGATCATCTCTATTGCTGTGTAAAGACTTAAATTTCATGGAGTCTCCCTTGTGGATACTTGGTGCCAGTGTTTATGTTATTGAGGGTCTGTTCAGAAAGTTCTTGCCTATCTCAATTGAAATATTTTCAATGTCTTGAAAATATACTCCACATTTTCCTTTAGTAGTTTCTGGTTTTATATTAAGTCCTCTTATTCCTTTTAATGTATTTTTGTGCAAATGATTTCAAATTAATTTAATTTCTCTGCAGTACATAGCCAGGTTTGTTAGCCTCTTTTGTTAGGTCAGCTATCTTTATTCTAGTGTATGCTGTTGTCACCTGTGTCAACAATCAGATGGTCACACCTTTGACAGTTCATTTGTGGGTGTAACCTAGTGCACTGGCCTAACTATCTGGTTTTATTTCAGTACCATGCTGACATTATCACTACAGCCCTGCAGTATAAGTTGAGGCAAAGTAATACTTTATATCCAGTTATGATCGTAGTTCTTAGAAATGCGTTGGCTATTCATGGTCTTTTGTGGAACAAAGAGTCTTTAGCAGTATTTTAGGAATCGTTCCGTCCTTTGAGGCGATGTTCTAGAGAGGTTAGCTAATTCTTTTCCTGAATGAAATGAATGTATCACTAAGCATTGCTTTTAGATTTATTTAATGTGTGTGTGTGTGTGTGTGTGTGTGTGTGTGTGTGTGGCTGAGTGTGTGCAAGGGCACCAAATGTGCATAGGGATTAACAGAGGCCAAAGGAGGGCATTGGATATGCTGCAATTACAGTTACAGGTAATTGTGAAATGTTCTTTGGGTGCTGGGAAGCAGACTTGGGTCCTCTGAAAAAGGAGTAAGCATTCTTCATCTCCCAGTCAGCTCTTCAGCCTTCATTTTTTGTTTTGTTTTGTTTAGTGAGGCAAGGTCTCAATAAATAGCTATCCCTGGCTTGTCTGGAACTCTACGCAGACTAACCTGGCTCAGAGCTCACAGAGACACGCCTACCTTTAATTCCCTAGTGTTAGGATTCAACTAAAATATGTAAAATTTTCTCACTGAAAGTTGATTTCTCTCAGGTCTATTGTACAAATATAGAAAGTTGCCGAACCTTACACATTCGAACTCCAGATAGCAGGAATCCTTTCGAAGTTGTCCCCGTGCACCGCATGACCTTACATCTCCAGGGACACACTTAGTATCTATTTATCTAGCCAATAAACTGCTTATCCTGCTAATTTAGTTGAAAGTCTTTTCTGGGAGCTGGAGATATGGCTTAGATGATAAGAACTCTTATTGTTTTTGTAGAGGACTAGGGTTCAGTTCCCAGCACCTACGTGGTGGTTCACAACCATCCTGACTACAGGTCCAAGGGATCTGATGACCTTGTCTGACCTCCACGGGCCCTCCAGGCAAATTCCACACATAAAGTAAAATAAATAATCTAAAAGAAAAGCAAACAGTAAGTGTCCTCTAGTCTTGTCCTCCTGCATGATCTGTGCCCTCCTCTGCCTCACTCACTATTATACAACTGTGAGTTGTTCTTTAAGTTTCTCTTGAGGAGTGCTTGAATCTTTTTGCTTTATTTCATTTTTGAGACATTTTGTCACTGTGTAGATCCAGCTGGCTTAGATTTGCTCTGTATAACTGGTTGGCCTTGAACTCACTGAGATCTGCTTGCCTCTGCTTCCTAAATGCTGGAATTACTGGTGAGCACCATCACATGGTTTTTACCAGCAGCCTAGTTCACAGTGCCTGGTATATGATAGGTACCCAGCAAATACATCTTGAATAACAATCATTGAGTATTTCTTCACCCACCTGCCTTCTGTCTCCTCAAGTATTAGGTTTATGCTTTTCTCCAAATGGCACATAATTAGATCTCATCAAAGATCAGTATTTATCAGAAGAAACAACATTGTGATTGCCTCCAAACTCTGTCCCCTCCACTATAATCTGCACACTGATGGAAGACTATGTTTCTCAACACATCAGCTTTCCATAGCACCTCTCACAGCCCCATCCTGCTCACACTCTGCTGTGTCCTGCTACCTGTGGGGGAGAAGACTAGCTTCTCACGCCTATCTTCTCTTCACCTGGTAGATCACTCTCATACAGTCTGGTTTCTTGATCCTTACAGGTTCATTTCCCTTCCCATGTTTCAGCCTAGGCCTCCTGGCTAGACTAAAGCTCCCCTCACACTAAAATGATCATTGAGTCAATCTTTTATTTACCTGCTGTATTTTCTTCATACTCTGAAAGTGGAAATCTCCTCTTTCTGAGGGACTATTTTCTTCTGTTTTTTTTTTTTCATTGCTTTTGCCATTGCAAGCCAGATTCTTAAACACAGGGACCTGATGAGCATTGTCCACTGTGGTAGCATCTGCTGTAAAGCAGTTCCTGGAACCAGAGAGAGACTGTCAAGAGTATCAACTTAGTAAATGGATGACTAAATGCAGAAGTCACGGTCCTTACTGACACAACCCCTCTCTCTCCTCATCCCCTTCTTTCTTTCTTTCTTTCTTTCTTTCTTTCTTTCTTTCCTTCATCTTTATCTGATCTTCTATTCCACTTCATTGTCCCCCATAATTAGACCTATTTAAAGTATTCTGGTCTTTTTCGTTCTATTTAAATTGTCACCCTCTTTCAAGATTTAGCTCAAATTTTAGTTTAATGTGACCTAAGGCAGAAGTTCTTTGTCTTAGTTAAGGTTTCTATTGCTATGAAAAGACACCATGACCACAACAACTCTTACAAAGGAAAAACATTTAATTGGGATGGTGCTTTAGAATAATGCTTTGGTACACTGTAAAGATGTTTTGTTCTCATTGGATTAATAAAGAGCCAACTGACCAATAGCAAGGCAGAAAGAAGTTAGGCAGGAAAGCCAGACTGAGAGAATGCTGGGAAGGTGGAGGGTGGAATCCCTGGCCAAATGCAGAGAAAGCAGGAGATGAACATGCCATGTTGGGAAAAAAAAGTACCTACTTTCATGGTAGAGTGTAGATGAGAAATAGTGATTAATATAAATTGTAAGAACAAAATATAACCCTCAATCTCTTATATGTTAAAAATATTTTAAATTTCAATATATATATATATACGCACATATATTTTCATTCTTTTTACATCTATGCTGCTGACTCTACTCATTACATTATCTAGACACATGGGTGGGTACATCAGAGCACTTGATTACTTTCATACCATGAAGATAAAGGAAACTTGACAACCTGGGTATCAACTTGGTACTGTCAGCATCTTCTACTGAAGTCATATCATCCAAGCAGGATTCTTTTTCTATCTTAGCTGGAAGCTTACCTGAAGGATGCTCTTAACATAGCTCTAGATACAGAATCCTGAGTGTCTGAATAGATACTTTACTCCTGAACTTTGGAATCTAAAAAATCAAATTAGAGAAATTGTTAGTAATTTAATGTATTGATAACATTCTAAAAATATATCAAGTTAGGCTCAGAACTTAAAATACATACAAAATTATGGTATGGTTAAAAGGCACAGACAACAAGAGGTACTGACATCTCCTAAAGGAACTTTCAGACTGTATGTAGGCAACACCTACCCTGGTATTCTGACACAATCCTGCCAATGGTTGTCCTGCCTTAGAATATTCACTGAGCAGTGATGGCCGTGTAACTTGGGGTTTCCAGATACAAATGGAAAGACCTGGGAAGAAAAGGTTATGTTAGAGTTGGAATCTGGAATGTTCTCCAAAGGCCTGTCCACCAAAGGTGTGGCTTTGTGCTTTTGTGGAAAGTGGTGGAACCTCTACCAGGTGGCATCTACTAGGGGTTTGTTATCAGTGGAGGGGTGGCCTCTAAGGGGACTGTGGGACATTGATCTCTTGCTCTGTTATGCTCTCCTTTCATCACATGCTGAGAAGTAATTGCCCAGGAGTCATGAACTGAAGTCTCCAAACTGTGCTCCAAGATCAGCCTCTTTACTCTTTAAAGGATCTCAGAAATCTTGCAGGATGCTGGAAAAAGGTCCAGAAATACAATATCACACATAAGAAAGGTACCAGACATTTGTGGACGGTGTCAGTCACTGTGTTCATCTTTTCCACAAAGGGCTCACTGTTGCCCAGGGTGCCAGTTGCAGGCTGTAGTCAGAGGCAGCTTGTTTGTTCCTGGCGGCCCAGACTCAAAATAATCACACAGGAACTATAATTAATTGTGATATTGTTTGACCAATAGCTTAAGCATATTTCTAGCTAGCTCTTATATCTTAAATTAACCCATTTCTATTAATCTGTGTATTGCCACGTGGTTGTGGCCTACCTCCAGCATCCATCATCTGTTTCCTATGGCGACTGCATGGCTTCTTCCTGACCCCACCTACTTTTCCCAGAATTCAGTATAGTTTTGCTGCCTAGCTCTATTTTGCCCTATCACAAGGCAAAAGCAGCTTCTTTATACATTAACCAATAAAAGTAACACATAGACAGAAGGATTTCTTACATCAGTAGGCAAAATCAAGACGTTTGGATCAACTCTGCTTATAGCCCTGGGAGCTCCTTCCTGTGTCCGAGACTGTCTTTGTGCCTTACTTTGCATGCACAGTCATGCAGCCAGCTCTGGCTGTTCAGTCCCCACATAAAGCTAAAGGCCAATGAGGCTTTTTTTTTTCCAGTCAGGTTCTAGCTGACATTCATTACCGCATGCTACATTTTTTCTTTATTTTAGTCATATTTTATATCATTCACCAACTTTTGAACTTGAAGGCAAAAGCTATAAGCTGCAAAGCATCTGTGAGACACATCTGTAAGAATTTTGATATTGGCTGTTTGAGATAAAGATCAGGTATGTATACAGAGAAAACACAAACAATCCCAGGAACTTAAAAAGGAGAACATTCCATGCATGTCTTTGCAGGCATACAGTAAATCTAATTATAGACACTTGAACTCCTTCAGTGTCTAAAGTGTTATAGCCACAGAAACAAAAACAGTTGTCCTTTGAGAATGTAAATAGAAAGCATTCTCCCATGCTCTGATGTTGCTGTTTAATCTGGTGTTACCGAACACTTGATCTGTGCCCAGGATGTCAGGTGTGCTGCCACGAATTTTACACAAAATCACCTGTTTCATTTGATGGTGAAGGAGGAAGCAACGACTACTATTTCAAAGACAGAAAACCTGGGCAGAGAAAATTGAAATTTTTGTTCTCCTGAATTTGAGACAGAACTACTTCAGCCCCGGCCTCCATCTTGGGGCTTCATGATACTCTACATGCGTGGTTACATGTTAAATGAAATGACATTTCTGTTTGTGTATGTGTGTGCATGCTTATGCGAATGTATGCACAGGTGTGTGTGTGTGTGTGTGTGTGTGTGTGTGTGTGGCCAAAGGTGATGGTTCTCAGAAGCCATCCTTATTTATTTATTTGTTTGTTTATTTACCTATTTATTTATTGTTTGGTGAGTCGGGGCCTCTCATTGGCCTGAACATCACCAACCAGGTAAAGCTGTCTGTCTGTCTGTCCACAGAGGTGCAGCGATGCACAGTACTGAGATTACAGACACATACCACCACACCCAACATTTTTACTCCCGTAAATCTGAACTCTTGTGATCATCCCCGGTCTTCAGGAAGTAAGTGTTTTCAAACTGAGTTCTCTCTCCAGGCCTGAAATGGTGTTTTTGTGCATAATATGTTGCCCCCCTCCCAGTGAGAGTTTTCTTTTTCCTCCATTTTTTCTTCCATGGTCTCCTCCTATTATCTCTATTTGTCATCTGTACTTAGACCTTTCCTTTCTTTATCTCTCTGACAGCCTTCAATTCCCTCTAGGAATATAACCTTACTTTATTTCTGTTTATTTGTAGAATAAAAACTTTAATAATGTTTTATTATTAGTGATGGAGGAGGGTCATCTGTCTATTGGTTAATTAATAAAGAAAACTGCTTGGCCTGATAGGGCAGAACTTAGATAGGCAGAGTAGACCGAACAGAATGCTGTGAGGTAGAAGGCAGTGGGACAGACGTTATAGCTCTCCTCTCCAAGATGGACGCAGGTTAAGATTCTTTCTGGTAAGCCACCACCTCATGATGGTATACAGATTAATAGAAATGGGTTAATCAAGGTATGAGAGTTAGCCAATAAGAGGCTAGAGCTAATGGGCCAAGCAGTGTTTAAAAGAATACAATTTGTGTTGTTATTTCGGGGCATAAGCTAGCCAGGCGGCCAGGAGCCGGGGTGGTGGAATGCAGCCCGCCGATCCTACAACATATTGGGATAAAAAATTAAAATCTATGAAAATAAAATAGAGCCATGCTACAGGGCACTGATTTATTCTGATCATTTAATGTGATTAAAACCAAAAGAGCTAAGAATGCACCTCACATTTAATATATACCACCCTTCCAAAAATCTGTCAGTGATGAACAATGAGCCCCTGTCCCATTGGACAATGGAATAAATCACATGTGGGTGCCCCAAGCGATGGAAGCATTAGAAGAACAGGTGGAAAAACATCAGCAAATCAGCTGGCAGGATGTCTGCAACAACAACTCAGCAAGTGCAGTGTGGTAGTGTTAACAAACCAGCTGGCAGGATGTCTGTAACAACAACCCAGTGAGTGCTGTGTGGTAGTGTTAACAAATCACTTTTGTATTTACTTACTTACTGTTCTGTTTTTTTTTTTTTTCCTCTGTGTAGCTCTGGCTGTTCTGGAACTCACTCTGTAGACCTGGTTGGCTTCAAACTCACAGAGAAACACGTGCCTCTGCCTCCCAAGGGCTGTGATTAAAGGCTGCGTCACGACACCCGGCAACAAATCATTTTTAAAGGTTGTGCTCATGCTTATATCTAAGAACCCCAAGGAAAAGGGCAGCAGAGTGCTGTATTCTGAAATGGTAGCTTTCCGAGTTCTCTTTTTTGGACTTTAAAGCCATCAACAGGTACTGCAGAGATTATTAAAAGTGAAGAAAATTAGACTACACTCACTCAAGTGGTATAAGAAGGACGGGACAGACTTGAGTTCTAACTCTGAGACTTGCTGAGTAGAACTCCTGTACTTTTTTTCTGGTGCCCTCAGGCTTTTCTCTTCTGCATCCACGACTCATACGAAAGACAGCATCTCTTGCCGCTTTCCCGGAAGAAATGTGAAATAACAAGAGAACCAGAAAAGCTGTCAGCCTGGGTTAAAATAATGGACATTTCTCACTGAGGAAACTAAAAATGAAATCCAAAGAGCTATCCAAAATAAGTAAACAAGGCTTTCATTTCTGCTCCAAAATGTTTCCCTTACCTCTTTAGAGTCGAGGCTGCTCCCAGAGCAGATGCCACTGTCTCTAGAGGTCACGTGCCATTTTTGAAACTAGTTAATGATCTGTATTTTTTTTTCCTGTGAAAACTTCTAACACATATTAGGGATTTTGGGAAGTTATGGATTTCTTGACATTTGTTTCTATTGTAAAAATGTGTCACTTTAAAACAAAGTTATAACTAAAATCTTATTCTGATACGAGGTTGAGGGTCAACTATGAAATTCAACATAAAATCAATTCAGTCTTGTTGGAAAAATTATTCATGGAAAGTTTATATATTTTTTAAATGAAAATATCTTGAAAAAAAGCACCAGTGAGCTACAGTTTTACAATGTGCCCAGTAAGAAGGCTCGCCATACTGGGGCTTCTCTAACCCTCCCACTTCTGTCCAGCACTACAACACAAGCATTGCTCTATCTTTTCAACTTGTACAGCCCTGCTTTCTAGAACAGCACCCAGCCAACAGCAGGCAGCATTAGATATTTGTATAGGGAATGAATGAACGAGTGGATCACCAAGCTAAGCAAACTGACTTCCTCCTTTCCTCTGAGACATGCTGAATTTTTTATGAGCAATTCTTGTCATAAAGCACATTAATTTAGAGTGTAAATTTGCTTGTCTTAAAAGTTTTGTTTATATTTGATCTAAACTCTGTTAGCTTACACCAAAAACAAATGCATGAGAATCCCATGTGTAAAACCACTTCTTTGTTTACCAATCTAAAATCAAAATAACAAAAACAATTCTGTTTAACCAATAGTTATAGCAGAAAAATGAGGAGAATCTGAATTTGTAGTTTATTAAGGAAGGACCGCAAGGCAGGAGAGCACATTTGCCCTCTGCCTGGCCTACAGGCATGTTCTGTTCTGGACGTGTGTTCCTGGAAGTCCCAGCTCTCAGAGCTGCTCACAGGTAAGTGGTCAATGGAGCAGGGTGAGGCTGCCCATCAATATTGACGGAAGTCTATTTTCAACTTTAGAGAGTTATTTGTTCAATTTCTTAACTTCAAGGTTTCCCTCTAGAAGAGTTTGAAGCAAAAAACAATGATTTGACTCAAGTGTATAAGATTCTAGACATAATACTTTAACAGATTTTGATTCTATTAGTAATACAGAAATTTTTCTTACACTTTATTTATCATATATTCCAATTTGTATTGGAGATCACATAACCTCCAATTCTCACTAGTTTAGAGAATGAGAAGGTGCAGGGAGATGGTACCTTAGTAATTGCTGATGAAGAAGCCACTGGACCCAGGCAGATGCTCAGGAGCAGCTGAACCAGGCTGAACCAGGGGTACTTGTTAGAATAGCTGTTGGGGTTTAAGAAGGTACCCAAGTTTATTCTCTTCCCAGTCTCATGTAATAAATCTGAGAATAAAAAAATAAAAATTATTATATGTATGCACTTGACTCAAAGTTGTAAAATGTCAGGAAGTAAACACTTTTCTCTTTGATGTTTGTGAAGACAAACATTAAATTTCAAAATTAAATAAAAAACTGAGTTACTGAACCCAGTTGGTCATACAAGCTTTATATATATGAACGAAAACATAGGTAAAGACCTAATAAACAGCTGTTTATCAAAACCCTTCAGTTTTACAGTTGGAGGAAAGAGGGGACATTTACATGAACAATACAGGAAGTTAGGGGATATGATCGTAAGCAGTCTTTCCTCAGAAATAAAGTCCATGGACCCAGAAAACTGAAATAATTGTCTAAGTTAAGCAGTGAGATGGTACAAAGTAGGTCACGAAATCCCCCTTTCCTCGCTGAAGTGAGGGTCAAAGGCAGCAAACTCTAGAATGCTCTGCAAAAGGAAGGCTGCATGCTGCACCGTGGGGTTGTCCGGCCTGCCTGAGAGAGCAAATGGCTGAGCACATGACAGCCTCAGCTGATACCAGGAATTCATGGTGGAAAAGTTCCGAAGGGAAATGAGGGGTCCTGGGACTCTAGCAAACCAATGAAGCCTCATATGGCAGCCCAGGCCTGACAAGAAAGATCTACTTGAAAGGAAGAGTTTTCTATATCCTAAAAAGGGCCAGTGCTGTTTGGGATGGGTTATGATGCATACAAGGAAAACTAATCCCAACCAATGTAAGGTTTTGCTGAAGTAACAACTTGTCATGAATGTCATCTCTGACACCACATGATAGGTAGCAAAACACTATGTCACCCTCTTGCTTGACTTGGCTTTGTTGAGGACCACTGAAGCCATGCCACACGAGACACTGTGGGTTTATTTGGACTTATTTGTCAGCTGTCTTTTCTTACTAACCAGATAAAAGCTCCAAGAGTTCCAGAACTTTGGCTGGCTATTGTAAAGGTTGTATGAGATTTCTGGAAATATATTAAAAGTGAGGATTTGATACTTGATTGATTTGTAATACGGGGCAGGGGAGAGCAAAGGATTGCTGTACTGTGCCCAGAACCTTGAAAGAATGCACCTGGCACGATGCAGGAAGTGCAGGTATTGGTATGGGAAGGAGGAGCGTTGGTTTGGACGTAGTGATGGTTAATCTTCATTGTCAACCTGACTGGATATAAAGCCACCTAAGAGATAAATAACTGTGAGCATCCTTGAAGGAATTTCCAGAGGAATTTAACTGGGAATAGAAGACCTACTCTGAATGTGGATGCCACCATTCCAGGAGCTAGGGTTCTAGAATGAACACAGCAGGGGAGAAGAGACACCTTGGTGAGTTCCAACTTTCATTTCTGTGTTTCAAGATCCACTGAGATGAAAAAATCACCTGAATGCTCCTGCCAGGCCTTTCGGAGCACAATGGACTCTGTGTTCTCAAACTACACATCAAAATAAATTTTCCTTCCCTTAAGTTGCTCTCTGTCAAACATCTTGTCATAGAACCAAGATAAGTAACTAATCCTGACATGTTAAACATGTGAGATTGTGTTAGGTTCAGTGTCTGCCTAGCATGTACTAGGCTCTGGGCTTGATGTTCAGTGCTAAAAGGGAAAAAAATCAAATAAGAAGAGCAGAGACACTTGAACTATGAAATTATGAATGGAGGAGCAAACCATACGTAGATGGCATTTAAAGACCAAGTTAGTGAAGGACAGGAAGGAAGGGAATTTGACTGGGAAAGCAGGGAGAGCCTTTCATCAGAGTCCGCTCAAGTTTTCTGACCAGCTGACCATGGAGAGAATTCCAGTACAATCACCAAGACTGACTATAAGACAGCCTACACAGAGACAATATAGCTCCCACATGCAGATATTTAAAATAAAAATGTTTAAAACAGCAAAGAACTGTGCTCAGGACCTAGATAAACATGGTGTTCGAGTAGAGTCTTAACTTTTCTTACTGTTTCCCCAGTCTTGAAAAATTTGTGGCTGTCTTACACAAATTTTCATTGCAAGAAGAAAACAGTGTGTAAGCTCCTTTATGTGATCCTTGTGCCCGATGGTTTTGCCTTATCAGCCAGTGAGACTTTGTGGTGCACCTTGGGACCCCTATCATCTTATTTACCAATGACAAAAGAAAATAGAAAAAGTTCTTCAACGACCGTCTGCAGTGTAGCTCGAGAAGCCACCAATATTACTACTGCTAAGTAAGCATGGTTCTCTGTTTTTTTGTTTTGTTCTGTTTTGTTTTGTGGACAGCTTCTCCTGTAGACCGGGATGGCCTCGAACTTTTAACACCCTGGACTTTATTTCTTGAGGACTAAGATCACAAGCATGAGCCACTTGATACCTGTGGTGCTGAGGATGGAACCCAGGGTTTCATGTGTGCTGGGCAGGCACTCTACTGAGTGACTTCCACAGCCCAAGCACAACTGATGATCTATCTCTTGAGAAACTCACTTATGCTTGCTATGTACTATCTTTTCCCTGAGTACTTCTCTTTCTTTTAACGCCTGTTTAAATTCCCCCTTCTCTGTTCATCCCCCTTATCTCTAACTACACAGTTCTGGCTGCCCCAGAACTCTCTGTGTAGTTCAGGCTTCCCTCAAATTCTAGAGCCCTAACTGCCTCTGCCTCCAAGGCTGAGATCAAAGGCATGTACATTACTCCTTGATCTTAAAACTGTTAACACTGTTAAAACTGTTCCTTAATAAATTATAACAGTACTTCAGACTGACTCATTCTGAAATTCTTTTCTGTGGGGACCCCAGGAATTCTGACTTTTCGTGAATGGGGATTTCTGAAGAAGGGAACTCCACAGTCAGCAGGTGAAGCTGTGTCTTGCTTCCCACTCCAGCTCTCAGGGAGGGAATGTTCATTGAGGAAATGAATAAGAACAGAGCCCTTATCTTGAGTTAGAGATGTTTGGAGACATGAGACCTAGCTAGGGAAATGGAAGAACAGATGGGAGGTAGAGAGAAAAGCAGGAAAGAATCCTGAAAAATAAATGGAAGTCATTTCAACAATAAGCAATACCAGTTTGCACATGATCCCAAACACATGTCAACATAAAGATTTGTATGTGAACATTGTATAAGTTTATAAAGTGGACCAACCTAGAAACAATCTGTATACACAGGTTGAACATGTTCCAGAAAGATATGACACAGAACATACACATATTTTCGGCCCTAAAAGGCAATAAAGTACCAGTTCATCACAGATAAATCTTTAAAATGGTGTGCTAAGTGAAAGAACTGATGGACACATGCCATGATTACATTTTCAGAAACTGTCTGGAACATGAAAATTAACAGAGACAAATTAGATTTCAGGCTACTTGGGAGTAGGTGCTAGTACGGCGACTAATCTCATGGTCTGTTGGTGAGAGTGGGAATCACACCTCTGTGTGTCTAGGAGGATGGTTCCTTACTGAGAGTGGGAATCACACCTCTGTGTGTCTAGGAGGATGGTTCCTGACTGTGAGAGTGGGAATCACACCTCTGTGTGTCTAGGAGGATGGTTCCTGACTGTGAGAGTGGGAATCACACCTCTGTGTGTCTAGGAGGATGGTTCCTAACTGAGAGTGGGAATCACACCTCTGTGTGTCTAGGAGGATGGTTCCTAACTGAGAGTGGGAATCACACCTCTAGGTATGTCTACGAGGATGGTTCCTGACTGTGAGAGTGGGAATCACACCTCTAGGTGTATCTAGGAGGATGGTTCCTGACTGTGAGAGTGGGAATCACACCTCTGGGTGTTTAGGAGGATGGTTCCTAACTGAGAGTGGGAATCACACCTCTAGGTATGTCTAGGAGGATGGTTCCTGACTGAGAGTGGGAATCACACCTCTAGGTATGTCTAGGATGGTTCCTGACTGAGAGTGGGAATCACACCTCTGAGTATATCTAGGAGGATGGTTCCTGACTGAGAGTGGGAATCACACCTCTAGGTATGTCTAGGAGGATGGTTCCTAACTGAGAGTGGGAATCACACCTCTGAGTATATCTAGGAGGATGGTTCCTGACTGAGAGTGGGAATCACACCTCTGAGTATATCTAGGAGGATGGTTCCTAATTGAGAGTGGGAATCACACCTCTGGGTGTGTCTAGGAGTCTGGTTCCTGTCAGTTTAGGTGGGAAGATCCACCTGAACTGCAAACTGCACCATCCCACAGGATGGAGTACTGAACTAAAGGAAAAAAAGACTGAGAGTCGGGCATCAGCACCCATCTTTCTCTGCACCCTTACACGGGAAGCCACATGACCAGCTGCATCAAGCACGCATGGCCATGGATTGCTGTCATTACAGAGTATTCATGCAAACTGCCATCCAAAGCCAACCCTTCCTTCCTTAAACTGGTTTGTCAGATATTTTGCAACACTAAAAAAAAAAAAAAAAATGTAACCTACGTGGGAAGTAACTGCAAATCCAGGTGGTTTGTTTTCTTTATCTTTTTTTTTTAGGGTGATAAAATGTTCTACAGATCTGAAGACAAAAACTGCACAACGTTGAATACATGAAGAACTGTCGAATTTAAACTTTAGAAGGATCAAGTTTCTGCTTTATAAATCATAGCTCAGTAAAGTTGCTATCAGTAAAGTGATCCCAAGTTTAACGCTACAGACAGAGAAGACACAAAGAGCTGAGCCCCAAGTCGTCCATGCTGCTCCCTTGCATGGCAGGACTGTGAAAGGGGCTCCAGAAAGACCAGAGAAGAAATGTAAAAGCAATAAACTTACCCAGTGCTATGTGAGCAGTTCCTTAGAGAAAGGACAGATTTTCTGACTTTGAGGATTTTTTTGCTTTGCTTTTTTTTTTAAAAAAAAAATAATATATAATTCGCGATCCTAGAGAAGCTAAATAAGAAGGTAAACCCAAAGAAAAACATATAGGCATCCTCCTGAATATTAACCTTCATCAGGCGATGAAAGGAGACAGAGACAGAGACCCACATTGGAGCACAGGACTGAAATCTCAAGGTCCCAATCAGGAGCAGAAGGAGAGGGAGCACGAGCAAGGACCTCAGGATCGCGAGGGGTGCTCCCGCACACTGAGACAATGGGGATGTTCTATCGGGAACTCACCAAGGCCAGCTGGCCTGGGTCTGAAAAAACATGGGATAAAACCGGACTTGCTGAACATAGTGGACAATGAGGACTACTGGGAACTCAAGAACAATGGCAATGGGTTTTTGATCCTACTGCACGTACTGGCTTTGTGGGAGCCTAGGCAGTTTGGATGCTCACCTTACTAGACCTGGATGGAGGTGGGTGGTCCTTGGACTTCCCACAGGTCAGGGAACCCTGATTGCTCTTGGGGCTGATGAGGGAGGGGGACTTGATCGGGGGAGGGGGACTTGATCGGGGGAAGGGGAGGGAAATGGGAGGCGGTGGCGGGGAGGAGGCAGAAATCTTTAATAAATAAATAAATTAAAAAATATATAAATTGAGAAACAAGACAGCATATTTTATGCCAACAGGGATGAGTCAGTAGAAGGAAGAGGAAGGGATAGGAAAGTTAAAGGACACAGAGGCCTCAGCCGATTAGAGGGGCGGGGAGCCACCCCTGCAAAGTAGGCAGGGACAAGCACAGTCCATGCCTATGCCAGGTACTTGGCAGAAAAGAAAACTGTGGCTGTCAGGAAGTGGCAGTGGGGTGTGACTCTTGACATTCTCAGTGAAGCAGGAATCAAGATCATCATCCCAGCATTGAGAAGCACAGGAAGAGATGGTTTAGAGCTAAAGGGAAGAGTGACAGTTGTTCATAAGGGCAGAGGTGTGGAGGACTGTGCGGAGAGCAGGGGAACTGCCAGTGCATGAGACAGCCATGCCGTGACCTGAGCTCCTCTGTGAGGGCACCGCAGGCTCAGGGTGGCTGGAGATGGTGGTTTCCTTATTCTGCCTGTCCCAAGGCTTATTTATATGTTCTTGTGAATCAGAGCTATTTGGAAATGTGAGGTTTTCATTTTTTGTCTCCCCTGCATGAAAGAGGTCATGAATGGTCATGAATGGTCAATACAATGAGTTTAGTATAAACATGAATTTATTAATTAGGTATTCATTTTCTCTGCTTCTTTAAATATATAGCTGTTAAAGAATTATGTCATAATTATGCCATAAAACTATAATCAGTTTTGCTTAAAAGAAATGGAATAATATGTCCAAAAAGTAACAGCATTCTGTTGTACTAGGGAGCGGCGGGCTGCGTCCCCGGCACCCGGCCGCCCGCATGGCTAGCTTTATCCAAAATAATTACACGGAAACTGTATTCTTTTAAACACTGCTTGGCCCATTAGTCCCAGCCTCTTTTTGGCTAGCTCTTACATATTGAGCTAACCCATTTCTAATAATCTGTGTAGCCCACGAGGTGGCTTACCAGAAAAGATCTTAACCTGCGTCTGTCTGGAGTGGGAGAATCATGGCAACCGTCTGACTCAGCTTCTTTCTCCCAGCATTCTGTTCTGTCTACTCAGCCTACCCAATTTTCTGTCCTATTAGAGGCCAAGAAGTTTCTTTATTACTTAACCAATGAAACAACAGATAGAAAGATGACCCTCCTCCATCAGCATTCCTTTTTCTGAGCACTAATTTAAAAAGTTCATTAAAACATCAACCAATCATTAAAACTTCTTTTGAGAATAGAATGCATGTAGTTTAAAATTTCTTACTTTTCTCAGTAGAACGAGAGAGGGCAAGGTTGTCTACGTTTTTCCTAAAAGTAAGAGTTTTCCCAGGGCAAGATGAAGAAACTCAGGATCCGTGCAGCTGCTTCTCTGGGAACCTTCTGAACCCACCCTTTTATCTATGGACTATCTAGTTTATCTGGGTGCCATGAATAGTGACTCTACAGTATAGTTATTAGGGAAGGAACACTGTGGTTAATGCCATCCCACTTCTCAAGGATGCCGTCCTGTCCTTGAAATGCTTTCTGAGGGCACAGGTCCTACCCCACTGCTGTCTTAGCACATGTGGAGAATGTGCTGTTAGCATGACTGTGATAAATAATTAAATGGACAAAACCAAATGCTGCTTATTTGTAACCCAAGCTTCCTTTGCAATGTAGGTTTTACTAGACTCAAGAAAAGTTGACAGAATGCTTTTGCAAAACTGAAACTAATCAGCCCGGGTCCTCAAAGCCGAATATAAAATGCAGAACCTGGAGTCTCAAGGTCTCCATCAAGGAGACCTCCTCCATCACAGAGCTGCACTGCCAGCAAAGGCACAAGCATTATGTAACTTTGGGGTATGAACATTCTCAGTAGACTGGAAGGCATTTTATTGACAAAATAAAGGTATACTTCATAATATACTCATCTTGGGGAAGACACCAGCTTTGAACTCCCACTGATTTGACGGAGTTCCTCAATTGAAGCCTCATGTGTTGCTGGGGAAATTAATGGAATAATTCATGTACCACTGTTGCCTGGAATAGACTGGGCGTATGATAAATGATAAAGTGGGAACTGTTTGTTTTAATAATTCATGAAAATAATGACTGTAAAACTTGGGAAGACATGTTAATACTACTATCTTCTCCTGATGACTTAAATTTAAATATTGTTCTCTGAACAATTGATTTAATATACTTACGCTAAATGACAATTATAGATTAGTTTTGTACTAATCTGTAATGAATGAAGCTACAGTCTTGAGGAACTGGCTGATCGAGCAAAAATTCACATTCCTGAACTCTTGTCTCCAACACAAGTCAAGTTGCAACAATAGCTGCTTGCTCAGTGCTTACTGCATGGTGGACAATGTTTAAACATTAGTCTTTTCTCATAGTCAATAAAAAACAGTAACCATGAAAAGGCATTGATAATTCTATTTTATATGGAAAAACAGACATAAAGAGAGCCTAAGGAGATTGCTCATGGTGAGCCAGATAATACGTAGTCAGTTTAGAACGTGGGCTGTGTCAATTATTTCAAAGGTGCTAACGCCTACGTCACATTGCCACTAGTGTTTTGAAAAACATTCAATAGTAGTAGGTGTTTATTGGGTGTTTGCCACCTGTGAGTCACTAAAGATACATGAAAAAACAATAAATCAACCTGATTTTTATACTCTGAGGCCTATAGCCTAGTGGGGAAGAAGACAAATGCTAACTACATCACCGGAGAAACAAAACGTATGAAAAATGTTATTTGTTTTTAAAATCACAGGTATTAAAATGCATATGAATATAGTTGTTTGGAAATATTCATGAGTTCTGCCATAGAAGCCATTAAAGAAATTGTGACTAGCTTAAAAAGAGGAAATCTGAAATAACTATGTATCGAGGTTTATGTTGGGGTTAAGTCCTACTAAACCTTTCAGAGTTCAGAAGGATTGCTATAGCAGGCAAAAACTGGCTAAGATATCTGAGGGTAAATAAAATAAATTAGTTCACATAAGGCTTTCTAAAATCATGTCTCATTTACTCTTCCTATGCTCTCTCCAATACTCTCTTAATGTTCCCCTTTTAAGGCTCCTCGGTGTTCTACCCATCCACAAGGTTTCCAGTTTATATATACATGCAGATATAGTGAATAAGCATGTATGTTTTGGGGCTAACAGGATGGACAAAAGACTATGTCTCATAGCTGCGAAACTCCCAGGCAGATATCAGGAGGATTAGGATGGAACTTGCCCCCGCTCCCACCCCAGGGCCAAACATTTTGCTGCTGTACCCACTGGCACTCAGGTGAGAAGGAATTTTTCTCTGGGGCTGGTTTAGCAACCCAAGTTTCTTTCCTGTATATTTTAGGGTAAAGTTGCAAACAGTTAGTTTCCTAGAGTAAGACCTTGTGTCAAATGGGAGGTGAAGGTAAGCACAAAATATTAATAGCTTTTAGGGTAGAGCAAAGGCCAGCAGATTACACCTTGCTGAGTCTGCTGATAGAGAATTCTATCACCCAGACCTGTTTATCAGCAAGAGCAGATACATTCTCTCTCTGCTCAGTGCCTCCTGCTCAGAACTCCTTTCTTGCCAATAAGTCCTGTCAATAAGAATAACTGTGTGTGTATGTGTGTGTGTGTGTGGGGTCTAGCTTCATGTCTATTTGACTATAAGAACAAAGGTGTGGCTGAGTGAATGCTTTCACACCAGGGCCCCATGATATAGAAAGAGGTATCCAGTTGCCAGTACAGGAGAAGTCAGGTTTAAAGAATGATTTATATACTTCTGGGATATTTTGAGATGGATCCCATTATAGAAGGGAAAGAATGTCATGATTTCACTAGATTTCTATGGAATCAACAGTGACTATCCAAAGGACAAATGTTCCCGAAGCTTTGCAAATCAGATTTTCCAGAAGATCATACTCCCGTGGATCTGTCCACGGATCGGCTAGCTGTACATTCATTGTATAATACTTGTGGCTCACATTAACTCTGTGCAGAAGGGACTGGGAGGTGGTAGAAAGAGTTGAGGCTGGAGAACTAGGTGGTAGTCAACCAATTAAATGTAAGGTAGACGGCGCTAAATGATTATCTGGGCCACAGAGGATTTTGTAGCAATTACTTCATCCATGATGTGAAGGAAAGAGTAGGGTGACGTCAGTGAGTTTCTTGGGTGGGAAGCACTCTAAACACTAATCTTAGGTTCACATTAGACCAGTAGAAATTACACACTTACTTCATCTTCTAACCGGAATGCCCACTAAATACAAATGCTTCCTACTAATGATTGGCAATTGTTGGTTGCCTCTGTAATCCCCACATCCCTTCTTGTGTCTCAGTGCCCCAAACTCAGACCTACATGGAGTTCCCAGGGTGACTCCTCCTGTGGTCCTAGAGGTGAATCAAGTGACCTATTTGTTCTAGTTTGGTTTCTGGTGCTGTCATAAAGAATGTAACCGAAAAGGGTTATTTGGTTTAAACGTCCTCATCATAGTCCATCACTGAAGGAGTAAGGGCAGGAACTCAAGTGGGAGGTGCGGCAGAAGCCTGGGAGGTGCGGCAGAAGCCACGAAGGAGAACTGCTTACTGACTGTTTTTTTTATGGCTTGCTCAGCTTGCTGTGTTGTATAACATAGGGCTACCCGCCCAGACGTAGCAACACACACAGTGGACTAGGCCCTCCCACATCAATCATCGATCAACAAAATGCTATACAGATTCAGTCAACTCTTGCTTGTGTCAAGCTGACAAGAACTAATGAACAATGAAGTGACTTTGCACACTCTCTGCTGTCCATAGCAGTTGCTCATCTAGTGTGTCCTCCTGGGAAAATGGGACTCAGAATTCCTTCTGTCCTGTTTCTCATGGCAGTGCTGGGAGAGAGCTCTTTGCAGGTGGCTTGTGACTCTGCAGGCCTTGAGTAGGGTAGTGGATGTCTTGTCCTCTCCTAATTTTTCGAAGATATCTGCATAACGACCAGCTGTAGAATCAAAGATAATCTTTTTTTTCTGTTTTATTTTATTTTTAATTTTTTATCACACAATTTTCATACAATTTATTGTGAGCATATTCTTCCTTTTATCCAACGTCCCCCCTACCTCCTCAGCCACTCAACTTCACAGACTACCACATCCAGTTTTAGGTGGCACTTGAGCATCAAACCCAAGGTTTTGTGGAAGCTGGGTAAGCACTCAAAGCGATGAGCTACAGCCTCAGTTCCAAACGAGAGCATTTTAACATGAACCAGGAAAAGGCTAGACTATATAATTTTCTCTTTATTTTGAGTGTACATCTGAAAATGAGAACCAAATAAAGTTGTATTTAAGGAGAAGTTTATAAGAGTAAAAACTGAAATTCAACATGATAATAGAGCTAGATAAAATACATTTTTCATTCATTCAACAAACTATCTCACTAGCAGTATGCCAGACCCACAGAACAGCATGATCTGATCTAGGAACTGAATAAGGAAATATTTATTGACTCTCCACCAACATACACTTCCAACAGTGATCTCCCAAGGCCTTAATTGAAGTCTCTTGGCATGCTTCTACCTTATTGGAAACCATCACTTCTATTGTGTTTATGCCAGTTTGATATTCCTTTGGCCATTTCTTGGTCTACCTTTCAGCTGAGTTTAAACAATCAGGAGCAAAGACTTCTTTATCTAACAGTGCTCACAGACAGACATAGTATCTCCCTCTGGAGTCATGGACAGTCCACGCTCAAGACGTGTTGTGAAAGATTCAGGTTCTGCAAGAGTGGGGTTTGCCCCCTGCAGCACAGTTTGTCCCAGCTGGAGTCATCCAGGCTTCTCTGAAACACTAGTTGGTATAAGGAAACGGCACACAGAGTGCCAGATTTTGCTGTTGTTGTGGCTAGAGAACTATCCAGAACTAACCCAGCAGTTGTATGCCTTCAGCCAACACCCATGAGCAGAGGCAGGTGAACTGGCCAGCCGTAAGTGCATAGTAAGACCCCAGAGTCTTTCTGTTCTCAATTCCTGGTATACTGTCATGGTAGCCCCTGACAGTCACCTGGGGTTTGAGGAGTAGTTGGCCTAACATGAAGCTGACACAGACTTCAAAGCAAAACATTGGGAATTTGTGATATTTCCAGGATTTCAGACATATGATCCAGTATATCTCCTTTTCTGTTAAATAGTTTGGAATAATAAAATCAAAGATATTCTGGATGATTCCATGTAGAATTATATTTTTGTTTAAAAATATATCTCAAACTAACTTTGGGATAATCACATGCTTCTCTGGCTGAATAACAAAGCAACAGGACTGTGGATTTAAAGGTCATTGGCTAAGCTAAGCATTTGGCAAACGTAGTGTATAAACAAGGTCATGTTCTGTAAAGCCACATACAAAAGAAAGTTAGCAAAACCTTCTGTGTTTCTGGTGTATGAAAAGACAGCTGTGGATGCATCCGCGAAACAGACCTCACTGTCTTAAGTTGTCTCCCAGGCCCAATGGAAAAATCAAATCAAATGAAATCTTCCAGAATCCAGGAATTCTTAAGCTCACCACAGGAACTAACTGTGCAATCAGAGAATGAGGACTTAAGGCTCCAGGGAGGGGAGAGCAGGGTGGAGATTGTGTTTAATCACCGGAAGGACGATGGTTGAATGAATCACAATTACTTAATAAGACCTCAATAAAAAATAAAAAAGTGCAGTTCTGAGAGTTTTTGGTTCATAAATTCAAAGGAGAAATGACCGAGCGGCACACTGAGGGCCAAAGAAATGCTTCAGCCCTCCTAACCACCTCGGTCTTTGCATTTCTTCCATCCAGACCCTGCAGGGTTACATCCTGGAGATCCTCAGCTTGTGATTGGTGTCTGAAGTCTTGTGGGATTTCTATCTTTAGTCTACGGGTTTCTGCTACCTTTGGGCAGTAACGTTCAGAACTCAGTTAAATGCAGGACGTGCTAGCTGGTATATCTGGAAGGCTTGCTCATTGCGCCGGCTGCCTGGGGGCATACGCATCCCTGGCTTTGAATGAACACTCATTTGAAGGACTTTGGACTTGGTCTTGCAGTTCCTGAGTGAACTCCTCCCAGCTTTATTTCTTCAAATTCTGCACACTGCACAAGCCTCCAAAATAAGTTTGTCCCCTTCCCACCTTTCTCAATAAGTCCTGTTTCCTTTTATTTTTGCCTAGAGGAAGTGAGATCAACCTATTCAGGTAAGGAGGCTCACTCTCCATGCTTTCTCGACATTTACAGAGTTTCACAATGTTTGCTTATCTCCTCTCCCAGTAAGCATTATAGACTTTCCCTTTTAAATCTACTCTCTTAGTTGCTAGAGGTTGTCTGATTTTAGTGTCTGGTCAAAATTATTCACTAGGATTCCATTTCCTATAGCCAATAGTTTACAGTCTTTCACTGAAAAACAGAATTGTCAATCAATCTCACTCATGAATATTGATGCAAAAATTCTAAATAAAATACTGCAAATTGAATACAGGAACACATCAGAACCATCATCCACCATGATCAAGTCGGCTTCATCCCAGAGATGCAGGGATGGTACAACATATAAAAATCTGTCAACATAATCCACAATACAAACAAACTGAAAAATTAAAAAAAAACACATGATCATCTCATTAGATGCCAAAAAAGCTTTCAACAAAATACAACATCTCTTCATGATAAAGGTCTTGGAGAGAGCAGGAATACAAGGAACATACTTAAACACAATAAAGACAATATACAGCAAGCCAACAGCAAACATCAAACTAAATGGAGAGAAACTCCCGGTGATCCCACTGAAATCAAGAACAAGACAAGGTTGTCCACTCTTTCTATATTTACTCAATATAGTTCTTGAGGTCCTAGCTAGAGCAATAAGACACCAAACAAAGACCAAGGGGATACAAATTGGAATAGAAGAAGTCAAGTTCTCACTGTTTGCTGATGATATGATAGTTTACATAAGCAATCCCAAAAATTCTATCAAAGAACTTCTACAACTCATAAACACTTTCAGTAATGTAGCAGGATACAATATTAACTCAAAAAAAATTAGTAGCCCTCCTTTACACAGATGATAAATGGGCTGAGAAAGAAATCAGAGAAACATCACCCTGCACAACAGTCACAAATAACATAAAATATCTTGTAGTAACTCTAACCAGACAAGTGGAAGACTTGTATGACCAGAACTGTAAATCTTTGAAGAAAGAAGTTGAAGAAGACACCAGAAAGTGAAAAGATCTCTCACACTCTTGGGTAGGTAGAATTAACATAGTAAAAATGGCAATCTTACCAAAAGCATCTACAGATTCAATACAATGCCCATCAAAATCCCAGCAAAATTCTTCACAAACCTTGAAGGAATGGTACTCAACTTCATATGGAAAAGCAAAAAACCCAGGATAGCCAAAACAATCCTGTACAATAAAAGAACTTCTGGAGGCATCACTGTCCCTGACTTCAAATTTTACTGCAGAGCTATAGTACTGAAAACATCCTGGTATTGGCATAAGAACAGATAGGAGGACCAATGGAACAGAATTGAAGACCCAGATATCAATTCACATACCTAAGAACACCTGATTTTTGACAAAGGAGCAAAAAATATAAAATGGAAAAAAGAAAGCATATTTAACTAATGGTACTGGCATAACTGGATATCAACATGTAGAAGAAGGAAAATAGACTCATATCTATCACCATGCACAAAACTCAAGTCCAAATGCATCAAAGACCTCAACATAAAGCCAGCCACACTGAACCTGATAGAAGAGAAAGTGGGAAGTACACTTGAACACATTGGCACAGGGAACTACTTCCTAAATATAACCTCAGCAGCACAGACACTGAGAGAAACAATTAATAAATGGGACCTCCTGAAACTAAAAAGCTTCTGTAAAGCAAAGGACATGGTCAACAAGACAAAATGACAGCCTACAGAATGGGAAAAGATCTTCACTAACCCCAATTCAGACAGAGGTCTGATCTCCAAAATATACAAAGAACTCAAGAAATTGGTCACTAAAAGAACAAATAATTCAATAAAAAAAAAATTGAGTACAGACCTAAACAGAAAACTTTCAACAGAGGAATCTAAAATGGCTGAAAGATACTTAAGGAAATATTCAACATCCTTAGTCATCAGAAAAATGCAAATCAAAACAACTCTGAGATTCCATCTTCAACCTGAAGGTTGGCCAAGATCAAAAACACTGATGACAGAAACTGGAGAGGTTGTAGGGAAAAGGGAATACTTCTGCATTGCTGGTGGGAATGCAAGCTGGTACAGCCCCTTTGGATGTCAGTGTGGTGATGTCTCAGAAAATTAAGAAACAACCTTCCTCTAGACCCAGTAATACCACTTTTGGGTATATATTCAAAGGATGCTCAATTGTGCCACAAAGACAAGTGCTCAACTATGTTTATAGCAGCATTGTTTTTCATAGCCAGAACCTGAAAACAACCTAAATGCTCCTCGACCCAAGAATGAATAAGGAAAAAGTGGTACATTTACACAATGGAGTACTACACAGCAGAAAAAATAATGACATCTTGAATTTTTCAGGAAAATGGATGGAGCTAGAAAACATTATTTTGAGTGAGGTAACCCAGACACAGCAATACAATTATTACATGTACTCACTCATAGATGGTTTTTAAACATAAATCAAAGAAATCCAGCCTAGAAATCACAACCCCAAAGAATTTAGACAACGATGAGGACACTAAGAGAGACTTACATAGGTATAATCTACATGGGAAGTAGAAAAAGACAAGATCTCCTGAGTAAATTGGGAGCATGGGGACCTTGGGGGAGGATTGAAGGGGGAAGGGGAGAGGCAGGGAGGGGAGCAGAGAAAAATGTAGAGCTCAATAAAAATCAATAAAAAAGAGAAACAAAATTGTCATTTTTCTGCAGACTCTCTACTTTCCATTTTCCCCGACTCATGATGACACTACAAACAAGTAACATGATATTCTCTGTCCATTATGTCCTTTTACAGCATGTAAAAAAAAAAGAACCCATCTTGTGTATATAATATACATATGCAATTCCTTCAGGGCTTAGTGTAGGCTGAACAGTAATTGACTGTCTTTCTCATATTGTATTCTTCATATAGTAATTTACTATCTTCTTCATATTGTATTTAGCATGATGTAGAGGTGAATAAAACTCATGATTTACACTCTAAATTCTACCTGCAGGCAGATTGCAGTTAATAAAAAATATTTTTGACCAGAGTGCTTAGCATTTGGATTATTTTTTGACTTTAGAATATTTCAGACATGTAATGAATATCATGCAGGTGGGAACCAAGACTAAGCATAACATTCACTTACGTTCCAAATCCTCCTCCTGTATTATGAAGGTAAGTTTGCACAAAACAATTAGTGTACCCACACTTGACGGCCCTTGTCCCTGAGGTCAGCTGTGGAATTTTCCACTTGTGGTGTCATGACAGTGCTCAAAAGGGTATAAAATTTAGGAGATTTCGGATGTTCATATCAGAGATGTTTGACCGGTATATGACAGTGCTTCTTAAATATGTGTCTTTCTTTGCCTCCTTTCCTGAACTCCAAACCAATATAACTGAACCATGAGTTTGAATAAACAACTTTGTCTGCAAAATGTTGACCTAAAATTACAGCACATGTAGGCTAGCCAGGATCCAGTCACTGGGTTCCATGGCCTCTAGCCAGAGCTTCCCATACAAGGAGCCCAAGCAGTGTGCATCTCAAAAACACCTTTGTCCTCATCTCCATCATTTTCTAAGCTTAAAAATTACTATCTGGGCAGCACAACTACTTTCTAATGACTCCCATGCTCTCATCACTGGGGGTACAGATTTTCCTAATCATCCAATTTGTGCTTTCTCAGCAAACATTTATTCATAGCTATTCTTATTTAAGGTTTATCAATGACAGCCCATTGCATTTTGGACAAGCTCCACATTCTGAATAGCTTATATGGCCCCTCCTCCACCTTCTGTGTACATGTCTCTGCTTTTGTCCCTGGACTTCAGCATCCAAGTTGTATTATTCAGCCCCAGAGCCCAGTGACAGGTGCTGTCATAGTTTCTAAGATGATCTTCCCACTATCACTTACCTAACCACACACACACATGCACAGGCACACGCACATACACACAAGCACACACATATTGACACGTCTACACACACATACATGTTTTTCTTTTTAGGGTAGGGTCTCACAATGTAGCTCTGGATATCCCTGGCTGTCTTTGAACTCCCTGTGCTGGCCAGGCTGTCCCTGAACTCACAGAGTCTGCTCAACTTTGCCTCACATGCTGGGGTAAAAGGCATGCACCATCATTTCCAATGAGAATAAAAGAATAAATTAATGTGGATTAATGAAAAATAAAAGAAATAAAATAGACATGACTCAGCATGAAATGTCCAGAATGGCCAAGATCAGATAGAAACTGTGACTCAGAATACAAAAACAAAATCATGATACACCCAGAGAATAGAGAACTGGAAATCACTATAAACTCTAATTTAGAAAGTTTATTTTCTGTTGAATTGTGCCAACTTACAAAGTGTAAGATTAACTTTAAACCAAGACTATGGTTTAAATTACAATTTAACATATATTTTAGGCTCTAAGCAAAAGCTACTCTGTGCACCTCTCTTTACCTTATAGAACACAACATTTACAGAGTGCAAGGAATAGCAGGAGTGAAAGGTAAGTTTAAGAGGAAAGGAGTTTATTGAAAGTACTATATCAGCACTGGGTAGAATGTGAAGGCTCCGCAGTGAAAAACTGCCCTAATGTCAGCACACAATTGCACAGAAGGCCGCTAACACGGGACACTCATGTTGGCCACACTCAGATGAATCTGAGTCACATAGGAGCTCTATGCCCTTTCTTTATTCACACACTTTCACTGTGAATGTTTATAGTTCACAATTCATTCACACTTCTGTGTAAGCAAGACCACAGATCGCTACTGAGATCTGTATGGGAAAAATACATGGAATTAAACTACTTCATTTTTGAACCTTTCTTCTTCTTAATGTAGTATGAAACAAATTCCATAGAGATGATTTTTATAGAACTATTTTCTTGGAAGCTGCAGGTGACAAAAGTGTATATATTTTCAAGGAACATTATATTATTTTGATTCTGCATTCTTTTCTCTGAAAGTTTTATGCATAATAAATGATATTGTCAAATGGAGGAACTGTATTAATATATATACATACATACATTTGTATATATACTTATATATATATTTCTATCCAAAAATTGATGAATAAGTTGACAAAACCCTGAAACAAACAAAACAAAGACCTCACATAATAGGAAATGTAAACAGTAAGCCAATATACATAAGTCTGTGAAGGTTCATCACATGTAATCATGTAAAATTTAAAACTCAGGGTGTTGTTTTTCTTCTTTTCAGAGAAAAAGACTATATCATAATATTTTATGTTTGGAAGGATTGTACAACTGACTTCTTGTGTTTTCTAGCAGCTCTATAATTTTTTATAATTTGTCAGTAAAAAACTTAATTTAGCATGGTTTGAAGGCCATGAAATGTTTATACTCTTTAAATCAGGCAATCACTTTTAGGATTTAACCACACAGCATGGATAAGAGTAAAGAATGTAGCACTGAAAACATCTGAGAAACAATGAGAATGGTCATTGCTGTTGTTAGGGAGCTTGATCTGACAGAAAATGTCAGTTGTTATATATTATGAGTGAAAACATCAGAAAAAAAATGCTGTCAAGTATCAGTTTATCTTTTCCAAGCATACTCATAGAGGTAGGAATTAAGGCAATACATTAAGAAGGGGAAGCTTGTTTGTTTTTTTTATTGTCCATTTTTGTTTGTGTTATTTGAATATTATAACAAGTCTTCATTTTTAAAGACAGTGTCTACCTACGTAGCCCAGTTTACCTCTAACTCACAATTCTCCTGTCTCAACCTTTTCTATTCTAGAATCACAAGTATGTTCTGTCATATATAGTTCCTATCATATTTAATAAGACAGAAATATGTAAGTATCAATCTCACTTTCAAAGTCCTCCTCAGTCTGCCTCTACTATCTCCCCTACTCTTATCTCAGGCTTACCACCCTGTGTGTTGAACTCAACACATAACAAGAACCTTTTCGGGGGACCACTCGTTTAGGTGTTCATCCTGAATTCATTTGGTTTAATGAACAAACTTGGTCTTCTTTGAAACTTTTCTAGATTGATGCATCTAGAAAGCAGTATATTTTTATTAATGAAATTTGGTGATTCTTGAGATTCTCTTTCCATAAAAATATTTAGGTCAGATGTTGGAATTAGATAAGATCAATGGGGCACTATTCCAGTAAGTTTTCTTTTCTTAAAAATATAGACTAACTTTTTATTTCCTGAGAGGAAGAATATTTATTTCAAAAAACAATGTAAGCTAGTTGTTATATTCTATAAGAAGAACTTTGCTTTCTTACTTAAAATTGATTTCCCAGGTGGCAAAAGGGTTCGTTGGGTAATGGTATTTTCTTTCTTCTTTTTCTTTTTTTGGTAATGGTATTTTCTATCCAAGTCTGAAGACATGTGTTTTACATCCAGAGACCACATAAAAGTAGAAGGAGATAACATAGTCATAAAATTAAAAATGGTTTTCAAAGTAAAATTGATTTCACTAGCATTTGGCATACAAAATGAACCAAAATACTCTCAATATTGGTTTCTAGTATAAATGCTAAGTATAGGTGATGATTTGGGTCCACAATAATTAAGTCAGTTAAAAGCTGTATCTACTAGCTACTAATGTCTCATATGTTTTTAGAGGACCCATTAGGTTGTGAATCTGCAGCTGACAGTAAATGGCACTAAATACATTTATAACAATGAGCGAAAAGATCAAACTGCTAAAATATGTGTCTTAGTTAGGGTTTCTATTGCTGTGAAGAGACACTAAGATCACAGCAATTCTTTGAATGGAAAACATTTAATGGAGTGGATCACAGTTTCAGAGGTTCAGTTCATTCTCATCATGGTGGGACATGGAAGCATGCAGGCAGACATGGTGCTGGAGAGGTAGCTGAGAGTTTTACATTTTAATATTCAGGCAACAGGAAGTGAACGGATACACTGGGTGTGGCTTGAACATATATGAGACCTCAAAGCCTATCCCACAGTGCACACTTCCTCCAACAATGTCACACCAAATCCAACAGGGCCACACCTCTTCACTGGGGAACAATATACTTTCAAATCAAAAGCTTATACCCATATCATAATGCAAAAATATATTCAAATCCAACTTTAAAACTCCCCATAGCTTATAACTTTCTCAAATGTATTTAAAAGTCTAAACTTCAAAGTCTCTTCTGAGATTCATGCAATCTCTTAATTGTAATCCCCTGTGAAATAAAAATAAAAAATAAGATCACATATATACTTCAAACATATAATGTTATAGGATATGCATTATTATTCCAAAACATAGGAAAAGGAGCATAGTAAGGAAATCCTGGACTAAAACAGACTGAAGCCCAGCTGGGCAAACTCCAAACTCTGCATTTCCATATCTGTTGTCAAAGTGCTCTTCAGATCTCCAACTCTTTTCAGCTTTGTTGACTGCAACACACTTCTTTCTCTTAGACTGGGGCTAGAACATGGCCCTTCTGCTTTCTGGCCTTCACCACCTAAGCTTGACTACCTTGGAATTTTCTCTGCAGACTAGGCTGGCCTCAAAATCAAAAATCCACCAGCCTCTGTCTTCCTGAGTGCTGGGAATAAAGGGATAGATCACCAATCTGGCTCTAAGATTTTTTTTTTAATTTCTTTTTTAAAAGTTGGAAACTTAGCTGGGTGGAATCTTGCCCTGATATCATTATTCCATTTCTTAATCTGTTTATCTCCTTGAACACAAAATTTAGCTCCATTCAACTTCCTGGTGCTCCCTTTCTCCTCAGATTTTACATTTCATATTTCACCTTGCTCAGCTTGCTTCTTTTCATTATAAATCTTTATTACAGCTACCCCTAACAGTCCCACTACAGAGTGTATACTTGGGTGTTTTGAGCTTTCCTATATCAACCGAGTTAACCCAAATACCTTCACTTTAGCCTCAGATTTTTTTGGACAAGGGCAAAAAGCAGCCCTGTTCTTCAATGAAATGTATCACAAGAATGACCTCTAGGGAACATACTAAAATTCTTCTCCCTTGAAATGTCATGATCCAGCCCCACATAATTCAAATCACTCTTAGCACCCCTGTCTTCCACGTTCCTACTAGTATAGTTCATTAAGCAGTGCTTAAACCATTCCACTGCTTTCCTAACCCAAAGTACCAAAGTCCAAAATCTAAACAAAAACATGGTCAGGGCTATCCTTGACACCAATTTCTGACTTAGCATTTCTATTGCTGTGAAGAACACCATGACCATGTCAACACTTCTAAAGGAAAAAAGGCAACCCTCATTGAGTCACTCATGCTTCTGAAGCACCTTTAATGGGGTGGTGGCTTATAGTTTCAGAGGTTCAGTCTATTATCATCATGGTGGAACATGTTGGCATGCAGGCAGACATAGTGCTAGAGAAGGAGTTGTGAGTTTTACATCTTGATATGTATTCAACAGTAAATGGACTGAAACACTGGGCATAGCTTGAACATATATGAGACCTCAAAGCCTGGCCCTACAATGACACATTTCCTCCCACAAGGCTACACCTTCCCCAAAGGAACATATTTTCTAATAGTGCCTTTCCCTTTGGAAGACATTTTCTTTCAAGCAATCATACATGGAAGCATGAAACTTTCCAAGAAATACCTCCTAAAAATAATCACATTAGCTAGGTGGTGGTGGTGCACGCCTTTAATCCCAGCACTCGGGAGGCAGGGGCAGTGGATCTTTGTGAATCTGACTCTAATCTGTTCTAGAGAGTGAGTTCCAGGACAGCCAGAGCTACACAGAGGAAACACTGTCTTGAAAAGCCAAAATAGAAAGAAAGAGAAAAATAAGAACCACATTGTAGGTAAGGTGTTAAATTCCTAGCCTATCCCAATAAAGTCTAGGTTAGCTTATTACATTGTAAAATTGAAAGGTTAGCCTCATTTAGTATTGTATTGTCTCTCAACTACCTCATTCACAAACACAATAGTTCTGGGAATACATACTGGGAATACAAAGCTATGTTCAGTCAGATGATTTGACACACACAATTTATTTAAAGTTACTGACCTCACTGACTTCCATGGTCATTACAAAGAAAAGTAACTATCACTAAAAATAGAGCAGAATCCTAAATTACAGGTTAAAAGCAAAGTAAGAAAGAATGAAAGGTAACCTTCGCTGAGTCACTCATGCTTATGAAGTCCCAGGAAGTATAACGTCATTAAACATGTTAGGTATAATGCTCATAGCTGTTCACTCGTGACACACTAGGGCGTTCAAGACTGTAGAGAGGAAGCTAAGATGAGGTAAAAAGTTTTGATGCTTGAACAGTTTTAGAAATTTTACTGAAGTCCTCTGGCTTTGCACTTATAATGTTCAAAAGAGAAACATCATAAAAATATGACTATGTTTACCAAATATTGGTAGAGTAGCCCTTCCAAGTATATCCTGGCTATACTTTCTGTTCCCTCATAGTTGAGGAGGGTATTATGATTCCTTCCGGATGATGAGCTTTCAAAGCTGAAGGGTTAGAGTTACTTTTAGACCAGAACACTAATCCTCAATGTAAGTTTAGATAGATTTCTTTATCCTCTGGCATTGTAACTGGTCACATTTGCTATGGGCTGCTCTGTCAGCCTGAGTCCATGTAACCTTAGTAAGCAGAGACCTATGTTTTTAAATTGGACAGGTGGTAGGGACAAGAAAGAAGAGTTGTCTCAAGCCAATTGGCTGCTAAGAGTGTTTATCACTGGAGTCTAAACAAACCAATAAAGAAAGAAAGACCTCATTCCATGCCACAGTTTGTGAGGGTCTAATGAAGTAACAGGAGAGGGACTTCAGTCTAGTGTGTAGCTAGTACTCGGTTGTGGCAAACCCCTATATCATAGAGTTACTATCCTCTTTTCTGTGAGACAATAGCAGAATCACAGCCTGTTGTGTGGTGTGAGCCAGAATATATTGCCATCAGGTGATAAAGTTACTTTTAGGTAACTCTGAAGCCAAATATCTATTACCCAGACATTGAAAAATTGCTCAGAAAAATAAAAGTAAATTAAGAATAACTTTCCAAATGAAATCTCATTTTTAAGTACACCTTTTTTTCCCTGACATCCTTTCTCACAGATAGGAAAAGCATTTTCTTTATTTTCCAGTTGATTGCTTCCTAAGTTTTGCCACACAGAGGTTTACCTCAGTGATAGAAGCCTGTCTGTGTCCTGGCTGCAGCCTGTCTTCCAGATGTTACTGTTTCTATTTGCAAACTTTCTACTCATGCTAGTCTGATATAAAAGGTTCTTGTTTCCTACTTCTAGTTGTTGGAGAAGGCTAGTATAACTGAAATTTGTCTTTGTCCTGTTTTTAATTCTTTTTAGAGATAGTCTTGTCTCAAACTCAACATTCCTGTGAACTGGGACTACCACATTAAGCACAATCTTTCTTTTCAAGAATTGAATTTCAGGGCGGAGTCTGCCTGATCATGCTCTTCATGCACTCTCCCTACCTCACTAGACCTAGGCTGGTTTCTATATCCAGTGCCTGAACTAGTCTCTTTACCCTGCATGCTCTGCAACCAACCTCCAGGCATCTACCAGGAGGACCCAGTGCACCTATCTTCCCACCCACAGCCCCCTCCTATATCATATCCACCTTCTCCACCCAGTCAGGTCTACCCCTCACATCACCCTTGGATTAGGATGCATATCCTTTACAGCCAAGCTAGGCCCTCTGTCCACCCCACTTCTTTCCACCTAAGCCATTTCCAACCTCTGGGTCAATAGCCCTGCAAATTCTTTCTTCTGCTCCAAACTGCTCTGTCCCTAAATGACACAGAATCAACAAGAGAAGTTCAAGAAGCCCCAATTTCATTATAAAACACAAACAATATGAAAGAGAAAGCCAAAGCCAGTCTCGTCTCTTCCCCAAACCTACCAGTCCTAAAGAAATGAACACTGATGAACTCCAAAACACAGAATTTAAAAGAACAATTATAAACTTCATCAAAGAATTTAAGAAGTTTAAAGAAGGCACAGAAATAGCTCAATAAAATCAAGGAAAAAGAACATAACATAAATAAACACCAAGTGATGCTCAAGGAAACACAAGCAAGAGACTGATGGAATTGAAAAAGTCAATTTAGGACTTGAGAACGGAATTAAATAATTAGAAAGAAACATTGAAAAGGACTCAAATTTAAATGAACACAGAATTGAAAAACCCCATAATCCAACTTGAACAAGCAAAGAAACTCTGCACAAGCAGAAGGTAGAATATCAGGACTTAAAGATAAAGTATAAGATCTTGATGAAATAAACAAGGACCACAATTTTAAAAACATAGGAAAGGAACATACAGAAAAAAAAATATAGGATACCATGAGAAGGACAAACTTTCAAATTATAGATAGATGAGGAAAAAGAATCTCAAGTCAATGACAAAGACCAGATATTTAGCAAGAATCATAGAAGAAAACTTCCCCAAACTAACACACACACACACACTTGCAAAGCATTATGGAACAACAAATAGACAAGACCAGAAAGTTTCAGCCAGGCAGTAGTGGTGCATGCCTTTAATCCCAGCACTTGGGAGGCAGAAGCAAGCAGATTTCTGTAACTTTGAGGCCAGCCTGGTCTACAAGAGCTAGTTCCTCTCCCCCGCCTCAACCCAGCAAGTTTCCACAGCATAGCATAGTTAATATACTAAGAATATAGAACAAAGAAAGTGTATTAAAAATTGCAAGAGAGAAAACACAAGTTACATACATAGGAAAACCCACCGGAATAACAGCTGATTTCTGAATAGAAAGGATGAAAGCCAGAAGAGCCTTGATCAATGCATTCCAAATATTAAAAGATTATGATGGCCAACATAACTTAATATATCTGCAAAAATATTCACCATAATTGAAGGAGAAATAAAAGCTTTCCATGTTATAAACAGACTAAATTTTTTATATTCAAAGAATTAAACATAAAGAAAATTAAACAAAAAGAAATATCTTTTTACTGAAGAGAGGAATGAGCATAGCCAGGACTGTGGGAAGAAATATGAAGCTAGTCCTAACACCAAACAGGAGAAGTCCTCTTTTAAGTTGTTAATCAGAGTTGCCTGCGACACTCCAAAATGTTATAGACTATTTCTATTGTTCTTGGTTGTCCCCAGGAGATGGTAGTTCTTTATTGCTGAGGGTATCATACACTTCAGATGCAAGGCCCTGAGGCCCCTGAGCTGGAACTGATCTGTGTGCTTCCTGCCTGGGTACTGTTTTTCATTGTACCAGAAGATGCTATGGAAGCCACCACAGGAGGAAAGCAACCAACAGCCCTACCCAGTCATGACATCACAACAATGACCTGCATGGTAAGACAACACGAAGGGTGTAGTAGTGGCACATAATACCTTTATGGTAACCAACAACTCTCTCACTGAACTTATTAATAACCACTCAACAAGATGGGAATCATGACTGGCACTGGGAACCTAGCCAGCTATCCAAGTCTAGTAAATTCACAGATCTTGGAGGAGAACCTAAAATTACCACTTTACTAAACCAGTATAACCCATATATATTCTAAATATTTGTCTTTATACCCACAGACAAGTGTAGTCCTGGTCCCTCATTAAGAAAGCTTCTCTTTACAACAGATGGGAACCAGAACAGAAAACTACAACCAATCAAAACGCAGAGCTGTGGAGCCCAGTCCAGCTAATATATCTACAACTTATCTCCTACAACCTAAGACTTAAGAATCACTGGCAAAGTGGGGACATAACAACTGTAAGAACCAGAGAAGCAGGGAATTTGCTGTGAGACTATCTCAGATATTCTTATTTCTATTTAACCCTCTTAAAGGAGATTCTGTCTCCTTCAACGTCAGGAGCTACACCCATAAAGTCTTGCCACTAAGACTGCCAGCACATGAGCTGAACAAGGACAACAACAAAAGACATGCTAAAGTAGATGGGGGATAGACCAAGATGCCTCATCTCTACACAAAGAACTACATGTGGCTAAGGAATGATGAGAACAAAAGACAGTCTTTCCGAGGGAGCCACCAGTTTATTATCCAATACCAAGTGGTCAGACCTGGAAATATACATACAAATAGCATCATATAGACTGATACAGTTAGGAGTGTGTGTGTATGTGTGTGTGTGTGTGTGTGTGTGTGTGTGTGTGTGTGTGTGTGTGAGGGAAAAGGGGGAGGGGGAAATGATGTAATTATATTATTATCTCAAAAGCTGAGGGAAATAATTTCAAAAGTTCAAGTTCAATGCCGTCTCCACCAAGGCGCTTACTAGATAAACACACCATCATCCGTTCTACTCAGTTAAAACACTTCATTAGTGAAAACACTTCATTAGTTAAAACACTGTATGACATCTGTCCTCCAGGGACACAAAGCTTGGGAACTTCATTTCCCTGCATTCCGTACAGTAAGAATCTGGGTAATTAACTTGGGTGAGAAGATTTCCATGAGATTTGAAAGGTGGGGAGAGGGACAATTCTTTGGGAATTTTACCCGGCACCTGAGCCTGACTGAAGGCAGAAAAGTTAAGGGTGGATTACATTCTTACGTCTTTGAGGGAATTTACCACCAGTCTCCCTGAAACCACAGCCACCATGACAACCACAAAAAGCATCAGCCAGACTAAACATGCCTGTGTTATTCAAGACTCGGAACAATGCCTGAGTCATCCAACTTTCAGGAATGAGGGGCAGGTTGCAGAGTTTGGGCAGATACACCGCTCTACACACTTCCAGAGAAGAACAAAGTGTAGGAGATTTTCCGAGGTTAACAGTAGTGGCCAGAGAAACTAGGGAATGGGTTTGCTCGCAAGAAGCAGTCTAGGGCTAACCAGCAGCCCAGCATGCTTCTGGGCTGGGCATGTGTATGTGCTGGGGTGGGAGCAGGACTCGGTGTGCTTGCCCTGTCCCTCTGAATTCGGGTATGTGTACAGAAGGAGTGGAAGGCAGTAATTTCACATGTTTAGACCAAAGGGAGCCATGTCTAGGCCAAGAAGACATATTTATGTATCAAGAGATGCTGAAGCACACGCTACTTGTAATAATGGATTCGTTCTTTGGAAATTAACCTGTGTGTGTGGAGGAGAGCCGAGTGTGGGTTTTTCCATAAAATGAAGGATATGAAAAAAAATGTATCTGGTGAACATAAAGGTAAGCTGTCATAATAACAAAGTTATTTATTGTCCAGCTCTTATTTAATCTCATTGGCATATAGGAGAGTAATAATTACCTATTTTTCCCCATGAACGCTACTGACTTCTAGAGCTTTAAGAAAGGGGCAAGTGTCACTTCTGTACTGAGACAGAAAAGTTCCTGTGAACTCTACACAGACTTTCTCTCTTCTTTTCACCTCGATGTCATAGTTTAAAAATGGCAGGTGTTTTAAGGCGAATTACTCTTGGGGGCTTGTTGCCTAGGACTTAACATCTACCTGCATCAGGAAGTGAAAAGACCAAGACATAAACTTTTAAGAACTACAAGTCCTGTGATATTGTGGGGGTGTTTGTTACCACTTCCATTAGGCCTTGGTCCTGGATGGAGAGAGTGTAAGGGGAAACTGAACCAAGAGGGTGAGGAGCCTTTTATGTTTCCAAAAGAATCAAAGCACTGAGTTGTTTGCGTAGCAACAGGATATTGAATGCAAAGGGAGCTCAGAGATTAGAAACCCAGCCAAATCAATGGAGTTACTGGCTTGCTCTCTCTGGCTTACCCAGTTTGCTTTTTTATATTCTCCAGGACCATTTGCCCAGAAACAGCACCATCCACAGTGGCCTGGGAGCTTCCGCATTAGTTGTGAAGCAAGGACATAACCCATAGGCTTGCTTCAGGCCAGTGTGATAAAGGAATGTTCTAAATTGAGACACATCTTCTCAGATGACTCTAGTTCATGTTAAGTTTACAAAAATTAACCAACACACCGTTCAAGTATGAGGATAGGAGTTCAAAAAGTCCTTCTACACTGTATAAATGCTAAGTGGGCATGGTCTCCCTCATGTATTTTCAACAATGGGAGGTGAAGGCAGCAGACACCTGGAACAAGCTTGCTACCTAGAATATCTAAAGTGGCAAGCTCTGGTTCAAGTGTGAACCATTAATATGTAAGGTGGAAAGCAATCAAGGAAGACACCGAACGTGAACCACTGGGTTGTACATGCATGTTAACTCGTGTATGAGCATGTACATAATTACTTCCCACATGAACGTAATGCATACCATAAACACAAACATAAGAAGAAAGAAAAATTGGTGTTTCTAATGTCTTGAATCAAGATAATAAAAAAGAAGAAAAGAAAAAGTTCGTAGGATAGCAGCCAACCCCAGAATCGTCTTCTTGTCTCAATACGATATTATAAATGAAAAATGTTGTAACTAAGTTAAGATGCAGCATTTAAAAACTAGAACAAGGACAGGCAAGATGGCTTAGTGGTAAAGATGCTTGCCATTAAGATGGATTCCCTGGACCCACGTGGTAAAAAGAAAGGTTTAATTCCCCAAAGTTATACTATGACCTCCATAAGCCCACTATCATACACATACCCCATCCCACATGTAAACAAACATATAAATGCCATTACGAGTTCCCTAAAAATTGACATTAATCTTATTGTGTATTATGGTGTACATGAGGAAGGTCAGGGTCAACTTATAAGACTCCACCCTCTCCTTCTATTGTGTGAGTTCCAGGTGGCAAGCATCTTTACCCACTGAGCTCCCTCAAAGTTTCATTTGAAAAAAGTTTCTGCTCCCTCAAAGTTTCTTTTGAAAAGAGTGAATTATGAATTATGGCTTTAGAACTGCTAAAGCAAGCACTGACATATTTCATACTTGTTTTAGTGAATTAGACAAATTTCCTATAAAATAATTCACCAAAGTAAATTCAGATTAGGAAACACTTACAACTATGAAATAAATTCAATCACTACTTATAAAACAGCACAGCAGCACAAATAGGGAATCAAAATATAAGCAAATGAGCCTGTAAGACTCACTCTAGGCAGTTTTGTGAGACATTTTAACAAATACAGAAGGAATATGCACCAACTTCAGGTTCAGAATTAGTGTATTCCCATGCTGCAGACTTGATTCGAGGTTAAAGAGAATCATTAAGAAAACTGTATGCAAAAAAGACAAACTGTCTAACTATCTTCACTGATATAGAAGATGACATTTAGACAATCATCTGAAATATCTATATCAAAAGTTATAAGCCTCACAATAAATAGATGGCGAAGACACTTATATGGACACTATATAGTTTCATATCAAATACAGGAAGCAATTAGTCATTTATTTATCTAGGCCTCTATTATGGCCTAGGGAGTGCGGGAGATTGTCCATAAGGACAACCATAATCTCACTTAAAATTCCTGTGTGGAAACTATATGAAATTTGCAGCACAAGGCCTTGGTCAGGGGGACAACAGACATTTCCAAAAGAGCGCAGGCTATTGCCATTGTTCTTCGCTACCCACTGTACCTACATGGTCAGAACCTAATGATGACATCACACACTTTGGCTGTAGGACATAGAAAAATCATTAACAAACTCACTGGAAAACTTCCTCCTTATTGGCCAGCTTTTATAGTATAGTGCCATAATGTGCCATACAGGCTGTTGGGGGAGAAAAGATATTAATGATCTTATCCAGTCCTATATATTTCAGGAAACAATACCAATATGACAGGCAAGCTATTCCTACTGGTGTAATAGGGGTGCAACTATTATGGGGTAAATAAATAACAGTTTTTTGATTGGATTTGATACCTGCTACATAGGAAAGAATCTCATGACAGGTAGTGTAATGCTGGCAAAAACTAAAGAACCACAGGGCTAGGGAGTCATAGGCCTTAAAGTAGAACCTGATATCATTTTGATTTTTGCTAAATAGTCATTTTGCCAGTTGCTAAATATGTGTGATGTGTGTGTGTGTGTTTGTAGATCTGGGCTATTTAACAGATGGTTTTCTCAGACTTAAAGAGAACACCATATTATCCTCACCCTCCTCCCAAAGGCTCAGAGAGTCTCATAAAATAGGAGGTGAAAGGAATGGAAGAGCTGGAGGATGGGGAAAAGACAAGAGATGTTGCCTTCTGTAGACAGCATGCCCATAGCACTCATGAACTTGCAACAGTCATGGTTGTCTATATAAACGCACCCAGTATCAAGCCTGACAAACTTCCGGGTCCCACTTCTTACTGAAGAGCTATTAGCAGTTGATAGTTGTTGAAGATTCAATCCCTTTTGAATTTCCATGCTGCAGAGGATGGCTTAGTATCTGTGCACATACAGGAAGCACAGTGAACACAATGGGTTATAAAAAAAAAAGAAAAAGAAAACATGAAATTGGGAGGGGGACATTCCTTTATTAGGAAGGAGTGGAGAAGGGAAATGGGGAGCAAATAAAATCATATATCATTTAATACATCTATGAGAGTTTAAAAAATAAAGAAAAAAATTTCAAACATCACTCTTAAAACCAAAACAAAACAATCAGGAAGCAGGTAAGGATGTTGTCACCACTTGTACTCAATCTACTCAAAGCAGTATCAACAAAATAGGGAAAAGTTAAATAAATAAGCAAATATATAAATAAGAATTTAAGAATGAACAATGTCTTTATTCCCAGATAACATAACTAGTTGCATATGAAGTCATCAACAACTGATAAACTATTAGAATGTATGAAAATATAGGAAGGTGTCCAGATGTCAAATCAATAACAAATCATTTTCAGGACTAACATTAGCAATATTTCATTTATAATATCTAAAAGTATGAGTTGCTTGAAGTTATACATAATATGTGTGCACACACACAATTATGTGAATTAAAGAGGATTTGGATCAAATGATGGATTACACATGAATTATGAATAAGAAGTGAATTGTCATAAAATCTTATCAGTTCAATGTAAATTTACCAAGTGGATTAAGACAAACACATTTGGGAAACAAAACCTTAAAAGCTTCTGAAAAACAACAAAAGATTTTGTTAGTTACTTCCGGGTAGATGAAGAATTCTTAGACCAACTATGGGGAAGCACGAAAACATAAGACTGGTAAATTTGACTATGCTTTTAAAAAATCTTTAACAAATGAAAAGCACTAACTTCAATATAAAAATGGGGCAACTGGAACACCTACAATAGATAACAGATGAAATTACTACATATTAATAAAAAGCAAACAGCCTAACAGTGAAATTGCCAGGAATAAGAGAAAACAGTCCACAACTAATAAACATGAATGTGATCAAAAGATAATAAATATATAAAAAGCTCAAACACATGGAAAAGCTATCAACACATATTAATCATGGTAGACTACATTGTGATGAAGTTAGAAATTAACTCAGAAATCTCAGTCATGTAACACAGTGGAAGTTTATTTCTTGGTTGAGCTAGACCTCATGAGAATTGACTAGAGTGTCTCCTCCACAAAGTCATTAAAAAAATCTGTGCTGCTTTGTCTAGTTGTTGTACACAGGACTGGAGTGCATGTGTACAATGAATGCCTGTGGGAGGAAAATTTTGATGTAAATGCCCTGTATGCTATTTTTTTTGTTACGGAGCTTTAACTTGTAGAACTTTAATATATATCATTTATAAATAACATGGATAGCAGGTAGCTGTAACATGCATAGAAATGATAAATTTCATTTAAAACAATCATTTGAGGGAGTTGAGGTGAAATACTATTAAACATTAGTCAGAAAACTTTATATTCCTTTGTTCTGCTGTAGCTAATAATGTCTTGAAATAATCTTTTAAATTTAGAAATTAATAACACATATGGTATAATAACTTTGTAACAAAAGTAAATTAGAACTTGTCACAAATACTCAAAATGGTCAATTATTTTAAAATAACTTGGGAAAAATTCTTACTGTGACTCAATTAATCATCTGTTCAGTGAAAATGAAGCAATATTTTCACTAGATGTTCACATGACCAGAGATTATTTTTAGTTTCTGTTAGTAGTAAGTATAAATATTAAAAATAATTTGAGATAATATGCTTATGAGAGATGATGTTATCATCGAAGAGAATCTCCTGAATAACTCACAATCTCTGAAATAAATGATCTGTAAGAATAAAACCAACTGATTAGTAGCCTGCTCACCAGCTATTAAGTCGACAACTACACCACCTCCACCACACACTTGGGGTGGTCTAATTCTCCAGATCCTGAAGCATGGGCAGAATCCACAACTATCATGTGCTTGCAATTTTAGGTTTATCACTCCTTAACCCACTAATCAAAGTCAGGAAGGAAATGGTCATTCTTATTATGTTCCCTCATTTTTCCACTGAGTAAGTCCACTAAGTACCCTCACGAGATGACCCTACCATTAGCTAAGAATGCAAGATTACAGCTCAGGCTGTTAGCAGATCCATGGCAAGTAAGAGTGAAGGTGGGCATTCCCCCTCAGTTTCTAGTCTTGCCTCAATGTTTATGCTGTAAGCAATAGAAATGGGTGTCAGAGTTATGAGGACAGGGAATTTGTTTCTAACAGAGATATAATTCATCTTCACTAATAATTGTGATCATACCAGGTTACCAGGAGCTATGACATTACCATTACTGTCTATATTCCTTTACTTAAGAATTTATTAGATGTTTTCTCCTGTGTTGCTTATTCCACTTATTTGTTTCCATCTGTAGTTAGCACAGTATTGGGCATGGCTTTAGGCAGACGTTTTTTCCCTCCTGGCAGTTCCCAAATAACCAACATTGATACTTAATATTAATTATAAGTGTTTGATAGCACATGCTTATTAATCTATATTCTGCCAAATGATTTTACTTCTCTTTCATCTTGCACCTCTTGTTTCCACTGCATGTCTCACTGGCAACTCCTCTGACCCTGTCCTTCTTTTTCCCAGTGTCCTTAGCCTGGCTCATCTGCCTAACCTTATCCTGTCCAGATAATGACCAGACAGTTTCTTAAATTATCCATTCACAGGAACATATATTTACATAGAATAAAGGAAAACTTTACATTTCTCCCTTTTGTCTAAGTAAAAAAGGAAGGTTTTATCTTTAACATAGTAAAACTATATATAACAAAAACAGCAAATAAGAATTGCAGTTACAAATCCAATCCATTTGTATTAGGCAAATTAAGAGAAAATACTATCTTTCTCATCTGTGTGAGTCTAAAGTTTTATACCAAATTTCCTTTCTATCACAACTAAGGAAAACTTTAAGTCTTGATGGAGATGGGTCATTTGTCTATCTGTTGCTTTCATTGGTTAATTAATAAAGAAACTGCTTGGCCTTTGATAGGCCAGCCCTTAAGTGGGTGGAGTAGACAGAACAGAATGCTGGGAGAAAGAAGCTGAGTCAGGCAGTCGCCATAGCTCTCCTCTCCAAGATGGATGCAGCTTAAGATCTTACCGACAAGCTACCTCCTCGTGGTGCTACACAGATTATTAGATATGGGTTAATCAAGATGTGAGAGTTAGCCAGTAAGAGGCTAGAGTTAATGGGCCAAGCAGTGTTTAAAAGAATACAGTTTCTGTGTAATTATTTCAGGGCATAAGTTAGCCCGCCGCTCCATCAACAAAGTCTAATTATTTAGTCTTTAACTCCATCAAAGACCCCAGAGGAGTGACATGTTTCCTAATGATAGGAACATCTGGCTGCCTGGACAATTACTCTAAGTTCTCCTTTAACATTGGAGCATCCATTTTTGGCCTACAGGCATAGTATATCTGACATACATTTTTGAGAAGCAGGGAATTTTGAAGGACTGTCCTATCTTGGCCTGGAAAAGTTGGGCAGTAATTTTTTTTTTTTTTTGGCATCTTGCTTGTCTAGTTTAGATAGTGTACTGTCAGCAATTGAGGCAAGGGATTTTCTTTTTTTTTTTCCATAAAGAAGGCAAACTCCATTTGGAGGTCATTTGATGTCCACCACCTTCTTTTGAAATAAATGGATGCTTTCATTAGCATATATGTCTCATTGTCATGAAAAGCCTTAGGTTATTAAACATTTTAAGTGCCATATTCTGTAGATCTTTGAAGTATTTAAAGACCATCTACCTATCTATCTAAATATGCCTGTGTATGACCTTGAAAACATACCTAACATAACTATAAGTTATAGATGACTAATAATCAACATTTCTTAATTATATGTTACATTTGGAAAGAGTTACATAAGCACAATACCTCAAACAAGAGTAGAAACATACATACAGTATAACAAAAATAATTTTAATTTTTAGTTTATGACTTTCTTTGTTTTATGACTATACAAGTTTCATGAACACTGCTGACACATTAGAACATGGAACTTGGGGTAACCTAAATCTGTATTTTAATATCATATTCACTTCAATTTGTCTCCAGAATGATCTATTTCTTATTCACATTAAAGGGGGAGTTATGTGATTGCATTGACAAGAAGAGTGATTCAGAAAGTTATAGATATAACATGTTTAAGACACTTGCACACACATGTGAACTTACACATATGAAATTACATCTACTAACATGAAGAATATATATGAGCAGTTGCCTAAAATATCCCCTTAATTATACCACAGAGAATGTGCTTCTCAGAAAGCAACCTCAAACCTTTATAACCGATAGAAAATTTTACACAAAGAGTTACAGGTTAAATCTTTAATTTAGGATTAAGAAAGGGAACATGTGCTATATTACCAGGTGAGTAATTAGCTAAAAGATGTCATCATTTAAAATGTGTTTTGATATTGTTGGGATTTGCACAGTTATAATAGCTAACTCTCTAATCTATACATTTTTCTTATCTTTCATAACAATAAAGTTGGTCCCCAATTGATTCAAACATTTTCCCCCAAAACTGGTTGATAGCATTTTCCCATATTTAATGAAGAATATATATATATTTATTTATCTTTAAACCAGTTTTTTTTAACTTGAATGGGCTTTAAGCAACGAGAGACATTTTCTAAACCAATAGTTTTCATTTTTTTGTGGTGCATTGCCATGTAATGTCCGACATGCAGGTGACCCTAGGCTACTCCTGTAAAAAGGTATTTTGACTTCAAAGGGTCATGACCCATAGGTTGAGAAACTGCTCTAAGACTATATATTATATAACTAATATATTTTGAAATACATTGGAAACATCAGAGAGGTACTTGCAGCAAGACGGGAGAAGTTCTTCTACAGGTATCATTTCTTAGCTTTCGGGTAGGTGAAAGCTAGTGGTCTGCTAAGTTAATTTCAAAATTTTTAACTTAGTCATAAGATCTTCACTCAGAGACAGTCATGAGAAAACAGTGGCTATTTAGAGGGTTAAATATAGCCAGAGACAAGGTAATTAGTCACTGGGAATGTAACATTCTGACCTCTCCATACTAGGTCAGTTCAATTCAGTCAATTATTCTGTGTTGATAAAAGCTTTTTCTCCATGAATTCTTCTTATGTCCTCAGCCCCATTATGTTTTTTTTTAATGTGGATGTTTTTGAACAAAATACAAAAGAATACTTCCCCATTAAGTGCTAAATGGTTTCTTAAGAGTATACTTTGTTTGGTAATTTCCATTTTTGTACTTCTGTGTTATCATGACTGCTTTTCATTCTCCCTGTGGAGAAAAAATACCTGCTCATTGGAGTAGTTTTATGAATCTCTCTTTTGTGGTATTTGTCAATTGTTCAGACTAAGAACTTTAATGTCTATCAATTTAGTTCCTTATTCTTCTTGGACTCGAAAATCTGGATAGCCCAGTAACAAATAAACATTGTATCTTCCTCATTAAAAAAATTAAATTTCATTGAATAAACCAAAATCAACAATTATCTAAAATATTTATGACTAGTAATTGATTCTTTTGGTTTAAAAGTAGATTAAATAACATACCCTTTTATCCTATTATTTCTATATCTCTCCTTTTTCTTTTTAAAACAAGCTCACTGAACCTAATCTCTTTTGTCCAGCTTTTTTCCTGACCATTACTAATAACAACTTGTAACCAACCCTCTTAAATTTTAATAAAAATCCACAATCCACCCTTTGGGAATGTGGGTGTTGTTCCCTAGAATATTTCATGTTTTTTGCAGACATTGGTATCTTTGGACCCTGAGGAAATTTAGGATAATTGTTGAGTCTTGGTTGTAGTATTCTGTGAGACTAGATCACTTTAGGCAGTAGCCTTGAAGCTGTTCTGGTTGCAGAACTCTGAGAAAACTCCAACAGAGGCATTTTGAGATGCTGGATCACCTGGGCCATCTGTTTTCATTGGTGTCTCATTTCCTTGTTCTGAAAATATGTAAACTTTTAAGGTTTATGTAAATATCTATATATTTTATTAATACAAGTATAGACTGTGCCTTGTACACAAGTTAGTCAAAGATGATTTTTTTATTTAATTTTGAGAAATATACATTATGTGTTTTGTACCTTCTTATTTTCTTTAGATTTATTTTTTTATGTTCTTTATGATCATATCAATCTGGAATAAATTCACAGTCTTTCATTTACTGTGGAAATAAAATCCTAACCCCTTCCCCAATGCAACACACTCTTTGACTTTCATTTTAAAGTTAAGATATTTTTAAAATATATAGGTGATCTTATCTGGCAACTGCCATAATTCAGTCTCTTAGTAGCAAAAAAATTCACAAAGATAACACAATAGCATACAGGACCCAGACTCTCTGTGTATGCACCTTCTTTACCTGACTTATAATTATTTTATTTCACTTCTTTTTTTAAAGGACTTTACTATTTTTAAACTATTTTTTAATTGATGACTGTATACTCTTATCTTTTCTCTCCCAAGTCTATGTATATTTTTAAAAACACTGTAACCTGTTTAGAAGTTTCTTTCTACCTGGATCTGTCTTTATTGAGAGTCTGCACTGTTTTCTGATCACATGAGACAAATCTTAAACTGCTATGCCAGCTGCTGGCGCTGCTCAGATTCGGATGTGGCTGTAAAGCATGGACGTTGACTGCTAGCTCCTCCACATGTGGTTCCCAGAGATTTTAGCCGTATGGTGGACGCAACAGCAGTAGCTATGTTTACAGTCCCTGGGGCATTTTTGGGAGTAGCATGTTGCCTGTTGCTCATAACCCATTTCTTAAAAGATCTATGCCTGTATTTTCCACTACACTGAGCCAAGGAAGTTGCCTTTTAAAGGAGCACTCCTCTGTTTGTCACTAATGTCAAGCTTACCCAGGAAATGATGGGTATCAGGAAGCTGCATTTAGCTCATTTTTTATGTTCTTCAAATCTATTTTTTTTTAAAGATATTCAGGTCTTATGTGAATCTATGTTGCCTGGTGGTGGATGTCATATGTTGGCAGAGTTTTTTTTTTTCTATCCCAAATTACTGACACAGAAAGACTCAATATTAATTATAAATGCTCGACTGATAGCTCAGGTTTATTACTAACTTGCTCTTACAACTTAAATTAACCCATTTCTATTAATAGATATTCTGCCACATGCTATTACCTCTGTTTCATCTCGCAAATCCTGTTCTTTTTTTCTTGTCATACTGGTGACTCCTCTATCTCTGTCCTTCTTATTTCCAGTGTCCTTAGTCTGGTTCTCCTGCCTAAACTTATCCTGTCTGGATATTGACTAGTCAGCTTCTTTATTAATCCAATCACAGTGACATATATTTCTATAACATAAAGTAATATTACACACATAGTGGTTGCCTGACTATGTCCTTGGGCCTGTTGTTCTGGGGTATCACTTATCCAGTAAGTGATGACATTACACAATGTCATGTATGTGTAATGTATGTACCTTTTTATCATCTTGGACTCAAACCAAAAAGAGGCTTTTCTGGAAAGAAGGAAGAGAAATACAATTCTTCTCATTGCCCAAGAGCAAAGACAAATGGAGGCAAAGGAAATACATATGGGTCAGATAGCTCTCATGGAGACATAACAGGGCCAATGCACAAATGCCTTTTCTTGATTGTCATTTTATTAATACAAGTATAGACTGTGCCTTGTACACAAGTTAGTCAAAGATGATTTTTTTATTTAATTTTGAGAAATATACATTATGTGTTTGTACCTTCTTATTTTCTTTAGGTTTATTTTTTTATGTTCTTTATGATCATATCAATCTGGAATAAATTCACAGTCTTTCATTTACTGTGGAAATAAAATCCTAACCCCTTCCCCAATGCAACACACTCTTTGACTTTCATTTTAAAGTTAAGATATTTTTAAAATATACAGGTGATCTTATCTGGCAACTGCCATAATTCAGTCTCTTAGTAGCAAAAAAATTCACAAAGATAACACAATAGCATACAGGATCCAGACTCTCTGTGTATGCACCTTCTTTACCTGAGGAAAACAAAATAAGAGAAACAGAAAAATCTTGTCATGAGCTGCAGCGTGACACTCTGAGTCACACAGTTTACCCTTTAGTCCATAAATATTTTCTTGCAAGTATTCATCACAAAGAGTCATTGATCTGGTTCAAGGTCTCTGGTTTCTGCTACTGTATGGATGGTGGGCCTTCACTGCGACTCATTTTGGGTACCCTGTTGTTGCCCTGTGTCATGGAGATCCTGCAGCTTTGGATATGTAGAACCGGCCCCTTCACATGCTCCAACAGGTCACAGATAGGGTGGATATTGGGTAGATAAACCTATAGCCCTAGTTCTGGGCCTGGGTTGTTTCTGGGTTGTTTAGCCTGCCAGCCCTCCCCCATCCTCCCCACCAGGGTGAGCTCTCCAACATAGTATAGGCTAGTTCAGCTAAAGCAGCAAGGAGCAAGGGCAGGGCTTGTTCTGCTTTTAACCCCTCGAGGGCAGACTCACCCATACCCACATCCCCAGGGCCAGCTTTCCTGTGTTTCCCAGGTGAGGTACAGAGACCACTCTCCTGAGTGCTACAGCTTTTGAGGAGCAGTGGGGTGGAGGGCGGTGGGGCTAGTTACAGATGAGGGACAAGGCCAAATCTCCCATGCTCCTGTTCTCAGGGCCTGCTCGCCAGGGCCCCAGCCAACACCGTCAGCTCTACTGTGTTGCCCAGGCAAGGTGCTTTGCCCGATTTCAGGAGTGCTACCACTGGTAAGGAGGAAGATCAGCTCCCCTACCTGCCACAGATAGCAAGGGGCAAGGGGGGCATCTTTTCCCTGCCCCTCACGAGTACATGGCAGAGGAGGGGGCCAGGACTAGCTCCTCCACTCCCCAACCTCAGGGCCAGCTCCCCCACGCCTCTGCTAACAGGGTCAGCGCTGCCCAGGGTCGGTTTAAGAACTACTCTCATGAGTGTGGTAGTGGGTGAGGGGGTGGCATTCCTAGCTGCTCAGCCTTCGGTGGGAAGGAGAGGACGAAAATCAAAGTAGATTAAAATTTATAATGAATATTTTTATTTTTTTTAAAAAAGGAGCCATGTGCCATTGCCACAAATAAAAAACATTGGCATAATATTTCACTTGATATGCCTCTGAAAAACAGTCATAATTATTTTTATTGCAACTTGTGCTTATCATCAAGAAACAAGAAATCCTTTAAGTGTTGCTGTTAGTCAACCAAGAAAATTTGGAGAACATTTTGTCTTGGAACTGGAAAAAAAAAACCCAGCTATAAAAATGTCATATAAAGGGTTAGTCTAGAATAGCATAACCACTAAGAATAAATTGGACAAGCAGCTATTAAATTAATATGATAACTCTTCTGAGTGGACAAATAAGGAAGCTTTCAGGACATAGTTTTGGATTAAAAGACTTTTTCTTTTTGCTAGGAGAACAATAATTTGTAGTGGGGATTTTTCTTAATTAGTATAGTTTTATATATTGGATTCGTTAGACTATCATACCCATAATAGTCATTATTTCATTAAGATTAACTCAAATCTTTTCCACTAACAATCTATTGTTTTTATGACTGTGAAGAAGTGTAATGTGGTTATTTCTAATTCACACTATTTATGTGGGGTGTTCATATGCCACATCCTGTGTGTGGGTATTGACCCACTGAGCTGGCTTGCTGGCCCAGTGATTTCTATTTTGATGAAGAAAAATTAAAATTGGATAAAATAGGAAGGAAAATGCATCTTGCATCTTTCTGGCATGCTTTGTAGTAGCTTACAAGGGCGTTTACTTCAGGCAGTTTCCTCTGAATGAAGGAAGTGCACTTGACGCAGAAGAAAACTGATTTCCAAAAAAGTGGAACTAAGCTAAAAGGAGTGTTCTGGATTCTTTATTTCCTTTAAGTAGAACTGTTACTAAATTTTCTAAATAGAACGTTTGGAGCAAATAATGAAGACCGGGCCTAGAGGAGCCAAGAAGCCAAGCAGAGGGCCTGCCACCATGGGCCATGGAGCCATGCAACTCACTTTGGCTTCTGGAGACAATTTCACTTCTCCCTTTTTCTGCCTTTTGCTAAAAACATGTCCAGTGAGTCCTTCCACCTAGGAGGCTTTATCTTTCTCAGAGAAAAGAGACAAAAGCAGCTGCCAGGAGAGACAAGCATTCCCAAAGGAATTGTTCACATCCGAAGTCAGCCCTACTACGCTGAGGAACCAGGAAGTCCCTCCTTGCCCCTTTACTCCACTAGGTTAAGAGCAGGTGACTGAGGTGCCAAGCATCCCTGAACACATCCTCTGCACCTGCACTGGCCCTCAGCTTCCTTTCGCAGACAGCTAACATGTGCCCCTGCTGGGAAACCAAGAGTTAATTGTTACCACACTGTTCTGTTTATGGGTAATGCTTCTCCAGATATTTTTGCAGATAATAGAGCAAACCACCTAAATGTACTAATTCCCCAACTGGGGAAAAACGTCTGGGGATTTTCCCCACAATTGCTGAAGTTCTAAGTCCTTGTTTTCAGATTTAAACAATACTTATGATAATATTAAACTTTACAAGAAAGCAGCATAGATAGATGTGAGCAGATTTCTCACCTATTCGTTTCACAGTAAAGAAGAATGACAATTTTTTTTGTGTATTTCTCAATAATACCTAGCTTCACTTTTGTATAACCAGGAATTTGGGTAAGTTTTCTAATGTGATTCTGTTCTTTCTTCCTTTGAATTCAGATAGAAAAACAGAAGGAATATTACAGGCTCTAAAGCTAAGGAGAAATGATGGATTTCTTTCACCCGCTTTACTATTTCTATTTTGGAATCTTACTTCTTGCATAAAATCCAGCCATCTAAATTATCAGCTTCCCTTCCCAAATTTGTGGCAAGATCAATCATGATCTTTCAAACAAGTTTGAGTCTACTGACTTTACAATACAATTAAAATTTGTTGGCATTATTTTCATTTACTTCTAAACAATATATTATTATGATAAAACGTTCTCAAGTTCAGATGCAAATATAGTTTGGTATAACTAACCTTCATGTCATACTCTCTATCTCCTATATAGCATTTTAACCACTAAATTGTGAGACTGTAGCATTTTAAAGACCTAAGACTTTTTTGTTGTTTCAGTGAACAAGTGCCTCTTTAAAGCTGGTGACAAGGGCTTTGGAGTCTGAGTCACATGTGCACTGTCACAGAGAAGCATGCACAACACCACTGATACTTGTGCTGGGTCCTGTCCTGGCACCTGTTTGAAAGCACCAGGTTCCCAGACCTCCAGAGGCCCAGGAACCCCCTCCAGAGACAGAGACAGCTGCCAACACTCTCAGCTACCACTGTTCTCATTACAGCCTTACACAAGGCCCTACGGGCACATTTTTGTGGTCTCCAAACCAGTGCATGTTGTTGTGCTACCTGTTCTTAGCAGTCACAGCAGCTGCTGGTGGTAAGTCACTTGCTGGAAATAGTGAATGAATCCATTCGGACTTCTGTGATGGGAGAAACTATATCCAGCAGGACATGAAGGAAGGCCAAGTGATTGAACACATAATCCCTTGCCCAATTTGACTAAAATTGGGTAAAATAATCATATTTAATTCTTGTACCCCCTTAAAAACTATTGGTAAGCAAATGCTAGAACATAATAAAAAGAAACAAAGTTGCAGTATAGACTGACGTGACTGCTCCATGATCTGGCACGGTATAGTAAAGAGGAAGGTTTAATACTGTAGATGTGAGAGCGGGAACAGCCAGAGGCATCTGGAAAGAATCCAGAGCAGACAGAGAAAAAAGTACACTGAATATGGTTATCAGGCTGGCCCTGGTCAAGAAAGAGAAAAGCAGGAAGAGCGCAGAGAGAGAGGAAGAGTGGGCATTCAAAGCACACAAACACACACACACACACACACACACACACACACACAGAGAGAGAGAGAGAGAGAGAGAGAGAGAGAGAGAGAGAGAGAGAAAGATAGATGAGAGAGAGAAGGAGAGAGATAGAGCAGCAGGGTTATAAGGAGAATAAAACACTTTGGTGACAGAAATCTGTGAGCTGGAGGGAGTTTAGTGTGGGGAGGAGGTAGAAAGAACTAGAATGCATGGACTCTGAGATGTGTAACAGCTACTGTGATACGGATGGAACCTGGACTTCGGTATGCTAATGGACACTACAGGTAATCCTTTCTTCCTTTTGGAATCTGGAGAAATGGAGTTTCCTTCGGATCCAATAACACCTAAGGGCAGTCAGTAGGAGTAGCTAACCTTTGTTTAAGAGTGCCTCTGTGCACTGGACTGAGCTCCCAAAGTCCCAATGAGGAGCAGAAGGAGGGAGAACATGAGCAAAGAAGTCGGGACCACGAGGGATGCACCCACCCACTGAGACAGTGGAGCTGATCTATTGAGAGCTCACCAAGACCAGCTGGACTGTGACTGAAAAAGCATGGGATAAAACTGGACTCTCTGAACATGGCGAACTATGAGGGCTGATGAGACGCAAAGGACAATGGCACGGGGGTTTGATCCTACGTAATGTGATGGCTTTGTGGGAGCCTAGCCAGTTTGGATGTTCACCTTCCTAGATATGGACGGAGGTGGGAGGTCCTAGGTCTTACCACAGGGCAGAAAACCCTGACTGCTCTTTGGACTGGAGAGGGAGGGGGAAAGGAGTGGGGGGAGGGGGAGAAGGGTGGGAGGAGGGGGAGAGAAATGGGAGGCTGGGAGGAGTGGAAACTTGTTTTTTTTTTCTCCTTTTCTCAATAAAAAAAAAAAAGAGTGCCTCTGTGTTTAAATATGCCTATTGTTCCTCATTAGACACAAGCCAGTATTTTGTCATTAATCCTACTACCCCACCATGCCTCTGTGAATTAACTCCTACAAGTTTGGCAACCCATTTCCCCCATGGGACTCTAAACCACTGTCCTAAGCATTTAACTGGAAATACCCACCACCCAGATTTTTCTTTTTCTTTTATAATTTTTAGGTTCAGACAAACAGGCAAAGTAATCTTTGGGAGATAGAGCACTTAGTCAAGAAACCTGCTTCATATCCTGGTTTCTAACTATCTAGTTACAGGCAACCAACCCAAATCTCTAAGTAGCTGTGGGTACTTGGGGAATCGTCTTTAGTCTCATGGACCTTATTCAGTTCCAAGCCCTCTAAAATCAAGGGACTGAATTAGACAAGCTCACAGAACCCTGTTATGCTCACATTTTCAAGGTTTCTCTAGAAAGAAGCAACATGTCTGGACAAAAGCAAAGCAAGGTGTTCTTAACTCGCTGCATTGTGGTGCTTCCCACGCTTGTCTCCAGAGCGCAACTGAACCGTGGTTCCCTGCTTAGGCAGCAAGTCAGGAGGCTACAGAGCCAAAGGGTGCAGGGCCTTCTTGGTGGCTGAGGTCACTTACTCATGTTCCTGTAGATGAGTTAAACAACTCAGCTGATAGCTCATGTAAACAATGGGCCACAACTTCAGGTATTCAAACAAAACAAGGAAAACACATAGACGGGACTGGAACGATGGCTCTGTAGCTAAGGGCACTGGCTGCTACTGCAGATTTCTGAAAGTTGGCTTCAGGCATTCACGCTGGGTGGTTCACAATCACTTGCATCTCAATTCTGGATGATCTGGATCTGATAACCTTTGCTGAACTCTGTGGGCAGTTGTACACACACACACACACACACACACACACACACGGGAGAATTAAAAATAAAAATAAATCTTTAAAAATGTAGATTTCAGTATGAATTATTTTAAGACAAAATGTTATAGTTTTAAAACACACTGGCACCTGCACATATTTACTGAAGAGAACTGCTAACTTTTGGCCACATGTGAACTCACACACAATACTTAATCACTGTGGCATTATTCAGAAGAGCCTAAAAGTGGCAACAATTCAAGTGTTCATCTACTGATGAACGCAGAGACAAATTATAGTAGAATCACACAATGCATATTAGTCAGCTTGAATAAGGAGTGAAGGAGGAGCCAAGGGCGAAGGACACATATGATATGGGCACTCAGAGGGACTGTCAGGACAGGCAAATGCATAGTGACAGGAAAACAGACCAGCTGTTGCTCCAGGCCAGGAGAAAGAGGGACACAGGGTGACTGTTAATGGGTTTGGTCTGAATAAGTGTTCTTTCAGGGGTTATAAAATCTTCTGGAATTAGGTAATCATGATGGTTGCACAACTTTCAGAATACACTTAACAACCAAAGAATGATGTGCTTTAAAAGGGTGAGTTTTTACGGTATGTACATTGTCTTTTATAAAGCCGTTCAAAGAAAGGACCATACCCCCAGAGGAAAGAGAGGAATCAAATTCTTCTGTTAAAAGTCATTTCTTTAAAAAATTTTAAGGGGAACCCACTGTGCATTAAGTGTTAAAATATATGTGGACATAAAAAGTCATTTAGTAAATATTAATAGAGTCTTGTTATGACGGCATGTCAGTATTGGGCACTGGAGGATGGTGCGATGAACCGGAAGTGAATCTATCAGCTAGGGTCAATTTATCTTTATTTAAACAAATGGTCTGGCTAAAGGGGATTTTTGACTATATTGAGTGCACATTCTAATGACTTTTGTGTAACTTGCTGAAGCCACTTATGTCACAATATCATGAAGGCATCATTTAAAGGCACAAGAAAGAAAAGGTCTTGTTTATTGTGGCTGCGCTGGCTTGTCTTTGTTAAGGTTGTTATCGTTGGGATGCAGCACCATGCACAAAAACCAGCTGTTGTGGGAAGGGCTTCTTTAGCTCACACTTTCATGTTACTCTTCACCACTGAAGAAAATCAGGCCAGGAACTCACACAGGCCAGCGACTTGGAGGCAGGAATTGATGCAGAGGCCATGGGAGAGTTGCTTACTGGCTTGCTCTTCATGGTTTGCTCAGCCTGCTTTTGTACAGAAACCAGGACTACCAACCTAGTGGCAGCATCACCCACAATGAGCTGGGCCATCCCACATCAACTTCCAATTAAAGAAAAATGCATACATGCTTGTGTATAGCTAATGTTATAAAAGCATTTTCCTATTTGAAGTTCCCTCCTTTCAGATGACTCAAGCTCGTGTCAAGTTGACATAAAACTATCCAGCACATAGGCATACTATTCAACCACACAGGCGATTAAAAAGGAAAACAGCATTCTTCATTCATCTGCTTAGCACATGACTGCCACAGCCCTACCCTGCTTGCTGCCCCACCTCCTCCAGGCTCCCTTCAGCTTTCCTGGAGACACTTTCCGGCTCAGGACACATGACCGGTAAATTAACAGTGGTTCCATTCCACTAGCTGCTTACTATTTGCTGCATATTCCATATTGCCTTATATTCCTTATAGAACCCAACTTTTGATTTATTAGTTTAGTTGTTTGTTATCTGCCTCTCCTTAACCCTAGAAGACTGTCAATCCTCTACAGGACTCAGAAGAGGGTCTGCACACAGTAGGAGCTTAGTTGTTGCCTGGATAAACTGAATGAGTAATAAGATCCCTTTTTTGGTTTTCCACAAACTTTCTGCCTTCCTCTGCTTTTAATTCTCTTACCCACATGCTCACATTTAATGATTTTTTTCATTGCTTTTTTTTATTGAGAAAAAGAAAAAAAAAGTTTCCGCCACCTCCCAGCCTTCCATTTCCCTCCCCGCACCCTTCTCCCCCTCCCCCCACCCCTCTCCCCCTCCCTCTCCAGTCCAAAGAGCAGTCAGGGTTCCCTGCCCTGTGGAAAGTCCAAGGCCCTCCCCCCTCTGTCCACGTCTAGGAAGGTGAACATCCAAACTGGCTAGGCTCCCACAAAGCCAGAACATGAAGTAGGATCAAAACCCAGTGCCATTGTCCTTGGCTTCTCATCAGCCCTCATTGTTCGCCATGTTCAGAGAGTCCGTTTTTATTCCATGTTTTTTTCAGTCACAGTCCGGCTGGCCTTGGTGAGCTCCGAATAGATCAGGTCCATTGTCTCAGTGGGTGGATGTACCCTTTGTGGTCCTGATGTCCTTGCTCATCTTCTCCCTGCTTCTGCTCCTCATTGGGACCTTGGGAGCTCAGTCCAGAGCTCCAGTGTGGGTCTCTGTCTCTATCTCCATCCATCACCAGATGAAGGTTCTATGATGATATGCAAGATATTCGTCAGTATTGCTATAGGATAGGGTCATTTCAGGTTCCCTATCCTCAGCTGCCCAAGGAACTAACTGGGGACATCGCCTTGGATAGGGGAGCAGGGAAGCACAAATCTTAGTTAAGGGATCCACCTTAGGGTTGGCAAGAGACTTGAACCTAGAGTGGCTCCCAGGAGCCCAAGGCAATTTCATTGCTTTTTAACCTTCTTAAATTCCTTTTCATTCTCCATTATTCCATGAATTTCACAGAAGCACAGTCATGGGTGAATGTTATTTGCCTCTTGGTGTTGGAAATAGAGCAGCTAAAATGATGGGTTTCATATTAAGCCCTTAAACCTGAATAAACTCTGTCTTGTGTAGGGCCATCCCATTGTACCTCAACAACTTGACTTTCCAGTCTCCACAATGGTATTTTGTGACCTCCCTTCCCTTTGTTTTACTCTGTACTTCTTCAGAGAAATAGAGGCCTTGGAGACAAAGCTACTCAAGAGCCTACCACCAACTCTATGACTGTGGTGTTTCATATCTCTGCTTTTCTGCGTGTTGCAAGGGAAGCTCAGATGCAGACCATCAGAAAGCAATTCCTTTGGAAGCGCAAGAACACTTAAGAAGATGCAAGAATGATAGGGTCATTGTAAAATGATCACAAACAAGACAAGATCACATGTGGCAGAATCTTCATTCCTGCAAGAAGGCCAATTGCCTGAAACTGCCAAGGTAAAACCTAAGTTTCAGTGTTGACACCAAGAGTTTTGAGATACCGAAAAATCATAGGATGATCACAAGAAAAGCTGCTGGCATCTAGAGGTTCTGGTGATATAGAAAGGCCACATATGCACAGACAACAACACTGGGAAAGTAGTTCCCTGACACCTGGAGCCCAGTGATGCCCTCATCAGTCCTAGATGTTAAATATTGAGCTGTAGGATTTGGTATTCCCATCTTGCTTCACTATTATTGGGGCTGTTCTCCCTTACTATGCTCCCATCCTTCTCTTCTTTGGAATATGACTGTTTGTTCTGTGCCATCGTATGCTGAAAGCACATTAATTGTTTTGTGCTTATAGGAACTCACACTTATGAGATTGCCTGGAAACTTAGAAGAGACTTTAAACATATGAACAATGTTGAGTCTATAAGATGATGGGACTTTTGGAATTAGATTGAGTGTATTTTGCATTGTCAGAAGCCATTAACCTATGGAGGTCAGAGGTAGAAGGTTCAATTTAGGGGTAAAATGTCCCCATAGGCCCATGTATTTGAACATTTGATCCATAGCAGGTGACATGGTTTTGGGACCTTTAGGAGGTGGATCTCAGTTAGAGGTTGCTGGGATTCAGGCCTTGAGGTTTTGACTGGTCCTATTTCTTGTCTCATCTCCACTGCTAATCCATGTAATAACTATGCTCCAATCTTCCACCTCCCAGAGCCATAGACACAGTGCCTTCTCCACAATGAAACCGAGTTACATCAAGTCCTTTCTCCTCAAGTTGACTCTCATGGGGTATTTGCATGCATCTAAGAGTAACTAATAAAGAGCCCTTTTCTCGCAGTACTATTGAGATGAGTCAGTGAGATAATATACACACAAGAGCTTTCTTTGATATAAAGGAGTAAAGCCCCTTTATTGCTTTTCCTTCTGCACTGACTTTGTTTGTTGTACACGATCAGCTTCCCAAGGATCAAGGACATCCATCCTCTTCCACCCTCACCCAAGGATCCCCCACACCTAGTCATATTCTTTGAAGTGACTAGTTTAGCATTAATTAAGAAAAAAAGTAAGAAAATTCTCGTTGAGTTTCATTGTGCTTAGGGTGTGACATTAAATAAAAATGGAGATACATTCAATGATTTTGAACAGGAAAAAAATGAGAAATGGCTTAGGAAATTTATGAGCTGTATCAGTTTGTGTCCTGACTGTGGTTCTATAAATCACACTGAACATACAGCCAATCTTACCATAACACATTAATAGGTGAGGTCGTCCACACTAATCAGAGATTATTCTAATATTTTGTTTCTACTCAGGGCAGTTTTCAATGACTGCTTTGTGGGTTGTCTTATGTATCAACAAAGAATGCTGCTGTGATTATTTTATAGCTATATTTTATTTTTAAACCCAAAAGTTAATATTTAATTACCATTCCCCAACTTATCGATCTACTGTGCCTAAAATGACCACTGTTGATTTTCCATAACCAAATAAAGCAGCAGAGTACCAAGACTGTCTAGTCAGTGAGAAACAGACAAATCCGGTCTGAGCTCGGGAGGTTCCTGTAGATGTGACGTGTAACTTTTAGCAGTACTAGCTAACGAGGACAACCCATGAAAGGTGTATTTAGAATAAGGGTATGCTCAGCTAGACACTTCCAGAGAGATGTTTACTAATATAATAGGTTATTTTATGGTTTGCAAACATGTCTGAGCTTCTACATGAACTTTATTACAGGACAGACACATCATTGACACACAAAATGGATAACTATGCCTGTTTGTCATCCTGTCTGCCTGCACGTCTGCCACCCTCCGGGTAAACTCAGGATCTGTAAGCGGTTTCTAAAACTTTGGTATTTTCTTTTCCCACTCTTTAACCACTTCCTCTCCTTTGCTTGTGGATTCTCCTCTACTGTAGCCACGCATTTCACAGACAAAACCTCCTTTTAGGCAGCTCACTTTCCATAACCACTGATGCAACTTCATACCATGTCCGTCACAGCCTGAAATCCATTCCTTCGGGGCCTCCCTGCTTCTGCTTTCTTTCCCGACAGCTCAGTGGAGCGTTATCTTCAGTCCATGAGTCAGTTCATTGAATTATTTTACTCAGTGTTGCCTCATGACTTCACCCAGAGTCAAAGTCCTGGCAATGACCTCAGGATGGACGTGACACAGGCCCTGCTGCCTCTGGGATCTAACTTCCCTTTCCTTCCCCCTGACTCACTAAAATCACCCCACACTGGCCTCTCACCTCTGCTCACCAAACAGACCAGGTCCTTCTCCACTCAAGAGCTTCACAAGCTCCTTCTGGTCTGGAATGTTCTACCTCCAAGAGCTTTGTGGCTCATTCCTTCCCCTTGCATAAGTGTCCTCCCTCAATGAAGTACTTTGATTATTTACATAAATAATAAATAAATGACATTCTCTTCTTTCACTACTCCCATTCCTGTTCTGTTTTTCCCCCACATTTCATGTTTTATTTTAAAAACATATGTGCTTAGGGGCTGGAGAGATGGTTCAGAGTTTAAGAGCACTGGCTGCTCTTCCAGAGGTCCTAAGTTCAATTCCCAGCAACCACATGGTGGCTCACAACCATCTGTACTGAGATCTGGTGCCCTCCTCTGGCGTGTGGGCATACATGGAGGCAGAATGTTGTATACATAATAAATAAATAAATCTTAAAAAATCTTTAAAAAATATATGTGCTTAGAGTCAGCAAGATGGCTCAGCAGATAACTCACTTGCTGTGTGAGCCTGCCATCCTGATTTCAATTTCTAGAACTTGTCCTCTGACCCCTACACATGTTCTATGGCATGTATGTCTTCCTCCATACTAATACTAACATCTTAAAACCTGTCTACTATGTTTTGTTTCCCCATTAGATGAAGAGACTGACAGCAGAAATTTTCAGATTTGTTCAACAGTGTTGCAGGTACAGGAAATTTCTATTTAGAGACTATTTAAGTCTAGAGGGTCCACACCTTTAAACCCAGCACTTGGGAAGCAGAGGCAAGCGAATCTCTGTGGTAGATTATAAGGAGAATTAAACAAACACAAGAAAATACTATGACCCACTATTTTAACCATAGTCTTGCTAATAAATTTTGTGTGATTCAGCAATCTGGTTGATATTATTATGTTTTGTTTTTGCTTTTGTTTCTTCAAAACAGGGTTTCTCTGTGTAATAGCCCTAGCTGTCATGGAACTAGCTCTGTAGACCAGGTTATTAAATGCCTAACTTAAAAGATAGTGCTTTTTTAAAACTTGGTTATTCAGAAATACGATCTTAAACTTCTAGTTTGGCAAAATAAATGTGTTTCTAACTACATTCGATGCCAGCCTGGTCTACAAGAATAATGGGTTAATGTAAAATGTAAGAATTAGTTAATGAGAAGCTTGAGCTAATATGCCAACCAGTTTATAATTAATGTAGACCTCTGTGCGTTTATCTGGGACTGAACAGCTGTTGGACCAGGCAGGACAGAAATCTCAGTCAACAAATGGAGCCAACATAGACAACTAAATCCATTTAAAATCTGAGAGAGTTTGAGAAGGACTTCTAGACACAGAAAGACCAGAGTTAAGCATAGCTTCTTGGTAGCATTTTCTTAGAGGGCTCTGTTGCTAGAGGCAAGTACCCCTTATTTAAGAGAGACTTCCCGACTCAACTTTAGCTACAAAAACCTTGCAGCCCTTTTAAGAAGCTCTTCCGCAAAACACTTACATGATAAAGATGAAAGAACAGAAAATTTGTCCTGAGTGAAACAAAAAATGTCCATAGTAATGATCATGAAAATCATTTACCAAATTCAGAAAAAAAAATAACAGGGCAAGTGCAAGGGCTAAAACATACATTTTCAGACTTCTTCAGACTCTAGATTAGTTCTAAGTGGTCCATCCAAAATTATTTTAACTGGAGTAACCGTGTGAAGCAGATGTGACTAAACACTACAAAATCTGGTATGTGTGCCTGTGTGTGTATGTATGTGTGTGTGTAGTGTGACATGGTGTGTTTATGTAGTATGATGTGGTATGTATGTATGTGTGTGTCTAATGTAATGTCGTATATGTATGATGTGTGGTGTGTGTGTTTTTGTGTGTATATTGTGGTATGTGTATGTGTGTGTGTCTGTGGTATGATGTGGGGTGTGTGTGTGTGTGTGTGGGTAGGAAAAGAAAGTGACATTTGTTCCTAAAGAATGGTAGCAGAAACTTAACTGAAAGTGTTGTCCAGAGGGAAGCCTCTTTTTTCATTCTTTCTCTGGATCCTGAAAGCGGCCCTGTCTTGTGCTGATTCTGATGAACAGGCTCAGGATGATTTTTAGCCACTACTGACTAGTGACAATTGGGCAGACATTAGGAACCCCCATCTTGCCTTAGACAGTCTATGACAAAAGCCTTTCCCTGAAAGTCATAGTAGCCTCTTGTGAACACTGAACAGGTTTTTAAAAAGCTGGAGTAAAGCTTCAGTTAAATCTGGCCTGCTTTCATGCCTGTAATTTTCCCCCCATTCCTGGAAGTTCAATAATCTCTGTTTTAGTTTTTTTGCATGTATTTGTCATGTATTTCTTACAAACAAAGAAGGTGATTTCTGCCCTCAATAATTTAAGTGAAGAGTATGGTATTATGAGCTGCAGGCACAATGTTCAAGGCCAGCTCTCTAGAGCTCACTCATCTTGCATAACTGAACGCCATACTTCTTGAATAGCAACCCTGTGTTGGCATCTCCCTCAAGTCAGGTAACCCACAGTTCTACTGTCTGCTTCTATCAGTCTGACTGTTGGAAACATCATGTAGGTGTATTTATGCAGGGTTCACCCTCATATGGTTTCCTTTTTTACTCAACGTAACGTTCTCAAAGTTCATCTGTTTTATAGCATGTTTTAGGGCTTTCTTATTTCTAAAGGTGATATATCTGTGGTGGTTTGGAAGAAATTGGCTCCCATGAGGAGTGGCATTCTTAGAAGGTATGACTTTGTTGGAGTAGGTATGGTCTTGTTGGAAAAAGTATGCCATTGCGGGATGGGCTTTGAAGTCTCCTATGCTCAAGCTCAGTGACACAATTTACTTTCTGTTACCTACAGATCAAGATGTAGAACTCTCAGCTCCTTCTGCCCCCTGTTTGTCTGCATGCTGCCATGTGCTGCTATGATGATAATGAGCTAAACCTCTGAAACTGCAAGTCACCCAAATTAAATGTTTTCCTTTATAAGAGTTGCTATGGTCATGGTGTCTCTTCACAGCAACTGAAACCCTATGACAATATCCAATTATTATTATGGTATCTAAATACCATACTTTCATTATACATTCATTCATCTATGGTCATGCAGGTGATCATCACACTTTGGTTTTGTGAAATTATGTTTAATAAAAACAGAAATGAAAATATCACATTAAAATCTGGACTTCGATTCTTTTGGATAAAAAGCCAGAAAATGGATTCCTGTGTGATCTGGTAGTTTTAATTTTAACTTTTGAGTAATTTCCAAACTGTATTTTTTATAGCAGCTTTACTATTTCACATTTCAACCAGTTGTGTATGCATGTTCCCTTGTTTCAGTATTCACAAGTTCTGTCTTTTCTACTTGGTGATAGCCATGTGCACAGAGGGTTTGTACCGCATTTCTCTAATGATTAGTGCTACATAGCTGCACTTTAATAACCAGCTTTCTCATGGAATTTGCCATATCCCAGTAGCACTATCTGGTCACTACCACTTAAAACTTCATCCCCAAATCCCACCCCTCAGTTTATTATACACAGTTAGGAATTCTGTGAGCTACGGTGTCTGCCTGGCAGACAAGATGAGTCTACTATTGCAATAGTGGCATAACTGTTTTAAGAGTAACCATCTTCTTTTTAAAGTTGGACCTGCTCCACAGGAAAGAATTCATGTGTTAGGCATTATATATCTAATCAAAACATTGGGGGTCACTGATCCCAAGGGGAATCTACTATGGTGTTGCTAAATTAACATGAGCCTAATTGTTCTGTTTATGTTTATACCCATTGACCAAGGCTACTCTCAATCTTCATTAAAGATGCTTCTGTTTCCAGATGGTAATGGTTAATGCGGACTCATTACTGGTCAATGTGTTAAGAACAAATGACTGTTGAGTGATCCTTAATCAGGACATATATATCACCCCCATAAAGGCTCAGGGAACATCATAAAGCAAGGGACAAGAAGAATAAAAGCTGGAGAAAAAAGGGGACTGCTGTCAAACACTTTCTTCTGGACATGACTTGGCTATACTCACGAACTCACAGCAGCTGTTGTTACCAGCATAAGACCTGCACACGATAGGAACCTGTCAATATTTCAGCGTGACTCAGGGAGAGGATCCTGGGGGTACCACCACTGAGGAACTATAGAGAGTTAATGGTTGTTAACAGAGACGGAGTAATTTTCTTCAGTGATGTAATGACTAGTAGGTTGCCCATGATCCAATAAATAACCTCACACTCATATCCATGCAAACAGTCTTAATTAAACTTAATGGATCACAAAACGACATGAAAGTAGGAGGCGAACATTTTTGGAGAAAGAATGGATTCAAAAAGAGTGGAAGGTTAAGGCAAACGATAGGCAGTAGGGGAGAAAATGACCAAATGTGTGCTATACACTCAAGAAATGATCAAAGAATAAAAAATTGGGAGATGAGAGATGGCTTCTCTTAGTGGCTAAGAGAACTTGCTTTGCAAATTGAAGACCTACATTTCTATCTCTAGAATACATGTGAGCATATAGTTAGGCCTGTCCGTATGTACCTGTAATCTTATTTGGTGCAGGTAGAGACAGACAGATTCTGGGAGCTAGGAGGCCTGCCAGTCTAGCCAAACTGGTAAGCTTCACATTCAGTGAGAGACTACATTTTAAGGGAATAAGCCAGAGAAGGATAGAGGTAGGAGCCCAAAATTAACCTTCGGCCTCTGTACATGAGTGCATGGTTATATTAACTTCATACATGTGCATAGGAATATGTATGTACACACATAAATGTATTCACACACAAACACACAAACATCCTAAAATATCTTAAACTTACAATTAAAGGAAAAATATTAACTTTTGGGAAACAAGCCAGTCATTGTTGACCTTGAATAATGGGAAATGGAAAGGTCTATTGTACTAGTCCCTCTCATTTCAGCGTTTAAAATTTCCATGATAAAAATACATTGAAAGCAAGTCTGAGTGCAGAATACATCATTAACCAAGTAAAATACAAACTAGCTAGAAATCAGAAGGTAAAGTCTCTTGTTTAATAACATCCACACTTGACATAGAATTGCATACTGCTAGACTAAGTAGGATGACTTAGTAACATAGGGAAGAAAATAAGGCAACAACAGAAGATAATAAAACAGTTGGAAAACTCACAAGCAGTACCATGAATCGTCAACAGCAATGTGGAAGCACTGAACCTTACTGGGAAACCCTTAAACAAACTTAAAAAGTAACACTTCGGCATCATTTAAAATGCATTAAAGATGTGTGTGTGTGTGTGTGTGTGTGTGTGTGTGTGTGTGTATGTGTGTGTGTGTGTACGTGCATGTGCGTTTGCAGGCATATGTGTTTTTGTATCTTGTGTGTCTGGTGCCTGTGGTGACCAGAAGAGGGTCACAATCCCTGAAGCTGGACTTAGAGATGACTGTGAGGTACCATGTGAGTGCTGGGAATTGAACCTGAATCCTCAGAAGAGCAGCCAATGCTCCTAACCATTGAGTCATCTTGCTAGTCCCTTAGAGTGCTCTACTGTCATTATAGTAGTTTTCTGTAGTTGATATAAGACCTGGGGAGGTTAAGGAGGCAGAAACTTGTCATCTTTCTGTTTTATAGCTCTGAACAACAATACTGGTGTTCCTAGAGTCAAAGGCTGGAGCAGACCTGTGATGAGCTCCCTCATGAACTGAGTTCCAGGTTCTCCTCACTCAGGATCATGGCCAGCATCCCTCAGTGTGCTTGTGTGAGACAGACCATTGATAGAGGCCAACACCTTTAGAACCCCGTCCTTTCATCATGAGGCCTTTTCTGTGTGTCCTTTCTTAGTTAGCATAGTTTTGATGATACACGTTATTGTCTTTAGTGCCCACCAAGATGATCCCAAAGATTCTTCTCACCACGAGATTCTAATCGTAATTGCTCCTTCAAAGAAGTGGGCTGCCTTTTCCCATTACATAAAGTAATATCCACATGTTCCTGCCACTGACACCTGACTTCTTCGGCTGATGACCAGCTACTTGAGGTACTCAAGACCCTTCTCCAAAGTTACTAAGAATTGAAGGGGATGGTATGCTCTGGTTTGGAAAGCTCCCTAACAAATTCAGGGAGCTCACAGACTGTAATTTTTTGTGAGTTTCTACCCCCCCCTGGGGTAGGCTTTGAGTCATCCATGCTCCTTCAGTACGTAGCCCCTCCCCTGTATTGTTGCAAGGAATTCAATGTTCATTAAGCAGCACTAGGGTGGAACCATCTCTTTGGTATGTTGATGAAAAATTATCTAGGGTAAATGGATGCTTGTTTATGTCTCCCCAGGAAAAGTAGAAAAACAGGGAGCCACATTCAGTCGCTGTTTTTGTGGCAGTTTCTTAGAAAACACGTGAAATGGTGTTGTGCTTTAACAAGTACTTCAAAGAGTGGGAAGAACTTTGGAACTGGCTTGTAAGAGACAACGCCCTAGCGAAAGCTGTTAGTGGAAACCTGAATTGTACGGATCCAGGGCTTGAGGGGAGATGTGGAGGAGAGCTGTCATAGATAGAGGAAGGAGGGTTCAACCTTGTGGTGGCAGGAAGTTCAGTGAAATTGTTATCAGTGGGTACAGGGAAGCAGATCTCTAAGATGAACTCAGGCATATAGTTCAACAAATTCCCAAATAATGTTTTTAAAAGAGCCGCCTGTTTTCTTCTTCTCAGTGTGGTAAAGCGCAAACAGAAATAAACTACGAGGATTAGTACAGGAAATAAACCTGATTATAAAGTCTCTGATGTTTTATGTGACAACAGTGAGTCACTGTGAGCAACGCCAGCTCTAAACAGGGGAAGCTGAAGTCTGGAGAGCAGCTCTTGGTGACCCTGGCATGTAAGGTCTTCATCAGTGGCTAAATGCAGATCTCACAGACTGCTTCTCCACCACTGTGTCATGAGCCAAAGGCCAGAAAATGGTTTGTTTAAAAAGATCTATGGCTATGTCTGTTTGATAGTGGAGGGTGAGAGGAAATCCCCATGGAGCTGACAGAAGGACGATAAAGCTTTTGAAAATCATATCGTGGAAGAGAAACTGCCTTCATCAAGCTGTGAAGGATGTCTCAGATGGCAGCACCAAGAATCACAAATTTAGTCTGTACTGGCAGAAATGAGAATATCCTAAGGACATACCGTACCCCTTTTCAGTTATGAGGCTATTGAAATAAAGGATCCCAAGAAAATGGAATTTGGCTGGAAAGAAGGCTTAGCAGGTGAATGTTGCTGCCAAGACAGACCGTGGTACTCCAATCTCTAGGACTCACGGTAGAAGAGAACTACCTCTTGGAAGTTGTCCTTTGACCTCCACACATCACCTGTGTGCTTACCCCCACAAATAAATAAATGTAATACAATGTTTTTAATAAGAAAGAAATATGAATTTCCCTAGGAATCCCAAGCCAAGAGAAAGAAAAAGCTAAAACCTGGTTCCAGGCAGAGAAAGAACTTGACTCCCAGGAAGAGACATCATAGCACTGTCAACTCCTTGGCTGAAGCGACCAACTGAAACAATGACAGGTCACTGACGTGCAGGGCCACAGCTTGACCGTAACTGCTTAGTTATGCATGCCTCTTCTCTTGCATCTAAACATAACTCTCAAGATCTCTTGCTGCATTTCCAGAAAACCCACGCTTGGTTCCCAACACCCACATCTGGTAGCTGACAATGACCTAAAACTCCACCTGCAGGAGACACTGCACCCTCTTCTGACCTACACAGGCATCCACACACACTTTACATACACCCACAGAGACACAAACACATAAGAATAAATCAAAATTGAAAAATAAATCTTAAAATAAGAAAACCATAAAACAAAAATAAACAAACCAATTTCTCATGTCTGGACTCCAAATAAGGACGTGTGGAAGTCTCTGGACTCCTGTGTTCTTGATGTAGCCAAATTCAATAATGCCTCTCACTTGTTCTTTAATTGCCCTGTTAAGGATGTATAGCTAAATGCTGTGTAGCAATTTCTTCTCAGATAAAACATTCCACTTTGGAAGAAAGGTCATTAACATACAGGATGCTCTAAAGGGAGGTAAAACATACCATCCTGAGTTCAGGAAGTAAACAACTCAATAGGTTCAGGAAGAACCTGAAACTGACCTGATTTACTAGGCTTCCTTTCTCCTAAGCTTATACAAGCATAAGAACAGCTGAGAGACACTCTCAGACAAGTCGTTAATGTACCAGTGATAGTGAATGAGTCAAGCTCTGCATTATGTCCAGATTAATGTCTATATTAACTTTTGATTAAAGCTAGCAAATACCAAGCAGACTTATGTGGCCTTGATAATCTGAATATTTTTCCCATGGAAAGGGTTAAATAAATGAGGCTTAATGTAGAGATAAAAACAAAACATCACTATTGATATTTTCATGCTGATCAAGTGTGGGTTGCCAGATGTATTCTGTTATGAATAGGCCTTTGAATGCCAACTCTTTGTCTTCAGAACTGATTTTACTTAAAGGGTAAGGCAGTGGAAAAATGACTTGGTAAAAAACAGTAATCATCCATATTGTTAGATAATGTTGCCAGAATTGAGATAGAAACTTTTTTTTTCTTATTTTTGAGAGAGTATGAGTTCTTCAATCTGCACTAACACCTGGCTTTACCACATGCCTGGCAGCTCTGGCACACAGTGCCGGAGGTATTCCATGCTTTCATAGTGGGTGGCCTGACACCTCCTTTGTCCTTTTAGAACAGGTTCTATTGGGTATCTGCTTCCAGAAGAGCCCAGTTTCCTCATTACCATATACGTACTTTGGATGTTTGCCTTTCTCTTGACCAACTTCCTCAACTTTGTCAGAAATGCGACAGAAGTTTGTTCATTGGCAGGTATAGCCTCTATAGTACATCTTAAACTTTAGAGTGCAAAGTTATTCTTGAATTTATGTCATTACCTCTTAGTTGTAGCAAATGGCTTTATCATTACGCAAGGCCACATGTAGACCATTGCCTTAAGGGGACCCCTTTTTCATATCTTTATAGAGAAATAACAGTTTGCTATCAATTAAAACATTTTTTCCTGCACATATTTTCCAATAACAAATTTAGTATGTCTTTGATCTTAACAAAATCTTTACCATATACTATCATGACCAGCAACTTCTCCTTCACATATTCTAGAATGCCAGAATCATATTGCTAAATTATGGGAACACTATTAAGTAAATTACAGGCTTCTATAACAGCAGCATTAGGTCAATCTGACAGTTGAGCTAATGACCAAAACAACTGTGTAGAAACTCCTACCGCCAGTAGCCTTTAAGTTTCCCGCCCACTTGGAGGTGTCCTTTTATACTATATATGCCGATGTAAAGCACACATTTGGCCTCTTTCCTGGCTGCTGGATTCAGTTGCTGTTTCCTATCCGAGCAGAGGATTGTGATCTGTGAGTCTATCCCTAAATAAATAACCTTTTATTATACTCAATTCTGAGCTAGTGTGGGATTTCTTTTTTAGCGTCCTTCTTCAAACAACTACTAAGTGATTAGCAAGCTGGTAGCTTATATAGTGTTCACACACTATATAAACGAATGATTCACGTTGTGATAGTTTGAATGCAATTTACCCCCATAATCTCCAAGGGAGTGGCACTATTAAGAGGTGTGGCTTTGTTGGAATGGGTATGCCCTTGTTGGAGGAAGTGTATCATTGTGGAGGTGGACTTTGAGGGTTTTCATTGTCTTATGCTCAGGTCACTGCCCAGTGTGTCAGTCAACTTCTTTTGCCTGCAAGATGTAGGACTCTCAGCTATTCCTCCAACATTATGTCTGCCTGCATGTCAACATGCTCTCTGCCATGATGATAATGGACTAATCCTCTGGAATTGTGCACAAGCCACTCTAATTTAGTCTTTTCTTCATAGGAGTTGCTGTGGTCATGCTGTCTCTTCACAGCAATAGAAATCCTGAATAAGAGTGAGTTGGAGTAGGAACACACAGAATAGCATGCAATTTCCTGCTCCATGGAATAGTATGCAGTTACAAACTTCAAGAAGAAAATAAAAAACAGTAAAATGTGTCAGCCCAAGCACTCAAGGACAGGCTAAAGCTACTTTAAAAATTGTTACTTCCTGTCTGAATGTGCCCACCTGTCTGAAACAATGAGGATGACCCTGTAATCATTTGTACACTGAATCTAAAAAGCCGGGAGGTTGATTTTTAATAGAAGGTGACACTTGATATTAAAGTTCTACTATTTCTTAGAATCAGGTGAGAAAGTAGAAACTAAAATTTCCAGTAGTGTTTTGTGCATGGCCTGCCCTTGGCAATGCTTTCCCCTTAAGTACTGATATTCTTGGGGTTTAGTTTATGGGACGCATGGCATTATATACTTTTCCTTCATGTTACAGATTTTCATAACAAGCACTAATAATTACTACTGACAAACTAGGTCTTAAAGCACGAATAAAAAGATTATGCCAACTGTCTGGATAATAATATAGACATCAGATATTTTCCAATCTCCAGATATTTGCTATCATTACACCAATCATCTGGATAGGAAATTTAAAAAATGGTGAAAAGAGGAAGATGCTATAATTAAGGATAATTATTATTAAATATGAAATAATTAAAACATAAAAAATGATATACACAAATATATTTCAAGTATTGTCGTTTTCAGTCCTTTTTTCATGATGTTTCCCACAGCATCTTTCAGTGTAATGAAAAATCTTGTTGTATGTCTTATATAAAAGCTTTGTAGATGTAAGAAGACTGAGGTAAAGGGACAGAGTTAGAAGAGAGTTACAGTATCTGTCCCCAAGCTTTTATAAAGATCACAAAGAGGATTGTCCCACTTTAAAGCCTAAGTGAGGGACTAGAGAGGTGGGTCAGCTGTTAAACGAACTGGTTGCTTTTCTACAGGACTTGGGTTCAATTCCCAGCACCCATGTAGCAGCTCCAAATCATCTGTAACCCTAGTCTAGATGTCATGGGAGAATGGTAGACTACCGGTTACTTTTGAGCATCAGTTATGGTGTGGAAGATTAGAGGCGTATCTGAGCTCTACCCACTTCAGCAAGCAGGAGTGGTTGGATAGAAACTCAGTTGAAAATTAGGACCATTATCATTTTATAACGCAAGAACGGGAAAACCCACTCTGCACTGGAAGGACTAATTTCAGGACCTTATTCAGAAAAGCATTGAATTTAATTGCTAAAAGAAATAAATAAGACTTGGTTTTCATCTTAATTACTAAGCTTTATAATCATCCAAAGTGATTAGGATTGAATGAACACTTAGCTTTATTTTAAGTTTCCATCACTTTTATTCTTGGCTCCGTGTTTTCCAAGGTACATTTCCAACTTGAGCTTCACTCATGATCTTTTTATAGCATGGTGTTTGCCCTCCAATTCACTTATGAATTCTTGTTTATCTCCCAAGGCTTAACTATCTCATGTTTCCTTACTACATCAAAATAAATCGCTCCACTTTTATTCTCAGAGATTTGATTCATTTCCACTGATAGCATTTATTGCAGACTCTGTGATTTTACAATTGTGGTGAAAGTATGTGTTTTCATTCGAGAATATTTTAAGAACAGGGTGTTCAGCTCATTAGATATTACCTACAGAGATTAGTATCATACATGACATAAAGGAAAATGAAAAGAAACCTTAATTTTCCCAGTTTTCTTATAAATCAATTTAAACTCTGTTTTCCCTTTTGTAAATACATGAGCCATATACTTGCAAAATTATATTTGGCCTCCACTGCAAATACCTTCTTGGTTTGGTGTGGGATGTTGTGGCTATGTTCACTTCTCATTGCTGGGATTTTGTCTGTTGAGCTGGTGCAGGTCTTGTACATTCTGCCGCAGTTTCTGTGAATCCGGGGGCATTTGTCATACTATATTTGCAAAATGCCATTTCTATGGAGTCACCCACCACCTCTAGCTCTTATAGTCTTTCTGTCTCCTCTTTTATGTAGATCCCTGATCCTTAAGGGGAGAAGAGTTTGATAGAAACATTCCATTGGAACCTTGGTGCTCCATGCTGGGAAAGGAAAAACCAGTTACCTCCAGTGGAGTGCCACTGGGTGTATCAGCCACCCTCCAGGGTGAGTCCCATGACCAGTAATAGTCAGCCAATGCAAAGCAGACTCTATGGTTGTAGTGTTTGTTTTTGTGGAATTTTTGTTTCATTTTAGTTTTTATTTAGTTTTGATTTTCTTTTCTTTTTTTTTTGTTTTGTTTCTGTTTTGAGAAAGAGAGAGAACACGAAGTTGGGTGGGTAAAGAAGTGGGGAGGAGCTAGAAGGAGTTGGTGGAAGGGAAGGACCATGATAAAAAAAAAAAATTGAACTGAAAGCTTCCCTAACTGTGGCAGGCAGAAGAGCTGGTGCCTGGGTCACGAGAGAGGAAGAGCTGCCCCTGCCCTCACCAGCTGCAGCACTTAGGAGAGTATTCCCTGTACCTCACCTGGGCAACACAGTGGAGGTGACCCTGGTGCTTTAGGTGTGGGTGAGTCAGCTCTGAGGGCATAAAAGCAAGAGAACCCGCCCTGCACCTGGCTGCTTGCTGCATTGGATAAATTAGCTGGGACAATGTTGGAGAGCTCACCCTGACGGAGAGGATGGAGGAGAGCTGGCAAGTATCTACCCAGGCCCAGGGTTATGAGTTGGTTCACCCAACATCCGCCCCATCTATGATCTGCAGGAGCATCTGCAGGACCTCCATGACACAGGGCAACGACAGGATGACCAAGAGGAGTCCCAGTGAGGGCCCAGCATCGATAGTGTAGCAGAAACCAGAGGCCTAGAACCAGAGCAATGACTCTTTGCAATGAACACTCGCAAGCAAAGATGAATGGACTAAAGGGTGCATGGCCACTGTGTCACACTGCAACTTCCACAATGAGATTTCTTTTCTTTTTTTTTTTTATCTTTTAAATTTTATGTTTTTTGGGGCAGGGGAGGTTGCAAAGGCAGAAGGCAGATCTGAGGGGATGGGGAAATGAATAGGATCAAGATGTATGATATAAAAACCACAAAGAATAAATAAATGTAAAAAATCAAAACGTATATTTGGTGTACTTATAATTTGCATACTGGACTGAGCTCCCAAGGTCCCAATGAGGAGCAGAAGGAGGGAGAACATGAGCAAAGAAGTCGGGACCACGAGAGGTGCACCCACCCAATGAGACAGTGGAGCTGATCTATTGGGAGCTCACCAAGGCCAGCTGGTCTGTGACTGAAAAAGCATGGGATAAAACTGGACTCTCTGAACATGGCGAACAATGAGGGCCGATGAGAAGCCAAGGACAATGGCACGGGGTTTTGATCCTACGTAATGTGCTGGCTTTGTGGGAGCCTAGCCAGTTTGGATGTTCACCTTCCTAGAAATGGACGGAGTGGGGAGGACCTAGGACTTACCACAGGGCAGGGAACCCCGACTGCTCTTTGGACTGGAGAGGGAGGGGGTGAGGAGTGGGGGGAGGGGGAGAAGGGTGGGAGGAGGGGGAGGGAAATGGGAGGCTGGGAGGAGGTGGAAACTTGTTTTTTTTCTCCTTTTCTCAATAAAAAAAAAGTTAAAAAAAAACATGGTGTGTGTTATAGTTTGTTTCCAGTGTGAAGGCTGTTAAATTAAAGAGCTACAGGCAAAAATCACTTACCCTTGTAAGAAATCCTTGAGATAAAATAACTATAGAGTTGTTCAAATGGGTAAGGAGACATTGGCAATGATAGTCTGGGAAAGAAACACCAAAAATCTGGAAGATAAATGACACCGACCTTGAATGCCTCATAATTCAAATATTGGCACAGTTGCATAGTGATATCTATGTCAAAATAAGAAAGAAAATAACTTAAACTCTACTTTTCACCCTGTATGAAATGTTTTCAGTGTTTCGAATCTAAATGCAAGAAGTGAAGTTCTAAATCACAGGGGAACTGTTTCAAGGTCTTGGTGTTGGTCATCATTTCCGCAATAGGATCCCAAAGCACAGCAAACAGAAGCAAATGAAAAGACTTCCATACAGTAGTGGAAGCAATAAACAGAGTGAAGATATACCTCAAAAATTGAAAGAAAGTGCTTGCCACTTGGCAGAGGGCTAATGTTTAGAATATATATATATATATGAAATTTTTTTAAAAAGCTAATAAAAAGCAAAGTAATCAGATTTTTTTTTTTTTTTGGTTTTTCGAGACAGGGTTTCTCTGTGGTTTTGGAGCCTGCCCTGGAACTAGCTCTGTAGACCAGGCTGGTCTTGAACTCACAGAGATCCACCTGACTCTGCCTCCCGAGTGCTGGGGTTAAAGGTGTGCACCACCACCGCCCGGCTAAGTAATCAGATTTTTAAAATGAACAAATGTCTCCTAGAGGCGACAGTCACTAAAAAGAAAACTCTAAAACAACAAAGGAAGAAATTGAAGAACATACGAGAAGATGGAACCACCTCATGTTATCACGGATTGGTCGGATTAATATTCTGAAAATGGCCAACTTACTAACAGAAATCTAAACATTCAATATCAAATACTAATTCAATTATTCACAGAATTATTTTATTAAACTTCCATATGAACCTCAACATTCATATGGGAGCACAAAAGACCAGAGATAGCCAAAACAACCCTGAGCAATAACAACATTGCTAGAGGTATCATTAAGCTTGGTTTCAAGTTATATTACAGAGCCATAGAAATACAAACATGATACGGGCACAAAAACACATGTAGACCGACAGAATAGAATAGGGGACCCAGATATAATTTCACCCAATTAGAACCATATGATTTTATTTTCAAAGAAGGCAAAATACTCGCAGGAGAAAAGACAGCCTCTTCAACAAATCGCTTTAGGAAAACTGGGTATCTAAATGCAAGCAGAAAAAAAAAACTTGATACATATATCTAACCCTGCATGAAAATGAATTCCAGAATGTATCAAGTGCCTTAATGTCAGGTCTGAAGCCACCAAAGAATAAAGTAGGAAATATACCTTAAAAGTGTAGCATTTAGTCTTCTCTTTGCCATTGTTACCTGGGGTTGGTATTAGACTGACACAGGTCTCAGACAGAGTTTAGAAATACTTCCTCCTTCTTTTCCCTCCTCCCTTCCTTCTTCCTTCCTTCCTTCTTTTCTTTCTCCTTTCTTCTTCCTTCCCTCCTTTCTTCCCCTTTTCCTTCTTTTCTTTCTTTCTTTCTTTCTTTCCTTCTATTTGATTAATTTCTATTATGACTTTTATTTTTGTTTTTCCAGGCTCTTGAGGTACATCATTAAGTCATTTATTTGTGATGTTTCTGACTATATAATACAACCTACAACTGTTTAATTGGACTTAAGGCCAGGTCAATGTCAACAGGAGAAAAACAATGACTTTTGTGAACAAAGTGAACTCCCCATGGCTGGTCTATTTCCTAACCGAATCCTATGGACTTGTATTTATTTCAAAGGTAAGTGTCAAAATGACTCCTTTTTCACATCAAATGTAAACCCTTAGAGAAACCCACAACTGATCAAGCCACTGAGACTAAGTGACTATGGTGTGCCCAGCCTTAACTGGTACACAATGCAACCCTTACACCCAAGGCTTTGGGAACACTAAAGAAGAGTGAGCAGAGATATGATGAGAGCCAGATGATTAGGACACCTGGTAAGATAGGGTCTTCTAGATATGATAAGGAAGCTCATGAAATCTCAACAGTGTGGTTGTCTAAACACGATATGCATAATAATACCACCATTGGCCAATGTAGACAGGAAATTTCACAAGGCCTAGATGAAGAAATACAAATAATTAATGGATACTGAATAAGGGAGGATTTGTTTTCCCTGGGAAGAGGCTCCTGATAAGTCATTCAATCCTAAATGGTCAGTCTTAAACACTTGTACATATGAGAAACACTAAATGGACTCAGTAGGTATATATAGCTATATATATGTAATATATAGTTTATATATTGTTGTATACATTATAACATACACAATATAATTAAAGAAGAGGTCATGAATCTGAGAGGGAGTGGGAGAACACAGGAGGAATTGGGGAATGAAAATATAAATATAGTATTCATTATGAAATTCTCAAAAAACAATTTAAAAAAATAAAATAAAAAAGAGATAAAGATGTAGATGAAGACTTTATGAATAAGATTCCACAGCTTGGGGATAAAGCCAACTGTTGCTGAGTAGGACCTTGTAAGATTAATAACTATTAATTGTCTGAAGAGGAAGCCAAAATAATGGGAGAAAATTGAAATGCCAGTTATATATTTAGTAGATGATTTGTGCCTGGAAAGGGGAAAGACTTTAAAAAATAAGTTCTTAAAAGATGAAACAGAGATGCCTAGAAAATGCGTTGAAAGTATCCAAAGCTTTGTCGTTGAGGTAATGCAAATTAAAACTATTTTAAAATTTAATCTTACTCAAAACAGAATGGTTATTATTAAAACCTGACTACAAATGATAGTGTAGCTGTGGAAAAGGGAAAACTTATTCACTGCTGATGTGAATGTAAACTGATTCAGACACTTTGGAAAGCAGTGCAGAGTTTGATGATTGCCATTGTTCTTGGTCGTGATCAGAAGTGTAAGGTATGACTTTCCTCTTGAAAACACCACACACTTAGTCACAGAACATGAAGAAATCAAGCTGGACATGAACTGAGAACTCTCTCCCTATTTGCTTGCCTTTATGGAGCCAGAAGGTGTGAAGAAGGTTGCTGGGGAAGCAAAGTCATCACAGTCTTACTCAGCTGTAAATTCTGCTAGCTCAAACAATGACTGACTTGCCAGGCAAGATGAAGTGGCACATTTACAGGGTTAACTATTTACTTCCTGATTTGCTTTGAGCCCTACTCTACAGAAAGAACTCATGTTTCACCCTTTAAATCTAGTCATGGACCCACCAAGACATCGTAGTTGTATTTTTTGTGGGTGTGTGTGTGGGGGGGCTACTGTTATTTTGCTAAGTGGTTATATCGCCAAAGTCTCTTCTTTATACTCATGTTTGTGCCTTAAATTAATGGTGCAACTCCTTTTTGCTGTGTGTGTCAGTTGACACAGAAACCCATAACTCATCAAAGTGACAAGAAGACGGAATGACTGCCTGAATGCTCAGCCCCAAGTGGAACAGCCATACAACTCCCTCCAGAGATCAGGGAGGAGGAAGTGGAATGAACGTGCAAGCCAGAGGAGGAGAGTTGAGCAACAAAAGGATGACTCCTTGATGTTATACAGCCATGCCGCTCATGCCTGACTGCAGCTGTGCTTTTCTGTACACGACCTACTCATGGTCGAGTCCATCCACATTTAGTTATTGATGGAGGAGGTGCCACTAGGTTCCACTCCTCCCTACTGGCAGTGAAGGCTGTTTGAGATAGGCAGTGCCGTTTCATTCAGTTGATCAACACTGATAAGCTGGCATTGCTCAAGTAAACAGCACCCCACTCACACTTGGGTAAGAAACTCTAGTTAAACTCGGTGGGTCACATATAGAAAATTTGAACATATAAGGACCTGTTGAGATGAAGGCTTTCAGTGTAGAGTAGAAGAAAAGGGAATGAGGCGGGAAAGAATAAAAAAAATCATTATATAAATATATGAAACTGTCAACCAATAAAAATAAACAAGCAAATGATCTTAATGGAGGTTTCTCAAATGAATAAATACAGATGGCCAACAAATGCCTGAAAACTATCACTCTAGATATTCAAATCAAAATGACAATGAACTAGTATCTCGCTCCAATTAGGATGGTTATTATAAAATATTGCAAGTACTGGCAAGGATGGAGAGAAAAAAGAATTCCCTTTGTTTATTTCTTTTGTTTTGTTCAGTGCTGGAAATTGACCTTGTGCATGGTAGGCCAGTGTTCTACCACTAAGTTATACCATCAGCCCCTAAAACTCACATATGTTGCCAATGAATATACAGACTATGGAGTAGTTCCACAAATAAATCTGAAAAGAGATTCACTACATGACCCAGAGATTGCACTTCTGGGCATATATCTAGAAGAAAAAGGGTCTATACGTGGAGGAGACACTCAGATGTTCACAGTAGCTAACTAGTTGCTTCCAAGGTGTGGCCCATGGTTCACATATGTCTTAGGATAGCTTTGAACAAGGTCCTACACATTTATGTATGACAATGGCATGTTATAATTCCAAAAGGTTGGATACTTCTGAAAGCTCCAGCTCCAGCCTAGGTTCTTATCACCTGATAGAATAAATGCATTAGTTTGTGAGATACCTCACTTGCTAAAGTGCTTGCCTCACAAGCATAAGGACCCAAGTTCGATTCCCAGAACTCCCGTTAAAAAAATAGATATGGTTGCTCACACTGGAATCTCAGTGCTGGGGAGGTAGAGCTTGTGGAGAGGCATTCCCAGGACTTGTAGGCTAACCAACCTAGCATAATTTGTGAGCTTAAGGCCAAAAGAGACCTTGTTTCAAAAAGATGTGGACAGCATTCCTGAAGATGACAGCTGATGTTGTCCTCTGTATGCCAAGAAAACATAAACCACACACACACACACACACACACACACACACACACACACACACTCCAAAAACAAAAACAAAAAACAGAAAAAACAAAAACAAAAAAAGAAAGTGTGAAAAGGTGATGTTTATCTACAAGGGAATCTTCACCATGAAGCACGAAATCCTGTCACTTGCAGTGAATGGATATGACAAGAGGATATTTGCTAAGTAAAAAATTCAGGCTCCAAAACACAAGTACCATGTGTTCCTTCTTCCATAGAGAATGTCAGTTTGAAAGGAAAATAGTTATTGCTTAAGATTAGGAGGGATCCAGGAACGGAAGGGTGGGGAAGAGGTGGATAGATTTAATCAGTGCATGTTACATACTTGTATGGAAATATCATTCTGGATTTCCTTAATATATTCATCTCATTCATGTGAACTGAGAAATTGAGCTCATATTTCATAGCGTCCTGTTCATGTGTTTAGGGGCATTGCCCCTTAGTTTATGTTAAAACATACATAATACAGCTTGGCACCACACCGGAAGCATTTCTAACAGCTTACCTAACCATCAGAGCGGTAAATTGGTCAGGTGATAGGTGTGCCCCTGAATCAATGAATGCTTAGGATAAACTGTGTGGTGTACAGGACTCCCCAGGCATGTCCCTTTACACAGTAACACCAATGAGAAAGAGAAACTGTAAACAACTTTCTGTGTGCCAAAAATCTCATCAGCTTTGGCTTCCACTCAAGATAAACAAAAACTTCCTGAACATTCAACAAGAAATTAGAGTACTTACTAGCTAAATTAGGCAATAGGATATAAGAGTGTTGAGTGATGTATCTTTCAAATGACTAGGAACCCTTTAAAGAATTAATTTAACATATACACAAAAGTGGGCTCAACTCACTCCAACACACACTTACCAGACACCTATTATTTTCTTTGCAGGGGGAAATGCTTCAGGGAATGGTAAACATAAAAGCAAGTGATTACACCCTCTAAAAATTACTTTATAGAGCAGGGAGTAAGAATGTTATATAAGCGTCATACTTAATCCTTTGTTTTTAGAAGAAAGATATAAGTGAATGCACAGTATGTCCTTTCATGAGAAGGATGAAGATTACTGTACTTAGTGAAGACGATACTGAAAAGGCATAGAAGAGAAGGTGCTTGATAGAGAACTAACCACTGGGTCACATGGTCACTGCAGCTTCATTCCAAAATAAATATTAAATTCTTTTTTTTATTGAAAAATAAAAAAATCTCCGCCTCCTCCCAGCCTCCCATTTCCCTCCCCTTCCTCACACACCACTCCCTCCCCCCCAACTCCTTTCCCCATCTCTCTCCAGTCCGAAGAGCAGTCAGGGTTCCCTGCACTGTGGAAAGTCCAAGGCCCTCCCCCCTCCATCTAGGTCTAGGAAGATGAGCATTCAAACTGGCTAGGCTCCCACAAAGCCAGAACGTGAAGTAGGATCAAACCCCAGTGCCATTGTCTTTGGCTTCTCATCAGTCCTCATTGTTCAGAGAGTCCGGTTTTATCCCATGCTTTTTCAGTTCCAGTCCAGCTGGCCTTGGTGAGCTCCCAATAGATCAGTCCCTCTATCTCAGTGGGTGGGTGCACCCCTCACGGTCCCGACTTCCTTGCTCATGTTCTCCCTCCTTCTGCTCCTTATTGGGACCTTGGGAGCTCAGTCCAGTGCTCCAGTGTGGGTCTCTGTCTCTATCTCCATCCATAGCCCGATGAAGGTTCTATGGTGTTATGCAAGATATTCATCAGTGTGGTTATAGGATAGGGCCATTTCAGGTTCCTTATCCTCAGCTGCCCAAGGCACTAACTGGGGCATCCCCCTGGGCACCTGGGAGCCCCTCTAGGTTCACAAGATTGCCGAGCAAAAATTGGGATCTTGGGGGAGGGGTGGGATAGGGGTAAGGGGAGATGGGGAGAGAAATATGAGAAGGGGAGGATGGGGGGAACTTGGGGAATTGGGATGGTTGGGATAAAGGAAGGATGGTTATGGGAGCAGGGAAGCATATATCTTAATTAAGGGAGCCAGCTTAGGGTAGGCAAGAGACCTGAACCTAAATATTAAATTCTTACGGGCCATACCTCCTCTCCTTTTCTGATGGTATTAAAAAAAATCCACACATTCACTTGTCGGTTCTTACACCTCACATGCACTGAAGGCCAACCATTGAGTGGACACTGTGCACTGCTTAGCATCAGTACATACCACCAAACCAAGGGTTTCAACTGTCCTCACTTGCTTCTGGCCTTTTTCCTCTGATACTTAAGAGTAATAGTTCTAGAGGGACCATGACTATTCTTTCACCTACAGGTTTGGCTACACTAAATATGCCTAACAGAAACCCTTATATTCTTATTAATTTAACTGTAGGGCGCAGACCCTTTGAGAGTCTGTCACAGTGTTCACGGTGTTTCATCTGTCTTGAATTTTATTTGCCTTAGTTCTTCTTCCAGGAACCTCAAGGGAAAAATGTTCACAAGGTAAGAATTGTCATGTTAAGCACTCCTGGCTAACACACACACACACACACACACACACACACAGAATAAAATACTATAGCAACTACCTAGAGTCTAAACATTTAGCCTGCTAGAAAATTGTCCCAGTTTCTATTCTATATCTCCTAACTCAGCACCAAGTTCTAGTATTTTATAATGCAGACAGAGCACCATTTTGTAATTACAATACAGAACCAAGAATTTAGGTACCAAGACATCTACCCATGTTCAGATCTTCATTCTTTACATTCTAATCAATTATTATGTGATACTTAACTTATATCTGTATGTTTCTTTATTTGTAAATTTGGATAGTTAATGCTTATAATTTATTGATAATGGCACCTGGCAGCCAGTAACCACCAATACCTGAGCTTATTGCCTTGGCCATTTTTTGGTGCTTTTGTCTGTTTTCCTATATAAAGCATAAGCCTACTGAGGGCAGGGACATGTTCTTTTTTATCCATCAGCTATGCACTTGTACACAATCTGGTTCTCCTTGACAACAGGTGTCCCTCAGAAAGGTCCCTCTCAAAGTCTTAAGTGAGATTTTCTGACAGTGCTCAGCTTCCTGGCTAGCATAACACAGCAAAGATGCTGACAGAACAGTAGGAAGAAGTCGGTGAGACAGGTATCCTATTACTGTCATTTAGGATGAACCAGTTGTCTCAGTTAGGGTTACCACTGTGATGACACACCACAGCCAAGAGCAACTTGAGGAGGAAAGGGTTTATGTGGCTTATGCTTCCACATAATCACTGAAGGGAATAAGGACAGAAATGCAAACAGAAAGAGCCTGGAGGCAGGAACTGATTCCCAGGCCATGAAGGAGTGCTGCTTACTGGCTTGCTCTCCCTGGCTTGTTTAGCCTGCTTTCATATAAAACCCAGGACCACCAGCCCACAACCAACTAGGACCTCTCTGTTCAAACACTAATTAAGAAAATGCCCTAAAGTCTTGCCTGTAGCCTGATCTTATGGAAAAATTTTCTCAGTTGTGGTTCCCTTCTCCGGAATGACTACAGCTATTATTAAGTTGACATACAATTAGCCACTTCACTAATCAAAGCCAGCTGAAGAGTGAAACGTCCCCACTGTAGTTAGAGGTGGGCTGCAGGGAAGGAAGGTAAGAGAAATCCTTTAAGAGATGATAAGTCAGTTGACACTGCAGAGCACTACGTTTTATGGTTTTCCTCCCCGGACAGCTCATTGCTCAGTGCTGCCACCGAGTAGGCAGAAACTGTAGGAACATCTGATCTTCACACTCTAATCCACTGTCAAGGTCACATCTGTTGCTTTTTCAGGGGACCAGGATCTAGAAAATGCTTATCAGTTAAAGAACAGTTTACTAAAGGTGGGAGCCTGGTAGAGCTTCTGTGTCCAATGGCCAATAGAGAAGGATAATAAAAACTGACGGTGAATTATCTTTGACACAGAGCCCCAGTGCCAGGGCCTCAAATACCGTAGGTATTAGAACTGCACTCAGCTCTGGCCACATCACCAACTTGCAAACAAAGGTCATCATCCAGAGGAATTCTCACTCCTATTTGCTTAGAAGGAGCCCAACTTTCTGAAGTTTCAGCATGTATACCCTAGCAAGGTATTAGCATGTGAGGCAGAGCACCACACCTACCTTTTTCATAGAGCAGAAAGAGAAACACTTGATTGATATCGGGGTAAACTGAATTTGCTGCAAAACGGCTTTTTAGATTATCTCTTTGTTCTGATGAAGATGGAAGAGACTAGAATAATCACCTCCTCCACAATAAAACATTTTATTTCCCATTTGGAACCCTTGGCAGGTGTTCTCAACCTATTTCTTTTGCATACATGTCTGAGGAATGTGCATTTGTTCTTTCTTAATAGTAAGGGAATCATCTACTTAATAATTTCAAATGTATTATTTTTGAAAGTTTCTTTTTTATTTTTTTTAACTTTTTTTTATTGAGAAAAAGAGAAAAAAAAACAAATTTCCTCCTCCTCCCAGCTTCCCATTTCCTTCCCCCTCCTCCCCCCCTTCTCCCCCTCCTCCCACCCTTCTCCCCCCCCCCAATCCTCTCCCCCTCACTCTCCAGCCCAAAGAGCAGTCAGGGTTCCCTGCCCTGTGGTAAGTCCTAGGTCCTCCCCCCTCCGTCCATTTCTAGGAAGGTGAACATCCAAACTGGCTAGGCTCCCACAAAGCCAGCACATTACGTAGATTCAAAACCCCGTGCCATTGTCCTTGGGTTCTCATCAGCCCTCATTGTTCGCCATGCTCAGAGAGTCCAGTTTTATCCCATACTTTTTCAGTCACAGTCCAGCTGGCCTTGGTGAGCTCCCAATAGATCAGCTCCACTGTCTCAGTGGGTGGGTGCTCCCCTCGTGGTCCCGACTTCTTTGCTCATGTTCTCCCTCCTTCTGCTCCTCATTGGGACCTTGGGAGCTCAGTCTAGTGCTCCAGTGTGGGTCTCTGTCTCTGTCTCCATCCATCACCAGATGAAGGTTCTATGATGATATGCAAGATATTCGTCAGTATTGCTATAGGATAGGGTCATTTCAGGTTCCCTATCCTCAGCTGCCCAAGGAACTAACTGAGGACCTCGGCTTGGGCATCTGGGAGCCACTCTAGGTTCAAGTCTCTTGCCAACCCTAAGGTGGCTCCCTTAACTAAGAATTGTGCTTCCGTGCTCCCCTATCCAACCTTCCTTTATCCCAATCCTCCTTTTTCCCCAAGTTCCCCCCATTCTCCCCTTCTCCCTTTTCTCTCCCCATCTCCCCTTACCCCCATCCCACCCCACCCCCAAGATCTCATCTGTCCCCTCCTCTACTTAAAGTTATGCCTTTCCCCCCTGAGTTTACTCCTGGCCTTTTCTCCAAACCCACTGAGTTTACTAATTTAAATCTAGAATAAACTTAAGTAATTACTTTTTAAGAAGAGGAATGAATGAATTATCTTTGTTGATTAGTCATCAAGTTATTATATGTTTTATTCAACAAAACTGCCTATAATCATATTAGGTGTTAGTAATACTCATGGGCTCATATAAAAATTATGATAAACACCCCAATAATCTGCATTAGACATTTGTACCACTTGCTTTCTTTCCTTGCAGTGCCCCATTCATATAGAAATCCCAGATAACTATTTGCCAATAACCCATCAATGATCATTGAGTCCGCTTACCTGCATGTTTCTAGACTGGGAGTCTAGACTCATGCCACCAGCTCCACCCACCATAGCCACTCCATCCATCCCTACCAAATGCACTTGTCCCATTATCTCAGCATGAATACTACACTCTGTCCACTAATTCCACTCATCCCTCAGACCGGAGGAGTGCTCCTTTTCAGGGAAGAGCACTAGGTTCACAGCAACAACACACACTCCTTTCACCTGCCTGAAAGCACATATACCCTACCTGCCTCCAGGCTCTTTTCTATTCTTCCTCTTCAGATAAATACCTTAAACTCACCTGGCCAGCTCTACTGGACAATGAAGACCTCTGACACACAATTGAATGAAGCAAGGGAAACGATTCATGATATGAAAATAGAGTTGAAAACATTGCTAGAATTTCTGGGGAAAAAAAAAGCCAAACTGGAATAAAACTTGGAAAGTTTTAGAATTCAAACAAAAAAATCAGGGGAAATAGATTGGGTAAAGTGAAAGATAGATTATCAAATTTTGAAGAAAATGTAGAGGGTTTAGATAATAAAGCAAAAGAAACTTCTAAATCAAAAAAATCACACAAACAGAATGTGCAGGAACTCTACATCGCAATACAAAGACTGAACTTATAGATAATAAGAAGAGTCACAAGTTAAAGGCACAGAAAAATATTCTCAACAAAATCATAAAAAAACATAAAATAGATGCTTATCAAGGTCCAAAAGCATGCAAATCATATGGACAGTTTCATTAAAGAAACTCTCCACATCATTTATTCTTAAAGCAGTAGATTCAGAATGAATAAAAAATATTGAAGACTGCAAGAAAGAACGTAACTCAAATACAAAGAAGGGACCATCAGAATAACAGCTGGCTTTTCAATAAAGACTATGAAATAAAAATGTATTGTACTGTCACACTAGCAAATCTCAAAGAAGAGAAACACACACACAATACCACCACCACCACCAAAACCAAAAATAACCAGAGCTAGCAATCACTGGTCATTAATATTCCTTAATATCAATGGACTCAATTTGCCAATGATAAGACACAGGCTAACAAGTTGGACATGAAAACAGAATATATCCTACTGCTGCATACAAAAAATACACCTCAACTTCAAAGACAGGTAGTACCTCAGAGTAAAGGATTGTGAAAGGATTTTACAATCAAATGAACCAAAGAAACAAGCTAGTGTAGTTATCCTAATATCTAACAAAATAGACTTCAAACTAAAATTAGTAAAAAGAAATGAAAAAAGTCATTTTACATTCATTACAAGAAAAATTCCACAAGATGAAGTCTTAATGGTGAACATTTATGCCCCAAATACAAAGGTACCTTCATCTGTAAAAGAAACATTACTAAAGCTTAAATCACACAGCAAGCCCCACACACTAATAGTGGGAGACTTCAACACCCCACTTTCACTACTGGACTTGTCTGCTAGACAGAAACTTAGCAGAGAAATAAAAAACTAATAGATGTTATGACTTAACAGATATATATATAGAACATTTCACCCAAACACAAAAGAATATATCTTCTTCTCAGAATCTCACGGGTCCTTCTCTAAAATTGATCACATACTTGGTAACAAAGCAAGTCTCAACAAATACAAAACAAAACAAAACAAAACAAAAAAACTGGAATAAATCTGTCTTATCTAGTCATCAAGGCTTAAAGTTAGAATTTTTAACAACAACACTAATTGCAGAAAGTGCACAAACTTATTTTGAAACTGAACAATGCTCAACTGAATCATCACTGGGTCAAGAAAGAAAGAAAGAAAGAAAGAAAGAATTTAAACACTTCCTAAATGCCACACAACATACCCAAACTTATGGGGCAAAAGGAAAGCAGTGCTAAGAGGAAAGTTTATACTACTAAATGCCTACCTAAAGAAGCTGGGAAAAATCCCACACTAGCAACTTAACAGAACACCTGAAAGCTCTAAAACAAAAACTCACCAGGGAAGACTAGATGACTGAAAATAATCAAACTGAGAGCTGAAATCAACAAAATAGAAACAAAGAAAACAATGCAAAGATTCAATGAGACAAAGAGTTGGTTCTTTGAGTAAATCAACAAAGTAGACAAACCTTTATCCAACTAACCAAAATGAAAAGAGACAATATCAAAATTAACAAAGACAAAAATAAAAAAGGGGACATAACAAAAGACATGGGGGAAATCAAGAGAATCATCAGGTCATACCTCAAAAACCGATACTATACAAAACTGGAAAATTAAAGGAAACGGACAATTTTCTGGGTAAGTGCCACATACCAAAATTTCAAGATCACTAAAGAAATAGAAACAGACATCAAAAGTCTCTCTCTCTCTCAAAAAAAATCCCAGGACTACATGGTAGCACAGAATTCTAAAAGTATTTCAAAGAAAAAATAATACCAATACTCTTCAAATTATTCTACACAATAGAAACAGAAGGAAAATTGTCAAATTATTTTTACAAGGCTACAGTTACCCTGATACCTGAAGCATACAAAGGCACAACTAAAAATGAGAATTACAGACCATTCTTCCTCATGAACATTGATGCAAAAATATTAATAAAATACTGGGAAACCAAATCCAAGAACACATCAAAAAAAGTATCCACCATGACCAAGTAGGCTTCATTTCACAAATGCATGAATGGTTCAACATATGAAAATCTGTCCATGTAATCCACCATATAAACAAACTTAAAATAAAAAACCCCCACATGATCATATATTTAGATGCTGAAAAACCTTCGACAAAATTAAATACCCCTTCATGGTAAAAAGTTGTGGAAAGAGCAGGGATACAAACAACGTAACTAAACACAATAAAGGCAATACACAGTAAGCCAATAATCAACATCAGAGTATAGAGAGGAACTCAAAGTGATCCCACTGAAATCAGGGACAAGATAAGACTGTCCTCTCTCTCCATATTTATTCAGTATAGTACTTGAAGTTCTAGGCAGAGCAATAAGACAATAAAAGGAGATCAAGGGATACAAGTTGGAAAAGAAGAAGTCAAACTTTCACTATTTGCTGAGGATATGATAGTACACATAAGTGACCCCAAAAATTCTATCAGGGAATTTTTACAACTAATAAATACCTTCAGTGATATAGCAAGAGACAAGAGTAACTCAAAAAAAAAAAAACCCAGCAACTCTTCTATATATGAATGATAAAGAAACTGAGAAAGAAATCAGAGAAAAATCACCCTTTACAATAGCCATGAATAACATAAAATATCTCGGGGTAATTCTAATAAAACAAGTGAAGGACCTGTATGACAAGAACGTTAAATCTTTGAAGAAAGAAATCGAAGAAGGCATCAGAAAATGGGAAGATCTCCCATTCTCTTGGATAGGTAGGATTAACACAGCAAAAATGGCAATCTTACTAAAAGCAATCTACAGATTCAATGCAATGTCCATCAAAATCCCAGAAAAATTCTTCACAAATCTTGAAAAAGCAATATACAACTTCATATGGAAAAACAACAACAACAACAACAACAAAAAACCCAGAATAGCCAAAGCAATCCTGTATAATAAAGGAACTTTCAGATCCATCACCATCCCTGGCTTAAAACTCTGCTACAGAGCTGTAGTACTGAAAATAGTTTGGTATTGGCATAAAAAAAAAAAAAAACAGGAGGATCAATGGAAGCAAATCAAAGACCCGGATATTAATCCACAAACCTATGAACACCTGATTTTTGACAAAGAAGCTAAAATTATAAAATGAAAGAAAGAAAACATCTTTAACAAATGGTTTTAGTATACTGGATGTTAGCATGTAGAAGAAAGCAAGTAGATCCATATCTCTCACCATGCACAAAACTCAGGTTCAAATGAATCAAAGACCTCTACATAAAACCAACCACACTGAACCTCATAGAAGAGAAAGTGTAAAGTAGCCTTAAACACATTGGCACAGGAGACCACTTCCTAAATATAACTCCAGTAGCACAGACATTGAGAGCAACAATTAATAAATGGGACTTCCTAAAACTGAGACGCTTCTGTAAAGAAAAGAAAAGAGTCAACAAGAATAAAATGTCAGTCTACAGAATGGGAAAAGATCTTCACCAATCCATCATCTGACAGAGGACTGACCTCCAAAATATATAAAGAACTCAAGAAGCTAAACATCAAAAGAAAAAAATAATCCAAAAAAAAAAATGAGATACAGACTTTAACAGAGAATTCTCAACAGAGCAATCTCAAATGGCCTAAAGACACCCAAGGAAATGCTCAACCTCCTTAGCCATTAGAGAAATGCAAATCAAAACAACTCTGAGATACCATCTTACACCTGTCAGAATGGCCAAGATGAAAAAAATTGATGACAGCTTATGGTAGAGAGGATGTGGAATAAGAGAAACACTCTTCCATTGCTGGTGGGAGTGCAAACTTGTACAGTCGCTTTGGAAATCAGTATGGTGGTTTCTCAGAAGATAGGAATCAAAACCTAACAATACCACTTTTGGGCATACACCCAAAGGTTGATTAGTCAGACCACATTGACATTTGCTCAACTCATAGCAGTGTTATTCATAATAGCCAGAACTTGGAAACAACGTAGATAGCTCACAACAGAAGAATGGATGAGGAATATGTGGTACATTTACACAATAGCAGTAAATAATAATGACATCTTGAAACTTGTAGGCAAATTGACAGAGCAATAAAAATAAACCATACTTATTGAGGTATCGAAGATCCAAAAAGATAAATATAATATGTACTCACTCATAAGCAGATATTAGGCATAAAGAAAAGGATAACCAACCTACAGTCCACAACCCCAGAGAACCTAAACAACAAACAGGACTCTAAGGGAGAAATACATGGAACCACTTAGGAAAGAGAAAAAGACAAAATTTCCTGAGTAATTTGGGAGCATGGGAGTAAGGGAGAGAGTGGAAAAAAGAGGGGAGGAAGAAAGGGGGGCAGGAAAAAATGTATAGCTTAATATAAAGAATAAATCGGACTAGTGTTCTACACGTTATGAAAGATCACAGGTATCAGCCTGGACTACTATCCCAAATAAAATTATCAACAGTAATTGAAGGGGAAAGGAAAACTCTTGATTCATGATTTTTTAAAAAAAAAACAGATTTAAGGAATTTATGACCACAAAGCCATCTCTGCAGAGGATACTGGAAGAAATACGTGGGTTTAAAGAGAAGATTAAACACACTCAAGAAGGAACAAATAAGTCCAGAATACAGAATCAAAAGAGGTCCAATAAAGCACAGTCCATGCAACAAATGGCAGCAATTAACAAAATTATTCAATAATAATTATTAAAATCAGTGGCCTCAACTCCCCAGTAAAGAGACACAGATTAAAACATTGGATAAGAAAATAACATCCAGTTGAACAAATGCTTTTGTCATATGATAGGGCATCTCTTGGGTATATTCCCAAGAGTGGTATTGCTGGGTCCAGGGGTAGGTTGATCCCAAATTTCTTGAGAAACCGCCACACTGCTTTCCAAAGTGGTTGCACAAGTTTGCATTCCCACCAGCAATGGATGAGGGTACCCCTTTCTCCACAGCCTCTCCAGCAAAGGCTATCCTTGGTGTTTTTGATTTTAGCCATTCTGACAGGTATAAGATGGTATCTCAAAGTTGTTTTGATTTGCATTTTCCTGATCACTAAGGAGGTTGAGCATGACCTTAAGTGTCTTTTGGCCATTTGAAGTTCTTCTGTTGAGAATTCTCTGTTCAGTTCAGTGTCCCATTTTTTAATTGGGTTATTTAGCATTTTAAAGTCTAGTTTCTTGAGTTCTTTATATATTTTGGAGATCAGATCTTCGTCTGTTGCGGGGTTGGTGAAGATCTTCTCCCAGTCTGTAGGTTGTCTTTTTGTCTTAGTGACAGTGTCCTTTGCTTTACAGAAGCTTCTCAGTTTCAGTAGGTCCCATTTATTCAATGTTGTCCTTAATGTCTGTGCTGCTGGGGTTATACATAGGAAGCGATCTCCTGTGCCCATCTGTTGTAGAAGTACTTCCCACTTTCTCTTCTATCAGGTTCAGTGTGTTCAGATTGATATTGAGGTTTTTGATCCATTTGGACTTGAGTTTTGTGCATGGTGATAGATATGGGTCTATTTTCATTCTTCTACAGGTTGATATCCAGTTGTGCCAGCACCATTTGTTGAAGATGCTTTCTTTCTTCCATTGTATACTTTTAGCTCCTTTATCGAAAATGAGGTGTTCATAGGTTTGTGGGTTAAAAACCGGATCTTCTATATGATTCCATTGGTCGACTTCTGTGTATTTATGCCAATACCACGCTGTTTTCATTACTGTAGCTATGTAATAGAGTTTGAAGTCAGGGATGGTAATACCTCCAGAAGTTCCTTTATTGTATAAGATTTTTTTTTTTTTTTTTTTGGTTTTTCGAGACAGGGTTTCTCTGTAGCTTTGGAGCCTGTCCTGGAACTCCCTTTGTAGACCAGGCTGGCCTCGAACTCACAGAGATTTGCCTGCCTCTGCCTCCCGAGTGCTGGGATTAAAGGCATGCGCCACCACCGCCCGGCATTGTATAAGATTGTTTTGGCTATCCTGGGTTTTTTGTTTTTCCATATAAAGTTGATTATTGCCCTCTCAAGATCTGTGAAGAATTTTGATGGGACCTTGATGGGAATTGCATTGAATCTATAAATTGCCATTGGTAGAATTGCCATTTTTACTATGTTGATCCTCCCAATCCAAGAGCAAGGGAGATCCTTCCATTTTCTGGTATCCTCTTCAATTTCTTTCTTCAATGCCTTAAAGTTCTTGTCAAATAGATCTTTCACTTCCTTGATTAGAGTTACCCCAAGATATTTTATGCTGTTTGTGGCTATCGTGAAAGGTGATGCTTCTCTGATTTCCCTCTCTGCTTCCATATCCTTTGTGTATAGGAGGGCGACTGATTTTTTGGAGTTGATCTTGTATCCTGCCACATTACTAAAGGTGTTTATCAGCTGTAGGAGTTCTTTGGTGGAGTTTTTGGGGTCGCTTATGTACACTATCATATCATCTGCAAATAACGAAAGTTTAACTTCTTCCTTTCCAATTCAAATCCCTTTGATCTCCTTATGTTGTCTTATTGCTATTACTAAAACTTCAAGCACTATATTGAAGAGGTATGGAGAGAGTGGACAGCGTGCACCCACCCACTGAGACAGTGGAACTGATCTATTGGGAGCTTACCAAGGCCAGCTGGACTGTGACTGAAAAAGCATGGGATAAAACCGGATTCTCTGAACACGGCGGACAATGAGGGCTGATGAGAAGCCATGGACAATGGCATGGGGTTTTGATCCTACTTCATGTTCTGGCTTTGTGGGAGCCTAGCCAGTTTAGATGTTCACCTTCCTAGACCTGGATGGAGGGGGGGGGGGCTTGGACTTTCCACAGGGCACGGAACCCTGACTGTTCTTTGGACTGGAGAGGGAGGGGGAGAGGAGTGGGGAGAGGGGGAGAGGAGTCGGAGGAGGAGGAGAGAAATGGGAGGCTGGGAGGAGGCGGAAATTTTTTTTTCAATAAAAAAAAAAAGAAAATAACATCCAATATTTTGGCTGCCTCCCAGAAACACACCCCATGACCAACAACAGACACCACTTTACATAAAATAAAGAGTGAAAACACAAACGTTGACAAAAAAAAAAAAGGATGGAAAGGGTGTTCCAGTCAAATGGAACCAAGAAACAAATAGGTGTAGCTCTTAAAATGTCTGATAAAGCAAACTTCAAACCAAAACTAACAAAAAGTGATTCATTAAAGGAAAAATCCAGGAGAGGTGTATTACCACCCTAACCATATGCACATAGAACACAGAAGCACCCAGTTACAAAATAGAATCTATTAGATTGAAAATCACAGATTGGCACCAACACAATGATTGTGGGTGGTTTAACTACCCTCTCTCATCAATAGAGAGGACATCTGGAAAAAAACAAATTGAGAAACTCTGCAGTTAAACGCATCATAAATCAAATCCACTTAACAGATATCTAAAGAACATTCCACAAAAGCAGTCATAAATATTTCTTCTTTTCAGTAGCTCAGGAACTTTCTGCTGCTTATTAGAGATGTTCCTCATTAGATGATGAGATCATCAGCTTTTGTAGGTCAAAAAATATGACTATGCCTAAGCTAATGACCATCACAAAGAGGTAGGATTGCTTACCTTTATAAAATGGCTTCTTGTAAACTAGCTCAAAAGAAATCAAAATAAAATCTTAGATTTTTACTGAATGTACTTTTATATCATTATAAAGTCAAAAACTTGCAAAATCTGAAATTGAGCAATTTTAAGTTGGAGACCATATATGATTTTAGTACTTGTGGCCAATTATTTGATTCATCTTACATCTATCCATCCCACAGATCCTTGTTGTCAAAATTACTTTAACTATGTAAAGATGTGTTTTATTTGTTTATGTTGCAGAATATTACTTTAGGTATGTACAGGTTGCTGTATTTGTTTAACTAGGAAATGATGTGTTACACTTGTTCATTCTGTATTTGTTTAAGTAAGAGAGGCCACGCCCCAGTAGGCTGGCTAATACAAGCTATAATGCTTCCCACAGCACTGAGGCACCTGATTCGTCTAAGAAAAAGCTGAATAGCCAATAGCTAGACAGTAGAGGTGTGTGGTGGCGAGGCTGGAGGGAAGAGAGAATAAGTAAGAGGAGAAATCTAGGTTCAAGAAAATGAGAGAAAAGAGAAAACATGGAAGAAAAAGAGGGAGACACCAGGGCCAGCCAGCCAGCTAGCCGCCAGACAGGCAGACACAGAGTAGTTAAAAATGTAGGACACACAGATTAGAAGAAAGGTAAAAAGCCCAAGACAAAAATGTATATGAAGAGAAATAGGTTAAATTAAGTTATAAAAGATAGCTAGAAATGAGCATAAGCCAAGACTTCATAACTAATGGTAAGTCTCCGTGTCTTTATTTAGGAGCAGGTTGGCACCCAAGAAAGCCAACTACAGAGACTATCGACCTTTAAACAGAATCTTCTGGGCTTCTTTACTCCAAAACCTGACACGCAGAATCAATAGCACATGTGCATAAGGTCTCTGAGAACATAGCTGTAGCAAAAGGTTCAAGTTTCGTTTTCACACTGTATCAGTCAGTAGAGCAGCATGGCTGCGCTCTGGGCAGCTCCTAAGTAAGAAGTTACTTAGAGGATCCTGCGTTCGTGCTAGAGCCTGTACCTCATCAGATGATCACTAGCTACTGAACAGATGTTGCTTAATCACCGCATTCCCACAGAGACTGGAGGACTCAAGGGATTATTTTTAAAAGGATAAGAAAGTCTGAAGAAAGTTTGACTCTGGCCCCAGTCAGCAGTGGTAGACCGCTAAGCCTGGTTAGTCCCTAGAGTGGTACCCTCCTGAGAAGAGGTCACACACTTTAAGAAGCCTAAATCACACTGCTACAGCGAGAGGCTGGATCGCCATTTCTTAAATATTACAAAGAAAAAATTATTTCATGTGTGAAAAATACTTATAATGCACACATCTCAATATAATTTATTGCTAATCTCTTTTGCAGCATTGCTTTCCAGACTTTTTGTAACTCATAATTCATTTTGGTTCAATATTAAATGGAAATTTCTAACAACATACAATTCATACATTTGAAATGGTGTCGTAGGTAATGAGTCACTCCTGACCAGCATTTACATACCAAACCTAATTCATTACATGCCCATCAGTCACTTAGTCAGCACCTCGGTTATCAAGATTCAGTGTCTCAGCGCTCCTGTTCCGGGTAACCTTTGTTTACTTAATAATGGTCTCAAAGTACAGACTTTCATTACAGCATTTTGTGATAATAGCTTGACTATAATAATGTTTATAATACAATGTAAAATGTTATAATCACTACCTATTGCTGTTAATCTTTCACTTTGTCCAAAAGTATGAACTAAAACTTATCATAGTTTGCAGTTTTGTGCTATGATTTAAGTATTTCTTTACATTTAAAAAATTGAAAATAGATTATTTTTCCATATAGTAATTTCAGATTATGGTTTTTCCTCTTACAATTCCTCCCAGGTCTTCCCCTCTTCCTGGCTCATACAAATCCACATCCCTTCTCTTTCTCTCTCATTAGGATGCAAACAGGTATCTAAATTTATAATAAAATAAAAAGAAGCAAAGCAGAATAAGACAAAACAAACAAAGAGAAAAATGAAGAGCCAAAGAAAAAGCACAAGACAAGCTGGATTATACAGAGACCTAGGGTAGAACTAAACAGACTGCCCTGCCCTCAAAAGAATGAGATGATTCCTAATGACATTATGCTATGTTTATAAATCGGTGTCTAGTCCAAGTGTCATCAAAGAGGCTTCCTCTAGAAGCTGATGGGAGCAGATGCAGGGACCCACAGCCAAACATTTAGGTGGAGCTCGAGAAACCCCACAGAAGAGGGGAGGAAGGATTGTAGGAGCCAGATGTGTTGAGGACACCTGGAGAACATGGTTCAGAGAGTCAATTAAGCAGGGCTCACCGAAACTGAAGCAGCAATCCCAGAGCCTGCATGGATCTTTACTAGGTCCTCTACATTATATTTTAGCTGTATAGCTTGGAATTTCTGAGGGACTCCTAACAGTTTAAGTAGGGATGTCTCTGACTCTTTTGTCTGCTCTTGGGACCCTTTTTCTACTCCTGGGTTGCCTCTTCCAGCCTTGATATGAGAGTTTCTGCTTGGTCTTATTGCATTCTCTTAGGCCACATTCAGTTGATATCCTTAGGACCTGCTCTCTTTTGAAATGAAATGGAGGAGGAGTGGATCTAGGAGAGAGATCAGGTTTGGGGGAGGAACTGGGAGAAGTGGAGGGAAGAGAAAATATGATTGGAATGTTTTGTATGAGAGAATAGATAAAAAGAAAAAGAAACATAAAGATGCTGAGACATCCACATCCACGGAAAAACATATAATCAAAATTGGGAGCCATAATAGATAAACAGATATGTTAAGAGGTGAGAGTGAGGGAGAAATGAACAGACAGAGCACTGTGAAACAAAAAAATAATCCCCCAAAACAAATAAAGAAAAAACAAAACAAAATAAATCATCAACAACAAAAAATTCCAAAAATATCATTGAGTTAGTTTTGTGTTATCCATCTATGGCTGATAAATGGGCTTCCCATTAAATCTGGGTTATGTACACAGTGTGATTCTATTGGAGAAAACTAAATTTTTCTCGGTGAGCATTTATCAGTTGGGGTTAGGGATGGGGACTTGTGTTCATTTCTCCTCTCAGCACTGAGATCCCATCTGGCTTAGCCCTGTAGAGGCCCTGGACATGCTCTCACAGTCCCTGTGAGTTCATATGTATGTCAGCCTGGCTGTGCTAGAGATCTTGTTTCTTTAGGGTCTTCCATCCTCACTGATATTTACATTCTTTGTGCTGCCTCTTCCACATAGCATCCTGAGCCCTTGGGGGTGGGATTTGATGAAGCCATCCCAATTAGGAATGAATGTTCTAAGGTCTCCCACTCTTTCTACGTTGTACAGGTCTCTTTATTTGTTTCCATCCACTGCAGGAGGAAGTTTCTCTAATGATGGCTGAGCACGTCACTGATTAATGGGATAATCAAATGCTGTTAGGAGTTATCTTCTTGCTACATTCCTTTGGTTTTTCCCTAGGTCCATGACCTATATATTTGCTCTCAGGTTTTGGCTCCCCGACAGTATTGGTCATGGGTTCTGTCTCATGGAGTTGGCCTCAGCTCCAATCAGATAGTGGTAGTTTACTTGTATAAAATTTGTGCCACCCCTGCACTAGTATATGTTACAGATTAGTCACCATTGGAGATGAAGGGTTGCAGTTGGGATGGTGTCTATCTTTCTTCTCTGGTAGCATACAGAGTACTTTCTAGAACCATGAACACTAGGACCTAGGGGGTAAAGGCTTTGATACATAAGCACCAGTTTGACTTTTCCATGTTCAGTTTATTGTGCAGATGTCATCTTCAGCAATAGGGTCTTGACGTCAGTTTGTGAAGAGAAACTAAGGACCCTGGAAATAACCTGGATTATTTGGGAGTTTCCACGGTATCCTTTGTCATACAGAAGCTTTTCAGTTTCTTAAGGTCATGTTTATTAACTGTTGTTCTTAGTTCTTCCACCATTTGTGTTCTGTTCAGGAAGTTTTCTCCTGTGCCAATGAGTTTGAGATTATTCCCTACTTTCTCTTCTATCAGATTCAATATACCTAGTTTTATGTTGAGGTCTTTGATTCATTTGGAGTTGAAGTTTGTGCAGCATAATAAATATAGATCTATTTGCATCCTTCTACATGCAACTGTCCAGTATGACCAACATCATTTGCTGAAGATACTGTCTTTGTTCTGGTGTGCATTCTGTACTTTTTATAAAAACAAAAACAAAAATGAGACAAGACTAGCTGTCCATAGATGTGTAGTGAAGAAGGACGCTTAAAAGAAATCCTACATTAGCTCAGAACTGAGAATAACAGAGGGTTATTTATTTAGGGGTAGACTCACAAATCAATATCCTCTGCTGAAACGGGGAACAGCAACCAAATATTGCAGCTGGAAAAGAGGCTGGATGTGCATTTTACATTGGCATAAATAGTATAAGAGCCCACACCCAAGTTGGCGGGTAACTTAAAGGCTACTGGCTCTAGGAATTCCTACATCAGTGTGGTTTTAGGTCTAGGATTTTCAATTTGATTACATTGACCAATAATTTTGTTTTTATGTCAATAGTTTGATGCTTTCTTAACTTTCAGGCATTCACTAGGGGCTTTGGAATACAGCATCCAAAGACAAAGGAAGACTAGTGTCTATTTCAAACAGTCAGTTGCTGAACAACCATTTGTAGTTTAAAATTTCCTTTTCTTTTCTTTTTCTGAGACAAAATGCCATTATATAACCAGTCTTTCCTTGAATTTGCAATCTGTAGTGATATTTTGTTTGTGTTTTAACAAATAAAGCTTGCCTGAAGATCTGAGTGCAGAGCTAAGCCATTAGAGGCCAGGCAGTGTCGGCATACACCTTTAATTCCAGGACTTGGGAGATAGAGGCAGACTTATCCCTGTTAGCTCAAGGCTGTCCTGGGCTACATGAAATTGATCCAATCTATAAGAGAAACAGAACTCACACAAAGATGATCCTTAATCCAAGCACTAGGGAGATGAAGGCAGGAGTGTTATGGCTAGGCAGAGAGAGGAATATAAGGTGGGAGGAGACAGAAGCTCATGGCAGTCTGAGATTTGGTGGAGATAGTTTCAGTCTGAGGATGCAGTGTGAGGAGACAGTCTGAGGACAGGATTACCCCTTCTGTCTAAAAACTGGTAGAGGTAAAAGGTTTCTCTACTGACAGACTTCATTGCTTCTCTGATCATTCAGCTTTTACCCCCTAATACCCGACTCTGGGTTTATTATTATTATTATTATTATTATTATTATTATTATTATTATTATTATTATGACAGATTAGAATTCATGCTGCAGCAATCTTTGTGCCTCAGCCTCCCAGCTGGGATTTCAGGTATGCATCAACACGGGAATGGTGCCACCTCTTGAGGGAAACCAAAATAGAAATCTCCTTTTTGATCATTGAAGTTTTGGAAACTGAGGACCAAAGCATCATTCACACTAATCAGAGTACTAAAGCCTACTCTTGTCCTCACACAGAGAGATTAAAGGAAGACTGTGCATGAGATTCAATTGTAAAAGGTGTAAGTCTTAGGAAGAAATATCCGGACAGCTCACGGCTATTTGGTGGGATCATCACCATTTATATGTTTATATAAATGTTTATATATGACTGAAACTCATAAGTTTGGTTTACCTAAAGAAGCAAAGGACTTATTTTATCAGGACACCAACTCACACATGAACATATATTTGTGCAATATGAACTAGAAAATCAGAAGTTTTTAATCCTTGACTTAGTCACTCTGTGTACTTCATACAGAGACAATCCCACTGTAGAAACAATTCTACACCATTTTGGCCTCCCCTTTCCTATTATTCTCTTACCTAGATTTATTGAAGCAAACAATTATAAATGCTATCATTCTGATTTTCTTCTGTAGTCCTAAAATGCAGTATTTCTTACTGTTGAATTTCCATCTATAAAGTATGTGTTTATCTCAAGCATGCTTCAGTGTTGCTCTTGAGGAAGGGATAACTGACGTCCAGTAGTCTGCTGTCTCTCTAACAAGTCTTGGCTCCATGCAAATAAGAGGAACACAAACAAGCAATTCAAACGACATGGAGTCATTCGTATCTTAATGTTTTATGAAGGGCAGAATTTTAAAAATCTATTAAAATTCCTTTCACACGATGTACTTTGATCCTATTTTTCTTCCCCACAACCCCTTTCAGATCTTCCCCACCTCCCTAAATATTTAACGTAATATTCTCTCTTTCAAAAAATGAAAATCAAAACAAGCAAAAACAAATTAGACAGAAAAATAAAAGAAAAGTAAATGAAACGAAAAGCAAATAAATCAGAGAAACCACAAGCAAAAGCATGAAATCATTTTGTGCTGGCCAATTGCACCTGGGCAGGAGACCAGCGCTGGAGTGTGGGTGTAGTATCCAGAGACGCTTTATTGAAAAAAACCGATTTTCCCTTTCCGGTAGGTATCAGTTGCAAATAGCTTCTTGGTTTGGGGTGGGACCCCACGTCTGCTTCCTTTTCTCAGGACTGGGATTCTGTGTCGTCTGAATTTGCGCAGGTATTGTGCGTGCTGTCACAGTCTCTGAGCTCCTAAGTGCTTTAGTTCTATTGTGTGCGGAAGAGGCTTTCCTGGGAGTCATCCACTACCTTTGGCTCTTATAATTTTATATTTCCGACTCCTCTTCTACATAGATCTCTTAGTCTTGAGGGAGGGGCCCAGTAAAGACATTCTATTTAGGACTAAGTGCTCCAAAGTCTCTTTCTGTCTTCACATGGTTCGGTTTTGGGTCTTTGCTAATTAGCATCTACTCTAAAAAGAAGCTTCTCTGATGAGTGTTGAGTGATTCACTCATCTATGGATGTATAGTAATATGTTAGTAAGAATCATTTTATTGCTATGTTTCTTTAGCAGAATGATAATAGTTGATTGCCTCCGAGTATCTATGATCTGTCTAGTCTCAGGTTCTGAGCCATATTAACTGTGTCAGGTATGTGTTCCATCCCACAGAGGAGGCCTTAAATCCAATTTTAAAATGTGTTTGATTACTCCCATAACAATTGTGCCACCATTTCACCAGTATATCTTGTAGGTACGTCACTGTTTTAGGTTGCAAGATTTGTTGCTGGGTGACAGTGATGACTAGTTTTCTTTCTTGGTAGCATGCATCACTCAACTTCAGAATAATTAATGCTAGTCAGCAGGGGTAAAGCCCACGTTTGCATGCTTGATGACGTAAGTGGCATGTCTAGTAATAGGGCCTTACCATCAAGTTGTGGTTCTATGTTTATTGGTTAATAAAGAAGCTGCTTTCAGCCAATGACTTAAGAGAGTAAAGCCAGGCTGAAAGAGAGATATATATAGAGAGAGAAAGAGTAGGGCGGAGTCAGGGAGAAGCCATGTGGTTGCCCACAGGAGACAGACGCCTCCACTGGAGCCTATCTGAATCTTTCCGGTAAGCCACAACCATGTAGCGATACACAGATTAATAAAAATGGATTAGTTTAAGATACGAGTTAGCCAAAAATACACTTAAGCTATTGGCCAAACAGTATTGCAATTGATACAGATTCACGTATGATTATTTTGGGAGTCTGGATGGCCGGAAAATGAACAGCCTTCCCCAACATAGTCTGATTCTAGCAACAAAGAAAAAAGATATATGGAGAGTCATAAGTGGTATATATTAAAATTTTGAAAACACTTTTATGCCAACTATTATGGTATATGCTCATAATTCCAGCAGTCAGAAGACAGAAACAGGAGGATTACAAATTCAGTACCAGCTTGGAGAACTTGGCAAGGTACTCTTGAAGAAAACGACACATCCAAACCCTTTTGGAGCTGGCACTAAGTGACATGGATCATCTTTGATAGCAGTAAATGTGGAAGAACAAAGTCCCAGTCTCCAAGTGATTATCTCTTTAAGCTCCAGGAGCACTGCCAATGTCACTGATTACCATGAAATGCTTCTTCAAGAGGGAGGATTCATTTACCCATCTATCCACCAAGCGAGCAGAGACAGGAAGCATCACTGGATCAAAATGCTTTACACATTAGCAATAATTACAAAATTTGCTTTCATTAGAGATTAAAGGCATTGATGATTTTAAGTCATGAAAACTAATTAAATGTACACAATGGAATTAATGTAAAGTGCCAAGAATATTAGCAAGCAATGACAATTAAAAAGATGAAATGAACCAAAGATCAATAGAGTCTTTTGTTTCTTCCCATCACTTAGTAAGTAAGTTTGTAATTGACCCTAAACCACAGTAAAAACAGAACCAGCCACCTGCGCAGAGTTCCTGGCTTCTATCAAGATGATTCACAATTCCCGAAGCTAGTTAAAAAGTAAATAAAATAAAATCAGCTTCCAGTGACTGCAGACTGGTCTGGGAAGTTGGCAGGGTTAAGGTAATCGGAGCAAGTTCTTCAGGGCAAGGACCCACGTACGTAAGGCTCCAACTGGAACAAACAGACCAAGGGGATTCCTGATCCTGGAAATCAACTATGTATAGAAGTTCTTCACCAGTTTCAGCATCCAAAAGCTGCTGCGACTGCGTGGCTCCAGGGGTCAGACTCCATCTCAAGCTGGCAGTGGAATTTGGCAGTGTCTTTCATTACAGTACTTGTGGTTTGAATGAGAATTACTCTTTTGGCCATCTGTTTGGGTCTTAGTTCCAGAGAAACACTAGGAATGGCATGAACCTCTGGTAACCTCCAGTGATACACCTCCTCTAACAAGGCCACACATCTCTCTCCAAACAGTCCCACTGTGGTCCTCGCACAGAGTGGGAGGCTTTGCTTTAATGGTGCTAACTTCTAACCATTATAGCCTCTTCCAGCAAGTGACGTGACTGTAATCTCCAACTTGTCTAGTGCACTTTTCTTTCCAAATCACACATTTTTTTTTTACTTCTTTCTGCCCCACTTGCTGTTCTTTTTCAGTGTGGATCTGCATAAGAATAATCACTAAAAAGAATGTCACACGTTTAATGTTATACCGACCTGAAATTTCCTCTATATTAATCAGTCTTTTACTTTTAAATTCAGCTTCATGTAAATTCTCAGGATATAGGCAGAATTCAGTGAGATTCTTTACCAAAGTATCACACGAATGAATAACTTCTAGCCCTGTTGCTAATAGGGTCTTTATTTCTTTCTGAAACTTTATGATTCAGACATAAGTGATGTCTGATCATATCATATGATGCAGACAGCCACTCTCTGCATTACTCTCAGCATATCTGCCTTCTAATATTCCAAAAAAAAAATGACCCGTTAAATTCTATGTATAGCATTCAGTAGCTTTTCTTTTCTTTTCTTTTTTTTTTTTTTTGCCCCAAGTTTAGGTTGAACTTTTCAAAGGGATAACCCCACTTTCTCGGTACCAACTATGTATTAGTTATCTGTCCGTTGTTGTGATAAGATACCCTGATAAGAAACAATAAGAGGAGAGTTTATTTGGCTTACAGTTCCAGAGAGATAGAGTCCATCCTAGCTGGAAAGGTATGGCATCATGAGCCTGGACTAACTATCAGGAAACAGAGCGATCACATTTCATCTGCTCACAGGAATGTGAGAGAGATCCAGAGACGGGGGATGAGAAGGAAAGGGAGGGAAAGAGAGATGGGGAGGGAGAAACAGAGGGAGAGAGGAAAGGAGAGAGAGGGAGGTAGAGATAGTTTTTTCATAGGTTGGTTAAATTTTTAGATTGCATGATGCTACTCCACCCATATAAAATAAATAACAAATGGAAAAGAGAACACAGTGGTATTAATAGGAGAATTTCACTGATTCACTGAAAGAAATGGCTCAGAGTGGAGGTGGGACATTCATGCAGCTATGGCTGTGACTGATGTTCAGCTGCTTTTCTTAAGAACTGGCGGAAGCACCTAAGGAGACAATAGTGGCTACCCATGGCGGCTCTTCAGTCCCTTAAGCATTGTTTCTGACTTCCAGAAAAAAAAAATTCTCAAGTACATTTCAGATGTGAATACTCCCACAGATATAATAAAATGTTCTACCTTTTTATTCTGGAAAAAAATGTACCTTATAACTTGAGGTAAGTCTTGAACATTTTATTTTCTATGTTTAAGAATTCATTGATTGAATTTATTTATTTAATCAGTGTACAAAATGATAATGAAGATTCTCGTTTTTGGGCATTCTTCCTCAAAATTGTTAGGTTTTAGCTCAATAGCAGGCTTTTCCGCTTCATACGTATCTTCTAGTTTGTAAAATACAAGAATCTCTTTATTGGTTGAAAAATTCTGAAAGAGAAACCTCTCTGGGTTATCAAGAGGAGCAAAAACTTAGTGATTATGTCTCTGTGCACAAAACTTTGAAGGAAATTTCTGATTTCATGATAGGTTGGAAGTCTTTTTAATTCTATAGTTTGGATATGTGACTAAATTGAGCCCCAGGGTCTTGCTCTGGCTGCTGATTTCATGCACAGTCTTCATGGACACAATCTTTTCAGCCTTTAAGGAAGGATTTTGGCATCACCATGAAAGTGAAGGCTTTTCTTGAGTGAAACATCTCATTATGGAGATTTAAAAATTGTTTCTGTTCCTGAGGGTTTTTTTGTGCGTCGCTAGTATCTCAAGGCTTCCTGTCAGCTGGGATTTTGACTGTATCACCTCCATCTTCATTCTCTCAAAGCAGTTCTTTAGCTAGTAGTAGAAAAGCATCCTCTACCCCTTTGTTCATTGTCAGTCCACAAAGTCAAGGGATACGTTGAAGAGAGAAGGCTATCTTCCATGGTAGCGGATTATTGTAAAAATATCTTTGTATATGGCACTATTTCACTATTAAATTTGGATATTGCTTTGCTCCTGGACACCACCCACATCTGTTTTTCAAACTTACAAAATAAAAATTAAATGGTGACTGTTTTTCCAAATGGCCTAACTTTGCCACTACCAGGGAAAACTTGGTAGGGATATGACCCTAAGACAGCAGGTCCTGCAGGCACGGAGGCTCTTTCCTGTCGTCATGCTGAACATGTAGCTATCAGTCTTCAGGACAGACGTGCACACACTACAACCTCAGTGGGTCATTGGCAAAGTGCAGAGAGGTTTTGAAAAGCAAAACTAAGCAAAGAATTGAACCAAGTAAAAACATGTCCTCTATTCTACAAGATAAAACTTGCCATTTAGAAAAACATATTGCCAAAGGGGTAAACTAAAGGTGAAAAGAAAACCCAGCTGGGGCTATCTTCCAGCAATTTTCATTTACTGGTAAAGTGGACCCCTTTTTGCCCTCAAGTGCTTCTTTTTTAAGCAGTCTGTTGAACCATTGGGTGTCAGTAGTCAAGTTAGATCAAGCAATGTAGCCCTATGCAAACACATTTATCAGTTCCACAGTGGGAAAACCCTGTGAGGTATAGAGTCAAAACAACCCAGATCTGTTATGGCTCTGTCCTCAATGACACACGTGAATTGAGCCAGCTCAGTTAGCTGGGCTATAACTCGATTACCTGCAAAAGGAAATGAGTGTTGATGTGCGTGGTGTCAGATGAAATGGGCCAATATGTATGGGAAGCACCCAGCACTTAGTGAGTGATTAGTGCCTCTAGCTCCACACCTACAGTTTACCCATCGCAGTTCTCTTGGCTGCCGGCAAAGTGCACTGCTAATTTCTAGAACCCCACCCTTCATTTACCACTGTCTTCCTACAGTCTCTTCTGCCTGTGCATTCCTCAGCCTAAGGCACAGCTTTGGAGTCTGGACAAAGCTTCTCTCCCTGAACAAACTCTAACCAGGCTCCTCTGAGCTAAGCAGGTGCATCAGCGTCTGTGAACTTGACCCTCTTACCTTCCTCAAATTCTGACCCAGTGGCTCGTTTCCACTATGCTCAGATGACGTCTGATTACAGTGGCCCATCTTCAGCAAGGATACAAAATTCTCCTCACACTTGAGGCTTTCCTTGAATAAGTTTTTTTACTCACGGTTTGTCCCTTACTCCAACCATTAGCTATAAAATTTACAAATTTATCATTATGTTTCAAGTCCACCCGAATTTTTGTTCCTGCAAAAACTGAATAAGCAGCCTCTCCATGATAACACTTATTCTAACAAACTCTGCACCACCACCGTCTACTACTAAGAATCAGAAAGAATAACTCTATAATAATATCCAGCATGCCATACACACTAGCTTGTTTATAAATTAATCAGATCAACATTAAACAAAAAATTATGAAAATAATAACTTTTTTAGAATTTCAATTACCCACTATCAAATGTTGTGTGAAAATATTCAATGAAAAATTCTACATATAGGCCTGGACAGGTGCTTCAGTTGTTAAGAGAGTTGAGGCTCTTACAGAAGACCTGAGTCTGGCTCTTAGCACCCATGTCAAGTGGATCAAAACTCCCTGTATCTCCAGCTCCTCAGGCCTCTTCTGGCCTTAGCACGCACTTGTACACACAGGATATATATCCCATACACACACACACACACACACACACACACACACACACACACACGTACGCATGCACACACACACATTCACACACACAAATAAAAATAAAAGTATAAAAACACTTGAAATAAACAATTGTTAAATTATAAATAATTGATTATATGATATCACAATGATGTTTTACTGTTAATGATAATCTAAAACTGTCTCCTTTAATTTGTAAATGGAATCATCATAGGTATATGTGAATAGGAAAATCTCCATAGTGATGAGAGTCTGTACTATCTGTGGTCTTAAACATCCACTGATGTTGCAAGGAGGCTGCTTGTTCATCCAGGCCGCCCAGCTAGCTTAGCTCCAAAATAACCACACAGAAACTGTATTAACTAAATCACTGCTTGGCCCATTAGTTCTAGTTTCTTATTGGCTGATTCTTACATCTAAATTTAACCCACTTCTATTAATCTGTGTATCACCACATGGCAGTGGTTTACCGGATAAAATTCCCAGTGTCTGTCTCTGGCGGATCCATGGAACACACCCCTCTCTGTGTGTTAGGCTAGGGGTGACTGAAGTTCAGAATTTGGTATGTGATTCTCATACAAAAACGTAATAATCTTGCTTACAGCTCAGAATGTCTGATAATGTCCTGAGAGTCACAGGTCAACCAAATAAATGTCCCTATTCCCTTGGCTTTTGGCTTGCCAGTTGTGGTGTGGTTGAGTGCTAATATACATAACCTTGTGTACTGCTTTCTAGCAAAGAAAATATAACTTTAACTTTTTTCATAGCAAATTGGGGGGAAATCCCAATCTATCTCCTTGAAGGCTTCAAAAAGATTTAATTTAGCTTAAAATGGTAATTAAATTCATTGATTTATTTAGATTAATGCACAGAACAGAGTTTTTAGATTAGCTTTGGCTAGTCAAGGGAATGCAAACAAACAAAAAAAATGAGACCCAAAGGAAGAAATTAGCCATTTACAAAGTACATATATTTTAAATAATTTTATACCAATGTATGTATCTAGTGTGTGTGTGTGTGTGTGTGTGTGTGTGTGTGCATGCGCGTGTGCACTCATGTAGAGGACAGACGTCATAGGACAACTTTGTGAAGTCAGTTTTCTCTTTCCACCTTTACGTGGGTTCCAGAAATTGAATACATATTAGACTTGTGTGACAAGTGTCTTCACCCACTGAGCCATCCTTTTTTATTATTCATCATGTTTCATTTATTTTACCTACCAATCACAGTTTCCACTCCCTCCTCTACTCCTGCTCCCTCCCCCTTTCTCCATTGAACACTTTCCCTATGCACTCCTCCTCTGTCTCCTTTCAGATGGGGTAAGGCCTCCCATGGGAATCAGCAAAGCATGGCATATCAAGCTCCCTGCACCCCTGCTGCATCAAGACTCAACAAGGCATCCCACCATAGGCAATAGGTTCCAAAGAATCAGCTCATGCATCAAGGACAGGTCCCAGTCCCACTGCTAGAGGCCCACAAAAGAGAAAACGACATGATTGTCATCCAGATGCAGGGGCCCACAAAAGAGCAAACTACACAACTGTCACCCAGATGCAGAGGGCTTAGGTCAGTCCCATGCCAGCTCCCTAGCTGTCCATCTAGAGTATACAAGTTCCCATAAGCTCAGGTCAGCTGTCTCTGTGAGTTTCCTAGTCATGATCTTGCCCCAACCCTCCCTGCTTCCGTGCTCATAAGATCCCTCCACCTTCTCATCAACTGGACTCCCAGAGCTCAAGCCAGTGCTTGGCTTTGGATCTCTGCATGAACCATCTAGCGTGCACTCCACCAACATTTTTGAAAATATTATTCCTCCGGAATCCCTGCTCAAATATATTCAGAGTAAAGTAAAGACCTTAATTTATTAGCACAACATTTATCCTCACCTCATTTCATACTAATTATGTGCTAACACCCTGAAAATCTCTAATTTGTACTGTTTCCAGAAATATGTGATAAATAGCACCTTTTCTGCCAGCCAGCAGGAATCCTACAGACGCATTTCTATGTGTGAGAACATGTTATTGCTCAATACTTTCTGGGGCTAGAGAAGGTAAGATCAGGGATGCATATACAGGCAGTGGATGGAAAATGTGACTGATAAAAGAATGGGGCAGGGTAAGGATATGGCTCAGTGGGCAAAGCACATGCGTAAATGTAAGGATCCATGTCCAGATATCTAGAACTCACAGAAGGCTACGTGCAGTAGCATGTGTCTTTATTCCCAGTGTTTGCATAGTTAGATAGGGCAAAGACAAGAGGATCCTCATAGGCTCATGCAACAGCAAGCCTGGTTTACACAGCAGCGAGCAACAAAAGAGAGCTCATCTCAAACAAGCAGGGAGGTGAAAACTGACACCCAAGCCTGTCTTCTGACTTTTATCTGTATACCTGAGCGCACGCACACACACACACACATACACACACACACACACACACACACACACACACTCTCTCTCTCTCTCTTTAGAGAGGACTTCATTAAATTCAGAAGCTTCTGCACAGCAAAGGAAGCAACTGAGTAAAGACACAGCCTGAAGAGTAGGAGAAAAGTGTTTTCTAACTGCACATTTCGCAGAGTATTCATATATAGACTATAAAAAGAACCAGGGAAGCTAAATAACAAAGAAATAAAAGAATCTAATAAATAATGGACTAATGAAATGAGCAAAGTTTCCAACAGCTGTAGTAGAGATGGCCAATAAATGTATAAAAGTTCATCATAATTAAGGTAGTGGATAGCAAATTAAAGCTACATTGAAAGTTTATCTCACCTGTGTCAGAATCTAAGCTATTAGGAATCCAGGTAGCAACAAGACTCAAAAAATAAAGGAAAATTGAAACAGCACTCTTACATCTTAAATTAACCCATTTCTATTAATCTATGAATCACCAAAAGGCTGTGGCCTACTGGTAAAATTACAGCATTTTTCTCCTTGGTAGCTGCATGACGTCTCACTGACTCTGCTTTCTTTCTCTCTGCATTTAGTTTAGTTTTCCTGCCTAGCTCTGTTCTGCCCTGTCATAAACTGAAGCAGTTTAACCAATTGTAATAAAGCATACTCATAATAAACAAAAGGGGATCCACATCATAGAGGTGAGAAGGAAAAACAATTCAGTAGATTCAAAGAAAACTCAGAGAATCATAAGGACTCTTTTTGTTAGGGTTACTAATGTTGTGAAGAGACACCATGACTATGGCAACCCTTATAAAGAAAACATTTAATTGAGGGTGACTAGCTTACAGTTCAGAGGTTCGGCATTATGATCATGAAGGGGAACATTGCAGCATGCAGGCAGACATGGTGCTGAGCTATGTTTTACAGGCAACAGGAAGTTGACTGACACCTTGGGTGGTATTCTGAGTATACGAAACTTCAAAGCCCACCACCACAGTGACACACTTTCTCCAACAAGTTCATAACCACTCCAACAAAGCCACACCTCCTAATAGTGCCCTTCCCTATAAGATCATGAGATTATGGGGACCAATTTCATTCAAACTACCACAGGATGTAGCTTAAAATTTTTATATTCCACTGAATTAGAAAATCTAAAAAAATGAGTAAATTTCTAGATACATATGACTTATCAAAGTTGAAACAAAAGGAAGTAAATCATTTAAATAGATCCATAATAGCCAATAGATAGAAGAAGTAGCTAATGATTTCCCATGTAGGTTATATGTGATAGAACACACCTTTGATCCCAGTACTCAGGAGGCAGAGGAAGTGAATCTTCATTAGTCTGAGGCCCATGTGGTCTATGTAGAGAGTTCCTGGACAGCCAGGCCTACATAGTGAGATTATGTCTCAGTCAGACATAATAAAAAATATCCAAGGTTAGATGGATTCAGCAAAAAAAAAATTCCACTAAATATTGAAAGAAGAATGAGCATCCCTCAAATTACTGCAAGAAACAGAAAAAGGAGAAACATTTTCAAACACTTTCTATTGCTGTGCTACCAAAACCAGATGAATGGAGTCAAACTCAGACAAATATTGTTACAAAAGTTCTCAATAGAATACTTGCAAACCAAATTAAGAACATATCCAAAAATATTGTACATCAGAAGTACTCTAGGGATGTAGGTACAGTTTAATGGTTTGATATATGTAAATCATTAATTATATTTCACCACATAAATGGTCTCAAGGTTTAAAATCATAGAATCATTTCAATAGACAGAGAAAAGAAACTTTGACAAAATCTGGCATCCCTTCATGATATGGAGGGGACATATCTCAGTATAATAAAACTATCTAAGACAAACCAACAGGCATCATCATATTAAATGGAGACAAACTTGAAGCCTTCCCACTAAGATCAGGAATAAGACAAGGACATCAGGGACTAGTGGGCAGGAAAAAAAAAAAGGAAAAATGACAGAGGCATTCCTATTTAAAATAGTGCCTGAAGTCCGGCTTAGAGAAATAAGATTTCAGAAGTGGAAATAAAAGGGATACAGATATGAAAGAAAGATGCCAAAGTACACATATTTGCAGGTGATTTATACATGGGAGACCACAAACACTCCATGAGAAAATTCCTAGACCTGATGGACTCATTCAGCAAAGTAGTGGGGGTAAAAATTAACATGCTCAAAGAAGTAGTCGTTCTATACACCAAAGAAATACCATTGAGATGGAAATCAAGGAAATAATAACATTCACAGTGACTCCCAAAATACCTTAGAATAGACCTAACTAAAGAAGTGAAGGAAGGACCTCTAAACTAAAATCCCTAAATACCCGAGAAAAATGAAGAAATCAGGAGATGAGGAGACCTCCCATGCTCATGGAATGGCACGTTTTATACTGCAAAAATGGACATCCTACCAAAAGCAATCTATAGGTTCAATGTAATGTCCCTCAAAACCTCAGTGCTATTCTTCACAGCAAATTAAAAAGAAATCCTTAAAAATTCAAGTATGTAACCAATATAATAAAATAAAAGAGGTTATCAATTTGAGATGGGGGCACATGGGAAGGGTTTGAGGGAGGGTGACTGGAAGGGACTGGAGGAAAAAAATAGAAGGGGAAATACAGTAAATCTATTTCAATTAAATATTTTAAAAATAAAATTTCAAAAGTCATATGGTGTGCTGGAGAAATGAATGATTCAGAGGTTAAGAACACTGGCTGCTCTTTAAGAGGTCCTGAGTTCAATTCCCAGCAACCACATGGTGGTTTCAATCATCTATATCGAGACCTGGTACACTCTTCTGACCTGCAAGTGTACATGCAGGCAGAATACTGTAAACATAATGAATAAGTAAGTCTTAAAAAATATTCATATGGAAGCACAAAAGAGCTGGGATAGCTGAAACTATTCCAGCAATAAAAACACTGCTGGATGTATCACCATTCCTGATTTCAAGTTATTTACAGAGTTATAGTAGCGAAAACTGCATAGTACTGGCACCATAACAGGCACATAAATTGGTGAACTAGAATAGAGGTCTCAGCTCAGGCAAGAACAGTCATCCAAGTTTTGTCAAAGATACCAAAATAATACTAAAGAAAAATGCAGCAGCTATAACCACTGGTGCTGGAAAAACTACTCTATACATGCAGAAGAATGATACCTGGTTCTCTCATCTTGTACACAAATCAATGCCAAAGGGATCAAAGATTTCAGTCTTAGAGCTGAAACTCTGAAGTATCAAAAGAAAGGGCAGGGAGTGCACAGCAGGATAAAGGCTCAGGCAAAGACTTGCTGGAACGGGACCTTGGAAGGACAATAATCTACAAGTAGGACCTCAGGAACTTTAAAAGGCTCTTTACTGAAAAGAAAAATGTTAATTGACTGAAGAAGCAAGTTACATAATGTCAAAAAATTCTGACAGCTCTCTATTTGACAGTGGATTAGTGTCGAGAATATACAAAGAACTCAAAACCTAAACATCAAGAAATAGGCAACTCAATTTAAAGACAGGATATAGATCTGAACAGAGTCACAAAAAGAAGAAATAGAAATATCTAAGAAATATTTGAAGAAGTAATTAGCATTCTTAACAATCGGGTAGATGCAAATTAAACTACTTTGAGCTCTCATCTCACCTTACACAGAATGGCTGAGAATAAGAAAAAAAAAAGACATGAAATGCTAGCAGGGATGCTGGGAAAAAAGATTCCTCATTTACTGTTGATCAAGTGCAATGGGTGCAGTCACTAAAGAAATCTGAGTGGCGGTTCCTTAAAACGTTAGAAGCAAATATACCATATGACCCATCTATACCCTATATATCCAAAGTACTTGATGTCCATCATGAAGGTACTTGCTCATTCATATTTATAGTTGTTCTGTTCAGAAAAGCTAGAAAACAACCTATATGACCATCAACTAATAAATGGCTAGAGAATGAGGCATGTCTACTCAAGGGGATGTTGTGTGATATGTAAATAAATATGAAAAATGCAGGTAAATGAAATGAACTGGAACAAATAGCACTGTGACATAATGCAGACCCAGAAAGCAAAACACTACATGCCCTTACTTGTCGATCCTAGCAAAGAACCTTTTAGTTTTGTTTTTAATTTAGAGTCCCTGCAGAAAAGAAGGGCACCACAGGCAAGAATGGTCTTAAGGGACGAGGAGTAGCAGGAATAGTAGAACACGGGTACTAACACAGGGGAAAGGGTGGGGCAGGGGAGCTGTGGAGAGGGGGATGATTAACACTGATGATTGAAAAGGTCATATGGAAACCACTATTTTATAAGATGTACATGTACATATAAAACAGTTTAGCTGGCTGGCCAGACGGCTCAGCTAGTAAAGACAACTGCCTCAAAGCCTGGTAACCTTTGATTCCTGGATCCCAGGTGGTGAAAGAAACAGGCTCTCACAAAATATTCTGCTACCTTCACAACTCTTAAGAGTGATGTGTGTGTGTGTGTGTGTGTGTGTTTGAAATGTAAACAAACAAAATAATGGACTCAGCCGAGTAGAAGTTATCCTACACAGAGGCTGTAGACTGTCAAATAAAAACCTCAGTGGCAGGTATGGGATACCTATACAGAAGCTGTTGGTCAGGATTGTCCTAGAGGTCTCTCCGAGTAATAAAAGATATTGCAACTGCTCTTTGTTGTCCACTAGAACTTGACCTATAACTGAAAGTAATAGGATGTTGTAGGGAGGCTGCTTATTCGTTTCCCGGCATCCCAGACTCACAAAGTAACCACACAGAAACTATATTATTTAAATCACTGCTTGGCCCATTAGCTCTAGCTTCTTATTGGCTAACTCTTACATTTTAATTTACCCCACCCCCATTAATCTGTGCATCATCTCAAGGTCATGGCCTACCAGCAAAATTTCAGCGTTGTCTGTCTCCAGAGGAGACTCCATGGCTTCACCCCAACTCCACCTCCTTTCTCCCAGCATTCAGCTTAATTTTCCTCACCTAAGTTCTACCTTGCTATAGACCAAGCCAGTTTTTTTTTATTAATTAACCAATAAAAACAACACATAGACAGAAGGAACTCCCACACCAATAGGACTTTAGGAAATCAAATTGGTACTGATGAGGAGGCTTCTTCCATGCTGGCTAGCTTTCAGAGTATTGAAAGGTGCTATGTAGGCAGTTTGAAGAAAAACAAAACAACAAAAAACACTCATTCACAAATTTTACCCAGCTGTGAATCCTGTGGACTATAAATACGGCTGCAACAGTGAAGCTAATGTTCTGATTACATTTAAGGTGCTCTCCTCTGGAGAAAGCACATATCTGATACTGTAAATCTAACCGTGATTTTGCTAACCGGACACAGTATCAGACCCTTCTCCACACTTGTAGCTCGGTTAATAGATTAGTGCAGCTCTCAGACATCATCAGAGAAGCCTTATGTGTCACAGACAGTGGTCAATGCAGAAACTCAAGGTGCAGAGAATAAATCACAGCGGAGTGCTTAGCCACAAATTAAACATTTATATCACATCTCTCCCATTAAAGTTCAGGCCACCTAAAGGAAGAAGGGACGGGAAGATTTTAAGAGTCTGAGACTCTTTTTGAAACTGCAGCATTTTTTGGATATGACAGGACATCTGTACTCATGAACTCCTAACAGCTGTGGTTGTCAGCATTCTATCGTGGGGTGACAAGATCATAACCCCCAGCCCCAGATGAGGAGTTTACTGACAGGTGATGACTGCTAGAAGAGGAAGAGTCAATTTTCTTTAAGGGAGTGGTCACTGCAAGGTTGACCACATGCCAATGGGTAATCTTGCATACCTGAATATATACAAAGACAGCACACATTGCACACAGTGGGGTATTTAAAAAAAGTACATGAAGTTAAGAAAGGAGTGGAAGACTGGGAGTGGAATCAAGAGCAACAAGAAAGAGGAGTGGAGAGTCAGTACAACCAAATATGTTATATGTGTATATGAAATTCTCAAAGAAGAAATGCATTAAAATAACAACAGTTTAAAATGTTGGCAAGTTTCTCGGTGGAAATACAAAGCAGTTCAGCAGGTCTACTAATAACAGAGCTCAGCAGAGCATAAGAAGCCAGCTTATCAGAGATACTTGCCCATCAATGTTCATCAGTGTTGGCAGTATCACTTCCAACGGTTAAGTTATGGAATCAACCTACATGTCCAGCAACAAAGAAATAGATAAACTATGATTTAAATACACATTGGAATTTTTAGCCATAAAGTCATGTAATTTTCAGAAAAATGAATGAAACTAGAAATAATTGTGTTAAAGCAATTAAGTTAGTCTCAGACAAATAATAAAAATTTTCATTCATTTTCAGGTCCTAGATTTGATCAAGAAACTGTTCTAATGAACAATGCACATTTTTCTGATAAATTAGCATAGGAATAAAATGTCTTTCAAACATACTTTAAAGAAAGTGGAAGAACTAGTTCAATTATAGAAGCCGTTACTGAGGCAGTATGTAATAATTGGATTGCAAATTGCATCTAAATGACAACAAAAGGTTCATTTGAAGCAAGCGGTGCATTTTTAGTCTCAAACACTCAAGAGGATGAGATAGAATTGTTTGGGCTACAGGGAGTCAAGGTCAATCTACAAAATAAGGCAAGATGTAGACTCAAAAAAATCAAACCCCAAAAGCAAGGCTCATTTGGTGAGCATCCAGATAGCAATAAAAATTTAAAGGACTTTAGAAATTACAACAAAATGTTTCTTTGTAGACATAGTAATATATTTTGATGTGATAAATTAGTATCTAATATTAAATTAGAACAAAAATTATAATAGCATGTTATAATTAACAAGTCCAAAAGTGTTAAGAAAACTTTTCAGATATAAATAATGACCGCTATAAAGGCTAATTTATGCTTCATCTTCACACAGGCTAGAATTATTTGGCAAGAGAATACCTCAATTAATAAATGAACTCACCAGATTGGCCTGTGGGACATTTTAAAATTAGTGATGGATATGGAAGAGGGCAGTACATTGTGGGTACTGCTACTCCTGGGTAGGTGATCTTGCAGGGGGGTGGTAAGAAGAAAGAAGGCTAAGCAAGTCATGGGGTATAAGCCAGTAACCAGGACTCTTCCATAGCCTCTGCATCAGTTTTTGCTTCAGGGTTCCTGGCCTGAGTTCCTGAATAATGGCCTACAAGTTGTAAGATCAAATAAACTCTTTCTTCCACAAGGTGCTTTAGGTCATAATGTTTATCTCATCAATAGTAGCTCTAATTTTCTTAGTTACTCTTCCATTGGTGTGAAGAACTGTCATGACCAAGGCAACTCTTAAGAAAAACATTTAATTGGGTACTTCTTTAACGTTTCAAAGGGTTAGTCCATGGTTATTATGGCAGGAAGCAGACAGGCAATGGGCTAGAGATATCTTTACATCATGATCCATAGGCAACAAGGAGAGAGAGAGAGAGAGAGAGAGAGAGAGAGAGAGAGAGACTGGTCCTGGCATGGGCTTTTGAAACCCCAAAATCCACCCCAAGTGACACGTCTATTTCAACAATGCCAAACCTCCAACTGGGGTGTTTCTGTGACAGTATTATTCATGTGTTTTTGACAGGCTTCTTATAGCATTTGCACCTTGGACTGGTAAAGTAATTGAGGACTTAGAGCTCAGTGGACTGTTCTGTGAGAACTTGGAAGAAAACAATGCTGAGAGTAGTGTAGACAAATAGAGATTTGGCTTGTGAAATTTCAAAGAGAAGTAGGCTGTATCAAGACTTTTCTAGTGATATTTTGAGTTAAGACGCCTAAAGTAATATTTCTGCTTTGCTGGGATGATTGGTGCTGGCTAGCTGGAACTGGGAGATTAGCAGTAACTAAGAGGAGGCCAGTATCATTGAAGCAACATCTAGAAATATTTCCTCAGGGTTACCACAATAGAAGCTGTGGACCAGAGTGGGCCAAGGCTTTACTTTGTGTTGACAGATGAGCTTGGTAATTTCCCAAGTGGCACTGGTTTTGAGGGCATGAAGGCATCATGGAGAGAAGCTGAGAGGTAAGATCACAAAGACCAGGAATGGTCTTTGGTGGAAGTGGAGCCCGAGGAGGATTAAAGGGGTCGTGGAGAGAAGATGAAGTTTGTCATGATTTGACAAGGTCAGAGTCAATTAAGAGATTCAAGGAGAGGCTATTGTGGAAGGTGAAGCCATCTTTCAGTGGTGACACCAGCATTTTTTTTAGAAATATTTTTAATTGAGCTATATATTTTTCTCTGCTTCCCACCCTTCCTCCCCCCTCCCCTTCTAACCTCTCATATGATCCCCATACTCCCAATTTACTCAGGAGATTTTGTCTTTTTGTACTTCCCATGTAGATTCGATCCATGTATGTCTCTCTTAAGGTCCTCTTTGTTGTCTAGGTTTTCTGGAATTGTGAATTATAGACTTATTTTGCTTTGCTTTGTATCTAAAAGCCACTTATCAGTGAGTACATATTATACTTTCTTTTTGGGTCTGAATTACCTCTCTCAATATCATGTTTATTAGATTCATTTTCCTGCAAATTTCAAGATGTCATTTTCTTTTCCCTCTGTGTAGTACTCCATTGTGTAAATGTACCACATCTTCTTTATCCATTCTTCAGTAGAGGGGCACTTAGGTTGTTTCCAGGTTCTGGCTATGACAAACAAATCTTCAATGAACATAGCTGAGCAGATGTCCTTGTGGTATGATTGAGCATCCTTTGGGTATATACCCAAAAGTGGTATTGCTTGGTCTTGAGGTAGGTTGTTTCCTAATTTTCTGAGAAACCGCCATACTGATTTCCAAAGTGGCTGTACCAGTTTGCACTCCCACCAGCAATGCAGGAGTGTTCCCTTTACCCCACATCCTCTCCAATATAATTTGTCATCAATGATTCTGATCTTGGCTATTCTTACATATGTAAGATGGAATCTCAGAGTTTTGATTTGCTGTTCTCTGATGACTAAGGACGTTGAACATTTCCTTAAGTGTTCTTCAGTCATTTTAGATTCATCTGTTGAGAGTTTTCTGTTCATGTTTGTGCCCCATTTTTTATTGGATTATTTGTTCTTTTGAGGACCAGTTTCTTGAGTTCTTTACATATTTTGGAGATCAGTCCTCTGTCTGATGTGGGCTTGGTGAAGATCTTTTCCCATTCTGTAGGTTGTCGTTTTGTCTTGACTCTGTGCTTTGCTTTACATAAGCTTCTCAGTTTCAGGATGTCCCATTTATTAATTGTTTCTCTCAGTGTCTGTGCTACTGGGGTTATATTAAGGAAGCAGTCTCCTTTGCCAAAGTGTTCAAGTGTACTTCTCACTTTCTCTTCTATGAAGTTCAGTGTGTTTGGTTTCCTGTTGAGGTCTTTGATCCATTTTGACTTGAGTTTTGTAGTTGGGGATAGATATGGATCTATTTTCTTTCTTCTACATGTTGATATCCAGTTATGCCGGCACCATTTGTTGAGTATGCTTTCTTTTATCCATTTTATATTTTTGTTTCTTTGTGTTTGTTTGCTAGCTATGCTTTGTTTTGATTATTTTAAATTTTCTTTTTGGGGTGCTTCAGGGATGTGGAAAGGATATGGGAGGACTAGGAGTTGAGTGGAAATGGGTACATGATATGAAACTCCCAAAGAATCAAAAAAGAAAATAAGTTAATAAAAAATGTCTGGGTAGAAAATGTTGTATAAACTATATTATAATAAATAAAATGTGAATCATTTTTCTTTCTAAACACACATGGAGAAATGGAGAGGGAGCAAAAGGCCAGTTGCCTTGGTTGGGACAGAGTTTTCCTTCTGCATTTTTTGTCCTATTAATGTGCTCACCTGTTTAAATGATTAGCTTATGAAACCAACATAGGGGAACTCAAAGGAGTTGTTGTGTTCCTATATAGGAGAAGAAGTGAAGTTCTTATGGGTATTTTTCAGTCCATGACTGTGTCAAAGTTTCCAGAGGAAAAAGCATATAAAATGACTAATATCATCAATAAATAACAGTTTATTCCTTAAAATTACTAATAATACTGAAAACCATTTTGTTTTGGTGAGATTTGTTTTCAAACAACAAATGTGTTTTGTTTCAGTGTTGGGTTAGTGTTAGGGGAATGAACTATGGGCCTTGTGGAGGCTTGAAATGCTACCACTGAGCTACATGTGCAAGTCCCAAAGCATGGGTGCATTTATTATCAGATTACCCAGTAGTCATACTGTACTTTTGCCTGGAGAAGAAACTACCAGGTCCCCAGGAGCAAAGTCTGAAAGGATCTGAGTGATACTTTGCTGCCTCAGCCTCTGTGTGTTCATGACCATCAATCATTCTCTAGGCTAGGGGTTTTAAGTGAATTTGGTGCCCTGTGAACTGCACCATCAATCCCAAAATTATTTAGGCCTACATCATACTCTCTCCCTTTCTACCTTAAGGGACTCAAATTGTTTTGGATTCTGTAAATGATTGTTTCCAGCAAAACAGGTGTTTAGAAACCAACTTAACAGAATTGAGGGACAACTATAGGTTATGAGCAAGCAAGCAAGCAAGGATTATAGAAATATTCAAGCCTTAGATAATGGTGATGATTACATTCTGTAAATATACTAACAGTCCCTGAATTACACACTTTAAGAGCATCAATTTCATATTGGGTAATTTATACCTTAGCAGTACCCACAAATTAAACTGGCTTAAACTTGATTATGGAAAATAGAAAGTCAGGAGAGCTTTCCTTTAAAATGACAGACTGCTTCAACTCTCAATGGGGACATCTACTTTCCTTTCGAATACCATGCAATGGAAACAGGATAATTTTAAAGGAAATAAGAGCCCACAGAGAAAGAGAACACCACCAGTGAAGTCAGAGTCTGCAGGTGAAAAACACATAGACAGCTCTGTACATGCAACACGTATTCATATACTTTTATGGAATAACTATACTTCTCTTCCCGAGCTTAGATAACCTCATCCCATACTCTGAACTGTGTCAACGGGTCAAATGTCATTACAATGAGATTAAAAATGTATATGTGTACTCAGCAAAGAACATATCATCTGCTTATCATGATCTAGAAGTTCAGAGGCCCAGGGGTTATAAAAACAATAGGGTTTTTCCAGTCACATGGACCTGCATGGAAGCAGGCCAACTGTCATGCTGTTGCTATGTGCAATGCATTTCTGACCGACTGGTTCCCTGCGGGAGATACATGGATATCAGCCCTTTAATTCTGTTCTGCCTTTAATCTCTACTTAGAAAAAAGTAATCAGCTTCTAGACTTAATTAGCATTGCTTACAAAAAATATAAAATGCACACAAAAATACAAGAAAAGGTTAAACTTGATACTATAATTTTCCATAGATACCATTTTTTGAACAGTTGAAAGTTTTCAAAAGAAAAAGTGATTCTCAATGAGAATTGGCGTGCAGAAAGAGAAATTTTTCATCTATTTTCCACAGGACTCAAACACCCAAGGAACACACCTAATAGCTAATACTTAGCACTTCTCGCACAGGAATTAAATCTGCAAAGCAAGCTCATGAGTTAACTGCAAACAATGCATGTGGCACCAGGGTGGGGGAGAGCTTCCCCAGTGTGGCCACCTCCAACTAGGCTTCTCACATCATCGAGAAAAAAAAAAAAAAAAAAAAACCTCAAGTCACAGGCACAGGTGAGCTCATGGAATTGTATTTCGTTATATCTATGTATTGTAATGATTTAAATGGTCATGTCATTAGGGAGAGCATTTAAAAAAATGCTCTATGTATTTCCAAATTCCGGGGAGCTGAAATTCCCAAGGACTTGAACAGTGTTTGCTCAAAGTCATTAAGGTAATGTGTGTGCAGAAAGGGAGTAACGGGGAGTGAGAAAAGACTAGGGTTCATGTCCCTTGAAGAGACTGACTGACACAGTGAGATTTTTGTCATCTTCTCCAGACTCCACTGGAATGACGTAAATAATGTTTACCAAATGGAAGCACCCAAGGTTACGAAGAGCAGCTGAGAAGATGGAACACGATCACAGAGAAACTGGAAGTAGATATTGATTGGAAGTCTGCTGGCTCAGGAAGATTGCATCCCACACACTCAGCAAGCTTGGTTCTGAGAAGGAAGTGACCTAGAAGTAGCCAAGGAGTTTCGGACACTAGATATTAAAGGCTAGACTGAGGAATGTGGGTGAAAACGTGAACCAATGAAATATCTACAAAGACACAGGGGCCTGTTGGCAAGCACAGCTCTCCTTTGCCTGATGCGAACGATGCGATTGCTAAAGAGGAGAGGGTTTTCACACACTGTCATTTGAAGAAGCCCAGCGACCCTCCTCAGTGGAGTCGATTGGTAAACCCAAGTCTCTGGTGCTAAAATACCTTGAGTAATGAGGCAAAATGAAAAGCCATGGAGGGATGATACTAATAACTGTAAGACAAAATTCATGACAAGATCTTCTTCATATCCTCAGAAGATAATACTAAAATGCTATAAAGAGCAGAGTTTCTGATCTATTTGGAATATATGATCATTGGGGTTATAAAAGATGAAAATTGAAGGTCTGGGGCATCTCAGGGGAAGAGTGTTTGCCTAACAGCACTGTTGGGGTTCAAGCTTCAGCACCACCAAAATTAAAAACAAGCAGCTCTCACACCAGCTCCCCAGAATCCTGAAGCCAGGAACTAGTTTCCGTATGGACTTTTCCTGGGAAGTTTTCCCCAGAACTGTGCCTGACCACACCATCTCCACACACACAGGCCTGGCTTTGGACATTTAGTTCATACACTGGTCTTGCTTGGAGAGTTCCCAATGAATCAAGACTGCCCAAACAGGCCTAGCTCTGTTCACACAGTTGTGTATTTGCCCAGTCTGAGGAAGGCTAGATTCTCACATCAGACACATAAAAGAAGTTAGATGCCCAGGTCACATCGCAAAAACACAATACAAAAGGCAAAGGCCTTACATATCCCTCCAAACCCCTTAGTGCTATAGAAATATCCTCCAATGAGAATAATTTAGATAAAACCACAACACAGAATTTAAAGGAACAACCACACATTCCTTCAAAGAGTTTAGGAGTTTAAAGAAGACACAATTGACCTTTACAGTTACTGTGCATGCTAGTTGTCATAGTTCATGGGAAATACAGCTGGGTAGATGATTGGCTGCTTCTCTCCTTTGAAAGTTAGTGCAGTGCCCTCCGGCACTATGAAAGCCAGTCCCCAGAGAGGAGGCTTTCAGGTAAGCTCAAACTCAGGGGCCTCTTGGCCCTATGTCTGACGTGTGTGATGCGTTCAGCAATAGAGACCTACCTACCTTCTACCACCGTGTGAGGAGGGAAGGGTTGGGTGGTGCTGGCAACAAAAGGCAATAGCAATAGCCTATGTTTGAAGAATCTCTTAGACAGTGATAACTGGCAACATGAATGAAGACTTCTCTTGTTTGCTGTTGGAATTTTGTAAGGTGTTTTTTTGGCTCTTAGAGGAAATACTGTCAGCCCACATGGGAGAATTTCATTTAAACTTTATGTGTATATTTATATGCCAGTTTATATGTATTATAGGTATTTTTGGCTAGATAGTGAATATAATTCTTTATGATCTTTTGAGGTTCCCGAGAGACCAATGTACTCCTCAGGCATTTGTGTCACTTTCTGTTTCTCTGTATGTCCCCTTAGTAGTCAAGGAAGCACGGAATGCTATCAGGACAATTGGTCTTAGACATTAATCTTGTGTACCCTGTAGAGCTTGCAAATTTTAATGTATGTTGGAAACTACAGCCCTATTGATCCTGATAACTGTTATTATATTCTGTCCCTTCATGATGGACTAAGCTAGAAGCTGAAATAAACTCTTTCCTTTCCAAACTGGCTTTTGTCAGGGTGTTTTATCAGAGTAAGAGAAAGAAAACTGGGATGCAGTTTACACACAGACAGGTCTTTGGGTCAATTCCAGTTCACGTGGGATATGGGGAATCCTTTAGTCATAAGTCGGTGTTCCTAGAAACCCCAAACCTGTCTCTTCTGTCATGACAAAACAGCAGGTCTGAGAGGTTCTGCCACTCCTACTAACATCCCAACCCTAGGTGCGAACAGGAAAGATCAGAATTACTGAAGACAGGACTTTTCAAATCACCAAGTTTACCATTATTGTTTTCTGGGATGACTAAAATGTGGCCTCAAAACTCTCTACCTAGTTTATTCTTCTCAAGGGGCAGATCTGATGGTCCTCCCTCCCTCTACAGACCACCACATTGTTCTTCAGTAAACTCAAATCTTATTGCCAGCATTGACTCATTTATTGCACTGTATGACTCAGAAGCTCCGTTCTTCTCATGTTTTCTTCTTAGCACCTTTACTCACTTTCCTTTAAGACTCCATTTCCAGTTTTTGTCTGGAATCATGATACAGTGTTGGGGAATGCAGAGTGGTGATGGCTGAATGACACCATGTATTTTCATGCCACTGACTTGCGAATTTAACAGCCGGTCACATGCTACATTTTATGTCAGGGATTGGTCACAACTTTATACAATCCCAGTGCTAATCAATTATGATACAGGTCCTTTGGCCCATGCCTTGAATGTCATCTGGGTTTCTAGACACTCTGTCTGCATCCATCAAATTCTCACCAACCACCTTACACAGAACTTCCTGAAGCCTTCCATTACATGGCTTCTTTTTTAAAAAAAAAATTAAGTAGTCATTGATAGATACAATCACATCCTAATGTGCTATATGATATATATAGTAAGGCTATACTATCCAGTACCAACCAACCTTTTAATAATCTCTCTTGCTAATCTACATCTATGTATATTTTATTATGTACACTGTATTAGACACTTCTGCTTGGTTTTGCATGTGCCCTTTCCTTGTCTGAAACAACTTCCTCTCCATCCAAACTGATTTCATGTACTCCACTCTCACTTTTCCACAGTGTTCTCTGAGAACCATAGTCTAGGCTGGCTCTCTCTTCTCCTTTTTGGCTCGTCACTGATTGTGTATGTTTTTACCTTTCATTCAAATCCATTGTAGAATATAGTATATGTATAAAATATATTTTTTATCCATTCTGTTTTCTCAAACTGTATACATCTTAAATTTAGGATGTTTAATCTTTGTGTTAGGCAGAAAGTACCCAAATATTGACAAACTGTTTGCACTGAAGTCATCAAATAACAAAATTCAGTTATAAGGTAAAAATAATTACTTTCCTGATACTGTTTGTATCTAGACTGGCATGACGGTAGTCAACTCTACAAATAACTGCTCTGATCACCCCAGAACAACTCTTTGCTATGTAGCTTCCAACAAAACAGACACTCATTACAGAGGCACATGGAGCTTTACAACAGGACCCAGGTACCAGGAATGTGATATTAGTTTAAGATAAGCTAGTTCTGTTCTAAGTAGGGAGTCTTTTGAACTGAGCAAATATGTCTCATTGGGCTTGCTGCTGCCCAGAATATGGTTCTGATAATAAATGCCCCAATAAATTGCACTTGATACAATTCTGGAGCTGCCTCATTTCTTCAGTCTCATGACACACTGAAACCAAGTTGTTCTTGAACAGTTAGAATATCCAGTAAGAAAGACTCAAATAAAAGGCTTTCTAGTTACTCCTATATCAAATAATTACTCCCCTGAAATATTTTCATTGCTTCCAACTCATACCTATTTAAAAAATACTCTTGATATAATAAATACAGAAAGTAAACGTGCCACAAACTTAGCAAAATAGAAATTTAAAGAGTAAAAGTTGTAGAATATTCCAAAATGAGAAGTTACACAGGAGACCTCAAGTGAAGAATATTAATTGCTGTATTTTAAGATACCAACAGGAAATGATGAAGAATGTCCTTTAGTCCCTATTAAATACGAATTATCTAAGCCAGGCCTCTGATACAAAACAAATGTGCTTACAGAAGGCAGCAATAGACCTAAATGCCTGGTATGTAAGAACATTGGTTTGCTAATTAGAAGCACTGACTTCAAAGCTTTAGGTAGCAAGCAAGTCCAAATTTGAAGAAAACTTTAATTAAGTGCTGACCAGGTGGATGGACTCTGCGGTTTCCCAGGAAATGGTCCTGAGTCAAGTTTTGCAAGTGCTTAAGAAGGAAAATTTATAATTTACTCCATTTCCCATCAGGTCCAATCAGGGACAAGCATACATCCTGACGTATTTCCTGTCTATGTACCTACTGCTCACATGCGTTCATGTACATCAGGCACAGAGGGGTCAAACAAATTTGTTTAAAGGAGTAAAAACATGTGGCTTGTGGTCTCCTATAAACAACACCCTCCAGCATTTCAAGAACCATCTGTCCTTGGGCAAGGGCTTGCAGATCAGAGGCATTGTTTCGTGGATGTCCTGGGCATAGTAATTCAAACTTAAAATGTAACCATGGCTCTCACATTCCCCCTAGAGTTGTATCCTGAGTCAAACCCTTGACTCTGTGATGGGTACCTGTTTATATTGTGATCTAATAACCGTCAGCTTAATGGTACTCAGGCAGGAATTATCATTTAGGTAAGGCATCAATGCTGCAAGAGCTGACAGCAATTAAAAGAAGCAGAAGGGCCAAATACCCTGTGATGGCTGACATTAGAGTTAATATCTAGTAGGGGACCTGGAACTGAGAATGGGCACCAGTTATTTACTTCATCTCAGGTCCCCTTTTTGCAATGATTTATTTTAGAAGTACAGCTGGATTATTTCTAATGATTCCTGAGTAGTTTGTATAGAAACAATCTTTTTCTTAAAGCTATACAATTACCCCTGTTTTACACAGAGCACGTTGAATGTCCTATCATATTATAGAACTATTTCATCTAATAAATCTATCTGTTGATAGATCCATGTCTATTTAGCTTTAACAGCTACCTTTCCTGTTATGCTAATAGGCACTATACATAGTTGTTTTGTCCTCTATGCCAGGGAGTTTCCTTTAGATCTAACATTTCAGCCTGCTGGGGGATAAAGGGGCAACATACTCTCTTCCGCAACTACTTCCTGATGAAACTAGCATATTGTTGTCAGAGCCCAGGAGAGCTGGAATGCTAATCAAAGGTCAAGAGGGAATTCAGGCAATGGACATTCATCAGAAGCATTTGTTTCGCTGACCCAGCTAAAGAGACAGGGAGCATTTACATTAGCTGGACTTGTCCACATCAGCTTTCAACAAGTCCAGGGCTTGCAGTAATTTGGAGCAGTTTGTAGTCAGCAGTTAATGCTTGGGTGGTGTCTGCCAGCCAAGTATAAATCTGCAGAAACATATATAGACTAGGGAAAGAAGTTAAAACCTAAGAGCTTAAAGGGAAATCTTACATTTGGAACTTTTGTTTTCGTAGTCTTCATAGTTTGGGGAGGGGAGGAGTTCCAAGATGGGTGGGGGAGGTGGGGGGGGGAGAGAGAGAGAGAGAGAGAGAGAGAGAGAGAGAGAGAGAGACCCCATTCTGAGGAATGAGAACAGAGAAACTTAGCTGTATTATCTGGAGTCCCCTTGATCTGTGAAAGGTGGATCTCTAGATTCTCTGAAACTTACATGAATTTTTTGTTTTATGGAAAGACATGAAAGTTTTAGACATATTAGCATAACCAATCTGTACTGAAATCCACTGTAGAAAAAGCAGATAACAGGTGTTTGTAAAACACCTGCTAGTAGACTGGAGCAGACTCACACCTTTGAGTCCTAGAAAGAGCTATAGATTTGAGATAAAAGCATGAACATTTTTTATTCTGTTCAGGGAACTACATATAGATTTAACAGAGATATCTTTCACCAAACAAGAAACATCTTTAAGTCCATACTTAAAATCCAGCCAAAAGAAATCTAAAATCTTGAGTTCATGACTGAATAGTGAGTAGTCAGTGCTCTACAAGCTTATTAGAACTCCAGTGGTCAATGTTAAAACTCTGAAGTTTTGAAATCTTAGTATAACAGTAGCACAGAAGGAGAAAGAAATATGAACAATTTCCCATTTTCACATATTTTAAATCATTTACTTTTATGCCTTTATATCTTAAATAATTTTATGAGACCCTCAGAACTTACTTAAGCTTTTGTGTCCTCAGAGCTTCCTTTATCTTAAAACAGTTTTTAGACCCTCAAAGCTTGCAAAGACTTTTAACCTTTATCTTTCCATCTAATCGTTTACAAGATTTTATCTTTTAATATGAAGGCAGCTAGCAAGGCAAACCTGCCTGCTTTTTCTCAATAGAGATCTAGTAGCTCTAAAAAAAAGCAAGGCCTAGTTTTTACATATGAAATGAACTAACAAGCTAGCTAAAGTCTTGGGGAAGAACCGGGTTGCCTGTTGATAATAACCTGACAAAACCATAGTTAGCCTAGTCATCAATATCATCAGAGATCTGAAAAGGATAAATTATAGCAGAAAATAGAACAAGTCATTTATGTATCATTTAAAATAACAAAGACTAGTCCATTAATTAGTTGGCCATCCCAGGCTCCTCCGGTCCCCATCACCTTTGGGGCAGAAGTACCAGGGCATTATCAATCTTTGGCCACTAGGCCCAGATAAGAGGTTTTCTATGGAGGACGAACATGGTGGTGGTGGTGGGGGGCTGACTTTACTTTGTCTAGGCAAAGTGGGGGCAATCAACTTGCTAGTGTACTGACTGTGCACAATTTGGGCCAGGTTTTGGCAGAAGGTACGGCATTAGGGCAGTCTTACCCAGTAGTTAGCATTACCATCATCCAGGTGGAGTTGTCAAAATGTCCCATCATCTTCTTTGGAGACCTCAGGGTCACTGCTAGGAACTGACAGTCTCCGTCTGTCATAGTAAGCTTTTTCCATTAAACACAATCCACAGAAAGCCTGGGAAATTTCCTGATCCTTTTGTGGTGTACCATTACAGAATATAGCAGAACAGTTTCTTATGTGACTCATGGCAGATGAGAAACAGGTTCACATTCTTGGGGCTGGTTCATCTGAACCCCTGTCATAGGGCCAGTTCTACTGTGCTGTCCAAGTGAGGTGCAGGGTCTACTTTCACAAGTGTTGCTGCTGTTAAGGGGGATAGTCAGCTCCTTGCTCACCACAGGTGGCAGAAAAAAGGGAGAAGGGCATCTTTCCCTCACCCGCTCTATCACAAGGCAGATGAGGGGGGGTGTGGCCACCTCTCTGATTCTTGTACTGTCAGGACCAGCTCACCTGTACCTCTACCAACAGTATCAGCTCTACTGTGCTCCCTAGGTGAGGAGCATGGCTCTGCTTTCCTAAGTGTTGTTGCTGGTAAGGGAGAGGGTTGGCTCCCTCATCTGTCGTGAGGGCTGACGGGCAGACTGGGACATCTCTCCCCAACCCATGCTGCTGCATACAGATGAGGAGTGGGGATAGTTTTTCCATGCTCACAACTTCAGGTCTGGTTCACTGACACTTTCACCAACAGGGTTGGCTCTAATGTGCTGCCAGGCAAGGTGTAGGACCTGCGCTCCCAATTATTAGAGCTGGTAAAAGGCAGCAGCAACTCTCCTGCTCTGATGACCTCAGAGCCGGCTCTCCCATATACCTCAGGTATACAGGGTGGAAGGGCATCTCTCCCCTGCCCATGTCACTATACATCAGATGAGGGGCAGGAGAAGGTCTCTCATGCTGACCTTCTTGAGGCCTGTTTACCATGCAAAGATATATGGTTCCCAAGAACCAGACAGGAGATCTGAGAAAGCCTTAGGACATGTGTACTCTTGGGAACTCTTATCCAGGGTCAGCTTCCCATAACTGCAACAAAATACTGACATGGGCTACCTTTAAAGTAAAGGGAAATTGATGTTAGCTAATGCCTTTTGTTAGTTTGAATTTGATTATTTCATACATGAGCACATCATTCCTGCTCTTCTCCCTCCCCCTCCAACGTCCATCCAATTACAGTCTCCTTTAATAACCCTTTCCTCTAGAATACACACACACACACACACACACACACACACACATATATACATACACTACACACACCACACACACATACACACTACACTACCCCCATCCTACTGAGTTTAATTAGTGCTGACCTCATTTCCACATGTTTAGGGTTGAATACTTGAGATCAGGGGCTTGTTCCTGAAAAGAACTGACTCTTATTCCTTCAGTAGGCATTGAATGCCTCTGCTCTTTACCCAGAGTAAGGTCATCTGTATTCTCATGTTGACTCGTGTGGTCTCTGTATGTCTTGTGCAGGCAAACATGGTTTAGAGTTAAGGAAGCAACATTCAGTTATCCTGATCCTTAGGCTCTTAGCAATCTTTTACTCTTCCATAATGCTTCCTGAGTCTCAGGTGTAGTACCTGTGTTACAGATGTCCCATTAGGGGCTGGATACCCTACTGTCACTTATCTGTCTCATGACCAGTGTGAATCTCTGTAATAGCCTCCATCTCTTACAAAAGGAAGCTTCTTGGATGAGATGTGATAGCTGCAGATAGCTACAGAAAGATGATTGTTTAGAGGATATTTGGAAACCATATTGCTTTAGTAATACTATAGCAGTAGCTTCTCCTCTAGAGCCTATGACATTACCAGCCATGGTGTACTGGCTAGTTTTAGAATGCCAGTCATGAATTCTCCTCCAATTGAGGAGGTTCTAAGTCTGGTTTTGTTAGTTTGGCTCCTTCAAGCATTATCTTACCACATAGTGTAACATCTTTCAAAGTGTGTGTGTCTGTTGTGTGTGTAGAAGAGTGTATATTTTACTTTATATTTTAACTAATCATAAGATAATAGGTTTCCCTATGTATTTTCCAATTATCCCCACTGTTCTTTATCCATTCATCCTCTCTTTCCTGTGTACTGTCCTTTCTCCCTTCCTCCCCAATTAAGTCTCTACTTTTTTTCTCTTCTTCCTTTATAACATCTATGTCCTGCAACTTCCTTCTCTAGTTCTCTTTCCATTCTCCTTTAGTGGTCTCTCTACTTTATTGGCTTCTAATGTTGCTTCAAGTTATATGCTCAAGCCTAAAGATCTGGACCTAGGAACCACACACAGGAACAGGCAGCACTTGTCTTTCTGGGTCTAGGTTACTCCAGTCAGTACATTTCCACTTCTGTCCATTTTCATATAAATCAAATGATTTCATTCTTCTTACAGCTGAATTCCAGTGGATTTGTATACCACATTGTATACTCATTCATCGGTTGTTGGAAATCTAGTCTGCTTTCTAACTATTGAGACTAGAGCAGCAATGAACATAGATAAACAAGTGTTTCTGTAGTGGGGTATCAGGTCCTTTGGGCATATGAACAAAGGTAGGATGATGGGTCATATAGTAGATATATATAGGCTTTTTGAGGATTCTCCACAATTATTTCCATAATGGGTACACCTGCTTACACTCTAGCAACAGTGAATGAGGAATTCCTTTCCCTGCATCCTTAGCAGCATTAGGTGTTAGTTTTTTCCTGTATCTTGGTCATTCTAACATAGGCAAGATAAAAATCTCAAAATATTTTGATTTGCATTTCCCTGATGTCTAAGAATGTTGAACAGTTTTGAGGATATTCTTATCATTTTTCTTTTGAGAGCCTTTTGTTCATAACAAATCCTCAATTTTAGATTTGGTTATTTGTTTAATTGGTTTTTTGTTTGTTTATAGGTTTGTTTAGATTTTTGTGTATTCTGGGTATTAGTCTGCTGTTAGATGTACAGTTGATAACAACCCTCTAAATCTGAGGATTCTTCATTTGGTTGTTTCCTTTGCTATTTATAAGCCTTTTGATTTCATGAGGTACAATTTGACAGTTGTTGGGATCAATTCCTGAATGAGTGGAGTCCTATTCAGAAAGTCCTTTCTTACTCCTCTATTTTTGATACTTCTTGTGTTTTCTTCTAGCAATTTAAGAGTTTCTGGTTTCATATTGAAGTCTTTAATCCATTTAGAGTTAGATTTTGTACAGCGTGACAGATACAGGTCTAATTTCATTTTTTCTACATGTGAACTTTCAGGTTTTCAAGCATCATTTGGTGAAGATGCTGTTTCCTTTTTTGACATCTTTGTCAAATATCAGGTGGCTGTAATTGTTTATGTTTAATATTTAGTTTTCTATTCTGTTTTATTAATTTGATTGTTTATTTCTTGTCATACCATGCTATCTTTATTATTATGGATTTGTAATATAATCTGAAATCTGGTATGACAATTCCTCCATTATTATTCTAACCATACCCTCACCCCATAGATTATTTTTATCTAACTGCGATATTTTGTACTTCCACATGAAAGTTATTAGTTTTTGTTTGTTTCTTGTCTTTATTTTCTATTTCATTGAAGTGTATCATAGGAGTTTTGACTGGGATTGCACTGAACCTGTAGTTTCTTTTCATTTTGGTAGGATGGTGTGATGGTTTGAATTAAATTCTTTCTTTATTAAAAATGTCATGGTCATGGTGTCTCTTTACAACAACAGAACACTGACTAAGACAGAAGTTGGTAGCAGGAGTAGGGTATTGTTGTTATAGATATGACCATGTTGCCTGTTGGCAGAAGGAACTTTTGACTTTGGATTAGGAAAACAGTTGAATGCTTTAAGTGGTATTTAATGGGCCATAAAAGAATATTAGTAATTTAGAGACCATTCTTGTGATATTTTTGGTGAAGAATGTGGTTGCTTTCTACCGTTGTCCAAAAACATCTGACTGAGGATAAATTGAAGAATTTTGGATTCATGGTGTTAGCTGAGGAGATTTTAAGATGGCCTAGTATAATTGTTCAACCCCTAGGACCACAAGTATCTCTCTTTTGTTTTGCCTCATAAAATGAACACAAGTATTAGGAGGCTTATTATTTCTGGTTGGTGGGGTTTTCTGATACATCTTGAGGCAGAGTCCCCCTCTGCATCCTTTTCAATGCCATCACAAGTATACATCCACACATTAGGTTAGGGCTCACACAAGTACACCAGCTGGCCTCCGGCCTCAGAAATCACCAACCAGCTACCATCTGATCAATATTCTGTCAAAACTATTTAACATAATGTTATTGTTTCTTCTTGACAATACCTGGTTAGAAAAGAATTTCTCCTTCCCTAAAGCATAGCAGCCTTTAGATATTGTTACTGGAATATTCTTTTTATATAACCCCAGGAACTTTATTTAGAAATGACATTTCTTAATCAGTTTAGTATTAGTTGAGGTAGGAGATGGGGGATTGGAATGAAAGAGTGGGTGGGGATTGAGAAAAGGCCACAAATACACAAACTTCCTGTTAACACATTTAAGAGCAGAACAAGAAATTATGGAACAAGTGAGAAGTGAGTTGTTCTCACTTCAAAGCAGCGGCACCAGCCTGGAGCTCCTGCAGAAAGCACAGTGCAGAGGCAACCTAGGCAGGAAGGCTTCAGCAGGCCAGCAGCGCTCAAGTGACCTCCTCCAGCTCTGGGCATGGGGATCTCAGTCTGTAGTCAGAGTTGCTACACTTCTTTACCTTCATTTGGTTCACTGGAAAACACCTCCCTGTCTGAATCCCAATATATCAAGAACTTCTGGAAAATGGCCAATTGTATTGTGCACAGGGTGAACCCATAGACCACTAACAGATGCAGAAGTTAGCCAGGGTTCTCAGAGTCCTGTAGCCACCAATCACAATCTCTTCAAATCTACTACACATCAACTAAGGTGATCATATATGACTGTTATGAAGTCGGCCTCTACAAATAAGGCTGTGCCATAAAATGCAAACTCACAATGTCCTACAAGGAAATTTCATGTACTATCTCACACAGCACTTAGTCAAATTACTTTACAGTCCAGTGACAGTGACCATTTCACAAACATTTTTAAATGATGTGAAGGAATATTTGAACTGTATATAATTACCTGTGAAATAATTTCTGAAATAAATGCTACCTTAATTAATCATTATATTTAAGATGTAAGATTACAAGACTGTAAAATCATATGAAACAAGATCCTCGCTTCAGTGAGCTGACAAAAGACCAGGTCAGTGTGGTTAGCAAGAAAAGCTTTATACAGGATGGAACCTTAACTTTGGGCTAAAACATGGGTTGAGTGGACAAGGAGGGATTTGATGAGGCCTGAGTCAGTGCAGTTTGACCATCAGAGCCTGTGTAAGGTTTACCCTTCCCAGCTGCATGTCGAAATAAGTACCTACTTGGTACTGGGCAGGCTGTGGTGAGGTGAGGCCTTTAAGAGGTGATGAGGCCATGGTGTGAGCATGGATTAATGTTATTATTGTGGGAGGGGTTCATTAAAAAGAGTATGCCCTCTTTTCCCTCTCTCCCTTCTCACCACCCTTCTCTTCTACCATGTCATATCAGAAGAGCCCTAGCAATACAACAGACCCATAATTCTAGACTCTCAGTCTCTGGAACTGAGAACAAATACATTTTTGTTCATTATAGAGAACCTAGCCTCAGGGACTCTGTTACAGTCACAGAGAAAGGATGGAGACCCAGCAGCTTCCTTTTGTGGGATTCTGTTTTCTTATTAGCATATTCTCCTTCAAGAGGTCTTGAAGACTTGTTCTACTTTGGATGCTCATGTCTCTTAAAGGAATATGTGTTAACAAGAATGGCAGTATTGGAAGGAACTGGGTACCTCTAAGAAGAGCATGTGGAGGGACTTTGGTTTGCAAGCCTTGCCCTCCACACAGACTATAGGACCCTTACCTCCATCTTACTTCCTGGCTGATGAGGTGAACAGTTTGCTCTGTTCTTTCTTTCTTTCTTTCTTTCTTTCTTTCTTTCTTTCTTCCTTCCTTCCTTCCTTCCTTCCTTCTCTTTCTTTCTTTCTTTCTTTCCTTCCTTTCTTCCTTCCCTTTCTTTCTTTCTTTCTTTCTTTTTTGGGTTTTTGAGACAGGGTTTCTCTGTAGCTTTGGGGCCTGTCCCAGAACTAGCTCTTGAAGACCAGGCTGGCCTTGAACTCACAGAGATCCACCTGCCTCTGCCTCCCGAGTGCTGGGATTAAAGGCGTGTGCCACCACTGCCCAGCTTGCTCTGTCATATTCACATCATGACATCACACTTTGTCAAAGGCCCAAGACTTAAGGCCATGTGATTTTGGACTGGCATCTCTAAATCAAAAGCAAAATTTCCACTTTCCCTCTTAATATGTTAATTGACTCCGGCATTTCATTACCATCATTAAAGCCTGATTAATACAAGGATTAAGCATCACAGCTTATAAAATCTTGGTCTGTGTGACAGATAGGGAAAAAGTATGAATTGAGTCAGAGACAGAATACAATTAAGGGAGAATGAAGAAAAGGTGGGTATCAGTGGCATGATGGTGCATATCTATTATCCCAGGATGCAGGAAGATGAGAGAGGAAGATGGTGAGATGAGGTTAGCCTGGGTTATCTTAGGAGACTCTATCAAAAAAATTAAAAAGTAAAATAAAACAAAATGTGGTTTTAGGGTGCTTAGTTCAAGGAGAAGTGGCATAATAATAGAAGAAAATTAGGCTTAAGACTGTCAAGCTGAAAAGCAAAGATTTTGCCACTGGATTATGGAGTAAGATAAAAGAAACAGTAAAACTGGGTTTGTGGAAGACTTATCTGGCAAGCAGTGTCAGGGAGCTGACATTAGAACTAGTCCCCTAGAGTAAACACTGAGATGGAGATGGCGGAAATGATGTGAAAGAGACATTGAAGATACTTGTTAACTTAGTAGAAAAGGAAGTGGGAAGAAAGAGAGGGTTGAAAGGTAACACAAAAATTGAAAACTAAGAATCCAGAGGGGGGAACACTATAAAAGGTAAAATGCGAGGAGACAGAAAACAACATTAGGCCCGTGCAGTTAAGTATGTCAGCATGTAGGAGAAACAAGCAAGTGTGAGCAGACCACAGGTCGGGCCTCTTCCAAGAGTCTACTGCGCTTGTCAGCAAAAGCTAAGCAGAGTCCTCTGGGAATCTCTCCAGCAGGAGCATTTTCATCAACCAAAGCAAGAGCTGATTGCACTGCTGGGCTTTTGTTGTTCAGTTTTGCTATGACAGGGCTGGAGAGATGGCTCAGCAGTCATGAACACTTCCTGCTCTTGCAAAGGATCAGAGTTTAGATCCTAGCACCCAGGCTGGGCAGCTTGCAACTGCCTCTAGTAACTTCAGTTCCAAGGGATCCATTGACTTCTTCCAGCCTCTGTGGGCACTGAGCTAGTGTGCACACCCCACCTCCATACATAAACAATGTACATAAAATACAGTAAAAGAGTAAGATAGGTCATAATATGATAGGATGCTTTATGATTCCTTTAATTCCACAAATATTAGTGAGCCCTCGCACTGTTAGAGTTCTAGAACTATTCACTCCTACACAGAATTCAACCACTCTCATTACTTCTGTGAATTTTCAGTCTGTAGGTATTTATGTTCTCCTGTGTTGGCTGTGCTGAACATAAATGTCAAAAATGGCAAAAATTTAGCTACAATTCTGATGAAATATAAAACCAGAGATGATTTATTTATAATATTTAGAGGTAGCAAGGTCTAAGACAGATAAACAGAGACGGCCCATGAGAGTTCTGCTATACAAAACAAGGCAGAGTTTTTGCTTTTTATTTTTTGAGTCATAGATGGAAGCAGATATCCAGAAATCAGCAAGAAAATGACAGGAACCCGACACAGAAGCTGAAGCCACAGAAAGCAATAGGGCTTCTGTGGGAAGGACTGCTGCCTTGAGGAAAGGGAAGTGGGACAGTTCAAAAAGTCCAGTCTCAGCAGCAGATGGGCAGGCCACATGGCAGTAGAGACCCATGGTCCCCACAGGCTCCATCCACTCTGTGGAGCTGAATAGTCCAGAGCAACAATTCTACTCCAGAGAAAGAATTCATGCTGGACTCACACAAGCCCAAATCCAAGCTACTAGAGTAACCAGTTAGACGCCATTGTGTCTAGGAATCAGCAGTCAGCTCCCTGGCTTTGAGCCTATGAGCACCTCCTTCAAGTTTCTGCAGCTTAATAACCAGTGGCTGCCACAGCCACAGGCTTGAGTACAGCACAGCCCAGTAGAAACTAAGGAAGGTCTCTACAGCTTGTGACTACAGCTGCTGGTTCAGAATCCAGTCTCACCCATGCTTTTCTATTCAGACTGGAAAATGTCTCAGCAGTGTCACAGTATTCCAGAGACACGGCTAACAATGGTCATAAGCCCTAGTACCATATGCACTCATACTGGAGAGCTAAAGAAAATCTTAGGACTGTAGCATCTGGTATAGAAGCACTGGATGTACTTGGTACCTGGAGGAAATCGCTGCTGGGACCTACACTCCATGCAAGTGAGTATGCTACACGTTCTAACTCCAATGCCAGTTACCCCACAAGACCCAAGGAAGGTCCCTTTGGTGTTCTTAAACCTCGGGTCCAAAATTACCAATGCCACAGACCCTTGCATCACCTGTGTTCATCTTGTAGGACTTATGAAAGCTCTTAAACTATCCCATGGCTATTGGTATCATAAGCTAAAGCATCTCCCATATTTGTCCTGAGGCTCCTGGGAAGGTCTTCTCCACATTCTGTGATGCAGAGATCATGGCTACTGGTACCACAACCCATAAGGTCACATGGTTTATCCCAAGAAACCAGGGGACAGTCTTCTCCAAGCCTTGGTGTCAGTGTCATCACTTTCAGATCTGTACAATATGAGTCCCCACTCTTGAAGTCTGTGTCAGCTGCAAAGTGAAGTAACTACTTTCATTATACTTCCATTCACTTGGAAACTGTGGCTATTGGTTTCATAAGCTAAGGCATCTCCCACATTCATCCTGAGGATTCTGGGAATATCTTCTACCTATTTGTGATAGAGAGGTTATTCTGAGTCTATACTGCTGATGTTTAGGCTATTTAGCTACTCAAAGACAGTGCTGATGTCAGCCAAAGATGAAATCACAGGGATACATTTCTGAATTCCTTTCTAGCCAAAGTTAAAGCTTTCACATAAGTGGTGCCCAATTTAAGCAAACAAAATCCTTATATGAAAGATCTTCCATAGTTAGAGACAACTGTTACTTCAGATGCTCAGGCATCAACACACAAAAAGTCTTTAGGAAATGAACACTTTGAAGGAGAAGAAGTCTTCTTCTGAAGCAAATCCTACGAAAGTAAATCAAGAAATGCATGAAAAGGAGCCAATATAGTAAACACTGGGAGATTCAGTGAGAGCCAAGGGGATGCACAGACACTAAGGACACTAGAGCAGTGGGCCAGGAGTAGGGAGTGTATCAGGGACAGAAATGATTAAAAGAGCCAAGCTCTGAGCCTCTGTCAGTTGTCACAGCAGACTAGACTACGAGGAAGGAAGAATTGTGAACTTGAGTATGGATCTTTTGAATGAACCTAGTCAGACGACACAAAGGAAAGAATTTAAAAGCATCAAGACAGCCTGTGAGCTCCATGAGGTATTGCTAAGTATCCCATCTATGGGGAATCCCAAGGGTGAAGAAGAGGACAATGACCATGAACTTTCACTTTGTGAAATAATCTTTTAAAACTGCTCAAATTTTCAAAGACATATAGACATTTAGACACAAGAAACTCACAAAAAATCTAGATTTAACCAAAACAGAGTAAGGCATATTATAGTCAAAATGTGAACAGTCTTAAAACCAAACAAGCAAAACCCCACATAGCAATAACGATAAAACCTGTGTGGTGATTTGAAGCAAAATGGTCCTAAAAGGGAGTGGCAGTATTGAGAGGTATAGCTTTGTTGGAATGTCTGTGGACTTGTTGGAGGACGTGTGTCACTGTAGAAGCAGGTTTTGAGGTCTCATATATGTTCAAGCCACACCCAGTATCTCAGACCACTCCCCGTAAGTCAAGATGTAGGATTTTACAGCTACTTCTCCAGCACCATAATGATAGTGGAGCGAATCTCTGAAAATGTAAGCTACCCCAATCTTGGGAGGTATAATAAGAATTGTCATGCTCATGTTATCTCTTCATAGAGGGAGAAATCCTAAGACTACCTGAAAGCTGAAACAGCAAGTGACATATAAAGGATGATCTGGTCCATCAGGTTACAGATTTCTCACCAGAAACAAGCCTAAAAGCAAAACATGGCAAACAAAAACACTCTATCCAGTAAAGTCATCCTTCAATGAAGCAGAAATAAAGTCTTTCACAGATAAGCAAGGATTGCGGTATTTCAGCCAGGGATATGGCAAATTTGTACTATAAGGAAAGTTCGTTCTAACAGTCCATATACCCAAATAAGCAAACTCCCCACACCACCACCAAAGCAACCAAGGAAAACTTAAAAGCACAGGAAATCCCTTTCTCAACAGGATCATGGTAAAGTAGGCATGCCAGCAATGCTTAAGGGACTACATTAAAAGCAAAAATATGACACATTGGCAGGATAATACATAAATATGCAAAACTCTGTAGAAAGATGAGTAAACAAAGGAGACAGAACCATATTTCTTTTTATTTTTTTTAAATCAACTCTTTTTCCTCACTTTACATATAAATCCCAGTCCCCACTCCCTCCCCTTCTTCTGTCCCCTCCACCTTCCCCCCACCCCACATCCACTCCTCAGAGAGAGTGAGGCTTCCCATAGGGAGTCAACAAAGTCTAGCACATTGTTTTGAGGAAGAACAAGACCCTCCCACAAAATATTAACATAATATTACAGACCACAAAATCACAAAGACAAATAATAAAAGAGAAATAAAGGCACAGAATTATATTTAAACAAGCAGAAACCAATTTAAATATGATAGGAAAAGGATTACCAATAACAGCCTTAAATATAAATTTACCAGTCAAAAGACACAGAGGCTAAATTAGATTTTAAAAAAGTTAATATTCATGAGGATGCCTATGTGTTTGTCTTTGGATTCACCTTCTTATTTAGCTTCTCTAGGAACATGAATTATAAGCTCAATGTCCTTTATTTACGGCTAGAAACCAAATATGAGTGAGTACATCCCATGTTCCTCTTTTTGGGTCTGGCTTACCTCACTCAGGATAGTGTTTTCTATTTCCATCCATTTGTATGCAAAATTCAAGAAGTCCTTGTTTTTTACTGCTGAGTAATACTCTAATATGTATATATTCCATACTTTCTTCATCCATTCTTCCGTTGAAGGGCATCTAGGTTGTTTCCAGGTTCTGGCTTTTACAAACAATGCTGCCATGAACATAGTTGAGCATATACTTTTGTTGTATGATAGGGCCTCTCTTGGGTATATTCCCAAGAGTGGTATTGCTGGATCCAGGGGTAGGTTGATCCCGAATTTCCTGAGAAACCGAAACACTGCTTTCCAGAGTGGTTGCCCAAGTTTGCATTCCCACCAGCAATGGGTGAGTGTACCCCTTTCTCCACAACCTCTCCAGCAAAGGCTATCATTGGTGTTTTTTATTTTAGCCATTCTGACAGGTGTTAAGATGGTATCTTAAAGTTGTCTTGATTTACATTTCCCTGATTGCTAAGGAAGTTGAGCATGACCTTAAGTGTCTTTTGGCCATTGAATATTAACCTTCATCAGGCGATGAAAGGAGACAGAGACAGAGACCCACATGGGAGCACCGGACAGAAATCTCAAGGTCCAAATCAGGAGCAGAAGGAGACGGAACATGAGCAAGGAACTCAGGACCACGAGGGGTGCACCCACACACTGAGACAGTGGGGATGTTCTATCGGGAACTCACCAAGGCCAGCTGGCCTAGGTCTGAAAAAGCATGGAATAAATCCGGACTAGCTGAACATAGCGGACAATGAGGAATACTGAGAACTCAAGAACAATCGCAGTGGGTTTTTGATCCTACTGCACGTACTGGCTTTGTGGGAGCCTAGGCAGTTTGGATGCTCACCTTACCAGACCTGGATAGAGGTGGGCTGTCCTTGGGCTTCCCACAGGTCAGGGAACCCTGATTGCTCTTTGAGCAGATGAGGGAGGGGGACTTGATCAGGGGAGGGGGAGGGAAATGGGAAGCGGTTGTGGGGAGGAGGCAGAAATCCTTAATAAATAAATAAATTTAAAAAAAAGTGACTCATCTACAAACTGGATGTGTGTGTGTGTGTGTGTACATGAGTGCATGCATACGTGCATGTGTGCTTGTGTGTGTGTTAGTGTGTATATATGTGTTTTTGTGATGCTTGCTGAGCATACACAAGGTCCCAGGTTCTATTACCACTAGTAAACACACACACACACACACACACACACACACACACACACACCTTCCCTAGTAAAGACACTGAAAATCAGAATTTGGAAAAAGATAAATCAAATAATTTTAAACAAAAAAATGAAGGTATCAGTATACTCATACTAGAGGAGAAAAATTCTTTAAGAAAGCTATAAGAGAATATTCATTACAAATTAATAAAATACTCAGTTCAGCAAGAAGATAGAAAATTTATAAATATACATACATGAAATGTAGCTATTTAAATGAATAGATCAAATATTATTATAGCTAAGAGAAAAGGCAGCACAATAAAGTAGGAAACTATGTCTCATCAGAACTTAGAATATTTTCCAGATTAGATATATTTTAGCCCAAAAATCAAGTCTCAGTAAAAGAAAACAAAAAACAAACCAAAAAGAATGGAGAGAATACAGATGAATGAAAGTTGATTAACATACTCCTATAAGGCAGTGGGCAACTGAAAAAAAAAACAAAAAACAAAAACAGAAGATGAAGGAAAGCACTTCCAAGAACTCATGAAAGTGACAGCAAAGCATATGGAAGTCTGCGGGTTATGGCAGATATGTACCTAGAGGGAAGTTCATACTAGCAAGTCATATGCCACAAACAGGCTAACAAGTAACCCCTTCCCCCAAACAAAACAACCCAGAAGAACTTAAAGGCATAGGAAATGCCTTTCTCAACAGGACTGTGGTAACATCAGCATTAAAAACAACAGACAAATAGAAACTCAGGAAACTAAAAAGCTCCTTTACAGCAAAGGACACCATCACTTAAGTGAGGAGGCGGTCCACGGAATGGGGTAAATCATTACCAGCTGTATATCCTACAGATGGTTAATATCTATATAATATAAAGAACTACAAAAAATTAAACACGAAGATAACAACTGGATTAAACATTAGAAAAGTAAAGGACTGACTGCCAAAAGAAATAAAAATGGCTAAGACATTTTAAAAGATGTTCAACATCCTTAGCTATCAGCAAGGCACAAATTAAAACTTCTTTGAGATGTTATCTCACCCCATGAATAGCTATGATGAAAACAAGAGAGAAAGAACAAATGCTGACATACATTGCGGAAAGCGGGACATTTGTTCACTTTTTGTGGGAGTACAAACTGCTGCAGCCACAAAGGAAACCGGTGTGGAGGTTCCCCCATAAGCTAGATATTGACCTACAACATAGTCCAGCTCTAGCCCTCTGGGGCATATAGCCAAAGGACTCTATCCTACCACAGAAATGCTTGCTCATCCAAGTTCACAGTTGCTCTATTTGCAACAACCAGGAAATGGAAACAGCCTAGATGTTGATTAACTGATGCATAGATTTAAAGAAATTGTGGTATATAGATATAACGGCATATTCAGCTGTAAAGAAAAATGGAATAAGTAGATAAATGAATGGAGCTGGAGATAATTATCCTGACTGAGATAACCCAGATACACAGACAAATGGTACATTCTCTCTCTCATCTCTGGATGTTAGCTTTAATCCTTAGGGACGTAGGAAACTAGTAAAGATAGAATGGATTGTTTCAAGAGAAGCAGGAACACACAGAGAAAGGGGACTAATGGGGAGGGGCAATTAACAAGGAAGACATAGGAAAAAGCCTGCTTCCTAATACATAAATATATGCATTGTTTATATGCTTTTTGTGAATTATATATAATTTCAATGTATTATGTATAAATATATACATTATTTATATATTATCTGCAAGTGTCCTTAAGTCCAATTGGGAAGTTAATGGTTATTCCCTTAACCTTTGTGCCACAATTGCTCCAGTAGGAATACCTTGCTAGGGTAGTCAATATTGTAATTCACAGGGTTTACACTGGGTAAGACTAATTGGTGATCACATGGATACACATATACCATAGGGGTCTAAGTGGAGTTACCCTAAAACAGTGAAGAAATTAAATGATGCAGGTACTACAGGCTATCAAATATAAAGCCTGGTGCCAGGAGTTGGTCACCTCTTTTGGAGCTGTCAGTCAGTCAGGTCCCAAAAACTGAAAATTCAAAGATTATTGTCATTTTTCTTGTTTTTCTCTCTTTCGAGGGTTGTAATACCCTATTACTAAAGATAACCACACTTGAGTCATAGAATATAGAGACAGCAAGCTGGAACTTACCTGGAAGCTTCGTCTCTACCGGCTAGCTTTCACAGTACTGCTGGAGGTGCTTTGCAAGCTACTGGAGAAGAAACGTGATCACCAACCAGTCTCACCCTGCAGTAAACCCTGTGGGCTACAACAATGACCGCCCTGGCTGGGTATTTTCACTGGAGCATTTCATTGTGATACAAAGGTTAAGGGAATAACCAACCACTTTCCAGTTAGTCTTAAGGACAATTCCAGAAGACTGAACTCAGGACTGACACTGTGCCTGGGGCCAAGAAGTTGGGGTTAGATAGGTCATAGGCCCTAGGGGAGAGCCTATTACTACTATCCTGCTAAACCTCAAAACATCTAAACTGATTCCTACTGGCTTATCATTATACCATAGATAAGGGCACCTTTCAGCTTTCGTTAGGGGAGCTTCATTGTGCTGTAGATGGAGATTAACACAGGCATCCACCACTGATCAGTGTGCAGAGAACCAGTCTGAGTGCTTCTGGGGCCTCTATATCACACGGGCCCATCGCAGGCCTCATGGACATCTTGGAAGGAGGAGAACTGTTGTAGGAGGTAGAGTAGTGGACGACCACAGTGACACAGTGTCTGGACATGGCAGGGTTATTGCACACGGTCGCATACCACAGCTGTGACCGCATTGACTAGACTTTCACAAGATCTATTCAGTCCAAATTCCATCATGTACTGGGGAAGGACGCGTGGTGTCCTACTCCTAGCTGAGGAGCTACTGGCAACTGATGGCTGTTGGGAGAGGGGGAGTCCGTTTTCTTCATAGATACAGCCTTGGAGAGGCCACCTATGCTCCAGCAGATAGCCTTATAACCACGCACATACTGATAGCACTAAGTGGGTTCAGTGAGTCTCATGAAAAAAAATCATAAAAATACATATACATCTATACACATATAATGTATCTACATGTAGTATATATATATATGGTTAAACTCATGCTTAAAGTACTTTATATGCATATATGAATGTTATAGTAAAATCCATTGCTTTATATAATGAATATTTACACATATATTTAATAACCAGTATGATTAGGACATCAAATCAGAAGAGGCATGAAAATGTTTGGTAGATAGATAGCTTTTGAAATAGTCCCTCTGTTCTCTATATCTTTTGGTATTATACCCATATGCAGTGTATTCCTCTGTAGTCTGGACCTACTGTCAGACTTTCTGTAACAGAACATAGCAATTGTGATGTGATCCCACACTGAGAGTCGGATATAATCCACCATTCTTCTTGTCTGGCCCGTTCTCTTCCTCCTCCTTCTCCTTCCCCCTCCTCTTCTCTTCTTTCTCTCGTTCTCTCAGCAGCCATTATTTCTTTTGCAGCCAACAATGATTAACTGTTACCTTCAAGTTAAGAGCCCACAATTAACTGAACCTTGCCACCAGCCATCTACACGAGTGTAGAGGTAATCTTCCCTTCAAGTATTGATTTGGCTATAGCCTTGGCTGAAGGTGTCATAAAGACCTCATAAGGGACCCTAAGAAAGAAGGCACAGCCAAATGGTGTCCAATACCTCATCTACAGCAACTCTATCACAGCATGTATTACTGTTTTAATATTTTTAGGTCATTCGTTATGAAGCGATGGGTAACTAACAGGTTTTGCTCAAGTTCTGCAAAGGTTAAAGCATTACTAGATTTCAGCACAGTCAACCAAACCTCCTGTTCTGTTTTCTCCACCAATCTTAACTTCTGAAAGGTCCAAACACCAAGCTTCAAGAACATATATAAAAGGAGCACCCTTCGCTTACACCCTTGACTACACACAGTCTAGATCTGTGTCCACTTGAGCATTACTCAGCTCCTTGGTCCAATAGTAGTTTTGGCTCAGCAAATGCCCTTTGCATCTGCTTTTACATTTTTCTAGTATTGACCTTAGACTTCCTCCCTTCCAACAAAATTTATTTTTAACATGCCCTAAAATAGAACAGGCCCAGCAATTCCAAAATGACTTCTCAGCTTCAAGGACTGTCTCCTAATCCCTCTGGACACTGGAGTAGGGAGACAAACTCCACAGGGAAGTCATAAAAGTTAGTACTCCCCCCCCCCCTCCCGTCTCTGGCGTCTTTGTGCCCTGCATTCTTTCTGCAGGAGCTGACCTCTCAGGCCAGCTCTCATCAGCCTGGTGGTTTCCACAGGGAAGGTCCCTCCTCCAAATGCATACATCACATCTGTACATCCCAGGGGGCAGGATGGAAAAAGTTCACAGGACATCACCAGACTAAACAACCTTTAAGCTTTCCTATGTAGCAATTTTAGGAAGTTGTGGTGACGGCAGAAATGTGACAAAGGAGATATGTAGAGAGCCTTATGAAGCAGGGTAACTCCTGGAAAATCTTAGGTCTGTTAGAACTGATTTTAGGGGACATGGCTTACTCATCATGAAATTGCAATTTAAGTGTTTTAGAAATAAAAGGACAATTACATAGTTCAAAGAAAGTTCCACTGACAAGTTTTAAAAAATGTAACTGGGATGTTTATTACAGTGTGACTGCATCATTGTAACTAAATATACTGTAAGTCATGATTTGTACTTTGGCCCAGAAAGTTGTGCTACAATACATAAGCATCTTCCGCCACCTGGTGGTAAGTGAAAAATCCTACATCGTGTGAGATGACCCACAGAACTGTATTTTTTGCTGAAGAGAAGTACTAACAACATAAATAGTACAGGTAAGATTATTTTATAACCTATGGTGATGACATGTTCTGTGACACGTGTATTTTTAAAGAAGAAAATTAAAAGACTGTTTCACAGCCTTGATATAGACTTTGAACCATTTCTTTCTTAAAATTATAAAAATTTTGTTTTATGTCATGTTGCTGTGGAGTAATAAAGTATGACCAAATGCCTCCCTGTGGTTAAATCACAGGAGCAATAATTCGGGGACCCATAACAGAAGAGTGCACTTGTATTCAAGCTACAAGGCCAATACTGTTGCTTTGGAAAAGGAACTACAAAGCTAATTAAGCAAAACAAACTGGAGTCTCTTTCCCCCAAACTCGGTAGTGTCCTTCAAACTTACGCAGGCTCATTGGCTTACTAGGATTGCAGTGTCCATAATGAAAGAGGCTCTGATTGCCTCCATAATAATTACTTGTGAATCCTTTTGAAACATGGGTGCCATGGCCTACTTCACCTTGGCAAGCTGAGATTTGATTTGGTCAGCCTGGGATCTGCTGATGCCTGTGCAGGCTGAAGACATGACTAATAACTCTAGGTCATAGTTACATCACTAACAGGGTCAGGACATTATCCAGGAGCACTCTGATGAAGGACATGGACGAGCCTGCTATGGAGGGATAAAAGAAATGCAACCTCTAGTTAAAATGCTATCTAAGCTTTCCCACCTAGTGTTGTGATTGCACACTGCTCAGCTCCTGTATTACGGATTACAAGTGCATATATTCTTTGACTACATCAAAGAAATCTAGAGGTGCAGTCATATGTACTAGAAATTATGTTTGTTAAAATTTAACTGTGGATGTTTTGTCTACAAATAGCAAGAGATTAGAAGCAATTCAGTATTCTTCAATAGCATTCTGGCATGGTTGCAAGCCTTGAACACCGGAACTTGGGAGGCCAAAGCAGGTGAAACTCTCAGTTAAAAGCCAGCCTGGTCTATGTAGAAAGTTACAGGATAGCCAGAGCTACACAGCGAAATCCTGTCTTGAAAAAACATTGATGTGTATGGAACTCTTAAAAATAATGCATAAAGCTTTCCTCTGACGGCGGCCATCAGGTGAGCCAAGATGGGCGCATACAAGTACATCCAGGAGCTGTGGCGGAAGAAGCAGTCGGACATGATGCGCTTCCTGCTGAGGGTCCGCTGCTGGCAGTACCGCCAGCTGTCCGAGCTGCACCGGGCTCCCCGTCCCACCCGGCCCGACAAAGCGCGGAGGCTGGGCTACAAGGCCAAGCAAGGTTACGTCATATACAGGATTCGCGTCCGCCGTGGTGGCCTCAAACGCCCGGTGGCCAAGGGTGCGACCTACGGCAAGCCTGTCCATCATGGTGTGAACCAGCTAAAGTTCGCCCGAAGCCTTCAGTCTGTTGCTGAGGAGAGAGCTGGACGCCACTGTGGGGCTCTGAGAGTCCTGAATTCTTACTGGGTTGGCGAAGATTCCACATACAAATTTTTTGAGGTTATCCTCATCGATCCATTCCATAAAGCTATCAGAAGAAACCCTGACACCCAATGGATCACCAAACCGGTCCACAAGCACAGAGAGATGCGTGGGCTGACGTCTGCAGGCCGCAAGAGCCGTGGCCTTGGAAAGGGCCACAAGTTCCACCACACTATTGGTGGCTCTCGCCGTGCAGCCTGGAGAAGGCGCAACACTCTGCAGCTCCACCATTACCGCTAATATATGTAATGCTTGTACAATTCATACCCAATAAACAATTTAGGACCGTCAAAAAAAAAATAATGCATAAAGAATGGAATTGTGGAGAGAGAAACATGACCAAGGCTCTGTGATATGAAGACTCCCCATGATGAGCTAAGTGATTGACAGTGTTTGGGTGGCTTGACATATTTGTATTGGAAGGTAAGATATTTATATATACATAAATATGTGTAAGAAGCTACCAGAAAATAAACATCTGTAGCACAAAATGTATGCTGACTGATACTGTTGGGTGAGTGTCAGAAAATGCTGGGAGAAGGAGACTTTTTGTAATAAACTCTCCTGTGTTTTGAATAATCTTGATTTACTGACAACTGAAGAAACATATTTACAATCAACCCTATGTTTTGAAAATCTGAATTTACTGATAGCGGAACAAATACACATATACAATTACTCCTTAATATTCATGACATTAAATACAGGACCCTATGGGCACCAAAGTTTGCATGCCTTTCAAAATTGTGCTGTATTTGCATATAACTTATGAACACTTTCATATCTACTTAAATCATCACTGGAGTGCTAATAGTACTTAGCAGAGTACAAATGGTTTGGAAATCATTGTGCTTTATTGTTTAGGAAGCAGTGAAAAGGAAAAGGTCTGCACACATTTAGTACAGATGTGATTCCTTTGAGAATATTTGCACTCTGAGATAAGATGAATCTATGAACATGTTATCTACAGATGTAGAGAATTAATTTTGTATACGACTTTTAAATTAGAAATATAAAATAAATCGTACACAATACAATCAAGAAATGTTAGGAAAAAGAAAATTTATCCTTAAAACATGATTTTACAGCTGGGTAGGTAGCATTGTAGAAGAGTGTTTGCTTCCTATATGAGAGTCTCTGGTTTCAGCAGTAGCACCGAAAAAAATAATAATAAAAGAAAAAGAGCTATTTTAGAAGTCACATTTGGACAGATGAAATGCATGATTCAGGCATGCTGTGTCTGAGTCAGTGGGACACGGTTTTACTCAACAAGCATATGTAAGATACCCTGCTGAAGCTCTAACATCACATCTGGCTACAAGACCTTACAGACCAAGTTCCGATCTTCTTTTCACATATCACCTTTTATGCTTAACTGTTAAAACAATTTTTGATTTAAAGAATAATTACAACATTTCTCCCTCCTTCTTTTCTTTCCTACCCCTCCCATGCCTAGCTTCCCCTCACAAATTCATGGGCTTTTCTTTAACCATTGCTGTTATACATACATGTAAACAGAAACAGTCTGTTAAATCCACTCAGTGTTATCTGCAAGTATGTTTTTAGGGCTGATTACTCCAGGTAATCAGGTCAGGGTGTTCATTCCTGAGGAAGACTAATTCTCCCTTTCTTGGCAGTTACAAATTGCCTGTAGCTCTTCATCTAGGTGTGAGGCCCTGTGAGGTTTTCCTCATCTACACTGGGATATCAGTTGTTGAAATTGTTCAAGTCTTCTTTAAGTGTCCATGTTGTTGAGACTTCATTGGTGAAATGTCCCTGTCATATCTAGAAGGTGTAATCTCACAACAGAGTTCCTGGTCCTCTGGCTCTTACAATTTTTTTCCTCCTCTTCTTCCTAGATTTTCCTTGAGCTGGGGATGTAGGAGCTATGCTGTAGATGTATCTGTGGAACATGCATAGAGTTGTTTTCTAGGAATCTTTAGTTTCTTTCACAAACAAGAACACAAGCCTCTTTCTTAAGTTTTCAGAGCAGTATCCTTTTGGTCACCTACTTATTGCTAACTAGAACAGAAAACTTTCCAATGAGCACAAATGTCTACGCTTGTGAAAATTGGGTATGCCTGACTTCATGGTCCAGCCCAGTCTCTATGTAGAATTGTAGGCATTGTGCTTCTTACCTATGTCCAAGAAAGGAAGAGAGTCTCTCTCTCTCTCTCTCTCTCTCTCTCTCTCTCTCTCTCTCTTTCTCTCTTCTCTCTCCCTCATCATACTTAGTAGCCCACACAGTCCACCAACTCACTATGTAGCCCAGGTTTTCCTGGAACTCGTGATCTCTTTGTCTCAACCTGCCAAGTACTGAATAATGCATCTAACCATTCCTGGCTCCAACAAAGGATTTTTATGGCCGAACACTTGAATTATAATAATGGGGAGACATGGCTCCTGAAGCAAACCATACAAAATAGGGAATTTCTTTGAAGCTTCTGTCTTTGCATTTAGAAATCTCTCCAATTACATTCTATTCCACATCGAGTTTCTAGTTTAGTATAAAACCAATAAAAATGTAGAACTTCTCCCTCAGAATATCTCATTCTGAAGTTCCTCCGTGTTCGACATTCGCCACACAGTTTAGAGTCTCTCACCACAGTGTTCCAGTTTAAAAAGCATTCACATGAGATTGAGAGCACTGTTTCAGTAATTCCAGTTTAAGTATTATTTTCAACCAAGGCATCCAAAACCTGTGTGTTACATAGATGCCAATAGTTAGAGATGAGCATCAATGTGGCTCAGTGGTGAAGTACTTGCCTAGCATGTTGCAGGCCCAGGTCTCAATCTCTCCCACTGCACAACACTATAACATTGACAACTAAGATACTATACAATGTATTTCATTAGATCTCCAAGTATTTTGCATGTTTAAAATCGTCACTTTAAAAAAATGGCTCTGATACAATGTTTTACTTTTTTGGTAGCACCATTTATATAGAGTGACAGTCAAAGCATCTAGTAAGTCTGTGGTTGACCTCAGCTAAGAGATAGCTGAAGAGTTACTCTATTAAAAGCTACTGTCAATTATAACTAATCAAGAGAACACTATAAGTGTTAGCCAATGGATTCTCTTACTTTAGTACTTAAAACTAGGGAGTACTTCAAAATAGAAAACTCAGTAACAGTGGTTTGATTTGGTTTGATTTACCAACAGTACTTCAGTTGGTAAAGAGGTTGCCTTGGAAATGAGTTTGAGTATGAACACCCAGATAGAAAGCTAGACACACATCCATAATCCTGACAATGGGGAGTTAGAAACAGGTGGGTCCCTGGGGCCAGTGATAGACCCTTCTTAAACAAAAAGTGGACATCACCTGACAGATGAAATCCAAGGTAGTTCTCTGACCTCTACATGCAACTGAACATACATGCATGTGATCACACACACACACACACACACACTGGATTTATTGTTAGTTGACAAAATATTAAGCAAAATTGTCTCTTCTTCCTGTGCTGAGATTCAAATACAAGGCCCCTATATGACAGGCCAGTGCTTCACCACTGAGCAATGGCTTGTCCAAATAACATCATTTGTTTGTCTGTTTCTTTATAAGCAGGGTCTCTCTGTAGCATTACCTAGAACTTGTTTGTTGGCCCTGCTGGCCAGAGATTTGTAATTCGCTTCCCAACTCAGCCTCTCAAATTATGAGATCACCAGTATATACCACACACCCAAATTAGTAATGTCCATTTGTTGAAAATTAATGTTTCACAAAAAGACGCTATTCTAATTCTCCAGAGAATTGTCTAAACATCCACTGTGAATTAATTCGCACAAAACATCCTGCTGTGCAGTGGTGGTTCAGGTCTTTAATCCTAGCTCTCCGGAGACAGAGACAGGTGCATGTCTGTAAATTTGAGGCCAGCCTGGTCTACAAGAGCTAGTTTCAGGACAGCTAGGACTGTGACATAGAGAAACTCTGTCTCGGAAAACCAAATAAGGAAGGAAGAAAGGAAGGAAGGAAGGCAGAAAGAAAGAAAGAAAGAAAGAAAGAAAGAAATCCTGCCCACATGCAAAGAACTGCAAACCAAACAACCAGCTCACAGTGTGACTCATTGCGCTTCTTGCTGCCACTGGAGCTCCTGGAGTCTGCCGCCAAGCAGCCTGTACCAGGCATGATCCTTCTGTGTATTCAGTCTTTCACATGTCTTCTTTCAGCCAGTCTTTTTCTATGTAAAAGAGTGTACGGGAAAAAAATCAGTCACTCACACTGAGGACACGATGCCACATGGTCAAACAGAAACGCCTGGATAAAAATTTATGTGCCAATGAACAGCAGCAACCTTCGCTTATTGTTATGTTGACTCAGAGAAAAATCAGTAACTTTCACACATTGGTCAGTGCTATGAATGGCCCATACTCATCTGGTGGTTAAAATCCGTGAGAAATAATGAGCTACCTAAAACTATAAGAGAACCTACAGGAATGACGCACAGCACTAACCAAAACACATAACTATAGCCACCGAGTGTAGGACCACAGGAAAGAGAAATATGGCAAGACATCTCGACCCCATGAGATCTGCAAACAGTGAGCGGTCACCTGCAGCTGCCTTTGACTTGAAGAGCCTCAGAAGAGTAAATAAGAACTCAATTGAGAAGAAAACAGCCAGCATGAAATGAATGCTTCATTCCTCCTATCCGATGACCTGCAGTTGCTGGGAAGACTCACTGATTTGGGCATAAGGATAGCTCAGTGCTCCCTGCAGCACAGACGCCATAGTCCTGGAAACACCAGCATTTTCTTCTTTCACTGAAACTTGGCTGAGGGCTTGTCCCGCTTTCTCTTTCTTTAAATCACCCTGAGAAACAGAAACTTTTCTTGCAACCCTGGATGACTTCACCATCATGGTTTCAATTTGAAGGCTTATCTGGAGGCTCATCTAGGGCCAGTGCTGCTAAGCCAAACTGTGTCTAGAACAGGGAATGTGGCCAGGGCCTTCCCACCATTCTGGACCGGCAGGAAGGAAGGTGATAGTTGGACCCTGAGGCTATCATTTGTTTCTCCTCTTGTCTTTGAAAGGTTAGTTAGGAAAGGCCCCCTATATACCACCTCTTAACTCTGTTTATCCAAGCAGGTAGCCAGGCCTAGGGGATGTAGCTACTTCATTCTGGAGTTAATCACAGGCAGCTGATGCAGTAATTCTTCAGAATTTTACCCCAGGTGAGATTGAATCTTATACTTTTGTCTTCGAATCTAATATCTACCTTCTCTATTTTTATCTTACTTGTTTGAGTCAAAATAAAAGGGACCATGAAGTAGGAAGCTGGGATGCACAATGGTTCTTTTAGCAAGTTACATCACTGGGCATCCAGACTTGAACAGATACAAAGCCAATCATAACAAAAAGAAAACAAACAGAAACGACTTGTCCTGTTGACCTGAGGTCTGTCTCATAACAGTGTGCTCAGACTTCTTGGTCTGAGCCAGGTCTAGGAGGGAAGCCTCTGCTCTGCGCAAATCAACAGTGGAAGGAGGAAAGGGGGCCATTTTCTTAGAAAAACGAGTTTGGTAGAGAACACTCGCTGTCTGTATTAGCAGTGGGAGATGTGCGAAGTTCCTGTCAGCCTGAAGACAGATAGCCTTTGGTGTCCGAACCTTCTATCCCTCTGGAACTTTGAGAGACAGGCCTACTATTGTTTGAAACTAAACTTGAATGGTAGTTAAATTTCTTTCTTCTGTCCCTTTCTAGAAGCCATCTGAGAGGAAGGCCTCACTGGTTCTAGCCAGTGCAACAGCTATCTATGGACTCTCCTTTGGGCTGAGAGCATGGAATTCCTTCCTCTGTTTCTTTGCTTTACTATGAGGGGCCTTCACAATTGAGGATAATTTATCCCATTAGATCCTTGCTAATGTAATTTAGGTACTTATTTAAACCAGCAGAGGAACTGACCACATTTAATCTGAGATTTGTGAATCCCTCCTGACTCACACCCAGATGAGAGAGTACACTCATCATGGCGCTGAGTTCACCATAGGCAGAAAGGAACCATGTGGCTGTGTTGTCATCATAGATCGTGACTTCATCAAGACAGAGGCCACCATGTTACTTTGCTGGAATCTTGGTTAGAAAATGAGGATCACCATTATTGGTTGCCATCTTGGTTAGTGACATCATTAAGATGTTAGCACCCATAAAAGTTAGTATCACTGAGACTTTTAGGGGTTCACTGAACCCCTGGAGTTTCCTGTGCCATAGGCAGTCCTATCATGTACTCCTATTGTTTTCCTTTTTTAATCTTCCTGATGAGCAATGGGATCATTGAAATGAGAGAAGCATAACAGGCTCCAATATGGCTTGTATTACTTATTTGATAAGGCTGATTCATTTCCGGAACCAGACAATGTAGGAAATACAGACCCCTATGGTTTGGGGGACATATGTTTCTAAAGAGGATTTAGAGATTTCCTAGCCTTGTGCCCCTAGCGCTGCTCAGCTAACAAAGGAAACTGACTATATCTAGAAACTGTGACTTTGCAGTGAACCAAGGTCAAATACTGAGAAAGCAGAGATCCCAACTAGGATCTGAAGGATGACAAACTGCTGCTAGTAGGTGATTGCTGCAGTCAGAACAGGACCAGTGGGAGGCTGGAGATGACTGCTCCTCTGAATCTTTACTCTTGAGCATGGTATATCTCTAGAGTTGTTTTTACCCTAACTGGACTTTCTTTTTGGTACCTCCAGCCTCCAAATAATGACACAGAGATTATTGTTAATTATGAAACCTGGCCTTTAGCTTAGGCTTGTCCCTAACTAGCTCTTAGAACCTAAATTAACCTGCTTCTGCTAATCTATATTCTGCCACGTAGCTTTTTACCTCTCCTCTATTTCATTTGTCCAACTGCATCCATGTCTCAGTGATGTCTCCCGCTGTGCCAGATTCTTTGCGAGTTCTTCTGCCTAGAAGTCCGGCCTAACCTCTCCTGCCTAGCTATTACCACTCAGCTTTTTATTAAACCACTTTTCATACAGTCTGCTAATATCCCACTGCACTCCTTTGCTCCACAGTCGACTGCCCGTTTCTGACCTATCATTCCCTGCATATCTTCGCTTTGTTTTCACTTTCTGGTTACAGCAACACAGAGAGGCTAAGGAAAAGAACAAGTCAACTCTAATTTTCTAGGTTCTTTTAGATGCTTGGCTTTGCTGCGGTTCTTTTATGTATTTAATCTTCTCTAGAGAAGGGAGACTTAAAATCCAGCTTGCACATGCTAAATTGCAAAGAGCTCTCCCAAACTAGATATTAAATAAATAAATAATCATGGATGCTTACCTTGCTTGCTATATAAATTAGAGTATAACATGGGCTGACCGATAAAAAGAATGAACATGAGATCAGGGAGATGATGTGGGAGTGTCATATATCAATCTGTTGATTTCATTGGTTAAGCAGTAAAGAAACTGCTTGGCCCTGATAGGTTAAAACATAGGTGGGAGGAGTAAACAGAACAGAATGCTGAAAGGAAGAGGAAGTGAGCTCAGAGATGCCATGCTCCCCGCTCCCAGGAGGACACACGCGATGAAGCTCCGACCCAGGATGGACACGTAGGCTAGAATCTTCCCGGTAAGCGCACCTAGCGGTGCTATGCAGATGATTAGAAATGGGCTAAATTAATATGTGAGAATTAGCCTAGAAGAGGCTAGATAGAAATGGGCCAAGCAGTGTTTAAATGAATACAGTTTGTGTGTTGTTATTTCGGCCCTGCCGCTCATATTACAACAGGGAGACAATAGGGGCAAGAATATCCTCTTTCTATTTCACCTGGAGCAATACGTACCTTTCCTGTCCCCAGCCCAAAGCTTTTACTAGGCTTCTAATTAGCTGTCTTTCTAATTAGCTATCACTTGTTCAGGCTACTGTTTGAGATGTGCTGGAGTTCCACTCCCCTGTGCATGAGGAGAGGTCACATTTGCCTACTGTGTATCATTTGTTCCCGGGAAGAAAAAGTTCTATCTCTCATACATTGGGCTCTCCTTACTTTGATGTGTCCTACACAGAAGAGTTTAGAAAGAACTAATATATGGGATGGAGGAATCTATCAAAAACCCAAAGATTGCAAGCAAGAATATCAGGGCATAGGACCAGAAGTGTGGGTAAGCACTAACCAGTACCACCTGGGAACTGACCCTATGGTACTCAATGGGGTTGTGCTGATAACCCAAGAAACATCAGAGCTGCCTCTCCAGACAAAGAACCGAGACATCAGGGAAGGGACACACAATGCTCCATCAACCTTTCCAATTTATATTTGCTTTACAGATGGGATCAATAATATCTGTGATATAGCAAAGCTATCAGGAATCAGGACCACAGGTAAACACAGATCATTCCCAGCCCAAATCAGGGAGACTAAGATCATATCAGGACATTCTGAGATCTCCCTCCTTATAGCAGAGACAACGGATTGAGAAGGAAGAGCAAAAAAGAATACATCCCACCAAATTCTCCCATTTGCTTTTTTCTTACAGGTAAAAACCCAATGCTTTCCATATTATTTACATGGTCTGCTTGCCCTTTCCTGAAGAACTGAGAAAGTTAAGCTCCTCGAAGCCTTGAAGTTCCTGTACTGTGTAAACCACCAGATTCCATTTCTTTTCTTTGATAGCCCCAAAGGTAGCATTTGGTATCCCCAGTTTATAGAGGAACAGATGTCTTTGGGAAGTAGATTATATTGGTAAATCTTCATACACTGTTTGAACTTGCTGAGAATCTGGCTATGGAGATGAAATTTGGCTATCTTACCTCACACCGAAGCATGTTCTCTTTCAATGCCCCTGTCCTGGGTCAGGCTGGTTCCCTGATTCTGCAACAAGGAAAAAAGGAGAAGGATAAAACAGCCCAGGAGTAAAATCGTTTTGTACCCTTCAGGACAACTAAGGGGTAGACTATTTCAATAGAAGCTAGTCTTGTTCATAAAGATATCAACAGTAAAAGCAGATAACCGAGTGCCTATCCATGGAGAGGACAGAGGGGACTAAATATCTTTCAATGAAAAAAATGTCAATATAATAAAGAGTTTAAATGAGGCTTCCTTAATTTCTGCTGGATGTTATCTTCACCAATTTGAAAAGGATTTTGCTATTCATCTGCTGCTTTTCTCTACTTCTTATACTCAAACCAGAAACAGGGCTATGGTGGATCACTCTCTGGACTGTGCAAACTACACAATAAAGGACAAAAGACCTAGGATCAACAGCTGGGGAATCTGATCACAGAAAAACCATGGGACAAGGTGACAAGTCTAAGAGTCCCTCTCAATCCCCATTCTGGTTTCAAGAAGGAATGAACAAAATATAAACAGGACATACAAGAAAGAATCCTAAGGTAGTTAATGCATGTTACAGAGGTGAGGAACTAGGACACTCTAAGATAGAATGCCCAAAGGCACATGCATTACAGGTATGAGATAATAGGGAGCTAGAGGCCTCGTTGCTGCAGGCAATAGAGCAGATGAGGGAAAGAGTGGGTCTTCCTCACAGACAGAAACCTGCCTTACAAGTTTCTGAGGAAGGATGAGTTTAGAGCTTTGTTTATCTACCAGTCCTTCTGTTTACCTGGTCAGAGTTCAACTTGAGCTGGGCCCATACTTTCATTTTGGGGATTTGGGGGACCTACTTTGAACTTAACCTGCGTGCTTTCTTCTCTGCCTCTTCTTGTTTGAAAAGAATATTCCTTCACTTCCGTCATTACGATAATGTGCAAAGGGTCTCACTAAAATGTAAACTATCAGGTCCTGTAAGATCATAGAGTGGTGGTGGGATGATGATGGGGATGGGGGATGGGCTCATGTAAAGTACAAGTGGAAAGGTTTGCTTAAGACTTTCAACACGAAAATGCTTGATAGTTTAAAATATGCACATAGGCAATCATTGCAGTTTACCATGGTGAGTGCTACATATACAGTTTACCTCAGTGGGTACCATGTATGCAATTTATCACAGTGACTACCAAATATGTATGTAATTTACAAGAGTGAGTGCCATGTATGTAATTTATTACAATGGGTGCCATGTCTGCAGTTTACCATGTTAAGTGCCATGTATGTAATGTGGATTCAATTTTTGTTTAAAAACATTTAAAAAGAGAATGGTTTAAGTAGGATGGGATGTGGATAAAGAAATGTTTAAAAGAGTGTAAAAGTTGAGGTATTTTGAAAGGATTTGTATATAAGTATTAAGATGGGTGAATGTGGGCCAGACATGGTGACATGCAGTTTCAATTTCAGCACTTGAGACGCAAGTAGACCTCTGTGAGTTCTACACCAGCCTGGTCTACATAGTGAGTGCCAGGTCAGTCAGATCTACACAGTAAGACTTTGTCTTCAAACAAAACACTAAAAACCAAACCAAACAAAAAAGATGGATGTTTTTTCTAGAATGTAAACAAACAAAAAACCAAAGCAGACCAAAACAGAACAGAAAAGCCTAAAAGAAGTTATTAAGTTATGTAAGGTAGGGAAAAGAGGAGATTTAAGATATAATATATGAAACAAAATTTTTTAAGGCTAAAGTCAAACACATTGTGTTGCAAGAGGCTGCTAGTCTGTTCCCAGCATGCCGATGTAAAGCATGCGTTCGCTCTCTCTTTTGGCAGCATGATTTGGTTCCTGTTCCTTGTTCGTGCAGAGTACTGTGATCTGTGAGTCTACATATATATATATATATATATATATATATATATATATATATATATAATAAATATATTTATTTATTACACTCCTATATATCTATTTATTATACTCAAAAATAAAAAATAAAAAAATAAGAACCCACGCCCAAGTGGGAAGGTAACTTAAAAGCTACTGGCTGTAGGAATTCCTACAACAACATTGATCTTTAACCTCTACTTAAACAAATGAGCTATCTTACATTATTGATCTGTACTTGATAACACAACTATTAACTGAAAAAAGCAAATATGCATGTCTAATCAGGTTTTATTTAAGTGTTTGATTTGTTTAAATACTACATAGTAGTTTGAAGTACATGATTGGTATAACTAACCTTCTGGGTGTTGAGTCAACGTCCTTGGAGGCCTATACTAATGTGCTCAAGTGACTAAAAGGCACACGAGCTTGCTCCTTGCCTTCAAAGATGAACTAAGTCCCAGAAGACTGTGAAGCATATTCAAATGTCCTTTAGCCTATTGGATAACCTGCTCTTTGTTCAGGGAGGTCATGGAGACTGCTGCTGGGTGAACTCAAGTCAATGTCCATTTTACAAGAAGGCTCAACATAGATGTAAAACTTTCTCCATGCTTCCAAGGAAAGCCATGATCAGGCAAAGTCTTTCACTTATCCTCACATAAATTCACAGCTGGTAAAGGGAAGGCTAGAAGAGCCTGAGGCTTCTCCCAAGCTCCCCTGACCTCTTAAGACCAGATGCTCTACTGGCCCTGACAGTAAAAAAATTAATTAGCCAACTGCATCGTCTTCAACACCTAACAGGAAGGTAGAACCTTGAATCAAAATGATTTGTGTTTTTCCAGTTCAAAGGATCACATACTTCCAGACACGTTAGACTTAAATCTGTATGTGATGTCATGTAGACAAAACATTTTCTTTTTGATAAAGAAATGCTTCCAAGATATAGGGCATGATGATCTTGGCTCTATTAAATACTGCAGATCTCACCTGCAGCTAAAAGAACCAGGCCCAGCTTCTTCAACCCTGAGGCTAAATCTAATAATATGTTTATCAACTATGAAATGCTCTCTGTCTCTAGAAAGTTCTCACAGATGTAATACGTTCTTCTATACTCTATCTGCCAACACTTCCTGATTAAATGAGGCTACCAGATACCCTGTTGTCAAATTCAAAGGTTTGGGAGAAATTATTCAGAATACTCTAGTAATGTCTATAGGGCAATTGTATTTTTTATTTTTTGGTTTCTCTACAGCCCTAGCTGTGCTGGAACTAGCTCTTGTAGATCAGGCTGACCCCAAACTCACAGAGATCTACCTACCTTTGTCTCCCAAGTGCTGGGATTAAAGGCATGTGCCATCACTGTCCTGGCAACTCTTATAAAAAAAAAAAAAGAACTAGACTCCATGGATTTTATTTCTCCCTCAGATTACTAATTAGATAATTATGAATTATCTTTTTGTGCTCTCTATAAAAATAGAATGCAGTTTCAACTCACGTTTGGCCCATAGCGTCAATATCCACCAAGCATTACTTTTCTTTATGGAGAGAGGCATCTTTTGCTCAAAGGGCACCGTCAATGAGACAGTTGCTTTAAATAACTTCTCTTGTAGAGTTTTCAGGCATTTGCTCCCCTAGGGGAGTCTGATGCAACTGATGGCTTATTGCAGTTACATTTCAATATGACAAACAAAACTATTTCAATCTGGATGTAGGAAAAAAAATGTCTCATACTTTACCCCTCAGTATTCTCCAAAGGGTTGAGGTGGGCAGAACCCAATGGTCCACCTCCAAATGTAAGATGGTAGAGGAAAAGTTTCTCAAACTCTTAAAATAGACCAATAATTCCTTCATAAAATACCAGAACTTCCAAGAAGACCTAATACCTATACTCCTTAATGTATTTCACAACATAGAAACAGAAGAGTCATTGCCAAATTCCTTCTAAGAAGCTACAGTTACTTTGATACAAAAACCACACAAAGACTCAACCAAGAAAGAGAATTATAGGCCAATCTCACTCATGAACATAGATACAAAAATCCTCAACAAAATACTGGCAAACCGAATCCAAGAACACAATATAAAAATTATCCATTATGATCAAGTAGGCTTCATCCCAGAGATGTAGGGCTGGTTCAACATACGAAAATCTATCAATGTAATCCATCATATAAATAAACTAAAAGAAAGAAACCATATGATAGTTTCAATAGATGCTGAAAAAGCATTTGACAAAATTCAACATCCCTTTATGATAAAAGTTTTGGAGAGATTAGGGATACAAGGGTCATACCTATATAATTAAAGCTATTTACAGCAAGCTGACAGCTAACATCAAATTAAATGGAGAGAAACTCAAAGCCATCCCACTAAAATCAGGAACACGACAAGGCTGTCCACTCTCTCCATACCTCTTCAATATAGTGCTTGAAGTTTTAGCAATAACAACAAGACAACATAAGGGGATCAAGGGGATTCGAATCGGAAAGGAAGGAGTCAAACTTTCATTATTTGCAGATGATATGATAGTGTACATAAGCGACCCCAAAAACTCCACCAAAGAACTCCTACAGCTGATAAACACCTTTAGTAATGTGGCAGGATACAAGATCAACTCCAAAAAATCAGTCGCCCTCCTATACACAAAGGATATGGAAGCAGAGAGGGAAATCAGAGAAGCATCACCTTTCACGATAGCCACAAACATCATAAAATATCTTGGGGTAACTCTAACCAAGGAAGTGAAAGATCTATTTGACAAGAACTTTAAGGCATTGAAGAAAGACATTGAAGAGGATACCAGAAAATGGAAGGATCTCCCTTGCTCTTGGATTGGGAGGATCAACATAGTAAAAATGGCAATTCTACCAAAGGCAATTTATAGATTCAACACAATCCCCATCAAGGTCCCATCAAAATTCTTCACAGATCTTGAGAGGGCAATAATCAACTTTATATGGAAAAACAAAAAACCCAGGATAGCCAAAACAATGTTCTACAATAAAGGAACTTCTGGAGGCATTACCATCCCTGACTTCAAACTCTATTACAGAGCTACAGTAATGAAAACAGTGTGGTATTAGCATAAAAACAGAGAAGTCGACCAATGGAATTGTATAGAAGACCCAGTTTTTAGCCCACAAACCTATGAACACCTCATTTTCGATAAAGGAGCTAAAAGTACACAATGGAAGAAAGAAAGCATCTTCAACAAATGGTGCTGGCACAATTGGATGTCAACCTGTAGAAGAATGAAAATAGACCTGTATCTATCACCATGCACAAAATTCAAGTCCAAATGGATCAAAGACCTCAATATCAATCTGAACACACTGAACCTGATAGAAGAGAAAGTGGGAAGTACCCTACAACAGATGGGCACAGGCGATCGCTTCCTATGTATAACCCCAGCAGCACAGACATTAAGGGCAACATTGAATAAATGGGACCTACTGAAACTGAGAAGCTTCTGTAAAGCAAAGGACACTGTAACTAAGACAAAAAGGCAACCTACTGACTGGGAGAAGATCTTCACCAACCCTGTAACAGACAAAGGTCTGATCTCCAAAATATATAAAGAACTCAAGAAACTAGACTTTAAAATGCTAATTAACCCAATTAAAAAATGGGGCACTGAACTGAACAGAGAATTCTCAACAGAAGAAGTTCAAATGGCCAAAAGATACTTAAGATCATGCTCAACCTCCTTAGCAATCAGGGAAATGCAAATCAAAACAACTTTGAGATATCATCTTACCCCTGTCAGAATGGCTGAAATCAAAAACACCAATGATAGCCTTTGCTGGAGAGGTTGTGGAGAAAGGGGTACCCTTATCCATTGCTGGTGGGAATGCAAACTTGTGCAACCACTTTGGAAATCAGTGTGGTGGTTTCTCAAGAAATTCGGGATCAACCTACCCCTGGACCCAGCAATACCACTCTTGGGAATATACCCAAGAGATGCCCTATCATATGACAAAAGCATTTGTTCAACTATGTTCATAGCAGCATTATTTGTAATAGCCAGAACCTGGAAACAACCTAGATGTCCTTTAATAGAAGAATGGATGAAGAAAGTGTGGAATATATACACATTAGAGTACTACTCTGCCATAAAAAAACAATGACTTCTCGAATTTTGCATGCAAATGGATGGAAATAGAAAACACTATCCTGAGTGAGGTAATCCAGACCCAAAATGAGGATCATGGGATGTACTCACTCATAATTGGTTTCTAGCCATAAATAAAGGTCACTGAGTCTATAATCTGTGATCCTAAAGAAGCTAAATAAGAAGGTGAACCCAAAGAAAAACATATAGTTATTATCCCTGCTATGGGAAATAGACAAGATTGCCAGGCAAAAAATTGGGATCTTGGGGGTGGGGTAAGGGGAGAAGGGGAGGATGGGGGGAACTTGGGAAAACGGGATGATTGGGGATAAAACAAGGTTGGATAGAGGAGCAGGGAATCACATAACTTAATTAAGGGAACTACCTTAGGGTTGGTAAGAGACTTGAACCTAAAGTGACTCCCAGGTGCCCAGGGCAATGTCCCCAGTTAGTTCCTTGGGCAGCTGAGGATAGGGAACCTGAAATGACCCTATCCTATAGCCATACTGACGAATATCTTGCATATCACCATAGAACCTTCATCTAGCGATGGATGGAGATAGAGACAGAGACCCACACTGGAGCATCGGACTAAGCTCCCAAAGTCCCAATGAGGAGCAGAAGGAGGGAGAACATGAGCATGGATGTCAGGACCACGAGAGGTGCACCCACCCACTGAGACAGTGGGGTTGATCTATTGGGAGCTCACCAAGGCCAGCTGGACTGTGACTGAAAAAGCATGGGATAAAACCGACTCTCTGAACATGGCAGACAATGAGGGCTGATGAGAAGCCAAGGACAATGGCATGGGGTTTCGTTCCTACTTCATGTTCTGGCTCTGTGGGAGCCTAGCCAGTTTGGATGTTCACCTTCCTAGACCTGGATGGAGGGGGGAGGACCTTGGACTTTCCACAGGGCAGGGAATCCTGACTGTTCTTTGGACTGGAGAGGGAGGGGGAGAGGAGTGGCGGGAGGGGAAGAGGGGAGGAAGGAGGGGGAGGGAAATGGGAGGCTGGGAGGAGGCATAAAAAAACAAAAGCAAGTAAAATTTTTTTGAAAAAAATTAAAAAAAAATACAGACTGTAGAAAAGTGTAGCAAGGATACCCTTGGCCTTGCCAATACATGCCACACTGAGTTTCAAGGATATTTTGGTTGGCCCTCCTGCAGGATCCCTCCTCTGTCATGGGCATTTTTAAGATGGGATATATACTTCACTAGATTACTTTCGTGAGGGCTGTTATTCTTATTTTATATATTTTGCAGATGTTATATCAAGTATCGGGCATATCCAAAGGAGAAGTTTCACCACCAAAAGACTGTACTTTATCCTGGACCCCTGGTCTCAACCGCCAAGTGCTACCTTTTAAATCAGCCTGTCTTGAGACATCGTGACTATTGTTGGCCATCATCACCTTGCAGGAATCAGTCAGAGTGCTTTCTCAACAGCAATTAAGGACACCTTTGAAGCTGGGCAGTGGTGGCTCACACCTTTAATCCCAGCACCTGGGAGACAGAGGCAGGCGAATCTCTGTGAGTTCAAGGCCAGCCTGGTCTACAAGAGCTAGTTCCAGGACAGGCTCCAAAGCCAGAGAAACCCTGTCTGGAAAAACCAAAAAAAAAAAAAAAAAAAAAAAAAAAAGACACCTTTGAAAGGGGGAAATAAGGGGCTGAATTACATGGACCTCTGGCAGGTAGAAAGACAGGGAACAGACTGCCTAGGTAGATACATGTATTTTTCATTTAAAAATTTAAGATGGCTGGCTTCTGCTTCTTCTCCTACTCCAAAACATAGATTGGCTGGCCTTTCACCTGCTAGCAAGGTCTGTTTGTGAGACAGTCAAACTTCCCATGGTGGTAAGGAATGAACTAATCAATCTTCCTTTCTTTGTCTAGATTACCCAATTCCTTGCAATGATCCAAACCAGGATATTCTGAAGGAGAAAAAGAACTCATCCCATCCCCAAACACACACACACACACACACACACACACACACACACACACACACACGCAAAGTTTGTCTCAGCCAGACAAACTCAGATACCATCTTTGTGGTTGCGCCTCACTGGAGGTCTGGGTCTTAGTGTTCTTAACTATGCATTTCTGCTTTCAATAAAACTTGGCTGACTGTTAAGAGCTCGATTTTTCTAACCTTTTATTCTTTGACTTACTGGAGAAAAGGAAGCGCTCAACACACAGAGTAAGTGATGTATATTATAAGCAATTGGTTATACTCAGCAGCTTCACTTTACCACAACCCTAAAAATGCCTTGAAAGTTTGTAGCTCCCTTTAGCAGACATATTTCTACATTACATCACAACGAAGATAGTTTTATTTTTTTGGCATGTACCTTATGAAAACATATATGTAAAACAAAATCCAATTTTTTTTAAAGATGACAAAGAAGCAAACATTAAGAATTAATAGAGAAAAAGACAGCTCTTCTGCTAAACTGTTCTCACACAAGATCAGAGTTCAGTTCACAGTGTGGTTAATAATTACTTGTACCTTCAGCTTAAGGGGATCCAAACCCTTTTCTGGCCTCTAAGGTCACAGCAATTAACAAGCATACACATACACACACAATTAAAATTCAAATTTTTTTTAAAAGAATGAATGTAGCAACTAAAGAAACTACAAATATTGTGAAATGATCCATTTATTCTTTATAATATTCTAAATGTAGAACAGGGCATCTAATCTGGAGTTAAGGAAATGAAGCTCAAAGAGTTAAGCACTTTGTCAAAGTCTAGTAAAGGATTCCTGGTCTCTGAATGCATGATCTTTCTCCTTGTTTGCATCCACATTAGCTTTACAGAGTGCTTTGTGTATAGCTATAGTGCAAGCTGTGATAAATGCTTCAGGTGATGGAAAGCAATTATACACAACTTAGTTCTGCAATCATTCTTCTGTGTGGGAGCCTCATGATTGCAATTTGATCTTAAATTTTATCAGTCCAATTTTCATTGACATATTTTTTAATGCTTCTGTGTGAAAATAATGGTCTTCATTATGTCCACTTAAATACTTTATATGATCTGTATGGTGTCATGTCTTGCTCAAACAGCTGCATCTTTCAATGAGTAACTTTTACAAACCATATCTTCTTAAAGGAAATTCAGCAACAATCAATTTACATTACAAATTTAGTAGTAATTAATATTAGGTAGCAAAATGAATGGGTTATGAAGATAGGGATTAAGGGGGTGCCCTTACAGAACAATTAAAACTAACCAACCTTCTACCTAAAATGTTTTCTTGACAAGAACAAAAGTCTGCAAATGTTTAGGATGATATGTTTGCTTCAGGGGCATCTGAGTCCATGGTGGGGAACCTGTGCCTCTGGATGGCAGATGCTTGCTTTAGAATAATTCTGGTCTGGAGTTTTCTGCTGCTAGAAGGCAGGAAGATGGTGACTACAGTTAGCAACTGGGGTGGCTTAGTTCATAGTAGTGGGTATGTGCATAGATCTTTGCATTTTCATGGCTTAATCTGAGTTATTGCTGGAGAGAAGAATCCATCCCTTAGAAAAAAAAGAAGAGAATCTGACTACCCTGCTTCATCAGCTTTCTCTGGATGTTGGAGATCTCCCTAGTGTAAATGGAGGTTTCTTTCCCACTAGCCAGCTTTTGTAACCATTCAGATGCTTAATACAACTTATAAATGCTTGGCCAATGATTCAGGCTTATTATCAGCTAGCTCTTACATTTAAATTACCCCCCCCCTTTACTGATGCTTTGCCACGTGGTTTGTGGCTTGTTACCTCATTTATTTACACGTGTTGCTTCTTCAGTGGCTGGCTGGCGTCTCTCAGACTCTACCTTTCTCTTTATCTCTGCTTGGATTTCCTGCCTGGTTCTATCCTGCCTTGCCATAGGCCAAAGAAGCTTTACTTATCAACCAATGTGAGCAACACATGTTCACAGTGTACAGAAAGACCATCCCACAGCACCCTAGTACTCTAGTAATGTCCCAGTCCTCTGTATTTTTGATAAATCATGGTATTCTAGTTGCTTTTCCTTTTCCCCAAAAGTACAGTGAATTTTTCATTATTTTTGATATAATCTGCAAGATGCCTATTGTATTGCCAAGGCAGTGAGTACAAAACTTGAAACAGCATGGGGATTCATGGAAGTAGTTAAAACAGCTGCAGTCTCCTCCTGCCTGTTCCTCTCTTTTCCTGGAGAGGGGTAGGTTATACCAACAGATGTTTCAGTTTTGTTCTGTGAAGACTGATGAAGACTTTCTTCCAGAAATAAGTCTGCAGCACTCTTTATTACATCTCCTTAGGTATAGACAGGTTTCTCTGTAGTAACACTCAACAGCAGCTGCAAGCACCTCTGATGTGGCTAATAGTTAATGAAAGACAGGTAGGTAACTTTAGTGTCCTGGAGAAGTACTGATGATCTCCTGTTGAATGCCTTCTCAGCACCTCAAAAGTATCTTCAGATGCTTGACCCAGCTTGTCTAGTTCAATGTAAATCCTTCTTCATTAATTAGGTGAAGCATATGGTTGAGGATGTAGCTCAGGGGTAAAGCACTTCCTAGCTCTGGGTTTACAAGTTCAATCCATTGAAGACTAAGGCAGCATCCTCTCACACAAGGCAGACAGCCTCTGCTCCTCCAAAATTTGCAGCATTTTTCTTCAAGATTAAATATTTGCAATAAAGTTGGGTAGTTTTCTTTTCTCTTTTCTTTTCTCCTTTTCCCCTCCTCATTTCCCTTTCCTTTATTGTCCTTCCCTTCCCTTTTCTCCCTTTCCCTCCCCTTCCCTCCCCTCCCATTCCCTCCCCTTCCCTTCCTTTTTCTGTGCTGGGCACAGAACTTGGGGCCTTGCCCATGGTTGTATACAAATAGAAGGCTATATAAAGACTTCTTAGAACTATTAAAGGCTCTCATAGAAACTCTGATTACATTTTAGTCTAAAATCTTGAATTAACAACTTCTCAGTCCCCTAAGCACTTTGGGCTATAAACAAGCTGGGAAATAAACAGTCTTGGCACTGGGCTCCGAAAGCTGCCAGCTACGGAGCTCATACAACTAATTAACCCCACACATCTTCAAGTGATTGCAAGTTCAAATGTTTTTACTCAAAATAGAACTGTGCTACACATTTGCATGTAACCACAGTAAGGGAAGGAAATTGACTGTTTTTAATCAGTGATCTAATTAAAGCTAATACTTAAAAGTAAATGTGGGCTAAAAACAATGAAGCGCAGCGTACAGTGTTAATGTAAACAGCACTAAAGGAAGATTTTATTGTTTTTAAATCATCACTCTAATTAAGGGAAACCCTTTAAGAAGCACTGGTTCAGAAACAGCCATAGTGCTGGGTGTAGGGGCGCACGCTGCAGAGGTAGGAGAATCTCTGTGAGTATGAAGCCAACCTGGCCTATATTTCAAGCTCTGGGCCAGCCAAGGCCATTATTTTTGAGACCTTGTCTCAAAACAACAACAACAACAACAACAACAACAACAACAAACCCTAAACAAACAGAAAATGACCACAGTGAAGCCTGATACTGCAGCTCAGTTTCAGACAATCCTCTGGGACCCACACTTCCTCTCACCACACTGTGTTAGAAGGAACACAGCACACTGGAAAATGTGGCTCCTGCAAGCCTTGTGCTTCTTCCCAATTCTGTCTGCCTTGTTGAAACCCTAGAGTACATTTCTAATGCTAGTCTTCAAGGTCTATTCCCTTTTTTGGCCACTTCCTCCTCCCGAGGCTGACTACAAATGTTCTGTTATTGAAGTACTGAAATCCAGAAACCAAAGGAAACCTTTAACTCACCTAATTAACATGCCCAATTAAAATTAAACACCTCATCCTAACACGGGGTTTTCCATTTTCCATTTATATAAACTGCCATTTGCCCATGGGCCCAGGATGAATACCCTAGTCCTCTTCCACTTCTCCCTTTTCTTCTGGCTCCTTTACCAGGGCATCCTAGCCCGTTCTAACACAGACTTCCCCCTTTCTCTTCTTAAAAATCATACCTGCAAGGTCTTTAGCGCTGTTCTCTGCCTGAGTCAGAAAGCAGCCACTTTAACTTTTCTACCCGCTCCATAAAGGATTTCTCCGTGAAAAGAGGTGTTGGATGTGGTTTGTGCTAATCCAGGGTCCAGGATCTGAAAGGAAGCCTCTACAGTGCACACATGCACACACAGGGTGAGGCGTTCTCCTTCACAGTTCATCTAAGTTTAGCTGCTGAAGTGTGCGGGTCCCTGAAATTACCTGGCGAGTGAGAACAAAGCTCAAAGCACACAACAAACCCAATAAAGCGTTTATTAGAGGAGACATATGAACAGGCCTGGGGAAGTCAGTGTGAAGAAAAGAGAACTTGAAGATGGTGCATCCAGCTTTTAAAGGCTGCCTAGTGCGTGCACACAGGGGATGGATAAAGCTAAGTCATACACAGATGATGGAGCTCACGCATGCATGCAAGGGCTTATGTGGCTGCGTCATACATAGGAGATGCAACCATGCCACACATAGGTCACACAGGGCCTTTTAAGGTCCTCGGGGCAGCTAAGTATTTTGCCTGAGTGCTTGTCTGCACATGCTTGGCCCTGAAACCCAGAAGTGCTCGCCACTGCTGTGTAGCTGGAATTCACATTCTACCCTTTTGTTTATTATACAAATTTGGGGATCTGGGGTGAGAATGGGGAGTCATCAGGTCTCTCATGACTGCTTCCTGCTGATTTTATGGGTGTTGTCATGTCTTTCGAGACTGCTTCTTGCTGATTTTTGAGTGTCGGAGAGTTGACTGCATCTTGGGGTGGCTGATTACTTTTGTGTTTTTCAGGCCCTGCAGAACTGGCTGGCTGACAGGTTGGACCTTGCAAGATGCTAGAAAGGCAGAAGGTTATGTCTTGAAAAAATTTTAGATTCTGTGATTGAGGGAGGAGAGTTTCAAGGTGGAAGATGGAGGGGGTTTTTGAGGTGGAGGAGGGAGTTTCCAAGGGTCCTGAGACCAGAAATGATAAGGGAAGAATTAATACTTATTCTGGGTGAGTCCGAGTCTGGTCCATTTAGATAGGTCCAATTTGGCTCTCTGGAGCTTATGAAAAATATTTAAAAAGAAATAAATTTTAGACACTTGAAAAGCTTATGTTTACAATAGTATAGTGTTGAAACAGAAGATGGGGAGGATGGAAGAAAAGAAGGGGAATTATTAGAAAGGGGAAGTATTAGACCCCTCAATGTTTTACCTGAAGCAATTCTTAAGGCACATGTTCTCTTTAGCATCATGGTATTACTTTAACATCCAGGAGACACTGCTGCAGTCAGTGATAAACCTGTTAAGTTAAAGTCTGTTTTGTGAGTATTTTGGAGTTTGGGGCTGTGACTGTCCCCAAACTCATAATTGTTTCTTACCACCTGGGCTTTTGGTAATCCTTGCACCTCTGGCTCTATCTTTAGTGATGGTCTCTGTAATAACAGTTGAGTGGTTAACTGAAAATTTAAGTATGACATTGGAGATATAGAAAAATTGGTAAAGCAGATAGGAGAAAGAGGAAGATGGAGAGTATATGGAGATTTTGGCACAGGAAAATTGAATGCGGTGATGAAACTTTATTCTTCTAGAACTGGAGAAAAAGTGGCTGATCTTGGTGTCCTCTGGAACTTAAGGGAGCAGGGCCCTGTTGAGTTACCATATAGGAAGGGGCATGTTTAGCTGGAAAAGTAAAAGGTTTGAGATGAGACAGGTAGATCCAATGAGAGAGGCCCTTGAGCTTGGTAGCTGTGGGAGTTACAAGAATTATTTTAAAGTGGTTCTGCAATTTAGGGGAAAGGGGTGAGGGGCCTTGGTTGGGGGGAGAATAATACCTGATCTCTTATTTTAATTGGCAGTGGGCATGGATCGACATATGGTTGAGTTTGCCCTCCTGTATATGTGAAGAGTGGGGCAGTAGATCCTCTAAGGTTTCTATGCAGGAATGCGATGGGGATAATTAATGTTAGATTGAGGTAGGCGATTTGAGATATTAAGGGGTGGGCAGGATTGGAAAGTGAGGGTGGCATCTTCTACTAGTGCCACCTGGAGAGAAAGAAGTTGGAAAGGAGGTAAGGTTTGTAAGCCTTTGTAAGTTAAGAGATGGGACAGACTGTGGTGGGAGAAGACAGTGGTAAGTGACCCAAAGGTTAGCTTCTTTCACTCACAAATAAGAAGCTCAGTGACTGCTAAAGCACAAATGCAGAGTGCCCAGCCCTGAGTGGTGAGGTCCAACTTCTTTGACAGGTACACTACAGGTGCAAAGGATGGTCCCAGCTGATGTCCTAGGACCCCAAGGGAATGTTCCTCCTTCTCTGTTACACAGAGGGAGAAAGTTCGAGTTAAATCTGGGAGATGAAGAGCTGGAGCCTGGAGAAGGGCCTGCTAGAGTCTCTGGAAGGGTTTAGTAATGGGATGGAGAAGGGGCTCATGCAGAGATCTGATATAAAGGGCAGGTGAGAAAAAGAGGGGATCCTGGAATGCAGGAAGCTAACTATTCCCTAGGAACAATAAAGCCTCTTCTTTTGTAGAAGGAACTGCAAGGGACTTGAATTAGCTTTTTCCTATCTAGGGTGATAGCTTTTTGGTTTGGGGTAATAGTTAATCCCAAGTAAATAACCTGAGAGGTAGACAGTTGAACCTTAGAAGGTGAGACTCTATAGCCCTTTTTGGACAGGAAATTTAAAAGAGCAGAGGTATCAGCTTTGCTAATCTCTAAGCATGGACTGCAGAGTAAAATATCATATACATACTGTATGAGTTCAGACTTAGGGAGAAACAGTGAGAGTAGATCAGAAATTAAGCCTGACCAAATAGGTGTGGGCTGTCCCAGAATCCCTGGGGAAGGTCAGTCCAGGTGAACTATGTGGAGAGGTGAGTATCAGGGTCAGTCCAGGTGAAGGCAAAGCTATTTTGAGATTGAGAGCTGAGAGGAATAGAAAATAAAGCATCCTTGAGATCTAGAACTGAGAAGTGGGAGGTTCCTGGGGGGATAGCAGAAAGAAGTGTGTAAGGGTTAGGCACTACAGGATGAAGAGGGACCACTGTAGAGTTAATGAGCCAGAGGTCTTGAACCAGGTGATAGGTTCTGTTAGGTTTTTTAACAGCAAGTATAATGGTGTTAAAGGGAGAAGAGGTGGGGCAAAGTACTTTTTTTCTTAGGAGGTCAGAGATAATAGGCTTTAAATCCCCTAAGGCTCTGGACAGAGAGGGGCTACTGAGCTTGGGTAATGTATTTAGTAGGATCTTATAATTGGATAACAATAGGGAAATGGTGTTTAGCAACAAAAGGGTTTGGGGTGTCCCAGACTTGGGGGTCCACCTGAGAGTCTGATAGAGAAAAAGACACATTGGAGCTGGGAGGTTGGAAGGCTAGAAGGAGGAGGAGGGGAACTGTCAGTGTGTCTGGAGTAGGATGAACGGAAGGAGCAAATAAAGTATAAGCTCCTACTTTTGCTTAAAAAAAAAATCTCTTCCCATAAGAGGTACTGGGCAGTTTGGCATGACTAAAAATGAATGAGTGAGATAAATACCCCTAAAAACACAGTTAAATGGTGGGGTCTGCTGAGGTAGATAAGGCTGTCCCCCTACCCCAACAATAGGGAAACTAGAACCAGAGGTAGACCCCCAGAAATCCCTAAGTACTGAGTATGTGGCTCCTGTGTCCAAGAGAAAGGAGATGGGCTGTCCTGATACCGTGATGTTTACCTGTGGCTTCCTGTTACAGATGACAGTTGTGATCGGGTCAAAGGAGCCAGGGCAGCCTCATTCATGCATGGCCAGATCTAAAAAGTCAGCTTGGGAATTTTCTGGGTTTGATGTCTCCATGTGACAATGTGAACAAGGACAATTGACTGCCCAATGTCCTTCCCTATGGCATCTTGGATAAGGGCTAGCAGGAACAATATGAGAATTAAGGCATGCTCAGGCCCAGTGACCTTGTTTATCACATTTGAAACATGGACCTGGTGGTTCTCAAATCCTGGGAGACAAAGGAGCAACACGGACCCCACTGATCAGGTGGTCTGTCACCCTGGCTGGTCTGCCAGGCTGTGGCTAGCATTTGATAGATAATGATAGTAATAGTTTTGTAATTCTTTGCACGGTACAAACCGTGAAAAACAGCAAGAACAGCAACACCTCAAGGCCTATAGGAAAACATCTTTCTACTTCTCTCTACAGGCGGGGTGTTGATGCAGCCGACTGGCCCTGGTCTGGGAGACTGGGCAGTCAGAGGCTAGAGGCCATTCCAGATGATCTCTCACTTACAAGAAGTCCAAAAGAAAAGAGAAAGAAAAATCCTGAAGCTAAGGCACTGCTGAATGTGTGCAGTGCTAGCGCTGAAGGACCAACCTGGTTAGTACGGTCATGCTTTTAGTGATGAGAAGCAACCAGAGATGAATGTCAGTGAAGGGCTCAATTGTAGCCATGAAAGCCATGGTTGGGGACTTCCCCCTCCCCATTTCTGGGAACACCAGAATATTTCCGGATCTCAATGGTCAATTCCTTGGGTTTGGAGAAACAGTTAAGCTGACTGGAATGGGAAAACTCACCAATCGAAGCTAGTGGTGTGCATAGAGGTCAGTGCTCAGGCAGATAAAACATGTGGTTGTTGTGGAAAAAAAAAAACCTGACTCTGGATCCCAACTCTGGGAGAGGGGCGGGAGGGCCTACCACGTCTCATGGAACCAATGAACTTACCTGGCGTGATTGAGAACAAAGCACGAAGCACACAACAAACCCACTTAAGAGTTTATCAGAAGAGACACGTGGACAGGCCTGGGGAACTCGGTGTGGACAAAAGAGAACTTGAAGATGGAGTATTCAGCTTTTAAAGGCTGCCTAGCACATTCACACGGGGGTTGACGTAGCTATGTCATACGCAGATGACAGAGCTCAACCGAGCTTACACATGTGTGCCAGGGCTTATGTAGCTGCGTCATGTGTAGGCGATGCAACCATGCCACACATAGGTCACACAGAGGGCCTTTTTAGGTCCCCAGGGCAGCTAAGTATTTTGCCTGAGCGCTCGTCTGCACATGTGTGGCCCTGGAACCCGGAAGTGCCTGCCACCACTGTGTGGCTGGAATCATAACAGTCCCTGCAAATGTTTACTGCCAGCAGAGGAAGGATCTGTAAGAGGCAAGAAGGAAATCTGGTTTAGCACGACATAGCCAGGCTCATTCAAACTTCTAGAGTTTGACACTGGGACTTTTACTTTATGCTTATTTAAGTACAGTACAATTTTGGAGAAAAAAAGTTTCCTGGTAACAATTGTGTCAATATCATGTGCATGATAAAGCTTAAGATGTGACTACATAGAAACTCCTTCGCAAACTATACGTGACCTCTACCATGAAAACAGATGCCATAGCTTCAGGGCCTAGAGTCTGGTGTGGTGACTGACCAAAATAGCATATAGGTTAAAGGGTAAAATGTACACATGACATCTCCCCTAAAAAAAAATGGGTTCTACTGACTGAGAAACAATGCTCAAGATGACAGTCAAAGGAGGAAGAATCTGAGACAATCATAATAGTCTGGGGGATTCAGCTGTGGCTGGGTCTATAGATAACAGACTTCTGGATGGATATCAGGTATACACATCCCTTCCATTGAAGAGACAAACTTGGATGCTTAATATTGCTGGTTTTTCTAGTGCTTATCTGTGAGTTCATTCCCTCTACAGTGAAGTCACCTAAGAAAAATCAGTAAGGGCAGTTTATGCTGAACTATTAAAAATTAATCACAGTTTAGAATGAACCCAATATGTCCTTTCCAATAAGTAACAGGAATTATTTGGTAGTCCTTAGCCACAGAAAAATAGAACTCGTTTAGAAATAAACAATAGTTCCATTAAAAGCAAAATTGTTTATACCTTAAAATAACAACAGCATCATTACCTTCTAAATATACATCTTACAACCATTTCACTCACAGAAACTAAAATAACAGGAAAGAGCTACTAAGTGAGCAAAATCTTGTTCATATAAAAATTCCTTATATTGCACATTTCTTAATCCCAGCACTCAAGAGCTAGAGACAGGCAGATCTCTGTGAGTTTGAGGCCAACCTGGTCTACAGAGTGAGTTCCAGGACAATTACGACTGTTACACAGAGAAACCCTGTCTTGTTAAACCAAAACAAACACACAAACAAACAAACACAACCCTGTATCAGTTGAGTATGAAATGTGCACTCCATTAGGTCTGCCCATGAGTGCATACACGAGCAGAAAAGTAGCACACCTTTCTTTGTGCTCCCACAATGTGATGAACCGTGTCCTTGTCCTACAGGCCACTCAAACATAAAGTGGCTTGTTACAAAGAAAACTGATCACAAGGCAGTTGCTAACTCCTCCCACCTCCATGCAGCGATGACATGGTTCTCTTGCCTTGTCGGAACCTGCCTACTTCAGTTGTGCCTCTGAGTGTGCTGCTCTGAGAATTCCCAGAAAATAGCTCTGGCCTGAAATTGTCCAGGCCCACATCTGTGCTACAACAAGACATACTAGGGCATTTTTTTTTTAAAAAAAAAATGCCTTGAAAAATGTTATCAGTGTAAATAGAAAACAAGGGTCTTAGAATATAGGAGAAAATCAAGGCTAGGGATAGAATTCAATAATGGAGCACTTGCTATGCACATTTGGTACTGTGAGTTTGATTCTTAGCAAAGATCAAAGAAAAAAGGAAACAAAACAGCACACTTTAGCTGAACACAGTGGCAAATGATTTTATATTATGAGTGCTTTGGAGGCTGTGGATAAAGGGACACAGGTTTAAGACAAATGGGCCACATAGGAATCCATCTTCTCAAAATTGAATGCACACACATACACATACGCGCGCGTGCACACACAGAACAAATAAAGGAGGGGAAACATAAGAAAAGAGGAGCAATAAGAAGAATGGCAACTAGCTTTTCTGTGCGATATAACAGAGCAGTCACTGTTCTAGGTATTCCAGGGGTTTCACATATCAAATCCTAATACAAAATACGAGGAAGTCAGATACGCCAGTGCACCTCCACTTTGCAGAAGGCACAGGATGCAGAGGAGCTGGGATATGTGCCTGGTGGCTCAACTATGCCACATAGACAGAAGTCATGCTCAGGAAACTCCGTACAGAGGACTCAGTTTTAATTCTGCCTCCAAGAAGGAACTGGTAAAAATTAAAAAATATGCTGTAAGGATCAGTATACATAACATAAATGGAAGTCTATGTTCCTGTAGGTGACAGTGCCTACTTCTTTGTCTTTCTCTTTCTTTCTCTCTCTCTCTCTCTCTCTCTCTCTCTCTTTCTTTCCCTTTTATTCTCTCTTTCTCTCTTTCTCTCTTTCTTTCTTTCTTTCTTTCTTTCTTTCTATCTGTCTAGTTGAAAGGTACAGTCTTTATGCTGCCCAGACTTATGGTAATTTCTTCTACCTCAGTCTTTCAAATACCTGGAACTGCAGGAGCGTACCATAGTGCCCAGTTTTCATGGTCTCTTTAAGACAGATTCACTCAGATGTGGATCTGGTTTTTATGGTAGGACCTGACTAGAGGAGGCCTTTGACAAACCCATCAACAGGGTGACTCTCAAATGATTTGAGTGGTGATTCAGTCACAGACACGCTCACAAACACTTTTAAAAAAAAAGTCTTTGCTTTCACAGCCATCTGTCAATAGGACCAGTTATGTAAAACTAAGGGACCAAAGGAAGAAAACCTTGTGCTGAAGGTTAGTAGCTATATGTAGACACAAGCCCCTGCTTTCAGACTCAAGCTCTTGGGAGAATGAGACTTTCAGTCATCAAGAAGAAAATTTTCAAGTTTATCTTTACCGGTGTATCTGCCGACAGTCACCCAACTGTTTTTACTCAGAACATCAACTTTCTAATGAGCAATCATGAAGAAGTTGGGACTGCTTGTTCCCGACAGCATGCAGAATGAACAGCTCATTATTTACAATGTGTTCTTGCCAAACATGTTTAGGCTGATAACAAGCAGACTCTGCATCCACCTTCCAGACACAGCAAACGTGCCATGAAGTGGACCAGGTTAGAAGAAACTACAAAAAACTCAGTCAAGCCCAGAATACATATCATTATATATTTATCAAAACCACAGAAAAACAAACTAAAAGTGAACCAGGAATCCAGGATTAGCTATCAATTATAACAAACACATTGCATCATGCACCATACTTCTAACATGGGAAGTTTGAAAAGTGGCGGTGAGGGAGTATATGGTAACTGGGTGCTTTCTGTTCATTTTCTGTAAGCAATCACTACTTAAAACAGTAACGTTTAGTAATGAAAACAAAAGCAGTCAATTGTCTTTCCAACTCAATTCATGAAGTTTCAAATTTGATATGCTTTCAGTATGAGAATGGTTATAAATGCTTGAGGTGTAGTAACAGTGAAAGAGCTAACATGTTGTACATGCAATAGTCCTTTCCTACAGGCAGGCTCATGTAGCCCAGGCTGGCCGAGGGCTTTCTGGTAACTTTACACAAACTTGAACTTCATGAAGTTCTGACCTTCCTCCCTCCACCTTTGATAATAGTTTGCATCATTATGAGGGGCATACTTGAGAAAAGGAAAATGTAACAGAAACGATGACGTCGTCAAATATGTCATTATAAATACAACATATCTAGAAAACACACACATAAAATACTCAAGTACAGACACACAGAGGCAGAGGTGAACACAGATTTAATGTTGCTAACTTTCATATGTAAGTGGACAGCACAGATCGTTTATTTCACTACCCTGTCAATTTTCATGGAAATAACAGATTTTTATCAGTTAAAATTTTGGAGATCGCAAAGAGCTCTTCAAAGAGACTTCTCAGTAACAGAGTTGTGTCACTACTGAAGCTGTCATCTGAATGCACAAGCGGGAGGGAAAGTAACATATTCTCTTTAAATTGCTGGGAAGAAATGTCCAATCACTGTGCAAGCACCCTTTCACAGAGGCACATCCATACTGCCCTCATAGGGCTGGCATCCTCAGGACATCCTAACATCTGAAATTACGAAGTCTTGCTTGACCAATGTTGTTTATGCTCAGAGCAGAACATTAGCCTCACGGATCAAGGGGGTGTCTTTAGAGAGACTCAAAGGCAAGAGGAAGGAAGGCTGCCCCATGCCCCACACAGTCGCATCAGCAGAGTCAAGCATAGAGTATGTGGAAGACAGAGACCAATTAGACCGTCCTCACACTAGGCAAGCTGACTTACAAAATTTTCGACCTATCGAAGCCATATCCTTGTCTGATGCATGCAATAATAACCCACACATTGGACTGTTTTAAGAATCCCATAAGATAATGTAGAGAGATGTGTCTGACACCGGCAGCCGGAAGTCAATGCAGAATTTTGTTTGACTGGCTGCTGTGGGAGTCTGTCACTGCCGTGACATTGTATTTCCTCCTCTTTAATATCACACCTCTCATTTTCTTTGGGAGGGTGAAAGGCCAAGTGCCAAGTTGAGCTGCTTTCCTTGAAGTGTATCCTTGATGATCACATGGTCAAAGGTATGAGTTTGGTCAGCCAGTTGTCAATAGGAAGTGCTCGAGTTATTAACACAGTTCCTTACCAGTATCCGCTCGTACTGTAGAGGCTGGACTATTTAGGGGTAACTGGTCACTTGCAGTCTGAATTGGAGACCTGTGCCGTGTGAATATATACCCGATACCATGAACCTAGCCGAAACCCCATGGCTGGAGAGGAAACAAACTTCGGTGATGAAAAGGAGAAGAGGAACTGAGTGGTCCCCATTCATAACTTTCTGCTCTCTGACTGCAGACTTAATGTGAGCAGCTGTTTCATGCCCCCGCTGCCATGCTCCCTCTTCCTCCCTCTCCCCCTCGCACCTCCACTGAAGTGCATTGCCCACTCAAACTATGAGCGAAAATAAACCCTTTTTTCTTTAAATTACCTTTGTTAGGGTATTTTGCCACAGCAATGAGCAAAATAACTAATAACACAGGCTAACTCTACACTTCATTATGAAAGAGAAAACAGTATCACACTGTGAATTTATCAGCAAATTAAGACCATTTAAGCTTATGGAAAAATACACCAGAGTAAGGGAATGGTTCAATACTCTCACATCTAACACAGCAATGGCTATGGCGCCATTGACCCATCTTCTGTGCACCGGAGAAAGTCTAACTGTCCCAGGAGCTTTGTGTTGGTTCTGTCCCCCTGTTGCTGCTACCTACTTGAATTGTCCACCCATCCCCCTGTTCAGCAGTCTGGGTCCTAGTTCTGCACAGCACCGTTACAGTCTTCATAGGCCCACACTTCATACTTTAGTTCAACTGGACCCTGAAGTAAAGCTCACGCCGGTGTGGGAAACTTGGCTGGTACCTCCAGCAGACCTCCAGTAAAGTCAGCTCCCATGGAAATTCTTTGTGCGTCTTGTAGTCTTCCGCTTGTCTTTTATTAGGCCTCTTAGGATCCCTTGGACCCTGCTGCAACCTCTTTAATCTTCTTGTGTCCATTCTGCAACCTACAGAGATATATTTACTGTGTGATGGGAGTAGAGAGTTAACAATTAAGAAAGGAATAAAAGAGCCTGTTTGCTAATTGACTGCTGTCCAAGAAAAACAGAACTACATGGCAAAATGCAGCCACTGAACCCATATACTTTATGAATTTCTTGTTATTCAATCAGTTCTTACCCAGTGGAAAGATGATACAGGTTTATGCCTCTGACACAGCATGTCTACGACAGTCCTTAAGTGTGTGTGTGTGTGTGTGCCCGCGCACACACGCGTGTTATGTATCTGTATCCTCCTCGTTTGACAATTCTATTTCATCTTGAAGCAGAGCAGCTGCACACAACCCACATGAGGTCAGGACTATTAAAATTAATGGAGTGAAGGAGGCTGTACACCAGGATCATGAGGCCCTTACAAGCTTGAGCCTATTATTCCCTCCTGAAGGAAATGATCAGCTTATAAGAGTCACAGGCCTTCCAGCGCGCCTTCATGAGAACCACACCAGGATCCTGTTCTTCATGAGGCTATAGAAGGGGTAAGCAACTGAATAGGGCAGATTCTTCTTTGGAAATGCACTGCCTGTAAAGTGTCTAGAGAACTTTCTGACCTTTGTGTACCCGAAACCTCTATAAGTAACTTGAATCAATGCATTGATTTACCAAGCTGGACTTGGATATACTATTGGTACCCTTCTTTCTGGGGTGAATAGACATTTCTTAATATTTTCCCAGGAAGAAATACACAACATAGTTCAGAGTTCAAGTAATACTCTATTTCTTGTACCCTACTTAGCTATAATTATTAGAAGTGCAGTGGGTACACGTGCATTTTATGTATGCTCATAAAACAAGGAATTAAAATTCTATCTTAGGAAACCTGAGGGGAAGTAACTAAATGTGTCCCCTCCACCAAATGCAAGAATTCTCTTGTTTACCAATGTGGGTGTTTATCAGAGAGTAGTACTTCCAATCCCCCCCCCCCCACCGGGTGCCTTCCAGTAACTCTCTTGCCCACTCATCCAGAAAGACAAGATGCCATTTTGGAGTAGAGATGACTTTCTCCTAGGACCCATGGCTACTAAGGAAAAGAATACTACAAGTAGCTAGGGCTATAATAATGATGACAACAGTGGTGCTTGGGCCAGTCCCTTTGTTGTTGGAGGAGAAAGGGGTCACAAGGAGAAATTAAATAAATGAAAATACATTATGAGTAATAATAATAAAAAGAATCCAACAGGGACTTCATTTTAACACCAGGAAAGCTGAATGCAGATTCCAACCTCCAAAACTGTAGTGTAACACAACGCTGTTGTTTTAAATCATTGAGTTTTTGATAATTTGTTATAGAATAAATGGAAATTTTCAATTCTACAAATGAAACTAGATTGCTGTTTAGATTTTTGTTTTCTTGATACAAATCTGGACATAGCTAGGAAGAGATACTCTTAATTGAGGAATAGCCTCTATTAGACTGGCCTGTGGCCATGTCTGTGAGGTATTTATTTTTTTCATTGCTAATTGATGCTGGAGTGCTCAACCCACTGTTGGCATTGGTACTCCTGAACCAGAAGCTTAGGCTGTATAAGAAAGGCAGTTGAAAAATCAGGAAGAAGCAAGCCAGTAAGAACAGTTCTCCATTGCCTCTGATTTAGTTTTTGCCTCTATGTTCCTGCCTTGATTTCCTATTGTGACTTCCCATATTGATGGACTGTAACCTTTAAGCCAAATAAACTCTTTCCTCTTTAACTGGCTTTTTTTCTTGACATTTGTCACTGCAACTGGAAAACAAACTCAGGCATATGGTTTCACAATCTAGAACCTTTCCTCTATCTTATTCTAGCCAGAAATATCTGAGTCTCAGTTCTAGCTGAAAAACTCACATTCCAGTGCCCTTCCCTGATACCAACAGTCTAGCCTTCAGAACCGGCCCTGCTTCTCTGTGTGCACATACATGGTCCTGGTTTAAGCCACTGCTACATTTCGTTAGTATGGGAACCTCTATCCACCTCTCCAAGCTTCAAAATCTTTGAAAGACACGGCAAAACACAAATTTTCCTTGACGTCATTGTAAGCTTCACAGCACACATTTGCACTGTATGCATGTTCAGTATTTAATAAGTCTTGACTTTTCTTGGAAAACCTTGGGATCCATCTAGATATTAGGACAAAGAATAAGTATTGCCTAAGAGCCATGAGAAAAAAAGTGGGAGTAAAGGGGCTGAAGATAGGGATCAGTAATTGAGGGCACTTGTTGCTCTTACAAAGGGCCCCACTTTAGTTCCCAGCACCCAGATGGTAGCTCTCGACTGTCTGTATCTTCGTTTCCTAGCATGTGATGTCTTCCCTCTTCTGCCTCTGTGTGCACCAAGCACACAAGTGATTCATATACATGCAGGCAAAGCATTAACATATATAAAATACAAATAAATAAATCCAAAAAATAATAAAATAAAGAAAATGTGAGTACAGCTGTGACTGCTTAGGTATTAGAGAAAGAGTTAGGAGTTATATGGAAGAAAAGCTAGTGAGCCATGGGAGGGAAAAGCAGGGTCCTAGAGTTCTATGGTCAAGCTGTCATGTCTGGGCTCAACATCATTTTAGCAGCAAGATCACCTTGAACTTTTATATGCCTTATCTTTGAGTAATACTGAAATTAATGTTCTTGTGACAATAGCCCCACAGGCTCATACATTTGAATGCTTAATTGCCATGGAATCACCAGTTCAAGAGAAAGAAATATATTGCAGGCAACAAATCTGAACAGAGTTGGCATTCTGAGGAACACTTTGGCATCAGACATGGAGATGCAGGGTTTGGAGTGTGGCCTACTGGTCTTGCTTATGCCCAGTATTTCCTCACTGTACTCCGTTTCCTCTCTTTTGGAATGGGGAATAGTAATGTATATTCTATGCCATTGTGTGTTGAAAGTATATGATTTGCTTTTTTATTTTACTTTTACAGAGGTTACAGTTAAGAGATTGCCTTGAGTCTCAGAAAAGATTTAAACTTTGGACTTTGAAACAGTGTTGAAGTTGAAAGACTGTAGGGCCTTTGAAACTGAGCTAAAAGTATTTTGCACAATATGGCTACAGGCCTATGGAGGCCAGGGAATGAAATGTAGAGGTTGGAATAAAAATGGTCCCCATAGGCACTTCCTTGTGTTCTCCTCCTGTACTGTCTCATGCTTGTAAATCAGGAAGTAAGCTCTCAGCTACCGCTCCAGCAACATGCTTGCTTGCCTGATACCATGTTCTCTACCATGATGGACATAGAAGGCTAATCCTTTGGAACCGCGAGCCCCAATATGAACATTTTCTTTTATGAATTACCCTGGAATAGAATTGTGAGGATTAGAAGGATTCAAAGATGAGGCCTTATTGGAGGAAGTGTTTTCTGGGTGCAGACCCAGTGTTCCCTGCTTTCTGCCTGTGGGGTAGTAAGTAGAGCTCTCAACTACTCCTCTGGCGCCATGCCTGCCTGCTTCCCATCACGATGACAATAAACTAATCCTTTGAAATTGTAAACCAGCCCCTGCTTAAATGTTTCCTTTTATAAAAGTAGCTTTGGTTATGACGCCTCTTCCAAGCAAGAGAAAAGTAACTAAGACAGGCCTCTGTGGTGGTGTGAATGGGAACGGCCCCCATACACATATATATTTGACTGTTCAGTCATTAGGGAGTGGCACTACTTGAGAAGAATGAGGAGGTGTGACCTTGTTTGAATAGGTGTGACCTTGCTGGAGGAGGTCTATCTTCAGGGTGCACTTTAAGGTTTCTAAAACTCAAGCCAGGCCCACGGTCAGTCTCCTCCTACTGCCTGCAGATCCAGATGTAGAACTTGCAGCTACTTCTCCAGCACCATGTCTGCCTGCGTGCTGTCGTACTCCTTGACATGATGATAATGAACTGAACCTCTGAAACTGTTAGCAGGCTTTCTTTTATAAGACTTACCATGATTAGGGTGTCTTTTCATGGCACCAGAACAGTGACCAAGACAGGTCCCTGTAGATACATATATCTGAATGCTTGGTACCAGTTAGTTGAACAGTTTGGGAATGATTCTCAGAGATTTGTCACACCATTCCTTGTGAGTGTGCATCCCTTTCCTCACTATTCACTGACTATTGCTCTAGTACCATGGCTGCCTGTGTATTGCTACACTTGCCATCACCATGATGGTTATAGAATTCTAATCCCCTGCAACTGTGAGCCCCAATAAATGTGTTCTTTTATATGTTGTTTTTGTCACGGTGTCTCCTCCTAGCAATAGAACAGTAACTAAGGAGCCAAATATCATGTTTACCATTGAAGACACTGGAAAAATGGTATCCACATGCAAGTTAATGAAACTGGGTATCTATCACTCGGCAATTATAAAAAACAAGTTAAAATTGATTAAAGAGTGATTCCAAGATATGAAACTTCTAGAAAGGCACTTGCATGACATGAACAAACACTGGGTTTGATCCCGATCATTGCAAAGAAAATCAAATTTTGAAAGATGTGTATGTCTAACCTGACCTAAACATTATACAATATATTACATGTACTGGAACATTACAGCTTCATTTTATGTTTTTATTCATCAACTAAAGGTAAATTTAATTAAAATGTGTGTTTAAAACAAAGAATCCACTGCTTCTTTATCTTATTATCAGCCTTTTCAAAGATCTAGGACTTTCTCGTATGTAACCTGTTCTTTTGCCTGAGTTCAGAAAGTTCCAAATAATATAACACTACTTTAATCGTTCTGAAGGGTATTTCTACAATAAAATGGACCAACTGGGGCTTTTTTAAATATTACAAAGTAATGTAACTTTATCAATGACAGAAACTTCAAAGAGCAAGCTTTTATTTTATTAATGAGCAATATTCGTGCTCTCTTTGTCCACACACACACACACACCCTCCAGAAGAAAGCTGAAGCATGTTCCAACTGGCAAAGTTACCTTGACCATTCTTTTTTTTTTTCTTTTTTTTTATTGAGAAAAGGAGAAAGAAAAAAAAAAACAAGTTTCCACCTCCTCCCAGCCTCCCATTTCCCTCCCCCTCCTCCCATCCTTCTCCCTCTCCCCCCACTCCTTTCCCCCTCCCTCTCCAGTCCAAAGAGTAGTCAGGGTTTTCTGCCCTGTGGTAAGTCCTAGGTCCTCCCTGCTCTGTCCATATCTAGGAAGGTGAACATCCAAACTGGCTAGGCTCCCACAAAGCAGACCATTCTTAAACCGAAAGTCGGCTACAGGAACTGAATTCAATTGGGAGTGGCTACTTTTTTTTTTTTTTTTGTTTGTTTTGTTTTTCGAGACAGGGTTTCTCTGTGGTTTTGGAGCCTGTCCTGGAACTAGCTCTTGTAGACCAGGCTGGTCTCGAACTCACAGAGATCCGCCTGCCTCTGCCTCCCAAGTGCTGGGATTAAAGGCGTGCGCCACCACCGCCCAGCTTGGGAGTGGCTACTTTTAAAGTATTTTTATATACCAAATGGGTTTAATACTCAGACAAACTACAGCATGGTAAAGAATTTATGATGTCACCTGATGCTTATTCTAGTAATTGATTCAGTATCAAAGGAAAATATCCTAGACAATGGGGATCACTAATAAAGGACAGGCAAACAAAAACAACAACCGAGGAGACAACATTAAAAATTTACTCTCCTGCAGGAATCTCATTCGATTACAAAACTGTTATGCGTGAAGAAAAACAGATAACATGCACACTGATGCTAGCTCAGAAGAAAGGGAATCAGAGTTGACTGTCAGAACATGCTCCAAAGGAAGGCCCATGGTAAACAATGTCTTAGGGAACTGTGGGTGAGGCTCCAGGATAAAAAGCAGAGGGCCTTTTACCTCAGGTGTATTTTGTTCCCTGGCTTGTTCCTGGATGTGATTTTTTTTGCCTCCTATGTTAAACATTTGCATTTAATTTGTGACATGTTTGTTTTTGTTGGCTGTCAGAACATAGCTATAGGACCCTGAACCTGGATATGGCCTTCTGCCTTGCTTTCATGCTTTTTCAGATATCTGTCAGATAATTGTGTTTAAATTAGTCTGTCCTGAGAAATTTCTGGTCAAGGGCTGTTCTGTTAATAGTTAGAATGTTTCTTTACATGTTTATCAGTTTATTTACATGTTTTTCTGAACTCAAACTTCCTTGGATCATTGATTTCTTTGTTACATTCATGTGTAAGAGACACTGAACCTGAAGTAAGATTGCCTACAGCATTAGATTGTGGTCTTCCTCCCCCCCTTTTTTTTCAGGTTCTCAGATCCCAGGTCCAGCAAAAAAGATCTGCACAGGTCAACTGGGTCAACTGAAAAGTTGACAACTGTGAGGACAAACCAGCTGCTTGGCATTTTTTCAGATGTGCACTTCAAGTGAACCATGTTCTGTGTCTAATGACCATGGTAGATTTACAGTGTTCTCATGACTAAAACACCATTTTGCTAGACTGATATTAAATATTCTAGTTCAATAAAGGACAAGTTTAATTATGCAGGAACAAATAAGCCTAGTACATTTTTTCTTCTTTTTGTGTCTTCGAGTTGTGTATTTCCATTGGGCAGTTTGGTAATGCAGGTAGAACACACTGCTTTAAAGCCAGAATGATGTAGGTCCAACTTTCCCTTCTGTCCACAATGTTTACTAGATTTACATACTAAGTTAGCCTTTGCTTCATATGTCAACAGAAATGACAGCCACTGCACCAAGTGCTTAAAGGATCAAGTGATGGTATGTATTAGAAGGAAATAAGAACTAATAGAAGACAAAATGTCTTTCTATTATTTGTTTGAGTCAGGGTTCCACTGCCTGGAACTTGCTAGTAACCTGGACTGAATTTCCTGCTTTTCCTACCTTTTGAGTGCTGGGATTACATGTATGAATGTAATGCAATTGCGTGACTCATATCTTTTGATTAAAAGATAAATTGCAATGAATTTTAAGACTATCTGAATACAAGACAAAGAGTACACACTTACTCCAATAATAAAGTAAAAAAGAGTCTGATGATTTCTAAATTATTTGTGGGAAAAGGAAAGAGATCTGAGACTTAGGAAATGAGAAGACAGATAGAGTATACCAAGATGGAGGGAAGCTATGACCCAAAGAGGAGAGGGAATAAGAAATTTCCTGGGGCCAATAAGGCTTTTGACAAACAAGAGGATCTAACTTGCTTATTTTTTTTCTTTTTTACTTTACTTTCTTTCTTTTTTCCTCTCTCTCTCTCTCTCTCTCTCTCTCTCTCCCTTTTTTCTTTCGACAGTCTTCTGTAGCCCACGTTGGCCTCACACTTGCCTAGGATAATCTTGACTTTCAGGTCCTTCTGTATCTACATCCCAAGTGCTGGATTAACATCATGTACTACAATACCCCATTTTATGCAGCACTGGGGGTGGAACCCAGGGTTCAATGTATGCTAGACAAGAACTTTTTGGAACCATCTCTTTGTAAAAATAAATTTATTGCTTTTTTTTTGTTGGAAACATGTCTCCCTGGGTTATTCAGGCTGGCCCCAAATCCCTGGGCACAAGTAATCCTCCTGCTACTGTTTCCCAAATAGCTAAGACTACTGGCATCTAGCACCATGCTAAGCTGAGTGGGATTGTGTCTTCAAGGAATTTAGATTCACAGCAAAGCTGAATATAAGACAGATTTTCCATATACCTGCTGCTGCCCCATTGTCAACACCTACACCAGAGTGGTACAACCTGTCACAGCTGGGAACCTACATTGTCACTATTACCACACACCATCCGTAGCTGGCACCAAACCTGACTCTCTGTATTGTGCCTTCTACGTGATTCGACAAACACATGACAATGCACAATTATAATATCACACATTGTTAAGCACCTGACTTGTGACCCTATACTCTAAGTTGGCAACAACCCACAACCTATCCTCCCTGACCCCCAACCAAAAGGAGATATAATTTATCAGATAGAACTAAACCCTGTAAAAGCACAGCCATTGTAGAGTGTTGGTTAAAGTCTCTTAAATAGATTTGAGTGACAGGACACACCTATAAAAAAAAAATAAACAACCACCAGGGAGACACCCAAAGACACAAAAACACTATGGAGAAGGAGATTTGCTTTCAGAATGTAAGTGGGGGAGGCAGATAGGCAGGATTTACTCTCTCCTCCTCCTCCTCCTCCTCCTCCTCCTCCTCCTCCTCCTCCTCCTCCTCCTCCTCCTCTACTTATTTATTTGTTTATATGTCATAGGCCAAAGTGATCACAGGAGGCCAAGAAAGGAGGGGACAGGGTAAAGTCAGGCAGGTTTCCTTTTGGTTACCTGCAGCATGATTTCCAGGAGGTTGGCAGTCTGTGACAGCCAGCTATCCTGTCTGTCAAGGAGTAAACAGCTGCAAGTGTTTCATGCTGTTTAGAAACAAGGAGGTGAAATAAATCTGTTTAAAGCCATGTAAAACCATCGTGAAATTGTACTTTACTCGAAATGGTCATTCAGAAATGCCAAGATTGCTAGGTTGGCAGCTAGAAGCGGGAGAGTGTTGTGGGAAGACTACTTTCACGGCAAAACTCGGACTTATCCAGTGACAGCACAAATAGATGGATTTCCACCACGCCAGAGAGCGGAAGGGTGAGATTCTGAGGACAATGGTGCAGATATGGCTGGGGAGACAGAAAGGGCGCTTGGAATCAACATTCTTCCTTTGCACAGTGAATGCTCAGTTTGATTTTCCTTTCGGAGCACTAAAATTTTCGTAAAAATGTTGTCTTGAGAAATAGAAATTATGATATGTTTAGGCGATTGTGGAGGAGATGAGTTTTTTGTTTTGTTTTTTTGTTTTCTTTTGGTATTATTCAACAGATAGAGGGACGGAAGAAGACAGCGCCAGGACCCGATCCAGATCAAAGTCTTGAAACTCCCTTTTGACAGCAGGGACAGATCCTTCCACGGATTCTCTAGCATTAGGTCCTCTGCGCCCTCCGCCATGCCCGCCCGCCCGGCTACTGGGCTCCGCGCCGCGGCCGCCGCAGCCGCAGAGGATTGGAAACAGGCACCGAGCGCTCCCTAGGCACCTAGAGACCTAGGTCTTCAACCGGAAAGCAGACACAGCCATTGCAATTCCGGCCTAAGCCGCAAAGCCCTGCCACCGCGGACGAGGCTGTGACGCCCCCTGGTGGCCAGAGGGTCATCCGCCCAAGGCCGCGGCTGGCTGCGAGTCCGGAGGCGGAGCATCGACCAAGCCCCTCCCCCCCCCGCAGAGGTCCCGCCCCCTCCGCGCGCTCGCCCGCCCGCCCGCGCATCCCCGCCCCCTCGTCGACACCACGTTCCTGCGGGGGCGCGCGCGCGCTCCTAATCCCCTGCCTTCCGGCTCTGCCGAGCGGCTCGGTTGAGCGCTCGCTGTGCGGCGGCCGGCGGGGACGCCTTCGCTGGAGACCTCCGCTGCTGGCTCTGCGTCCCGGCCGGTCAGGCGGCACGATGCCGGCGCCCCGCTTTCCCGCGTCTGGCGCTCCCGGTGACCGCTCGCCCGCTGCCGGGCTGCGGCCGTGACCCCCTGTCGCCGACTTTCACCCAGCGTCCGGCTCGGAGCTCGCTGGCCGGGCGGGGAGAGGCCCTGGTAGTGTCAGGAGGTAGGCTTTCAAGCTCCCGGGTGGTGCCTGCGAGCGTTATTTGTCTGTTACCTGTCTGGTTGGTAGGCAGTGATGTCCTCGACACAGTTGCAGGGGTAGGTACGAGTAATACCGTGGACTGATACTGAAAAGAAAACGTGTTTGGTGTTTTCCTGTAGGTTTCAGAGGCTCGAGCAGCTACTTCTGTGATCATGGAGATCGTCGTCCACCAGGATTACTGTATGGTCTTCACCCAGCCTGCCACCACCCCCCAGTCTCAGCCTTGAGTCCTGATTTCCACCAATGAAGTTTTTTATTCTTTCTTGAATCATGTGACATCACTTCTCCGCTGTTTCCTTTTCAGCTGCCAAATCCATTAGGTGTAAGTTTCTGTTGGTTTCAAGTACCGACTTGTTTGCTTGTCCACTTGCAGTCCCACAGCTCACCTCCCGTCGCTATGATTTTCATAGGTACTCACTGGAGTCCTTGCCTTGAAGAGAGCATTCACACACTTGGCTGCCTGACAAAGACAACAGTCAGGCAGTGATTCTTCCGGCTCCGCTTTTCTGTAGGTCAAGTTTGCAAGCATAAGAAAAGAAAAATTCTGCAGAAGTTGATCACCATGAGACTGTTTTAGATCCCTTCGTAGGGCAGTATAGTTTCAACTTCTGGCTTCCAGTAAGGCTGCCCTTTATGAAAAGAGCAAGGAGGAAGAAGAGAAAATAGGACCAATTGGAGCTTTCCCTGGTCATAGGAACTTGAAGTTCCAAAATGCAGGTGAAGAGACTCAAGCTTCCTTTGAAAACTGTTGCACGTCTAAGTCCCAGGTAACGACTGAGGGCTCTTAAGCCTCCATTTTCTAGTCCCTTTATGTTCAAATCTAGGTTGTTAATTGTCTAAAACATTAGACTAAAATGTTGGGGAAACGTAAGCGTGTGGTGTTGACAATTAAAGACAAACTTGACATTATTAAGAAGCTTGAAGAAGGCAACTCTTTTAAAAAGCTTTCTGTCGTGTATGGGATTGGCGAATCCACAGTTCGCGACATTAAAAAAAACAAAGAAAGAATTATAAATTATGCCAACAGTTCAGATCCTACAAGTGGGGTGTCCAAACGTAAATCTATGAAGTCATCAACATATGAGGAGCTTGATAGAGTTATGATAGAGTGGTTTAACCAACAGAAAACAGACGGGATTCCAGTGTCTGGGACTATCTGTGCAAAACAAGCCAAGTTCTTCTTTGATGCCCTGGGGATGGAAGGTGATTTTAATGCCTCATCAGGCTGGCTGACTCGGTTTAAGCAGCGCCACGGCATTCCAAAGGCTGCTGGTAAAGGAACCAAATTAAAAGGGGATGAAACTGCTGCCAGCGAATTTTGTGGTAACTTTCAGGAATTCATGGAAAGAGAAAGTCTCTTACCAGAACAAATTTATGGTGCTGACCAAACTGGACTATTCTGGAAATGCCTACCCCCAAGGGCATTGGCTTTTGACACTGACCAGAATACTTCGGAGTATAGGTCAAGCAGAGAGAGAATCATCGTTATGTGTTGTGCCAATGCCACGGGTTTACATAAGCTTAATCTTTGTGTTGTGGGGAAAGCAAAAAGACCCCGTGCCTTCAAGGGAACTGACCTTTCCAACCTTCCTGTCACTTACTTCAGTCAAAAAAGTGCATGGATCGAGCAGTCTGTTTTCAGACAGTGGTTTGAGAAGTGTTTTGTGCCACAGGTGCAGAAGCATCTGAAATCCAAAGGGCTTCGAGAAAAGGCAGTACTGCTTTTAGATTTCCCCTCAGCGCATCCAACTCAAGACCTGTTGAGCTCAGATGATGGCAGGATAATTGTGAAATATTTGCCACCAAATGTAGCAAGTCTCATTCAACCTATGAGCCAAGGAGTTTTAACCACAGTCAAAAGATATTACCGAGCAGGACTTATCCAAAAATACATGGATGAAGCAAATGACCCAAAAATGTTTTGGAAGAATTTGACAGTGTTGGATGCAATTTATGAGGCCTCAAGAGCTTGGAACATGATAAGATCAAATACCATAACCAGAGCATGGAAAAAGCTTTTCCCTGGCCATGAAGAAAATTCAAGCGTGAACATTGGTGAAGGAGCCATTTTAGCTGCTAATTTAGCAACAGTTTTACAGAATACAGAAGACTGTGAACATGTTGACATTGAAAATATTGAGCAGTGGTTTGACCCTCGGAGCAGTGACTCAAACTGTCAGGTCTTAGCTGACATTGTAGATGCTAAAAGCCAGGCTATGCCTGCTGAGCAAAAGCCTTCCAGGAAGACTAGGAAAGCAGAACTAAATCCAGACAAGCATATTAGTCACAAAGCTGCACTTGAATGGACTGAAAATTTGCTGGATTATCTAGAACAGCAAGATGACATGCTACTCTCCGATAAGCTGGTGTTGCGGAGGCTTCGGACCATTATAAGAAGAAAGCAGAGGATTCAAAATAAAAATCATCTATAGCGTTCCTTTCTGTTGCTATGTGCTTTCATCTTTGACTTGTTTGCAGTGGTGTTATCTAAGACCAGATAAATGTTACAAATCATTTTAGAATTAGATAGCGCTTTGGATTACTTAAATTACAGCTCTTTAATGATGTCCCCAAATGAGCAATGACATGGAATTCATTATTTCTACACTGTGTTATACTAATTAGATCACAGGGTATCCAAGGCTGGGATATGTTGTATGTCTGAATTTCACCATGTCTAGTGATGGGCTGTGCACACTGCAGGCACTCAATAAATCTTACTTAAATTTAATTTTGATGACTTTTTCTGAATGTCAGTTTGTAAAGTAAAATATATTGGGGAATGAGTTTAGCATTTTCATTGGTGAAATATTTAAGAGAGTTCAGCAGTATTTGTGCTTGAAGAATGGTACTGTGACGTCAGTGAGCTGGATTATAGTAGTGTAAAGCCTTGCATACAGCATTCCTTTCTGGCAAAATTTAGGCAGCCAGCTACTGAAGTTGCCCATTTCTGAGTGCATTGAAGGAAAAGGCAGGTAAATGTTCTGAGAGAAGGGCACAGAACTTCAGCTTTGTTCTGCCTGACGAAAGCTCTTCATTTGTGTGGAAGGACGTCAGCCTTAATCCAAGAACCTGAGCTTTGATTTCCCAAAGAATGTGTTTAGAAGTAATAGGTAAGCTTTGTTTAACCTGTTTAAAAGTGTGTCAGGATTTTTTTTTTAAATTTATTTATTTATTAAGGATTTCTGCCTCGTCCCCACAACCGCTTCCCATTTCCCTCCCCTTCCCCCGATTAAGTCCCCCCCCCCCCCTCATCTGCTCGAAGAGCAATCAGGGTTCCCTGACCTGTGGGAAGCCCAAGGACTGCCCACCTCTTTTAATAAGCTTGTTGGCATTGGCATTTATGTAATGCTGTAAAATTTTAAAAAGTACACCATTTTTTTCATGGAGTGTATTTTTTGTGAAATGCCAAGAATGTCAGCATATATGGAGATTGTGGACCATGCGGGAAGTCCTGGAGAACCCTATGTTGATGTGTGACATCACCGTGGCCAAGGTTGTCACATATCTTTAAAACAGGATAATTACCTGTTTCTCGGAGCTTGTAAGGATTAAATGAGTTAATATATGACTTTTAATGCTTGGGTCCTAGAAAGGAGCGATTCTTGAGTGTTAGCCGTGGTTCCTGTACTGCAGAAAGTATGTTTCAGCAACACTGACCAGATCCAGTGTGGAACTCAGAATGATGTTTCTGCATTAGGAAACTCCTTCCACAGGAAGGAAGATGAACAAAGTATGTGTAGTTTCAGTTGAATGTGATAATTACTGCAATAAAAATTAAAGGGTTAATCCTGCTCACTCAAGGTCTTTTGGTTAAGTGTACAGGGATCTCTGCAGGACAGGTAAGTTGCAATAGGGAACAGAATTGTTCCAGGCTGTTGTTAGCACGTTGCAAATCAATGTTAGATTTGCTCTAGAAGAAAATCTGAATATTGGCGTGTCCATTGAAACAATACGATCCCTTTAAAGTACATAAGCTAGCAGGAAGCAGCACACAGTTCATTTTATCAGGCTACAGTAACAGAATTGGTGTAAAGAATCAAAGGAAATGTCACAGGAGACTGGTTCTGACAGGTCCAGCTGTTCAGAATAAGATTCTTTGTGGTCTGAGAGGAACTTTGAGCTCTCATATAACATTTTTTTTCCTGAGGCTGTGATTGATAATATTCTGCCCTTTGATCAGAGGTTTTAGATTATAAATACCGTTTCCAGAAGACTTCTAAGTCTTCTCTGACAATGTTTTTCTTTTTTAATTTTTTAAAAATAGATCTTTTTAAATTTATTTTTATTTTATGTGCATCAGTATTTTGCCATAGGTGTCCAGTGTCATGGAGCTGGAGTTACAGATAGTTGTGAATTGCCATGTGGGTGCTGGGAGTTGAACCAGGTCCTCTGGAAGAGCAGTCATTGCTCATAACCACTGGGCCATCTCTCTATCTCTCCAGCCCTCTCAAACTTTTCCTGTTTCTCTCTCTCTCTCTTTCTCTCTCTCTCTCTCTCTCTCTCTCCCTCCCTCCCTCCCTCTCCCTTCCCCCTCCCTCCCTTCTTCCCTCCCTCCCCCCTCCTTCCCATTCTGTTTTTTCAAGACAGTGTTTCACTGTGTAGTAACTCTGGCTGTCCTAGAGCTCTCTTTGTAGACCAGGCTGACCTCAGATTCACAGACATCCACTTGCCTCTGCCTCCTGGCCCAACAACAGTTCTTATGTCATTGTTAACATGTTTTCCTCAAACTGTACAGCTTTGCCTATCTGATAATCTTGAGGAAATGGAATTCTGCACAGATGAGTATTGAGGCTGGAGCCACACATCAGGTACTAGAAATCAGTACGGTTTATTCAAGAGAGCTGTAGCTACTAGTTAGCTTATACTGTCATAAGGCTGCCCATTTCCCAGGTGTACTCACTCCATCCCATGTAGTAAAATCTGCTACTTCAGGTTTCTAGTGCCAGATTTTTCTTTAACTCGATTTAAAGTAATGATAAATCATTATTTTAAAAACAAACATTGCCACTTAATGATGAGTGATGTAAAATTATCTTGTATACCTAGATGTCCACACTCCAAGCAAGAATAGGTTTGTTGGAGGCCAGCAGATTTGAAGCCCCAATGCTGGCTGCCCTGATCTTTCTGTATGTAACCTTAGCAGCTTTCTGTGCTTTCATGAATCTTGGTTTTCTTGGGCATTAAAGGGGGGAAGATTAAAGAGGCATTATCTAGATGTTGATATACAGTCCTTAAGTACCCCAGTGGCTGTTGAGAAAGCTGTTTCCAGGATCTTCCTTGAAAGTGAGTCACAGCCTGTGGTAACTGTTTAGACTTCCAGGAGTCTGAGGACCTATGTTGAGATTCCAGGCAGAGGCCCACCCTGGGAATACTGGCTGGGGTGTATGCACAAGCGGGAGGATGTTGCACTGCACAGACCCTTTGGTCTAATGTTAACAGCGCCATCAAGTCATTAGACACAGGCAGAGCCTGTCCTTGCCACAGTCTGGGAAAACTGGGCTAAAGTCGATGTTCTTTTCCATGTGGCAGAAGGCAGGTGTTAGCTCATGTATTATAAGCAGAAAAACAGTGTGCTTATGGAAATGCCAAGCCGGGGAGCGAAAGAGCAGGTTTGGACCATGACATCTGCAGCATCGGCAGCAACAGCACTGGTTGCTGTGTAATCGATGAGTTTGGAGACAACTGGACTGGTCTAGTTCTCATTTGCTTTGTTTCCACTGTCGCCCTCATGCCTGAGTGACTGCTGCAGGACCCTTTCACTCCCAAACATCCCACATTACAAGAAAAACTCGATGGTTTCCCTAAAGACTAAAGTGGGGGAAGGTAATTTGACCAAGACCAGAGTTACTAGGATCCAGGAGGGGAGTTGAAGTTGGGCAGTGTGGCCTACTAGCCGAGTGCATGGTAAGTGGTGTCCCACTAAGGGTTGAACCGATCTTCACCACCTCGGTGCCCAGCATGATACCTGGCTCCTTTTAGAACCCCTCCTAAGTGTAGACGCTGAGGAGCAAGGCCTGTAACCAGGTGTAACTGAATATTGTGCAAGATAACATTTACTTTGTGATCAGTAACATCAACCCTGTGAAATGCACCAGCCATGTTGAAAGGGAACTCAAGTGTAGGTGACAGACATCCAATCAAACACTCCCATCTAAGACACCCACTTTGGGCCCTTGGAAAAAATTGTATTCCTCCGTATCAAGGACATCCAGACTTCAGGAATCCAGGGGCACACTGCCCAAACCATTCAAACCATCTTTCGGTGCTGAGCCATGTTACATACACCTGGAATCCTAGAACTCAGAAAGCAGAGGCAGGAGAATCTCCCTTTTAAGCAAGGGCTTCATAGCAAGACCTTGTCTCCAGAGGCAAAGGCTAGATAGCTAGATAGTAGCTGAGTGCCAGAGTGCTTATCGAGCATGCACAAAACCCTGGTTGTGATATTCCTACCACAAGACAAAATCAGAAACAAAAGAACTGAAAAGAAACACTTAGTATCTGGTAACATGCCTAGTGTATGTAATTAAAGGAAAAGCTGTCTCCACTGTAAAACCCAGGGAGTCCAATGTCGTTAATCCATCAGGTGCAGAAAGTTCTTGCCACTCCCAGGTCCTTGCCTCAAGGGGACATCGTTCCATTTCCCTCTGATAAAAAGAAGCTTGGTCTGGGTTACACGGTATTTCCAGCCACCTTTCCCAGTGGGAATCTACTCCGGGTTTGCTGGGAATGCTAGAGTCTCTCCATATGTGGCTTTCAAGAATATACCAGAATGGTTTAATTTTGAAAGCTAGAAATGAAATGTGTTTTAGGTACATAATAAAATGAATAAGACATAATGTTTTTCATTTTAATAACCACTATACAGGTTGATATGAACTATTTGGTAAAACTACTGCAGTTTTGAGTGTGATTTTCCTAGAACTCTAAACAAACACATCTGAGAGTTCTTATTTTCACACCAACCCTGTAATGATATTATCTGACAACAGCACACAACAAATAAAATTTCTGGGAGATAAGATAACTTGGAATTTTGGTACAGGTATTTAATAATCTAATTCAATTTGGGAATGTTCCTTTTTTTAAGTTACAAGAGGAAAATTGAGTGTGAAATTCAATCCTGTTAACCTGTGAAGTTCACCTCCACCCAAAATGCTTGGTTCTCAAGGGAATCATAACTTCTAACAAAATGTGATATCGATGTTTTTTCTAAGACCATGAAAATCATCGCTACCCTGTCATACTCTTCAAAAGTTTTAGATCTCCTGAGACATTGTTTCACACACAAAACACAATTAACTTTTCAGCTCCCCTCCCATTAAACGGACAGTTGCTGGTTTGAGGTTATGTACACAGTATGTTAACAACCTTAATTTTTCTCTGCCACTGGGGAATGCTCTTAAGACTTCACACATACTAGGTAAGAGTTCTACACCTCCAGTCCCAGAATTATTTTGCATTTTCTGACTTTAACAATGAACATGACAATTGACTTCTGTAGGATTTTCATAATCTATGTGACATAAACAAATGTTGACTTAAGATAAATGTATTTGTATTTTCTTTTTGGACCACTGACATGTAATAAGTGAAGGGGTTTCACCCTCCCATTGTAGTAATGAGAAGTTTTCCGAATATTATATATAATACTTGAATTAGTTTCTACGAAAAATAAAGTATATTTTTTTCTGGAAAAAAATTTTCACCTCTATAAATTAGAATTAGTTGCTAAATTGGCATCCTACATTTTAAAATTGCTTCCATCATGGGGAAAACAATATTGACTGTCCTCACATTCCAGACACGTTTCTATCTGTGTAATGGGGATTTTCTTAATGATACATGTTAATTTTAAGTTCTCTGAAATATGACTTAAGAACTTCATAAATCTAGGCATTGTGGGGAAATCCTTTTAATCTTAGGACCGGGGAGACAGAAACTGGTAGATCTCTTTGTGATTGAGGCCAGTCTGGTCTACATAGTTCTGGGCCAGAGAGATCTATGTGGCTAGACTCTGTCTCCTAAAATTATTAATTAATTAATTAAAACTGCAAATCTTGTCTTTCAAAAAAAGACAGATACAGATATTTTCAACTAGTAAACTTATATTTACAAAATATATTTTTATTTGGATGCAAAAGTTAAAAATTTAAAAAAGAATCACTTTCAGCTGTCATATTTGATAATACTATTAATTGATTGCACACATCCAGATGTTTTACTAATTTAGGAATGAAAAGGGCAGGGTAATCCCTGCTAAATTGTTGAGATATTGGTCATTAAAAGCGTATTATTTTGTTTTCTTTAAATATAAAAAATGAAGAGGTCATGGCATATAGCCATTTGGTGGTTTTCCTTGTATCTGGATTAAACCTGGTAGTTTCTAGATTGTTCCAGAAGAGCTTGTTTCCCTTGCTTATATGTTCCAAACTATCTATGTTATACATCATAATGGGGTTTTCTTGTGTTTCCCCACACTTTAGGTTTCCTGTTTTAACCCACTGTCCCCTTTCAGAATAGAAAGCTCATCAGGTCTCCAGCTGCCTTTAGGCAGCCCATCTCCTTCCCCCACCTTGACAACCTTGGTTGAAATGGCCATGACAGTCTGGAGGGCTACTGGTGAAATATTTCAGAGATTGCCCCCATTTATTCTGAAGCATTGAAGAGAGGTCTGTGTCCTCTCCTGGCCACTGTAACACAGAGAAACTGTGAAGGCGCTGTAATTAAGTGTTCTGTAAAAGAAAAGAATGTGACAGAGATTCCAATGCTGGAAAGCTCTCCTCACATGTAGGTTTTTAGCTTGCCCTTACAGAATTTAAGTGTATTTGTGGTAAGGAGACTTGAGTGTATAGTTTGAATATGGGGAAATCAAGTCATAACAAATATGACTGAAATGTGATATAATTGAAGTGTAATTAGTAGGAGCGTTGTTAAGTTTGGTAGGCGCTAGAGGGATTTTTTTCCCCTCTTGATACCCAACGGTGTTGTCTTTTACATCATCATCATCATTTCTCCACCTCTGTTATCAGCTAGCTACCCCATAATTCTAACCCAGAATTAGCATCTGACTTCCCAGATTTCAAAGCTCACCTCACAGGGTTGTACTAACGTCAAGCACCAGCTGTAAGAATCAAGTCCTCAGATTAGAATTCCCTTCCTCCCCCAAGGTTCAGTAATTTGCTATAGCAACTCAGAATTAATGAACATGAATATTAACTCTCAATTTGTTGTAAAGGACACAAACAGTCAAATGCACATAGGACAAGGCCTGGAAGGTTACTAACCAGATACTTTGTCTCTGTGGAATTAACTCACATCTCCTCCAAGAGCACAAATGGGTTGGGAGGCTCCTGAGCCTCACTGCTTATGGATTTAGGTCTTTTTGTTGTGTAGGCATGACCAACTAAATCACTAGCCATTGTCCACTGGCTCAATCTCAACTCCCTCTCGACTGACGTGCTAAGCTTCTGATCTAGACATTGTCCTTCTCAGGGCCATCCACTAGCTTGAAGCCATCTAGGAGCCACTAAGACTGGCCTCTCTAGAATAAAAGATGCCCTTATCACCTTTTATTATTCAGGGGCTTCCAAGACATTTACTTCTCTGCCAAAACCAGGAGCAAGAAGACTAAGACTACCCTTTATATTTCTTCTTATACCACAGGGTCAAACTATAGATAACATGCTAAACAGGGGCTTGGGAAATTTTTCTATATGCATTTAAAAATCAAAAATAATACAAATATGAATGATTAGAAAATGTATACAGTATTTGGTGTTGAGAGAGATGAAAGAAGCAAAGGCATGGGCAAAGAAGCTGGGTAAGGTGAGGATATTATCTAGTGGAAAAAGAGGGATGAGAGATAAGATTGAACTTGATAGCTGACCCAGGAGGAGGCAGGGAGTATTGATTATGTTGGTGATCGTCATGTCAACCACCCATTGTTGCCTCCTCATCCCTGGGTCACTCAGCACAACACTTCCTGTTGCCAAGTATTACATGTCTGACAGTGACTGACTGTCTCTTGAGGCCACCTGTTCTTTGAAGTTTGGATGAAATTATTCTATGTTTTCCATTTTGCATTCTCAGCAGGTCCTGGGAAAAAGCCACGGTCCTCCCAGGTATGCTGCCAGTTTTGAATGTGCTTGTGTTCTGCCCTTTTTCTTTACAGCGTGCATGACTTCTTTCTCCAGCCTCAGTGGCCTGAAATGATTCCCATTCCTTGACTTCTCTAAGGGGTAGAAATGTAATCTTCATTTGTTTATTTATTTGTTTATTCCACAGATGAATTCAGCTGTTCACAATTGGTTATTTCTACTCCTGCTAACAGGAAAACAAACATTTTAAAAATTAATCTGAACCAGCCACTGGCCACTTTAGATTTATTGTCTTTCAAGTAAATATTCAATTCCAAATTCAGAAACTCAGTTTGAAGCAAACATCATATAATATTGACCCTTAAGGGTTTTTCCAGCCTCTCTACCTCAGGAAAAGGGTTCTATGACATATGGCCCCAAGGAAGAGGTCTCTGGGTCTTGTCCCATCTCTGATGGCTCCTTTGATTTATGGTACCTCTTTCCATTGACAGCTTAGGCATTGGCTTAATCAGTTCTGGTTGTGTAGGTGAGGATAATGGATTTATGTAGTCTCAGTGAGAAAGATTTATAAGACAGGTAGTCATGGAGTTGTAACAATGCAGCCCCATCATTAGTTATCCTATGTTTTGCTTCTAATGAGATCACTTGCTTGTTTCCCTTTCATCAGAAGAAAGGGAGTACTCTGCTCCCCTAGACACTTTCCTGGATTTTCACAGCCACCACTAGCCATAAAACCATATGTGCTAGGCAAGTACTCCACCACTGAGTTACAGACTCAACCCAGACACTAACTTTTAATGCTTGAGAAAGCAAGGTTTGTATTTTACCCTTAACTCCAGTAGCTCAGAAGAGCCCAAACTTTGGTTGTTTGTTCATTTATTCGTTCTTCTGTTCATTCATTTGTTCATTCCTTCATTCCTTCCTTCCTGCCTTCCTTTACTTTATTTCTTTATTTCTCTTCCCTTCTTTTTCTTCTTCCTCTTCCTCCTCCAACTCCTCCTCTTCTTTCTTTTTCTTATTGATAAGGACAGTAATGAAATTAATTTTTGAGCTAGTCATTAGGAAACAAACAGACTAGCAAACAAACTTTTCCTGGGCTACTCACATGCTCTGTGGGTAAAGGATCATGTTACCAAGCCTGATGGCTTTAGTTCAACTTTTGGGATTCATTGGTAGGAGAGAACCTACTTTTGCAAGTTATGTGCGCGTGCACACACACACACACACACACACACACACACACACACACACATTCTGTGGGATAATGCTTTTGTACACTGTAAAGATTTGTTATTTATATTAGGTTAATAAAACACTGATGGGCCAGTAGCCAGATAGGAAGTATAGGCATGATGACCAGACTAGGAGAATTCTGGGAAGAGGAAAGGTAGAAACACAGTCACAAGCCAGATGCAGAGGAAACAAGATAAGAATGCCTTCCTCAGAAAAGGTTCCAAGCTATGTGACTAAACATAGACAAGAATAATGGATTAATTTAAGTTGTAAGAGTTAATTAGTAGTAAGCCTGAACAATAGGCCAGTTTATAATTAAATTAAGACTCTGTGGGACTTTATTTGTGATTGAATGGCTGTGGAACCAGGAGGGACAGAAACTTCCTTCCATACACATGTAAAATTAAATGCTTTATTGTCTCATGAATACAATAGCCCTAGGTTTAGTGTTGCTCAATCTTCTGGTACAGGATGGTATTGATACTGGCTTTCGTTTCAATGTTAAGAGTCAAATTTAGAACATTGTACATTATAGACAAGCATATTACCACTGTACACCTCAGGCCCCATATTTATTTCAAGATAATGTGGGTGAAAATATATCAGAAAAAGTCCTCTGTATCATTTTTCTTCATGTTAAAATATCTTTACAAACAGAAAGCAAGACAGCTTTTTTTTTTTAAAGATAGCTAATATTGAATACTTTCCAAGATGATAAAAATACTTCTTTTGATTCTAGTGCATCTGATGCTGGATTAAGAAGTGTAGTAGTCATTTAGGACAGTTCTTCATAACAGGAAGTAGACATAGAAGGAGTCAGACCCTCTCCAAGATCTAACCCCAACTTTTAGGTGGACAAGTCAGAAAATAAGACTGTGTCCCAGATATCGTATCTTGAATTTGGAGGCATCCTGCCCTGCCCAAACCCATCAGTCAGGACCAGCTCTTCTGAGTGTATCTGGTAAATCTGCATGGGTTCACAAGAATCCCCATTAGAGGGCTTATAATCTGAGAACATCTTGAAATTCTTTATGACTACATTGTTTTGTAAGTGAGGTTTGATTAGCAATGTGGAAGACATGCTACGGGTTTGTAATTTTCATGGTCTCTCATTTGTTATCTTCTTGAACAGCTTCTCGGCTTTCTGCTTCCCCACTTTGACATCTCACATTCTACTTAACTACTCTCTCCTTACTACGGCCAGGTGACCACTGCTTGTATATACTCCTGCCAGGGGTACACACTGAGGTTAGGCTGACATGCTGTCAAGGTGTATATACTAGATGAAACCTAAAACAGGAAGATCTGCCTGACTTGGCAGTACTGTGTGGCTTGGATTAGCCTCTCACACACCCTCAATGCAGATACTAAGCACATGGCTAGTGTGGTAGTTTGAATGTAACTTCCTCTATAATCTTATAGGGAGTGGCACTATTGGGAAGAATGGCTTTGTTGGAGTGGGTATGGCATTGTCAGAGGATATGGGTCACTGTGGGGCAAGCTTTGGAGCTTTTTATGCTCAGGATACCACCCGGTCTCTGTTGACTTGCCATTGCCTGCAATATATAGGACATTCAGCCACTACTCCAGTACTACATCTGCCTGCATGCTGCCATGCTCTACATTGTGATGCTAATGGGCTGAACCTCTGAAACTGTAAGAGAGCCACACCAATTAAGTGTTTTCTTTATAAGAGTTGCTGTGGTCATGGTGTTTCTCCACAGCAATAGGAATCCTAACTAAGACAGCTGGGATAATCCTTTCACAGATGACCATTGTTACAGGTTAGGAATCAGACCTATGGGGAGAAGGGCACTAAGTTCTCCAGCTTCAGTCTATACAGGGTGCAGTGGTGTGCCAGAGGGCTGCCACGTGAGTCCCATGCAACCATGAGAGTCTGCACTTACCTATGCCAAAGGATATGTGACCCTAAACTGCAAAAACCAACACAGAGGGCATGTTTTCAGCAAAGTACACTACCAGGATTTAACTCTGTGTTATATTCTATCAAATATTGATTTAATATTGTCCACTGTAAACTTGAAACATTTTCCAAGAATACAGAAGAGGTCACAGAATGACAGCAGAGAGGTAACAGAAAATAAAGACTAACTCTAAGTTTAATTAAAATTGAATTGTACAGTATATTCAAAATACAGGGATATCCGAAATAGTGATGCTGAATAGCAGGAACTATTATTAGGGAGGGGTTATACATTAAAAACTATCAAAGAATGAGTCAAAACATCCAGTCAGAAATAGTTACATAAATATCAAATCAGGTTTTTTTTTAAATTTATTTTAGTTTCTTTGTAGCTTAAATAGAATGAGAATTGAATTAATGAGCATAGATTTTTACAGGGAGAGAATAGAAAGCTAATAATTTTATATTCATCTTAGTTAGTTGTTAGTCTGTAAAGGCAGTAAAGCATTTTACTGAAATTTATGGAGAAATAAAGACTTTTCAAGAAGAGCACATGCTAAGGTTGCCCATGACCACCACTCCTCTACTGCACCATGGAAGATTTTTTTGTTCCAAATAAGCACAGAAGTTAGGTAACTAGTAAGGGACCAGGAAGGGAGTAGTGAATCTTTCAACAAAGCAGACATAGACTATAGTTTTATAAACAGATAGTGAAGAAACTAAAATAGGAGGATTATGGGGAGGAAAGGATAAAGAAGGGAAAATGGAAAAGGACACTAAAGGCCTTTTGAAAATCCATATGTAAAAACTTCCTAAACTATATTAATATAAGAAAGAAATTTAAATGGAGTCACCATATAACAGGGGAGAAAATGCCCCAGGTAGATATCTTATACCACTAATAAAAGCCCGAGTGCCAGGAATGGGGCACATTTTGTTGAATCATTGGTAAAACCGTTCCCACAGACACCATCCTCACCCCCAAACATCATAGGCGATTGCCAAGGCTGTTGATTCTTTTCATAGCCTGAAGCTAAGGCCCTACTGCTGGACACACAACTAACATATGCCGTTGAACATGGAGCAAACAGAGCAGGTGCCCAACAGGACTCTTGAGCCCCACTGACCAGGGTTCATGGTGCTGGAAGGTACTTTGTGTGCTATCAGAGGAGAAAAGCAATCATTGATTTCACTCAGCTACAAACTCTTTGGCTTACAACACAGGCCTGTAAGGCTCACTCTATGAGATAGGAAAAAGTGATAAACAGAGAGATGAGGGACCCACAGCACAGATCCAAGCCCACCACTGTCTTAGTCAGTGTTCTATTGCTGTGAAGAGAGACCATGACCATGACAACTCTTACAAAAGAAAGCATTTGATTGAGGCTTGCTTTCATTATCATCATGGTGGGGAGCATGGTGGCAGACAGGTGGATATGGTGCTGGAAAAGTAGCTGAGAACCACATCCTGATGTACAAGCAGCAGAGAGAGACACTTTGCCTGATTTGGACATTTGAAATCTCAAAGCCCACATCAGTGACACACTTCCTTGACATCTACTCCAACAAGACCACACCTGTCACTCTTTTCAAACATTCAATTAAAATATGAGGAAATTAAACATTCAAAAAAATATGAGGCTATGGGGACAAATTCTTATTCAAACCACACCCACTACCCTGTAAATTTACTTTGCATTATGATTTTTTAACCAAAATCCCACGAACATTATAAAATCATCAACACCTCTAATTTAATTTTTAGCTAGAGAAACATGTATGGCCTGAACTCTAACTGAGAGTGACCTGATCCATTCCAAAAGCCTTGAAGCATCATGACCCACTAAAATTAGACACTATGAGCCAGGACACTTAGTTGGCGATTGAGTGACTTTTCTCCCCCCTGGCCGGGCTTTAGGTGTGCTTTGATTGAGGGTGCTGGCCCCATTCCCAGAGTCAGTCTTCGGGCTTAGCGAAATTACCAGGTATGAGGACGGATCACAAGACACACAACAGAACCCACTTTAAGATTTTATTAAGGATGGGGGGTAAATGAGGGGGAGTGCTCAGGCCTATCTGAAGCATGTTGGAGGAAGAGAGTGTGGAACATTTTAAAGAGATTGTAAAGGCCGCATGCGCACAGGGACATACTTAGCTGCATCAGGAATAGGTTGTGTAGATCACTTAGGGCTTGAGGACCCTGGGTTGCTGTGTAAGTTTTCTGAACGCCTGATGGTGCATGTGCGGCCAAGTGTCAGTGCCTGGCCTGGCTAAACATTCTGCCAGAATGCTGGTAACTTCGGGTGGTGGAAACAATAACACTAGTGTTCCCTAAAATTTACTTTCACTCAATTGCTGGCTCCTCTTACTTCAGAAAGTAATGATATCTCCAAGATCACCACATGCACAACTTAAGATGTCCACATGACTCATTGACTTTTTGTCAGGATTCAGGCATCCATACTGGCCTGCCCATGGGGTCCTGACAGAATATGTCCTCAGCTGCAGCCACTAAGAGCACCTCCTGTGCACATTTGCTGTATTCCCTTTTTAAAGATGGGCCTTGTCTACCTCTCCTCTGTTTCTCTCTTTCTCTTATCTTTCTTTTTTTCTCTCTCTCCCTCTCTATTTCTCTTTATTCTGCCACTCTTGTCCCCGGGGACCAGTCTTTACCGTGTCTCTGCCTCTTCTCTCTCCTCTACCAATAAGCCTTCTATGTGAGCTTTGTTGCGTGGCATGACTTCTCTTCATGGCATTTTTAAATAAGTTACAACACTTTTAGCTAATGTTTTTTTCTTTTTTAGATAACTCAAGGTACAAAAACAGAGCTGAGATTCCAAAAAGCCCACAAGCACATGGAAATCTAACAATGCTCACCTGAATCATCAGTGGGTCAAGGACAAAATAAAGGGAGAAATTAAAGACTTCCTAAAAGTCAATGAAAATGACCAAACAACATACTCAAATTTATGGAATGCAATGAAAGCAGGGTTAAGAGAAAAGTTCATAGCATAAATGCTTACATAAAGAAACTGGGAAAATCACACACTAGTGAATGAACAGAATATTTGAAAACTTTAGAACAAAAAGAAGCAAACTCACCCAACAGGACTAGAAGGCAGGAAATAATTAAATTGAGAGCTGAAATTAACAAAATAGAAACAAAGAAAACAATACAAAAAATCAATGAAACAAAAAGTTGGATCTTCGAGAAAATCAACAAAATAGACAAACCTGTATACAAACTAACCAAAAGGCAGAGAGAGAGACTATCCAAATTAACAAAATCAGAAATGAAAAAAGGGACATAACAACACACACAGAGGAAATACAGAGAATCATCAGGTCACATTTCAAAAGCATGTACTCCACAAAATTGAAAAGCTTCAAGGAAATGGACAACTTTCTGGATAAATATCACTTACCAAAATTAAATCAGGACCAGATAAGCAAATTAAACAGACCTATAACTGCTGAAGAAATAGAAACTAGCATCAAAAGTCTCCCAACAAAAAAAAGAGCCCAGGACCAAATGGTTTCAGCTAAGAATTCTATAAGATTTTCAAAGAAGAACTAATACCAACACAATGCAAATTGTTCCACACAATAGAAACAGAAGGAACATTACCAAACTTTTTATGAGGCTGCAATTACCCTGATACCCAAACCAAATAAAGAAAGAGAATTACAGACCAATCTCCTTCATTAACATTGATGCAAAAATACTAAATAAAATACTTGCAAATCAAATACAAGAACACATCAGATCCATTTTTCACCATGATCAAGTCAGCTTCATCCCAGAGATGCAGGGATGCTTCAACACATGAAAATCTGTCAATGTAATACACCATATAAACAAACTGAAAAGTAGAAACCACATGATCATCTCATTAAAAGATGAAAAAGCTTCCAATAAAATACAACACCTCTTCATGAGAAAGGTCTTGGAGAGAGCAGGGATACAAAGGAACATACCTAAACATAATAAAGTCAATATACAGCAAGCCAACAGCCAACATCAAACTAAATGGAGAGAAACTTCCAGAGATCCCACTAAAATCAGGAACAAAACAAGGTTGTCCACTCTCTCCATATCTATTTAATATAGTTCTTGAGGTCCTAGCTAGAGCAATAAGAAACCAAAAGGAGATCAAGGGGATACAAATAGGAAAAGAAGAAGTCAAATCAAACTCTCACTGTTTACTGATGATATGATAGTTTACATAAGCAATCCCAAAAATTCTACCAAGGAACGTCTACAACTCATTAAGCACTTTCAGTAATATAGCAGAATACAAGATTAACTAAAAAAAAAAAAATCAATAGCCCTCCTTTACACAGATGATAAGTGGGCTGAAAAAGAAATCAGAGAAACATCACCCTCCACAAAAGTCACAAATAGCAGTTTTCTGCTCCTACACTAAGGCGACCCACCCAGAGCGGTGAGTGCCTGCCTATCGGGCAGGCCTCAAGGACCCCCCTCGAAAGGGAGCCCAGACACCTTCAGCTTGTGCTCCAGGGGTCCCTGTGCACTCCTGGATCTTGTCCCGCTGGCCCGGTTTTTTCCTTTTGTCCCCGGATCATCGGGCTACCAGGTGGCCCTGTTTAGGTACTGAGGAGTTCCATCTGAACGGGTGAGTGTGTGCTTTCCAGGGGCGGACTGTCCCGGAAGAGAGCACAGGCCCCCCTCCCCCAGCTCCTTCTGCAGGGCTGTCTTTCTTACACCCGACCCCCCACCCCTCACAAGCCTGCGTTTTCTGCTAGGTCCTCTGCTCAGGAACAGTTTTCTGTTCCTACACTAAGGCGACCCACCCAGAACGGTGAGTGCCTGCCTACCAGGCAGGCCTCAAGGACCCCCGAAAGGGAGCCTGGGCACCTTCAGCTTGTGCTCCAGGGGTGCCTGTGTTCTGCTGGATCTCGTCCCCCCTGCACGGTATTTTTTTTTCCTTTTGTCCCTGGATCATCGGGCTACCAGGTGGCCCTGTTTAGGTACTGAGGAGTTCCATCTGGACGGGTGAGTGTGTGCTTTCCAGGGCCGGACTGTCCCAGAAGAGAGCACAGGCCCCCCTCCCCCAGCTCCTTCTGCAGGGCTGTCTTTCTTACACCCGACCCCTCCTCCCCCCCCACAAGCCTGCGATTTCTGCTAGGTCCTCTGCTTAGGAACAGTTTTCTGCTCCTACACTAAGGCGACCCACCCAAGTCACTTATAAAGGTAAACCTATCAGACTTACACCTGATTTCTCTATGGAAACAATGAAAGTCAGAAGGTCCTGGATAGATGTACTGCAGAAACTAAGAGACCACGGATGCAAGCCCAGACTACTATACCCAGCCAAACTTTCGTTCACTATAAATGGAGAAAACAAAAATTTTCAGGATAAAAACAAATTTAAACAATACGTAGCCACATCCAGCCTTACAGAAAGTAATAGAAGGAAAACCACAAACCAAGGAGTCCAACAATAACCACAATAACTCAAACATCTAGAGACCCTTCACCAGCACAACTCAAAGAAAGGAAACACACAAACTCTACTACTAAAAAAGTGATCGGAATTAACAACCACTGGTCATTAATATCACTTAATGTCAATGGGCTCAACTCACCTATAAAAAGGCACAGGCTAAGAGATTGGATGCGAAAACAGGATCCAACATTCTGCTGTTTACAAGAAACACACCTTAACCACAAAGACAGGCACCTACTCAGAGTAAAGGGATGGGAAAAGGCTTATCAAGCAAATGGACCTAAGAAACAAGCAGGTGTGGCCATACTAATTTCTAACAAAGTTGATTTCAAACTCAAATCAATCAGAAGAGATGGAGAGGGACATTTTATACTCATAACAGGAACAATTCATCATGATGAAGTCTCAATCCTGAATATCTATGCCCCTAATATAAAAGCACCCACGTACGTAAAAGAAACATAACTAAAATTCAAGGCTGCCATCAAACCGCACATACTAATAGTAGGAGACTTCAACACTCCTCTCTCACCAATGGACAGGTCAATCAGACAGAAACCTAAGAGAGAAATAAGAGAATTAATGGAGGTAATGAATCAAATGGACTTAACAGACATCTATAGAACATTCCACCTAAATAGGAAAGAATATACGCTCTCCTCTGCAGCTCATGGAACCTTCTCGAAAATTGACCACATACTGGGTAACAAAGCAAACTTCCAAGGTTACAAAAAAATATTTGTAACCTCCTGTGTCTTATCAGATCACCATGGATTAAAGTTAGAATTCAACAACAATGCTACCCCAAGAAAGCCTACAAACTCATGGAAACTGAACAGTCAACTACTGAACCACACCTGGATCAAAAAGAAATGAAGAAAGAAATTAAAGTCTTCCTTGAATTCAATGAATATAAAGAAACAACCTACTTAAACTTATGGGACACTTTGAAAGCAGTCCTGAGAGGAAAGTTCATAGCACTAAGTGCCCACTTAAAGAAAACAGAAAAGCACACATTGGAGACTTAACAGCCCACCTGAAAGCTCTAGAAAAAAAAAAGAAGCAGACTCACCTAGGAGGAGTAGAAGACTGGAAATAATCAAACTGAGGGCTGAAATCAACAAGACAGAAACACAGAAAACAATCCAAAGAATCAATGAAACCAAAAGCTGGTTCCTGGAGAAAATCAACAAGATTGATAAACCCCTATCCAAACTAATCAAACGGCAGAGAGAAAATATGCAAATTAATAGGATCAGAAATGATAAGGGGGACATAACCACAGACACAGAGGAAATTCAGAGAATTGTTAGATCTAACTACAAAAGCCTGTATGCCACAAAACAGGAAAATGTAAAAGAAATGGACACTTTTTTAGATAAATACCATATACCAAAGTTAAACCAGAACCAGGTGAATGACCTAAATAGACTCGTTAGTCGCGAAGAATTAGAAGCTGTTATCAAAAACCTCCCTACCAAAAAAAGCCCAGGACCAGATGGTTTCAATGCGGAATTCTACCAGAACTTCCAAGAAGACCTAATACCTATACTCCTTAATGTATTTCACAATATAGAAACAGAAGAGTCATTGCCAAATTCATTTTATGAAGCTACAGTTACTCTGATACCAAAACCGCACAAAGACTCAACCAAAAAAGAGTATTACAGGCCAATCTCACTCATGAATATCGACGCAAAAATCCTCAAAGAAATACTGGCAAACCGTATCCAAGAACACATTAGGAAAATTATCCATTATGATCAAGTAGACTTCATCCCAGAAATGCAGGGCTGGTTCAACATACGAAAATCTATCAATGTAATCCATCATATAAATAAACTGAAAGAAAAAAACCATATAATCATTTCATTAGATGCTGAAAAAGCATTTGACAAATCCAACATCCCTTTATGATAAAAGTATTGGAGAGATTAGGGATACAAGGGTCATACCTAAATATAATAAAAGCAATATACAGCAAGCCGACAGCTAACATTAAATTAAACGGAGAGAAACTCAAAGCCATCCCACTTAACTCAGGAACACGGCAAGGCTGTCCACTCTCGCCATACCTCTTCAATATAGTGCTTGAAGTTCTAGCAATAGCAATAAGACAACATAATGGGATCAAGGGGATTCGAATCGGAAAGGGAGAAGTTAAACTTTTATTATTTGCAGATGATATGATAGTGTACATAAGTGACCCCCCAAAACTCCACCAAAGAACTCCTACAGCTGATAAACACCTTTAGTAATGTGGCAGGATAAAAGATCAACTCCAAAAAATCAGTCGCCCTCTTATACACAAAGGATATGGAAGCAGAGAAGGAAATCAGAAAAGCTTCAACTTTCACGATAGCCACAAACAGCATAAAATATCTTGGGGTAACTCTAACCAAGGAAGTAAAAGATCTATTTGACAAGAACTTTAAGGCATTGAAGAAAGAAATTGAAGAGGATACCAGAAAATGGAAGGACCTCCCCTTCTCTTGGATTGGGAGGATCAACATAGTAAAAATGGCAATTCTACCAAAGACAATTTATAGATTCAATGCAATCCCCATCAGGGTCCCATCAAAATTCTTCACAGATCTTGAGAGGACAATAATCAACTTTATATGGAAAAACAAAAAAACCCAGGATAGCCAAAACAATCCTATACAATAAAGGATCTTCTGGAGGCATTACCATCCCTGACTTCAAACTCTATTACAGAGCTACAGTAATGAAAACAGTGTGGTATTGGCATAAAAACAGAGAAGTCGACCAATGGAATCGTATAGAAGACTCGGTTTTTAGGCCACAAACCTATGAACACCTCATTTTCGATCAAGGAGCTAAAAGTACACAATGGAAGAAAGAAAGCATCTTTAACAAATGGTGCTGGCACAACTGGATGTCAACCTGTAGAAGAATGAAAATAGACCCATATCTATCACCATGCACAAAACTCAAGTCCAAATGGATTAAAGACCTCAATATCAGTCTGAACACACTGAACCTGATAGAAGAGAAAGTGGGAAGTACCCTACAACAGATGGGCACAGGAGATCACTTCCTAGGTATAACCCCAGCAGCACAGACATTAAGGGCAACATTGAATAAATGGGACCTACTGAAACTGAGAAGCTTCTGTAAAGCAAAGGACATGGTCACTAAGACACAAAGGCAACCTACTGACTGGGAGAAGATCTTCACCAACCCCGCAACAGACAAAGGTCTGATCTCCAAAATATATAGAGAACTCAAGAAACTAGACTTTAAAATGCTAATTAACCCAATTAAAAAAATGGGGCACTGAACTGAACAGAGAATTCTCAACAGAAGAAGTTCAAATGGCTAAAAGACACTTAAGGTCATGCTCAACCTCCTTAGCAATCAGGGAGATGCAAATCAAAACAACTTTGAGATATCATCTTACACCTGTCAGAATGGCTAAAATCAAAAACACCAATGATAGCCTTTGCTGTAGAGGCTGTGGAGGAAGGGGTACCCTTATCCATTGCTGGTGGGAATGCAATCTTGTGCAACCACTTTGGAAATCAGTGTGGTGGTTTCTCAGGAAATTCGGGATCAACCTACCCCTGGACCCAGCAATACCACTCTTGGGAATATACCCAAGAGATGCCCGATCATATGACAAGAGCATTTGTTCAACTATGTTCATAGCAGTATTATTTGTAATAGCCAGATCCTGGAAACAACCTAGATGTCCTTCCATGGAAGAATGGATGAAGAAAGTGTGGAATATATACACAGTAGAGTACTACGCTGCGATAAAAAACAATGACTTCTCGAATTTTGCATGCATATGGATGGAAATAGAAAACACTATCCTGAATGAGGTAACCCAGACCCAAAAAGATGAACACAGGATGTACTCACTCATACTTGGTTTCTAGCCATAAATAAGGGTCACGGAGTCTACAATTGGTGAACCTAAAGAAGCTAAATAAGAAGGGGAACCCAAGGAAAAACATATAGTTATCCTCTTGCCTATGGGAAGTAGACAAAATTGCCGGGGAGAAAAGTGGGATCTTGGGGGTGGGGTGGGTTGGGGGTAAGGGGAGATGGGGAGAGAAAAGTGAGAAGGGGAGGATGGGGGGAACTTGGGAAAACAAGATGATTGGGATAAAGAAAGCCTAGATAAGGGAGCACGGAAGCACAATTCTTAGTTAAGGGAGCCACCTTAGGACTGGCAAGAGACTTGAACCTAGAGTGGCTCCCAGGAGTCCAAGGCGATGTCCCCAGTTAGTTCCTTGGGCAGTTGAGGATAGGGAACCTGAAACGACCCTATCCTATAGCAATATTGATGTATATCTTGCATATCACTATAGAACCTTCATCTGGTGATGGATGGAGACAGAGACAGGGACCCACACTGGAGCACTGGACTGAGCTCCCAAGGTCCCAATGAGGAGCGGAAGGAGGGAGAAGATGAGCAAGGAAGTCAGGACCACGAGGGGTGCACCCACCCACTGAGACAATGTGGCTGATCTATTGGGAGCTCACCAAGGCCAGCTGGACTATGACTGAAAAAGCATGGGATAAAACAGGACTCTCTGAACATGGCGAACAATGAGGGCTGATGAGAAGCCAAGAACAATGGCACGGGGTTTTGATCCTACTTCATTTTCTGGCTTTGTGGGAGCCTAGCCAGGTTGGATGTTCACCTTCCTAGACATGGACGGAGGGGGGGACCTAGGACTTTCCACAGGGCAGGGAACCTTGACTGCTCTTTGGACTCGAGACGGAGGGGGAGAGGAGTGGGGGAGGGGGAGAAGGGTGGGAGGAGGGGGGAGGGGAATGGGAGGAGGGGGAAACTTGTTTTTTTTTAAAAAAAAGAAAGAAAAAGAAAAAAAAGTCACAAATAGCATGAAATATCTCAGAGTAACTCTAACCAAACAAGTGGAAGACTTGTATGACAAGAACTTTAAATCTTTGAAGAAAGGAATTGAAGAACACACCACAAAGTGGAAAGATCTCCCATGCTCTTGGGCAGGTAGAATTAACATAGCAAAAATGGCAATCTTACCAAAAGCAGTCTACAGCCTCAATCCAATCCTCATCAAAATCCCAGAAAAATTATTAACAGACCTCAAAAGAAAGGTACTCAACTTCATATGGAAAAGCAAAAAACTCAGGATAGCCAAAACAATCCTGTACAATAAAAGAATTTCTGGAGGCATCATAATCCCTGTCTTCAAACTCTACTTCAGAGCTACAGTACTGAAAACAGCCTGATATTAGCAAAGAACAGACAGGAGGACCAATGAAACTAAATCGAAGACCTGGTTATTAATCAACATACCTTCGAACACCTGATTTTTGACAAAGAAGCAAAAAAAAAATCAAATAAAAAATAGAAAGCGTATTTAACAAATAGTGCGGGAATAACTGGATATCAACATGTAGAAGAATGAAAATAGATTCATATCTATCACCATGCACAAAACTCAAGCCAAATGAATCAAAGACCTCAACATAGAGTCAGCCACAATGAACCTTAAAGAAGAGAAAGTGGGAAGTACCCTTGAATGCATTGGCATGGGAGACCACTTCCTAAATATAACCCCAGTAGCACAGACACTGGGAGAAACAATTAATAAATGGGACCCCCTGAAACTGAAAAGCTTCTATAAAGCAAAAGACTTGGTCCACAAGACAAAACGGCAGCCTACAGAATGGGAAAAGATCTTCATTAACCCACATCAGACAGATGTCTGATTTCTAAAATACACAAAGAACTCAAGAAATTGGTCATCAAAAGAACACATAATCCAATAAAAAATAGAGTACAGACCTAAACAGAGAACTCTCAACAGAGGAATCTAAAATAGTTGAAAGACACTTAAGGAAATGCTCAACATCCTTAATCTTCCGAGAAATGCAAATCAAAACAACTCTGAGATTCCATCTTACACAAGTAAGAATGGCCAAGATTAAAAATATTGATAACAACTTAATGTTGGAGAGGTTGTGAGGTAAAAGGAACACTCCTGCATTGCTGGTGGGAATGCAAGCTGGTACAACCCCTTTGGATGTCAGTATGGCGATTTCTCAGAAAATTAGGAAACAGCTTCCTCAAGACCCAGTAATACCAGTTTTGGGTATATATCCAAAGGATGCTCAATAGTGCCACAAGGACATGTGTTCACCTGTGTTCATAGCAGCATTGTTTTTCATAGCCAGAACCTCAAAAAAACTTAAATGCCCCTCGACCAAAGAATGGATAGGGGAAATGTGGTACATTTACAAAATAGAGTACTACACAGCAGAAAAAAATAACATCTTGAATTTTGCAGTCAAATGGATGGAGGTAGAAAACATCATTTTGAGTGAGGTAACCCAGACCCATAAAGACAATTATCACATATACTCATTCATAAGTGGTTTTTAAACATAAAGCAAAGAAAATCAGCCTACAAATCATAATCTCAGAGATCCTGGACAACAATGAGGACCATAAGAGAGACATAAATAGATGTAATCGGCATGGGAAGTAGAAAAAGACAAGATCTTCTGATTAAATTTGGAGCATGGGGACCTTGGTAGAGAGTTGAAGGGGAGGAGAGAGTCAAACTGTAATAATCACTTTAAAAATTCATTATGTAATTATAAAATGTTATTTGAATTAGTTTATTCACTGAAGATTCTTTTTTTGAATTTTTTTTATTTTTTATTCTTTTTTATTGAGAAAATGAAAAAAAGTATCCGCCTCCTCCCAGCCTCCCATTTCCCTCCCCCTCCTCCCACCCTTCTCTCCCCACTCCTCTCCCCCTCCCTCTCCTGTCCACAGAGCAGTCAGGGTTCCCTGCCCTGTGGAAAGTCCAAGGTCCACTCCCCTCCGTCCATGTCTAGGAAGGTGAACATCCAAACTGGCTAGGCTCCCATAAAGCCAGAACATGAAGTAGGGTCAAAACCCCTTGCCATTGTCCTTGGCTTCTTATCAGCCCTCATTGTTCGCCATGTTCAGAGAGTTCGGTTTTATCCCATGCTTTTCAGTCACAGTCCAGCTGGCCTTGGTGAGCTCCCAATAGATCAGCCCCACTGTCTCAGTGGGTGGGTGCACCCCTCGTGGTCCTGACTTCCTTGCTCATCTTCTCCCTCCTTCCGCTCCTCATTGGGACCTTGGGAGCTCAGTCCAGTGCTCCATTCACTGAAGATTCTTAAAACATAAAGGAAATAGTGAATATTTATGATATATGTAAATTTTCTCACCCTTCTACTTAAGATTGTGTTTTACACCTATTAATGTTAATTGTACTGGTAGATGTTTTAACATGTATTGATATACATTTCTCAACAAATTCACCAGGAATATCAGCACCCAGAGTTGAAGAAAAATAATGATAATTTTTCCTTTTTTATGTAGTTTTTCTTTTCTTTTTTATATTTTAATAGTTCTTTGAGAGTTGAGATTTTCATAAATATATTTTGATAGTATTCATTCCTTTCCAACTCTTTCTAGATTTACCCACCTTCTCTATCCACCCACTCTGACATCCTTTTAAAAAGCAAGGAAGCAAACAAACAAAAAACCTTCAAGACCAATTTGCCTGCCCCAAATATTCTTGGATGTGTGGTCTTCCAATGGGGCATGGTCAGCTTACCATGTTTTCAGTCAGTTAACAATTACCAGTTGTTCTATAGCTAGGAATAGGATTCTGTGCCAGCTTTACGTGCTGGCATTTGATCTGGCTTGAGCTTGTACGGGTTTGGTGCAAATGTCACTACTTCTGTGAATTTATGTGTGCAGCTACCCTGCTGTGTGCAGAAGATAATGTTCCCTTGTAGTCATCTATACAAAGAGTTCTCACAGTCATTCCATCCCCTCTTAGGTAATGATCCCTGGGCTTTGGGAAAAAATATATAAAATGTGTGTGTGTGTGTGTGTGTGTGTGTGTGTGTGTGTGTGTGTGTGTGCGCGCGCGCAGTACTTTAAGACTGAGTACTTTATTCTCTCCTGTTATCTGAATATCATGGGCATTTATGTTAATCATACATGTTGATCACTATATGTAAGTAAAACCATCTCAGGTGAGAGTTGAGAAATGCACTTATCAATAGGTATAATGATAAGCCTTAGGAGTCAGATTAATAGTATGTCCATTTATCAAAATAATAGCAGTAGGTACTTTCTTAGGGCCTAGGTCTAAGACCTATCTACTCATAAGTTTATGGTCTGATAATGGTGCAAGGTATGGGTTTCTTTTTCTTTTTTTTTTTTTTGGTTTTTCGAGACAGGGTTTCTCTGTGGTTTTGGAGCCTGTCCTGGAACTAGCTCTTGTACACCAGGCTGGTCTGGTTTCTTTCATCTTGTTTCACTCCTTATATCCTAACTGACCACAGTGCAATAAAATTTAAAATTGACAGCAAATAAACCCAAAAAACATAGCCAACTCTTTTAAATACTCGTGTAACTCATGGAGAAATTGAACAATACATCACTGAATGATGGAAGGATCAAAAAAGAAATAAAAAAGAGAAAAAAAATTCTTGGAACTAAATGAAAATGAAAACAGCACAACAAAATCTCTGGGATACAATGAAAGCAGTCCTATGAAGGAAATTTATATCTCTCAGTACCTTTATTAAAAAATCAGAAAGAGCCTGGCGGTGGTGGCGCTTGCCTTTAATCCCTGCACTCGGGAGGCAGAGGCAAGTGAATCTCTGGGAGTTCAAGGTCAGCTTGGTCTACAAGAGCTAGTTCCAGGAAAGGCATGAAAAGCTACAGAGAAACCCTGTCTCGAAAATAAAAAAAAATAAAAAAATCAGAAAGAACACTAACAATGCAACTTAAGGGTGGTCCTTGGGCTTCTCACAGGTCAGGGAACCCTGATTGCTCTTCGAGCAGATGAGGGAGGGGGACTTGATGGGGGAGGGGGAGGGAAATGGGAGGTGGTGGCGGGGAGGAGGCAGAAATCCTTAATAAATAAATAAATTTAAAAAAAAAGAACCTGAAAAAAGAACAAACCAACTCCAAGCCAAGTCAGTGGCAAGAAATAATTGAAACCAAAGCAGAAATAAATGAAATAGAAAAAAGAAAAAAAAAAGTACAAATAATTATGAGCTGATTATTTGAGAAGATGAAGGAGATTGAACAACTCTTCTTGGCCCAACTAATCAACAGAAAGAAAGAGATGGCTCAGATGAACAGAATCTGGAATGAAAAGGAAAATGTTACAACAGACACCAAGATAGTTGTTTTCTTATTTCTTTACTCTTTACTCTTTGGGGTCCTGCCACAGAACTTTAAGAATTCTCATGGCCTTTTAGTCAACAAAGGGTAAATGTCCAAAGTCTCTTCTGACACTCAAGACAATCTCTTAATTGTAACATATGTAAAATCAAAATAAAAGCAAATTACATACTTCCACCATTCAGTGGCAGAGAAAATATAATTTTATTGCAAAAAAAAAAAAAGAGGAAAGGGGCCATTGTGACAAAATACTGCAACAAAGCAAGACCTGAACCAGGAAGGGCAAACTCCAAATCCCATAACTCTATGTCCAATGTCAAATGGCACTTCGCTGTCAGATTTACACTTCTGTCTCCTTGGCTGGTCTCAACCCCTGAGTACAGCTCTCCTCAGAAGACATCCCACAGCTCTGGCATCTTCAATGCCATTGGGTTTTCAATACATTCCCACTTTTACTTCCATAGCTTCATTTAATGGCCTCTCAGAATCCCCATGCAGGCACTCCCCTCCCAAATTCCTTAAGTGAATTCCAACATAATACAAACAAATAGATGAATGAAAGAAGAAAATCAACACAATCCATGCAAATAAAATTCAATAGATAAAAATACTGGGAGAAACATGAAATGCTAAGAATGAAATTTTTAATAAGCCAAACAACAATACTAGAAAATCTTACAGATATAACGGATCACAAAAATTATAGAATATCAGGGTTTAGAAACAAGGTAGGGGAACTGGAACATACAGTCATTGACATACATACTAGAGGGGACAAACAAAATTTGATATAGGCATTATGAAAACCAAATAATGGAGATGGGGGAATAGAAAATAGAATTTGATGCCAAAGCCATACAAATGTTTTCAATGACATTACAGCAGAAAAATCAAATCTAGGGAAAGAAATGGCCATTAATACAAAAGTGGCATTTAAAACTAGAGACAAGACCAGAAGAGAATATTCTCATGACCTATTATTACCAAAACACTAACTATACAATGAAAATATACTTTATATTAAAACTGGCAAGGGAAAAATCCCAAGTCACACATAATGGTAGTTCCATCAGAGCATTAACAGATTCTGCAACAGAAACTTTACATTCATCAACAATCTTCTACTACTATTACTAATAATGATAAATAATAATAATAAATAGGATAAAGGGTTTGGGAGATAGTTAACATGCTGCTTCTGTGAAAGCATGAATGATTGAGATCAAATTCTTTGTATCCATGTAAAAATTTGGGCATGTGCTAGGTGCACTTTTTGCTGAATGATGTGGGTTAAAGAATCTCAGGCTATGCCAAGATAAACTAGTTATATATACTTTATTATAAAGGGCAAGCTCATGAGATAAGAATGATAAGTCCATGGGCTGGAGAGATGGCTCAGTGGTTAAGAGCGTTGCCTGCTCTTCCAAAGGTCCTGAGTTCAATTCCCAGCAACCACATGGTGGCTCACAACCATCTGAAATGAGGTCTGGTGCCCTCTTCTGGCCTTCAGGCATACAGGCAGAAAGAATATTGTATACATAATAAGTAAATAAATATTAAAAAAAAATGATAAGTCCAACCTCAGGTGTAAAGTATGGGAATGAGAGAGAGAGAGAGAGAGAGAGAGAGAGAGAGAGAGAGAGAGAGAGAGAGAGAAAACCCAGGGCTGATAGCATTTTTCTCCAGGTACCCAAAAGGTCATTCCCTAACCTGGTCCCACCTCTTAAAGATCATTGGGTTGCAGAGATTCCCTCTTTTGTCTAAATAAGAGAGTTCCAAACCCAATACAAAACTATATACACTAGGAACAGATATCAAGTATAAAATTACAAGTAACATAAACAATATCAAGCAAGGAAAACATGCTAAATGTTTTAGTAAACATTCTATTCTAAAGAGTCTAAGTCTTGCATTGGAAATGCTTGGCTAAATCATAAGAGGAAGGCAACTATGACTATCTAATCTTCAATCCCATTGAAGGCCTGAGAAGGGAGATAATATTACTTGAGCAGGCAGGAAGTGCAAACAAGCAGCTTCCAAAGCATGCAGTATATGACAGAGACAACTGGCTACCTGAGCAATCACTTAAAGTCTCATTTGCAGTGTGGAAGCAACCAACTTTGGCTAAGACCTAGTGTAACTGACAGACCATTTTCAGAGGCAGGAAAAATTTCAGAACCATCTTATCCTGTCTTGGCAAAGTTTGGCAGTCTTTTTCCTTGTGGCCTGCTTATTCAGTCTAAACACCATGTACTTTGTCAGAGGTCGAGGCATAGGCAGTCCCTTGCCCAAAGGCCAATGTACCAAGAAGAAAACAAACTCCAAGTGGAATGCCTTCAGTGCTCAACATTCTCTTGGCAATAGATTGGTGCTGTCAGGAGCAATCATGTCTCATGTCAACAGATCACTAAGTTATTTGAATGCCATGTTCTGCAGATCCTTGAAGTGGCTGAAGATTACCTATCTATATAGAGTACAATTTCTATGCATCTAAAGGACCTAATTAATCTGACTATATATATAACAAGGATGAGTAACTATTGACCTATAATACTTAATACTTTTACAATTTAAAGATTAAGACTTTATATTAGAATATTAAACAATCTGTAAACAACTGTGCAGTAAAGGAGGACAATGACCTCAAAATGTAAACAATGTATAAGTGTCTTGAGCAGAGGTAGAAATATATAATGCAATATGAAAATACCCTAAAAATTATAACAATATAAAAAATGTCTTAGAGGTAAAAACATGTATGCATACAGTCTGACAAAAATAACTTTGTATAGGTATACAAATATTTTAAACAGAAATAACAAATATAATTTGAACTTGTATCAATATACAAGAAACTATACCAATGTAAATTGTCCATAAATAAAAGCTCACAAGTATTCATTCTAGCACTTACTATTATTATTATTAGTGTAAGTTCACACTAATTTACTTGTAATTTCATTCAATTTTTCCTCTTTTTTTGAGATCCCTGAGCCTACATAACTTCCACCCCAACCCTCTATCCTATATAAGTAATAATCAACCCCTAAATAGTGTCCCTAATCCTGGGGACAAACTTTGTTGGAAGAGGGGACATTGTCTTCTAAAATTGCTTCCAGTAGTCATGGGGGCATGTTCTTTCTATGGGATCCTGTAAAAGTAAAATGGATGGTCAAGTTTCAAGATTACTGTCTAGTATAATTGCAAATGATTTCTGAATAATCAATCGGGTTTTTCCAAAGTTCTTATTTGGAGTTCTGGTCAGAGTGTTGTGAGAAGGTGTACCATTTCAGCAGTTAGTACCCCCAAAACAGTCTTATAGTAGTGCTATCAGCATCATGATATCATCTCAACTAGGTGAAGACATTGCTGTGGGGTCCCATCTTCTTCCTGGAAACTTCAAAGATTACTGCAGGAAAAGGATCTGTAGGAAAATCTACTGTTCATTGTGGAAAAATTAAACATTATTTATATAGACATATAGTCATTGAAAAATATGATATAGACAAAATAGGCATGAAGATAATACATTTTTTCTAAATTTGTTCTTCTTCCTGTCCCATGACATATTTTGATCACCTGTTCTCATAAGTCATATGTCATATTCCTTTTTTCTTGGTGATCCTTACTGAACAGTTATTTTTTCCTCTTTCAGCATCCAAACATTCAGGATCTTTTGACTTTTGAAGATGTATATTTTCCTGTAAAGACAAGAACAGAAACCTGCACCACTCCTATAAGGTTTCTTATTACCTGTAGAGTTGTCACCATTGTAAATGAGCCACCATTTCTCTTTCTCAAGAGGTTTCTCTTTTTCAAAGAAAATCTTTATTGATTTTGATGGGTTTATAGCTTTTCTTCTCCTGTGGAAACAAGAGTTAAATCCCTTCCCCAATGTAGAACATCTCCTGGTTTTCATTGTGAGTCAACACATCCTTGACATACGCTGGCTGATTTAATTCAGAAGGTTTTTTTTTCTATTATCCAATATCTCTCTGCTGCTATTGTTCCATTCTCATTAGCATTAAGAAAATTCAAGGTGAATAAAGGTTTATGCAATCTATTTTGGGGGGAGTATTTTCCATCCCTCTCTGTTTATTTAACATACCAGTTATAGTTTGATTTGGCCTTTCTATAAGCGCCTGACCTATAGGATTGTTTGGTATACCTGTAATATGCTTTATATTATAATAAAAAAAGTCTACAATCCCTTCTCAGATATCCATTTTCTACCCCAATTAAAACATTTGGCATTTTGATGTTTCCTCAGACCATTGGAAATTGCTTCTCCTACCCAACCTTCAGTACTATAGTCAAATGTCTCAACATTCATCGTATGTAAGATCCATTCATCTATTGGTATTGATTTGACCTTTAAAGACCCAAGAATCTTTTTGTATTTTAGGATGGCACTTTCAAAAGCCAAAGACTCAATGAGTACACATCTAGCTTCTGGGTCTCTTACTCCTATTTGTACAGACTTAGTTAATCTTTGTAGGAAGTCACTAAAGGGTTCTCTATGACCCTGTTTAACCCTAATATATGATTCAGTTCTGTTTCTTAGTTCCTGAATCTATTCCAAGAATTTGAAGCTGCTGTGCTACATAGCAACAAGGTGTGTTCATCGTAAAGAGCATGGTCCTGAGGATCAGAGTAATGCCCCTTGCCCAAAATTTGATCTTGGGAAATCTCAAGTTTTTTTGCTGTTCCCTGTTGTTCTAAAAATTTTGCTTCTTCTTTCCAATAACACTTCCAAAGAATCTTCAGTCCATTCTCCAGTACAGCTGAGATTAACTGAAGCCAATCCTTTGGGGTTGCCTATTGCTTGAAGCTCACACTTTGACCATTTCACTAACAAAGGGTGAATGTAGACCACAATTAACTATTGCTTGTTTAATTTCTTTTAGATCACTCATATGTATGGGTTCTCTTGTATATTCTTTGACTACCTTAGGGCACTTGATGCCAGATGGTCTTTCCAAGGAGATCACTGGATAGGCAGTTAGAACTCTGGGTAAGCTATCCCAGAGTTTGGTATGTACTGTTGAGGCTAAATTCTGCCTTTGTACCTTTTGTCCTTGGTCATCAAATTCAATAAATTCCTCAATCTTTTCAAATCGTTTTAGCACTGCCTTTTGTAAAGTCTGAATTTCCTGTCTGGTGTTCTGTTCTAATGCCCTCACTGAGGATTCCAAGGTAGGAAGTCTGTTCAGTAAAGATAACATCTCATCCTTGGATGTAATTTTTATAGCGTACATATTACCTTCCTGAGAGACACCCTATCCATCAATCTACAATAACTGTTTACAGATCCCGATTAATGTGTTCAATAGCATGAATTATCTCAGACAATGTCTCAGCACCCTCTGTCATTGATTGGGTTTTATTCATCAAATTGGTCAAATCCTTCTTCAGAGTTTTGATTTTCCCTTTTAGCTGGTCATTGTCAGTGTGTAAAGACTGTATCATTTCTAAAAGTACCTTATTTTTGGCTCTCTTATCAAACCATTTTTAAGGAGAAAATATGGAAGGCAAAGCTAATCCCTAGAATCAAATATAGTGATGTAGAAGGTAAATCATATAAGCCTTGTATAATACCATCCATGGTATAAGTAAAAAAGTTGTTGAACTCTTGTATTGTTAAATTATCTGTCATCTTGACCTTTTTTTAAAAAATTATTTATTAAAGATTTCTGCCTCCTCCCCTCCACCGCCTTCCAATTCCCTCCCCCTCCCTCGGTCAAGTCCTCCTCCCTAGTCAGCTCAAAGAGCAATCAGGGCTCCCTGCCCTGTGGGAAGTCCAAGGACCACCCACCTCCATCCAGGTCTAGTAAGGTGAGCATCCAAACTGCCTAGGCTCCCACAAAGCCAGTACTGAGACAATAGGGATGTTCTATTGGGAACTCACCAAGGCCAGCTGGCCCGGGTCATCTTGACCTTTTTAAATTATAAATTTGACCTTCTAAATCTCACCTCCAATGAGTTGGAGTTAGTGTAATAACCGGTATTTGCCAGTAGGTGTCGCATTGTAACAGAGTGGCTAGCTTGAACAGTTCGAATTGGTTTTAACGCGTTAGATGCTGAAAAATATGCCTAAATTAAAAGCAGTCATTCAAGGTCCTCCTACAGGGCAGGGAACCCTGACTACTCTTTGGACTGGAGAGGGGGGGGGGAGAGGAATGGGGGGGAGGGGGAGAAGGGCGGGAGGAGGGGGAGGGAAACGGGAGGCTGGGAGGAGGCGGAAACTTTTTTTTTCTCAATAAAAAATTAAAAAAAAAAAGCAGTCATTCAGTGCAAATCACAGACTATGCGTTCAGCCGAGATCCCTGACTAGTCGGCAGTAGTGCAGGAACAGCAAGGCAGCAACGCCGACAGAGACACCTGGGAAAGCCCACGCCCCACTTGAGTTTCCATGACACACCTGGGAAGCTGGACCCACAAGCCACTCAGCTGCTGGACCCACAAACTGCTCTGCCGCAGCAAGCTTTGCAGTCTGGGGACCCGCACAGCTCCAAGATTCTTCTGAGGCCGGAGGCTTCTGCAGAGCGGCTACTCAGGGCTGCAGCGTGGGTATGGTCAGTGCCCAAATTTCCAAAAGCACCATGCGGAGCCTGGTGGCAGCTGGCCACAGCTGCTAAAAACCTGAGTCCCCAAGCTCCACAATTCGACGCTAACTGTTGAATAACGTGGGCTAAAGAATCCCAGACGACTACGCCAAGATAAACTTTATTGTGTATATATATAGTGCAAACTCATGAGCCACGAACCCTGGGCCGCCTGGTATTTTTCTCTGGGTACTCAAAAGGTCAAGCCCTTACCTGGTCCCACTTCTTAAAGATCATTGGCTGACAGAGATTCCCCATCACATTTTGACAGCATATTTTTAATTTATTATGGAGTTTATCATGACTTAACTCTAGCGTAAATTGAGGAGCATATTTACCAAAATCTGGGTGGCTTTAGACAGCAGAAAGTTATTGTCTCACATTTCTAAAGCTAGAAGTCTTAAGCCATTATAACAGAGAACAGGCTCCCTTGCCTTCTCTGCCTCTGGTCTTTGTAGGCTGTCATCCCCCTGTTCCTGTTTGTGGAAACACCAGTCCAGTTACAGAACCAGCTCCTCCTGGTATGACATCATTACTTCCTTCTGTGCTTATCTATGTTCAAATGTCTGTTCTTCAAAAGGATGCAGGTAACTGATTTAGAAACTCATCTTAACCTAGTGAAATCTTTAGAGAATATACAAATGAACAAGTCCTTATTTTCTGAGGTAATAGGGGCTAGGGTTTCAAAATCTCTAATTTTTTTTAAAACATCTCATTTATTTTTTAGATTGTACTATAAATTACATCATTTCCCTCTTCCTTTTACTTTCCTGCATCCAAACCCTCCCATATGTTCCTCATTCCTCTCCTTCAAATTCATGGCCTCCTTTTCTATTAATTGTTATTATATGCATATATATGCATGTACATACATGTTCTTAAACACAACCTGCCCAGTCCATAAAATGTTATTTATATCTCTGTTTTCAGGTCTGGACACATGGTATTGGATAACCAATTGGTAAGATCATCCTTGGAGAAGATCATTTCTTCCAGTCTGAGTTTTCCTTAGTTGCATGTAGTTCTTTGTGAAGGGTTGAGACTTTTTGGCCTTTCCCCCATCCACTTTGGCATGTTTATTGGTGTTGTCCTTGCTTAGCTCGTGCTTAGGCAGTCATGTTGGTTAGACTTCAGCTGTAACTTATAAAATTAGTAGGATATAGTGTCTCATAGAAAACTTCCTTCTTGGCCCTTCCAATCTTTCTGTCCCCTCTTCTAAAATGTTAGGTGCGAGATTTGTTTTGTAGATAAGTCCTTTGGGACTGGAATCCATAACTCCGCATTTTGATGGGTTGTGGATCTCTGTAGTGTCTCTGTCTCTTGCAACGGGTTGTTTCATTGACTGCATTTATTTGTGATTATAAGAATGAAGATTCAGAGTGTAGTTGGGATTATGCTGGATTAGTAAAGGGGAGGTTATAGGTTCTCCTCCAAGATCCATGATTTCCCTTGTCCTGGGTAGTCGGCTAGGTTTATAGTACCAGTTTTGGTTTCCTGTTTGTGTAGTGGAGGTCCAAGGTCCAATAAAAAAGCTATTGGTGACTGCCAAGCAATGCAAGTCACTACTGAACTCTTAGGGTTGTTCCGTGCTGGCCATTGTAATTCATGGATGTCATAATGGGTAGGAGTGTCAGTTGCTTCTCCACTGTGGAAGTTTGCATGGTGCCTTCTGGTAAAATTAAAGTTAGATCAGGGAGAAGCATTTATGCCAATTTCATCTCATGGACCTCTGGGGCTTGAGTCTGAAGTTTGCGCTGTCTTCAGCAATAAGGTGTTACCTTCCACTTCTGGGGAGCCACCAAAGTCAATTGTAATAGTATGTAATATTTTGGCAGTCTCTTACACAATCCTGACCAACAAACCAAAAGAGGTTTTGGTCTCATATCTGTTATTGAAGTTTTTGTTAAGTGGTCTTTGGCTCCTGGAAGAAAGGTGATTCTGAATATTCTGCAAAGTTGCTGAATTTGCTTACCATTTACAGAAGTTTTTTTTGTTGAATTTTGGGGTATCACATTATTTATAAATATACATAGTTTGATGTCTCTTTTCCCTATATGTATCCTTTTATTTTACACCCCTTACCTTATTGCTCCAGTTAGTACTTTGAGCACAAAATTAGAAAGGGGTGGGGGTAGAGGACATCGCCTCCATTTATCAGTTGTGACTTAATGTTTTTAAACTTACCTTTACAAAATTCTTCTGGTCAGTTTTCAGCATCTAGTTCTGTGACGCTTGCTGTGAGTTTCGTGGTGAGGTTTGCTGGATGCATCATATTCTCAAACACTAACTTCACAGGGTTTTTATTTTTTATCTTTAATCTTTTTCTGTTTATAGGTGTTTTGCTGCATGTGTTTCTGTGTACCCCATGCATGCACTGTGTCTGAGGAGACAAGAATGGGTGTGGAGTTCCCTGGAAATGGAGTTAGAGACAGTTGTGACCAGCTATGTGACTGCTGGAAATCAAACCCTAGCCCTCTTGAATAGCATCAGGTGCCCTTAACTAAGCCATCTCTCCAGTCCTCAAAATCATTTAAAATGATATTTTACCACTGCTCTGGTGATGAATGTTTCCCCACATCTCTCCTTCTTGATGCATGCACCTTTTATCTTCCTTCTTTTCTTCTTTTTAAAATTTTGATTATTGAGTATAATGTGAATTTTCTGAGATTCTCTGTCTTATGTCACTGTTCTATTGTTGTGAAAAGACACCATGACCAAAGCAACTCTTACAAAATAAAACATTTACTTGAGGGTTTCTTTACAATTTCAGAAGCTTAGTCCATTATCATTATGGTACTTTACACAGAGCACTGGAGCAGTAGATGAGATGTATTCTGATCTGCAACCAAAGGGTAGGAGACTCTCTGGACTTGATATGGGATTTTCATACCTCAAAGCCCACCCCCGAGGGATGCACTTCTTCCAACAAGGCCACACATTCTAATCTTTCTAATCCTTTCAAATAGTGACACTCTCTAATGATGAAGCAAATACATGAGTCTGCATGGGCACTCTTATTTAAACCACCACAGGACAGCTCTCACTGTGCAGGAGAACTTCTTCATGCTTACTAGCACCTCTAAGATGACTGTATTTTACTTGTTCTGATTTTTAGTTTCCTTTTTACATTGCTATTACATATTTTTTGGTCCACACCTTTCCGGATAGCTGTTATCCAGAATTTTAATAGTTGCTTGAATATTGTAGCTGACTATTCCTGTGTGTTTCCACCATCATGGAGTCAACCACAAAGCCCATTTTATAACATTGTTGACTACCTCATGTTACTCAGTGAACACTGTCCTGCCTGTATTCTCATTATTAAAATACAATGAGTGTACATTAAAATATGAATTCTACTGATTGTAATGGGTACTGGTGGTCATCTAGGGAACTGATGAACTCATTCCATGGGTTGAACAAGGAACTGGACATCCTAGAAAAAGAGCAGACAGATCCACAGAGCAAGTGAAAGGAACAGTTTTATTACAAATAGTACCCTTAGGAATGTGAGGGGTCTCAGAGCTGGGAGTCTTGGGTGTCAACCAAACTGCCACTGGGTTGGTGTTTATAGGGCTCCTGGGTGCTCTCTTTTTTTCTTAATTCTCTTCAGATAGCACTCTATCACTTTTAACTTCCCATTTCTCCTCTCAATGTCTTCTGGGAACAAGAAGTCACCATCATTTTCCCTGTCTACCTATGTCCCTCCAACTCTCCCATGGTCCTTCCTCTCAGAGATAGACACTGACAGTTGGATATGGGGCTGCTCTAGCTGCTTCACAGTGAGATGAGAGATGCCTATGGGAAGGGCTCTTTGGACTGGTTCAGCGGGCTGCTATAAAATTCTAATATGCAGTACATCTTCTATCTACAAGACCATCTGTTGTCTGATAGTTTGATGTGCTAGCCTAGCTCACCTTTCATAACTCAAAAGGATGGATAGGTAAAAATGGTTCACAACCAGAAACACCATTGTTGGGAGACATCTACCCACTGAGAAGAGATATCCCATTTCCAGAGGTAGGAGGTATTTTTCTCCCCAGGATATGCGGTTAGACATAGTTTTCCATTATGGATTTAGGAAGAGCAGGACTGAAGAAGTAGAAAAGACAGCATTAGAAGCCACTATAGTAATAATGGGTGTGTGTGTGTGTGTGTGTGTGTGTGTGTGTATGCATAGCCCAGGGTAGGATGACTATTCCCCGAAAAGTCCAATCAGTTGAATAAAGACCAACCAGAGCAAACAACAGTGTTGAATTATGTCAATAATGTTTGAGTAATGGAGAAAAGACAAGAGTTGGTAATATACAGGTGCAAAGGGATGCTAATCATCTAGGACCTAGATGACTGTTTTGTGAAAGGCACTCTGAGGTCTTAACAGGCTCAGGTAAGCATATAATTGAGTAATGGGATCAATAGGCAGTCTTGGGTTCAGAAGTTAGGGGGGTTGAGGAAAATTTTGGGATTTCCTCAAGGAGCTTGAAAAGAGGCCTAGCCAGTTCTGCAAACTTGAGAATCCAGATGAAGCCTGTAATCCTGAAGAAAAGTCTTAGTTGTCTGGCAGTCTGAGAATAGAGTAGATCAGAGGAGACCAGATCCATTCAAAATTCAGGATGTATCTTCCTCCCTTGAGTATCATACCTAAGTGTGTGACTCAAGATGGGCATAGTTTGGCCTTTATTTGCTATTGTGGGTAAAAAGTTAAGGAGCAATTCAGTGTCCTGTGAGACTCCCTCCCTTAGATGGCAGACACAGCAACAGGTCATATACATATTGAGGAAACATTGTGTTTGACCAGTCCACGACGTCCTGAGCCAAAGTCTGTTCAAATAAAATGGGGTGTATCTCTATATCTTTGGGGTATATTACAGCAATAGCCTAGTCTTTGTACCAACTTCTGTCTTAGTTAGGGTTTCTATTGAGTTGAAAAGACACTATGATGATGGCAACTCTTATAAAGGAAATCATTTAACTGGGGTGGCTTACAGTTCCGAGGTTTAGTCCATTATGGTCATAGTGGGACGTGGTGGCATGCAAGTCCACATGGTGCTGGAGAAGGAGCTTAGAATTCTACACCTTAATACTAAGAAAACAGGAAGAGCGCTGAGATGCTGAGCATAGCTTAAACATATATAAGACCTCAAAACCTGCCTCCATAGTGACACACTTCCTTCAACAAGGCCATACCGATTCCAACAAAGCCACACTTCTTAATAGCGCTACTCTCTATAATAAACAGCATGGCAAGGTTTCCCTAAAAGTGCAGTAGTGGCTCTTATATCTGGGTGGTAACTGACAGCTATGTAATTGGACTTAAGACCTGCTCAACAGGAGGGCCTAACCATATAAACCTACCCACCCCAGTTACTTTGATCAAGATAATCCCTCAGAGGCCTTCTAAGAAGCATATCTACTAGGTGATTCTAGATCCTGTCAAGTTGATAAAGTTAACTATTGTAGCTACTTAAATAAAGAAATACTTAAATGGATTGGATTCTGACTAAATTTGTCAAGACTGTGGTGTCTAGAATAGGAAAAAACAGATAAACATCTTAAAGAATTTTATTCTGGTGAAAAGGTACCCATGAAATATTAACTTCCACAGCTGCATAGACTTATATACTGTCTTTCAGGGGTCAAAATCACAAAAACTAGGTATTGATTTATTTATAAGTATATAAAATTACCTACATAATGGAAAATTAGATGAAATCCTTATTTATTGTATGATCATGAGGTTAATCAACTCCTCTATGCATGAAAACAAATATGACCCACATAAATATATTTTACCAAACTCAAATTAAATTGTCTCTACCCTCACTTCTTTCTAGAAGACAAGAGAATTTCTATAATAGCCAGGGACTCAGAAAGCAATAGCACGAGGAAAAATGAGTTATGAAAAAGACAATGCTCTTAGTTGGTTGTAGCTAAAGTTTCTCACTTTTGTAATGTTTACAAACATCATAAAGGCTTTGGAGAGGACCACAGATATAGGGTCTATGGAAGCTTGTGTTCTTTAACTGTGTGATCATTGGGTCTCATGCCATACTGGCTGGGATGATGAGCCACAGTGTTCAGCACTTGTTTTTTAATAAAGAAGGAGAAATGAAATTAGGTGAAAGGAGAAAGAGGGGGGAAGAAAAAAGAAAAATGAAGGGATAAAGAAAATTAGTAAAGAATAAAACTGTAAGAAGGAAAGTAGTAAGAGTCGAAATGCAGTCAAGATCATCCAAATAAATCTAAAACTAGAATCTATACTTTAGGCAGGCCTTTAGGAAATCAAATAAACCCACATATATTGATATCTGTATGCATAGAAACTTGAAATTACAAAAGCATTAGAAACATCCACTATCATGGCCATCACATGGTATCTAAAGCTAATCTTTTATGAGAGTAAAATAACTGCTTTGTTTGTCAAAAGGATGTTTTTCTGGATTATTAGACTCTTCATGAAGTCTAACAACAATTTCTGGAAATGTTGATGATAATTCTTTCATATTGAATAATCAAATATGCAGTAAGGGTAATAGGCAGCTAAGTTGGAATCTATAGATCCCTCAGGTTCATGGATAAAAGGCCTATGAATTTAGAAAGAAACAGTGGCAATATTTTCCTGCCAACTTCTCACTGCAATTTATCCTTTCTTCTGACTAGGATTATGAGCCACATGCTACTAAGTAGTCACCTCATGAAACCTTGCCTTATCATCTTACATTCTGAAGATGCCTCAACAGCAGTTACTTGTTGAAATCCATAGTGGATTTTAGACTGGTTCTAGATTTTGCTATCTTTGTGTTCAAACATATTACCAACTACAAGTAGACAAGATTGCCGGGCAAAAAATTGGGATCTTGCGGGTGGGGTGGGATGGAAGTAAGGGGAGATGGGGAGAGAAAAGTGAGAAGGGGAGGATGGGGGGAACTTGGGGAAATGGGATAGTTGGGATAAAGGAAGGGTGGATATGGGAACAGGGAAGTATATATCTTAATTAAGGGAGCCGTCTTAGGGTTGGCAAGAGACTTGAACCTAGAGGGACTCCCAGGTGCCCAGGGCGATGTCCCCAGTTAGTTCCTTGGGCAGCTGAGGATAGGGAACCTGAAATGGCCCTATCCTATAGTCATACTGATGAATATCTTGCATATCACTATAGAACCTTCATCTGGTGATGGAAGGAGATAGAGATAGAGACCCACAATGGAGCACTGGACTGAGCTCACAAGGTCCCAATGAGGAGCAGAAGGAGGGAGAACATGAGCAAGGAAGTCAGGACCGTGAGGGGTGTACCCACCCACTAAGACAGTGGGGCTGATCTATTGGGAGCTCACCAAGGCCAGCTGGATGAAAAAATATGGGATAAAACAGGACTCTCTGAACATGGCGGACAATGATGGCTGATGAGAAGCCAAGGACAATGGCACTGGGTTTTGTTCCTACTTCATGTTCTGGCTTTGTGGGAGCCTAGCCAGTTTGGATGCTCACCTTCCTAGACCTGGATGGAGAGGGGAGGACCTTGGACTTTCCACAGGGCAGGGAACCCTGACTGCTCTTTGGACTGGAGAGGGAGGGGGAGAGGAGTGGGAGGAGGGGGAGGGAAATGGGAGGCTGGGAGGAGGCAGAATTTTTTTTTAATAAAAAAAGAAAGATCTTGATAATCACTATGATTTTACTCCTCAAATTTAAAATATTCTTATTAAAATATTTTCAGAGTCCCATAGGCACAAAAGGGATTAAGACATTTCTTTCTTTTTGTCAAGGACAAGATGTCCCAATTCACTGCAGTAGCCTAATTACTGGTTAGTGGTCTGGAGAGACACAGAAGGAAAACTGTGGCACTTACATGTAGAGTACAGCAGATGGCAGCACATTACCGAAAAATTCCTTGCTATCAAAGCCATTGCCTGGAATGTAAAGAGTAAGATATTTAAAATGGAGCGTGTTTTCAGAAAGTGGATTTTGATACTCTACAACCTTGTAATGGGTGTACTATGCTCTTTGTTATATAGTACCCAACAGTAGTTCTCTGTTTGACCTGTTTGATTAAAATCTTTCTTAGTCCAGGGGACATAAAAGGAAATTAAATTATGTCATTATATTCTAGGGTTTCCTAAATATGTTCTTAAAAATACCCATTAAAAACATCATACACAAAATTAAGATAAAAATTTCTGACTAAAAACACCAGGCTGTAATTCACATGAATTTTCCCTGTGTGTTCGATGGGTAACTTCTGAATTGCATGAAACTATTCTTCCAAACACATATTACTCATATGTTTGTTTCTCCCCAATTAAACTTTGTAATATTTTAATTCACATTTTTTTTGAAATTTCATACAAAATTATTGTATATAGTTGTTAGAGCCTGATTGTTCATTTCCTGGCTGCCCGGACTCATGAAATAATAACACACAAATCGGTATTAATTGCCATACTATTTGATGAATAGCTTAAATGTATTTCTGGCTAACTCTTATACCTTAAATTAACACATTTCTATTAATTGTGTATAGCCACGTGGCTGTGGTTTGCTGGCAATGATCTGGTGCATCTGTTTCCCGTGGCAGCTATATGGATTATTCCCTGATTCTCCCTTTTTTCTCTATATATCACTTTCATCCTAGCTTTACAATGGTAAGTCATTGGCTGAAAGCAGCTTCTTTTTTAACCAATAAAAGCAACACATACAAAAAAAAAAAAGCAACACATACACAGAAGGACTTCCCACAGCACTTCCCCTTTTCTATTTAAATAAAAAGGAAGTTTTAACTTTAACATAGTAAGATTGCATGTAACAAAATAGGTATTAAGCAAGAATTACAGTTACAATATTTATATCTATTTTATCTTCTATCATAACTAAGAAAAGCTATAACTATCTATTCTTCAGCTCCATCAAAGACTCAAGAAGGATATAATACTACCCAAGTAAACAGGAAGTGCATTGTAAACAACTTCCAAAGTTCTAGAATTGACAAAGACATCTCATTGTCCGGACATTAACTCAAAATTCTTCTGTAATGTTGGGGCACCTATCTTTAGCCTACAGGCCCATACATAGTATCCAGCAGACCTTTCCATAAAGCAGTACATTTCAAAGACAGTTCCACCTATATTGGCAGTTTGTCAGTCACCTTCTTCTGTGTCCTGTAGAATGTCTGGCAGACTCTCTTATGAAACAGAAACTCTGAAGTACTGTCTCACCTTTAGGCAAGTTCAGCAGTCATTTTTTTCTGTGGTTCCTGCAAGTTCAGACAAGCAGTCCAAGCAAGAGCAGTTTCTTACCCATATGGCTAAGAAACTCCATAAGGAGCCTCTTTGATGCCCTTCTTCCTCTTGAAGTATATTGGTGTTGCCAGGAGCAGATGTATCTCATTGTTGATAAAAGTCCCAAGTTCTTAAAGCATTTTAAATGCCATATTCCTTAGGTCTTTGAAAGGTTTGAAGATTATCTATATAACTGAAATATATCTCGACACATTCAGAAAACCAACCAACATGAACACAATCTTTACTATGACCGATGACCATCTATCAACCCATACTTCTTAACTATACATTACATTTTTAAACGAGCTGCACAAATACAACACCTTAGTCAAGAGCAGAAATATACATACAACAAAATTGACCCAAATATGTATCAATAAACCAAGATCCATACCAATGCAAATCTCTATGGCATATCCCCCATTAAATGTAAACAAACATTTATAAACAGTATTTGGGAATTTGGGCATAGTTCTTTCCAAACTATTTCCTGCTGTTTTTTGGGCAAAGTAATTTTTGGGGGTGTTCATGGCAACATTTTGGGGGGGATCTTGGTCCATCAAATCACATTAATCTGAAAGGATTCAACAGGTTCTCATCCTCTGTGAAAACAAAAGAAGAACTTCTTTTCCAAAGCAACAAATCCTTAGACCCAAATTTTGAAGTCAAGTTAAAGTATATGTGTTTGTTTAGCTTAGTAGCCCATACAATGAAATATCTCTCTGCATTTTTCTCATTCACAGTCAAAAAATTTAAAGAAACCCAATAATATACATAATCCAGTCTTTCTATGTATATTCCATTTTTATGTGACTTTTTTCTTTATTCCCTTTGTCTGTAACTGTATGCTGTATCTTTAAAAACTGTGTTTTATTTTTTTAAACCATTTACGTCCTTTTATAACTCTATACTTTTTTCCTCTCTCTCCCAAACCTATGTACATTTTTACAATAAACTGTGTCTTGTTTAGAGGTCAAACTGCCCTATTGTGCATCTGTAATCCTTTTCTGACCAGGACTGCTTCTTAAAATGCTAAGCAACATGACTAGGACTAAGGCTGCATTGCCTCTTGGCTCTGCCCAGTCCAATATGGCTGAATTTTGTTCACTGCCTCTGAGCTTGACAGGTGGAAGCTGTCCTCACCACCTCAACTCTGGTAACCAGTTGGCCCATGCTGCATTCAGGCATTATGCTGACCCAGCTCCTGCCATTTGCCAATGTGCACCTGTCAGCAATTTAGGCAGATACTTAGTCAACCCTCTCCCTCTGATTAGTTCCTCTCACCTCAGCAGTTAGTCTCCTTCCCCCATATTTCTTTTTATAGAACCTATGTCCCATTATCCATCTTACCAGAGAGCCTTCCATCCCCAAACCAAAACTCCTAATGAGTCTTTTCTACTTCAGAATTTATTTCAGGGTATATACTCACATCTAAATCTTTGAAACTAGGATCCATAAATGAGAATGTTTGTGACATTTGTCTTTCTGGGTCTGGGTTATCTCTGTACACTATTTTCCAGTTCCATTAATTTAACTGCAAATTTTATTATTTCTTTTTCTTAATAGATAAATGATATTACATAGTGTCTATATATCAAATTTTTATTATCACTCATCAATTGAAGGCTATTTCCATTTCCTGTTTTTGACTGAGTTACAGTGAATAACTCTGTAGTAGGATATCAAGTCCTTTTGGTTAAGTTTAGAAGCCAAGGAGTAGCTGGGTCATATGATAGGTCTTCCTTTAGCTATTTGAGAATTCTGCACACTGACTTCTGATGCCTGCACCAGTCTGCAGTCCCACTAACAGTGGATGATGGTTTCATTTCTTTTCCTCACATCCCTTCTAACATTTTTTTTTTCAGTTGTCTTGTTTGTCATAGCCAGTTTGCCTGGGAAAAGGTGAAATCTCAAGGTAAGGTAGGTTTAATTTTAATTTCTGAAGTTGCTAAGGATATTGAGTAGTTTTAGGGAAAGATAGTTCTTATTTTTATTTCTTTCTTGATATTTCTCTATTCAGAGCCATAGACCATTTTTAAATCAGATCATCTGCTTTTTGATTTATATTTTATTTTTGTAGTTCTTTGTATATTCTGGATATAAAACCTCTATAGGAATGTATTTGCAAAAGATTCTCACTCTGTGTGCTTCCTCTTCTCTCAACTGATCCTTTAGTTTTAATTTTATGAAGTCCCATTTACCAGTTCTTGGGACTAATTTCTGATTAAATGGAGTCCTACTCAGAGACTCATTTCTTATACCTGTATCTTACAGGACACAGTTTTTTTTCTTCTATCAATTTCAGCATTTCACATTTGGAGTTGTATTTTATGCAAGGTGGTTTGGATCTAATTTCACTTTTCTATATATGAAACATTCAGTTTTGTTTTCCCAGCACCATCTACTGAAAATTCGGTCTTTCATTGTTTGCCTTTGACACATTGCTAAATACAGATGGCTGTGTTATATGCATTTATATTTGGGTTTTCCACTTTGTTCCACTGACCTACCTGTCTGTCAGTACCATGCCATTTTTATTGCTATTGTTCTGTATGAAAGCTTGAACCTGATATAGTAATCCTTCCAGATCATTCTTTTTGTTCTGAATTACTTTGGCTGTCTGGAGTCTTTTGTGGTTTCCTATGAAATGGGATGAATGTGTTTTTATGGAGTAATTAGGACATTAACATTTAAAGTATGAATAAAGGGTGTGGGTTGATTATTGTCTCTTTCTCTCTCTCTCCTTCTCTCTCTCTTCCTCTCTCTCTTGTTTGTGTTCTAATTTCTACCTTGTCTTTTGATAATTATAGCATCATTTGCTTTATTTCTGTGGTCTCTTGGCCTTGCTTATTTCTCTTTTCAGTCTTAATTATTGCTTCTAGAATTTTATATAGGACTGATTTGGTGACTGAGGATTATTTTATCTACTTTTACCATGGAAAGTATTGTTTTTTTCCTTTTTATTGTTTTGGTTGTTTTTTTTCTCCTTTAACAATGGAAAGTAGTTATGCTGGGTACAGTAATCTAGGTTGGCATCTGTAGTCTTTCAGAACTTGTGGTACATAGCTTTAGGGTCTTCTCAAATTTCCTTGAGTAGTTAGATATTACTCTGGGGTGATTCTTTATGTATGACTGCTGCTTTCCTCTTGTAGCTTTCAATACTCTCTCTTTCTTGGCTAGTTTTAATATTTTAAGTATGATGTGCTGTGGGAATTTTCATTTCTGGTCCTCTATATTTGGTGGGGTTTTTGTAACTTTATGAACATGTCTTCCCCTACTTAGGAGAAGTTTTCTTCTCTGATCTATGTCATTGGTCTAGAATCTGTCTTCTTATATGTAATGGTTTTTCCTGTCCCTTTAAGAGATAAGCTCTACCCACTCCCACCCCTGTCCACTGCTGAGGAAGGCAAATGTTCTGGCCTGAACTCTCTCTTCCTTTCTGTCTTTCTACCTCTCTCCCTTCTTCTCCCTTCTTCCCCCCCCCCTCTCTGACTCTCTTTCTGTTCTTCTCCCTTCCTCCTTTTCCTTTCCCTCCACAACCCACTAAATAAATACCCACTTTCTCTACATGGCATGCCTATCTGTCTCTATCTCTTACCTGCTGTGCAGTACTGCCATTTTGACTGAGGTCAGGTGACTTTACCACCATCTTAACTGAGGTCATGTGACTTCACTGCCATCTTAACTGAGAGCCAGGTCAGGTGACCAAGTTCCACCATCTGTACTGAGGTATTCCCTCCCTAGTTGCCCAGTGTTAACTCTGCTACATAGGTGACCTTACCACCATTTTGACTGAGGTCAGGTGACCTTACTGCCAGCTTAACTGAGGTCAAGTGACTTCACCACCATCTTAACTGAGAGCCATGTCAGGTCACATCAGGACTATGTCCCACCATCTTTTCTAAAATATACATGGCCTGCTCCCCTGTTTACTTATGTTTTTGTCCTTAAATTCCTCCTGCTGACCCTGTTACATGTGTGTTTTGCATGACTTTGGTAGGGCCCTCCAAGAACATATACTTCACCCAATTCCTTTTCACTCTGTGTGTGCATACATGCAACTTAAAAGCACCTATGTTTACTGTTAAATATTATCTCATTCCAGACTACAAAACAATAAGTCTCATGTTTTAAATTGGTATGTACTTTTAAGTCTCTTAATCCAACCCTACTTTACCTGTTGAGAGCCAGTACAGTCAAGCTGAGACTCAGATCTCCAGGCAGATTCTATACTGTAGTTATAACTCATCTATAACTGGTAAATAGCCCTTAACATCTCAGAGATCTGGGGAATATGTCATTTAAATATTTAATTATTAAAAAACTTCTTATAACAAAAAGAAACAAGTAGCTCCTAGCAGCAGCACTCTATTTCCTCCAAAAAGACAGAAAGCAAATGGGCATGAAACAATGTTCACCCACAGTTCACTTTGACTGCCAAGCACTGACCCCTGGGCTAAACTGCCTTTCACCTAAAATGAAAATCTCCAGACTGGCATAGGATTCCCCTCTATATGCTGTGAATACCATTGGTTAATAAAAGAACTGCTTTGGGCCTATAGCAGAGCTATAAGGGAACAGAGCTAGGTGGGGAAAACAAAACTGAATGCTGGGGAAAGAAGGTTGGAGTCAGAGAGAAGCCATGTAGCCTTGCAGGAGCCAGATGAAACTTTAGCTGGTAAGCCACAGCCACATGGCAATACACAGATTCATAAAGATGGGTTTAATTAATATGTAAGAGTTAGCAAATAAAAAGCTAGAGCGAATAGGCCAAGCAGTTATTTAATTAATACAATTTCTGTGTGATTATTTCAGTTTTGGGCAGTGGGAACCAACAAGCACCCCCCCCCACCTTCTTACAACACCAGACAGTGGACCCAGCAATACCACTCTTGGGAATGTATCCAAGAGAGGCCCTATCATACAACAAAAGTATATGCTCAACTATGTTCAAAACAGCATTGTTTGTAATAGCCAGAACCTGGAAACAACCTAGATGCCCTTCAATGGAAAAATGGATGAAGAAAGTATGGAATATATACATATTGGAGTATTACTCAGCAGTAAAAAACAAGGACTTCTTGAATTTTGCATACAAATGGATAGAAATAGAAAACACTATCCTGAGTGAGGTAAGCCAGACCCAAAAAGAGGAACATGGGATGTACTCACTCATATTTGGTTTCTAGCCATAAATAAAGAACATTGAGCCTATAATTTGCGATCCAAGAGAAGCTAAATAAGAAGGTGAATCCAACAACAAACATATAGGCATCCTCCTGAATATTAACCTTCATCAGGTGATGAAAGGAGACAGAGACAGAGACCCACACTGGAGCACCAGACTGAAATCTCAAGGTCCAAATCAGGAGCAGAAGGAGAGAGAGCACGAGCAAGGAACTCAGGACTGCAAGGGTTGCACCCATACACTGAGACAATGGGGATGTTCTATCGGGAACCCACTAAGGCCAGCTGGCCTGGGTCTGAAAAAGCATGGGATAAAACCAGACTCGCTGAACATAGCGGACAATGAGGACTACTGAGAACTCAAGAACAATGGCAAGGGGGTTTTGATACTACTGCACGTACTGTCTTTGTGGGAGCCTAGGCAGTTTGGATGCTCACCTTTCTAGACGTGGATGGAAGTGGGGGTTCCTTGGAATTCCCACAGGGCAGGGGACCCTGATTGCTCTTTGGGTTGACGAGGGGCAAGGACTTGATTGGGGAGGGGGAGGGAAATGGGAGGCAGTGGTGGGGAAGAGACAGAAATCTTTAATAAATAAATAAATTAAAAAAAAGAATTGCTGGAATCAACAGTCTAGCTGCTCAGGTCAAGGTAGGCTTGTCTTCCTACAGATTTCTTAGCCCACTGGATGTTCTGGAGCCTGGCAGGCCCTGTGCTAAGCAGCAAAAGGCAAATACAACCCTCAGTGACCGTGGAAAATCCTGAGGAGTAGCTCTAGGTACCAATCAAATAAGTTCTCTGTTATTTTTAATCAATAACTCAAGTAAAATTTTATCCTTCTCAAAGATCTCTTATGCAGTTTGACAGCTGAGAGGTTTTGTCAGTTTAAAAGGACAACCTCACCAAACAAATTTCAGCAAAATACAAAATACAAGACCCACAAGTTATAAAGGTGTGAGGACAAGTGCACACTATCAAAATTCTCTCTCATGCTGCCTCTCATAGTCTTAAAGATACTTTTTATTATGCAAAAAAATATTTGTCACAGTCATTCTGATATAAATATGCTACTGTCTAAAACTTATGTTTTCACAAATTCAAAGAATTCTTATAAGTTTCAGGGAGCCAAATGAAGGATCCACCTTAAACAAGTCAGATACACCCCTCTCAATTCCCTGGTCCTAAAACTTTTTTTTTCCTAAGCTTAATTTTGTTTTCTGTTCTGCCAATACCTTAAACAGGTGTAAGAGGCACCAGACATTTCTATACCACAAACACTGGACAAAACAAAGAGACCAGGTACCCCAGGATGTGACCAGCACCTCACTTTCTCAGGTTTCCCCTCCCCCTGCAAGATAATGCCCACAAATAAGCAGGAAGCAGTCTTGAGAATTCACCACCCCAATTCCTTTAACCTGTTGTGTCTAACCGCATGACTTTTTATTACAAAAAAGAGAAGGCAATATAATGATCTGTCTGTTCCTTTAAGAGACAAGACCTGCCCACTCCCTCTCCCATCCACCACCAAGGCAGGTAGATCTTCCTTCTGCTTCCAGCCTGAGCTCTCTTCCTTTTCCTACTTTTTCCCAAAGAGGTTGCTGCTGCCATGGCTCTTCTCTCTTGTCCCCCTCTTTCTCTCTCTTCTTTTCTTTCTCTTTATCCCCTCCTCCCTTCCTTACTTTCCCCTTTCCCCTTCCCTTCCATAACCCACTAAATAAATATCCAACCTCACTCTTCATGGTGTGCCTATCTGTCTGTCTCTCACCTGCTGTGGCTCCTTGTGGGACAGGTCTCTGTCTTTCACCCATTGCATGACCCCCAGCCTGGGATCCACTGTTCCTCATGGCCTGCTGCAGCTACTTGGGAAATGATGCTATTTTATTTTTACCATAACATAAGCATGTAATTCTTAGATCTGGTTTTTTCTTATTCTTTCAAAATTTGTACATACCCATTTCAAGTGTTTTTAACTGCTTTTCTTGTTCTTTGAGTAAGCACCTCATTCCTCTACTTTATCTGCAAGTCCTTATACTCAGTCTTCTAAAAGATTTTCCCCTGAGTTTTCTAATTAGGTTATTAAGTTTTTAATTCAATCTTCACTTCAGTTCAAGTTTTCTTCAGTACTTCTATAACTTTAGTAAATTCAGTTTTGAAATCTTGAATTTTCTTCATGATTTCATTCAGCAATGTTTTAATTCCTGTGTTCTTTAAGTTCATTTGTGTGTTGGCTTGTGACTGCTTTAATTTCTGTAAGTCCTTTGATCATGTTTATGTTGTTTCTTTTTAAATTGTCTTAGGTTTCTGTTTGGTTATTCTCATGGGAGAATGTAGGACTAACTGGTTTTGGCAGAGACAAATCATCCTGGCCTTTTATTGTTTAGGATTTTGAGATTTAATTTGTGTGTCTTGCTTCTTTTATTACTTGTGTGATAGGAAAACCCCAGCCTTCACTGAGTGGCAACTTGCTTCTGGTTTGTTGTGTCTGAGATGAGGTGCTAGCCTGCCTTCAGTGAGTGGGTGTTTGCTTCTTATTTTCCTGTTGCCCAAGGTTTCTTGATTTCAAATTAGGCATAAAGAGTTGATAGATCTATCCTTCAGATACTCACTGTTTGTTTTTAATTATAGGAATAGGAGTGATTCCAATTCAGTGGTAACCAAGAAAGTATACAAATATGACTCCTGGCTGGGCCTGCATGGCTGATGTTATTGGAAATAGACTTGGAGGATGTGGGCATGCTGTGGGTGGTTGGACATTCAAACTTGGTAATTTTTTAAATTTAAAAATGGATAGCTATAGTTGGTAGAATGGTCTTTGTGTAATAGATTGCAACATGACTCTAATTCCTTGTTTGTCCCATAAAGAGGACGAGCCATTTCTCCACATTGAATCTGATCTATTCTTAGCAGTTTCTTTGACCAGTACAGTATGGAAGCAGCAAAACTGTGCTGTGCTTGAGTTGAGTATTCAGAAGCCCTCTCTATTCTTTGCTTCTAGGCCTGGCCACTACCTTACTCATACTTGTTCCTTGGAATAGAACCTTCTTGAATTATAGTCTGTAGTTAGGTCAGAGATAAATGGTGGGTAAGACATGTGGGCAGAACTGGATTTCTCCTGTTTGTCAAATCTTAGGAGACATTGGCAAGAGTAAATCTGCTCCCAGGCAGATGAGAGAGACATGAAGAGGACCCAAGAATCACCAGGCCTATGCCTTCCCTTCAAGTCATGCTAGATGTGTGACTGGGGAACACTTAACTACTAGCTAAATACTTGAGGTAACTTATTTAAAAGAGAGATTTTGGGTTTCAAATTTTAGAGGTTTTAGTTCATGGTTTCTTGACCTCATTGCTCTGGGCCTCGGTCAAAGAAAACACAATGAGTGTGCATGGGAGACCAAGGTTGATACCATTATGGAAGTCTGAAAATGGAGGGGAGAAGAAGATAGAGAGGAAAAGAAAGAGAAATGGTAGATAGGAGGAGAGAGAAATAGAATGAATAAGATAAGACCCCCAAGGGCAGATACTGAGAACATGCTCCCTTCATGTAGATCATAACTCTTGCATTTTCATCTCCATAACCTATCAAATTAGAACCATCAATGGATTGATCTACTGATGAGCCCTCATGATGCAATTACTTCTCCAAATCTCTGCCATAAACATTGCTCTTTTGGGGATCAAACTTCAACATAGGAGCCTTTCAGGGACATCCCAGATATAAACAACAGCAGGTAGTGGTACTTGGTGCAGCAATTCTAGAACAGGAAATAGTCACAAACTGTTCTTCAATTCCGACTATATGTAAGCTCATGACTGGTCCAAGGATCTTTGAACAGAATGCCTGTATATCTTAGTACTTTACTGCAAAAATATCCCTTGGCAGCAATGCCATTTACTCTGTGCTTCTAATCACTTAGTAAATATAGCTTGTGCTTTAGATATGGAAAATCATGGTCTAAAAAGGAATTGGGGATAGTGGAGGGTTAAGGAATAAACTTCTGGATCCCCTGGAGCTGCCTGGAATAATGTTAATAGATGAAGCTCCTGGATGGTAATAAGCATAAATTAAATGAGGTCTTAAAGGTAAGCAAGCATGACAGGATGAGTGGCCTTACAAGAGTCACCACAGCATGTGCTCTCTTGGAGTATGCACTCAAAAGAGGCCACGTGAGAACAAAGGAAATTAGCAGGTTCTTTTTTTGTTTTTTTTTTTAAATTTTATTTATTTATTAAAAAATTCTACCTCCTCCTATCCTCTGTTTTCCCTCCCACTCCTCCCCTCCCCCTCCCCCTCGCTCTCCAGTCCTAAAAAAAGTCAGGGTGCCCTGCCCTGTGGGAAGTCCAAGACCTCCTCCTCCATCCAGGTCTAGGAAGGTGTGCATCCAAACAGACTAGCCTCCCAAAAAGCTAGTACATGCAGTAGAATCAAAATCTGGTGTCATCATCATAGGCTTCTCAGTCCACCCTCATTGTCAGCCACATTCAGAGAATCTGGTTTGATTACATGCTCATTCAGTCCCAGTCCAGCTGGCCTTGGTGAGCTCCCATTAGATCAGTCCCACCGTCTCCATGGGTGAATGCACCCCTCGTGGTCCTGACTTCCTTGCACATGGCTAGTAAGTGACAGAATCAAAGTTTGAAGCAATGGTGTCTGTCTCTGGAAGCTGTCTTCTTAGCTGTTTTACTTCAGTAAAAAAATGAGTGTGGTGTCGGGAGGGAGGGAAGTAGAGGAAAAAGCAGACACAGAGAATGACGTAAGTGGTGAGCTCAGCACCGTGAGCACAGTCCTGTTTTCTGTCAGGTTTTCTTTGCACTCAGCGTTTGCCCCTGACAAGCACTTCTTAAAGCTAATGATGCAATCATAGTGCAGGCTCAGTTTATGGAACTGCTCGAGTGCTGACATATGAGCTCTTTCCCCCAACACTTTTCCAGAACTCCTTAGTGCCCCAACTTTGAAAGCTGACTGACAGCCAAAGATGGTCATCGAGCCCCTGGCAGAAGCTATACATGTGTTCTCACCTGATGCTGCATACCCTGCCACAGGTAACAGGCTGTTTGCTAAAACATGAACAGAGAGGGATCTCTGTGTGCTTGTGGGCATGGACTAAAAAGATAATTTTAGAAGGAGGCTGGTGAGATGGCTCAGGGGGTAAAGCACTTCCTGTGAATCCCTTCCATCTATGTAAAAGACAAGCACCTCACTGTGTGTCTCCAGCCCCAGCTGTAAACAGCAAGAGAGAGACCCATGGATTTTGGGGGCCAGCTGGCTGATCAATCTAATCTAACTAAGTTATGGGTTCAATGAGAGACACTGTTTCAGGAAATAAGGTAGCGAATGATAGAGGAAGACAACTGAAATTGACCTTTGGCCTTTGACTCCCACATTCCTATACATGGCGAAGCAAACCACACCAACTCCTCTCCTATAAAGACATTTAAAAACACTTATGTAGTACGCTAAATACATACAGGACACATTTTCAAAGTGATCATATAATGAACTCCCACTACCCAGAAGCAGAACAACTTGATGTTGATGAGATATCCCACAAGGGACTAGAAAACAGGACCTCAGAAATACACAGGAAGAATTTACTTTGGCTGGAGAAGGAGTTTGCCTCCTTCATATACAAGAAAAAATGGGGAAGTTCTGCAGACTCTATCAGATTCTCTAGAAGACTTGATGAACAAATCACATCTATTTTTAGTGCTCTTGGTCTTGAAAAAACTCCACTCAGTCATAGAGTAGAAAAAAAAAGAACATTTTCACACTTTGTTGCTAAGAGTGAGGAAGGACAGAGAAGAGAGAGACTATGCCTGCCAGAAGGCCTGTTTTCAGGGAAGGAGTAAATACTATTGCCATGATTCCATGTGGCTTGAAAATGCAGCATAGTTTCAGAGATCAGTTGACATAATAGGAACCAAGGGCGAGAAGAACATGGTGGCAATGTGGAAAGAAGATTGCTAGGGAATAATTCTCTAGCCATAGCTGATGGCTACCCAGAAGGGATATGAACCCTAACATATGCTATATCCAAGGGCAGTGGAGGTGCAAGGGTCAATTGATTATATTAACACTAGCCAGATAACCTAGCATAATTTTCCTACTTAAGAAAATTTCACTTAATCACTACCCTCAGATCGCTAGCCAGGCAAATAATGTATTCACTAAAATTGCAATGTATGATTGGGCTTAACTTTCTGCCATAGTTGAGGAACTGTTCTACATTTTGCATGTGTAATCACTTTTGCCATATGCTGTTGGTTACACAGACAGACCTGGGACAGTGCCCATGAGGGCTCCACAGGGAAGGATTATCAGGTAGAAATCATGATCTGACTGCAGCTGGAGACTAAAACGTGGGCACACGATTGCTCTGTCGCTCTAAAAAGAATTACTAAAGATCCATGGTGGCACAGGTTGGGTGGGAGACAGAGAGCTTGGGTATTGAGTTTATTTAATGGGTAACGGGGTTATTATAGAGTGAAGAAAGAGAGAGAGAGAGAGAGAGAGAGAGAGAGAGAGAAGAGAGAAGAGAGAAGTGGGGAAGGGGGAGAGGCAGTAGTTACCTCTTTGGAAGATGGAGAGAGAGAGAGAGAGAGAGAGAGAGAGAGAGAGAGAGAGAGGAGAGAAGGTACAGTACAAGCTTGCCTTGGCGGGAAGGGAGGGGAGATTGAGGGTGGACCGAACTTGACTCTTAAAGGGACAGAATACCAAGGTGACAGGGAAATCAGCAAAATGATAACAATTACTTCTTTAAAATAAATACAAAAATTAAAGCCTTCAGAAATAGTAATAAAAATAATGACAATATTACCATCCATTACAAAGTGTCCCACAGATACTAGTCAGCATATAAGCCTTCTTTAAAACAGTTCTAATTTCAAAATTGAAGGGTCAGTTCTAAGATCCATATTGTACATAAATATACAGGATCAAAAAATTTTAATCAGTAATAGTAGATAGAGAAAAATTTTGAGCCTATGTCTTGATCAAATGTCAGAGTTTGTGCTTTCCTGTCCATCTTTGGCACGAACTGTGCATAGTGCTTCTGATCAAGCTTTGCTAAGGAGCATTACTTGATATAGACTTATTGCCTACATAATTCTGAAAGAGTTAAAAATCATAAATACTCATATGGTTTATTATCAATGTCTGTGTAGCTCAACATATGCCCAGGGACACATGGCATAAGTGCATCTCAGAAAATGGCATTCAAAGGAAATACCATTGTTCTTGGCTATTGCAAAGCGTAAGGCTTCATGTAAATTCTCTAAGTAAATTTTAATCTAGTCATATAAGCCACCCACTGACATACCATAAAAAAGATTCTTTATACTTAGACATATCCTTAATTAACCAAGCACCTCGAAAAATCTATCTAGTTGAACACTTGCAAGGGCAAATGATTGATTTTTTAAAAATCACTTTTTTCCCTTTCTTTTCTTCCTATCTATGTGCGGAGCCTTTCCAGTTACAAATAATCACCTCACTCCTTCTTTGACAGCTTCATGACGTTGATGGGGAACCTATACATGGAGAGTCACTCTCCAGTTGACCCTTTTGCCCCCGTGTGCATAATCCCATCTCTAACGGGGCACATGTGGCTCTGGGAGATGCTGTAGGGGGAATGTGGAGTCACTGGAGGAAAGAATGTGCTCACCAGAGTGCTTTAGTTTTACAAGGATGAAGCAGCTCAAACATGTGCATCACCACGGAGGAGTTCAGGTGACACCCGAGGCAGTGAGTCAGTGAACCCCGAGGACGTAAGTGCCCATGCAGCACACTGTCACAGCAGCCCCTCTTCTTTGCTCCCTCAATTTTCCTGATTTCTCACTTTCTGAGAATCAGTATACATTCATATGCTTATTTATTCGTTCACTCCAGAAGTTCAGAGTGAAGCCATACAACATGTAGATTAAACGGAGGCAGGCAGAAATAGCTTAGCCAGCCAGGACTCTGCTTGGCATATATTTCTTTCCTCACAATGTGTTTAGTGACCTGAGACGTGTACCTGCATCGAGCTGTATATATGCCCTACTCCAGACAATGCTTCTCCTCTAACTACTTCTGAATAACTTCTTTTGTGATCAAACATATTGTGGAATATGTATGTATCTAGTAACTATGGATGCTGGCTGGACTGGGCTGGACTAATTTTGGTGAGCAAACTGTGAGTGAACTTTTGGGGAAAATTTCCCCTGCTGACCAGCTTGCACCTATGCATAATTTGCAGTGCATATGATTTTTTAAAAATCGCATTGCAAAAAAGGGCATTCCAAGAAGGGAAAGACATACATAACCCAGCCTGCCAATCAAAATTGGGAACCACCTCCTCTCTGGCATTCAGCAACCATCTCCTTTTCTTCTTGGAGTCCACAGGAGGAAGCCAAAATGATAACCCAAATGATAACTGCTGTTATTGGGCACTGTACCTCCAGTAGCTCTCAAATCCCTTGCAATGTTTCTGCTGCTATTTCTTTAAATAAAGCTTGCTGCTTCTCTATTTGTGTGTGATTTAATTTTTTTGCATGAGATCCCAAGAGTTTGGAAACACCTAACCTGGGCAAGGGTACCAGCAACAGCATGTTAGGAACTTGCTCAAGGTCAGGCCTTCAAGTACTGGACTTAGAATAACCCCCTTCCCTCACAGCTCCCTTAGAAGGAAAGGACAATTTATGGTATGAATGCCACCATCACTCTTGTTCATTGTTTCTGTGGTGACAATGAACCACTAAACTCTTCCCAAATGACTTCTGAATTTATCCTAACATGGCACTCCATAGCTACTCCCAAAAAAATATTTGGGGAAGGAAAGTCAGAAATGGTGACTTAATCACTCCTGGATAACTATGGGCACCACTGTGTCTTTGAGAAAGAAAAGAAATCTAAAACAAAAAGCATTACCTTCAACATCAGAAATCTGCTAGCTCAGTATTACAGTAGCTTTAGCCTTCAAAGGGAGTTTACTGGGGTGTCAGTAAAGATGGTCTTGAGACACTGACATTGAAGAGAAAGCTTAGGAACCCAGGAAAAACAGGCAAATACAAATGGTTTAAATGTTGAATTTATCTCGTATTCAGCAGGAGATTAGAGAAAGGGATGGCAAGGATGAGTCCTTATAATATACCACCACTATGGTAGATTTCCTCTTGGGTAATCAGTGATTGAACCAGGGCCTTGCATATGCCAACTACTTACTTTTCCAAGTGAACAATATCCCCAGGCTTAGGTTGTCTTTTTCTCCTTCTCCTTCTCTTCCTCTTCTTTCCAAACTATATCACTTGGCATTCTCAATTTATATGTGAGATAAGTATTAATGTCCCTCAAACAGGTAAATTAATTTTGTTTCTATTATGCATTTGATAATTGGATTTAGATATGGAATTCTTGTAATCCTGGAGGCCACCTCTTTGTACTATATTATACAGTCATACTTCTCAGTAGGCTTTTCTGTCACAAAATATGAATAAGAGAAAAGATCACATATACATGAATATGGTGGCTCAGCCAGCAGAGAAGCAAAGATCAGACAGGATGCTCTTTCAGTCATATTCTCAACATGCAAGTGGGGTTGCAAGATGGGTCCCAGATTTGCTGGCTCACTTCCAGCAGACATTTATAATTATCTCAGCTCCAAATGTCTATGATTTATAAAACATCTACTTATTCACTAAAAGAAAGGGTGTCCTATTTAGTTTTTTGTTGCAGCACTAAAACAATATGACCAACACTATCTTGGGGAAAGAAGGCTTTTTATTTTCTTATTTTATTTTATTTTATTTATTTATTTTGGCTTACACTTCTATGTCACAGTTCACAACTGAAGGAAGCTGAGGCAGGAACTGAAGCAGAGACCACAGAAATTTCTGTTCACTTCTTTATTCATCTGCTTCTCTTCTAGAGCTTGAGCCTGCTTGCCCTGGGATGCAACTACCAACATCAATCAGCAATCAAAAAAATTGCCTCGGATGCCAGGAGACCCAGCATTGGGGTGAGTTTCTGGCCCCGCGGGGCCAGCCTGGGAAGGAGAGCTCAGAGGTTCCTTGGCCCCCTATCCTTCTTGAGCTCTCTGCAGGGCCTCCACTCCCTGCATACCGCCTCTTTCTTCCTAGCCCACCCAGCTTCCATCCAGAACCCTCCCCACTTCGGCCCCACCACCCTCTTTCGGCACATAACATCACCCAGCCCAGCTTGTCTGGGCACTGGGTCCAAATCCTCGGGGCACCCAAGCGGGCGAGAGTTCATTTGTTTCGATGGCCTGCCTGCACCAAGCAGGGTAGGCGCTTTGTTTGCGAGCTGCCCAACCAGCACGGAAACCTGATCTCTAGGTACCAGGAGAGACAACGTTGGGGAGAGCCAGCGTTGGGTAGGCAAGGAGACCTGATCAGGTAAAGAAGATCCATAAGGGAGCATTTGGAAGAAGAGATGGGCAGACGCCAAGGCAAGAATTCGCCCAACAAGCTGAAAAGCAACATGAAGCCACCAGAAACCAGGGACCTCACAACGGGAGGACATGAACACCTTAATCAAGAAGAAGTAGAAAAGATTGACTTCATGAAAGTGATTGACGCCCTTAAACAGCATGTAAAAACGCCCTTATAGAAATGGATGAGAAATATAACAGAAAGTTTGAAGAATTGAATAAATCAGTGAATGATACCCTAGAAAACCAAGGAAAAACAATCAAACAGATAATGGAAACAGTGCAAGACTTGAAAACTGAACTGGAGGCAAAGAAGAAAACACAAACAGAGGGCTGGCTGGACATGGAAAATTTAAGTAAACAAACAGAGTCTACAGAAACAAGCATAACCAACAGAATACAAGAGTTAGAAGAAAGAATCTCAGATTCTGAAGATACCATAGAGAAAATAAACACACTGATCAAAAAAAAAAAAAAAACAGCAAGTCCAACAAACTCTCATCACAAAATATTCAGGAAATATGGGACACAATAAAAAGACCAAACCTAAGATTAATAGGAGTAGAAGAAGGAGAAGAAGTGCAGCTCAATGGTCCAGAAAATATATTTAAGAAAATTATAGAAGAAAACTTTCCCAAACTAAAGAAAGATATACCTACGAAGGTTCAAGAAGCATACAGAACACCGAATAGGCTGGATCAAAAAAAAAAAAAAACATCCCCTCGCCATATAATTATCAAAACACAAAGCATACAGAATAAGGAAAGAATATTAAGAGCTGCAAAGGAAAAAGGCCAAATTACTTATAAAGGTAAACCTATCAGACTTACACCTGACTTCTCCATGGAAACCATGAAAGCCAGAAGGTCCTGGATAGATGTACTGCAGAAACTGAGAGACCATGGATGCAAGCCAAGATTACTATACCCAGCCAAGCTTTCATTCACTATAAACGGAGAAAATAAAATTTTCCAGGATAAAAACAAATTTAAACAATACGCAGCCACAAATCCAGCCTTACAGAAAGTAATAGAAGGAAAATCACTAACCAAGGAGTCCAACAATGACCACAATAACTTAGACATCTAGAGACCCTTCACCAACACAAATAAAAGAAGGGAAACACACAAACGCTACGACTAAAAAAATGACCGGAGTTAAAAACCACTGGTCATTAATATCACTTAATGTCAATGGACTCAACTCACCTATTAAAAGGCACAGGCTAAGAGATTGGATACGAAAACAGGATCCAACATTCTGCTGTTTACAAGAAACACACCTCAACCACAAAGACAGGCACCTACTCAGAGTAAAGGGCTGGGAAAAGGCTTATCAAGCAAATGGACCTAAGAAACAAGCAGGTGTGGCCATACTAATCTCTAACAAAGTAGACTTCAAACTTAAATCAGTCAGAAGAGATGGAGAGGGGCATTTTATACTCATAACGGGAACAGTTCATCAGGATGAAGTCTCAATCCTGAACATCTATGCCCCTAATATAAAAGCACCTACGTACATAAAAGAAACATTGCTAAAACTCAAGGCAGCCATCAAACCGCACACGCTAATAGTAGGAGACTTCAACACTCCTCTCTCACCAATGGACAGGTCAATCAGACAGAAACCTAACAGAGAAATAAGAGAATTAATGGAGGTAATGAATCAAATGGACTTAACAGACATCTATAGAACATTCCACCCAAATAGGAAAGAATATACCTTCTGCTCTGCAGCTCATGGAACCTTCTCGAAAATTGACCACATAGTCGGTAACAAAGCAAACATCCACAGTTACAAAAAAATATTAGTAACCACCTGTTTCTTATCAGATCACCATGGATTAAAGTTAGAATTCAACAACAATGCTACCCCCAGAAAGCCTACAAATTCATGGAAACTGAACAGTCAACTATTGAACCACACCTGGATTAAGGAAGAAATTAAGAAAGAAATTAAAGTCTTCCTGGAATTCAATGAAAATGAAGAAACAACATACTTAAACTTATGGGACACTATGAAAGCAGTCCTAAGAGGAAAGTTCATAGCACTAAGTGCCCACCTAAAGAAAACAGAGAAAGGTCACATTGGAGACTTAACAGCCCACCTGAAAGCTCTAGAAAAAAAAAGAAGCAGACTCACCTAAGAGGAGTAGAAGACTGGAAATAATTAAACTGAGGGCTGAAATCAACAAAATAGAAACACAGAAAACAATACAAAGAATCAATGAAACAAAAAGCTGATTGCTGGAGAAAATCAACAGGATTGACTAACCCCTATTCAAACTAATCAAACGGCAGAGAGAGAATTTGCAAATTAATAAGATCAGAAATGAAAAGGGGGACATAACCACAGACACAGAGGAAATTCAGAGAATCATTAGATCTTACTACAAAAGCCTATATGCCACAAAACTGGAAAATGTAAAGGAAATGGACACTTTTTTAGATAAATACCATATACCAAAGTTAAACCAGGACCAGGTGAACAATCTAAATAGACCTGTTAGTCGCGAAAAATTAGAAAAGGTTATCAAAAACCTCCCTACCAAAAGAAAGCCCAGGACCAGATGGCTTCAATGTGGAATTCTTCCAGAACTTCCAAGAAGACCTAATACCTATACTCCTTAATGTATTTCACAATATAGAAACAGAAGAGTCATTGCCAAATTCCTTTTATGAAGCTACAATTACCCTGATACCAAAACCGCACAAAGACTCAACCAAGAAAGAAAATTATAGACCAATCTCACTCATGAACATCGATGCAAAAATCCTCAACAAAATACTGGCAAACCGAATCCAAGAACACATTAGGAAAATTATCCGTTATGATCAAGTATTCTTCATCCCAGGGATGCAGGCCTGGTTCAACATACGAAAATCTATCAATGTAATCCAGCGTATAAATAAAATGAAAGAAAAAAACCATATGATCATTTTATTAGATGCTGAAAAACCATTTGACAAAATTCAACATCCCTTTATGATAAAAGTATTGGAGAGATTAGGGATACAAGGGTCATACCTAAATATAATAAAAGCTACATACAGCAAGACAACAGCTAACATCAAATTAAATGGAGAGAAACTTAAAGCCATCCCACTAAACTCAGGAACACGACAAGGCTGTCCACTCTCGCCATACCTCTTCAATATAGTGCTTGAAGTTCTAGCAATAGCAATAATGCAACATAAGGGGATCAAGGGGATTCGAATTGGAAAGGAAGAAGTTAAACTTTCGTTATTTGCAGATGATATGATAGTGTACATAAGAGACCCCCAAACTCCACCAAAGAACTTTTACAGCTGATAAACAGCTTTAGTAATGTGGCAGGATACAAGATAAACTCCAAAAAATCAGTCGCCCTCTTATACACAAAGGATATGGAAGCAGAGAGGGAAATCAGAGAAGCTTCACCTTTCACGATAGCCACAAACAGCATAAAATATCTTGGGGTAACTCTAACCAAGGAAGTGAAAGATCTATTTGACAAGAACTTTAAGGCATTGAAGAAAGAAACTGAGGAGTATACCAGAAAATGGAAGGACCTCCCTTGCTCTTGGATTTGGAGGATCAACATAGTAAAAATGGCAATTCTACCAAAGGCAATTTATAGATTCAATGCAATCCCCATTAGGGTCCCATCAAAATTCTTCACAGATCTTGAGAGGACAATAATCAACTTTATATGGAAAAACAAAAAACCCAGGATAGCCAAAACAATCTTATACAATAAAGGAATGTCTGGAGGCATTACCATCCCTGACTTCAAACTCTATTACAGAGCTGCAGTGATGAAAACAGTGTGGTACTGGCATAAAAACAGAGAAGTCGACCAATGGAATCGTAGAGAAGACCCGGTTTTTAGGCCACAAACCTATGAACACCTCATTTTTGATAAAAGTGCCAAAAGTATACAATGGAAGAAAGAAAGCATCTTCAACAAATGGTGCTGGCATAACTGGATGTCAACCTGTAGAAGAATGAAAATAGACCCATATCTATCACCATGCACAAAACCCAAGTCCAAATGGATTAAAGACCTCACTATCAGTCAGAACACATTGAACCTGATAGAAGAGAAAGTGGGAAGTACCCTACAGGAGATGCGCACAGGAGATCGCTTCCTATGTGTAACCCCAACAGCACAGACATTAAGGGCAACATTGAATAAATGGGACCTACTAAAACTGAGAAGCTTCTGTAAACCAAAGGACACTGTCACCAAGACAAAAAGGCAACCTACTGACTGGGAGAAGATCTTCACCAACCCCGCAACAGACAAAGGTCTGATCCCCAAAATATATAGAGAACTCAGGAAACTAGACTTTAAAATGCTAAATAACCCAATTAAAAAATGGGGCACTGAACTGAACAGAGAATTCTCAGCAGAGGAAGTTCAAATGGCCAAAAGACACTTAAGGTCATGCTCAACCTCCTTAGCAATCAGGGGAATGCAAATCAAAACAACTTTGAGATATCATCTTACACCTGTCAGAATGGCTAAAATCAAAAACACCAATGATAGCCTTTGCTGGAGAGGCTGTGGAGGAAGGGGTACCCCTATCCATTGCTGGTGGGAATGCAAACTTGTGCAACCACTTTGGAAATCAGTGTGGTGGTTTCTCAAGAAATTCGGGATCAACCTTCCCCTGGACCCAGCAATACCACTCTTGGGAATATACCCAAGAGATGCCCTATCATATGACAAAAGCATTTGTTCAACTATGTTCATAGCAGCATTGTTTGTAATAGCCAGAACCTGGAAACAACCTAGATGCCCTTCAATAGAAGAATGGATGAAGAAAGTGTGGAATATCTACACATTAGAGTACTACACTGCGGTAAAAAAACGACTTCTCAAATTTTGCATGCAAATGGATGGAAATAGAAAACACTATCCTGAGTGAGGTAACCCAGACCCAAAAAGATGAATATGGGATGTACTCACTCATAATTGGTTTCTAGCCATAAACAAGGGTCATGGAGTCTACAATTGGTGATCCCAAAGAAGCTACGTAAGAAGGTGAACCAAAGGAAAAACATATAGTTGTCCTCTTGGCTATGGGAAGAAGAAAAAATTGCCGGGGAGAAAATTGAGATCTTGGTGGTGGGGTGGGATGGGGGTAAGGGGAGATGGGGAGAGAAAAGGGAGAAGGGGAGAATGGTGGGAACTTGGGGAAAAAGGATGATTGCGATAAAGGAATGTTGGATAGGGGAGCACGGAAGCACAATTCTTAGTTAAGGGAGTCACCTTAGGGTTGGCAAGAGACTTGAACCTAGAGTGGCTCCCAGATGCCCAAGCCAAGGTCCCCAGTTAGTTCCTTGGGCAGCTGAGGATAGGGAACCTGAAATGACCCTATCCTATAGCAATACTGACGAATATCTTGCATATCATAGAAACTTCATCTGGTGATGGATGGAGACAGAGACAGAGACCCACACTGGAGCACTGGACTGAGCTCCCAAGGTCCCAATGAGGAGCAGAAGGAGGGAGAACATGAGCAAAGAATTCGGGACCACGAGGGGAGCACCCAGCCACTGAGATAGTGGAGCTGATCTATTGGGAGCTCACCAAGGCCAGCTGGACTGTGACTGAAAAAGCATGGGATAAAACTGGACTCTCTGAGCATGGCGAACAATGAGGGCTGATGAGACGCCAAGGACAATAGCACGGTGTTTTGAACCTACGTAATGTGCTGGCTTTGTGGGAGCCTACCCAGTTTGGATGTTCACCTTCCTAGAAATGGACGGAGGGGGGAGGACCTAGGACTTACCACAGGGCAGGGAACCCTGACTGCTCATTGGACTGGAGAGGGAGGGGGAGAGGAGTGGGGGGAGGGGGAGAAGGGTGGGAGGAGGGGGAGAAGGGTGGGAGGAGGGGGTGGGAAATGGGAGGCTGGGAGGAGGAGGAAACTTGTTTTTTTTTTTATTCTTTTCTCAATAAAAAAAAAAGTTAAAAAAATTGCCTCACAGACATGCCCATTGGCCAGTTTTTTTTTTTTTAGAAAGAATTTGAAGTGCCTTTATTTAGTGACAACCAATAGGAAAACCCCAAAGAGAATCAAGAATATTGAGTAAACACACAAAAACTAAATTTTAAAATATATAAAATATATTTTTATATATGTTTGTTTTTTTAAATTTATTTATTTATTAAGGATTTCTGCCTCCTCCCCGCCACCGCCTCCCATTTCCCTCCCCCTCCCCAATCAAGTCCCTCTCCCTCATCAGCTCGAAGAACAATCAGGGTTCCCTGACCTGTGGGAAGTCCAAGGACCGCCCACCTCCATCCAGGTTTAGTAAGGTGAGCATCCAAACTGCCTAGGCTCCCACAAAGCCAGTACGTGCAGTAGGATCAAAACCCCCTTGCCATTGTTCTTGAGTTCTCAGTAGTCCTCATTGTCCACTATGTTCAGCTAGTCCTGTTTTATCCCATGCTTTTTCAGACCCAGGCCAGCTGGCCTTAGTGAATTCCCGATAGAACATCCCCATTGTCTCAGTGTGTGGTTGCACCCCTTGCGGTCCTGAGTTCCTTGCTCGTGCTCCCTCTCCTTCTGTTCCTGATTTGGACCTTGAGATTTCTGTCTGGTGCTCCATTGTGGGTCTCTGTCTCTGTCTCCTTTCATCACCTGATGAAGGTTAATATTCAGGAGGGTGCCTGTATGTTTGTCGTTGGATTCACCTTCTTATTTAGCTTCTCTAGGATCGCGAATTATAAGCTTAATGTCCTTTATTTATGGCTAGAAACCAAATATGAGTGAGTACATCCCATGTTCCTCTTTTTGGGTTTGGCTTACCTCACTCAGGATAGTGTTTTCTATTTCCATCCATTTGTACGCAAAATTCAAGAAGTCCTTGTTTTTTACTGCTGAGTAATACTCTAATATGTATATATTCCATACTTTCTTCATCCATACACCTGTCAGAATGGGTTAAATAAAAAACACCAATGATAGCCTTTGCTGGAGAGGTTGTGGAGAAAGGGGTACACTCATCCATTGCTGGTGGGAATGCAAACTTGTGCAACCACTCTGGAAAGCAGTGTAGCGGTTTCTCAGGAAATTCGGGATCAACCTACCCCTGGACCCAGCAATACCACTCTTGGGAATATACCCAAGAGAGGCCCTATCATACAACAAAAGTATATGCTCAACTATGTTCATAGCAGCATTGTTTGTAATAGCCAGAACCTGGAAACAACCTAGATGCCCTTCATAGGCCAGTTTGATGGAGCCCATTTTTTTTTTTCTCCCAACTGGGAATGTCTCTTTCCAGTTACCTTCAGGTTTGTATCAAATTGTAAAAAAAAAAAAAAAAAACCCTACATGATTTAGAGAAGTAAAAAATCTCCCTTAATGACTTGAAAGCTCATTAGTATGCTCAGAAAAGAATTCCAACCATTGTTTTCTGTCAGGCATTGAAAAGGGATCAAAGTGACCCAGAAAAATGGAGCTAGGTTGTTTCTGGGCTCCCTGAGTGTGGATCTACTAGATGATTGTAAATGAGGATGGGGAAAGAAATTTACAATAGCAGTTTTATACAATATGCAATACACGTATATTTATAAAATATACAAGGCCCAAAGAATAATAGAATTACAACTACTACTGTAACAGATATTACCCATTTTCGTCATGAAAATATGAGACCCAAGTTGACAGCTGTTCATCAGGAGAAAAAGGGAGACTTTTAATAAGGTTATTGCTGGGTGTGCCTGCTATTGCTCTTCCTATCATGTCAGTGGCTAATGTCCAGAACTGTAAAGCCTGTTTTTATTGTTGTCTCTTTAAGTTCCTTTAGTTTGTGTTAGCAACAATCATTTTACTTGGGTCTACTTTTCTGCTAGGTGTTTTAGTAAATAGAGGTGGACAAAATTAACTTTTTGCTTTTTAAATATTTTAAGGCAAATTGATGATCTGATCCTGTATTACTTGGGACTGGAGGGTGCCTCTGGTTCTTTCAAGCTTTTTATCACGGTTCCATGAGCCTGTTGTCCGTGAGAGAGCCTTTACTCAGAAGTATGGAGGGCATTTTTCTCTGTTGACTTTTCTGCACTCTGGTTGAAGTCCAACTTTAGGTGTATCAATGTTCTGTAGAAAAGACAAACCTGTGGGACCTTTTGACTTGTCCATATTCCCAAGGGACTTAGTTGATCTGGCAGTAAAATCAAAAGGTTGGTCCTCTTGATGCCTTGTCTGGATATATGTAGACCTCCAAGCATAGAAAGTGAACATAGAGAAGGTCATCTTACTGCTGTGAAAGAAATGCTGGAACATAAGACACATCTGATTGCTTTATGTATTCAAAGCAGAGATATCTTGGCAGCAGATAGACAGATTGACAGATAGGTAGTAGATAGATCAAAGCTTAAATAGTAATCTGACAACCCTCTTTACAGCCAAGTCAATACTAACGACTAATCAAGTTAAAAGGAGGTCTTTCATGTGCTTATTGACATTTTGTATCTCCTTTGGAGATATATGTCTTTTCTTCTGATCTTTTCTTTTTATTACTGAGTTATAACTATTCTTTTATATTCTTATATATACTTATATACAAACATATATAGTCATTTATCATATATACATATATATGTGTGTATATATATAAAATGAAAAAATACAATAAATATTTTGGTCAGGGTTTGAGAGATGACTCAGTTAAGCACTGTTTTTGCAGAGAACTGGAGTTTGGTTTCTAGTGCCCATATGACCACAACCATAACTCTCGTTTCAGTGGATCTGATGTCTGCTTCTGACCTCCACAGGCTCCTATACACACATGGTGCACAGACATATATTTAGGCACATATACATACACATAAAATGAATATTTCTTAAAAGATTATATTTCTTGCCAGTCTCACTGTTTCATAAATTATCAAGCTATTTGTTGAAAATTATTGCAAGCTTTTTGAATGCTAAGACAATATCTAATTATAAATAAACCTGAATTTTGTAATCAAAGGAATACAGCAGTTGTACATGCTACACACCGTAGTGAGTTTTCTGCTGTGTAAATTTGTTTCTATATTGGCTCTATCATTCACATATTTTCCTTTTTGTTACATGGCAAGTAAAAATTTCACAGATAGTGTAAAACTAAATAACCTCATATATGCTTAGTTATTTATTATCTCAGAGGTGAGAAAATATTTATAATTATGGTTTACAAACTATGTTCATAAAAAGATTCCAAAACATAACTACATGAAATAAATACTCACTTAAAATACCTTAAATTGAGTCAAAAGCTAAAAGCTTAAATAGAAGAAATGAAAACATAGCATTTTAGAGATCATATGACTTTTCTTATTGTAGATTTAACTCTTAGAAATAGAAAATAAAAAATTACAACTCCAATAGGAAAGGGACAAAGGATTTATATAAAGATAACAATTGCAGGAAAGCCGGTAGCTTTCGAGCATATGGAATGCTTCTGACTTCACTTACTCATCATAAGAGAGATGACACCATTTCCCATGAATTAGATTATTATAAACTTTGCTGATGGGACCCATAGAAGTGGCTTGGCAATCACCTCTGAATTACAAATGCAATTGTTGGACTTCTTTGAAAATACAAAAAAACATAAGTGAGGATTCCTTGTGTATTATGTGTAAAAGTAATTTATTGAAAATAACTTGTGTCCATCAATAGATTGTTGTCTAAATAATGCATAGCTAATCTAATGCAGTTATGAAGCTTTAAAAATAATATTCTGCCACCAGAGCCATTCTGATCTGAGTGACCTGTGCTTCCACCTGGAGACAGGATGTCGTCTGGTTTCAAGCTGCTGCTGAGGGTCATGTCTGGGTCTGTGGTCCTGCTGCAGATGATGTCTGTGGCCCATGTCACCTCAGGAGGCCACAGGAACCATATACGATGAAATCAATAGGCCATGTTGTGCTGGACCCATCCTTCACAATCCCTGAGATAGCTGGCCTTGCTTTTCACTGTACACTGCAACAAGATAGCTGTCCTGCCATGTCCACCACACCCCCTCACTCAGGAGAGATGTCCCTACCCCTCACCATGGTGAGAACGAACAACTGACCCTGACCATGATGCATGAGAATGCGGAGGTTAGCTCCACTCCTGACTCAAGGTGAGTAGCCACACCACCAGCTACCATACAGCTCAGCTACCATCCAGGCCTACTGTCTGGCCTGGGGTTGGCCCACCATAACATCTACCCCATCTAGGACCTGCCGGAGCTCATGAAAAGACTGGTCTTGTGGAATGATACCTGAAGGATCTCCTTGACTGGTAGTCAGGCAGGATATCGGGGAGAAGTTTTGGGTGAGAATCCTGTGAGGCAGGTGTACCAGAAACCAGAGGCCTTGTACCAGAGCAAAGATTCAATATAATGAACATTGGCAAGTAAAGCTGATTGGACAAAAGGGTCTACTGTGTGACACACTGTAGCTCCCAATGCCACCAGGATAAATGAAGAGATGTTATAGAGGTGGGAAAGAAGGAGTGGAGAGGTTTTTTTTTTTAATATTTTTTTTATTTTTTTACTTTTATTTTTTAGTTTTCTTTTGGGGGGCACTGCAGGGGTAGGGGAAGATATGGAAGGGCTGGGAGGTGAGTGGAATTGCAGTGCATGATGTGATATTCCCAAAGATTTAATAAAAATTATGTTAATAATAAAGAATATTCCAATATTTGGAATGTTGAAAAGATCGTGTACAAAAAAATGTAGAACACTATACATTGATATCCTTTCGTTTTCAAGGGAAAAAATAGGAATATGTTTTGATTTATGTATAAGGAAATTTTGAAGGCATATACAATAAACTCAGCAGAAATTGTGAGTTTGGTGGATGGAAGGAAAGATGTGAGAAAGAATTTTCAGCATTTATTATGTGTAAAGCTTTTAAAATTGTATGTATGTTCGTAGTCAAGGATTTGCTGCTTTCTATGATTCAGTGCAAGATTTGTTTCTTTAGCTATATCTTCTAGAGTTATGGAATGAAGAGAGACTGGAGCAACAACATAAATAGCCAACAAACAAAATCCGAGATTACTACAAAATTCCCAAAGAAAATCTTAGCATTTCATAAGGCATCTTTGATTCAAGCAGATAGAACTCTTAGCTTAAAAGCAAAGTCAAATGTGTGCTGCTCAGTGGCTGTGACAGTCAGGGAAGGAAGCTAGGTGATGCCAGGGTCACGTGTACAACACAGTGTTCGTGTCATCTGTGGGCCACAATCAGACCGTATGTTTGAAGTTTTACACATAAGTATTGCTAGAACTTGCGTCTCATGCCTTGAGGCCTGAGCCATTTTCAGGTTCCTTATTAATCTTATCATGTTTATTATTGATATTACTATAATTTTGCAAATTGCAGTTCAAAAGAATAATCTTCAAAATAGGACACACACACACAACCCATGAAATCAGCTTTTTTTTCCCTTTGGCCTTCACATGCCTAGTGACAGATTTGAAAATAATGCGTAACATAAAATCTGTTCCATTTTCTTACACTGCTTATCTTGCTTAGAAATTGGTCCTGTAGGAAGTCTTTGGTACAAGAAGTCCACTATCAAACAGATGGTTTCATACCGTTCTTTTGTTCTTGCAACTGGCAGAGGCTTTGTTGCCATGTGCCTGCAGATCAGCTAAGAGTGATTTTTTTGACAATAGGCATAATAAGACTAGGAAGAGCCTCATTTCCCAGTAGTAGATAACGTGTAGAAAATTTCTATTGCATATATTTCAATACTGTCCTATAAAGCACACTCTTTTGTTCATTTACATGTTTATAATTGTTTACAATAATCTTCAGGAATGGAAGCATCCTAATGGGTGGCATTTCAACTGGTAATACCCAATGTTGGGGTCAAAGTGTACTCATGGTTTAAGCAAGCCATTTAATTAATGCTTCAAGCCAGAGTTTCAACTGCAAAAGCATATATTAAAAGAAAAGAGAATGAAATTTTAAGAGTTAATGAGCTAGGATCTTCTGATGCCAAGTAACTATAAACTATATCAAAACCTTGTCAGATAACAAGCACATGACCTGCATTCTGAAAACCTTATTGATGCACTTCCATGGACTATTGATTTCACTGGCAACACATGATGCTAGGTTTGGATTCCACTTCACACTAAACAGCCACTTCATTTTTCTCTGCACTGACTTCTTTAATCACAAAATCAAGAGGACATTAACTTACCTCAAGACTGAGGTTAAACTGAAAGAATATCTGAGATCGCAGTGCCTGCTTATGTGTAGTGCTGTGCAATTGTTTGCCCCCTCTGGGATTTTTGTGTGGTGTGCTCACAGAAACATCGAGAAGCCGAGGGGCTTACTAAAGAAAAACGGATGCTCAAATGCCATAGTGGAAAGAGAACATGGTTGTTGGAGACTAGGTGTACCAAGGTAGGAAAGAGGAGTGTACAGTTGCACAGAAAAGCCTTCAGTGGCTGTGGCTCCTCAAAGGATGTTGAAACCTCTACATGAGTTCAAGACACCGAGCTCTCACATCCGGTTCATGCCACTCCTTTCTTTGGTAGTCCTAACCAACAAATGAAGGAATCCTGACTAGTCATGTTTTAACTTCTCTTCTGAAAAAAGAAGAATTTCTGTAAAAGGAAAAGTAATCTATTTTTACTATTTCTAATCTGATATTTGGCTATGCTTCACCTGAGACACAATTGTGCATTTTGCAGCTGAATCTTAGTCTTTCACATATAACCTGGGTGACTGCTGAGTGAAAGGCAGGCTGGGAACCAATGTTTTCCATGTGCAAACCAAGCTGTCTGCAGCACACTGAGGGAACTGAGTGAAATCATCAGTGTTCAACTTCTGCCTCCATCAGCTGGGATACGATTACACTCACAGGGATATGTCAGTAAAAACATCCCAGATAGCACATGTGATCTAAATTTCGGTTGTTGACTCTTCTATCTCATTCTCGTGCCAAACCAGGGCCAGAAAGTCATTTGAGACTCTTATGTGTTGAGTGTGAAAGGTACCCTGGGGGAAATTAGCCATCTTGTGAGTTGGGTGCACAGACAGGAGAAAATAACAGAAGGGCACTGTGGTTGACTTATGTAAACAGAAGCATTCTGCTCCAGACCATCCCAAGGCCAAGTTCAGAAAGTCAGCAGTGGGAGGCTGCAGCTGGAAGCTCCATGTGAACATCAAGAATAGATCAAGTACATTCACCGTTCTGAAAGGAGAGAAGTATAAGAGGCCTTTGTTAATGAGACAGGAAAATCATAGGCTGAAAACGCTGACAGTGACATTTCAAAAGGCTCAATCCCTTAGTAATAGCGAGAACACATGAAGAGGGAGAAAAAAAAAAAAAAGATTCCCGAACTTTGAAAAAGAGGAAAATGATCAAATGTCTGTTCTCTTTGAGAACTTTATCTTGCAAGGTTACTTCAGTTCACATTTCCTAAATGGGGATCTTCAGGGGGAACACAAGGTTCCTCTTGTGAAGCACTTTCCTGGGAATTTGTGACTGTCACAACTGCCATTTGAATGATGGCTCAGCCCAGCCCCCTTTTGGCAGTTAGAGATATAAAAGATAGTTATCCAAACCTGAATTCAATCGGAACAGAGCCGCATGCCCTTTAACTCTTCCCCCAGTTCCCCAGTAGAAGGGAAGGAGATGTACAAAATATAAAGGAGATGTAAGTATAAAGAGGATGAATTGCCCTGGGATTGGGTCAACAGCTCGAGACACAGAAGGGAGGCAGAATTCTAGGCACACACCTGAGTAGGTACCTAGCAAGTCCTTCGTTCTCAATAGCACTGCACAGAGCATGGCTTGCCTCTCCACTCTGCCCTCCTTGACCAAGCACTCTTGTTTTCCAGTCTGTCTTCCTCTGTCCTGCACCCTCTCTGGAAACCTTAGAGACTCCCTCCTTTGCCCTGAGAAATTCCTTCTGTTTATCCACCCACCCTCTTCCCCGACTTCACCTCCTCCTTCTACGATCTGAGTCATAAAAAGTCTGTCAGTTTGACATCTGGGAATTCAAATGAAAAAATAACTCCAATGTGATCTTCCCACGTTATAAACATGAACTCCCTGAACCAAAGTGCCACCGAGGAAACACTGGGCCACATTCTTGACTTTCTCAAAGAAAACCGCGTAAGTGACCATATGGCTGGTCTGGAAGGATCGAGGATCTTCTCTCTTTGGGCCAACTGGGACAGAGTTGCTGTAGCTTCATCCTTTTATTGAGAAAGAATCCAAGAAAAGACAGCCCGCCCCCAATCCATTCTCACACCTAAGCAAGAGTGCAGGGTCAGGGAGTCGGGGAACAAAGAACACACAGGCAGGCCTAAAATTTCTTGAGCACGCAAATTGTTATAGAATTGAGAAAGGAGGCAGATTTTCAAACAGGCAGTTTAAAGCTACCAACCACTAGTCTTTCAGAAGGCAACCAGCAAACTGCTTGTCACTTTTTGGTTAAAAGGAAACTCAAAGAGGAGAATGGGCTTTAAGCTGACTGAAAAACTAAGAGGCCTCCTGAGGACACTGCATACAATTAGCACAACTTTCCTTGCCCAAAGGAAAGATAAAAGATAAACTCACAGTGACAGATTCGATCAGATTTTTTCCATTCCTAAATGCCCAGCTTGAGTTTTGGGCCACACTGGACAGCCTTTTTAACTAACTTCAAGGGAGAAACAGTACCGGAGTGCCATTAGCTGTTTCCCTTTCATTTGGCTAGGGGAGGAAAGGTACAGTTTTCACACTCAAAGCTCACATGCTGGGCAGAATGCTGTTTTCACACCTACCTTAGAAGTCTTGACATGGACTTGAGAGGACTAGTTCCCTGCTCTCCCCAGCTTCACTGCCTCATCTTGTGACATGAACTCTGGTTTCCCCAGACATGTTTGGCCTTTTCTCTACTTTCCTTTCCATGTTCTTTGGAAATGTGCTCTTGGGGATGCAAACCTAACCTTCAGCTACCTTACCTGTGGGTGCTTTTGACCCTCGGGTTCTTCAGGGACAGAAGGATTAGCCACAAAGAGACCACAGCCTCTATCACAGAGGGACTCAAGAGTGTGCTGGAGAGGGTCCTAGATGAATATGGATCACACAATGAGTGTGACAGAAAGGTGACCGTTTCAAGACCTTTTTCCTTTCACTTGAATTGAACTCTCATGTAAGCAGAGAACATGCAGGCTCTGGTTAAGAGTTGTAGCTTCTAAAACTCAGATAAAAAAGAATCTTCAAAGAGAAAAATATTCTAAGTTATATTTTAAAAAAGTTCCAGGTTAATACATGAGAAATCAGGAGACTATCAACGTAAACATTTTCTGATCCAATTATTGAATGTAGCTCTACAAAGATGGATAAAGTAACTTTCAAGTACTGAAAATATATTCAAATGCAAAGGAGGGTGATGAGCTCACGTGTCTGAAATATATGTGCTGCATGAATAGGGATGTACTATCTTTAAAATGTGTCGTGGTATTCTAGAACAAAAGTAGAGCTGGGAGTGGGTAGCATCACTCTGCCTTTGAACACAGCCTTTACCCTCAGTAAGAGGAGTGGCTGGGGCATCAGACCCTCTCCTTACAATTAATTCCTCAAAGTTTGCAGAGAGAACATCGTAAGTGCATGATGAGCCTGAAGTATGAACATTTTTTTTCTTCCTTCCTTTTTTTTTTTTTGTTCTGGTCAAAGCATTTCCGACTCCCTCTTAAAGATTAGCAGCATCTTTCTTTCTTTCTTTTTTTTTCATTATAAATATTTATTTTTTTTCCATTGTTTTATTGAGAAAAAGAGAAAAAAAAAAACAAGTTTCCACCTCCTCCCAGCCTCCCATTTCCCTCCCCCTCCTCCCACCCTTCTCCCCGTCCTCCCACCCTTCTCCCCCTCCCCCCACTCCTCTCCCCATCCCTCTCCAGTCCAAAGAGCAGTCAGGGTTCCCTACCCTGTGGTAAGTCCTAGGTCCTCCCCTCTCCATCCATTTCTAGGAAGGTGAACATCCAAACTGGCTAGGCTCCCACAAAGCCAGCACATTACGTAGGTTCAAAACCCCGTGCCATTGTCCTTGGCTTCTCATCAGCCCTCATTGTTCGCCATAGCAGCATCTTTCTTTGGTGGAGTTTTTACATTGTGGATTTGTCAATACCTAGATCCAGGATAAAGTTCAAATCTGTCATTCTTTGGTATTGTGGCTATGAAGAAAGGTTTGTGCCTCTTTGAGCCTGTTACTTCATCCGTAAAATACTTTACCTTACTGATGTTGGTAGGGGTAAAAAGGCATCAGTCATATACAGAGTCTACCATAGCACCCAAATACACACTAAATAATATAAATTGCCTGTTGCCTCTGTAATACACAAAACTAAGAAAATATCAACGTAACATTTAGTTGAATGACCTTGGGAGTTGGAGAAAATATTACAGCAGTGAAGTCTCTGAGTGAGGTAAAAAAAAAAAAATGACTTGGTCAACATGATTTTAGCAGATGCTGAGTCAAAACTTCTAGAGTCTGACCAAGTTGTTTATTTTTCTTAAACATTTAAACATAATAAAACTTCGGAAAGGTTTCAATGTTGCAACTATGACTACAAAGCTTTAGACACAGCTACATTGAAACCCCCTTGTAAAATACATTGCTAGTGAAGCACCTGTGACCTCTAACCATAAGAATGGGCTCAATTGACAGAGAAACTGTTCAGAATGAGGGTCTAGGGAGGAAGGATTCATAAGAAGCATAAAGATAGGTTCAATTGACTGAGAGACATTGTTCAGACTTCTGAGGGATTTGATGAGGGCTGGCTTTACAGAACAGAAAAGATTATCGGGTGCTAACCCTTTCATTCACAGCCTTCTGGATGGAAGACAGGCGTGCACATCCTTTCTGTTGAGTAGAAGGGTCTGCCTGTTTATCAGTTCTCCCTAGTGTTGCTGCAAGCTGTGTTCTCTCCAACAATGTGACAACACATTCTATAAAGCTGAGGGCTACTGCAGCAACTTTTAACTTTGAGTGTTACATTTCCACTGTCCTTTTGCTTCATTGTTAACTGTCATACATGATTAAAGACAAGCACTGATGATAACACTGGTTTTGTTATGTAGAATTTACAGACCAAGAGGAATGCTGCCTCTATATATACCGTGGTTGGGTCAAACATTTCTATAAATTTGACTAGGAAAAGACCTGGACTGTGAGAGAGACAGGTAGTAGTTGAGAAATTCCTTTGTGCATGAAAGGAAGTAGGGAATCTGTTTTCTGAGGAGACAAAGAAAGGAAGAACTATGGGAACCAATAATGCTCTTACAGAAAACCTGAGCAGCACAGAGGCCTGCAAAGGCACCCCACAGAGAAGTAAAGTGGTTCTACACTTCCATCCCAGTTCCCTAGCTAGGGCAGGTAACTTGACTGGGAAAGTATTCTATTCCTCTTGCCTCTTTCTTGTCCATTGTTACTGGTATTGTGGTTATGCTTTTATTTATTTTTTTTATTTTTTTGACATTATCGAAGTTCTAATATATCTATCCCTTTTTGTGTTGTTCTTATTACTATCCCTGAATCTTACTCTAGCTACAATATATTAGAACTTCGACAATGTCAGACACTTCTACTTGAAGAATAGAGGAGGTAAACACAGTGGCCTTGCCCAGAAATAAGCATGGCTGTTTGTGGAATGCGCTCATGGCTTGTTTCTGTGCATCCATTCCTGTAAAGAATTATCCACTGTTCCTACAAAGGACCTCACATAAGCCTACTCTCAGACTCTTTCAGATTGCACAGGACTGACAAGACTCGAGGAACAGCCAGACTCACTCCTGCTGTGGACAAATACCCCAGCCTGAATGACCAGATAATCTTCACTTTTGTGAAACCTACAGAAATGGCATGGTTTTAGGCTATGAAACAATATATACTGTGTCAAAACCCACTGAACACAGCCAAAAAAAAAAAATGTAAAAGACCTATACTATGAATTCCATTTGGAATTAAAATCAACATTGTTAATAGACTGATATGCCAGGGAAAATCATCATGTAAATGGTTCTAAAAAACCCTTAACGTAGAAGAGAAAAAGATGCCCATCTCAGAAAATATGCAAATCTTAATCACAAAATATAAAGAGTTATGAAAACACATGTTATGCAACACCACCTAAAGTCTTCAATTACTTACTTCAAAGACATTGAGGTAGATGGAATGCCATTTATCTCAAAGTAATGATTTCTTTTATTGTAAGCAACTTCCAAGAGAATATACATAAGCAGCTGAATTTACTGAATACAGTGTAGGTATGGAAGAGAAAACAATTAAAGAGGTAAATTTTTTGACAAATAATCAAATACAAATGTTGAAAATGAAAAATACAGTAAGTCAGATTTTTTAAAGCCCCAATTTAAAGACTTACAATACAGCAGATGAAAAATAATAATATTATCAATTATCAATATATAATTATTATCAATAATAATATCAATATTATCTATATTAACAGAAATGATGAATTACCACATGCAGACAATATGAAATAAAAAAAATTAAGAAAGAATAGAATAAACACAAAAGAGTTCCAGGACACTATTCAAAGACCAGATGTACATAGTTAAGGCATTGAAGATATAGGCTAAAGTCACAAGAAACCTGCTTAATGAAGTAATAAAAAATATTCTCTAAATTGAAGGAAAGGTAACTATCCAGGCATGTGAGGCATGTAGATCCTGAATTACCTAATTAAAAAGGAATCTTTTCATAGCATATTATAACTGTCAGCCTAAGTACAGAACAACAAAAAAAAAATACTGAAAGCATAAAATCAGAAGCATCAAGTTTTATATAAAGTCAAAGTTGTCAGAATAACAGCAAAGTTTTCAGCAGAAACTATAAAGGTCAAAATGGCACAGAAAGATGTATTTCAAGCCCTGAAGGAAAAGCACCACTACTACACTGTGTGTGCCTTCAGCAAAAATATCCTTCAAGCCTGAAGGAGAGATAAAGACCTTTTAAAATTAAGGATGAGCTAAGGAAACTCATGAGCACTAAATGAGCACTGAAAAACATAATTAAGAAGAACTCCACACCTGGAAAAGGGAATGAGATAAAAAAAGAGTTATGTATGTGAATGAATAATCTTCACTGGAAAAGTAGAAAAGCAAATGAATGTATGAAAGATTTCAGTGTTCATGTAGCAAATCATCAAATCCTAAGAAGAAACAGATACAATCTTCAAATCAACTAGAAGAAACAAATAAATGAAAGAATGAGTACATGCCTTTCAATGGTAATTCTGAATGTCAATCATCTTCTTTCTCCAACTTAGAGATACAGATTGGTTGACTGCACTTAATATTATGCAATTTACAAGAAATGTGCACCTCTCTACATACAATGAGAGAAGTAGAGATAGGACTGTCACATGAAGGCAGAGACAGACAGAGACAGAGAGACCAAAAAGTAAAGGCACGGAAAATAACACATCAAACAAATGTGATCCCTAAACAAGCAAGGGCAGTTATCCTCATATCTGATTCAACAGACTGTTAGTTAATATTGGTCAGGTGGTCTCTGTATATTGAAAAAAGAAAGTTTTCCAAGAAGGTAATGCAATTCATTGAATGCCGGATCAATGGACTTTAGACTTCAAATACCACCAACTACCAAGGGAGAGATAGTACCAATGACCATTGCCATGACAGTGAGTGACTTCAATATTCCATATTTTCCAAAATAAGAGCTCCAGAGTGAAATCCTTGTTCTATTTACTTTTTCTATTATGTGGTAAAATACCCAAGAAAAGCAATTTAAGAAAAAAGGAGTTTATTTTGTTTTGTAGTTCCATGGGAAGTTCAAGATGGTGCAGAAGACATTGCATTGGGAGCATCAGGCTATTGGTCACATTTTATCCAAAGTCAGGGAAAAGAAAGCCATGGGTGTTCATTTTGCTTTCATTATTATCAAGCTTTCTCCTTTTTTATTTGGTGCAGAACACGTGTCTTTGGGAAGGTACACATTTACAGTGATAATCCATTACAGGTATGCCTGCAGGTATATCTCTTAGGTGTTGCTCAATCCTGTCAGGTTGGCAATATTTATAAGTCTACCCCTTGTCAATCTGACATGAAAATATCACATTTAAGTGGTAACTTACTCCTGTTGTTGCCATAAAGTCATAGTCATATCACAATGCAAAATGCATTTAGTCCATCTTCAAAAGTCCCCATAGTCCTTGATGTTCCAACATTGTTTAGAATTCCAACGTTTCTTCTGAGACTCAAGGAAGTTTCTTAAATATGAGTTTCTACAAGGTAAAAACAAGTTAATATGTTTACTATGCAAAAGTACAAAGTAAACATTTCAATTCCAAAATGGAAGGGTCAGGACATAGCAAAGAATGGCTGAACCAAAGCAATTAGGGAACCAAACAGAGAAAACATCAAATGCAACAACTCATTCTCTAAAATCTGGGGCTCATAATGGAATTGTATGATCTCCTAATGACTAAGGTATCTTCATTCTTTTAGCTGGACTGCCTATAACATACATAGCCTTTCTCTTAGGCCAGCCCCAATCCATACTGGTGATTTTCCTTTGTGGATGTCCCATGCCATGCCAAGGATCCTGGTGTCTCTATTGCAACTTTGGATTCAACTTGAGAGTTCCCTATAGCTGTCTTTCAGGGACTCTTCCCTTGGAATCTGACCCTGCAGTTCATTGCTTGACTTCAGATGCTATCTAAAGCTGTGAGGCAAGACTTCATGACCCTTCAACTTTTCATTTTTTTATACCTGAAAAATCACTAACATGTGGATGATACCGGCAAGTTGTCAACTTGAGTTGCAGTTGGATTCCCTTGGTCCACAGCTGGATCTGCTTCTGTGTGCTGATGCAGAAGAAACACTTTTCTAGGCAGCTGAGCAGGAAGCCTCTTCAGCTGTCTTCTTAGCCTGGCCTTACTCCTTTCTAGGAGGGTGCATTTCCACAAAAAACAAAAACTTTGATTGACAAGATCTTGCCCTTAGGACACATTTGTCTGTCACATTGCATAGTATTAAATTCTTCTTTAATGAATACATTTCCTTTTTAGCCACAAGCCTTGACTGTAACTTTTAAAATACTCTATATCTTTTCCTGACTGGTGAACTGCACATTTGTAGTATCTTTTGCTTCCAGTATTTTTGCTCTCTGGTAGACTTGGATGAATAAGCAGTAGCCATGTTCCAGCCTGAATGTTTTTTATCTTGAAATTCCATTCACCAAACACATTCATCTTCTGCCTTTAAATACAACTATTTAAAAATTTCGGTGTATGAGCATAACAAAATCAGATTCTTGGCCAAAATATCACACATTATGCCCTATTACATTCCATAAGAGAGTCCTTGTTTCCTTTAGAAACCTCAGAAGCTGAGGCCTCACTGTTCACATTTCTCCCAATGGTCTTACAAAATATTTAGTAACTAGTACATAAAAAAAGCCAAAACTTAGCATCAAGAAAACACTCCAATTGAAAAGTAAGCTATAGAACTAAACATAAAGTTCATAGAATAAGAAATATAAGTGGCTAAGTAATATATTTTTAAAGTGTTCACTAATTTTAGCCATTAAGGAAATGCAAATTAAAGCTATTTTGAAATTTTGTTTTAACCCAGTCAGAATGACTAAGATTCAGAAAAGAAAAGATAGCAGATTCTGGTGTGGATGTGAGGAATGAGGAACCCTAATGTATTGTTGCTTGGAATGCAAGCTAGTGCACCACAATCTTCCTGACTAATGGACATAGTATTAAGTTGTATTCTAAATTTATATCTCCTTATCTGTAGATTAGTGAAGCTCTCAAATCTTACCAGAGAAATTTTGTCCAGTGGATGGTGGTTAGTGTAGAGATAACTACTCAAAGTGACCACAGTCACTTACTCTCTGCACATTTGAACAGTAATGAGTTTCAGTATTAATTATTATCCATCATAATTAAAAGCTTCTCTGACCAAGTTTGAAAGTAGCACAGACCTAAGGCTATAAACATAACTATTTAGAGGGAAGTTCAGCAATATTAGCATTTAGAAAAACATCAATAAATATTTTATCTTTATAAGTTAATTGACTCCTATTTCTTTGTGGTAACACAAAGCTGACTAACACATATATATGTAACCAGTGGTGAGAGAGCAGAATCCTAAAAGGGTCTATTTTCCTAAGAAACTTCCATATTCTTTCCTGCAGTGTCTATACTAATTTAAATTCTTATCAACAATATATGAACTTTTCTTAACATCTTGACTGGTGCTTTTACTAGTAATCATTACTGGAATGTGGTGTCTAATCTTGGTCATTGTCTCAGTCAGTGTTCTATTGCTGTGAGGAAAACTCCGTGACTGTCTTAGGGTTTCTATTGTTGTGACAATACACTATGCCCACAGAAACTCTTATAAAGGAAAAATTTAACTGTGGCAGGCTTAGAGTTCAGAGGTTTAGTCCATTATCATCACGGCAGTGAGCACGATGGAGTGCAGGCAGACATGATGCTAACGAGGTGCTGAGAGTTCTACATCTGGATCCTTGGGATGTAGGAAGAGTGATCCACTAGACCTAGCATGAGCTTCTGAAACCTCAAAGCCCATGCCCCAGTGATACACTTCCTTCAACAAGGCTATACCTACTCCAATAAGGCCACACCTCCTAATAGCGCTACTACCTAAGATTCTCATGTGGGCCATTTTTATTCAAATCAACACAATGACTATGGGTAACACTTATAAAAGGAAGCATTTAACTGGGGCTTGCTTATAGTTTCAGAGGCATAGTCTGTTTTCATCATGGTGGGGAGCATGGTGGTATACAGTCAGACACAGTGCTAGAAAGGTAGCTAGAATGTAAAAATGAGAGTTTTACATTCAGATCTTCAGGCAGCAGGAAGTAGGAGATCTGGGACTGGCTTGAGCTTTTGAAACCCCAAAGCCCACCCACAATGGTACACTTCTTACAACAAGGTGATATCTACTCTGAAGAGGCCATACCTCCTGATCCTTCTCAAGTAGTGCCATGTCCTCATGAACAAGAATTCAAATATATGTACAGGGGTCTTTCTTATTCAAATGACCATAGTCATAAAGTTGACATATGTAACAGAGAGTGAATGAAAAGGAGGGAGCCCGCTGAGCACTAGCAATTGTGCACACATCCTCTTGGTGGACATAACTGCATGCTTCACTTTCTTGCTGCTTTGAATGAAGCACAGTGCTTTGACAACCCATTCTTTCTGCTTCCAACTGGACAGTCTTTGTGTTGTATTTCTCTGTGTCAAAGGGTAGAATTCAAACTGATAGAAAGGCTTGTGACTACATGTGATACAATCTAGGTTGCATTTAGAGCTTGTATTCCTGCTGAGACCCAGAAAGCCCCTTCAGAGATCTGCCAGGTGGATGTTTCTCATTAGATAAAGATATGGCCTGAGGTGGATGCAGTACTATCTTACCTATCCCTGTGGAAAAGAAAATACATCAGTGTCTGTGCATATGAAATGACAAGAAAAGGCACCCGTGACAGTGTAATTGTTTTAGCAAATGCTCTGTGTCAACTGCCCCATTTTTTTATTTTCCTATGGTGAAATATAAGATGCTATATTTTCCAGTAGTATTAAAATATAAGAACCTGGTGATTTCAACTCTGTCTGAAAGCTTATAGTATTAGCTGCTTTGCTTTGGGGAACATTTGGAGGTAATCTTTCCATGCAGGCTTATTTACTCCTTTACATACACAAGTAGTCCTCTAACCACAACAAACTTACTGAACATATGACAAGATTATCAATAAGTGCAGCATATAGCATCCCTTCTTGGTTCGCATATTTTCTTTTTATACCATTGTGTTTGTGTGTGTGTGTGTGTGTGTGTTATTTTATAATCTTAGAATAAAGCAATACAAATACAAATGAGATTAAGGTTCAAACAAGAAACCAGTTTGTTTATGAATGTCTAAATGCTTTTGGAATACTTCTTTTGACTTTTTGTTTCCATAACTACACAGTTTTGTCTTTTCTCACTAGATTATTTCACTTAGAATGCCTTTGAGTTTCATCCATCTTGTAGCATGATAGGTTTTCTCTTTTTAAGGATGTCTAGCAGTTTTCATTGTATTTGTATAATACATTTTATTCATTCATTGTTGATGGATACTTGGTGTGGTGGTTTGAAAGAAAATAGTCCCCAAAGGGAGTGGTTAGAAGGTGTTGAAATAGGAGCAGTGGGGCTGCGTCCCCGGCACCCGGCCACCCACATGGCTGGCTTATGTCCGAAATAATTACATGGAAACTGTATTCTTTTAAACATAGTCTGGCCCATTAGTTTTAGCCTCTTAACCCGTTTTTAATAATCTATGTAGCACCATGAGGTGCGCTTACCAGGAAAGATCTTAACCTGCATCTGTCTGGAGTGGGAGAACCATGGTGACTCCCTGACTCAGCTTCTTTCTCCCAGCATTCTGTTCTGTTTACTCTGCCTACCTAATTTTATGTCCTATTAAAGGGCCAAGGCAGTCTCTTTATTTAACCAATGAAATTAACACAAAACAGAAGACTCTCCCCCATCAAGAAGGTGTGGCCTTGTTGGAGTAGGTGTGGTCTTGTTGGAGGAAGTATGTTACTGTGGTGGAGGGCTTTGAGATCGCATATAAGTTCAAGTCACACCCAGTGTCTCAGACATTTCCTGTTGCCTGTGAGTCAAGTTTTAATACTCTCAGTTCCTTCTCTTGTACCATATCTGTCTGCATGCTACTTTGCTTCCTGCCATGCCAGTAATGAACTAAACCTCTGAACTATAATTGAGCCACCACAGTTAAATGTTTCCTTGTATAAGAGCTGTCATGGTCATGGTGCTTTTTTACAGCAATAGAAACCCTAACTAAGACACTTGGTTTGTTTTCTTATGATGTTGAAATATGTATGGGTGTACAAATACTTCTTGGAGATCCTGGTTTGAGTTGTTCAAGTTACCCACTAAGAGGTGATGACTTGTCTCGCCCTTAAATGATTCATTCTTTCTCCTAGCAGAATGTTGAGTTTCAAAAGTGAAGAAATGTTTTTATTCTTCATTGTCTCTATAATGCTTGGCATTTATCTCTCACCCATGTTCCATCTGCATTTCCGCGAGAATACAAGCTCACTGAGGGGAGCATTCCTTCCTTTACCAGTTGTGGAAGTTACCACAGTGCCAAGAATTGCTTTTGGAGTGGGTTAGGCTCTCAAATATTTTTTAAATGAATGCATTAATGATCTAGAGTAAACCGAACAGACGAGAAGCTCTAAACCAGCTAATAAAACTATAAGATAATCTATCCTTACAACAAAGCAGGATTTTGCCCTCCCAAGCTAATATAATTCTAAACATGTTCTAAGCTTATTCTTGATTGAATGTTTTCAGATTTGCTTCTTTTCCTTTCTGTGTGCATAGGTGCTGGATCACATGAGGGGTTGGTGCAGAGGTATAAACATGTCATTCTTACGTCACTTCTGTACCTTATAAGAATGCAATTCTAACCTTCATTCACCATTCAAAGTTCTACTTGGATAATTTCTCCTAACACAGACCTCTAGGTAGCATTGGCCCATATTTAAACTCCCAACTTGTGTTAACATGTTTGATTAGTTATCTTCTTTCAAAGTCAAGAGCTTCTTTCAAAGTCATGCTTATCATTCATTTGTCCTGTCACAAGTCCCCTCTGATCCAAGCAGTTACTCATTCAATGATTCTCTGACACTGGAAATTTTGAAAGTATGAACAGTTTGCTTTGTACAACTTCTTCATCATTATCTACTTAATTGCTTCATTATAATAATTTTTGTAATAATTTGAATTTTTAGTGTATCCAAGCCAGATCTAATTTTAGTCTGTTACAGACTTTTAAAGTTTCAATTCTTAAAAAGTTTAGCAAGAGTCGTTTGTGGGCCCCAAGTACTCCTACATGAAATCTCGACAATTATTTTTATCGACTGGCATAAAACAATCTTGCATATAATTTAGACGGTGTATTTAACAGGTAAGTCTATTCTTTTGAAAGTAGTAAGTACAATTGCCTTCCTAGGATAGCAGAAAGTGAAAAGTACTAAGGGTGTACTATGTTCATTTGTTAAGGGAATAGGAAACATGGAATTTCAAGCACTACAGCAGACACTGGTCACCACGTTCCAGCCCCCAATCAGCGTAATTCATACTTTCTGCTTCATTGGACCCAGCAAGAACTTTCAAAGTGGCACCAAATTTATTTGTGATTTATATCAAAGACACATAGAGAAGCAACAGCTAAGTATTATAAAGACTTTTCATAAATAGCTCAATAACACTCATTGGAAGATGCAATTTCAAGGCTTTGCATGTTTGCTCAAATCAAAACACAGACAAGACCAGGACAAATGTGCCCTCAAGAGCAAACAGATAACTTCCAAATTTCCCTTGCAGTTAAGGTCCTACCATCTTACATATCATACAATGTCATGATTAAAGTGAAGGTCTGTTTTATTAAAATAAACTTTTATTTTACATAGGAATGGCTAATCAGGTGAATGGATCAAAACCTATTTGGGGAGATACTCATTCTCAGATAGCTGAGATTTGGGAGGAGGCAAAGAAAATTGTTACATACCCGTACAAATGCAGAAACAACAAGAGATAAAGGTCATTAACTACATATTAGATGGCTATCTAATGAGATGAGATATATTTATCTGGAAATAAAAATGCACAAACTCTCTTTTTCATATTATCTTGACTCAAATCTGCGTTTTGTTAGAGGACACTGCTCTCTATGCAGGTCCTAATTCTCTATGAGTGGATGTATTGAAGTCATGTTTATGGGGCTGGCACTTTTTTTTTTCCTGGTCTTGTATGAAGCTACATTGCAATAGAGCCTTCAAAGTCCCAGTTCTTTAAATGACCTGGGACTTTGACCCTTTTTTTATTCATCACCCAAAACACTTAACTACCAATTACCTATATTCTCATAATTAAAAATGTTAAAGTATATGTGGGCCATCACATAGCTAGTTTTACAGATATGCAACCCTCATAACCACAATGAGTGCTGTGCTTAGAAGAGCTCATGTTGAATGCTTTGCTACTGTCATCCTTTTTCTTGATGATGTGTAAAGACTTCTAAGATGGCAATTTGTAATCTAGAAGCATTTGAGCTGTGTGAGTCAGTCTTGAAAGAATGTTTTAAGGGACAACTCTTTGTACTGAGTTAGAATGTGATAAATATGACTGGAGTACTTGTTTCCAAGCCCAACCCAACCCATCTCAACCCAACACAATACACCTCAACTCAACCTATCTTAACCTAGAACAGAAACTTCAGAAATGGAGGAGGGTATCTAAGAAAGTAGAGTAGAAGGATTAAGCACCACTTGGTAGATAGGAAGAGCTGCTTCATAATAATCCTGAAGTTCTAGACCAAGTGGTAGGAGGCATCAGGCTTCAGGACAGGCATGATGTGGATGTTATATGGCAAATGAGTTGTCATGAGATGGCTTTTTATTAAGAATGTGTTGTATAATAGGTATTAAGCCCTGTCTATGTTTTAAAAGGATATGGTATTGAGAGCAACAGTAGTAAAAGGTAGGGTATCCAAGTAGAATCATAATGGGGGATGATGGGAAGCCACTGAAGGGAAGGAAGTGCCCTGTGCTTTAGGGTCAAAGAGGGAATTTGAGAAAGGATAAGATAAAACATTGATGTCATTTGTGGACAAAGAGGGGAAAAATGCTGGAAGAAGTTGGTTGAAAAAAAGGATAAACAATTTAGCCACACACACAAAACCCTTTCTGCCCCTTCCTGTTCCTCCCTTCCACTGAATGTCTTAAATGTCACAATCAACAGATCTCTCTGAGGGTTTTTTTTTAAATATTATTTTATATTAAACAATGTTTATTTGCTTTCAGTTACTTGCTTACGCTTAACTTAGACAATATATACAGAAGGTTAAAACTTGTCCTTGTAAATGAACTACATTTGTATTTACCATAACTATAAACATAGTGTTGAGCTCATTAAAAAGAATTTGATAATTTAAAGATAACTGATCATTAATTTGTAAGTCGTAATTATCTTTAACTGTTTACAATAGGTTAGCAACTTTTATTAGATTGAGATTTAAGTCTAAAGAATTATAATTTTGTATTGAAAGTCCTTTAGTATAAAAATAAATTTTAAGCCATAGATGCAGTTCACAGAGATTAGAAACCTCATTTTCCTGTTCTTTCTACAGAGTACTTGTACAAAATGTCACAACTTTTTTATATGACTCAGCTTCTCAAATTAGCTAAAGCTTAGCAAAGTCATCAAAGACATAAACAGTTAGGCATACAGTTTTAAGACAGTTTCTTTTAGGACCAATATACCATTATAACTTTACGAATTTATAAACCTTAATCAAACATTTGTTGTTAGTTGTTTCTAGTTTTAATACACAAGAATTAAATCCATGTATGCTGTAGTAAATCTCTTTTTCAAAACAAGAGTTGAATCCATGTTGTACATATGATATAGGAAATTAAGATGATGAATAGTATACATCCTATACATAGACTTTTGAACTATCAAACTTTTTGTTAGAATTTTTAAACTGACTTTTTGTTGCAGATATTACAGATTATGGAGCCACACCTAATGAACTTTTCAAATCCTGAAATAAGCTTCAAATATAATAAACTAATCCAAGGAAAAAAGGAGGGTAATTCAGAGAGTTGAACATCTGATTACAGCTAGTTATTCGAAACCTCCTTTGGAAAGAGTTTACCTCTCAATTGTTATCATGTGCAAAGTGTCTTTTTCTTAGGATATCCTTTTGTTGTTGTTGTTCTTCCTTCTGTCACAGAGGCAGGTGGCCATCCTGACCCAGGACACTGTAACTTGAAGTATACCTTTAATTAAACATTCTTGGGTCTAGAGTGGTCAGGCCAAATCCCATCTCCACAGACAGCTTTGCAGTGAAATAGATCAGCATGTGACAATATTCCAATATTATCCATATTCCAAAGATGTTTGAATATCTGTAAGACTAAATCCAGTGATCAGAGGGAGGAATGAGAGTAGGCAATAAAGAAGGCTTAGAGAAAAGATACTCTCAGAAGGAGAAAGTAGAGAAGGCTTAAGATAAATGGATGTTTGAATCATTTGCTTGTGCAGTTGCAGAAGTTGTCACAATCTATGAGAATTTAGAACTCAAGTGTGCTACATTTTGGTTATTGAGAGCAATTATCTAGTTTGTACTGAGACCAAATTGTTTGCCGTAACACAGAACATCTTAATAGAATCTTTGTGTTTGAAGAGGAGAAGAGATTAGAAAAGGCGGGAAAGTAATCAATGGTTTAATTCTGAATGGGAAGAGCCCACAGTTAGAGACAGAGGCAGCTCCAGGAACTGAGACAGAACAGACAAGAAGGGTGATGTAAAGAATTCCAGGAATAGAACAAGGAGAGGGTAGGAGAGAATTAGGAATGGTGGCACAGGGAGCAAAACCCAGTAAAGGGCCATTGCCATGGGATGGAATCTCAATCTGAGGGCATCTTTAAGAGGGTTCCCAGCCCATGTGATGGGGGTAGCCAAAAAGCATGGGGGGGTGGGTGCTGCCTGAAACACCCACATGACTTGCTCTTTTTCATTGTAGACCTGCAAAATAAACACATGACAGAGTCAGTATTAAGTTATCTTGACATCTCCACCAAACAAATTTGCCTATTACTTTTCAGTTTGGCCTCAGGCAAATTTTAAAGATAAAGACAAAAAGTGCTTACTTTGACATTCTTGGATATATACATACATACATATATATCAAAATTACAGTAGCAGTCAATAGCCTAATGACTAATATTGAGGCTGCTCCACAGGGATTTGCCCCTGCTGCAGTTGCTGTTGGTATCTCAGAGCCCAAACCTGAAGGCCAAGCCGAAGAAAGCCTGGCAGCTCCCCAATCTCCATTCATTCTCGGAGAGATAGGCATGACCCTACCTCCGTCCCATACCCTGCTTGCTCCTCCTGTTTCTTGTCATGCCAGCCACCTCTGGGAAGCATTCAGCTACTTAGCAATTCTTTTCCTTGGGACATGCCCTAAGCTGCTTTAAATTGCATTGACCTTCTCTTCTTCAGTATCTCCTCTTGAAGTTACTTAGTGCTACACACTCCTCAACCGAGATCCAGCAGGGTTCCAACAATGACTTTTAGCCTTCAAACACAGAAACTGGGCAGTGGTTTGTCGTATAGAAACTTTTCTTGTCCATCCAATGTGCAGATGCCTTGGAGAGGGGAGCAGTGGCACCTCCCAGGCATGTACTGGTGAAAGGACAATTTAATGGGAAAGAAAGTGTGGCAACCCAGGATCAAAAATACAAATAGCGCACATTCTCTTATATCTGGAGTCTAGCTTCTGTCTGTGTATTTACATGAGAGAGAGTGAGTGTGTGTGTGTGTGTGTGTGTGTGTGTGTGTGTGTGAAGACTGGTAAATAGAAAGAAACCAATGAGGGGGAAAAGTTGATCTTAGGGCACCGAGAGGTCGTAGGTAATAGAACATTTTTATGCCAATTTGGATCATATATGTATGGGCAACACTAATTAGACTGGGAGGTAATAAAACAACAGGGGAGTAGATGATATGAAGTTGGGAGGGGGATGTTATGGGAGAGGGCTAGCAGGTGTTAGGGGGAGAAGTTGGAGGTAGATTGACTCACAATATAATAAATTCAAGTGTGGAATTCTCAAAAAATCAATATTTTTAAAAATAGTTTTAAGTTAAAATATTCGTTAAAGTAATTTAAAGTAAACCACAGATCAGTAAATGTGCCACTCATTTGCCTCTGTAGATACCTCTGTCCCCTTTCCTTAACAGATCCCTTTCTTCTGTCCCTCTACTTCCCGTCCCCCTCCTTCCTTTCTTCTTTTTCTCCTTCTCTTCTGAAGACAATTCATTAGCCTTGCTCTTTCTCTCTTCCCCCCTTCCAGGTGAGGATTATCATTTCTCTTGAGCAGCTTCTGGAAGTCTTTGCTCACAGCAAGGAAGCTTAGCAAAGCCTCTCACACATGTCGTCTACCCCCACATCTTCTGCTTTTCTCTCAAGCATTCTCAATGCCAGCCTTCAGTTCTGTGCCTTGCAGGCCTCTCTCCTGCCTCAGTTATCTGTATTCTGGGCACAGCTCACTGAAATGCGTTTGCTAAAGCCACTGTGACTTGTGTTGACAATGCCAGTGAGAACACTTAATGACATCCCCACTGACTGCTTCTCTGCATTCACAATTGCTGGCTAGCCACACCATCTTTCTCTTAACCCAGCCAAGGTTTTCTTTCACAGGGGAGCCCTTCCATGGTGATGTTCCCACCCCAAGATTAACCAGAAATCAGTTTTCCTACCTCATCACCCCTTCTCTGAGTTATTTCATTCAGTCTAATTTTTTTAAAATAGGAAACCAGTTTAAAATGTTTGTCTAGACATTTATTAAATTGAATTTTCTAACTTTAAATTCGCTGCTGAGGCTTGAATTGTCGTATTTAATGGCCTTCTATCATCTGTGCTGTTTCAGGAGGAAATTTATTATGAGAATACTCTAAGCGATTATATATGGCAAGTTCTGGGAATCTTGTTATGATATGTGCATGTTACTATTATTTCATAAATAGTGGAAAGCTACATATATACTGTACTGTCAAAGAACAAAGCTGAACATTTTCTCTGGAATGACTTTAACTTGCCTCTGGTGTTGAAGCCCATGCGGGTCCAACACAGATCTTCCTTAACTGGACTGAAATGGAGTCGCTAGGAAGAATCAGACACAACGATCGTCATTGAAGGGCATGATCTCTCTCTTTTATTCTCCAAACAGTTTATATATCAATCCCATAAATTGAGCGGGAAAACACATTAGGCTGTATCCTAGGTAACCCAGGTGAATGGCCTTTAGTCATGTCCGCATCTACCTGTGTGCTAGCTGTCACGTAGGCCATGAATTAACATCTCTATAAGACTTCCTCCAAATTACCAAGAAATAAGCACCAAACATCCTGTCCTGTTTCAGCCAACACCTCTTCTCAGGAGATCTACATTTCTAACAAAAGAAGAAAGGAGCAGTACATCCTTGCTATCGTTACGCAGAGACGGCTTGTTTGCAGAGCTACGTGATCAGCTCAGACCGGACCTATGCCTTTTATGCCTGCCTGCTACACCATACAGAAATATGGGCCTACACTCTGGTAAAGCTTTCATCAAACATGCTTGTGAAGCAGCAGAACGGACAAGAGACAGAGCAGCCAGCATTCTGAGAGAATACACTGTGTGACTGTGCTGGCCTTGCTCACTGACTATGGAGGATAATGTTTTCCATGGTTAGTTCACTCAGACTGCATTTCCCACAGAAGATTAAATGATCTGTAATGTGTCTCCAGCCTTCCTCATCGAAATATGGAAGTTGTTCCTTACCCCGCTCTGAGTCTGGAAGGTCATTTTGGCTGTGTTGGGAACAGAAGGTGGCAGAGTACTCTGCCCATCCTCCAAGTACCCCTTAACTGCCCTGCTGATGTCTGCTCCCAGATGCCAGGCTGTGTAGGGGGACTGTCCAGCTGAAAAGAGCTTGTAAGTGGTCCTTTTGCAAGTTCAGGCGAGTCTGTCTCTAGAACCTCAGTGGCTGTGAGTTCTGAGAATTCGCAAGAAGTAGTAACCCAGCTTACATAGCGGCAGACTCCAAACTGTGACAGATAACAATAAAACCTGACTTTTAAAACCCATTAGTTTTTAGAGTGGTTTGTTATGACAACAGAGTCAGAATAATACCAAATGTTTGCCTGCATGGCACAGTCTGTCCTAAGCCTTGCTTTGTTCATAACCTACTACTGATGTCATAGGAAGGCCTGGATTTTATCTGATGACGGCTAAATATTATTGGTCATTGGAATATAATAAAAGGACCAAAGGGCTATGCATAACCAAGCTAACATGGGCAGATAAGGTTCATTTTCCACTGCTAATGTATTTAGAGTTTCAAAGCCCAGAACTCAGATGGTCAGCCTATGACATGGTTTGTGGAGTAGCAGAACTGTGGCTTAAAATGGGCCCACAAGCTACTGAGCTTCTGATATGGTCAAGGTCAGAAATCTGCAAGCCCATAGCACTGTCAGGTTTTCTTTTAAATGGGCAAATGAATACTTAACTTACAATGGAGGTAGTGAGGACCACCACCAGCCTATGCGTACTTATCTTGCCTTGCTTATTTTCTATTTCAGCCACATGCTAAAGTAAAACAATCTTAAATGAGTCTAGGTAAATATTCCTTCCCAGATTTAAACCTGGAACAGATGGCCTAAGGTTATATATCCACCGGAAAACTCCACAGGCTTCTCAAAAGCTTTGTGTGAATTGAACACACCATATTTCCTCCTTTAGCAGCCTTCTTTCTCAGTAGGTATTAATCTCTCTCCACCTGTTACCAGATTTCCATCTCCCCTAACTCACCAAATGCATGCAATACCTGAGATCCCCTAATGTGGCTTTATAGTTTACTTTTAGGAATCATTTCCTAGTGCTGGTTCAAGATCTACTGTTAATCTCTTCATCTCACTATCCTAATGTATCCACTTGCCTCCACTCATGAAACAGAGTCGTGAAAATGTGGCCATGCCATTTTTCTTCTGTAGGCAGACCTAACCCCTACCCACTTCTTCTGTAGTCTGCACTCACAACCTGGAACACATGGCCTCCTGGTCATGCGGCAAGGCCTGTATTGCTCTTTGCTTCTATCTTTTTTTTTTTTCTCAGTGTATCTTGTGTTTCATGTCCTTTCGCACTTTGTTCTCAGCATAGCCAATTTCTACTCACTCTTTGGAATATTACAGCTTTCAAAGGCTCACACCTAGGCAACATCCCAAACCAATTGCAGCAGAACGTATGTGTTTGGCTCCCAGGACCAGTAGTTTCAATAGTTCTTAGGGGGACTTTACAATAGCTACGCCTTCAAAGTCAGTTAGTTCTCTCCTCTCCAAGGATGCCTTCCTTGCGTAATCTGCCCTTCCTTGTCTTTGCAGTGTGAAATGCTCTTTTATGATACCATTATGTTCTAGAACATTTCAATTGTCACATACTCCCCAACACATTACAAAGAGGTCTTTGCAGCTCTGTCTCCCTAAAGAGTACATGCTCCTTTAGAGTAGGACTTTACTTTTGCTCTGGGTTGTATTTTCAGCATGCACAGCTTAGTAGCCACTAGGTACAAATAAATGTTCAATCACCGCCCCCTTTCTTTTTTGAGAGAGAATGAATGATTGAGAGAGTGCCTGAGCTTACACTAGTAAACATTTGCACATTATCAATTTGAAAATCCTTCGGTATTCTAGCACTATCCTTTTCTTGTAAGCCCCAAAGCACACAGGAAAGACTAACAGAGGGTTACAGTAAGCTGTCTGCTTTAGAATATGGTAATAGCAATAGTAGAATACTCGCAGAAGCACTGAGGATTTCTAAGAAGACTCCTCAGATGTGGTGAGCTTTGAGGTGGCAATGGGAGGCACAGTGTGTAACAGAGAGAGAGATAAAAAAGAGAAAACATCCTTTGTGTGTCAGGGATAGTGCCTTTTCTGCCTTCTTCTGTAGATGACAAGAACCTTTGATGGATGGCACCAGATACGGCATGATTATTTACTTTTTGCATCCGAACACTGCAAAAAGAACACTAATAACCCGAGACAAAACACTAAGTAGAACCTGATTCTTGGCAGACTCACAAACCCCGAAACCCACTACCTCTCTGCTTTAGCTTGTTCACCTGGTGTGGTGATTTGAATGATAAATCCTCACCACTGTCTCTGACATTTGAATATCTGGTCCTCAGTCAAGACTGTTTGGGTAGGTTTACGGGTGTGGTCTTGCTAGAGGAAGTATGTCATGTGTGTGTGGGAGGGGGTAGAGGAGGTGAGTATTTAGAGCTTACAGATGTCCAAAGAATCATGACCCACAGGTTGAGAACTACTGTTCTAGATGAAGGCACAAGGACAGCAAAACCTCTGACCGAGTTAGGGAAAATAGGTAAGCCCATATGGAGTAGTGGGAGCGGCAGGGCTGCTTCCTGCCACGCAGCTAGCTTTACCCGAAATAATTACACGGAGACTGTATTCTTTTAAACACTGTTTGGTCCATTAGTTTTAACCTCTTATTGGCTAGCTCTTACATATTGATCTAACCCATTTCTAATATTTTATGTAGCACCACGAGCTGGCTTACCAGGAAAGATCTTAACCTGTGTCTGTCTGGAGTGGGAGAATCATGGCGACTGCCTGACTCGGCTTCTTTCTCCCAGCATTCTGTTCTGTCTACACCGCCTACCTAATTTTCTGTCCTATTAAAGGGCCAAGGCAGTCTCTTTATTTAACCAATGAAATTAACACAAAACAGAAGACTCTCCCCCATCACCCATATTTCAGACCTGAGCTCATTTTGCCTTCCTTACAGGTGAGACTAAGTATATGCGTCAGAGATAAAAGTGAGGATGTGATAAATGCTACATGAAAATAAAAGGTCACGAGAGTAAGATATACTATTAGGAGGTGTGGCTTTGTTGGAGTAGGTATGGTCTTGTCGCAAGAAGTGTGTCACTGTGGGGATGGGCTCTGAGGTCTCCTATGACATAGTTCACTTCCTGTGGATGTAGAACTCTCGGCTCCTTATCCAGCACCATGTCTGTCTGTGTGTCACTATGTCCCACCAAGATGATAATGGACTAATCTGAAACTGTAAGCCACCCAATTAAATGTTTTCCTTAGAAAAAAAAAAAAAACTTCCCTCTCACCATGGTGTAGGATTTGCCACCAAGGGAAGGCTCATATCTGTGTATAGGTGAAATATGAGGAGACATTGTGCTGTTTTGAGTTTAGTATTTGCTCTATACTGTAGTTTCACCTTTAATAGCTGTATCCAGACATGTACTGGATTTCAGGAAGCCTTGTGTTGGGGTCAGACTATGCTGTTCTAAAATGTATCATTGAGTTCAAGGCAATTTTAGGCAGCAGATTTCTACTTCCTGCTATTTCCCCAAAAGCGAGACATAGGTACACAAAGACAAAGCCTCTTGCCTTCTACAGAGGAAGTAAAGATTAAAAATTGAAAATAGCTGTAGCTCCTAACTGACCTACAGTCGGAATCAGGGGATGTATTTGTATTAACAAGCCTTAGTAGTTGTGCTTTCTGTCATTTATTTTCCTCCCCCAAAGTTGCCATTATCAGACTCGAAACTCTTTTTTCCTTGTCTCATCACTTCTCTAAATCCTCTTTGTTGAGGATTGTCTAAAAGATGGATTTCAAAGTCACTTCTTTGAGGGTTACTTAGCCTTTGGGTATCTTGTATATATACTTTACAATTTTACCCAGTGTATATCTGATTTTTATTATTCCTTTGTTTTTTATGAGTCTAAGCTGAGGGAGATGGTTATTTTGCTCTGAGCTTGCAAAGATAATTTCTGTATATCCTTCACCCACCTTTCCTTTTTATTGCCAATTGCCCTTCCCTTATATTATGCTTGTCGCAGTCATCAGAGTTTAGACCTTAATACTGATAATTATACTTTGCACTAAACTGCTGATTTTGCTCAGATTTCTCCACTGTCTCTTTTATTTGTTTGTTTGTTTTCAGTACAAAGAACTTTAATTTTACCAGATGTAGATATTCCAGAAAGGTGAACCCTGAATAATTAACAATATGTATCATCCAGATTCCCTTGAGAAGAACATCTATTCAAACTCCATTATTCTATTCAAAAATTAAAAGCTCTCCAGAGCTGTGTTTTGTTCCCCTAGGCAGCCGTTAGGGTGACTAGCCATGATAAACAGAGATTGAACTCACTGCTCTGCTACGTCTTCTCGCTAAACTACCGGTGACATTGTTTATATGGGGGCTCTCAGGGCTAATGTGTTTTCCAGGGCCTTTTGTTTCTAACATTTGTCCGAATGTTCTGGTTTTGCGGTAACACTCCACAAGCCAGAGAAAAGCTTGCTGGTCTATTTTGATGTATTTCCATATAAAGCAGCACTTCCATTCATATTGCAGAGTCTGTGATAACCTGCTCTGTGGAAAATGATGAGTGTAGCACTTTCTGCGCCCTCCATCTGCAAGGGGTTCAAAGGAGCCCACTAAAAGTACCAAATGCACATGAACAGCACAGAGCAATAATGCACTGGAAATAAAGGCCTATTCTTCCCCTTAAAACAATTGTATCAGCAACATTAATCTGAGTCCCTGGGAGATATTTCAATGATAGAAACGTTCAAACACTACCATCTGTATGGTAAGAATCAAGTGAACTTTTTGACATAATGGAAAATACATCTCCAAAAGGAGATTTGTTTGAATAAGACTTCACTTACCCCATCTTATCCCAAAGATGAATCATCTCCACAAAAAAGAAAAATTAACATGAAAAGCTCCTGATAGATTCTTTTTTAAAAAAGGATTTTCCTTCTTTGTGTATAAGATCTACTCTTAATAAGGTTCAAGTATAGAATACAATATTTGCTGAATGTGATTATTGATGTAGAACCCTAAATCTTATTCATCATTTGACTCATATCTCCCCATGTCCCTCACCTCTCACCAATGGCAACTACCATTTTACTCTAGGCACCCATGAGCTTGGTTTTTTTAAGTTGCCATATGTAGTAAAATCATAAAGTACATGAATGGTTGAGTTTTATAAAAAAAGCTACTATTAGCTTGCTTTAAAATATAAGGTAAGGATGTTGTAATATAACTTAATACAGAGACAGGGCTAGGACAAGATGCAGCATGCATCATACAGAGAGAGTGAAGCCAAGTTCACTGTCACTATTTCCTACTGTTGATGGGACTTTGAAGTCACACAGTGTTACTGACATTATTCTTAATGGCACTGTGGTTGTTTAAAATTGGTGGGGATGATAATGACAGCAATTTGGGGGCAATTAAGTTTCTGCTTTCCACCTGACAGTTATGCAGATGAAATTAGATGAGTTGCATGGTCATGTGACGCTTAAATTAAGAAACATTTCTGGGAGGACTTTGAATAATGTGGGTAGGCGATTAAAATGCTAAATTAAATATGCTGCACCATAGTTACTTTTCTATTGCTATGAAAAGACACCATGACCAAGAAAACTTGCAGGGGAGTTTATTGTGGGCTTCCAGTTTCAGAAGATTTCAGTCTATGAACATCATGGTGCTGAACAAGGGAGCAGGAAGGCGTGCATGGCTCTAGAGAGGCTGAGAACTTATATCATTATCTATATGTAAGAGGGAGAGAGAGAGAGAGAGAGAGAGAGAGAGAGAGAGAGAGAGACATTCTGAAAATGGTTTGTGCTTTTGAAACCTAAAAGTCTGACTCCAGTGACCTACTCCCTCCAACAAGGCCATCCCTCCTAATCCTTCCCAAACAGTTCCACCAACTGGGGACCAAGTGTCCAAACATATGAGTGATTCTTTTTAAAGCCTCCACACTCAGCTTAAAATAATTTTATTAAGATAGACTTTCCATGTCGTGTATACTTCTGTGAAAATTTACATGCCCTATCTACAGGTTGTACAGTCATGTCTATGATTTAACTGTAGAATATATTCCTCACCTTAAAATGAACTTTGTGCCTGTCCCCAGTCCCTCCATCTCTCTGCCTCCAACAATAGGTACTCAACTTCTCCTGTCTTGTTTTTCTAAGGCATTTCACATAAACAGAATTACATAGTAGGTATTCTTTTTAAATTTTTCTAAAAAAGAGAACCAACTACTTTTTTTCATTATACATACTAATCCAAGTTCCCACTCCCTCCCCTCCTCCCATTCCCTCCATTTAACCTCCCCACCCCACCTCCATCCACTTCACAAAGAGGGTAAAATACATTCCTTTGGAGAAAGTCCAAGGCCCTTCCTAACATAATAGGTATTCTATATCTATCTTTCTTCAGGGAGCATACTATTTTAATTCTCAAATTGTCACCTAAAACTACACATTTATGGGATAGTTCGGTGTTCTGATATTCATGAACATTCAACAATGGTGACATCATGGTAAAGTATGCATTGCACAAGCATTGCTTGGACTGCTTTTGGACACTCATTTATGGGCAGCACCTATCAGTACTTTATTCCTTGTGCTTATTGAAGGTATCCATTTTGCAGTTATATCACACTTTAAAAACTATTCCCTAGATGAGGAATATTTGAATTAATTCCAGTTTTCTTTTTTAAACCATGATGAGTCATGTTCCCATGAATATTTATGTATGTATATAGTTTCATGTATTTATGTATACTTTTTACTTTTCTTAGGCAGATTATAAAGAGCAGATGTGGTGATTTGAATAAGAATGGCCTCCATAGGTTCATATATTTGGATGATTGGTCATTAGGGAGTAACACTGCTTGACAGGAATTAAAAGGTATGGCCTTGCTGGAATAGGTGTGCTTTGCTGGAGGAAGTGTATTACTGGCAATGGGGTTCAAATTTTCAAGCCAGGCCTAGTGTTCCTCTCTTTCTTCTGCTTGTAGACATAGATATAAGGCTTGCAGCTTCTCCATCTCCATGTTTTTCTATCTGCTACCATGCTTCCTGCCCTGATAATAATGGACTAAATGTCTGAATTGTTAATAGCCTCAACTGAATGTTTTCCTTTATAAATTTCTGTTGTCATGATGTCTCTGCATAGCAATAGAAACACTAAGACAGAAGTTGGTACCAGGAGTAGGGTATTGCTGTGATAGGACTGACCATACTTTTCTTTGGAGGAATATGAAACACTCTGGCATTTTGGACTGGAAAAGTAACTGGACACTTTAAGTGGGGCTTAATGGGTCATTTTACAGAAGCATAAAATAGTGGTGCTGAGGGTTATTTGAACTGTGGGAGAAGTGTCAGAAGCAAAGAATATTAGTATATGACCTAGAGACCATTGTGATATTTTGACAAAAATAAATGTGGCTTCTATCCAAAAAAAAAAAAAATCTGTCTGAGGCTAAATTGAAAAGATTAGGATTAATGACATTGGCAGAGAAGATTTCCGGTCATCCTAGTATTGACTCTGCCATGTGATTATTAGTGGTGATCTTTTATAATTGTCTCTGGGAGTTGCACATTATGCACTGTGGGAGCACACATGTGACTCAGTTTCCATCTGGAGTCATTTGTGACTTAAAGAAGTTATTTGAGTTCAAGCTTGACTGCTCTACTTTTTCCTATAATCTTGAGGGCTATGAGAGACTTCTGATTTAGCCGTGAGAAAAGAACACTCTATCTATTAGACAGTATGCTGCTGATGACAAACCACAGGAACATCAAGATAGAAAGTACAGCTGCTTCCAAGAAGCAAGCACATGTTGGAGAGGAGGCTGCTCACTCAAGGACAGGAATGGTCTTGTGGTTAAGTGCTGACTGTTTGTGCTGTGCGTTGTTCTGTTTTTGTATATAAGCAAGTTCTGAAATAAACTCTGAGTTGTTTGGCTTCTTCGGCATGACCAGATAAACCTCCCGATTCTATCCTGTCTTCTGTTTCTTCTGACTTTTCTTTGGCCTCAAGGATCCCTTATCCAGGAACCCTAGCTGACCTTGTAGGAGTGGGCTCCTACAATGCACCCTAATCCTGCTCATACCCCAGTCCTTCCATATCCATCTTTAACTCTGGTAGATTCTCTCTCAAAGAAAGGTAAAAATGAATTTAAAATAAGATAAAAATAAACAAAAATTTTAAAAAAGGAAAAGCCATTCGCTTCTCTGCCACTCCATCATCTCTGCAATCATTTTAGAGGCATTTGGAATGTCTGTGTATCATGCAGTATACCCTTTCGTCCAAACAGCACTGATTGCAAATGTTCCTTGTGTAATGGGTTGTTGATCAGGTTCAAGGCCTCTGGCTTTGGTACATCAACAAAAATGGACCCCTGTTGCCATTCCTTTCCAATATCCTGCTATTGCCTTGAGTCTTGGTCCCACAGGATCAACCTCCTGTTGGGTGTGCCTCCTCCAAGCCCTAGATATGTGCCTAGGTGGCAGCTGAGGTGGTCAGTTGGCCCTGTTGGGACCATTCCTCTCTGCTGAGCGGTACAGCCAGCTCTCCTAGGCACATAGTAAGGGTGGGTTGAGCTTTCCCAAGGGTTGCGGCCCAGCTCTCCAGTTAGTGCAAGGCCAGTTTTCCATGCTGGGGTCCAGACCCTGGGCCTCTGCATTGCCTTCAGTGGTAATAGGAGCCTTGGACAGCAGCGATGCAGACTTTGACTGTAGTGGCGTCATGGGCCCAGACATGGCCATTGGCAGCAGTTTGGGCCCAGGCAATACCAAGGCCACAAGTGGCAGCACAGGCCACCAAGGTTGACATGACCCCAACAGCGACATGTCCCTTAGATTCTAGCATGGCAACAGGTAGTGAACCAGAGGCTAGAAGTTCTTATGGCCTTTAGTGCAACATGGGCAATGGACAGCACCACAGAGACAGGTTGCAGTAGAACCACGGACCCACGACCCATTCATGGTATATTGGACCTGGATGTCTCTATGACTCCAGTTTGGAATAGTATTGCCCTGGCTGCAAGATGGTCCTCGTACAACAATAGGACCCCAGTGGTGGCTCAGATCTCGGGTATCTGCATGACCTTTGACAGTTTTAAGAGGTGTGAATATCAACACAGACCATGGCTACAGCATGGCCATGGATAGTGGTGACTTTTATTCAGATCAATAATGAATAGGAACAAGCTGAACAAGGAAAAGTTCAAAATGGACAGTCTGGGGAAGAAAGAAATACTAGGAAGTATAGTAGAGTTAAATCCCATGCTCAATGAGAAAAGTCTGACCCTAAATGGAATAAAGGGAGTGGTGACCTCAGGGAAAGACCCCGCCTAACTAAGTTTTCAACTTATGAGAAAGAATTAAAGAAAAACCAAGGAGAGCTGCTAACGTGGAGTGGAACCAACTCAAGAGAGAGAAGATGTTGTAGTCAACAAATCTGAAAGGAGTTGGAGATCCGAGAATGCTGTGGAATCAGTCATGGAAATGCGGAATTTGGAGTTTTCCCATGTGTCAAAGGCTGTGCCATGTTGGGATGCCAGATGTTGAGGATCAGCCACGACAAAAATACTTCTTAAAAGAATATGGGCATGGGAATTAAAGAAATATAGGTAAAGAATATAAAGATGCATAAAAATAATAAGGCAGAAAACATAGAACGTATCAGGGGAGTATCCTATTGATTACTGAAATCTTGAAATATGATCGCATTAATTTTTCCACAGCTTTTATACTCAACATAAACAGGGGAGAAGGTAACAAAAGACTTTATTAACATGATACAAAGGATAACTCACACAGTCAATCGCTTTATTACTCTGAGACATCAAATTATTAGCATTCTGCTCTCTAGGTAAGCAAAGGTGCTCTAGTTCACGGGTCCTGAAGACTGCCCTTTCCTAGGTGACCTCACAGTTACAAAAGAAGGAGCAAAAGTACATTTGCATATCCTGACACCCTCTGTCAGGATGGCTGGACTTATCTTAATTTCAAAAGAACCAAGCACTCCCCTCCTGAGCCTCCTGAGTTGGGTTGGGTAGCTAAGCTTGTCAATCTCCAAACTCGCTGACCTTCAGACAAGGTGAAAATGGGCCTGCATTTTTCAGCCTCCACAACTTTGCTGGTTTTATCTTAGTTTTAGGTTGAGCATTTCCTCACTATGTTCTCTTTCCTTCTCTTTTGGGATGGTCTTCTCTGTTTGTGCCATTGTTGGAAGTATACAATATGCTTCTTGATTTTGGTTTTACAGAAGATTATAATTAAATTCCCTGGAGTCTCAGAAGATACTTTGAGCTTTGGGTTTTTGAAAAGTGTTGGGACTGTGATAGACTCTGGGGACTTTTGAAATTGGAACAAAAGCATTTTTTTCATTGTGATATGGCTACGAGCCTACAGGGGTCAGAGAGTGGAATGTGGTGGTTTTATTAGGAATGCCTCACATAGGTTCATATATTTTTGATGCTTGCTCATTAGCGAGTATCACTACTTCACAGGGATTAAGAGGTGTGGCTTTGTTGGCGTATTTGTGTTACTGGGAGTGGGCTTTGGGATTCCCAATGCTCAAGTCAGGCCCAGTGTCTCTTTTCTTCCTGCTGTCTGTGAAATCAGATGTAGAAGTCTCAGTTCCTCTAGCACTATGTCTGTCTGTATGCCACCATGCTCCTTGCCATGCTCTTAATGGACTAAACCTCCAAACATATAAGCTAGCCTCAGTTTTGCTTTATAAGAGTTTCTGTGGTCATGATGGTTCTCTATAGCAAAAGAAAATTGACCAAGACAACAGACATGCTAGGTCATAGTGCATGTTTGTCCATAACGAGAGTGACCTTAATACAATTTCACTAACATTGCATGTTGTTCTGGTCTTTCAACATCTTGAAAACAACTTGTTTTAATTTTTAGATACAATTACCAAATTACACTTCATATTTAGTACTAATTTTGGGGTCAACTTTTTTCTCACAGTCTGTTGACCAACAGTCTTCACTGACAAAGGAACAGAAGCAGTGACAGAAAGCTTTGTATGAGGCCTGTGAGCAGGGCAGAGATAGTTTTCTGGAAGACATCTTCACTGAGTCAGCTCAAATTTATTCCACAATGAGGAGAGATATATAGGGTGGGGACAGTAGCTGGGGTAGCACCTAATTTGCATTTAACAGCACACTCCTATGATAAGGCTCCTAGTTCAAGTCTTAGCTGTCATATGTGGAAACATTGTTCTATTGTAATGTTCCTAGCACAATGGCTAATTATCATGTGGGTAGCAGAGGGAAAGCTTCTATGGGGAACTGCAGCAAAGGTCAGACTAGAGATAAGTCAGACATACAGGCATAGAGACAGTCTCCAAATAAGGTCAGGTAGAGTAAAGATACCTTCTGTGGGGATTGGGAGGAGTCCTCCACATTCCTGAGCACAGAGAGAGCTTCCAGGCCATGGTAGACTGCAACCACTGATCTTAGGGCCTTCCAATAATTAATTACCAAATTAGTTATCATATACCAGTGGTATCTCCATGTGGCTTTGATCTGTACTTTGCTATTTAATATTGATCATGTCTGTATATGCCCTATAGGCATCTTAGTAGTATATTGACACATAGTCCTTCATCAAATATCTGTTCAGATCATTTATCCCTCTTCGATTAGGTTATTTGCTTACTCCTGGCCCTGCCACCTCCTGGAGGAAAACCCATCCTCCAATTTTAGAGCCATTATTCCCTTGCATTTAAAACTTTGCTCAGCCATATCTTTCAAGATAAAATATTTTTTATGTTTTGCTTCCTTATAAGCTTTAGAAAAATGAATTCATGCTGCATGCACTCTTCACCATTAGAACCCCCAAATGTTTTTCTAAATTTAATTTGGCAAAATCAATTGCTTTCCAAAGAAGAACCAATTATTTTCTTTAAGTGAAAGCTAACTTCAAGAAATAAGAAGAATGATGAGATACAAAGCTGCTGGTTCTTTGAAGGTCATAAGAGTGACAGAAAGATGTACCTGATATTTGTTAACATTGACTGCTGAATTAATCTGGCAGTAGAATACAGAGACATGTGCATCTACGTAGTCCTACTTTTACAGGATTTTGGTTTTTTTTTTTTTCAGTATATGAGATGAATTTCTGTGTTTTTTTATGTATTTTACTTTGAATCTGTTAATTATGTCTCTTATTCATCTCAGTGATTTTAAAATGCTGTTTCCTACCCAACAAAATTTTGAGAACTGATCGTCTGGAATTGAGATTAAGATTAGACTGAGAAGCCTCAGATTAAGGCCTGAGGACTCTCTTGAGGATGTGTTAATGAGTTTGAGCAAAGGAAACTGGGGATATTTATTTTGATTCTTAGCTTTATGGGTAGAGATGTTGTAATTGAACTTGAAAATATACTCTTTGAACCCTTACTCTGACTTTTTGATGGACAAAGAACAAATCACCTTATTTTTAAATTTTCTGAGTGGGATTAAGGATTCATTTATTACAACATAACATAAAATATCTCTAATTCACTCAATAACTTGTATTATATAAAGAAACTTACCAAACTATCAAGTCACTCTTTGATGGCATCTAAATATATGAAAAACTAAATGGTTTGTTTAGGCATCCGAGATGAGATATAAGACTTCTTAGGTGGAAAAAGAATGAACAGGCCTGAGAGGAGGAGTTGATTTGGTCAGAAGTGACCCTGGTAAGAGACAGAAGAGTCCTTCCAAGAGATCAGATAAGGAAAGCTTCCATATCCTTGGGCAGGAAAGGTCCAAGTGACTAGTTGTGCATGAGAAAAAGTTCACCCAATAGGAGAGAAATCATGCCTAGTACTGGGAACTTATCCAAATTCCTGGAGATAATGAGGTCATAGATCTTAGGTCTTCTACTACTGCTTTACTAAACAAGCATAATTGTGAAATGCATTCTGAATATCTGTCTTTATAACTACAGATAAATATAGCTACCAATTCTCCTCAAAGGAATGTCTCTTTGTAACAAATGAAGAAAACTATAACTGATCAAAATATAGAGAACAACCAGTTGTGGAGTTCCCAGTCTCATTGGAAAAACATCACAGAAGATTGGCCAGAATGAATGAAAGGTCCCGAGGTCCAGGATATCTGCTGTGAGGTCTTTTCTCCTATAACTGAGAATGAAGCTTCATTCAAAATACCTAAACACGTGGTTTTTAAGCAAGACTCAAATGGGTAAAACACCAGTAGACATGATAACACGGAAGGGAGAAATATAACAGGGATCCACACCTAGACAAAGGAAAATGGACAGTTAATGACTCCCATAGATAAAGCGCCTAATTGGTTATCCAAAACCAAGTCTTCAGTCCTGAAATCATTACATTCAAGAAACACTAAAGAGACTAAGCAGGTTGAATTTATAAATTTATGCATCTACATACATATAGGCCAAGAGTTTGAGGGGAAGTAAAGCAGAGCAGGTTTGGAGGGGGAAGCAGAAGTGAGTGTGGGGATTGATGTAATTATGTCTTAATTTTGAAAAAAAAAAAGAAAGTCCAGGAAGATGAGTTGGAAGATAACCTATCTCAGCGCTCAAATTTGATCACCATAAAAGCCTTATTTAGCACTGTGGATGCCATTGAAAATAATCAGTTTGCCATGAGATGGTATATACCATGAAATAGTTAGTGTATGTAGAAGGAAACTTGAAAAGGAAAATGTTCTCCTCCCTCTATGTCTAGAGAATAAAAATGGGGTGGGTAATCAGTGAATGAAACTATAAAATAAGAGTTGAGAATCTACTGACTTGTGTCCTGCTTGCTTGATCAGGTTCCATGGGTTTGTGTGAACTAACATAGGCAGGTTTGTCTCTTTTTGTGCTTAATGTAACTTAACTCATGCGGAACACACTTATGGCCTTAGTGACCCCTGGATTTGGCATAAGGTTTAAACCTCCAGGCAGGGAGACATTCTCAGAATCAAGATTTCTACAACATCTTACTGTCTTAGATGGCTTAGCCTACATCAGATACCATCAAGGAGACAGGAAAAGGAAATAATTTCACTGTTCTGTTGATATTTCTTTCAGCTGTTTAGAAATTTATAGATGTAATTACTATAGACAAGATTAAGGCAAAAGAGTGTACCAATCAGATACTTTGGTTGTAGTGAAGTTTAAAGTCACTCAAATTCACAAGGGAGTAAAAAATGTATTGATTTTTAAAAATTATATAATTAACTTTCCCAAGTATATTGATGTAGGATAAAATTAATACTTGCATATTAAATAATAATGAAACTACTATACTTAAATTCTTTGGGAGCTTACTACTTTAGCTATATATGTACTTTCATTTATGTATAGGACTCTTGTAGGTCATAGCTCATAAGATTCTACCACCTCTAGGAATCAGTTCATTTCTTTTATTCGGATGTAGGAAAATAACACAAAGTGATAAAACTAGCATTTGAACTTGAGTCTCTTCTTATTATTGCCTTTTCTTTTTAATTATGTGTAGAGTGTGTATGTGTGGAGGGGTTGTGTGCACAGAGGTCATAGATATCAGATCCCTGGAGCTGGAGTAACAGGCATGTTGAGGTGCATGACACAGAATTCAGGTTGTTTTCACGAGCAGGACATAGTCTCTTTACTGCTCAGCTACCTCTCCGACCCTTAAGTCTGTTTTTCTGATGGCCTATCTGCTGTTTTCATCCCTTCTCGTCATTCTGTGTAGCCTTTAGCAGTCTTTTCTAATATATACAAAGCAGTGGGTAGACTGTAGCAGTTAACTGAGCTGGTACCACATGTGCCCATCTCGGTTCTAAAGATGAGAATTTTGTGGGATGTTTCTGGAGGTGAGGGCCACTGGGAAGGAGAGAATCTCAAGCTTAGGTCAGGACGTCTCTGTGGAAAAGCAAAGATCCAAGACTTATTTCCTATGTCTAAGGAGTCATGGCATAGTCTTGAGAGGACAGCTGCAGCCTGAGCTGAGTGAGCACTATCGCAGTGACCTAGTGAGCATCCCAGCCTAGCAGGCAGAAGACTGAGTAGAGGCAAGCTGGCTTCTGGGTTTCCCCAAAGTGTCCTGGGGGTAGGCCACCTGGAGCTCTGCAGCAGAAGGCAACTGTCACTCAGACTTCCTATTTCAGGATAGTTCAGGCTGATGCATTTCTAGGGCCCATAATAGAGCAGTTCCTTCTGTTGTGCAAAGAAAATCTTTCCCAAATTACAGAGAGGTGGAAAACAATTAGTGAGCCATTAGCTCCCAGAGAGGACCTTGGGAGAAGTGTCCTGAGATTTTTCCTTCCCCCAGGACACGGAAACAAGGGTCTATTTTCCTTTCCTTGTTTTGGTTATCTCTTCAGAAAATCTGTTAGAACTCAATGTGAACATTTAATTGAGGTTTTGGTTGTCTAAGTATCTTCCAAGAGACAAAAAAAAAAAAAATGTCCAAAGAAAGAAAACTAAAACAAATTTTTAAGTAGATACATATAAAGTAAGTTTGTGCATATTAATACAGTATGTGTTATGTTTCCATATATTGATGTTTCACATTAACTTATGCATGTCCATCATTTCTAAAATTATGTCTCTATACTGAAAGCTTTCAAATTCTTTTCATCTGAAATGTTCAGAACAGTTTTTTTTTTTTTTTTTTTTTTTTTTTCTATGAGCACTGGAGGAGCAATGCTGGATTAGAGCTCCTGTTTCTACTTAGCGACAACATATTGCTTGTTCACCCATAACCAACACTTCTGGGCTGGAGAGATGGCTCGGGATTTGTTCCTGCAGAGGACCTAGATTTGAAAGTCAGCATCCACATGGGAGATCTCAACTGTTAGAGACTAAGAGAGCTCCAACTCCCCAAATTCCAAAAGGCAGTTCAATGAGTGCAAGCTGAACTATGGAGGATTTCTTTCTGGTGATCAGATAAAAGCCAGCATTCCTCGGAAACCTGTAGACTAGTTTCCCTCTACCAAAAGATGTCATTTCCCTTACCTTCTGGCAAGAGGGACATATGGATGCCTGTAGTATCTATCTGCATATCAAAGCACATGTTGGGCGCTGCTGGTGTGGACGCGGACTTCGCTGGGACAGCCCCTCCCGCTGCTCGGTGGCGGCACCTGCCCAGCCGCCCCTCCGCTCGCAGCCCGCCCCGCCACTCCGGACCCGGTTTTCAGAGCCTCTTCATCCCAGTTCCGGGCGAGCCGCGTTGGGTTTATGTCTTTATTTGACGAAAACGAGCTGTTGCGCAGCCATTGGTACCTGTATTGGGGAAACGTAGCATACAAGCAAGAAGCTTACAGCCTCAGCGGCGAAAATTTTTTCATGTCAGAGACCGAGAACTCTTGCAGTCGTTTATGTCATCCCTTCTTCTCCAGACAGAAGATACCAAAAGTTGCAATCAAAGATCTGTTCATCTTATTGATAAAGTCACTAATAAGCCAAAATGTCTGTCAACGTCAACTGCAGCGTGTCAGACCAGTTCTATCTCTACAAGATGCCCCGTCTGATTGCCAAGGTTGAGGGCAAAGGAAATGGAATCCAGACAGTTATAGTCAACATGGTTGACGTTGCAAAGGCGCTTAATCGGCCTCCAACGTAACCCACCAAATATTTTGGTTGTGAGTTGGGAGCACAGACCCAGTTTGATGTTAAGAATGACTGCTACATTGTCAATGGATCTCATGAGGCGAATAAACTGCAAGACCTGTTGGATGGATTCATTAAAAAATTTGTTCTTTGTCCTGAGTGTGAGAATCCTGAAACAGATTTGCATGTCAATCCAAAGAAGCAAACAATAGGTAATTCTTGTAAAGCCTGTGGGTACCGAGGCATGCTTGACACACATCATAAACTCTGTACGTTCATTCTCAAAAACCCACCTGAGAATAGTGACAGTGGTACAGGAAAGAAAGAAAAGGAAAAGAAAAATAGAAAGGGCAAGGACAAGGAAAATGGCTCCGTATCCAGCAGTGAGACACCAGCACCTCCACCACCAAATGAAATTAGTCCTCCTCCACACGCCGAGGAAGAGGAGAAGGATGATGATTGGGGGGAGGATACAACTGAGGAGGCTCAGAGGCGCAGAATGGATGAAATCAGTGATCATGCAAAAGTCTGACACTCTGTGATGATTTGGAAAGAACTGTAGAAGATCGTGTTAATATCCTGTTTGATTTTGTTAAGAAAAAGAAAGAAGAGGGCATTATTGATTCATCTGATAAAGAAATTGTTGCTGAGGCAGAAAGACTGGATGTAAAAGCCAAGGGTCCTCTCGTTTTGACTGAAGTTCTCTTTAATGAGAAGATAAGAGAGCAGATCAAGAAATACAGGCGCCATTTCTTAAGATTTTGTCATAACAACAAAAAGGCTCAGCGGTACCTTCCTCATGGTTTGGAATGTGTGGTAGCCATGCATCAAGCTCAGCTGATCTCCAAGATTCCACATATCTTGAAGGAGATGTATGATGCAGACCTTTTAGAAGAAGAGGTTATCATCAGCTGGTCGGAAAAGGCCTCTAAGAAATATGTCTCAAAAGAACTTGCCAAAGAGATTCGTGTCAAAACAGAACCATTTATTAAATGGTTGAAGGAAGCAGAGAAAGAATCTTCTGGTGAGGAAGAAGATGAAGATGAAAATATTGAGGTGGTATATTTGAAGACTGCCAGTGTACCAAAAGTTGAAACTGTGAAGTCTGACAAGAAGGATGATGACATTGATATTGATGCCATTTAAAAGGATGGATACAACTTAGCTTAACAGTGTAATGCTGCAAATTTTTCTCCATTATCAGCCAGAAGTGCAACATGTATGTGCAAAAGCTAAAATGGCTTAACATCATGCTACACTTGATACTAAAAAGCTATTACTGTGAGTGGTCTATAATTAAGCCCAATGAGACATCTAGGGAGTCCATACATAACAGTGAACAGTTGTAGCTTGCTTATTTATAGCATGTTTCTTTTGGAAAAACTAGTGGTGGACACATTTGGATCACATTTATACAGTTATAAAAAATAAAGATTTGATTTTGGTCATTCTTCAGACTTTGGGCTCTGAGTGGCTTATACTGAAGTGATTGGCTACTTTTAGGATGTTACACCGTTTATTAAGGTCCTTGAGCCTGGTAGATTGTAGGTGCTGAAACTTGCAGAATGTAAACAATTGTAATGATCTTACTCAGCCATTAAGAAATGGAGTGTTTTAAAAGTTGTGTCTCCAGTCCCCATCTGTTAAGATTGGAAACTGACAATTTTTGTCATCCTAAGGGAGGCTGATGAATAAATGACAGTATGACATCTTCATGAGCTGTAAAGACCTGTGTGTCCTACGGTTTTAAGAGCAAGTTTTGAAATTTGGAGTTGTGGCTTTTCAGTTTGTGTACACTCACCCCAAATTGTAATCTTTGGAGTCATGTGCATTGCACGTTGGATGAGCCAGGGAAATAATTGACAAGTATTTTGTGTGTTATTTAGTGGTTGCTTTGTACTGAAAGAAAAGCTTTGAGGTGTGATTAAATCATAAACTCTGATTCTATTTGGGAGAAACAGGAAAAGGTGCACTTAATATCTAGCTAACACAGCATAATTTTTCAGCTTTTACCCTTAAATTATAATTTCAGAATGTTTTGACATACTCTATCTTGTTTTTGATGTGTTCTCCTCTTGCCCCCAATATTATGGCTTATTCTTCAATGCCTTTTAATTTGTATGTAATAGCTTGTACTTTAGATTTTGGTTGCTGTCTTGCCAAAATAAGTGTTATTTTGTTTCAAGCTTGATCCCCCTCCCCCTAACTGTCTTATTTAAAGAGAAAGTTAAAATCATACTTCTGAGTCAGAGCCTGTATTTTGGTGTAAGACTTGGGATATTTTTTACTTCATGTTGATATAGCTGGGCACCTGAGAGTGGGTACAGTTGCTAGGGCCTGACCAGCCCGTTCAGAGCCTTGAACTACACACAAGTGAATTTCTTACCTGCTATCTGGTGTAAATTCCATCTGGGTTCCTGATTGTGTTTGCATACTTGTCTTCAACATTAAAAACTAGTTAGCGTATACTTCCACAAGTGCATTCTAGGAGCTAACCCATGTGGTTAATTTGTCTGGCAAATTACATTGTTTAGCTTATAACATTGTTTAGATTTTACCTTGTGTCATCCATCTCACAGATTATAAAACTTTAATAAATGTATGTAAAATTTTTGCATTGAAGTAATACAAATAATTTGGTAAAATTAAAACCTTGAGTCTGCTGAGCGTGGAATGGGAGCCATATACCTGGAATGGATACTAACAAGGAAATGTGCAGTGTCACACCAAAGAAGAAGCATTTGCAAACTCACTCCTAGGTTTCAGATTCTTTGTTGCATGGCCTCCCATCCATTTGTTACCATTTTCTGAGACTGTCAAGTAGATCAGCACATTGAGCCTCAGGCTGTTACAGTCAGGTCTTCAATACTTGGAAGGATCTTGGGCTTCAGCCACTGTTCCGTCAGGTGCCAAGCCAGTGGGATTCAAATTCACACAATCTGGGTTCATTGCTCTATTGAGGTGTCCTAAAAAGTTTCCTGTTTCAAACAGCTACATTACTTGATTAAAACAATGTTAAAATTAAAAACAAAAAACAAAAAACAAAGCACATGTTGTCCTCCAAGATCCCTCAGCATCAGAAGTACCTGTTACACATTTCAATAGTCCTCCCTAGCATGCTAGCCCTTCTCACCTTGCACCTACCCTATACTCCCTCCAGCTCAGAGGCTTCTCTCCCCACGCCTACTCATTCTCCTTATATCCCTGCTATTCTTTCTCGGTTCTCCCTGCCTCCCTCTCTGACTTCCTCCTGCTTCCCTCACTATGATTTCTCTATCCCCTGCTATCTTCCACTCTCTCACAGATAGCGCTGGCCATGTCCAGGCAACTGCCCATGTCCAGTCTACTTTCTCTCTCTGTTCTGGACTCTTCTGCATGCCTCTAGCTGTTTTATCTCTCATTTCTACAATAAAAACATTTTCCTAATCATAATATTGATCAGTCATGACATCAATTTACACAGTGCCCATCTGTAACTCCATTTACAGGGGATCTGATACCATCGTTTGGCCTCCTCCAGAACTGCATGCATGTAGTACACTGACATACATGCAGGCAAAATACTCATACACACAGAGAGAAACATCTTTTAAAAAATTAGCATTTCCCTACCCTGGTTACTCAGCCTCTGGTAACCACAACTGTCCACTTGATATCTTCTTCTTCTTCCTCTTCCTCCACCTTCTTTTTCTTCTGATATTTTAAGACAGGGTTTCTCTGTGTAGTCCAGGCTGTCCTGAAACTTCCTTTGTAGACCAGGCTGGCCTTGAATTCATAGATCTGCTTGCCTCTGCCTCCCAAGTTCTGGGATTAAAGGCATTTAACACCACTCCTGGCTCCTCTTCTATGAATTCAACTTTCTTAAAAAAAAAAAAGACTTAAATGCATTTTTAAAAGCTGATGTTGCCATATTGTTGTATTTTTTTTCAGAAAAAATTGAATCTGAAGTAATGGGAACAAATCAAACACGGCATGCCAATAAAAAACACACACTATAGCTATCTGGATGAGTATAGCTAAGGGTTACTTTTTCTTTGAATAATCTTTTTTGGGCATTCTTAAGTCTTTGTTGAGCACTATACCAAATATTTGCTGTTTTAACCTTGTACTAAAGTTTCTGCCAGCTTTTTTTACTCCATTTTCTTCCCCAATTGGATATTGCTAAATGGGTTATGTTTCTGTTGATTTACTCTTTTTTTTTCTTGTTGACCTATTCTGTGATGTGTACCTTCTAAGATCCTTTTAATTTCTCTGAGTGCATTTTAATTTCAAGGATTTCTGTTATAATTTTAGATTGCTTTCATGTCTATTAGAATTCTCTCAGAAAGAGCTGATACTTCTCTGTTTTTTTTTTTTTTTTTTTTTTACAAATTCATTTAGTTTCTCCTAAAGAGCTCTTTCTATTGTTTTTTAACTTAATTTTTTTCATATAGTGAACTTTGGTAATATTTTTTCTCCCACCAAATCCTCCCAGACACCGTCCAATCAAATTAATGTTTTTTGTCTTTCTTCAAAGCACAAAAGCAAAAATCCAAAACAAGCCAAAGAAAACAAACAAATTACACAAAACAAATAAAAAAGGACAAAAATCTAGTCTGTTTTGTGTTAGTTACTTCCAAACATCAGGCTCTCCCTGGAGCATGGTTTGTATCCCACACAGACCCTCCCTCCGTTGAAGAAAGCTGATTTTCTCCCCCCCCCCCCCTTTGTTACCAGTCACAAAAGCCTTTTTGGTTAGGGGTGGGACTTTGTGTGTATTCCCCTTTTCCAAGCTGGGATTTTGTATGGTTTGAACTAGTGCATGTCATTCATGTGCCATTATAGTCTCTGAGTTCATATGTTTATCAGTTGTGTTTTGTTTGGAAAGCTGTTTCTTTGGAGTTGCCCATTACCTCTGGCTCATACAATCATTTTGCCCTTTTACATAGAACCTTGAGCCTTGAGAGAAGGAGTATGACAAAGAAATCCTATTCAGAACTGAGAGCTTCTAAGTCAATTGTTCTTAGCACAATTGTCCAGTTGTAAATCTCTGTTAGTTACCATGTATTAGAATCACACTCTAGTTTGTGGGTCTAGCATATGTCATTAAAAGTAATTTTATTACTGTGTTCATATAGTAGAATAACAGTAGTAGGTTTTCCCCTAGTCTAGTCTCAGGTTCTTGGCCTCATTAACAGTTGATAGTATGGATTCCAGGTCTTAAATCCAATTAAAAAAAAAAAAACAGGCCGGGCGGTGGTGGCGCACGCCTTTAATCCCAGCACTCGGGAGGCAGAGGCAGGCGGATCTCTGTGAGTTCGAGACCAGCCTGGTCTACAGAGCTAGTTCCAGGACAGGCTCCAAAGCCACAGAGAAACCCTGTCTCGAAAAACCAAAAAAAAAAAAAAAAAAAAAAAAAAAAAAAAAAAAAAAAACAGTTGGTTACTCCTGTATATTTGTGCCTTCTCAAAATCCCAGAAGACTATAGGTTTAGGAAAAGACTGAATACTTTTAAGCACTGTTTCAGGAATATAAAACTTCTACTTTGTGAAAACATATCTCCTTTGAAAGCAAGTGCACATATTTTTGAAAATACAAGGATTCCATCATTCATAAATTCCTAATTGGTTTTATATCCTGATCATGCATTTGTCTCTGGTGTTACTAGGATCAGTTTTTGCTGACAAGAATTTTATCTTAAAGGGAAAAATAAGTCAGAATAGACTTCTCTTCTTCTATTGAAAAGACTGGTGATCCGATTAAAAATGTATACCTTCCAATCATTTTACTAATTGCTTTAAAATATTCTCAAGGCTTATTCATACATTTTATGAGTTGTAAAGCTCATAAAAATTTAATTTAATAATTAATTATTAAGATAGCAGTGAATGTAGAAAGAAATCTCATTTGCTATATTATCATTTACAAAAATAGCAAAAAAAACCCTCCTAATTTGTGCAATTGTATTTCAACTGACACATATATAAATCTTATACTCATCTTGACAAGAATTAATTCCAGAACTGCAAAAATAAAAAAAAATATTTACTGAAACTAAAGTTACTTTGTCCTTTTCTTGATAAAGGAAAAAAAATTGGGTTTTTGGAGGTTTTGTATGCAAACAAAAGATTCTTATCTATGCTTGCTTGCTTTCTGCCCTTATAGGTAGTAATTAGTGGAAATGAGCTTCATTTTAACTAGAAATATTTCTCTTGACTTTATTAAAGACAACAAGCAATTCTCTGGCAGCCCGAGTTAGTAGAACTTTATAATGCCTACTAGGAGAAAACATTAGGTTGTAAAAAGATAACCGCTATTCAAATAGCATCTGGCTTTCTGATTACCAGTGATTTTGGTTGGGTCTCAGCATTTCAGTGTGCAGAAAGGTGGGCACACTGGACTAGTTGAGTAGATAACAAAGACATCAGGGAAGTCTAGGTGCCATCACTAACTCCCCATGGTTCTTAATTCATCTGTGTTTTGACCGTTTCATCTATTAAATAAGCATGATAATAATCATAATGATAAAGTCACAGGGCTCTTACAGTGAGCAGTAGGATAAGAAACTTGAAATAATGACTAACATAGATTAAACAGTCACTTCTCATTGCTAATTTAATTTAGCAGCCTAGAAAAAAGCCAAAGTATACCCATTTATGTATAAGTTTCCTATAAGCGAAAAATAAATACAACAAATTATGCCATTTGGTAAATAAGAACTATAAGGCATATATTTTCATTAGCTATGCAGTATGAAGTATATATGTCTATACATTATAGCAACTTAGTTTTTGTTCTGCACCAGTATTCTTCTCCTTTATTGAAAGTCACTATCATATAATAAATACTATTAAATATTTCATTAATATTGATGCTTCAGAATGGGAGGGTCTGTGTTTCTTGATGTGGGTAGCATGGAGATAAATAGACCCTTGAATACAAAATTGAATTTTAGCTATTCTGAATCTCCACTTGAATAAAATGGTATTATATTAATTTTCAATTCCCACATAATGAATGACCACAAACTGAGCAACTTAATCTAACTCAAGATAAGTTTTTTAATTCATTTCCATTGCTGAGGTAAAAAAAAATGTTTTGAAGAAAAACAACTTAGTAGAGCATGAGAATCTTAATCTCAGGGTCATGGGTTTGAGCCGCAGGTTGGGGGCCATCTGTCATTACTCAATACTGAGACAACATCTGTCAGTGTCTAACCTTGACAGGTTCATACGTTTCAGGGTAGAGGTGTGAGTTAGAAATGTTAGGAAAAAATGTTAGGAAAATAAAACAGAGATATAAAAGAAATAAACAGAGACACAAGATAGAATTGGGAGGGCAACCCAGTGACTATTGAATCCACCTGTGTTTATTTCTTGTGATTTTTAAATATCCTGATCCAAAAGGGAGAGGGAAGGCAAAAGACTTCTTTACCTTGATACAAGACACAATCAAAGTAATTACTATCTTAATACCCCAAACACCAATTAACCACACCCTAGATCAAGATATTCTGGTAGTTGCTACAATTTAAGTCAAAACTCCTGTCAGTAACCTTAAAGGAGCAAGAATAGGCCTGATTTCTCTGACCTTTAGTCAAGGTGGAATGAATCCACTTCTGTGGGCTCTGGCACTTAGGCAAAACAGGCACTTAGGCAAAACACTTAGGCTCTGGCACTTAGGCAAAACAGCTTATGGTCCACCATTGTGTGGAAGTCAAGGCAGCGACTTTAAACAGCTAGACATATCACATCCACAGTCACATACACTCACCTTTCTGCTTGTGCTTGGTTTGACTTCTTCACTATTATACAGTTCACGACTCTTTACTAGGGAATGGTGCCACCTACATTGGTCTGGGTTATCCCACATCAATTAGCTCACAAAAATCACTCCCCAAGTCATATCTATGGGCCAACTCAGTGTAGACAGTCCCATATTGAGACTCTCTTCCCAGGTACATTGTGACAATTAAAGCTGACCATCATAATTACAGGCTCACAATCGCTGTAGGTCAGTGTGGCTCACTTCTTTGCTCAGGTTTTGCTTGGCAAACATCCAGAGTGGTGATGATGAAGAAAGCATCTCTTCCCTAAATGCATGTGTTCTCCCTTAAGCTGACTGGTTGTTGGCAGGATTGATTTCTGTACAACTCTGGGAAGGATTGGGTGCTTTTTTATTTCCTTGCTTACCAGTTAGGGTCTGATTTCAGCACTAGAGTCAGGTGGCACTTCTGTAGATGTGGGCTCTGGGGTATGTGGCTTTCCTAGAGGACAGTTAACTGGAAACTGTTTCTCTGACATTTCCTTTGAGAATCAATTGGATGAAACTTTTTAACAGTTCATGATGATTGTGTCAGTCTTAGATAACTGTATTTTAAGGCCAATTGACTTTGGACTCAAATTACATGCAACAGTGATTCAATAACTAGGAGAAGGCACACAAAGTGGGGAGAAGAAATCTTAGGAGCTATCTTGAGATTTTGCAAAACACAGTGACCAGAAATAAAGCAGGGGTTTTTATTTCCTGCTTCCATTACCTGTACAGGATCTGATGTTATTGATCTCTAAAATATGTAATAACTCAGGGACCTCTAGATGTTCAAGAAATACAAATTCCTTTGGGGCTGACAATTCACATGACTCAAATACAGCAAGTACATACTTAGTGATGGTATCTACCTAATTTTGGGGGGATTTGTTACTTGATTCAATCGTCATATCATTAAACATTACAAATGCAGTCTCATTTCCAAGATAAACTATTCAGTGCCATGTGACAATCATGTGAATAAAAATGGAATGTGTAACTGCCAGATGAAATGACTGTCTAATTTATTCTAGTACAATAAAAACTCAGGGGTCAGAAACTGAACTAAAAACCTGACGAATCCAAGGAAAGTGGAACGACTGGAATATGCATGCTAGAACCCCCACTCCCCTGCCCCTGCTCCCACCCTGAACTCCTCCCAGGTTCCTCTGTTCCCTCTCTAACCTCCCTGTAAAGTTCTCCATGAACTTTATGGGTAATCTCTGTCAGCCAATTGTGATTCCATCCTAGATTCAAGGTTGCTTTGTTGGCACACTGGAATGTCTGTATGGACAATTCCTCCACAACAGTCATGCTTTTTTATGATCTGAAGGCTTTTCTGTTGCCTGATATTGTGCTCTTAATATAACTTATATCCCCAAAGGGCCCACTGTGAAAGAAAACTTTATGTCCAGGGTGAAACCTTTGGGAAGTAGAATCTATTTTTAGACCTTTATGTCAATGAGTGTGAGGTAGCTGTTACATGTCTTCTTTGGTAGTTCACATGACAGGGTTGATATAAAGGATGAAAGCCTCACTCACCCATTCTCTATCCCTGTCTTCCTATTTCAACACATAATCACATGCTTGCTTTACACACATGCTCATTATGCTATTGACCACAATGTGGTGCAGCTGAGACTGGAGTTCAAACCAGTGCTGTGCCCTTGAGTCTCCAGACAAGTGGGCTAGATAAATCTCTTCATAAGTAGCCAGGGTTGTATTTGAATAGAACAATGTAGAGATGATGAATGCGTAGGTCAAGTGATTTTGAATCTTTTCTCCTACTCTCAAAAGTTTTATTTCTGACAGTCTGGGTAAAGATAAAGGAGTGAGGAGAAGAGAGGATATGAAAGGTTCGTTCTCCTTTGGGTGCTGAAGTCTCAGAAGTGGCAAGTGCTCCCATCTATCTGACCATGGCTTCTGTAGATTCTTTGCAGAATGTTTCCTCTTCAGCATCATGCAGAGATTCAAATACCACCAGGCAGCTTCAGTTTGATGTTTTTTTGTTTATTTTATTTTTTTAGTTGCAAAAAAAAAAAATTCCGCCTCCTCCCCGTTTTTCATTTCCCTCCCCCACCTCACACATCGCCCCCTTCCCCTACTCCCACATCCTCTCCCCCTCCCCCCCACTCCACTCCCCCTCCCTCTCGAGAATGAAGAGCAGTCCAGATTCCCTGCCCTGCGGGAAGTCCAAGGTCCTCCCACTTCTATCCAGGACCAGGAAGGTGAGCATCCAAACAGGCTAGGCTCCCACAGAGCCAGTTCATGTATTAGGATCAAAACCTAGTGCCATTGTCCTTGGCTTCTCATCAGCCTTCATTGTCCGCCATGTTCAGAAAGTCCGGTTTCATCCCATGCTTATTCAGTCCCAGTCCCTCTGGCCTTGGTGAGCTCCCAATAGATCAGTTCCACTGTCACAGTGGGTGGGTGCACCCCTCGTGGTCCTGACTTCCTTGCTCATGTTCTCCCTCCTTCTGCTCCTCATTTGGATCTTAAGAGCTCAGTCCGGTACTCCAATTTGGGTCTCTGTCTCTGTCTCGATCCATCACCGGATGAAGGTTCTAAGGTGATATGCAAGATATTCATCAGTATGGCTATAGGATAGGGTCATTTCAGGTTCCCTCTCCTCAGTTGCTCAGTTTGATATTTCTTGATAAGGTGAAGTACTTTCTTTTGACCCTATGTTGTAGACTCCTAGGTTAACCTCTAGCAACATGGAGGTTCTCATCTGTCAGGATAAAACTTTGTGGACTCAAGATTTTCTGTTCAGTTGGTCTTCCTTCAAAGTGACCTGTAGGTGTTCTTCCTATGTTTTAAAAAATCATGTCAATCATGTCACTTTTCTAGCAATTTGTATGTAGAATGTTTTTTTTTTTTTAAATCACATTTAAGGCTTAGGTTCTCACATTGCTAAAGTTTCCAAGTTTGTTTCCACTTTCTCTCCTTTTTTGAACTGGCAACATTTTATATTAATATTTCACTTTAATCTTATAAATCATACATGATGTGACAAAATTAATCAAAATCTTTTCCTATTTTTCAAAGATCTGACAACTGTAAGTGGTTGAAGTATTGCCTGTCCTCATGCTTCAAACAACAAAAGGAAATAATTTAAAAGTCAATTTGATGTCTTATAGTCATGTTTAAAACTATTCTGAGCAGTTATCTAGGTTTACAGAAAGTGAAGTATGGAGAAGAAAATGGCAAAACTCTAGGCTTTTAGCAATAAAATGATAAAGCTTAGGGTAGTTGGGAATGGAATTGTTTTGTCTATCCAACTAAATTCCTACAGTTTTTGAGATTATTATTACTCTCAATTTATATATGAATGCTTCAATATTCAGAAAATTAAATTACTCAGTCAAGAATCCAGTTCATAAATTTGAAGCTCAGATTTGAACCAAGGATCTGTTGACATCAAGAGTATCTATCCTGCATCCCTTTGATCATCTAAATAGTTTGAAGAATCTGCCAAAGGAAAAAGGACATGTTACTGAGACCTGGTGTCCATTTTTACACAGCATCATCCGAAGTTCAGGTATATATGGAAATGCTCAGATGAATGCTTGGTATGTATTTATTATCTTAGTTTTCATCATAGGCTAAAGAATATAGATATCAAGTAAATCCTTTCCAGCCCTTCATGAAATCTAACTCCCTTGTAAACACAATTTAACTGAGGCATGGAAAGTGGGGACAAACCAGGTTTAGAGATTCCAGAGATGCCAATCTTCCTCCCAGAGAAGCACTTCAAGCATGTTTAGTATTCATCCAGATAATACGAATTTAATCATGTTAGTTCTCTACGTTTTATTCAGAAAAGCTAGCTGCAGAACATCGTTAGTGTAGTTACTACACCTACAAATTTTGAAACTCTAAAAATTAGCTCACTAATACTTTATAATGGTGTGGGTGAAATTGAACTAATGTTGGCGTTTACAACATTAGTTATAGATTAGTAAATTGACAAGTTCATTAAAAATGTATCAGTGGTGCTGAAGAGATGGCTCAGTAGTTAAGAGTACTTGGTGCTCTTCTAGAAGATCTGTATTTAATTCCCAGAATCTGCACGCCACAGGGCAGTTCACAACCGCCTGTAACTCCAGTTCTAGTCAATCTACTGACCTCTTCTGGCCTTTGTGGTCACTGTAGACATGGCACAAACATATAGGCAAAACACTCTTATATAGAAAATGAAAAAAAAAACAAAAATAAATGTCTGCTCTGGTCCAAATGTATTTATTCACCAAAAATTTGCATGTAAATCATAACTCCTGATGTGGTGGTAGGAGGTGCCATCTTTGGCAGGTGATTAGGGCATGAGAACAGATGGGACTATTGTCTCATTTATAAAAGAAGCCTGACACTCCTTGCTACGTCTATTATGTGAGGATACAGTGAAGTGACATTATCTTTAAGCTAAAGAAGCCACCCACTAGCCGGGTGTTGGTGGCGCATGCCTTTAATCCCAGCACTCAGGAGGCAGAGGCAGGCGGATCTCTGTGAGTTTGAGGCCAGCCTGGTCTACAAGAGCTAGTTCCAGGGCAGGAACCAAAAGCTACGGAGAAACCCTGTCTCGAAAAATCCCCCCCCCCAAAAAAAGAAGCCACCCACTAGACAGCAAACCAACTTTTTCTGATGGGCTTTTCAGCCCCTGGAGCTGTGAATAATATATTGATGGACCACCAAGTTGATGATGTGTATTATGTAGCTACAATAGACCCAGATGGCCTGGTACTCAGAAAGTCATCCTGCAAGGCTTGGAAAGGGATGGTCTTTCTTCACAAACAATAGTTGTTTTCAATTTTAGCTTTTTGTTGATTTTTGGTGAATTTCACAAAGAAATCATGTACCCCAAACTCATCTTCTCGTCCCACCACCTCCACCCCCTGAAAATAAAAATTAAAGATTAAAAAATCTCACCATGGAAGCTGCAGTGTACCACACAGTATATCATTTTGCACAAACAACTTTATTTGCACATCAAATTTTATTTACTATCACTCCAGTTAAGCCAAATGATGCGAAAGACCTACTCTGCACATTTCTCAAACCTAAAAATAGGGGAAGGTGAGAATAGTTGGCAGAAGAGTCACTTAAGAAGACAGCAATCTAGTGTAATCACCCTGTGATCACTGCCAGACAGTGTCTCCTAGAATGGAAATGTTTGAGGCTTAACAGAGCCAGGATAGAATATCTTTTGTTGTTGTTTTTGTTTTTCGAGACATGGTTTCTTGGAGTTTTGGTGCCTGTCCTGGAACTAGCTCTTGTAGACTAGACTGGCCTGGAACTCACATATATCCACCTGCCTCTGCCTTCCCCCTGCCCCCGAGTCCTGGGATTAAAGGTGTGTGCCACCATTGCCTGGCCAGGATAGAATATCTTAGTATAGAAGAGTAATAGCTACCCTAGGCACCATTTGACACTGTGACAGTATGTGTTTAGATGTATTTAGGTGTACATGTTAATTTAGAAAGACTGAATGACTACAGGAAAATTTAAAGCTATCACTGTTTAAACAAATAGTTGTTTTAAGCAGTGGTTTTCAATCTTCCTAATGCTATGACCATTTAATACAGTTCTTCATGTTGTGGTGACCACAGTCATAAAATTATTTTGCTGCTACTTCATAACTGTAATTTTGCCATTATGAATCATAATGTAAATATCTGATATGCAACCCCCAAACGGGTCATGACCCATAGGTTGAGAATAGTTGGCTTATAGTTTATGGAAAATTAATCAATTTTTGTAAAGTTTAAGTTTATAAATCTTATACTTCTCCTTAAAAGTTCTTTGATAAAATGAAGACAAATTTAAAGAAACAAAAGGGTCAAAGTATGATGTTCATTTAATTAATCACCAAGACCAAATCAAGGACAAGACGACTTTCTTTTGCCTTCTGGGAATCACGATAACAGGATCCAATAACTTACTCAGGAACAGAGGTTGGAAGAGCACAGCAATAATCTTGGAAAGACAGCAGGGTGTGGATAAAAGGCAATCTAGGTTCCACCACCGTGCCTATAGTTCCAGCAGCACTAAGCTGTTATATCTCTCCATACAGGCTTGTGCATGTGCACACACACATATACACACAACACACAAAGATAAATGCACATAAACATACATATTCAATCTCTCCACCACCTCACTCTATCAAGTGCAAGAGAACTTGTGCTTATGATAATCAGGAGGCATTGCTGACCCAATAAGAATTCTATCTAATCTAAGGAAAGCACATCTCTTTCATGGTAAACACTCTAGGCTCTACTCCACATTCCTAGTAGAAAAATGTCAGTCAGGAGATCAAGTGACTGGTATATCCCGAAACAATTTCCACAGCAATGGTGACAATAGAAACAGCAATAGAAGTGTAGGAAATTTTATTTCATATTATATTTATTATGGGAAGCGAGATGCAAAAAAATTATATTTCAAAACTTTTAAAGACAAAAGTAGCTAGCCAGCTGAATCTCAGTATTTTAAATACCAATTAAAAAACCAAAGGCAAAAAACCAAAATTAAGGTTGCAGTCTAAGAAATCATTATCTTTGTATAAACATGATCTTCCATGAACAAAAATGAATTTACTGAACAACGTCCAAGAAAAGAGAATATTTTAAACAAACTATTTTATGACCTTTATAGAAGACATTATGCCATAACTAGTTTCATACTTTCAATTTTGAATATTACCATTTGTTCAGTGATTAAATATGGTAGTTCATTTTGGTCAGTGTCCGTAAATGATTGTCACATTGATGGAATATTTTGGTGATAGTTAAATTGTATACATTTTTCAAGAGAACATACATTTCTTTTATGCAAGAGCAAAATTGGTGAACATCAAGATTTCAGGAATTGTATTTCTATCACAGGTGAACCAAGTTGTCTGCTGTCATGTAGTGTTTGTACAATGATTAACCTTACCCATCTTTAAGGTGTGAAGACTATACATCCACTTCGTAACCCATGAATGTGTGTTCAAATACTATTCATAACCTTTAGTGAAAGTGGTTGTATTTGTATGAATAGAATTCTCTCTCGAGGAATAATGCTGATATTTCTGTTCATATTGTCAGCCCAGCAATTAGCTAACAGATTTTAGTGCCATAGAGTTGGGGTCAAATTATACTTTTAAGAATGTCGGTCTCTAATTTTTATTTAGTAGAGGATATTCTTTAAGAAGAAATGAGAAAACTTTGGTCAATTCCTTTCTGAAAACTGATAGATTGTATAATTTTGTTTAGTATTACCAATAACTGGTTAACGGCTCTGGCCTTTGGATTAGTCTGTAGAGTACCTGAGTCTTTCTTAAGGAACTTCCAGTTGTTCATTCTATCCTTTCTTACCAACAGCACATATAATTTATTTTCACTTTGAACTTTTATTTCTCTTCAGTGTGGGTACACATGGTTTGATTACTATCAAGAGAAGGCCTATGATTATCTCTACTTTGAATGATTATGTACACTGGAGAAAGCTGGGGAGACTTCAGCAAAAATGTAAGCTTTCTGTCAGGTTGTGAGTATAAATACTGGTAAAGGTCCAAATTCAGCTTCCAAAATATAAGTAGTTTCCCTCAGTGTGTGTCACTTCCAGATATAGTTCTGTATTTAAAAAACAGTATTAATACCCTGAAGCTGTTCAAATACCAGACTCAGTGAGACATTAAATAGGTGGGACTTTCACACACATTAACTCATTTGGGTGTAATATCACTCAAGGGGGATCATTGAGTTCAATACTAATAGATGTCAAATAGGAAAGTCATGGAAAGATGTAGCTGTTAATTAGTTGTTGTAATATGCTAACGATTTATTCAAATGTAGTAGTATGAATAAAATGCATTTTGTGTGCACATCAATTTGGATATGATATTTACACTTGGCTATATACACATTTTATGTGTAGAAAATGGAAATCCATATTGACTAGCCCATTTGAGGCTTTTGAATAATTATCTCTTCATTCTGCTTTCTTGCAACTGCTTAGAGAATTTAGATAATTCATACAAGGTATGTACACAATCACACCCATGGTATGTACATACTGTCACACACTTAACACAGAGGATGTGTGAAGAATGGCAATCAACCCAGTGGTCAAAGAACTGACCTTACTTGTGACTAATGACATGTGAAATTAGCTCTGGCATATTTAGTAACATGTAAATGTACAGACCACTCCATTCAGCCTTTGCGGTAACTATGCTGGCTTCTCTTGTAGATGATAAAAACCAAACCAAACAAAACAAAAAATCCAAACCAAGCCTGGTCCCTCTTGACCATCATCAACTGAAAGTATCTACTCTGTTACTGAACATACATGCACATTTTTGTTGATTTTATTCACTCTCCTGTATGTGCCTACCTGGCAATAGGAAATAGCCTTGAAATGGGCTATAGCATGCAATTTTTTTTCCTACACATGAAAGTGGCAGTTACTCACAGACTACACACACTTATAGAATGTACAGACATACCACAACCAGCTACAGTATTATGCACAACATATTTTTCACACATTAGTACAGCAGAGGTAAATAAATATAGAGATTTAGGAATTGCTACTTGAAAGTTTTTCTTGATTTTTCAGGCCATGTTGACGTCTGTCGTCTTTAATACAAGGTACCTGTAGCTCCCCTGATAGCAAGCGTTAGTAGTCGTTCCTTCCTTCTAATGCAGGACAAGACACTGTCATTTCACAATGTGTCATTTCAAGACATGGTAAAACGTGACTTACTCCAAGACATGGCCTAAAATGAATGCCCATGAATCCACACTGAAATTAGAAAGAATGCCTCCAGACAAAGACAAGCTCCTTTTGCTCATCGGGGGTGGTTTGCTCCACACACCACCTTCACAGAGAGTTAATAAGTCACATGAATCAGAAAGAAACTGTTTAATACTTAGAAGTTTTCCCAAAAGAGACAGGTTAATTTTTAAAATAAGAAAAGTTAATACTAGCAGCAATGTTAAAATAAAACAAACCCAGATTATAATTTTTATACCTAGGGGAAAAAAAACCGATGACATTTTCACATTGAAGAGATCTAGGGGCTCAATGTTCTCTCCCATTTAATTCTCCATAGCACTCGCAAATCATGAGAACATCTCATCATAATTATCATTTGTTGGCTGATCATCAGTGTCTTTTCCTGAAGTGCAAAATATGTGACTTAATTCCTAATACTTTGCAGCCAATTAATTTTGAACTTGAACCCAGAAAGACACTTGACGAGTCATTAGTATTCAGAAAGTGTCTAGAACATTCTCTGTAAGGCATTATTTGAGGCTCCTTTTGCTAGAAGGGCTTGTGTTTCAGTACTTTTGGGAGCCTGCTTTTCATTGCCACATCTGGCAATTCACTATGTCAAGTTAAGAGAGTTGCATATGTCATGCTAGTGTCCTGGAAGAGAAATTCCTGTAAATTCAATCCTTTTATTTGACAAAGGTTCTGGTTTGAATTGGAAGCCAGCAAGACTTTTAGTGACTCCTCTTCAGGCGTGGCTGGAATGAGGCAGAGATGCAAGCTAACCTTTGCTCCTGGTCATGGCTGTGGTTTCCATCTGTGATGCATCTCACCAGGCTTTCCAACAGAAAGCAGAAATTGTCCCTCCACATATCCTCTGAGATCGTCAACCTTCACAGAGGAAACTATACTTACAGAATGTGTGCCCACAGCTGATGCGCTTGCTGGTACAACTGCCTCATTTTGGCATGGTATTGCTTGGCTTTGGTTTCACAGTCAACAGTCTTTATCCTCAAATTGGTTTCTGAGATATCTGGTTTTTAGAAAAAATGTGGAAATAACATCTTGTTGCACCATTCTGGCCCCCACCACCATGTTATTGAGACTGCAGTTATTTGGATGTCCTTTATAATTATTGTCACCTTGGTTTTCCTAACAGCCAAAGTGTTTTCAGGCTCATCCGTTGTTTGTTGATATACACATTTACAGATGTATTGGATTTACTTTGAGAGAGGTTATTCGGTTGTGGCAAGTGCGTAGCTGAGCTGGTGAGTATTCAGCGTTAACGTAGCAGTAAAGACCTCTGGCATTTATCACCATCAGGCAGAAATGTCCCACATCACTTCTTCATTTAGTTTCTTGGTTATTGAAATCAAACTTACTTGAATTTTTTAGTCAAAGAGAATAGTCTCTGTTCCAAAAGTAAGACAAAGTTCATGGAAAAACTGCTTAAGTATTTACAAAGCTATTTTTGGAAAATTGTTCAAAATTATATAGTTATTAATAAGCCTATGTGTCTACACAGATGACTTTTATAGTCACTTATCAGTTACAGAATTTCATTAGGGGAGGGTAAAGTCCCAAGGAGATTCATTTGCCAGGGGGCAGCAGCAGCTGAGCTGCATTTGGAAAGAACCAAAGAGGCTGCGCACACATCAAGAGACACTGCTAACAAATCAAAATGCTCGGGTATGAATGTGGTACAGTGGGTACTGACATGGTCAGAAAGAAGGCTTCTGACTCATCATGTAGACAACGCAGTGGTAGTGACAATGTTGTCAGCTCAGTTAAGATACTTTGGAGTTCACTCTGTCACTGCACTGGGGAGTTCACAAGTTCATTTCTCACACACCACTTAGAACAAAGCCGGAGAGAGTAGACAGCCTCGGCTCCATGGCTGCACTGTAGCTAGTTAGTGAATCTGAGTCTACAAAAGGCCATGACTGGCCAGGGTCTAATAAACGCATATATACCTATATGCAGATGTTATCCTAATATATTGTTTTCTTTATACTGATCTGGAAAAGGAGACAAGAAATATGGAGGATTATGTGGCACTAGAAGGGGGTCTTTTAAAAATACTTCCACTGTAGAAGTAAAAGAAGACAGTGATTCCTCACGTATTTTCAGTAAATGTAAAAGTGAATACAAAAATGACTGGACAGGTGACATTAAAAGCACACTCTCATACACCCCCTACAAATAAAAGTTGAAGCCTCATTGTGTTCTGTTTTTGGTGTGGTATATACACCATACTCAGAATGATGGAGGATTCCCAAATGAAGCAAAAGAGCACAAACTGAGGGCAGCCAAACTCCAAGATTCTCAGAGCCAACCAAATGACAATTTGCTTATCTTCATCTTTCTCTTCAAGCTTCTGGCCGGGCAGTGGTGGCGCATGCCTTTAATCCCAGCACTCGGGAGGCAGAGGCAGGCGGATCTCTGTGAGTTTGAGACCAGCCTGGTCTACAAGAGCTAGTTCCAGGACAGGCTCCAAAACCACAGAGAAACCGTGTCTCAAAAAAAAAAAAAAAAAAAAAAAAAAAAGATAGCAAGCTTCTGCTAAGGATTTGGTTACAAAGTCCAGCCTCTGAGTAGAGGCTTTACATACACATTCAGTCCAACTTACTTCAGCTTTATATTTAATCTATAACACCAGGAATAGAGATATCCAAAATAATGTGTTGGACGATTTCTAAGAATAAAAAAATTATCAAAAATCAAATTACAGTCTGGATAGCTGAACTGATCAAAGTAGGAAAACATAGGAATCCGTTTTACAACTATTTCATTTTGAACATACATACATACACACAGGTTTTGTGTTAACTTTGATATAAAAAAATATTTATCTTATGTCATTGATTCAAAATGATGGGTTGATCAGGGTTTTACTGTATTTTACATAGGTGGCCCTGGCATCAAAAACCATGAATCCAAAAAGATATTGTTATAAAATCATTCACGATAAACAAATAGTGGAAGCTGGGGTGTTTGTCTCATGGTCACAGAAACAGAATAATTACAGTTTAAGAATTCTAGTATTTTCTTCGTAAGTGGTATAGCATCTTTACATTGTAAATGCTGAAGGAACTTCTAGATCCTGAGTTCTCACTTCCTTTGCGACTGATAACAAGAAATCTTTTCTATTTCTTTAATAAAGCATTTACATTATATATTTAAAATCTAATATGTGTTGGGAAGGTCTAAATGGCATGCTACAAAATAATGAGAGACGCAAATAACTTTCAAGCCAGTGTGTGTCACACAGATAAAGCAAGAAGAACAAGTGATGGAGAGTGAGTGTACCACGAAAGACACCATGTGTCTCCCTGGTTAAAGAAGGTGAGGGGTTCCAGTGCTGTCTTGAAGGTCAAATGCTGGGCTGTGTCGTAGGCTAATGGAAAAGAAAAACTTCAAATGCAATTTTACTACGAGTGTGTCTACGGGTAGGTTCTGTGACATAAACACCTGAGCAGCTTCCCAGCTTAATGTATCCATTTGGTAAGTCATTCCCACTGCTGTTTCTAGAAGGAGCGAAGACAAAACCTCTTTGTACTACTTTGTGATGCTTTCTAGAGTCTTGTAGAAATGAAGAATTTCGTTCTAGTACCAAAGAAAACCAAACTTAGTAATCAAACATTTCTTTAGTTTTCGATTTGAGAGGTACAACTATAACACCCAACTGAAGACTTTTGATTCACTGAATCTGGGACAGATACCTACAGCTCTCTCAGGCCTCTGCTTCATTAACTATCTAGGCATTTTATGCTTACTCTAAACCCACAAACATTATTACTGATCAGAATTCTTTCTTCTCTGTACGAGCAGCCTGCTGCAGCACTTTAGTGTAAAGGCTTGCTAGGGCCCACCATCTGGAGTGGGCTCTGTGGGCGCTGCTCCTGGCTATGCACGGGGGTACTCTGTGTATACACAGCATGGGTGCTGACATGTGACAGAAGGCCCCAGTGTGTGGAAGATGGGAGATAGATTAAGTCCCAGCAAAGGTACTTATACTAAAGGAGAGTTTTATGCTAAATCTCTAATCATTAATACAGCAATTTGATCAGCAATTTGACAGTAATTTCTACTTTATAAAGCATTCTTAACAGAGACCAATTAGTAGGAAACTGAAAATGTGCCTTATTAAAAATTCATTATAAGCCTCCAAGTATAACACCGTAATTATCATTCTCCGACTCAGAGAGTGCTGTCACCGTGGCCTACTTATACACAGTCAAGTTCTCTCCTAGACATCAAAGGCAATGCAGCTTTGGTTTTTAGAGCTCAGGTATAATTTTTATATTTATGATCTACAAAACAGAAATAAATTGAAAAAAAAGCCAAAGCAGATATTTGGCCATACCCTTGCTATTTGAGTCTCTGAAGAAAAAAGAAACAGAAACCACATGGCAGGTCCTCCTTGCTGGTGAGTGATTTCAGCAAAGGCAGTTAACTGCCGCTCTGTCTTTCACATGTGTTAACAGCAACCTTCAGATCAGCACTGCCTAGAGAAAATGAATGTGCTCCTTCTCCATACTACCCCAATGTGCAAGTTACTGTTTCACCCCAGCTCAGGGCCCCAACAATGATCCCATGGTCCATGTTTATCCTGCTGTAGAAACCAGTGAGACAACATGGCCACCCAAAGCTACGATTTCACAAAGATCTCTGAAGGATGTCTCTGAAAAGTGATAAATATGGAAGAATCTAGGTTGTGCATTTAAGGAATCGGAAACTGTTACCAGAGGACAAATTCACAATTCAGAATTTACTGTTATCCTTAATTTCATGGCTCCAATCACAGATACTTCCCCTAGAGTAAGAAAATACCATTTTAATTTGCTCAGAAGGACAGAGAGATGCATTTTGCTTTCAGTGTAGAAAAATGTACAGATTTAAATTCATGTTTGGTCCAGGCAGTACTCATGTTTGGAGGCATAGCTAACCTTTCTAACTAGAACTTGCTCACATAAAAAGCTTCAGATGCTTATAGACAATTCATATTCATTATTATATACTTTTGACTACTTTCATTTTATCTTATTTGTCCCAGGGATTAGTTGAATTTGTTTCAGTGTTTCATATTAAGGTTCTTATGAACTACTTAACTTTTGTGGTACTAGCATCCTTACTTCAGTAAGACTAGAACTCATCACAGTGTTGCTAAGAGTGGTTTTTGCTAGTTTTAATGTAAAGTGGGTATTTTAGTGGAAGTACTACCCTGTGATAGACTGAGGGGATGTACCACACGACTCACATGTAGTGAAAATGTGTTTTTATAAACAATTATGTATTAGGAAAACCTCAGTGCAGATTATTTCTTCTTTCTTCACCTCCAAGCTTTGCTTCACTGCTTGTGTTCTTTCCATGCGAAATGGCATTTTATTTATGGAGGACCAGACAGTTTGGAATAGCTAAGTCTGAAACGAAAACAAGGACAACAAACCCCAAACAAAAGAGAAATCCAAACTCTTAAGCATTGATAAGGATAGACATAAGAAATACCACAGCTCATACAGCGGTGCTGTTTCCTTTCAGTCCAACACAGAAGATGGCGCTGGGCGGACACAGCAGTTGGGGCGCCGGAAGTTTTGCAGCATGGACTGCAGAACGCCCTGCTGTCTCCCTTTGAGCTTCTTATTTGAAGAAGAATCTGAGGAGATAGATCTTCGAGTCTGGTCACTTTGTGTTTTAACTAGCTTCTCATTTTCCCTAATTTGTCTTTGTAAATGGTTCTGAATGGCAATTCCCAGGGACTCTGGGTCCAAGGAAGCACCATACACTTCCCAGGTCATGCCCTGGTCGTCCCACACGACGTCCCTGACTCGCTTGGACTGTTTCAGATGCAGCTTGGAGTCTGAGCCCATCTGTTTCTTCTTTTCTCCTGGTGTGAGCCCCACCTGGGCAGCAGCCGCGGTCACGTTGAGCTCCTTCAGGAACTCGCTGACCCGGCTGGCCCTGCGTGGGCTGGCCTTGACTGAGCGAGAAGGGGTCCTCTTGCCGGAGCCTGGGCTTGAGTCACCGGTGCCATCGGATGGCAGGCTCAGGCTTGTGGAGGTCTTGGTCTGTCTGTGTTCTTCCAAGGTGTTCTGCTGGCTCTTCCTCCCTGGGGAGGGTGCAAGATTGGCCTCTGGTCCTGTACCTTCATTTTCTTGAGATTTAGGATTCAGCAGTAGGATTTTGGCATCTACGGAGCAGATGGTCCCAGGTGTGGGCTCTTCTACAATAAGAGGAGAAGCAGGCTTCCCATCCTTTGCACCTCTTTTATCAGTGGGGTTCGAGCTCTCCAGCTGGTCATCTTTACCGGCACCTCCACGGGAGTCAGGTGGTTTGCGGTCTGGCTGTGTTTTGTGGTCATTTGTAGTTTTCACTACAAATTCAGATGACCTGGCTTCAGAGTTCCCCAAGCCATGATTTATCCCAGCTTGACTCCCAGTCAGGAGGGAAATTTGGTCAGTGGGGCTATCTTTCTGGGAGCCAGGATTAGTTCCTGCAGGCTGCCCGGAAGTTGCCTCTTTGCTTGCTGAAGACCGCCCATCTTCTTCTGCATCCTGGTTTTGACTGGAGGCCATCAGGGAGGATTTAAAGGCTTCTCCTGGTTGATTCTCTGGTTTGCATTCTGCCTTGAAAGCTGCAGGAGTGGCAGCAGCTGGCTGGATGTGTACCTGCGGTACAATGCCGGGACACTGCCTTGGCTCTTGGGGGTCTACCATGCTGTTAGAGAGTTCCAGTAAGTGGCCCCCACTGCCTTTGCCATGGCAAACTACACGTAGCTGCTCTTGCCCATTCTCATGCTCAGGAGCAGGGATTTCCTTTAGGAATGCCGGAAGGATGCTGGGGCTAGTAGAGACAGACCTGCTCTCCACACTTGCCACTGCTTGCACCTCGGCGTCTTGCCAAGCCCTGCCTGGGATCTCCTTAACCTCCCTTTCAGCATGGCAGGTCATTGTACTGGCTTCTTTGAACCTTGACGCTGCCGGAAGCTGCGCTAGTGGCGCCACTTTCTTTTTGTCCGGACAACAGGTGGAATCTCTGCTGGTGAGGGAGGATGGTGGAAGATTTTCAGATCCTTCATCCGTGTTGTCCAAGGCAGTGGCAGAGGGTTGTTTGTTCTCTGAGCATCCTCTTCTTGGTAGAGGTTCACTGGACCCCATTGTGGTGTCGCTGTTGACTTTCTGCCCTTCCCCACCAGATCTGTCTGTAGAAGGGGACGAGTGACCCGCCGTTGCTGGATCTGAAGCCTGTACAATTCCCTGGCTATTTTCTGGAGATGGAAAATCACAGAGCATTTGATTTTTGCTGCTGCAACAGGTGACCCTGGTAGGACAACTTGACTTCTCAGGTTTCTCACTGTTTGAGTTTGCCTTTGATTTGCCCAAGGAGTTTTCAGGTACCACACAGGTGCTGCTGGTATTTGGCAGGTCACCTTGGATGGCATGGTGTACAGATATAAGTTCCTTTTCTGCTGAAGGATTTGGGCCTGATGCTGCCAGCTCCTTGCTTCCTTGCAGCTGGGAGTCAGCAGGAGTGTTGTGTGTGGGTGACACTTGCTCCACGTCATGGAGGACACCCGGAGATGCCATGTCTGACTGTCTGGTCTCATGCACACAGGCTTGCATCAGGGCCTCAGCAGCTGTGCTGAGCCCAATGCTAAGTTCAGCAGGGGCATTGCCAGCGCCACTAGCATTCTTCTCTGCCTCAACTTGTTGTGGGGAGATACTCTGCAGCTCTCCTCGACCCTCTTCCTTTCCAGACGTTGTCACTATGGAGGCTTTCGTCACTCTCAGAGACTCAGGTACAGTCCCCATGGGACTTCTTTCCAAGAGCACTCCAGTGTCTGTTCCATGTATGTTTTCTCCAGGAAGTAGTCAGAGCTCAGTGAGAAGATATAGGGATGAGTCCTCTGAAGAGCTGGCCTGGGGAACCAAGCAAACAGTGTTGTTAATATACCATACCTTTGCAGGAGAAAAGAGAATAGTGAGCTACCACTCAGGATTACATAAGTTCATTAAAACCTTTCTGCTTGAAACTAGATTGGTGGTACAGACCTGTCTTTCCAGATCTCAGAGGACAAAGGCAGGAGGGTCACAAGTTCAAGGCCTGTTAGGGCTAGAGGACAGTGGAAAGTAAGCCTGGGCAAGGGAGGGAGACCTTCTCTTAAAAGGTGTGAAAAGCTCAAGAGCAGAGCAGTTCCTAGGAGGGGTGCCCTTGACACAGGTTCCTTCTCTACGACCGACAAGCAAAGGACAACAAAATGACACACACACACACACAACCACAACAGAAACTTCTTATATCTGTTGATATAAAAATCTACCTGAAGTAGAAAGACTGAAAAAATATTCTAGCTGCACTAATATTATTTTGCCTGGAGAGTATCTGCTCACATTCCAGTGCTGTGCATTGAGTGAGTTTTTAATATAACTACCTTCCATAACTCAGAAGTCGTCATTGTAATCTGATTTGTCAGAAAAATAAAATCCCACATTGCTATTGGTAGTAACTTTGAAAAGCACTAAGCAGACCTAAGGAGATTAAGAATCTTTGCAACAGAGTACCCAGAAATGGGTCTGAATGTTAGGGGGGATTTTAGTCTTTGAAAAAAGGGGCATCTCAAGTCTGTTAAAGGACCGAATCGAAAAGACTAGTAAAAGAGCTAGAACAGTTGTTCTCAACCTGTGGGTCATGACCCCTTTGGTGGTGGGCGTCAAATGACCCTTTCACAGGAATTACTGAAGACCGTCAAAAAACACAGACATTTACATTATGATTCATAATACGAATATAATTACAGTTATGAAGTAAAAATAAAAATAATTTTATTGTTGGTGGACACCACAACCTGAGTAATTACATTAAAGGGTCACAGCATTAGGAAGGTTGGGAACAATTGCTCTAAAAGGAAAGAAAGGGAAGGTTTGTTTTATTAATCATATTCCAGTTGAAAAAATCCTAGATATATTTACATGGATTAAGCATTAAAATGTAAGACACAAATAAAGACCATGTAAGAAGTAAAATCTAGGAGCCATCAGCGTTATAGGGCAGCAATAGTATGCTTTGTGATAAGGCACAAATTAAGGAAAACAAACAGGGCACTGGAGTGATGGCTCAGTGGTTAAGAGCACTGGTTGTTCATCCAGATGACCTGGGTTCAATTCCCAGCGCCCACATGGCAGCTCAAAAGTGTCTTTAATTCTAGTTCCAGGGGACCCAACACACGTGGAAAAACACCAATGTGAATAAAATAAAAATAAATAAACTAAAAAGAAAAGAAAATCACCAGATTGTGGTCATTTGTAAAAAAGAAAAAAAAAAAGAAAACAGATGGGTAGGAACCTGAAGCTCAAAACTTCCATATAACAAAAAGTTCCATAAAATATGTTTTAGATTACATACTTGAGGAAAAATGGTTTGTGAAAATTGGAAGATATTTGAACATATCTATATTATACCTAATGCTCTTTAAATTTAAATAAAGGTTTTTTGACTCATTGGCAAAAAAAAAAAATTTAAAGGAGATCAAATAATCTGTTGGAAAAGTGGGTAAAATAACAGGAAAGCACAGTTAACAAGAAGCCAATAACCAGTGAGCTTCAGACATGAAGGGCAAGATCATTTGCCACCAGATAAAAATACACAGTGAGACTTGACTTTACAGCAACTGCTCTTGCAAAGGCAAATGTGCAGCAGTGTGGCCTGGGGAGGCTGAGTGGAGGAAAGGAAAGGATCTTAGTGGTTGCCTCTGACTCTAGCTGTTCCAGGGAAGTGGGTTAGTTTCTAAAGCACATTCCTGACCCCAAGAAGCAGACTTATCAATAAGAAAGAGAAATGGCATGTTCATTCAGGTGTTATTGGTAGAGCAAAACCTGGAAACAAAGACTAAGAGAAACAGTAGGCAATATCAAGACATATTCTACTGTAAGGCATATGCAATATAACTGTAAAATAAAGGCATAATGAGGCTTCAGCTTTTCCCTTGGCAAGGATTTCCTCAAGTATTGTTGTATGAGCAAATCAAGGCACAGAAAAGTGTGTGTGTGTTTACGTGTATCCTTGTGCAAAAGATAACCAAGTACTTCATATGTATGTATACACAGGTTCACGTATGAGTATACAGATTTTAAAAACATTTAGGATGAGACCTACTAAGTATTAAATCAAAAGAGATTTCCTGGTTGGAGACAGAAAGGGGAGATAGATGAGCTAGTTGGGAAAATGCTGATTCAAAACAAAATGTATCTGATATGACCTAGGATATGTACCTATGCAAAATTATATACATACTTCTGTATTGGTATTTTAGGAAAAATAACTAGATATCAAGGCATGTGGATAAAGTAATAGCTCCTAAATTAGTGGTGACTGTATTAAAATTTATTTCTCTTACAAGCAGGCAGTTATTTTAAGCTAAACTCTTAATTTTTGGGGCTCCGAATTAATTCATTGGCACAGCTGACCATATGATTTCTATAGGTCTCTCAAACTGTACCAATTAAGGGCCCTGCTTCTTTGCATAGGGTGGACAGTACATCATCAACAGATACTCTTAAATGAGGATGCAAGGTCTCAAGAAAAAAAATTAAATCGGATTAGGTCTAGATTGTTTTAAATAAAGAATTTTACCATATTTTAAATAATAAAAGGAGATTTTTAGTTGTTGTTTTATTGTTGATTATATTTCTCCCCTAAGTTTTCGTGGATGATTATATAAACATAGGCAAGCTCACACTGGCAGATTCACTATCAAATCCTCAGTCGAAACTCTCTATAGAGAATTTTATCTCTAGTAGTATTTACCTAGGGCCACTATCATGTGAAATCTAAGGATAAACCAAGGTTATTTTTCTAGCTTACTGTTGATATTACTGTGTTGAATCCATCGTCAGCCTTCGCTCTCTCTACATTGATATCATTTCTAGGAGTTCCCATTCTCTTGGTTCTCACTGGAGAGCTACCACATGCCATAACAAGCTGTTTCATTCTCTCACTTTCCTGGATTTGGGTCTTTGCGCCTTTTCTTTAATTCTCTGTCTTCCTCATCCTTAGAAAATGCCCACTGTTCTGCAAGCCCCCACTTGAATCTCTTTTCTTTTCCCAAGGCCTCTAAAGTCTTTGAGCCATGGTCTTTATCCTATAAAATCGTTTTAGAGACTAGTTATCTTTGTTCTTTGAATTGAAAATTTTACATACCATTTGGGAAGACAGGAGGGAGAGGATGGGTCCTATTCCCTCCACAGGATACAGGGCAGGGTCTTATACATAAAGAAAGGTCAGATGATGCTGTTTCCCTCTAAAGTAGATACTATTAAAGGCCTGCCAAAATCCAAAGTAATGGGATATTTTAATTTGCAGATCAAAATATTAATGAAAACATAAAAAGAGTGTTGTTAGGGGGAAGTAAGAAAACGAGAGTGTCTTGGTTATTAAACTGTGTGTGTCTATAATCCACATTTAGACTATTAAGGCTTGGATACCTGCTATGAAAAGCTGGTAGATCTCATAAAGTTAGAACAGTCTGTCTCCTGTGTTATGTGGATGGATTCAAGAAATGAGTGTGGATCTCAAACTGTATTTTATGATTGCATTTATATAAAGAAAACTATATCAATATTATATACATAAGTCTTTGGGCACCTAAAAGTTTATTTTCCACCTTTTTTAAATAAAGCATTTCATATTCACAAATGTCAAAAAAAAAAAAAAGAAATGAGTGTGCCAAGTAGAATTGTAAAACAGAAATGCCTTGAAGTTTAGCATCTGAGACTCAAAAGACTTCAACAGAAATGACTTCACGGCATTTCCATAAGTTGTGTTATTTCCATTTTATACTTGCAGTGTTATTTTAGTGTTGAAATGTGATTCCTATAATCTGTTTTGTTAATAGAGGTCAAATTATCCATCAATCTAAGACGAAAGAGGAAAAGACTATCCTCTAACACATGCTAACCCCTATTTCTTATTAGTAGACAAGCAATCAATACTTGTCTCAGATAATAACAATAATAATAATAATAATAATAATAATAATAATAATAATAGACATCACAACATCAAGGTAATGGGGCCATCACAGCATCCAAGCACCGACATACTGCCCACTTTCTCCTCCTTTCCCCACCAAACGGTAGAAGCTTCCATTTCTGCCACATCAGAAAAACAGACACTAAAGTACAAATGTGTACTTTTATCATCACCCTGATCCCAGCACTTGGGAAAGTGAGGCAGAGGATTGTGAGTTTCAGGTTAACTTACAGGACAAGTCCCTTTCTCAATAAAGACAAAATACAGAAAATACTAATGTGCCCCCCACCAAAGATAGCCCCTGGACAGAATTATTTTTTTTCCTGCAGAACCTCTCCTTCCCTTTCCCTCTCTTCTCTCTCCTTCCTATCATCTTTCTCCCAGCTTTTAATTTTTCTTGAATTCAAAAGATCTGCCATGTAGCTATTTCCTCTTAATAAGTAAGAGTTAATTGAAGCATTCTCTGGTGCTAACATGTTCTCCTTAGATGGTCCATTGCTTGTTAGGGGAAGCATTATCTACCTAAGTGGCATAACTTCATTGAAGCTACACATGTGCGCACATATACACAAACAACTCCACACAGGAGAAGAAACTTTTCTTTTGCAAGTGACTCACAGCACTGCAAAGTAGCCGAGATGCAAGTAACACTGACTCCTAACTGGTGACCTTAGGGTAAGTGAAGACTGCTGACTCCCTACACTTCCAGTGTTCCTTCTGAAAACAATGGGTTCCCTGAGGACACCAAGCTCCCTATTTTCATAACAGACACCCACACTCAAAAATACAGGTGGCAAAGTACCACAGCCCTTCATGAGGTTTTCCAAACCTACAGTATTGGGTGATGGGAAAACCTAATGTAGGAGGGTCATTTGTCTATGTGTTACTTTCATTGGTTAATAAAGAGACTGCCTTGGCCTTTTAATAGGGCAGAAAATTAGGTGGGTGGAGTGGACAGAACAGAATGCTGGGAAGAAGGCAATGAGGCAGACGCCATGCCTCTCCTCTTTGAGATTGACACCTGCCCGTTAGACTCATCCCGGTAAACCAAAGTCAAGTGGCGATACAGATTATTAGAAATGGGTTGAATCAATATATAAGAGCTAGCCAATAAGAGGTTAAAACTAATGGGTCAGGCAGTGTTTAAAAGAATACAGTTTCTATGTTATTATTTCTGGGGCTAAGCTAGCGGTGTGGGAGTTGGGCGGGACAAAATGCAGGCCTGCTCACCTCTTCACTACAGTAAAACACGAGGCAGGAGGAACAGAGAAAGACTGTGTTGATGACCAGGAGGATGTCAGTGCATTCAAGACAAAGCCAGCATGGCTCAGACAGCTATTATCTTTGAGTAAAGCAAAGTGGCTGCTTCCCTTGACTGACACTTAGCCTATGTCATGCCTCTTTAAAGATGCCACCCCAATGTTCTGGGGACCCAGGGAAATACCTCAGTCTCTAGTTCTCAGACAGCTGATTTTAGACTTTAGGTGACTAAGGCAGAAGGTGAGAATCTAGCAGTTGCCTGGCACCCACTATGTGTTTTCTGGTGACAGTCTGATACCCAATTTGGGGCCACAAAAGTGATCACTTCTATGTGATGACTGTCCGAATTGGCACCAGGTCCTGGAATAGATCCTTTGTGCCCAGTCATTTTGGTGCCTCTTCAAAAGGCAGTTGTGGGAGTTATTTCTGGGGACAGCTTCCCCCTTCAGTTTGGTCAGTGGTCTGTTGGTTTATTGGGAGCTGGTTCTTGGATGGACTCTGATTTGCTTCAGTACATTTTATCACAGACTTCACTTCAGAGGTTTTGTTAGAACCCATTTCCTCACGTTTAGCCCTCTTCTCTTCCAATATCTAACTGATCTTTTCCCTATCACCTCTCTTGCACAGAATAAACATTCCCTTTTAGTTTAGACATATCCTGAGTATCTAATCATAAAGATATCAAAGAAATGGGTTGTCTCATCTAGGGCAAAGGATGGAGGAGTCACGGGTAACTCTTCAGGACACATACATGCCAGTATCACAAGGTTTAGTCAGCCTCATCTTTACATATCCTAAGCACGAGCCTTCCTGGTGTAAGACTGAAAACACTTGGTGTTCATAGGCACACATGTGATGTTGTGTGACCAGCCTTGGAAAATGGATAAAATTCCTAGAGTTAAAGCTGTACCCAGGTTAAAGGTTCTAGACAGCTAATGACAATACAAGATTGCAGGGAGCTCCCGTGCTGAGTATCTCAGGCAAAAATTATCTTGGGCTAGTTCCTACCAACCCAGAAGCTGAAATCCTCAATTGGTAGCATCTGGAATCCATAGCAGAGATTTCTTCACTTTCCTGTAATTCATCCACCTACTGTCTCTGCCAATGTAAATGCCTTGATTTAGGATTTTCTTTCGGTCTGACTATTACAAATGCATGCTACTATTCTCACATTAGAACCTGCTCTTCGGGTGTGTGGGCATCCATATCTCAGACCATGGTCGTTCCCATTTGATTCAGCTTAAAGAATCTTCCATCCATTCTGAGACTAGAGCTGTGTTTTTCCTGAACACATACTTCAGTGTCAGACCTATTTTGTCCTGAGAATAACTCCTGGAAACTGTCTTGCTCTGAACTCTGCTTTTCACATGGGTATTTCCGGCAATGACATTTACAGTAAATAGCCCAGAACAGATGAAAACCTAGACTGCATGTATGACTCCAGGGACACCACTAGCTACTCATGCATGGAGCTAGCTTAGTGACCAGGGCAAGAAGTGTTATCAGTTTTTTGTTTTATGAATTGGAGTTTCTTTGTGTAGCCATAGTCTTGGCTGTACTAGAATTAGTCGGCCAGGCTGGCCTCGAACTCACAAATTTCTGCCTACTACTACTTTACTAATGCTGGGATTAAAGGTGTGCCCCACCACCATATGGCTTAAATATGTTTTATACTACCTATAAATCAGACTGACAGAAGACAAAGTATTAAGATACACATGTTCATGAATCTAATGTAGGCTTCATATGATGGAGGAACCTTTGTAGAAAGTAAATGGAAAGACCTGGCTCAGTGGACAAAGGTGATTACCATGAAAGTGTGTTGGTTTGAGCTCAATCCATAGACCTGCTATAAAAATGGAGAGAATTGACACTTTAAAGTTATCCTCTTATCTCTGTAAACTTGTACTTGTATCTTCATATGTCATATATATTCATATACAATAATAAGTAAAAATTTAAAAGTATAGACTTGAAGAAGTGACTAAGCTTGCGTGCTTTTATGGTAGGTTGGAAAATCATGGGAGAAAGCAGAATAAAGAGGATCAGCTAATGCAGGGCACTGGGAGGACGTGGTAAGGCCTCCTCCTGATCTTGTGTTTAATCCTTCTCTTTTAGGACAAAGATGCTCTGACTGATGGAGTAAGGGGTGGGGGCTTTGTATGGGGAGATATCATGACTTGTTTGAGGGAAGGGTCCGGACAGCACTCTCAGCACATGCCACTTTCTAAATCCTTCAGCTTAGGGAAGAACACCAGGGCACCATCCTGTGGAGTATTGCCTCCCAACACCACTGGAAATCTTCCCATCACTGCACATAGATCTCCATCTCAGAGGCCACAGGAAAACATCAATAAGTTAAATTTTCCTGTCTTAAAGAGACGGAGAGAGCTTAAATGAAATAAGGTGAATACTATTTGGCCCATGTCTTTGAAGCAATAATGTGTTATTGTTATTCATTTAAAATTATCATTTAATCATTTGGTCAAAGCTTATCTATAAAGAAACTATGTAATGTATTGTATATGGCTCAATATTTAAAAACATTTACTATATATTCTCTCAAGCTCTCATCTAAAGACGGTCCTGTGGAAGAAACATTCTGTCTACCTGAAATCAGCACACAATAAACCCTCCTTCTTCTTTTTAGATTAGTTCAATATGGAGATACTTCGGTCTTTTATCAGCAAAATCAAAAACTCTGATTTCAGTAACCTTGGGAAATTTACCTTCGTATTAACTTGTGACTAAATATAAAATCAGCATTCCTGAAGGTTTTTTATTTTTAATTTGAACTCTTGAGAATAAGCCTTTGCAACATTTATGTTCTCTACTTTCACCTTGTGTAATCAAGCTGACTCCTAGCACTTTCTTGGTTTTCCTCATAGATATTCACACATTGGTGTGTTTTTCTTCTTTTGCAACTCACCTTTGAAGTGCTTCAATTTTCGGCTTATTTTAATTGCAAAGATCGTGCAAAGGGGCATCTCAGGGCTAAGGGGTGGTTAAATAACACGCTAATGGAAGCCAACCTAGCATTCTGTATTTGCATTTGCATTTTTGAAATCCCATATAAGATATGATCAAAGCTACTCCCCACTCTGATTTTTTTGTAGGCTATATTTGGCTGCAGTGAAGCATCACTTAGTCTTCTTGTGACACTGTTGTCCTTGCTTCTTCTCCCTTCCTGACCTGGCTGGTCCTACTGCCTCCCTCCGTTGCTCCTCCATCACTGATCTCCGCTCCAACTATCCAAGTCATTAAAATGAAGCCTTCTCCTCAGTCCGTTTTCCTATCTTCCTATTGGCAAAAGCATCTTCCAGGGGCTGGGGCAAGCCCCTCAGTGGGCAGACACTTAGGAATGACTTCTGCCTTCAGTTTATATCAAGCAGCAGTGGTGAGGAGTCCCTCTTCTGGTTCTCGTGGATGAATGAGGAGTGTACAGGGCAACACTGGTGGTGACTTGTGAAGGGAGATGCTGTGGAAAGTGAGCAGCACAGCAAACTAAGACCATAGGGCTTCTGCTATCAAAGTCCCAGAAACCCCAGAAGAGACAAATGACCAGGAAACAGTCTGGGCCTTCCAGCTCCTTCTGTGCTGTGCAGCCCCTTTGCTCTGTGTGTCTGAAAGAATCCAGGGTGCTCTGTTCTCTGCTACTGGGAATGAGTAGGTTTCTTTCCTAGACTCAGGATCCTTGAGATTTGGCTTGTGAATTGAAATGAGAGTTAAGTAAATTTTGAAATGAGGAGACGGAGGGGGTGGGGAGAAGGGGAGAGAGGTGACAGGAGGGTAATTGTTGGTTGCCTTGGCGGGTTACTTAGTCTATGGTTAGTAACCCGCCTGGCAGTTCAGTTATTCCAGGGTCACGGAGAGGCACTATCTGGAAGATAAATGGGCTAAGAAAGAGGAAGGAGGCTAAGCGGGGTTCTTGTCAAAGCCTCAGTTTATTAGAGATGGGGTACAGCTTATATAGGGTAAGGAGTTGGGGGATGGACACAGGGGCCTGGGCTCTTGCCGTGTGGTTCACGTTGGTCACATGGTCCGTGTTGGTCACGTAGCTGGGAGGTTACCTTTGGTCAGGTCACCTAGGCCAGGAAGTCACAAGTTGACACACCTAGTTCTTTAGATAGTTTGGAATGTGGGATGGGTTCCGCTAACAGATAGCTCTCCATTAACAGCCAATTTGGGTGTGGGGTAGGCTCTGTCAATAGAACGATTCCTAACACAATTAGGGGTGTGGGGTTCTCTGCAGACTCCCCAGGGTGATGGTTCCTGTAATGATTTTAGGAGGAAATTGGCTCCTGACAGGTAATGAAAGAAAAAAGGGAAGGGAATCAGTACACTAACATAGGCAACCTTACTTTCTTGCTGGTAGCTTGTACAAACCCTGTCTGAACTGGGCATCATTCATGAATCTCAAAGTATTTGAAAGTGAGTCTGTTGTCCAGTATAATGGGGTCTTTACCCATGGTGCACATTCTTCTGGTCTCTGTTATGATTCAGCCACAGCATGGCTGATTCAGTCACACCATGGCTGACACTTCCAGGTTCTAGGGCTGCGCATGTGCGGACAAGCCCTCGGACAGAAGTGCCTAATGGCCCTGGTATCAAAAAGGGCCCCTGCGTGACCCACGTATGGCATGGTTAACATCATCTATGCATGACACAGCTGCAGGAGCCCTTGCATGCATGCCTGAGCTCCATCATCTGCGTACAACATAGTCATGTCATCTCCCTGTGCACATATGCTAGGTAACCTTTAAAAGCTGGATTGCCATCTTAGCCTCCCTCCTCCTGCCCCGCCTCTCTGTACACCCACCTCACCAGGCCTATACTGCCCCCCCCCCATAAACTCCTAAGTGGAGTTTGTTGCCTGTTTCATTCTTCCTTCTCACTCGCACCAGGTGATTTCAGTCTCTTCAGGCTAAACCACGAAACCGTGTTCTGACAATGCACCTGGAGTATGGTGTAAACACTACCCATCCTTTACAGGAAGGGAAGGAGACTGAGACTCAGAATTTAGAACCACTTCAAGGCTGACTACCTCTAACTCTTCTTTAACTGAATTAGAATGAATGCTCACGATTGGCTCCTTTCTATTGTCTAACTAAAGAAAGAAGACAGAAAGTATGCAGGTACACACACACACACACACACACACACACACCAACAGCTCCATACATGAGAGGAAACTTTTTTTTTGCAAGTGACTCACAGCAGTGCCTGTAGCCGAGATGCAAGTAACACTGACTACAAGATCACTCCCCCCCCCTTTTTAAAACAAAAAACCAAACTGTTGTTGAGCTATATATTTTCCTCTGTTTCCCTCTCCTCCTCTCCCCTCTCCTTCTACCCTTTCCCATGGTCCCCATGACCCCAATTTACTCAGGAGTTCTTGTCTTTTTCTACTTCCCATGTAAATTAGATCCATGTATTTCTCTCTTAGGGTCCTCTTTGTTGTCTAGGTTCTCTGGAATTGTGAACTGTAGGCTGATTTTTCTTTGCTTTATGTCTAAAAGCCACTTATGAGTGAGTGCCTATTATATTTATCTTTCTGGGTCTGGGTAACCTCACTCAATATGATGTTTTCTAGATCCATCCATTTACTTCAAAATATACAAAGAACTCATGAAATTGGTCATAATCCTGGCAGCATAGACACTGAAATAATCAACTCATAAATGGGACCTTTTGAATCTGAAAAATTTCTGTAAAGCAAAGGACACGGTCAACAAGACAAAATGTCAGCCTACAGAATGTGAAAAGATCTTCATTAACCCCACATCAGATAGAGGTCTGATCTCCAAAATATACAAAAAACTCAAGAAATTGGTCATTAAAAAAAACAAATAATCCAGAAAAAAAAAGGAGTACAGACCTAAACAGAGAACTCTCAACAGAGGAATCTAAAATGGCTGAAAGACACTTAAGGAAATGTTCAACATCCTTAGTCATCAGAGAAATGCAAATTAAAACAACCCTGAGATTCCATCTTACATCTGTAAGAATGGCCAAGATCAAAAACACTGATGACAGCTTATGCTGGAGAGGATGTGGGGTAAAGGGAACACTCCTCCATTGCTGGTGGAAGTGCAAACTTGTATAGCCCCTTTGGATATCAATATGGCAGTTTCTCAGAAAATTAGAAAACAACATACCTCAAGACCCAGCAATACCACTTTTGGGTATATATCCAAAGCATGCTCAATAGCACAAGACATGTGCTCAACTATGTGCATAGCAGCATTATTTGTCATAGCCAGAACCTGGAAACTATCTAAATGCCCCTCGACTGAAGAATGGAAAAGGAAAATGTGGTTCATTTTCACAGAAAAAATAATGACATCTTGAAATTTACAATGTCACTCCTAACTGGTGACCGTAGGGTAAATGAGGACTGCTGACTCCCTACACCTTTAGTGTTCCTTCTAAAAACAATGCGTTCCCTGAGGATACCAACCCCCTATTTTCATAACAGACACCCACACTCAAAAATGCAGGCGGCAAAGTACCAAAGCTCTTCATGAGGTTTTCCAAACATGCAGTATTGGGTGATGGGAAAACGGGAGGCAGGAGGGGGCAGAGAAAGCCTGTGTTGGTGACCAACAGGAAGGCACTGCATACTAACAAAAGCAATCTTGCTTTCCTGCTGATAAAACACCGCTAGACGTCAGGAATCCAAACTTGGAGACTTAACCCACTTAAAGAAAGAAGACAATCTCAATCACAGGCTAACTGTGGGCACAACAGTATGCAATTAGTGACTTGTGGGAACACAAAAACGTGAGCCTATTCTAGCTTCTCTGAAGGTCAGAGAGTTTGAGCTTGTTTTTGCTCTTTCAAAGTTGTTGACAACAGCTGTGGCTACAAAACAAGACATCCTGACCTAGGGTGTGGTTCTTGGTGTTTTTCACATCAAGATGGCCTGAGGAGGTAGATTCACTGAACCTTGACCACAGATCAGAGAATTCAAGCTCCTTCTTTTGAAATAAAAGGTTTGACTTAGGGAGTGGCTGCCTGCAGGATACTTGGTCTAGGGTGGGTTCACTGCCCCAAACATCAAATTTACTCAGGAATTAGTGGCTTGATGCCTCAACAAGTATTGCAGCAAGTAACTGTAATGGTTACCCTTTGTATCATGTTAAAGTAGTTTTTTTGTATTGAGGTATAAAAGTGTATGAAAAATCAACACGGGTGAACTCAGAACTCAGTATGCAAGAGGCACTGAGCTGCCCTCCTGATACTTTCCTATGTCTCTGTGTTTCGTTCTTATCTTTGTTCCTCCTACCTAACATTTCTAATCCTCATGCCCCTATCCTGGAATGTACAAACCAGCTGTGGTTACGATCAAGGCAGAAGTCACCCCAGAATGCTGACATGTGACAGTGACTTAATGCTGTGGCAATGAAGTATACCCTGTAGGTGTTCAAATCTGTAGAACAATATAACTAATTCAGCTGGGAACTCCTGTCACTATCATTCTGAAAGTTCAGAAAAAACAACTGCCCATGAAAATCTAGAGAACAGGGGAGTAAATGTAAACAGAATCGGATTTGATTAAAATGAAAACCTTTAAGTCAGACTCAAAGGTAAGACTGAGTACTCATGAGTGTCTCTCTGTGCCACAGGTTCAAGATAAAAAAAAAAAAGAAAGCACTATCCTCATGCTTGTGAGGGGCTCCCAATTCCTGCAAGGCGTTGGGTAAAACTGGCATGTTGTAAGAGAAGAGAAATAAAACGGCCAAATGTATCACAGAAGTGGGTTCATTTTACTTTTTTGGCACATACTTCACCCTAAAGGATGTAGACATTTGCAAAAAATGTATTTAGTGTGATGAAGGAAAAGCAGATGCTGTGTGGGACCCTAGTACTAGGAACATTCTGTGCTTCCTTTTGGTTAAAGATCATTTTCCTATGTGCTATAGGAGGCTGAGCAGCCCACTCTCCTGTCCTTTCCTGTCCTGTCCTGTCCTCTCCTCTCCTCTCTTCACTAGATTCTAGTATCAATCTAGCCTCTATTTGTGACAATTGAGACTTGTAGTTCTCAACCTCCCTAATGCTGCAACACTTCAACACAGTTCCTCACATTGTCATGACCCACAACCATAAAATTATTTAGTTTCTACTTCATAACTGCAATTTTGCTACTGCTATAAATTGTAATGCAAATATCTGATAGGCAGGATATCTGATATGTGAGCCCTGTGAAAGAGTCATTTGACACCCAAAGAGGTTGCCACTCCCAGATTCAGAACTACCCGTCTAGACTGTCTCTAAGAATCATCCAGTAACTTTGTGGGGCAAAGGTAAATGTAGTCTTTAATAGCAAGAAACATGTCTGCCAAGTATAATAACTTCTTCCAGCTGAACATGAAGAGATACTGGGGTTTGATCTCAGGGCAAAGAGAGTGCTCTGATAGCTGAAACTCGACCTCTGAGGATTGTAAGTTAGGGCAGCCTGTGGAGGGAAATCTTTGTAAAAATGCAAGGCCACTTTAGGTACTGACTTTATGGGAGTGTACTGATGCATATATGCACTGGGTTATTGGACACATGAAATTAGAAGAAATTTAAACGAGCATGCACTGGCAATTCTTTGCATGAATGGCAACATCGCACCCGGTGAGTATGACACACTGAGCAACGTATCTCATAAGGACAGCAACGCGAAATGGGAAGGAACAAGCCCGTTAGTACAATTTTAAGTGAAATGAAAACAAACAAAACAAAACAAAAAAACTAGTAATAATTAAAAAAAATGTCAAAATAAAGAATGTCTTCAGAGTGCTAACATTCTCACTGAAAGGTGGACATAAAGATCTTTATTCATACATGAAGGAACTATTTCTGCAAGGATAAATATGGAATTGATCAGAGCAGTGAAGTGGACAGGGTAGAGAAATATTTTATCCTAAACTATTTTATACATTTCAAATTTTAATGTATATAATGACATAAAGTCAATGTTCACATAGTCCATACCCTGTAACATTTCCATTAGAGGAGAGGGTTTGTGCTGTCTGACACTAAGACACTTCCTACTTGCTTTTTGTTAAGTAAGGAGGCCAGCCTGGCCACAAGTAGTTAAAGAAGTCACACTTATCTCTCTTGGTTATTGACAAGCTCCAGGCATCGTCAGTAATATTCATTGGCCATAGTTGACAAGACACTGCAGTGACGTCGTGAAGTTACAAGAACAAATCTTGTTTAAGTTACTTGTGCCGGACTATCCCTGTGCCGGGGTAGTTTTTACTTATAAACAGACTGTTTTAATCCAAAGGAGTGACTCATCTAGATGATAAATCTTATATCTATCAGAAGTCAGGGAATTTCTATCTCCGTGTCTAGATGGGTAAAGCTTATCGGGGCTGGCAAGAAAGTGCTTACAATGCCTTTTCATTTGTTTGTTCCAAATACTTAGGGGAAAATGTGAAATGTAAATTGATTTACAGAAACATGTAAAAGATTAAGAAGTCTCTGATATCTTCTTGTCTAGGGAGCAGCTGCGTTTGCATATTCACAGGTTTTTGACAAACTCAAGAAGTGACTGTGAACACAGAGGTTGTGGGATATGTTGTGGGTTATCACGATTTTTTCTAAGGCTGATGATAAGTTAGGGTCATACTATGGTTGGTGGTCTCCTTCTTCCCTCCCTCCTGTGACTTCTTCCTATTGCATCTACAATTTTGTTGATATACCAAGTATAATTTATTTGAAAATTTCTATAATAGTACAAAGCAAAAGTGTAAATCACAATGCCGTTCTCATTATTTCTTTTGGAACAAAGTAATAAGCTTTGTAGCTACAATTAATTATACAATGGTGTCTTAGTTACTGTTCTAATGTTGTGAAGAAGCAACAGGACCAAGGCAACTACTATAAGAGAAAACACTTAATTGGGGCTTAGTTACAACTTCAGAGGGTTAGTCCATGATTATCATGGGGCATGGCAGCATGCAGGCAGGAGCTAGATAGAGCAGTAGCTGAGAGTTACATCTTATTCCTTAGGCAGAGCAAGAAGAAGGGAGAGACTAAAGGGAAGTGGGCTGTGCCATGTGCTTTTGAAACCGTAAAGCCTACTCCCAGTGACATATTCTTTTTCTCCAACAAGGCTACACCTCCTAATCCTTCTCAAATTGTACCACTCCCTGGTGACTGAGCATTCAAACTGATGAGCGTATGGGGGCCATTCAAGCCACCACAAAAGGTTGTGTAGAAGATGCAAATTAAGGAAGTTTCTTGGTGAACTCATATACATGCAGTTATGAAAGACTCCATTACATTATCTGGTACTACATCCAAGTGAATTACCACTAACGCTACAGCCACAGTAGTTACATGGGCAGGGTGAGATTGGACATTTTAGTCCTGTTTTTGAAAATGTGAACAGACAGATGGAGAAGATTAGAGGTACCCATATCATTGAGGTAAACTTTGACCTGATAATTCTACCTATAGGAAGTGAGCTTGAAAAGCAAGTGAAATAACTGGCATAGACATGATGGAGCTCACCAGAGGGTTCACAGTAGAAGTTCTCTAACTACTGACTAGCTTTTTGTTCCCAGCAACAAATTTACTGACGAGGCCCATGACATGGAGTCCCATCAGCTGACAGTCTTGGGGTGTCTGCTCAGCAGGAGCCAGGAACTCTTTCTCAGCTTACTAGTCAGTTCTTGTTCTAGCCACCACATCAGTTGGCTCTAATTACTTTGCATGAAAGCATGGAACATAAATACAAAATTAGTTTTTTTTTTATATTTATGAAATCTTTGGAAAAATTTGGCAAAGGTGGTTGCTAAAAATGTTGCTACTGAGTTAATGGTGAGTGAATAGCTGGGAAAACAGGACAAGAACTGTAAACACTGAATCATCTTTTAAAATAATTTGTTATTATTAATCATTATTTAACATGTATGTGTATGTGGGGGGAGGTATATGTGTAGGCACGCACATACTATGCATGTGAGGAGGGTCAAGCTGGTTCTCTTTTCTCTTGGGTTTCAGGACTGAACACAGGCATCAGGTTTGTGCAGCAGACACCTTTACCAGCTGAGTCATATCTGCCACAGCACTGCACACTCCTGTTCTTAGCATTGCTTCGCTTCACTGTAGCGAAATTTGAAGTAGACAAGTGTTAAAGGTTTCTGGCTAGTTTATATGAGAAAGATGTTTTGAAATAAGTCCATTAAAAATGATAGTGTTTAATGCTGGATAAAAACAGTAATTTGTAAATGCAGAAGTGGGGACTTGGTTTAGGCTGGAAAAATCTGCATGCATATTAGAAGGAACACCAAAGGAGAGGTCAAATCTACACCACTCAGGGATGGGATGGGGCAGGCTGTGAAGTAGGAGTCTATGTGTCAGTCTATGGAAAGTCTGAGAGTACTTTCCGTCTCTTGTAGGTTGACAGCGAATTATGAGATGGAAACATCCTGTTGTACACATGGCTTGCTACAGGTGTCCTTGTGTTCTGAAGACTGCATAGTTCTCATTTACACTCCACAATAATCCGGAGAGGTGGTACTCATTTCACTCATACTTTAGAATTGATGAACCAAGCTCAAAATATTTAATGAATTTCTCTAAAGTCCGATAAAAAATGAGCAGAATGACTGACCTACATCTGCATCCTTTACTAGCTCACTGACATCATTCCAGGACAGGAATGGCAGGATCAGAGAATACTGCAGGGGACACGGGGGGATGTCTATGGCTAAATCAACAGTCTAGACAATCAGTAGGAAGAGAAGATATAGAGGGATTATATCGGAATAGTTTCCTTCATGAAGACATATTACCTGAGCTAATCAACTTGGGGAGGAAAGGCTTGCCTTGGTTTCATGGGCTTCAGTTCCAGGTTCCTTGGATCCACTGTTTCTAGCCAGGTTTATGGTATATACAGAGACAGAGGGTCATGCTGAGAACATGGAGTAAAGCAAAGCACCTCACCTCATGGTAGACAGGACACAGATAGGGACAGAGAGGAAGAGGAAGGGTCCAGGGACAAGTGATAGCCTTTAAAGTATAGTGATCTCCATCCTCCACTTACCTATCAACTTGTCATCAATGAAATTAAAAGCCTCATGATTAATTATCAGTTAATAGTACTGCTAGCTCAGGACCATTTTTCAAAACATGACTCTTTGAAGAGAGACACTCCATATCCAGACTGTAGCAATATTTTTCAAAAGAGAATTGTGGAAACTTAGTTGAATGTGGTAGAATGTGCCTGTGATCCCAGAAATTAGAGGAGACTGTGATAGGCGTGACCTTGTCTCAAAAAGCCCATCTGCAACCGGAAAACCAAGTCCAATCCAAGCAAGCAAGTAAGCAAGCAAGCAAACAAACAAAAAACCCCCAAAACCCCCAGCAAATCAATAGCAGCAGCAACACACCATACAAACAAACAAACTAATCAAACAAAGGTAAAACAAGGGTTCTATTCTGGACTGCATAATTGTTGTTCAAAACTCAGATTTTGAAAGCTAATCTCAATGATGGATGGATGATGAGAACCTAAGGATGCAGCTTTTATGAATGGGATTATTGATCCAGTAAAAAGGACTGAATTGCTCTCAGCCCTTCTGCCTTGCTAGGATACAAGAAGAAAGGAATCTTCTGGTGCTGCCTCACCAGACTTCCAGTCTGCCCATGCCTTTTCTGCTTCTAGAACCATGAGGAAATCCCTGTTGTTTAAGCTGGCCAGGTCTATGGTTCTTGTCACATAGCCCTAATGTGTTCAGACAGACATCAATATGCTAAGGAGGATTGTGACAAAAACTAGGGATTCAACCTGTACCATGATGAATGTCTGCAACATGTAGGATTCATAAATGAGTAAAGGGATGGGCAGAAAGAGGCCAGGCAGGGGTGGCATCAGTGACCCAGCACAGCAATGGTCAAGGCTGCTACAGTAACATCATACAACCAAGAAATTTTTAAGCTTTTCTTACTTGTGGTTACTCTTGCTCCCAGAATGCTCTGCTAGATCTCATAGCTATACAAAAAAGTATACAACACAAACATTTACTGATAGATTTAAAATAAATTTATTTCAAGACAGTTCTTTGGTATGCATATAAATGTATTGTTTATTAAAGATTAAAGTACAATGCATACTAATGCTATGCAAATCTTTGTTTACTTTTATAAAATAATTAAATCTTGGCTGAATATTTGTCACTTCAGGACACTGAGTATTGCTTTTTAGAATGATATGTACTTTGTACAACTGTCAATGCTAGAATGTTGCTTCACATAAATATGTGGTACAAAATGGCAGAAGTCTGTTGAGGGCCAACTCAGAAAATGATGCAAATTTTGTTTGAATAACAAGTCAAATTCAACGAATATTTTTTTTTTTTACAAAATTTAATTCAGCAACTTAAATAGCAATTTAAACTACTTTTAAAGAGTTATTTCTTTTTATTTTGTGTGTTTTCCTGAATGTATGCACATATGAGCACCATGTATTCCTGGTGCCTGAAAAGGCCAAAAGAGGGTGCTGGATCCCTTAGAACTGGAGTAACAGATGGTGTTACTGTGAGTAAGTCATGTGAGTGCTGGGAACCAAACCCAGGTCCTCTATAAGAGCAGAAAATGCTCTTAACTGCTGAGCCATTTCTGCAGGCCCACTAAAAAACAATTTTCAGAGCCAAACGTTCTAACATGACAGGATCCAAATATATACTATGACCTAAGCTGAGGAATTACAATAAGAAAATATTAAAAGTCTTGAAATAAAAACATCATGTTTCTGTAGAAGCAGAAGATGTTATATGTACAGTAATGACACTTCAGGTCATAACACACAGTGTCATGAAGGCTAGTGGAGGTATTTCAGGCAGTATTCACTGCTGTGTGGTAGGACAGCAATGTGCACATGCTATGAGCTCAGAAATAAAGCTGCACTGAGTCTGTATACACCAGGGAGAATATTTCCAGAGGCCTCTCAAATGCATTTGTTGTTTGATTTTGAATTGATTTTATTATTGCCATTTTTTCCTAATTTCCATAAGTATATGTTTTATACAGGGGTGTGATCCATTTTCAGAAGTGGGAAGAGCCACGTTCCCAGTACACATATTTCTGACAGTCTCATGAGAAGCCTTCTTCTGAAGTCTCATAATCAACCACACGATGGTATTAGTCAAGGTAACCTCAGCGTTTCTGAAGTCAGGATTTGTAAGAAGAAAATTTTCTCTTCGCATTCCCAATTGCTTGAATGTGCAAAGCAAACCTGCATTTGCTCTAAATATTTTTTTTTTACTTTCTTTATAACATGTTTCTAATTGTTCTAAGTGGTTTAATTGGATTACCAATTCAATGAAATATTAAGGTTTCACAAACTTTATCTATCATTCATGTATATCAATGAACTGTAAACCTTTTGACCCAACCTGATTTAAATATATTGCAACCAAAATATACATATTTATATCTAAGTGCTTTATTGTTTCTCCCAAATCAAATGTTGATACAAGCAAGACTTATCTTCTGCTTTTTTTTATTAAATTTTCTCTAAAAGACCCTGAAGACTCAAACAGAAAATTCTAAGAACTGATAATTATAGTAAAATGGCAGTATATGAAATTAGCATACAAAATCAGTAGCCTTTCGGTACACACCAATGACAAAGATACTGAAAAAGAAAGAGGGAACTGATCCCATTTACAATAGCCTCAGAAAATAAAACATAGCATCTTGGAATAATAAACCTAACCAAAAACGTGAAAGACCTCTACGATGAAAACATGGAAGAAACAACTGAGGAAAACACTAGAAGGTGGGAAGACCTCCCGTGCTCATGGATCAGAGGAGTCAGTATGTGAAAATGGCCATCTCTATAAGACAGTCTGTAGTTCCAATGAACTCCCAATCAAAGTTCCAAAGCCATTCTCCAGAAATTTTTTAATGTTAAAATTCATATGACAGTGCAAAAAATCCTGGATCATCAAATAATTCTGAGCAAAAAGAATAGCACTCTCCTGAACCTATCGTAGTAACAAAAATAGCATGCTCCTGCTGCAAGAACATATAGACCAATGCAGAAGAACAAAGGCTGCAGGTAAAAGTTTACACAGTCATAGCCACTTCATTTTTTACAAAAATATCAAAAGCTCTCATTGGATAGCTGCACGTTGAAGAACAAAGCTAAAACTCTTACTTTTCCCTTTGTACAAAACTCAGCCCCTTAATGTCCAGAAATTGTATGAGGGATAGAGGAAAAAGGAAGGGTGATACTCTCTAAACAATTGCTCAGGAAATAAGACAAACATTGAAAAGTGGGAGCTCATAAAATTAAAAAAAAAAATCAAGGGAAGATATAGCTTACAGAATTTGAAACATTCTTACCAGCTACACAGCTGATAGAAGATTACTATCCAGATAACACAAGGAATGTAAAAGCCAGAAAAACAAGAAGAAAACAATCTAATCAAAAGCTGCCCTAGCACTGATGAGTTACCAAGGCTCCAGCAGAGAGCTTCTTACTCAAGCCCACCTGGGCAGCCCTTGTTAAACCCAATGAGTCACAAAGCAAAACCAAAACAAAGCAAAAAGACACACAAGTGGGGTGGGGACTTGGTGGCAAGTGGAGAGGACATAGGCATATCAGGAAGAAAAGAGAAAATAAACGGATGTGATCAGAATGGATTATATGTGTGTGCAAAACTGTCACAAGATAAATTAAACCAAAAGTGTGTCAAGGATAGACCAAGGTCAGAGCCAGTGTAGACCTCTGCCTGACAGTTCTATACACAGGCACTCCTCTTTGAACAGAGCACCAACACCTAGATAGCATACTACGACCCCTCCCTGTGTGGAGCTGCGTGCACATCCTTCTCTGAACAATAATATAATTTCTCCTTCTGGTAATTTCTGACTTTCAGTTATAGACAGTTTCTACTGAAATGCTCTCCAGCTATATCTAGGTAGTGCAGAATAGGGAGAGCAATCAGGCCTGTAATAATTTTGGATGTATAGGCAATATGGTAAAGTGTGTCCTCTACTTGGAACTTTTTGGAGAATTCTTTATACCTATGCATATTTGGATGTGTATATGATTAAAATCAAATGCATCATGAGAGAAGATGTGCACAGTGATCAAAAGCTTTCCTAACTTAAATCTGTCAATCAAAATAGGGAATTATGCAAATTTACCCTGTATTAATTACTTTTCTGTTACCATGAAAAAATACCATGATCAAAAGCAACCTAACGAAGTTTATTTCATTGGCCTATATGTCTAGAGAAGAAAGAAGTTGATTTGGTTCCAGAGGGACCATAGCCATGGCAGGAGGAGCACGAAGCAGGCTGATCACACTGCATCTGTATATAAGAAGTAGCAGAGAGGAGCAGGAAATCATCAAGCGTGTAAACCTTCAAAACTCACCGCTAGTTATGTACTTTCACTAGCTGCGCCTCCTAAAAATTCTAAAATTCTTCCCAAACAGCACCACCCAGCTGGGAATCAAGTCAAATGCATGAGCCTCTGGGAAGCATTTTTTATTCAAGCCATCACATACCTCTTAGCAAACAGCTTGTCTTTCTTCAGACTCCACAAAAGAAGACAGACAGTGACTTGGGACCCTTGAGTGCTCTCCCCCATGTGCCCCCTTTCACAAACATATCTTGAATGTATTATTGCCTTGCCCTTAAACAGTTTCCCCTGCTACTTTAAAACCTTTGTGAACTTATTTTAAGTCTTTGAATAAAACGCCAAGAACCTAGAAACTTCTGACCTACTCCTGGACACTGGTAACATTTTGATAAATGGATAGGATGTGCCTGTCAAATTGCCTTCTAAATAACTATGTTTAAGTTGAGAGATTCATAGTGCTGCCTTTGTATTTGGGCATAGAAGGTTCTTTTTGCAGTGGGAGGAGGTTACTTATCAATGTGCTGAGATTTCTTGGAGCCCACAGGTATTATACAGTAGATGTACCCCTGACAAATCTATAGACTAATCCACAGGAAGTGTATACATACATATCCACATGGAGTAACCCCTTCAGCAGAGCTGTGGGAACACTTGTCTTTTGGAAAAAGTCACTGTCAAATATATAAAAGCCTTGTCAAGCCATGATTTCCCCTTCAAAATGGGATTCATTCCCAAAATAACTTCTCCTGCATGGGCAATGGAAAGACCTTTCCATTCCCCCATACCACGAGGCCTTAGAGCGATAACATTCACTCTTTGTTCTAACACTCAGATTTACATAGAGTAAGTCCCACAAAACTACCTACTAACAGATCACATAGGAATTTCAAAAGAATAGAAAGACACCATCCTTACCAGTCAGACAGGTCTGGTGTGGGTGAAGTCCAGGTTCAGGGACGTTTAGTAACTTTATCTAATGGTTTGGAATGTTAGGTATTTCCCATTGGATGCTGACTCCATGGGTGGTGCCACCTGTTCTGGGGCGCTGCTTTGCTGCTTTGTCAGGTTGTACCTGCCCTTTTTGTGATTTTGATATGCATAGAATCATCTTTGCCTATGGAATTTTTTAAACCATGTCTGTAAAAATTAAAAACCTGGTGGAGATCACCTCTTTTTTTCCTTCTTCTCTTTCTTGCTGTTTCTTCGCTCCAGGGAATATAGAATGAGAGCGGATTTATTTCATTTTATCCTCAGATTCAGTTAGCCAGGTTTTCACTTTGCCATAGAGAATCTAGCTGGACCCTGTGGGGTTGCTGAGGCTGATACTCAAGACACCCGAGAGAGACTGAGTGAGTGTAAAATGACCGGCCTTAAGAGCTGGAAGAAGGGGCGGGGAGCTATGGAACACTGTATTCCAGAAATAACAAGGTCTTGACTCTTAAATTCTCAGCAGCTGCACACGATCAGCCTGAGAATGGCACCCTCAATATCCTGTCATGAAAGGGAAAAAGGTTCATGATGCTCCAATCTTCCCTGAAGATTATTGGCAGTCTATGGTTGATGGAGGAAGAAGAGGCATTTTTTTTCCAGTGGCATAGCCTCTGACAAGATACTCATGTTCTTATAAATTACTTCTTATCTATGCTCTCATAAATCCAAAGAGACTCACTGGAGATACACACATAGAACACATGTGTGCAGGCATGTGCTGAGTGTGTGCTCTGGTGCCTAATGCAGAACCCAGTGTATGGAGCTTTAGAATAGGGAACAAAACGTTCCAGAAAGAGCTGCACCTTTAGACCAAACCCTCTGCAAGTCTGGTTAACTGATCAAAACTTCAATGAGGTGGAGGTTGGGATGCTGCAGGTCCATTGCTAATTAAAATTTACCTTGAGTCACCTTTAGCCCCTTCAGTAGATTTTTCTTTCCCCCTCTGTGTCAGACCTAACCCCTTTGACTATCAGAAAGAGATGTTTTATAATGTAATAACGTAAGAAAACCTTAGTGTCTACAAACAGAAAGCCTGTCATCCGACAGCATCTGAGGCCCATAGCTGAGACGTCTCCACTGTGCTGTAATTACCTTCTTAATGTTCTCGCCAGCGCATTTGCAAAGTGCCTTGATTCATTTCTTTGTTCTGTTACTATAAATTAACTTCATGAAATTGCTTCCATCATCAACCATGAAATTTGAAAAACCTAACTCTGTTCCTAGGCCATTGTCACTCATGCTTGGTTGCAGAGGAAAGTTTCTTCTTTCCTGTGTAAGGTGAGACCTGCAGTTTTTTGTTCACAGAAGTGCTGGATACAAAAAGAAAGGAGAGAATGCACTCCTTTCATCTTGGTAGAATGTGTAATTTCTTTTTTTTTTTTTTTTTTTTTTTTTTGAGACAGGGTTTCTCTCTGAAACAGTCTTGGCTGTCCTGGACTCTGTATACCAGGCTGGCCTCAAAGTCACAGAGTTCTGCCTGCTTCTGCCTCCTAAGTGCTGGGATTAAAGGTGTGAGCCACCACCACTGGGAAATTGTACAATCTTAATTTGAAACATTAAACATTTCTTGAATGGCAGTCTCACTTTGTTAATATTATATGAAAATTTAGTAAATATGTTCCCAAGCCTAAAATTCAAGTTAACCAAAATGCTTAATTATATCACTAATCCAACTATCACTGAGAAACAAGGTTTAACCCCCTGAAAGAGATAGCCATGTTAAATCTAAATAGTACAGTGCTTGAAAGCATTTTTAACAGCAGAGTGGAGACACAGGAGTAGAAGTCTGGACTAGATAATCAGAGCAGAGCATCATCACTCACTCCCGCCTCAGAAATTTCTAGAAACCACACAAACTTTGAGAACTTACTCGGTGATTGTAAAAGCACCCGTTCCAACATTCATTTTAACAAGCAAGTCTATGTGACACACTGTACCCTGATTTGTGTCTGGCATCTGTGCCTTTATATGTGATGGTCCATGTCCTTCGCAAGCACCACATCTTCCCTCCTGCTGTTTCCAATTGCAGTTGAGTTCCGCTCCACCCATTACCCAGAGTATCCAGAGTTCACAGACAACTGCAGTAGGCACTGAAGATACAAAATCAGCATGGACTCTGATCTCAAGAAGAGTGGTTGAAATAAGCAAGAGAGAGGAGTCTAAGGAAATGCTAATTACAACGTGGCCAAGGCACATAAGGGAGGGATAGCTGAAGCCTATGAGGATAGAGAGCAGGAAACAAAGGGGTTAAGTTAAGCAGTGTGGGAGGGAATAGTACTGCCTGAAGCATCCACAACCCACAGAAGTATGGAGAGAACATGGTGCGCCAAGAGACACTGACACAAAAGTGTGTTTGAGTATTTTATGTCCAGATGAATCATGACAGTATTTAATGCTGCTTGTTGGAGCTGACTTGTGCTTACAGTGATGCTGCAAAAAGGAAATATTTGATTTGATAGTGCTGCTATGAGTCCCAGGTGACATTTCTGTCAATTGTGGCCAGATATAGAATAGTTTTCCCATAAGGTCATAAGGGTGACAATTTAGCCATCATAGTGCAATGCTACCATCCTAAACAAGGAAGCTGACAGTAGGCTTAAGCCTTTGGCAAAGAAGGATGTGCAGATGTAACTCTCTCTAATGACAGTAGGTGACCATATTGGTTTGCTTACTTACTGTACCAGAATTCTTATTATTTTAGAGTGTACTTGTCCTAAAAAAATGTCTACTGTGAAATTGCATGTGATATTTCTGCAGCAGTTCCAACATTCCTATGCACCGCATTTGATAGCTTCAAGAAGCCATACTGTGGACCAGCATGGCTGGTCCATGATGCTGCACAATGATGAGATGAACTGATAATGCACTTTTCAGAACACATTCCCATTGTTGATTGGCCCGTACATGTAATGGTGTTGATTCTTATGGTGCCTGGGATGCTTTTCCAGAGAATAAGCTGTAAGATAGCATGGAGCAGTAGGAAGATTAGAAAGGAGGAAGACTTGAGAATTAGAAGGGAAACAGGATCTTTATCTGGGAAACAATTGGGTAGACTTGAATGAGTGGACCCAAATATAAAGATGATCTGGAAAGTTCTGGAAAATGTAGATTGCTGTGTATGTTCACCCAATTCTATAGAGTTAACTTCTGTGCTCACAAGGAGCAGCTTCATATAGAAGTCAACATGGAAGCACTTACTTCTCTTATGAAATCTCTTTGGTCTGATGGGCTTATGCCTGATTAACAGGCAATCATTCTTGCCAAAAGATTTCTCATGCACAAGGACAAACTTCTTTCAAAGGCCAATCCATTTTGCTCCACATCATCTAGGTTATAATGAAGGGTAGCAACAGTTTAATTTTCAGGGGGAAAATTAAGCAAGTATTATCAAACACTGAAGATTCACTCTCAATAAAGTACACATAGACTCTAAGTTGAAGCCCCATGACCATCTGGTGAATGAACAGCTCAGATTGCTTAGTGAGCAGGCTTCCTGTGCCAGCATCTGATTGGGAGCATATTTCCCTGCTTCTCCTACCTGCCAAGCTGTGTCTCGAAGCTTTCTTAAGCCCTAACTGCTTGCTCTAGCAGTGCCTTCTGCCTAGCCTGGAACTGGGAATTGGCAGAGAGAGAGAGAGAGAGAGAGAGAGAGAGAGAGAGAGAGAGAGAGACAGAGAGAGAGAGAGACAGAGAGAGCAGAAACCTAAGGTGGGCAGCAGTTTTTGTGGCATCAAGGTCAAGAACTCATGGGACCTTGTAGAGACTGGTGCCTCCTGGGTTGATGCTGTGGTGGGGAAGGCAGAATGAGTTAGTGCATGTCAGTCAGCAACTATTCTTTTCCAACCCTAGACTTAACAGTGTATCTGCCTTCCCAGTGAGCTTTCTTAGCTAATTACATCAATATGGAAACTGGTTAGTAAATAAAGACTAAGTGGCTGCCATCCCGTCATCCTACCCTGACAATGTTCAGTATTGAGAGATGAATATATTGGGTGGGAGTGTTTCACACCCACACACCCTATATGACTATTAAGGTGAAAAGGACACAGGGATTAGTGATCACCTCTCAAACTCTCATTCTCTTTTCTTCCTCTCCTCCTTCTCACACCCTCTTGCTTTCGTGTGTGTGTGTGTGTGTGTGTGTGTGTGTGTGTGTTTGTATTCACACGGAAGGGGTGCTGGGCACACATTACCCTGAGGGTAAAGCAGTTGAAGGGACACATCCCAATTCAAGCATGTAGCTCTGGGAGGCTCTGGCCGTCTTCTGATTTCCGCTCTTGCTAAGAAAACATTAGATTTCATTCCTAAAGCTACCCACCAAGGTCTATTCCCTTATTTGACCACTTCCTCTTTCTGAGGCTAACTACCAAGATCCAGCTATCAAAGTATTTAAGTCCAGAAATCAAAAGCCCCCTTTGGCTCATCTAATTAACATGCTCAAATAAATTAGACCCCTCTTCCTAACATGAGGTTTCTCCTTTACCTTGATGAAACTACCCTTTTCCTGTGTACCATGTATTTCCTCTCTATCCAGATGTAGTCCTTTGTCTCTCTGGAACAAAGTCTCCCACCCTTTCTTTGTTCCCCTCCTCTCTATCCTCTGTCTTCTGTGTTTGTCTCTTAATTCCTGCCTTCTGTCCTTCTTGGACAAATAAACTTCCTTTGGTCTGAGAACTTGGTCGTGGGGGTCCTGAGCTGATACTTTTTCTTTCAGCGATTGCATTGTGTAAGAAGAATGCTACATTCCAAGGTAATCCTGGATCTCTGATCTGAATAACAAACACAAACTCAGGAAATCTACTTGAAAATGTCTGATGATGTGTACATTCTAGTCAAGTCTAACCAATACTCAAATAATCGTACCTGCTTAGAGCAGGTAGGTACTTTTTGCTGGATGAGGTTTGCATACTCTTTGACCTTGGACTGTATGTGCTGTCTTGGAATAAGGGGGAAAATGACAAAGAGGCAAAGGGCCAGCTTTCTTTTTCCTTGAGAACAGTGAACAGTTGGATAAGATTCGCTCTGGCAGTTTTGTGCCCTAGCTAACAGAACACTAATGACATCGGCTTTGGGACGAGCTTCAGAATATTCTTCTTCCTCACAGCTCTGCTCAGAGCTGCAGAAACTCTGGTTATCTTGTTCCCTATAGTCTTTTCTTCCCTTAATGAAGCAGACCTCTGTTTGCCTGCCTGTCCTCATCCCCAGCAATGACAGATCATAACGCCCCCTCTAAAATGCAATCTGATGTGATTCTGATGTGATGAGCTAATGCTTGGTCACATATTTTATAAAGGAATATGAAAGATAAAACCCTGTCTGCCTCACTCATCTTAAAGGGGTGTGGGCCATTGTATGCAGTGCTCAAATCTATTATAATCATGTCTACAGTTTAAATGTAGGTCAGGGACACTTTCTTCCAAAGGATCATTCTGTGAGCATCATCTATTTCAAGAGAATTAAATTCTAGGAATTCTTGGCTGAACTTGTACAACAGGGAAAAACAATAAGATTTTTTTTAGAGCTAACTTGTCCCTCTTCCAGCAAACAGTATAGGTATCTTTTTATATGAGCAATGAATTTTTAAATACATCAATCATTCTTTGAAAATTATTGATGAAAATTACATACTCTGCGCCAGTATAACCATGTTTTTGTTTTATATACTTACTTTTCTCTTTATTCTGCAGAGTGTGTTAATCTTTAAGTCTCTTAGACTATCTTGATATGAGTAACAAGACATTAGCTGATGATAATCTAATTTGCTTTAGTGAATTTTTAATATAATTATAGACCCATTTCATTTCCTATTTTACTAATTACTTCTATTACTCAAAATTTGATTTTACTTTTGCTTAATATTTATATATGCAATTTCCTTTTAAATCCCAATTCTTTCTCTTTGTCCCCGTACAGAAAATATAGGTGATTTTTCTCATGACTTCTCTTTACTGACTCAGAAGTCTTGGAAGACAAAGGGGACTACATCATGTCCATAGGTTCAATGTGAACAAATTGAGATGTTAGCTAAGGAAGCAGTTTCATAACAAGGGAGAAGCCAGGAAATGTACAGGGGTGGGCGAGGGATATTGTTCTTGTCATCCCCATCACCTATATCCTTTTACCATATCCTTTTACCAACTTAAAGTCTCCATCGCCAATATTTTCTACTTGAGGCCTAGTTAGCACTGAATGGAGGGACTGGAGCACTCTTGACTGATTGGTTTGAGAAAATAGAACACAGATAGGAAGAGCAGAACACAGGCGTGCTGCAGAAAACAGTCAAACAACAACACCAAAACAGATCTTGGAAGGGTGGGCAGTGAGCAAAGCTCAGGATATGGAAGAAGAAGGAAACCATTTTATTCCTGATGAATAATAGCGGCAGTAGTGTGAGAAACCCTGTGCTGGCCGAAAAAGTATGTCCCCTTGTCCCCAATGTGGGAGATGCCCCGATGTGTTCCCAGGTCCTGCCCCACCTGCGAGGCTATTCTATAGCACCCCATTTTCACACCTGAGTGGCATCATAGCACACTCTTTCCTGACCAGGGTGGCTACAGATTTGTGCAGAGCTCTGACTCCCTCACAACTCAACTTTGTGATGAGGCTACAAACCCTTCACAATTTTCTCCTGAAGTCACTCCTAAATCGGCTGTCTTCTTTGGTCAGTGAAATGGTCCTTGTTAAATGACTAGCTAGCCTTTGTGAGAATGGATGGGCTCACTGCCCCTACCCCTCACCCCCATCTTGAGGACCTCCCTGGAACATTTGTTATTTTGACCACTGTGTCTGTGCTGGCTAGTTTCATGTCAACTTGAGCCAAGCTAGAGGCATTTGGGAAGAGGGAACCTAAACTGAGAAAATGCTTGTGGGCAAGGCTGCCATTAGTTCTCTTCATTGATGATTGATGAGGTGAGTCTACCTACAGGGAATGGTGCCCCCTCTGGGCTGGTGGTCCTCGGTATTGTAAGAAAGCAGCTGAACAAACCATGAGGAGCAAACTAGTAAAGATAGCCTCTGTATCAGCTCCTGCCTCCATGTTCCTGCCCTTTCTTTGCCTAGGTGACAGACTACAAGCTGGCAGGTGAAATTAACCCTTTCCTCCCCAGGTTGGCTACGATATTTTATTATGGCAATAGAAATCTCAGGATACTCTCCTTCTGGAAGTTTCTTTAGCTGTGGTTTGCTCTTAGTCTGTTTTCTTCTCTTCTCTATGGAGGGCTCTATAATTTCATTACATATTTCCCCTTTCCCTTGTCAGTTGATAAATGCTACGTTCCCTAGAAGTCTGCTCTTTTCACTCCATGCACTCCACCTAAAATTTTGCTCACTTACATGACCCCAAACATCCAAGCTGTCTCCACCCAGAGCTTCCACTAGTCTCAAGGCTGACAAGTTCCATTTACTAGTCTTTCTGGTACCTTGTAAAAGACATCCCCAACACATCCATACATCCATTTTTACTGTGATCACACTCATCCCCTTTAAGGCAATTCTATCCTTTTATTCAAGCCAGAAATGTCCAAGGTATCCTTGTCTCACTGTTCTTACTCCACACTTTCAGCCACCAAGTCTTAAACACACTTTCTTTGTAATATAGCCTACAACTGTCTTGTGTAGACTCCTATCATTCCTTGCCAGAATTTTTTCAGTGACTTCTTGAACTCACCTCTTCTAATCTGTGCCTTCTTCATTTCTCCACTCTGCTGCCAAGGGGCATTTCTAAAACTGCAAATTGCATCCTGTGACTCTTAGAACAATGGCATACATCCATTTCAGGATGGAATTCACATTCTTGAGTGTGGAACACAAGTCTGTGCAATGAGGCTTTCATTATTCTTCATGCCTCATCCTTCTTGTTGGGGTTCCCAAAGTCTTTCAGCTCAATCATGTGAGAAGGATTGATGGTTGCTCAAACACAGCAAGAGCTTTTCTGCTCTCATCCATGTTGTTGTCTGTTTCCCAAATGTTGTCTGAGCGGGGTTCATTCCCTAAATTTCTGGTCTACTTGTGAACGTGATCTTATTTGACAATAAATTTTTTACAGATATAATCAATTTATGATAAAGGCATTCTGGGTTAGAGTTGGTTTTTAATCCAGTCTGACCAGTGTATTCATAAAAACACGGGCAAAATCTGACCAAGACTGAGACAGAGATGGGTGCAGTGTATTGAAAAATCACTGCCAGACAGCAAATCCAAGGCAGCATGACACAGTCTCTCTAGATTATGATGATAGAAAAAAAATGTGTGTTGTTTGATTTCAATGTTCTAGCTCTAGAAAACCAGCAGCTTGTCCGGATTTTTTTTCCAATGTTAACCTCAAGTTAATTCAGCATAATCTAAATGTGGGAAAATCACTTGCCCTGGCCTATGCCAACCCCTTACTCAGCTGTCCCTGTCCTTTCAGTGAATTTATGACTAGATCTATGAATATTCACTGCTATATTGTCATTTGCTTTGGTCTTTATATTCAAAATACATGATGAAATCCAGGAAGGAAATGAGGGTGTATTACTTGACATCTTCAATATCTTGTACAACATAGGCAAGAAAAGAATAGGAAGGAGCCCAGTAAGGTTGGGTGATTTCAACTTGCTTTAGAAGAAGTGTGATTTTACTTTCTTCATATGGTTGCTAATAAATCATTAAGTAGAGTGGATGTATATTAATGGGAAAAGTAAGAAGTCATAGAATGTCAGCAATATACAGTCCATTACCAACAAAATTAATATAAAAATAATAGCTATTTACATTGATGGGTTAATTTCATTCACTAGCAATGAAGAGAATTATGTCCATGGTATATCAAATAATGAATTATTTGCTTTGAATCTGTCTTTCTGCTTAGAATAGGAATTTGTAATAAATTATACACAATAGACACATGCTTGTAAACAATAAGCTAAGTGAAATCAGAAATATGTAAGCTTACCTTGTTAGCTGCACTGTGGGAGAGTTGGGATTTCTCATTTGCATTTTTTTGTGGGGATCAACACTTGGATATTCAAGAGTTCATTTAGAAATGGGCAATCCAAATATAGAAAGGTAGCCAAGAAATTGCTTGTCAGAAGCATAGGCATGGTACTTCGTAGAAGCAACCTCTCCTTAGATGGAGATAGGCTATCTCCAAGTTTTTGTCATGAAACTTAGGAATCATAGCCACAATCTCATCAATTTTTGGAGATTCTTCTAATAACGACATACTGATCAGAAATGGTTTCCTTTTCAGAATTCATCATTGTGGTTATTTCCTGTGTATGTGTGATGTTGCCCCAGGTGGTAATGGAGGTCTTTGCCCCCTAAAAGGATTAATAATATTCTCCCTGTACAAGGCCAAGAAGATTACCCATTATCAAAATAAGCAGAGCTGGACTGGGGTAGGGGGCTTTACTCTTTCACTCATAGATTCTCGTGTTTAGTTGAGGGCTGTGAGATAAGAGAATGCATGTATTAAGCATACTTTTTGGGCCATCCCAAACTGCTTAGCAGATAATCTGTGCCAGGCCAGGGGTAGGTTAAGCAGTCAGGAAGACAACCAGTGCCCAATCTTGTACATGAGAGACTTGTATCTATTAAAACACTGTTTCAGTGGTAGACATTTTAATATTATACAAGACCATAATGGACTACATTACAATCAGAGAAAGCTTCCTGGGCATTTAGGGAAAATCTGCTGCAAATTTCTAGAAGTAGAACCATCGGGATCAGCCTAAGTGTTTAATTGGTCATAGTCCTTACAATGGCTCTTGGGTGATAGCACCTAGTGGCTGAAGGAAAGAGAGATTGGAAAGCAATGCAGCCAGTCCTTAGATAGGGCCATGTTGCAGGAATCCTTCTACTCCTTCAGCCAATAGCCGTTGAGATACCAGCCCACTGGGGCGTGGTCTTTTTCTCTTTAAAAACCGGTTTGACTAAACTCCTTTCCTGGTCATGTAGGACGGCGTTCTGTAATTTTTTTTCCCCTCAAATAAATAACCTTTTTAAATAATAAGTCCAAACTGGTATGGGATTGCTTTGCGCATTTGGGTCAGGCACAGAACATCAGGAGCACACGCTGTAACTATGTTCAGAGAGGTCCGGCCAGGACCATAGAGTGTAGGCAACCTTGCATTTGGGCTTGCCAGAGAGAGCAGAGGGCATTTCAGGTGCATATGAACACAAGGCCAGGTATAGTGACAGCTGGCTGGCAGAGGGAGGTGGAGGAGTGGTTGTTGAGGGTGCAGTGGGGCTGGAACAAAGAAAAGCTGGATGTTGCTGGAGCGTTCTATGCACAGCAGCCATTTCTTGAGGGAGGAGGCCAAAGGAAACTGACAAACCAGGCTGCAGTAGGACCAGGTGATGGACAGTCCAGGGTGTGCCCTGTTGGAAGTCAGGGGAAGACAGAGGACCAAGGTCTAGGCAGAGGGCAATTGGAGAAGCAATGGATTTAGAATATATGTGGTATTGCTTCAGCCGTACCATGTGAGTGTGAGAAGAGGAATAAATAGGCAAGGTCTCTAATGCAAGCTGAAAGGAAACAAGACTGCGAATGCTGCCTGTTCACATATAGGCTGTTCACTGTAAGTCTATGAGACAAGGGATCCATCCCGCTCTTAGGGACCTTGGAAGACGTTGTCCCTGTTGGCACCTGAGCTTTGACTTGCATGTGGGGAGTTAGTCAAGTGAAGGTTTGGAAGGTCAAGGAAAGAAAAGGAGCAGGGGAGGAAGAGTAATGACACATGGTAGATACAACCAGGAACTCTTTACTAGTTGTTCAGAATGATTGTGTGCCTGACAATAAATACTGTCCTTGAAAGAACAGCTGTTAGGGGTATGTCTCCAGAGCAGGACTGTTTAGGTTCACATCCAGCTTGTCATTCATTAGTGTGTGACCATAGGTAAATATATTACGTGGTGCCTAGCATTTATAATGTTTTTCTCATAAAGATGAAAGAACCTAACTTATTGTGCCAGTGTCTGCTCTTAGGAGAGGTTTGGAATATACCAATGAGAGCGATTTTGCTGTTTAGCATTAGTGATATGAGTAGTACAATTATCTGTTATTTTAATCTATTTATTTATTACTACTAGAACTCACCACTAGGCCAGTCTCATCATTCCACTACATATTACTATACTCTCCCTTTTCTTACCATATCTACTCCATCCTTCACAGAGTAACTGGATAATGGACCACGGCAGGTATTTTAATTCTAAAAGTGCACTGGGAATGTTAGGTGATATTGCATAAACCTCAGCTTCTTGTTCTGTCATTCAAATGCACATCATTTTATTTTTCCAAAGTAGGACATTTAATCCTATCTGCATAATCACCCCTAAAGGAAACTACCGAATACTCACCCATGCACAAGCAAAAATGTACATTGATGAAGAAAAGAAATATGAAAACTAGTGTGTCCCAATGCACAAGCTGGGAGTAGGGATGTTGGGAAGAAATTGTTAATGGCAAGTGACTTGTGACACAATTCATTTTTTTTTTGTCTAAATTTCTACCAGATATTTTGTTGGGGAGGCGATGTGCTTTTATGTTCTTCTATTTCTCTTGCCCCCATTAGGGTATTTCTTCCTTCAACCTAAGGATGGTTCTTCTTTAACTTCAAGATTCTTCAGGTATGCCAAATTAAGCATACAAATCTGAAGCTTTGACTAATAGGATCCACATAGAAATGAGATTATGTAATGCCTCTGTTTCTGAATTGGAATTACCTCACTTTGTCTACTGTTTTTTGGTTCCATACATTTTCCTAAGGTTCTGTAATAACTGCACCAATTTGCACTCCCACTGGCAGTGCATGAGGGTTCCCCATCCCCAACATCCTCTGCAGGATTTCTTACTTTTTGTTTCTTCATCTCAGCCCTACTGTCCATGATAAGATCTTAATGTAGTTCTCTCTTGTGCTTCCTGGATGACTAAGGTTGATGAGCATTTTTAAAAATACGCTTTATTTATTTATATTTCTTCTTCTGAGAATTCTCTGTTCAATTCCATAGCCCAGTATATAATTATTTCTTTTCTTTCTTTCTCAGTCTTTAGTATTTTTGGTTCCATGTATGTTCTAGACAAATAATTCCCTGTCAGATATATAGCTGGCAAAGACATTTTCCCCCGTTATGTAGGCTGCCTTTTTAGTCAATTAACAGTTTTCTTTGCAGCACAACAGCTTCTGAATTTCATTAAGTCCCACTTTTTGATTGTTGGTCTTGTTTCCTAGGCAACTGGAGTCTTATTCAGAAAGTCCTTACCTGAACGTACATCCTAACCCGAACCCTGGTCTTTCTTTAAGAAGAAGTTTCAGAGTTTCAGGTCTTTTTTGGGATATTTGATTCATTTGGAATTAATTTGTTTGCAGGATGAGAGAGAAGAATCAAGTTTCAACCTTCAATATTTGGATATTCAGTTTTTCCAGTATTATTTGTTAAAGATGTTGTCTTTCCTCCAGTGTTCATTTTTGGTGTTTGTAGGTTGCAGGTTCATTGAGTTGTTTGTGGGACCTTGATTCTCCTCTGTCATTCATTGTGTCTGTTTCTGTTCCAGTACCACATTCTATTCTAACTACTACGGCTCTGTACTGTAACATGAAATCAAGTATAGTCATACATTTTTGTAGTGATTTACTATTTTTGGTAGGGAAAAGAGTATCAGAAAGGAAAACTATCTTTAAGGACATTTGGGAAAGTCACATGAAAACCTACCTATTTGATAAGATATGTGCATGTGTTTAATTGAAGTTATGTATCCTATGCAGTGTATTATGTTCATTCAGAAAGCCATAGGGTGCCAAATTAAGAGGTCAGTGCCAGGTTTTGGATATCACAAATCAAGTTGTTGGTCAGAGGTGTCCCAGAGACCCCTGAAAAAAATACAAGCAATTGTCACTGCTTTTGGTTTCCAACCAGAACTTGAAAAGACCCTAATTTTAGAGATGTCACACTTATTTGTCATAGGATATGGAAAAAAAAAAACAATATTGGTATCAACCAGGATGCTCCTTTCCTGTTAGCTGGTGCTCAAAGTATCAGAAGATGTTATATAGATTGCTGGGTTGAAGAGAAGCATAAACAGTCTGATCCAGCTGTGAACCATTTGAACTAAAAAGTAAGTGCCATGGTGTCTTAGTTACTGTTCTACTGCTGTGTGAAGAGACAAAGCCTACTTAAAAAAGAAGGCATTTAAGGGGAACTTGCTTACAGTTTCAGAGAGTTAGTTCATTTCCATCATGAAGGGGAGCAACACAACAGGAAGGCAGGCATAGCACTGGAACACCAGAAGATAGCTAGAATCTTGATCCACATGATGGAGACAGAGAGAAATCAAGACTGGACATAGCATGGGTTGACCCATGTGATGTACTTCCTCTAATACGGCCATACCTCTTAATCTTTCCTAAATAGTCTGCCAACTGAGAAGCAAATATTCAAATATTTGAACCTATGGAGGGTATTCTCATTCAAACCATCATAAATGACAAGATGCTCATGGGTTCAATAATGCCATTAATGTCATGGGAATAAACAGCTATCGATGACACACTGGAAACAATAGAAAAGCAAGAAGAAATAGTGTCCAAAACAGCAGATGGAAAGATGGGAAGAAATAATCACACTGAGGATGGAAAGTAATGAGATATAAACAAACAAAAGAAAAATTACAAAAAAAATCAATATAATAGAGACGTGCCTCTTGGAGAAAATCAACAAGATTGGCAAACCCTTAGCAAAATTAACCAAACTACAGAGAAGGAAGATCCAAATTAATAAAGATAGAGGTGAAAAGAGAAACGTTATAACACACACAAAGGAAACTCACGAGAAACATGAAAATGTTTTAAAAATCTGTACTACATCAAAGTGAAAACCTTAAAAGAGTATTAACTTCTTTATATGTATAACCTAACAAAGTTAAACCAAGTAAACAAAGATGAAATAAACAATATAAAGATACATAACTCTAAGGGAAATAGAAGCATTAATAAAAAAAAATCTCCCAACAAAAAACTTCCCAGGACCAGATAAACACAGCAGAGAAATCTACCAGACATTAAAAGAAAAACTTATGCCCATTCTTCTGAAATTATTCCATAAAATAGAAAACTGAAGCAACCCCTTCTAGTTCTTTTTATGAGGCACCTACTACCCTAATATCAAAACCACACAAAGACCCAAGCAAAAAAACATTAGCCCAGTATCCCTGATGAACACATATGTAAAAGTTCTCAGTAAATACTTGCAAACTGAATACAAGGACACTTAAAAAGATCATCCACCAAAATTTAGGGATCATTCAACATACATAAATTGATAAATGTAAGCTGCTACATAAACAGACTGAAAGACAAAAGTCACATTATCACCTCGTTAGCTGCACAAAAGACTTTTGACAAAACCCAACATCTCTTTATGACAAAAGTGCTGACTGAAGTCAGGAAGAAGACAAGGTTGTCCACTCTCCCCATAGCTACTCAGTACACTACTTGAAATCTTAACAAGAGCAGTAAGGCAACCAAAGTTGAACAAGAGACTACAAATAGGAAAGGAAGAAGTCAAAGCATCTTTCTTTGCAGTTTACATGTTTTTATACATAAATCCCCTAAGGACATCACAGGAAAACTTCTACAGCAAAATTTAGTGTATAAAATTAACATACAAAAATCTATCCTCTTCTTTACAAATAGGAAACATATTGTGAAAGGAATTAGGAAAAAGCTACCTTTCATAATAGCCAAAAAATAAAATACCTAGAGATAAGTCTATCCAAGCAAGAAAAAAAAACTTCTATAATAAAATCTTTAAGACATTAAAGAAAAAAAATTGAAGAGGACACTAGAAGATGAAAAGAGCTCCCATAGTCATAGATCAGTAGAACTGATATTGTGAAAATGGATATACTAACAAAAGCAACCTAAAGATTCAATTTATTCCTCATTAAAATTCCAACACAATTCTTCACAGATTTTTTTAAATCACCTTCCTATGGAAATTCCCTAAAACCAATATATGTAAAACAATCCCAAATAATATAAGAACTGTTAGAGGAATCACCCACCGTTATGGAGTTCAAGTTGTATTAAAGATCTATAGCAATCAAAACAGCCTGGCATTGGTATAAAAATAGACACAGTGGTCAAGGGAGTCAAACTGAAGACCCGGACATAATACCACACAACTACACACACACACACACACACACACACACACAAACACACACACACACCACCAAAGCCAAAAATGCACACTGGAGAAAAGACAGTATCTTCAACAAATTGTGCTAGTCAAACTGGTTTGACTGCATGTAGAAGAATGTAAATAGATCCCTATCTATTGTAATAGAGCTAATGTAAATATGGACCTAATGTAAATAGGCCTATATCACTCTGCACAAAACTTAACTCTAAATACATCAAGGACTTCAATATATGACCAGATACACTAAAATATGATAGAAGAGGAGGGATAGTCTTGGACTCAGTGGCACAGTATAAGGTCTTTTGAACTGGAAACCAATACCACAAGTACTATGACCAACAATTAATAAATGAGACTTTATGAACCTGAAAAGCACATTTTTCACAAAAATAGCATTCAGGCAAAGTGGAAACTACAGAATGTAAATAGAGTTTTATCAATTATAATTCTGATAGAGGACTCCTATCTAGAATATATAAAGGACTCAACATCAATTAAACAAATAACCCAATTAAAATATCAGGTAGAGAACTGAGCAGAGCATTCTCAAAAGATGAAACACAAATGTCTGAGAAACACTTAAAAATTGTCCAACATCTTCAGCCTTAAAACTACTTTGAGATTTCATCACCCTATGCCACCAAGTAAAACCTCCTATGCCAGGAGTTAGCTACATCTTGTTGAATTTTTGGCTAAAGAGGTCTCATAGGACCCCTGCCCCCCGGCTTTAAATATCACAGACCATTTCCAAGGCTATTGCTTACTCTCTACAACCTGATAGTAGAGCCATATTGGTGAAGACACTGTTTACTTATGATGTCATCGAACACAGAGAAATCAAGCTGCTACTCACAAAGAAGCTTAACCTTTACTGATCAGTACTCATATTGTTGGAAGATACCTGCACGCTACTATACAAAAAAGTTATTATCATTGTCATCATCAGTATCACCCAGCTATAAACCCTGTGATCTGCAGCAATGACCTGACTGCAGTCATGAAACAAGTAGGAGTAATCAACCACTTTTTAATTTAATTTAATCTTCACTCCGTGAGATGGAACCTACAACCCTGCCAGTGCCAAAGTCACCACAAACCTGAAATTATATAGATTGGTCCTGGGGGGAAGACCTGCTACTACCGTTATGCTGCAAGAACATAGCAATAAATTGACTCCTACCGATACACTGCTATACTCTTAGAGCCTAGCATCACTCAATTCTCATCTGAGAAGCCTCTTCTTGCAGCAGATGGCAATTAACACAGAGACCCACAACAGGACAATGTGTGGGGGCCAAGAGATTTGGAGCACCTACTCTTCAATAAAATGTCTTTATCAAAACCCTCCCCTCAAAGACCAGGCATCTACGCAGAAGAGGAGACAGAGAGACTATGAGAGACAAAGGTGGTGAATGACTCCAAGAACACAGAGTCTTCCAGGCACAAGGCTAATACACATATGAAGTCACAGACAGTGTTACAGCATTCACAGGTTCAAACCAGAATAGCTAAGAAATGGAAGCAGCCTATTTGTCCTTTAACAGATAAATGGATAATGAAAATGTGGTACATATACAATGACTATTATTCAGTAGTAACAAAGAAGGAAACCAAGCAATTTGCAAGTAAAATAGGTGATACCGAAAATTACTATATTGAGTAAGGTAACTCAGACCCTAAATGAAAATGCTGCACATTTTCTATTATATTGGGGTTCTATCTCTAAACTGTTGGCTATGAGTATATAATCTGAAATAACTACAGAAGCTGAGAAAGTAAACCATGGGTGGATGGGCAGGGGGCTCTAGAGAGGGGGCTGGAGGGACAGAGATGGTATGAAAGAGGAAATGGGAAATATGGGAGGACTTTAAACAGGAATGGAGAGGAAGGGCAATACAGAAGAGAGGGAAGGAAGAGGGATAAGGATGTTTGAAAATGCATAGAAAATAAATTATTTTACCTTTAAAAACTACATATAGCAAATATATGTATGCGATATTATTTAAATGAAATTATTCATCTTGCTGTGTTATTGTTCTCTATAGGAGTTGTAGACTATCTAACAAAGCCCCAGGGCCAGGACTGGGGAATCTTCCTTTGAGTTGTTGGTCATGGGAGTTCAAGAAGACTAAAATAATATAGACTATTGTCATTGCCCATGACTGCCCCACAGAACTTGAAAGTAAGACCTTATTGTTGAAGACATTACATACTTCAGACATAGGACTTGGTGGAATCAAGTGGGAACTGGCCTAGAAGCTCCTCCCTGAGGACCAGCTCTTAGAATATCTTAAGGTGCAATGTAAGTTGCCAGGGAAGAAAACCAATAAACAGTTCCAGTCAGCTGTAAGGCTTAGGAACCACAACAATGGCCATCACAGCAAGATAGTACCAAAGGGGCAATAGTGGCTTCTACTGGAAGTAACCATCAGTCATTTCGTTTTACTTAAGAATCACTTAGTAGGAGGAAATTCATGCCTCACACTGTAAATATGACCAACTGGTGAGGTCATGGTCCCTAGAAAATCTACTATCATCACTTTCTTAAACGAGGTGAATTCGTAATTGCATCCAAAATATCCATCCTTATGCCCACAAGTAATCATAGTTCTCACTCGTCATCAAAGAAGCTTCTTTTTGTAGTAGATGAGACCATTACAGAAGTCTATAACTAGTTAAAATGAAGAAGGCAAGTGGTTACAAGGTGTCCAACCCTAAGTTATACAATACAAACTCTACACTTAAGGCTCATAGAGCACTGTGGAAGAGAGGGCCGAAAGACAGTAAAAGCCAGAGGACAAGGATGTCAGGTGGGATGTCTTATATATCTGACAGGGAGCTACAGCCTTAACATATTAACAATATTGCTGCCTAACCAAGATATGCACACTGACAGCACATGTAACTGTGGATGGGAGACATCTCAGAAAGCTTCACACCCAAATTAATAGCTACTGGCAAGTAAGGGCTGCTAAGAGAAGGAATAACAGTCTTATGTGGGAATAAGACCTCTAATAGGTTATGTAATTTAAGTTGTCAGTCCTAAATGCATATACATGCTAGCAACAGTAAATGGATATATTGGAGTGGGGAGAAGAAGGAAGAAATGATCTAAACGCAGTAACGGTATGAAATTCTAAAGAAAAAATAATTTAAAAAGAAGAAAGCAATTAAAAAGGAAACTCAAGAGTCTAGTGGCACATGCACGCCATCCTCACACGGGGGAAGTGGAGGTGGAGGTCAGGTTATGGACATTCTCAGCAGCTGTATAGTGAGCTCCAGTTGCACCTGGGTGGCATTAACACCTTGTCTCAAAAAATCAAAATAAAAAAGGAAAAAAAATCAACCAAGTACTGATGGGAAATACATGGTTTTCTTATTGCAATAAACATACTAAAACATTTAAAAACAACAACTCGCTGTCAAATGGTATAAAAATTTAGAAACATCTCCACAAAAATATTGACAAAGCAAATGATTTTTTAAACATACTAATCAAGTCTCAGGACCTTGAGGAATTCAGCAGTACTAAACTCAATGGAAAATAGAAATGAATTCAGTAAATATACATTGAGGCTTCCACTTATACATACTTTGTGCTAAGTGCTTTAAGTACTACACAGATAAATTAAGACATACAAAATCTGGATGTGCTCCTCCAAATTGAACATTGTAGGGAAGCTATACCAATAAAGGTAACTCTTGTATTAGAATAAAAAGAAGTGCAAGGGGGATGCACAAGCAAGTGTTCTAATCACCAGAGGGCTCATGTGTTGACTTGAGTGTCAGCATCAGGAACAGATGTTTGCATCAATTTTCTTGAGAGTGTCCATATTTTTAATATAATATTTTATTGGAAACCCTACAGTATTTTATTTCCTGTGTGTGTGTGTACATATATGTGTGTGCATTCATGTGTGAATGTGTGCATGTGTAGGATAAAAGTAGATATTGTGTCTTATTCTTGCTCTTCAACTTTTATTTTTGAGGCAGGGTCTTTCAATGAACCTAGAGTTAATTAGTTGGCTAGGTTGGTTAGCCAGCAAGCCCCAGGGATCCTCTTGTTTCCAGCTCTCGGGGCTGGCATTATAAGTGTGCTAGCTTTAGACAAGAGTGCTTGGGATATCAATTCAGGTTTTCATGCTTGCATATCAACTACTTTTCCATCCGAGTCATCTTCTTAGCCCTGTCAGTGCCCAGATATATATATTTTTTTGATGAGTCACCTTATGCATGCCATAATGTATTGTGGGAAGAACCTACTCTTTGCAGTGGTTTCCCCTGGGGAACTGCAGATATCTGAAGTCTTTCTCCTTTCTCACTGTGATTTTTCAGTTGTGGACATTTTTTAAAGGGTCTATTTGAAATAGTAAAAAGTTGATGGTCCTGGAAGAGAGACACTTTCCAAATTGTTTCTCAGCAAAGCAAGCTGACTTTTGTGTGCATCAAAGTAGAGATGCTTAGTCTCTCGGGCCTGAACCATGCAAACATACTGGATGATGCTCTTGTGCCTTCCTCATGCACAGGAAATTATAGGCATGTTCATGCCACCAAACATTCTGTTTAATTTTTCTCTTAAGTATTGATTTTGAGCCAATTGTGTTTTCATAAAAACACGTGCCTGCCACTGTCAGGACTGCAACTGAGTCTTTAACACACACTACTCAAGAGAAGAGGAAAGCTGGGATGCAAGTTGCTCTTAGCTCATGTAACTTGATGGGATTCAGCTTCAGCCTGGTTGAGGAAAATCTGCTTTTGCAAACAGGGTATTCTCAGGAGCTACTGAAAACAATATGCTCTGTCAGGAAAACACAGCTCTTCTAAACTGAAGCGAGCTACATCATTTTACCCTTTAAAGGGCAGGAGATGTTATTATGCAACACATTTAGCCTGCGATTTATTTTTTAAAGAAAAAGGCAGCATCATATACAACCCTCGTAAGGTCTGGGTTACAGTTCTCAGCATCCCTAAAGGCGAGGGAAGGTGAGTGTGTTTTTTTCTATGACTGCCTGGTAACTGCTCCTACTTTCCCGCCTCTTGCGTGAGACTGCTTAGTGCTGGATCTTACTTCCTTTCCACAGCAAACCCAATCATATTCCTAATTGCAATAATGTCTGGGATCATTTTGCCAACGTCACTTCTGCCTGATGCTCCCTCTTGCTGGCAGATGGCCTCTTTGTGGCTTTGATTTCAACTTCCCTTTTCCTGGCTCTGAATTCCCTTTGTTAAAACTCTTGGGCCTGTCCCTGGGAATCGGTGTCTAAGGGTACTGACTGCAGATTGAGGCCCCGCTCCCTCTCCTGCTCAGCGCTCCATGTGCAGCTGGACAGCTGAGCGGAGTGTTGTGTCTGAATGCCACCAGCCACATCTGCTACTGGGTTTAGTGCTATTCTACCCGCACAGACTCTAACTCTTGGCATCCTTATTCGTGTTAACGACACCAATGTTTTCTCTGTCATTTGGTGGTTTTGGCATCCTTCCTGCCTCCAGGGATGAAGTCACTGATTCCTGGCTCATATCTGCCAGAAGTATTTGTAACTTTGATTCTGACAGCAGCAGCTGAGACTCAACTATCCCAGCACAGCTCTCAGCAACATAGCACTCACAGGTCATCCACAGTGACGTCACTGATACCCAGTGCTTCAGACACTGTGCTGTGTTGCTGTCAAACTAAGAGCACAGTCCCAGCTCTTCCCTACTGTTCTCCAGGTAGAATAGTACAGTAGCTGCCGATCCCCAGTCAATCTCCCAGTCTCACTGTGTCAAATGACATCCTGTTGAAACCAGTCTGATCCCATGAGTCTGAGCTCAAAAACCCTTCAGTGGTTTATGATGGTGAAAAAGCTCCAGTCGTTCATGGTGTTTCCAACACTGCTTTAAAACATTGCTTCCAGTAATCTGCCTGGACCGCAGCCAATAAGAATCATTCCAGTTTTAAAAGGTGGCAGCGATTTGGCCTGTCCTCCTCAGCTTGGGCTGAACAGGTATTGCTTGCCTTGACCATGCTTGTCCTTCCCTGCCTTTCTTTCTCCCCTCCCCCCCCCCATCCACACCTGCATATGCGTAGAGATTGGCAATGTGTGGAGAAAAACTGGTGAGAATGGCAGGGAAAAAAATCATTTCTCAAAGCGGTTAGAAACAGGGAAAATTTCAGTTTCTGGAAAAATGCCAGTCTGTGTAATAATCCTCTCCTGATAGCCCTCTCTAAAGCCTCAATACAGGGAAGCAACCTCGATTACAGGATTTGCAGTAGTCTGGATGACAGTTACTGAGGCGTGTGTCTTTCTTTCGTGCTAGGTTACAAGTCCCACATCTCATGGGACCCTAAGTATCTCAACATTAGCCTTTATGACAGGAAGCCACTGTTCATGAGTCAGAAAAATGGGAAGGCATCATTCCCCTGTCTGAATGTGGGTGTGGCTATCAGGCATGCCCGAATCACACAGACAGCAGAGGGAACACGGCATGTGAGGCTCACACACATGCTCACCAGAGCGGTAACACAATGTCATCTTAGGCAATGGAGCTGTTAGCTGAAATCTGAGGTCCATTTTAACAGGATCGGGATAAGCATTTTCTCCAGATGACTCAGATTTCTGACCTCAGAACAAGGAGGATATTATACTCTGGGCCATAATTCTCAGCTGGATTTTATTGCTTTTAATAATGAAAATTCACATACAGTTATATCTACGCTTTTTATGTTTGTGAATTCTGGCAAATGTTTAAGGTATAACCATCAGCACAATCAAGAGAGTAGACAGCTCTTGACTGAATGTCTTTTTTTTTTTTTACTTCACTGATATTTAATACACATTGAATAAAAAATATGTTTCAAATTTGGGATCTGGTTTTTTGTCCCGACAAAAGACATATAATATTAAACTGTTTTGAAACACTGAGCAGCGACAGGGAGCCACAGGTCAGTCAGCTCTGCAAGCAGGGGAGGGAACAGCCAGTACTGTGTTTATTCTACGTTGTAAGTCAAGATAGCTGCTCAGTTAATGCGCTAAATACATTTTACTCTAATGCTAACTTAGCTTAGACAGATCTTCGTAACTGCATAGAAATATAGAGGCCCCTGCAGTTCCAGGACCTCAGATAACCACTATCAGAAGAGAGTCCCTGATGACTTATGTTCTTGCTTATACTTGTTGTCAGGGTTTTTTTTTTTTTTCAGCATTTCCCCATCACCTTTTCTTGAACATTTGCCAGAATAACCATGAAATTTGAAAACTTAATCTTTTAGACTCGTAATATTTCTACTTCCATAGTAAGGCCATGCTCAGTGTTCCCTCCCCTTCTACTTGGTTATGTATGAAGTAGTCCTGTATGTCCAGAATAGACTAACACATTCGCCAACATAACTGAGGCATGTACTATTGTCTAATTTTATCTCTTTGGAATAGCAGAAGAATTTCAATTAAACCATTGTACCATCTTCCTTTTTTTTCCTGGAATTTTAAACTTTTAGTGGTTTTCCTGGATACTTGTTTAAACCATACATTTTTATTTGCCCACTTTAGAAAGAAGAGAATTGGGTGATACAAATGGAATGTTGAAATATTTCATGCATGGATTCCCTGGGCCTACAAAGAAGATAGAAGATGCACTATGTCGTTGCAAAAGCAATTTGGGGCGCTCACCTTGTATAGAATGTAAAGGTTAGGATGTATTCACCATTGTGTATTGTTAGAGCTGTTTAGTTTCCATAGTAATTTTCCATTGAGTCTTTCCTGTTAAGAGTATGTGTTGGGTTATAAATGTTTTTCTATGTATGCCCATTATAACATTATCATAGGTGGCTGAGTAGTTAATAGCACTTACTGCTCTTGCAGAGGACCCAGATTGGCTCCTCCCACCAACATGGCAGCTCACAACAATTTGTAACTCCAGTTCCAGGGGATACAATGACCTTTTTTGTCCTCACCAGGCCTTGCATTCATGTGGGACACATATAATGTACAGATAAAACACTCACATCAACAAATATAAATCCTTGAAAAGTTATGGTACTACATAGGAAATAGTATCAAGTTATTAAACTATATCATTTAATTTTTTCTTTTTGTGGCAGGGGTTTGGAATATGCATTTTCCTCTCTTCATATAAAAATAATAGACTGTGGCAGAGGAGGTAGTTCAGTGGGAAGAACATCTATGAGGACCTGAGTTTAAATCCCTAGCATCTGATGTGAAAATGTGAAAAGCCAGGCATAGATGTTGCAACTCCAGCATTGGCGGGCAATCAGATTGACCCTGAGATCACACTGGCCAGCAGTCCAGGCAAAACTATGAGCTTATAGTTCAGGGACAGGCTCTGTTTCAAGGGAATAATGGTACTAGCAACAGGGAAGGCCATAGATGTCTTGCTTTGGATTTGGCATGCAAGCTTATCTGCATGCTCTTTTACACAGATGCATGCATGCACATGTGTGAGTGTGTGCACACACATGAACTCCATCACACACACGTTCCAAATAACTAATTTTGGAGTTCAGTTCACACTAAGAGAACAGAAAACTTGCCAAAATAATTTGTACTTTGGTTCAATAAGCAGCCTTAAAAACTATCCATAGCAGGGATTGATGGCATAGAAACATAACCACAGCATTCAGGAGACTGAAGCAGGATATATGCCTGGAGTTCTCACTGTCTGGGCTACAAAGTAAGTTCAAAGCTAACGCAGGTTACATAGTGAGACCCTGTCTCAAAAATAATCAACCCACTTACCAATCAGCACCCAAACTAATAGAGTTGACCAGTTCTTCCTTTAGAACATACCCTAATCTCAGGCTACCTGAAGAGTTACATGGACTCACAATGAAATATAACATTATACATGTGCAAGCAATTCCAGTTAATCAGACTTATCACAATGTGTTTCCAGTAAACATAGAGAAACTCTCCTGTGTTTTGCTTTTCTTTGCCTAAATTATTGATATTTCACCTTCTTTGTTAGAATTCACCCCTTCAAGGCAGTTATCTTTTTTTTCATTTGATCCTCTCCACACTGGCGTGCATATTAGTCCTCCCTGAACATGAGCTGAAATCAGTTAAGTACAAATGTTGGCTTCCTGTTGTTCACAAAAGAGACAAGAGCAGCAGTAGGCAGGCAGGCAGGCAACCACAAGGGCCTCGTCCTCTCCTGCTCTTCTCACCATTGCACTGAAACTCCGGCAGGAAACCACAGCCATTTCCTCTTCACCAATTCAAATCACAGGAGTCGCCAGCCAGCGTAAAGCAGATGTGACAGTTCACAGATGCTCGCGAAAATGTGTGTTTGCTGCATTGGGGAGCATGTGTACGGTCGGAAATGTTCCCTGAGGGCAAACAACCCCAATAATAGTTTCACCTTAACCATTTATTGTGTGTGGGGGGGGAATGTAATTTATGTGAAAAAAGCAATGAAATACTACTGAAATCTAGCTCCCATCTTAATGTCACTGATCTTTTTAAAATTCCAAGAAACCGACGTGCTAAATTTTCACATGTGTCTTGACCTTGTAAAATCTCCAAGTGAACAAAAACGAATTACCTTACAACCCTAAATCAGCACCGGTTTCTCCTACAGTGTCTAAAGTGACTTCAGAGTCTCCATGTCTAGCTGTGAGAATAGAGCCCTTTTGTCTGTGCTCATAATACCTTCCTTCAGAACACCTTGAGGTTTGTGATATGAGTCTCTTACAGTGCATGTTATCAATGGAGGGACTTCCTACCAAAGATCTCTAAGTGTTCAGGAAGGACAAAGAAAAGATTATGGCAGAGGTCCAGGGCTCTCAAGGGCTTTGTCTTCAGCAGGAATGGCAGATGTTCAACACTCACAAGAACACTGTTGATGGCAGCTAGGAGTTTCTCAGCTTCCCTAACGTATCTACACTGCCTGATGCAGTGCTTCTCGACCTTCCTAAGGCTGTGACCCTTTAATACAGTTCCTCTTGTTGTGGTGACCCCCAACCATAAAATCATTTCCATTGCTACTTCATAGCTGGAATTTTCTGCCATTATGAGTTGTAAGGTAAACATCTCTGTTTACATTCTGATGGCCTTAGGTGACCCCGGTGAAATGATCCTTTGACACCTTCCTAAAGGGGTCACAACCCACAGATTGAGAACCACTGGCCTAGAGCATGAGTATTCCATGGAGCATCTCGTTAAAAATCTACCTATAAGTGAACAAAAGCAATCTTACTGGTGAGCAGAAGGGTGTAAGTAAGGGTATATGGTAAGTAAGGGTATATAGTAAAAAGAATGTGTCTTGGAAAAAGTGTCAAGGGCATCTTAACTCCATGAGCATGGAACATGGCTAAAGAACAAACCCTGATGGATGGGGTGAAAAGGAGCAGGACTTGGAGCTGACATCCACAGCAGGAACTGAGGCCCACAGCATGGCCTCCTGGATCACGTGAGTATTTCCATTACATTGATCTTCTCTTAGATGCTACTTATCTAAATTAATTTTTACTGAATATTTTTATTAAGTAGACTTTAGCTACTGACCTATTTAGAAAAGATTAGCCTCTGCAGAAGGAATTTCACCCGTGATATCACAGGTTTAGCATGCCAGTCAGATAGCTTTAAAAGACAAACTCATACTTTCGTAACTGTTAAACTTAGAAGGAAACCCGTGACTATCTAAGTTCATTTCATAAGCCACTGGAAGTCTCCAGACACAACAGAGCACAGTCCTTGCCACCACTCCTTGCAACAGAGAGGGTTTTTTGACATGGTAATGGTGGTGAAAGGCTTCTAGAGGAGCAGGACAGAACCAGCCCTGAGGAGAATTCCCTCAATTTCTTATTTACTAGGAAAATATCAATGACTTTTAAGAATAGTTAATTTTCATCGTTGAAGTTGACTGAGACCGATATATTTCAAGTCCACTGCTGCATCAGAAACATAGCTTGGGAGTGGTGAAGTAGCTCACTGCATGGATGAGGCTCTGGTACGACAGTGAGTGCCATTAAGAACACCAATAATGAAGACCTTAGCATTTGCGTGGCATCAGAGTTTAAAGGCTATCTTCAGCCTCCCGTGCATATGGTTTTCTTTTTTCAGTTGTTTTCATGCAGAACACTTAGCTACAAGCTATCATAGGGCATTGCTTAACATTTCTGAGTAATGAATATCTAAGATTAAAAGAGCAATCTCGGAAACACCAGTTCTATAAATAGTTCCTAAGTCCAAAGTCCACGGCAAGTTCAACAAAACACAGGCCTGGCTATCCCTTCTGTGCATGTGAGTGTTCACGTGCTTGTGCACATGTGTGTATTGCCTGTGCACGTGACTATAGAGAATGCACTTAGCTTTGCTTTTGAGAAACAAAGAAATGTTGTTTGCTGAACATATGTGTTACCTGGATATTCTGATAAAGTCATGTTTGCTGGTTTTATTGCCTATACAATGATTTACAGACTTAAAAGGCTTGTACTGGAACTTACCCGTTTATTAAAAACTATGTCTAATGCCTATTTCAGAAGTTTTCACATTTATTTTTAAAGTATCATCAAGTTGGGAGAAATCTATCCATTAAACCCTGGTTAGTCATTCCTATTGATAATTTTCGAGGTTCAGCACAGCATGGCATATGGAAGCCGGCTCTGCAGCCGGGTGACTCTGAATAGATAGTATTCCATTCAGCAGAGTTTGCCGAAACTGTTTTCTCATTTTTTTAATGGGAGGATAATAGGGTAACCTTCTAGCTTTCATGAGAAATGGGTTCAGCAGAATGATACCAACAGGGAATCTGGAAGAGCAGTTTGAGAATTGTATGAGTTGTAATCTTTGCCATCCATTTCTTAAAAAGTAGATGGATAAAATATAATACGCCAACCTTCTCCTACTGCCTAGAGTCAACACGGCTGAGAGTCTGCAAGGTTCCTCTCAGTTCCTGTTCCCTCTTCACTCTTTCCCCATCTCCCTGACAGGTCTGGTTGCTCTTTCACACAGAAGTGGCACCCTGCCGTTAGCTTCCTCTCTTGCTTTTTGGGTGAAAAAGCAAGGACACCTCCCCCTCAGTTTGCGCTAGAAACAGGAACAATCACTCTTGAAAATTCCAGAGGTGAGCATTGTTACTTCAGTTACCAGGTTTGTTGTCCGGAGGGGAGATCCACAGAATAGTGATGGGCAGCACCAAGTTGGGGCTGGGGGGGGGGGGCAATACAAGAGGGTCTGAGGCATTTCAAAGAGCAGCTAAGGGAACAGCTGGACATTTCCAGCATTCTGGAATGGGAGCCCCAATAATGAGGCTCTAGGGTAGAGAGTGTCCCCAGGTCTATGCAATTATCCAAACCAGTAGTCACTAACCACTCAACATTTACTGGAGGACCACCAGCAATTCAGCAATGGTTTATCAGTATAATGAATCTTTTATAACATTTGTTATATTATTATCTTTATAATAAAATGATTTCTGTAATAATGTTACTCTTGCTTATCTTATTTGTAGCTATTTTCTTGAAGTTTTACCAAGGCTGTGACTCAGAAGAGACTTCCTGTGCTAAGGCCAGCCATCAGTAGAAACGGGAAGGTTTTTCTTTAGTCTGCCTCTTTGCTCTTACTGTGCCTTGGTTTCTGAATTTTAACAGTTTTAACTTTAACACACAGTTGAAGACGTGTGTCTGAGGTCTTATTTCCTGAAACATTAAAACTAGACAGAGAATTATTTCTAGTTTTCAGATTGACCTACCAGGGAAGAAAGAAACATGGGTGAAGCAAGCATGTAGTAAAACTAGGAATATGCACAGAAGCTAAGCTTACCTGATGGAGCCTACAGAAACAAGAGATACAGGGGACAGAGGCGGGGATGTTTGTTGTCAGATTACTTGGGGAATTCCTGAGATCCTGGCAGGGAAAGTGGCCCACTGTTACTTTGGTGAATCACAGTTACTGGTAGCAGTATTCCAGGAGGCTGGGGATTATTTAAATGCTTAGGCTATTTCCTTCAACTCTAGGTCCTCTAGCACATAGCCCAGGCTCAGTATGCTTAGACTAATGACTAATGAATTGCACTTCCTCCAAGCGGGGACTTCCCCAGTCACATTTTTAAAAGCCAGCTCCAGACTAAATCCATCAATGCTTTTCTTTAATCTATAAAGGCTAACATATCCCTAGTCTATCCTGGCTTACATTATTACCTCCAGGGGCCCCCCTCTCAGAAGTCACAAAACCCACAGGGGTATTTGCTTATTCAGCCATCACTACAGTTTCAAACATCAAAATAATCAGTAGGAGATGTGCAGATCACTTTCTTACAGAAATATTAAACTTACGTTACCTTTACTAAGAAAAAAAAAAGCTATTTCTGAAGAATTTTATGATCATGAGCCTCCATGCTATCAGTGCATCTCAGAGTGCATGGCACCAACAGGTACACACTTCCTACGGCGCAAGGAAATGCTGCAGAGAGCCCGAAGTGGATGTAGTGCTGCGTCCCCTATTCCCTTCAAATGATGCTATTCTCAGCACTGTCTTCCTGGCATGAAGCTGCTGCAGCACCGACACTGTTAGGATTAATAATTAAATGAGGGGATGCTTTTAGAAAGAAGGTAGGAGGTCTGATGTGGGGGTGCCTTATGAAGTGCTCACAAGAAAGGAAAGCTGAAGAAGGCCGAGAGACTTCAGAGCTATTGAGGCAGCTTTTGCTTCCCAAAGGTTGGTCTGGGATCTCATCCTGTTGTCTCCTGGGGGGTGCATTTTAGTCAGCAGAGTGCCTAAGGAGAATGAAGTCCTGGTTTTGATTCCCATCACCACAGAAAATCTGGTCAGGGCAGAATATACACCCCAACATTCTGTATGTAGAGGCAGAAGGCTCAGAAGTTCAAGGTCATCTCCAACTGTACAGCCAGTTAGAGATCAGTCTGGGATACAGGAAACCTTGTGTTAAAAACAAAGACCAAAAAGCAAACAAAATAAGCAAAGGGGCATTTGTCTTTATTTGCAACACAAATTCATTAATCCTGACAAAGTCACCTCAACTATATCCCTCTATCCATATCAACAGCACAATTCTGAGCTCCAGTGGCAAGCATATTCACAATTAGCACCAGCGAAGGGTCATATGCAGAGGCAGCAATCATCTTAGAGAATTTATCTCAGCTCACAAGACCCAGCCAGGAACAGGGATATGCATCCATGCTACTCTTGGAGGGTTAGTTCAAGTACCCACACTCCAAAGCCTAGGAGTTGCTCTGAGCTTTCAGAAGGCTATGCAAATATAGCATATAAACAACATATGATGTTGTATGTAAGCATCAATGCATTTAAAATTATGTAAAGCAATTCAAGTGGCTCTTTCAGAGAAAGAAAAAAATAAATTATTGTAAAAACTGTTAATGATTGCAATTTCAAGACACTTAAAATCAAGTAAGCGACCAATCAAATAAACAAACAAAACTCCTCTACTCTTCCTAACAGACTAGGTCAACTCAACTTGTATTTATTAAGATTTTATACAATCTACATATTTTGAAGATGGGAACTTTGTAAGCTCTCCCACTTAAAGGAGTTAGGTGAGACATGGAAGTTTAGAATCCTGTGGCACCTTTGGAACACCTCGTGCAGAGTTCCAAGACTCGTACCTGCCAGTCCTAAGTGCATGTCAGAATAAAGTGGAAGGGGTGAGCACAAGTGACTTACAGGAAACGTCAAGTTCAGCGGGGCAGCAGGGGAAGAGGACATTGTAATAATGTTACTGCACATAGCACAGGCAGCTGTTTTGTGCCTACCCAGAGAACGTGGGCCGGTATTTCATGTTTTTATAATAAATTTCATCTTTGAACGTTGACTTAGTTAAAATCAAACACCTGCAGGCTAAGATGCTTTGGCTGGCCTGCTGACTGATGGGTTTTAGTTTCTGAGCTGGTACCTGTCCAGCTCCACAAAGCTGAGGCCCATGCAGTGAGGATCCCTGAAATGCTGTCATCTGTTCTAAGAAGCAAGGTAAAGACAAGAAATCATGCTGAGGCGGTGGGGATTGCCAAGCCGGTTCACACCTACTCAGAGCTAAGCCTCTACCCCCTAACTGACAAGTTTCTGCTCTCTGCTTTCAGAGAATGTTCAATATGAAAACAAAACCAACCTTTACTTAAAACTATTTATTTCACTATTACTTCATTTGGCTTTTATTTTTAAGGAGAAATAATTTATAGAAGAATTTTTTAAAGGGCATTCTTAAATACTGATATACTAAGCACATGTGAAAACCAATTCCATACACAGTGCTCAAGAATCAAGGAAGGTTTGGGAAAATAGCAAAGCTTCAAACTATGATTGAGTGCACTGAGAAACTGACTTAGAAGAAATGAGCATTTATTTCTAAATGCCATACAGCAAAGACAAAGACCAGATTTGAACAAAGTGGAACTCACAATGAATAGTGCTTATAACAATTTACAAAAGCTTATCATGGGAAAGCACACTCTTATCACAGGCTAACACAGAATGGGAACAACAAGACGTCTCTAATTCAGTATCTCTTTCTTACAGAGGCACAATTCAGAATGAAAATCTGGAAGCAATGCCAAATTCTGCAGCTTAGAGAATTTGTACAGAGTACTCACTAAGGGGAGTGCATGGGCAGAGCTAATTACACTTCAGAAATCAGTGGTCCACAAGAGCTGAAATGAGGATGCTCCCGTTACTCAGGAAACAGAGCACAAGGGCTCTAATCTCTTAAGGGTTACATGTAAGCAAATTTGCATCCATTATAAGGAACTTCCCATGACACAATATGCTTCCTTAACATTTAGGCTATTTATAATCCATAGACCTGAACAAGAATCAGGAATCTATCAATATCTTATTCTTCACAAACTTGATCTCCTGCTTCAATGGTTTGTTTGCAGTATGCTTAAAATATCTTGTCTGAGGTTTCCTTTTTCTACAAAAAGTTGCTAGATATAAATGTGAGTTTTGAAGAAGTTTTGGATCTGTGATAGTTACCACTCACTTAGCAACACTATGGAGGTCCCAGAGAGGCCAGGGACTTGTCTTTTTGCTGTTGTTGTTTTGTTTTATGGATTTCTTGGCTCTGAAAGCCTCATGGTTGTGAATCCTGACTACAGCTAACTTCCCAGCAGCAGCAAGAGTGGTACACATCATCATGAGGATCCAGGAATTAAACACTCCCAATGGAACCATCCAGCTGATCTTCATAGTTTTACTATCACCTGGAACTATAGGGCCAGAGAGGGTCTGAAGTTTTCATGGCTCTTCCCATATGCTGCCCTTAGTGAGTACATTATGCAAATTCTTTGTGCTGCAAAATTGGTCATGGCTTCCAGATTTTCATTCTGAATTGTGACTCTGTAGAAGAGAGATACTGCATAAAACAGAGGTTTTTTTTTTTTTTCCATCTTTCATCTTAGCTTGTGATTTAGAAAGGCACATTTCACTCACCCTCAATTTGGGAGGAAAGACTACATGTTAGTTTCTTCTGCCTCCAAGGAGGAGACTCTGACAGCACACATCATCACTACCACTGCCACCCCGCAACCCCGCTGGGCCCTGTGCCTGGGCTGTAACCTAACACGACTGAAGAAATGTTACAGACTCACAGGGACTCTGCTATTGCTATATAATGGTCCAAAATATGCCTATCAGAATCTTTTGGGAGCCTTAAAACAATACAGATTTCTAAACACCCCTGGATTTGGGATTAGGAACCGAGACGTCACTTCATTTAGCTGTCTGGCCATGGGTCAGTTTTGCTCTCTGGCCTTTATGATCTGGTCCTAAGTTATAGCTGGCTTCAAAATAAGACCATCTAATTACAAGCTTGAAGACTGGAGTGCTCTTACTATGTTGCTAACTCCAACACATGCCCAGTTAAAAATCAGTGAGCGATTTTTTCATTGGCATTCAAGACACTGAGTCATTTAAGCTATAAGATTATATAGACATTTCCCCCATTTAATTCAAGAATGTCTTTCCAATTCAAATGCAGCCTCCAAATTTATCGTCCCAAACCTAAATGGAATGCTAAGCTTTCAGATTACCATTAATATAAACACTCAGCTATAGGAAAAGAACGATGGAGTAGGGAAACACTAAAATCCTCATATCTTGACTCCAAATCAATGAACTCATGCTGGTGAATCTATATGGCCTAGTGCTGTTGTTCTGAGAAAAGGCATAGCTTCATTCAGAGGGGGTCAATATCACAGTGTGGATTTATTCCAGAGGGGAGACAGCAAGACATGGGAGAAAGTCAAATTGTTTTTAAGGGCACCAAAACTTTCTCTTGTGACTTTTTCTCTTCACAATAACCATTAGGTACCCACAACAGAGCATGCAGGTGCAAACTGCCTTTTTTAAAATTTAAATTTTATCATTTTTCTTTCTTTCTTTCTTTCTTTCTTTCTTTCCTTCCTTCCTTCCTTCCTTCCCTCCCTCCCTGTCTTCTTCTCTCCCACCTTCCCTCCTTCCTTCCTTTATTGAGTATATGTCTGGCATAGGGGATACACTCCCTAGAGGTTCCCTCCTTCCAGAAAGTGTGACTAGAACATGTCATCAGGCTCAGCAGCAAGTGTTTTTATCCACTGAGCCATTTTGCCAACCCAAAATATTTATGTTTCACACAAACATATTTAAACATTAGACTAAAATGACAGTCATAACTCCAAATAACCAAAGGAAAGAAAATATGGCCAATGGCGTGCTGACCACTGAAGCTTTTTAGCTTTGTGGCTGCTTAGTGATGGTGCCCAGCCTGGGATTCTGTTCATGATGCATACTTGCTGTTTGAACGTGACAATAACCTGACCACCTCCCTGCCCCCTCTGTTTGAGTGCTTGTAGCTGTGTTCTGAGAAATGAGTCATGCTACCCGTTGGTACATCTTGTCAATAGTCAGAAGTTCAATTATCATATTCAACCGAATCTAGGTCCAACCAGGAAACGACTGTAACAAGAAAAATAATGAAGGAAAGGACAGGTTCCTGCTGTAATGACCTTTCTATCTAGATTTTCCTGAAATTGGAAGTATTAAGAAAAGAAAATTTAGCTATAAAATGACCAACAACACTAAATGCTATATATTCAGCTATAGAGAATAAACTATCAGTTATAGGGAAATGGGGAGGAATGGAAAAGTATAGGACAAATGACATATAGCAGAGGACTTGCAGGAAGAGCAATTAAAGTTCTGGGCTACAACATGAAGGCAGTCATTAATGACAGTGTGCAGTCATTCAGAGTTTGCTGTATCAGTGACTGTTGCTGTTGCCAGGTAGAGTAGGATGTGGATAGAGAGTAGGCAGTGAGAAATTAGCAACTCGAAGAATGATTCATATGTTGATGGTTTCTCTATAGTAAACACCTATTTTCTACATGTCTACGTACTGCCCTTTTCTCACTACCCACTTGAATCCAACCATCGTTCGCAAACTAACTCAAGCTCCAACCCCTCGCTGAAGCTTTGCGGATGGATTCCGCACTTAGGACTGTGTCCTCTGAATTTCTGTTGACACATTTGGTCAGTTCCCAGGTGTTATCTTCTCAGTGATGCAGCTCTACTGCTCAGGTCAGTGCATAAAAGCCTGTGTGGTAATCTTAGTTCAACTCCTGCATCTTGTAAACCTAAAGCAGTAAGTAGCAGCTGGATGAGTCAGGACATGGGAAGCAGGAGCACACACTTACATCATGGTTCATTATGTACTTACGTAAAAACAAACCATTTAAAACTCCTCTGGGCTGCACCTACCTTTAAATGCTATCCTTGGTATATTCAACAATAAAAGTGTTGATCATATTCCCTAAACTGTCCTCGAGGTTTGAAATGCCCAGGTCTAGGAGGTTGGTTACCAATTATTGCATGGTTGATATAATTATATCTCTCATTTAAAAATTAACACAGACCTCTATGTGTCATTTGAGATTTCTTTGATCCATTTTCCAGATATAACTGTTATTTGTTGATTGTATTTGTCTTATGGAGTCATTTTAGGTATTTAAAATGCTTTCTGTAGTCACTAGTATCCATCCTTTATCCCTGAGTTCTGTTATCATAAAAATAAGATTTCCAAGCTGGGTGTGGTAGTGTATGCCTTCTTTCATTGAACTTGAGAGGTTGAGGCAGGGGGATTGTTAGTTTAAAAGCAGTCTGTGTTACAGAGCAAGACCACGTCTCAAAACAAATGAGTAAAGAAGTAAATAAATACAAATTAAAAGCAAAACCAGGAAGGATTCCCCACATTTCTAAAATTCATTTTTATAAACTCAATCTCTACTCCTTCATGGGCCTTCACAACATACCAAGCAGTGATGGACACTGGGGATGAGGTGGCTGAGGCACAGAAAGTCACGGCTTACTCGAAGGCCCTTCTCTCCTCTAAGCAGACAAATGTAAATTAAACTATGAATTGCCGATCTTGGAAGCTTATAGAGGTGGAGAAGCACAATCTAGAACAGCCCTGCCATGAATGGATTCACTGTCTCCAAAGAGAAGAGTTTCCTTAAGACTGAGGTCAAAGCCCTTCAGGACTGAGCTTGGCAATAGACAGTTGCTTCCTTCTTTCTCCCCATCTTCTACCTTTAGGGCCTCCCATCCCAGGACTGCCTTCCAAGGCATCTGCTTACTTAAGGGCCTTCCCTCTCCCCTTAATCAGAGCGGCAGCTCTCATCGGTATGGTTCCTAGGAAACTTGGCCTTGTTTGCCTCACCTCCTCAACCTGACCACTGAAGCTCCTTCCCACAGTTTCTTAGGCATCGTCATCTGTCTCTTCATTAAGTGCTTTAAGCTCAGACTCTGTCTTACTTATTCTTGTTTTTCACATTCAAGGGCCATGCCTTGTTCAAGAAAACACAAGTTGAGTACCTGAATGAGCAAGTGACTGGATGCTGAATGAAGGAGCGAGTGCAGAAAGGGGAGACGCAGCCACCTTGGAGAGCCCCACTGCAAGCTGTGTGGGAAATTGTGCCTTCCCTGTCTGAAGCCAGTATTCTATCATTTTGGGATTCTATGGCTGATATTTAACGACTTCCCAGTAAGTGGCAGATTTTGTGACAGAACTCCAACAGCGAAGGATAGCTGTATCTAAATGCGTCTTTTAAAGTATATCTCAGACATAATCAAGAACTAATAACTGTTCTGGGAAAGTCTTCGAGGCAATTAAAACACTCAAATTTTAGTACATACTGCCGGAAGTACACTTCTTCACTAACTGAGGTTAACTGATTTAGCTAGTCCTCCATCCCCCCCTATCCCCGTGAGTATGCGATGCTATACCATGTTCCCCACAGTACTTGATGATTAGGTGACATCTCACCACACTGAAGCAGCAGGCTAATTGTGTCTTCTTGAGTTCTTGGCGTTCTAGTGACAGAACTTCTAGACTGGTGATAGGAATGGTGGTTACTACATTGTCTTCCTGTTTACGATCAATACAGTCTCCCCACTAAACAAACAAACACACACACACACACACACACATCCACCACACACCACAAATTTGGAAAAAAACTGAACAAATTCTTCCTTACTCTTCATCAATGAAGATTCTCTATGTAAACTCTGGCCATCTGAGGCTAGCAATAGAGATTTTCTTCTTTGTACTCTGACTCATGTATCTTTCTTCCCACAACTGTTACTCAGGACAGGCCAATGGTGAACACAACGGAAAGGAAAGAATAGTTTCCAGCTGGAAAATAGGCTCTTTCGGGAGAAGTCTGCTCAACGCATTATCAAGGTAAAATATGCAGAAGCACCAACAAGAGCAAACAAAAGCCCACGCAAGAGCTGTGTAAATATTTCATGAAGCTAAGCCTTAATCACTCTCTCTCCAAATCTTTCTGGTGTTGTAAACACTTCAGTTTCTTCCCATTGTGGCATGACCCAGATTTCACAAAAAAAAAAAAAAAAAAAAAAAAAAGAAAGAAAGAAAGAAAAGAAAGCATGGACCTATGGATCCTGAACAAATGTGCTATGAAAATGGAGGGAATTAGACACCTTCAGACAAGGCGGCTGCAGAAGGGTGGCTACCTATAGCTTCTCTCTATACCCCCTCAAAAGCCCCTGAAGCCTGATCTGCCTTCCCTCCACCCCAATTGACTTTCCAGCGCCAAGTCTCCCCTCTCTCTCCTCTCCTTTTGTCCAGTGTTTAAAAGCTTGCCTTTTCCATTTGTCTGTGAAGCAAAAAGATTTGCTGTGTACTGGATGAACATCTAGACCTTCTCTATAATCTACCCGGAGAAGGGTTTATCACCCACTAGTCGCTGCCTTGATTTACTGTGGTTCCAAAGTTCACCTCTAGACGCTGATCATGCTCGGCACTGATTTCCCTTTATCAGCCTCAGTCCAACCTTCCTCTTCTCTTCCTTCCTACCTCAAGAATAAATACATATGCAAATATATAAATAAATACATACACATGTATGCATGTAAACGGGGAAATAGTGCATATGACTTGGTTTTTGACCTTACAGGAAATAATCACAGGAAAATAATAAAAATGCCAAACACACGAGCGCAAGCACAACACTCACACACACACACACACACACACACAGAGAGAGAGAGAGAGAGAGAGAGAGAGAGAGAGAGAGAGAGAAACACGCCCCTCTTCGCATATTCGCTGTGTGCATATCCTACTGATTAGGATTTCCAGATCGGAATCATCAAGCGGCTTTCCTCTTTTACCTTTGAGTCAGAGCTTAGGGAGCAATAACCTTGCAGAGAAATACATCACCTGCGGGGAACATGGCCCTTCTTGGGAAGCAAGATGGGCTGGGGACATGAGCAACAGGCAAAAAATCCACGACCAAAATGTGGGACCAAATTCCTCCTTCACTAGCACAGGGCACATTGCCAGCTCCTGTCCCAAGGCTGGCCACTGGGCCAGGTGGCCGCGGGGGCGGCTCCTCTCTGGCGGCGGCGGGTTGCTTACCTGCTCCTGCGGGCTGTCCCTGGCTGAGCCGTTGCCTGCGCAGTGCTAGGCTTCCAGTCGCACGCGTATTTCCAGTCCTGGCTCGGCCACTCCGATGCTGGGGGGCATGCCGCGGTGCTCTGCAGCCAGGAGCCAGCTCCGCTCGATCAGGAACTGAGACTACTATGCCAAGAGCTGAGGCGGCGCTGGAGCGGGGCGGAGACCAGCAGCCCCGCCGCTCGGCGCCAAGCCAGCGTGGAGGTGGAGTTCACGTGCTGGCAGATAGGTCCGTGCCCGCCCTGCGCGCCCCCGTGGCCAGGCCCCAGCCGCTGAATCCTGGCTGCAACTCCACAGACTCCTTGCAAGGCGAACTCCGCCCTAGCCGACCGGATGGGCCACAGAGCTGGAAGCCTAGCGCCCAGAGGGAGCTCAGAGGACTAGAAGGCTGAGCTTCTGCGGTAGGGGGACAAGTGACAGATGGAAAGTTAAGAAGGAGATTAAGGAAGAATGCTGGGGACTCAGAGCCACTCCGTAGGAAGTGTGACTCTTACTCCCTCCAGCAGTTCATCATGCCCACTGTCCGAGTATAGAGGACTAGATGGCTACTTCTAAAGTCATGTACTGTGATTTGAAAGCAAGCAGACCATAGGAGTTTGGTATGTGTTGTAAAATGGACAGCATTAAAAGTATTTGGAATTGTGACTGTAATTGTCCCTCTCCCTCATACCTCCCTCCAAGAGTCTAGATGGCTTTAGACACAGCCCCTTTGTTCTGCTGTGGCCACACCAAATAGGTAGGGTGCAGTCTAGCGGCTGCTGTTAGATGATGCTAAATAACACTGCATGAACTATTATAACTGAGTATTGGTTTGCAAAATATGCAGCTGTAATTCTCACAACTACTTATTAAGGGGGTGTTGCTCCTTTTAGCGCATCATGTTTTGATACTTTGCTTGAGATTGGAGTAGTGAGCAGCCTGGTTGAGGTGCCAACCCCTCCAAGCCATGGCCTCCCAGCTAGAATGCAGGGCTTTCCCAGGGATCCAGTTGAAATGGCGACTATAGCCGGGCTCAGGGATCTGTGTTTTAAAAAGGATTCCAGGTCAGACGGAAAAGTCTCAGTCATTGGGCCAAGAGTTTAAAGATGGTTCTTTAATGTTAGTAATAGATACTTCCCGAAGGTGGGTTGAGGGCTTTCAGAATTTATATCGTAGGTCCCGAGCACAGACGTGGAAAGCTGTCCTCGAGTCTCTGTTTGGTTGAAGGAGGAAGGGAGTGCAAAGGTGCCGTGGCCCCAGGTCACCCCTGAAATAGCTGTCTCACAAGAGTGGCTGGAGTGCGGGTTGGTCTTCCCAGGTTCTTAGGCTTTTAAGCAGAGACTGAAAGTAAGGGCTCATAGTGATGTGGAAACAGAGCAAGATAACTTTATTCAGGGGGCAGGGCAGTGTAGTGTCGCACAGGGCTACACTGTCAAGACAGGCAGTACGGCAGACCACACAAGTGAGAGTTCTTTCTCAAAGCCACAGAAGAAAGGTGTGGTCTAAAGGGCATAATTTGGGTGGTTCTCTCTGTCAGTTGATAAATGGGTTGCATATTCACTTCTTATGCACATACCTCTTCCATATTCCCATAATTATTTCAATCATATACACACCCAGTTAATGATAGGCAAAAATCTCTTCTGCAATATAAAGTAAGACACCTTCATAAGTTCCTAAGGTCAGGGCATACACAGGGTCTTCATTCTGTTTTCCCATTGCACAGAGTAAGTTCCACAGCTTCTGTTAGGTTCTACTTACACCTTTCTTGTTCAGATGTTTTAAACTGTTGGGAAGTTCCTTCTGCTTAAGCTCACCTGTGAAAATAATTCAAGAAATGACATCAGTAAATAAGTACTGGCAAGAAATACTTTCAATGCCATGCAGAGGTCATATGGGGTTATGGTCAGGACGGTAAACAACAGATCGAGACTGTTTCAGATAAGCTGGACATTGGGTCATTCTTTTTTTTTTTTTTTTTAATTTTCGAGACAGGGTTTTTCCATAGCTTTTGGTTCCTGTCCTGGAACTAGCTCTTGTAGACCAGGCTGGCCTCGAACTCACAGAGATCCGCCTGCCTCTGCCTCCCGAGTGCTGTGCGCCACCACCGCCCGGCTGAGTGATTCTTAAGTAATACCCTGTTACAGCTGGAATCCCTGCTTCAGCAGCAGTTCGTGTGGTTCTGTCCTCAACAGCACACATGTGTAAGAGAAATGAAGCTGTTACAAATGCAAACAACAACCAAGTGTGGTGGTTTGAAGGTAACTGGCACCCAAAATCTCATAAAAAATGGAATGAATAGGATGGCTTTGTTGCAGTGGGTATGGCCTTACTGCAGGAAATGTGTAACTGTGGGGGTAGACTATGGGGTTTCTGATGCTCAGGATACTGCCCACCGCCCAATGTCTCAGCTGACTTCCTGTTGTCTGCAAGATGTAGATCTTTCAGCTACTTCTTCAGCACCTTGTCTGCCTACACACCGTTATGCTCCCCACCATGATGATAATGGGTCGAACTTCTGAAAACTGTAAGGGAGCCACTCCAAGACACCAAGTATGATGCCAATCCCATCAGAGAAAATTTTCAGAATAACGATAAACAAAAACAACAGACAAAATAGTGTAAGTGTTACTGAATGCTCTTACACTCAAGACATTTATAGACATGAGTTCAAGGGTGTTTTTGAGGATGCAGAATTTATGAAAACTGGACCCTAAATGATCCTAAATGGAGAGAAGAAATAAGAGTGACAGGTGATGACTAGTTTTCCAATGGGCAACACTATTTGGAGAGTTTCTTCTTCATCCGAAACACAGGTCCTTACGGGCAGGCCTTGAAGGTGACAGTTGATCCATGCTTCCTTCCTAAGCCTCTAAGTTTTTGTCAGGTTGCATTCCAAGCTACTGTCTCCCAAGACTAAAATGTCCCAACTGTCATGCCTTTCTAGCCATGGGAGACTGCATCCTCTAAACTGTAAGCCAAATCAGCCTCTCTTCCCTCAAGCTGGGATCATGAGCACAAGGAAAGTCACTAGTGCATGTTGCACAATTTTTTGTTGTATGCTTGCCTTGTATGACATAATGGCTTCTTTGTGTGCTTTCTGCTATGTCTGTATCACATGAACATTGTCCAACATAAAGAACTCCGAAATTATTTGTTCAGTGAATCATTATCTTCAAATTACTAGAATCCAAATTCTGAAATATTCAAATGGCCTGTTCATTGACTTTATCACAAATTAAATTCAATGTCCATCCCAGTAATATTTTTGATACCATATGTTTTTGAAATGAATGTCATTAGTAAGATACAGGGGTCACAATATACTTAAAATATGTAAGATTTTAGATTAAAGATTTTTTCCTAAATTCCATGTCTTTGATTAGGTATATTCATTTTAGCTGTACTGACAGGAAGTACTGGCAATATACACAAACACACAAGCCACATTGTGTAAACACACATTCATTACACATATAAGCACTTGCACATACAACATGTAAACACATATATGCATAACATGTGCATCCACAAATACACAGATGCAAAAGCAATTTATCACTGAACAACATGTTAGATTTTCTAGATGTATAGAGATATATTTCAGTTTGATAGGTATTCTTCAAATCTTTCAGAGACCTTTAAAATATGACATTTAAAATGTTTAAGAACTTAAGACTTTTCATGACAGTGAGACACATCTGCTTCTGGCAGCACCAATTACTTTGAGAGGAAGATGGGCGTCGAAGAGGCTCCTTATGGAGTTTGTTACCCATTTGAGCAAGAAACTGCTCTTTCCTGGACTGTTTCACTGGACATGTAGGACCCACATAAAAATGACTGCTGAACTTGCATAAGGGTGGGATGACCTTTCGGAGTTCCTGCTTCATGAAAGAATCTGTGAGAAATTCTGTAGAATACAGAAGAAAGTGACTAAACTGTCTTTGAAATCTTCTTCTTTGTGAAAAAGTCTGCTGGATACTATGGGCCCAAAGGCCAAAGATGGATGCCCCAACAGTATAGAAAAGCTTTGTGTGAATGTCCAGGCAGCAAGATGTCTCTATCTATTCTAGAGTTTTGGAAGTTTCTTACAATGCGCTTCTGGTTTACTTAGGTAATATCATATCCTCCTGGAGTCTTTGATGGAGTTGAAAGATTTATAGTTATAGTTGTTCTTAGTTATGATAAAAGATAAAGAAGATATAAAGATTGTAACTGCAATTCTTGCTTGATAACTGTTTTGTTATATGTAATTTTACTATGTTAAAGACTTCATTTCTGTTTAAACAGAAAAGGTGAAATGGTGTAGGAGGTCCTTCTGTTTGTGTGTTGTTGCTTTCATTGGTTAATGAATAAAGAAACTGCCTTGGCCTAGTTGATAGGGCAGAACATAGGTAGGTAGAGAAAACAGACCTGAATGCTGGGAGGACGAAAGACAGAGTCAGAGAAGCCATGGATCCTCCACCTGAGATGGATACCGGTTAGAATCTCTGGTAAGCCACTGCTATGTGGTGATACACAGATTAATGGAGATGGGTTAAACTAATATGTAAGAGTTAGCCAATAAGAAGTTAAAGCTAATGGCCAAGCAGTATTTTAATTAATATAGTTTCTATGTGTAATATATTTAATTAATATATTTCAGGTGTAAGTCAGACAGGCGGCTGGGACAAACAAGTGGTACTCCTCCCTCCAACATTCTACAGTAGACAGAACAATTTGGTCCAAAGCAGTCTACATTCTAATCATCAGAACCTGTGAATATATTGTCTTGCACAGAAACCATTTCGTTGTAAATGTGATTAAACATTAAGGTCTTGAGATTCAGAAGATCCATGTAATCACACGAGTCCTTGAACACAAAGGAGAAAAACAATATAGGGTCAGTAATGGGATGAGCCAGATGATGTAACATACCAGCAATCCCAACAGTTACCAGAAGAGGGAGAAGGGTGGAAAGTTTACAGCTAGCCTGGGGCATATAGTGAGATTTAAGGCATAAATAAAAAAAAAAAAATAGGGATGGGAGGATGAAAAGAGATTCTGAATTTCAACCCAAAAGGAAAAAAAGTTTACACGAGAAAGTGTCCCCTCTAGAAACTGAAAATGTGTGTGAGGATATTTCCTTTCTGATTAGTTGCTGTAGGAGGGCCCAGCTCACTATGGGCAGTGTCAGCCCTGAGGAGGTGGTTCTGGGCTGTATAAGGAAACGGAGTGAGTTAGCTATAAGGAACATGCCAGTTATCAGTATTTATCCATGGCCTCCATTTTTGTTCTTCACTTCAGACTCCTGCCTTGAGCTTCTGCCCTGATTTCTCTTCATGATTGTCTATAACCTGTAAACTGAATTTAGCAATCCTTCCACAAACTTCTTTTGGCCTCAATCAGAGTAATAGAAAGCAAACTAAGACAACTAGAAAAAAAAAGGAAAGCAGGTTTGAGCCTAGAAGTTCAGACAGCATTATCTGGTGGTGGAGGTGCTTTCCTCTATCCATAGGGACCAGTTGTGTAAGTTAGACAACAAGGGCAGGTATTGATGGGGAAGGGTGAGAAAACAGCACAGTTGAATTACTTGGGATGAAGTAGACTTTAGTATCAGCAAAGTTATAACTCAAAGTCCCGTGAGTCTAATAGTGAGGAAGAACACTCAGTGAGCATGTGGGGGAACGAAGGTGGACAGTGTGGTAGTCTGAATAAGAATGGCTCCCATGGAACTCATAGATTTAATGCTTAGCCAGCTGGGAGTGGCACTATTTAAAAGAATAGAAGATGAATCTTTGTTGGAGAAAGTATCACTAGGGGTGGCTTTTGAGGGTTGAAATCCCAATCCAGGTCCCAGTGTCCCTCTCTTCCTGATGTTCGTAGATTCAGTTGTAAAACTCTCAGCTACTTCTCCAGCTCCTTGTCTGCCTATGTGCTGCCATGCTCCCCACTATGACAATGATGGACCAAACCTCTGAAACTGTAAACCAGCCTCAATTAAAAGCTTTCTTTTATAAGAGTTGCTGTGGGTGTGATGTCTCTTCACAGCAAGGCTAAGAGAGACAGGAAAATCAAAGCAGCATGATTGCTGTTGTTGCACAAGTCCTAGTGTAGCCATGGTCCTGCAGGTTAACAGTGGCACAGGCTCACTCCAGTTCCTATTTACACACCTGCCAGAAGGCTCAAAGTGAGCACATGCCTATTTCTTTGTGCTGTCCCTGCCTTCAGGATGGTTTCTTGGCGGCCATATTGGCAATTATAAATTCAAGGCTAATACCGAGTCTAATGCCAGGGATTTCATGTTGTGATCACAAATACCTTGCAGACTTACAACTCACAATGTGGATGTGACACAGTGAAGGAAAAAACAGGGCCTTCGGGGAGAAAGGTACTTGTCTCGACCTATTTGTGACGCAGGACTCTCCTCTGAGTCAAACTGCCATCTTCAAGACTTCTCCTGGGCCTGCTTGTAAAAATACCATCACAGCTGAGCCTGTTGGCTGTTTACCTACCCTCACAGAAGGAAGTGACAGTGAGAGTCACGAGGTCCTTTAGACCCCTCTCCCAAGCCTTTCCCAATTCCATGTCATCTTTCAGGGAAGGCACAGAAAGGCAGAGGAAGGGACTTTCACCTATGCGCCATGAAAAACCATCATTCCTGCTGAGGGTGGACATTCTGGTATGGCTACTTTAAGGTCCGGTGCTCCTTTCTGTAACTGCATTGTTTTATATGTAAGACTAAAAAAATCATCTACTTCCTGGGTGAACTTTGTGGATTTATTTGTACCTCAATTTCATGTTGGGATCTTAGGAGGAGGGGTTCGATGTTTCCATCTCTCTCAGGGAAGAAATTTTAGCAACAACCAGAATGTCTGCTGAAGAGTACTCGTGAGGATAGAGCTAGCTTAGTTCCATGTTCCTGAACATTGATTTTAAGAACAGGAGATATGCATTTCCCTGATCGCTAAGGATGTTGAGCACCCACACACTGAGACAATGGGGATGTTCTATCGGGAACTCACCAAGGCCAGCTGGCCTGGGTCTGAAAAAGCATGGGATAAAACAGGACTAGCTGAACATAGCGGACAATGAGGAATACTGAGAACACAAGAACAATGGCAGTGGGGTTTTGATCCTACTGCACGTACTGGCTTTGTGGGAGCCTAGGCAGTTTGGATACTCACCTTACTAGACCTGGATGGAGGTGGGTGGTCCTTGGGCTTCCCACAAGGCAGGAAACCCTGATTGCTCTTTGGGCTGATGAGGGAGGGGGACTTGAGTGGGGGAGGCGGAGGGAAAGGGGAGGCGGTGGCGGGGAGGAGGCAGAAATCCTTAATAAATAAATAAATTTAAAAAAAATATAGAAGCACAAGAAAAAAAAGAACAGGAGATAAAGCTTATGAAGCAGAACAGTTGAGGAAGATACCTCTGTTCTCATTCAAGGGTGGAATTCACTGCAAAAACTTTCAGGCCAGCTTTCTTTCTCTTTTTCTTTGTTGTAATGGGGTAGCTTTGTATTCATAGAATGAAAGGTTGAATGGCATCTGAAAGATTACACGTGAAAAATCCTAGGACTTCTGAATCATTCATTAAGCTTTGGAACAAGTATCAGAATTCTATTTAAAGACATTTCTTGAACTTTGATATTAAGTTGGTCAAACTAGAAACCATAGAAAAAACATTAATATTGTTAATAATAAAAAGAATTTATCAAGGCCTAGACTTTCTGTGCACTGAGGAATTTATAGCATGTTTTAAAATCATAGTCTAAAGCATATTCTTTTACTGTAAATTATTCCATAAAGTTGATCATCACATGTGGTCTTTTAAAGAGCTAGGAGCCTCTCCATATACAACTTGAAAGACAGGCTTCCAGCTATTACTTCTGGGAGGTTGAGCCAGGGAATATGTAAAGAGGAAAACTAGTATTTTTTTATTTATTTTTTCTGTGTGTGAAAAGGTATTTAGTTTTATTTGTTTATGTCCTTTGCTGCTTAATTGAGAACTGAGCAAAGATAATCTGATTTCTTATCTAGGAATCTGCATCTACCAAACAGAAAACACGGGCAAATCCCTTCCTGCTCCCAGGGGTCCCTGAGCTGAGTTGCACTCTCCTATGAATTATTCAGTGGTGATTGGCATGCAGTGCCTTTCTTTGATCGTTAAGATTAATTGTTATGTGTAATTCTGAGAAAAATCAATCAGTAAGGTTAATAGTGTATAGTGACACTATGTGGGGTTTTCTGCTGTTCGCTTATCTTAACAAATTAGGATGGAAGTACAAAGAACATTAGGCAAGTGTTATTAAACACAAGGCACACCGAAACAAAAAAAAAATGTGGCTAAATTCTGTTTTTCTACGAAAGCTTTTGATTCTTAGATTTCCTGGAATTTCTTGTATGACAAGTATAATTTTGTTTAATATCAGCTTCTTCCAAAACAAATAAGCCCTAAGAAACCCAATAAGTAAAAAAATAAATATAACCAAACAAAAACGAGGAATTAAGATTCCATTAAACCCTACCATTTCTGCCTTGACTGAGTAATGGTAGACAGTGTCCTAAAATGATTCAGAGAATTTAGGGGTAGAAATAACCCTTCACCTCCTTCATTCCTCATTTTCTCACGCAACACAGCCCTGCCCTCAGACGTGGAGTTTGTTTCTGTGTGGGTGTCTGTGTGTACATCAATGTGTGTATCTGTACAGGTGTCTGTGTGTGCATCTGTGTGGGTTTCTGCATGTGTGTATCTGTGTGTCTGTGTGAGTTTGTGTGTGTGTGTGTGTGTGTGTGTGTGTGTGTGTGTGTGTGTGTGCCTGTACTCCTTTGTTACCTTTCTGCAGAAGAGAAAATGAGACTCAGGTCTAAGAAGTAAACAGTCCCTGCCATTAAGTGTTCCCAACTCTTGACTTCCTGACCAGATTTCATTTCTGATGTCATTTGTCCCTGGAAGGATCAGAACAATAGTTCCCATAAGGACACTGATAGAACATAGGTGCAAGCAGGAATGTAGCCACCCAGGCCATGAGAACTATGAGACCCAGAGAGATTGTAATTGTCAAGGCTAGACAAACCTCAAAGGAAAATTGGATCCCAGATATGTGGTCCCCACCCCCACAATTAGGAGTCAGCAAGCTTTCAGCAGCAAGACCTGAAAATTGGAGGCCGGCATCTGAAATACACCAGCTCTTTATATTCTTTCCATAACAGAGAAGATATATGTTAATTTCTTTCTCGAAATACCCACTAACTTCCTCATTGCTCTGCCTCTTCCTCTTCCTTTCTACCCCCTCTCCTTGTCCCCCTTCATCTCCCTCTCTCTTTTAATTGAAAGAATGAAACCATCTTCTGCACTAACTTGAAGTTGTACATCATAATTAGTTCCCAAAGAAGTAAATTTTAAAGGAGGACATATATGGTACCATTGAGCATGACCCAATAGGCCATGTCTTAGTGAGAGAAAAGGAACAAAAAGGAAAAAAGAAGGAAGGAAGGAAGGAAGGAAGGAAGGAAGGAAGGAAAAAGCATTAGTTGAGAGTTGCTACATTAAAGATGAAGATAGGGTGTTTTTCAAAGGATCAGCTTAGTAGGTATATTGGCCAAGAGTCCAGGTTCTTCAAAGAATTGAATATCCAAGGACAAAGAAAGTGAAGAAAAGGTGAAAACAGGTGTTGGTTGACACAAGCAGAGAGGAAATACCAGGAATCACTCAGGAAGAATAGGGACTTTAGAGCTAGTAGACCACCAAGTGATCTCCAAGCTGGCCCTTTCATAGGGCCTCTACATCCTTATTCCTTTCCTTAGATCCACTTTACCCACACTCTATCTCTTGAATACATGGCCCTGTTGCAGATAAACATGGCTAAGACTTATAAGTCAGATGCCTTTATTAGTAACCTATGTGGTTATGAACTAAAATGCCATATTACAGATATGAGGAGCTATTTTCTTTCTTTCTTTCTTTCTTTCTTTCTTTCTTTCTTTCTTTTTTTTAGAAAGAATTTCTCTGAAGCTTTGGAGCCTGTCCTGGAACTAGCTCTTGTAGACCAGGCTGGCCTCGAACTCACAGAAATCCTCCTACCTCTGCCTCCTGAGTGCTGGGATCAAAGGCATATGCCACCACCACCTGGCACAAGGTGCTATTTTCTAAAGGGAAAGTCTTCCATAAGTAGCAAATATGTGATTAGATTTTCTTCAGCAGTTTGGTGGAAGGTCTATTGACTCAAGGACAACATTGATCCCAATTGAATTAAGATGCCTAACTGACCCTTCTAGGCACTCTTCCAAGTTATAGTGAAGGCATGCTATTGAAAAATGTATTCCAAGGTTATTAATCATTCTTTTTCAAAATGAGTCAAGTTAGAGGATGTTATTATAATTGAGACTGCCCCAGAATGGTTATTTTTTCAACATCTCCCAGAAGTTATTGGGGCCAAATCTCCTGGAAGAAAAAGATAGATTTGTTTTCTTAAGACTTTTGGGTCTAATTCTGTCTTAGGTATCTGAGTAAATATTTAGAGATATCTGATAGAAAGGTTGTCCCATCTGTAATCAGATGGAGGAGGAAGGACAAAGAAGTCATGGGCTGGGTATGACCTCTTTCTTCTAGCATTTTATAGTTTACCTGGAAGTATCTCCAGTCTGCCTATTAGGGGAAAACTAGTGTGGACTAACATGTCCCAGAAGGGTTCTAACCTAAGTGGTGAGATTCTGAACTTACCTGTGGCTCAGCACTAAGCTCTCCTTTCTACTTCTGAACTAACTCAGAGGATCATATTCAGAATCCTTCTTTCCCACTTGTAGGAAAATGGAACCATATCCCTGATACTTCTTATATCTTATGTGTTTATAAAATTACCACTCTTCAAAAGATCTTATTTACCATTTGACTTCCTCTAATCACAATACAAGGAGACAAGAAAAGGCTAATAAATAAAGGAAAGTGAAGGTATCTTGTGGCAAGGGTTAGAGCCCACTAGTTCTGTCATTTTCAGACAAGAATAAAAATGGTGGTTTTCTGAGCTTCCATAGTATAGGGTAGGGATGGGGCAGAAGGACTCAGAGAGAATGTGGTTGTCTACAAGTACGTTAGCTATATTGTAACATGTGGGCCTACTTGGTGTTTCTGTCCCGCCCAGTTCCCACAGCCATTTAGACCCCCAAAAATCACATAGAGAGTCTGCATTAATTATAAACAGTTTGAACCATTAGTTCAGGCTTCTTATTAACTCTTGTAACTTATATTAACCCATTGTTCTTATCTATGTTAGCCACATGGCTCGGTACCTTTTGTGGTGGGGTAGGTCACATCTTTCTTCTTTGGTGTCTGGACAGAACTGGGGAGGAATGGGCTTCCTCCTTTCCAGAATTCTCTTGCTCTCTACTTTGACCCCTTCTACTTACTATCTGGTTGTCCTGCCTATATTTCCTGCCTGACCACTGGCCAATCAGCATTTATTTAAAACATAATTGACAGAATATAGACAATTCTCCTGGACCACTACATGATAGTAAAGTTTCCCTTATATCTTAGCTTGCATGGTTATGCCTGCCAAAAATGAGGCATAGGCTGAGGGTGATGTCCAAAGTGGCAGATACGAGTCAGGAAAAAAGGAACTTGGCACATGGAGATTGTGCAGTGGAAAGGTGAGATATAGAGGGACAAACTGATGGATAAATTTAGAAAATGAAATGTTATAGAAGTAAGAAGACTACTTCATAGTACAGTGCCAGTCATGACTGATGAAATACCCCCATTCTATTGACAGGCAGATGAACTATTGAATTCACACAACCATCCTGTGTTTATCAGTTAGAGCTAGTAAGATTTAGCTATCTCAAAGAAAAATAATCGAGTGAAGAAGAAACCCACAGAATGGGAGAGAAGTTTTGCTAACTTTACACCTAACAAAAGACTAATACCCAGACTACACAAAAAACTCAAAACAAACAAACAAACCAACCAGAGTGAGGAAACAAATGACTCAGTTAAGAAATGGGTCAGGGGAGCTTTCTGACAGTTGTGTTGCCTGCCCACCATATTTCCAATCCCACACCCTCCTAGTTGCCTTACCCTACCCCAACTTGGGCAAAGATCCCCTGCTCAACTACAGGTCACACTGCCCAGAAGATCAGAGAGGAAACAGAAACCAAGGAACAAAACTCAAATCTAACAAAGATAAACTTAAATCATCACTATACCTATTATTATCCCCAAACCCAAATACCTAGACAACAGCATAAGAACACAACCAACAACAGCCAGGACAGCACGTCAACTACCAGAGTCCATATATCCTATTACAGCAATCCCTGAATATTCCAACACTACAGAAGCACAAGAAAATGACCTTAAAAGCAACTTTATGGAGACTGAGGTCCTTAAAAAGGAAATGAATAAATTTCTTAAATAGAACAAGGAAAAGACAAAGAACAATTGGAGGAAATTAATAAATCCCTTTTAAAAACCCAAGAAAAAAACATTTAGAAGAAATGAAAAAAAACTGTTTAATACCTGAAAATGGAAATAGAAACAACAAAGAAAACACAGACAGAAAGAATTCTTAAAATAAAAATTGTAGGTAAGCAAACAAAAACTTATTTTTAATAAGTTTAATATTTATTTATTTATTTATTAAAGATTTCTGCCTCCTCCCCGCCACCACTTCCCATTTACCTCCCCCTCCCCCGATCAAGTCCTCCTCTCTCATCAGCTCGAAGAGCAATCAGGGTTCCCTGACCTGTGGGAAGTCCAAGGACCACCCACCTCCATAAGTTTAATTTTTAAGAAAGTCTCAAATATCACTGACAGTATACAAGAGATGGAAGAGACAATCTCAAGCACTGAAGTTACAATAGAAGAAATAGATACATCAGGCAAAGAAAATATTAAATCTAAAAAATTTCTGACACAAAACATCTAGGAAATCTGAGACACTATGAAAAAAACCAAACCTAAGAATAATAGAAATAGAAAAAGAAGAACCCATCTCAAAGACACAGAAAATGTTTTAAAAAAATCATAGAAGAAAAATTTCATAACCTAAAGAAGGAGACAATAATAAAGGTACAAGAAGCTTAATGAGCTCCAAATAGATTGGACCAGAATATAAAGTCCCATTGCCACATAATAATCAAAACACTAAGTATACATACAAAGAAAGAATATTAAAACCTTCAAGGGAAAAAGATAAGGTAATAAATACAGATAGACCTACTAGATTTACTCCTGACTTCTTAAAGGAGATCTAAAAGTCAGAAGGTCCTGGACAGGTAAAGATGCCAGCCCAGACTATACCCAACAAAACTTTCAATTACCATAGAAGGAGAAAACAAGATATTCCATGATAAAGCCAAACTGAAACAGTATCTATCCATAAATCCAGCCCTATAGAAAGTACTAGTAAGAAAACTTCAACTCAAGGAGGTTAACTACACCCACAAAATCGTAAGAAATCTATAATCTAGTACTAGCAAAACCTAAAGAAGGGAAACTCTCTCTCTCTCTCTCTCTCTCTCTCTCTCTCTCTCTCCTCCTTCCTCTACCCCCCCCACATTCATACACACAAAACACACACACTATCATCAACAATAATAATAGCAAAAGCAGGAACTATTGATTTTTGGTCATTGATATCTCTCAATATCAATGGACTCAATTTCACAATAAAAAAGACACAGATTAATAGAATGGATAGAAAAACAGAATCCATCCTTCTGCTGCATAAAAGAAAAACACATCAGTTACAAAGATTGCTTGGAAAAGAATTTTCAAACAAATAAACCAAAGAAAAGTTGGTGGGGGCGTTCTAGTGTCTAACAACATAGATGTCAAACAAAATTTAATCAAGAAACATAAGGAAGAATACTTCATACTTATCCAAGAAAAATCTACCAAGGTAACGTTCCATTTCTTTACACTTAGAGCCACAAATAGAAGGGCACTGACATGTGTAAAAGTAGCATTACTAATCTTAAATCACACACCAAACCTCACACATTAATTGTGGGAGACTTCAATACCCCACTCTCACCAATGAACAGGTCATCCAATCAAAAGCTAAACATATCAGGTTCCCTCATGAATACAGATGCAAAAATTCTCAATAAAATACTTACAAAAGAAATCCAGGAACACATCAAAAAGATCATTCACCAAGCCAAGTAATTTTTTGCCTGAAGATCAGAGGGTAAAATGAAGCCACTAGAGGCCAGGCAGTGGTGACATACATTGTTAATACCAGGACTTGAAAGACAGAGGTAGTTGGATCTCTGCGAGTGCAAGATTACCCTGAGCTACACAAGATCAAAGCAGAAACAGATCCAAGTGGTGGTGGTGGATAACACTTTTAATCCCAGTACTAGGGAGTCATATGACTTTAATCCCAGCACTAAAGGGGAATATAAAATGGGAGGAGGCAAAACCTTAGGGTTCATTCTGCCATTGCCCAACCTTGATAGAGGTTAAATTATTGGCTTAACTGCTTTGCTTTTCTGGTCTTCAGTTTGAACCCCAATATCTGTCCCTGGGTTTTTATTATTAGTGGTCCATTTTGTGCCCAATGTGGGACTTTAACCCACAACTCTGAGATTAAGATTCTCAAATTTTACCATCTCTGGGTTTTTATTACTTGTGCTGCACACACACACACACACACACACACACACACAAAATATAAACATAATATTTATGACAAACCCGTAGTCAACATCAAATTAATCAGACAGAAATTAAAAGAAATCCCACTAAAATCAGGAATAAGACAAGGTTGTCTACTCTTTCCTTGTCTATTGAATCAAGAAGATCAAAAGGATACAATTGAAAAGGAAGAAGTACAAGTATCACTTTTTATAGATAATACAATAGTATACAAAAGTTACATCAAAAATTCTATAGAAGAATTTCTATTGTTGATATACAACTTTAGCAGATAGTGGGCTAATACCTAAAATATACAAAGAACTCAAGAAACTAGGTATCAAGAAAACAAATAATCCTGTTTAAAAAACTAGGGTACAGATCTATAAAAAATTCTCAACAGAGAAATCTCAAATAACAAAGAAACAGATAAAAAATGTTTAACATCCTTAACCATCAGGGAAATGCAAATCAAAACTACTTTGAGATTCCATCTTTCACCTGTCAAGATGGCTAAATTCAACAACACAAGAGACAGTTCATAAAGGTGAGGATGTGGAGCAAAGGGAACACTCCTCTACTGCTGGTGGAAGTACAAAATTGTACAGCCACTATGGAAATCAATATGGAAGTTCCTCAGAAAATTTGTAGTTGATATACCTCAAGAGTCAGCTATTCTGGGAGGTGGTGGCATATGTCATTAATCCTAGCACTCGAGAGGCAGAGTCAGACAGATCTCTGTGAATTTGAGGCTAGCCTGGTCTACAAGAGCTTCTGGGAAAGGCTCCAAAGGTACAGAGAAACCCTGTCTCAAAAAAATCAAATAAATGAATGAATGAAAAATAAATAAATTAATGATCTAGCTATACCATCCTTAGGCATATACCCCAAAGATGCTTCATTCTACCATAAAGACACTTGTTCAACTATGTTCATAGGGACCCTATTCATAACATTTCATATTATACTGAATGAGGTAATCCTGCTGCCCAGAAAGAGAAACACCAAGTATTCTCTCTCATTTGTAGTTGCTAGCTCCAAATCTTCAGAAAAGCACAATAAAAAAGATAGTATAAAGAGATCATAGATTTGGAGTGCGGGAATTCTTGAGAGTGACATAAAAAGGCACAGATGATATAAAGTGTGAAACTGATTACAGAAGGGGGCTCTAGCTGTAGAAATGAGTGAGCAGTCAGTACAGAAGGAGGAGGGGACAAATAACACCAAGGTCCTTTGATAAAGCCTCAAAGAATTATATGATTTCATATTCAACTAATACATAGACTTGTATGAATATATATATATATATATATATATATATATATATATATGTAAGCCAATTGAGCTGATCATGGTCCCTCTAAAACTCATGGATTAATAAAATCCTCATTAACAAACCAGAGAAACAGAGCTGGTCAAAATAGTTTATCTGATGCCTGAAACAATATAATTATAGATGTATTTCTTCATTGTCTATCAGAGAATAGAAGTAAGCCCCTGTTGCTGAATATAGTATACACTTGAGACATAAGAGCTGGATGACTCAATCTGGATCTAACCTAAAATCTTCTTTCCTGTAGTCTAGTTGCTATCATAGTTCCAGAAAACACTATGAAAGCTAGCAAAGGAAGGAAGCAATTAAATAATCTCACCCAGCTGAAACTCCTATGAACTTTGACAATTGTTAGTATGACAAGATGTCCATAAAGGTACAATAAGTGACACTTACATGTTTGTGGTCCCCAACAGCTAACTGGACTGAAAGCCTGCCCAACAGGAGGGAAATTATACCTGCTATTGGAAACCTAGCCAGTTCTTGTGACTAGTGAGGTCATGGATCTTACAAAAGAATCTACTGCTGCCACCTTGACAAACCAGCATAATTTCTTACTGCGTTCTGGATATCATCTCGATCCATGCTGACAAGTATAGTTACCATTCCACATGAAAGAGGCCTCTTTACAGCAAATAGAGAGCATCACATTCACCACAACTGGGATGTAATGCAGATATCAATGGGCTGTGGGAAGCTCAGCTCCAACAGGCACATTTACATCACAGCTTCTGCATCTATCACTCAGGAAATATCAGGGAAAAGAAAAGGAAAGATTGGAAAGGCAGAATACCAGGAAGTCTGTTGTTTCTTCTAGAAACAACTCTGCAAACAAGTCTATAGCAATAGTAATATCAATGGGCATGTTAATGTGAAAGGGTACTATTTTGAGACAACTACAGTAACTATTGACTGCTGGGAAAAGAAAAATTAGTCTTTCCCAGGGGCCTCGAGCCCCCTTTTAGGTTGTCTAATGCAGAGTGGTCATCCTTGAATTTATATACATACAAACAACAAAAATGGTACTCACTAGATTATATATATATATATATATATATATATATGTGTATATATATGTATATATATATATACACACACACACAAACACACACACATATATTTGTGAATACACTTGCATAGTATGTGTACATGTAACAAATATAATCAAAAAAGAAGAAGCTATTAACTTGAGAGGTGGTAATGGTGGAAGAAGTTCAAGTGAGGATAACTGGTAAGGATTGGAGGGAGAAAATGGAGGGTGAAAATGATTTTACATAAAAAAAGCCAATAAAAATTTTAGCTGCCTCAAGCTCTCTGTTGGACCTCTGGATCCCATATCTTTGCTTAGGAACAATAGTATTATCTGCCTTCCTAGTTCCTCTAACTTTAGGAGACTAAGTTGCCTTGTCTCTTGGACCTGGTCTTCTATGTTTCCTGACTTCCAGTTTTGAAAAGTTGGTTGACTCAGGGTCTGACTGTGCTAAGTATGGATAGAGGGCAGTCCCTCAGCTGGCCAGCATTGCTGGAGTGCAGAGTAATTGATGATTATTCCCTATTTCTGCCTCTTGAGTTTTAACTAGTTTTCCTGAGCTTGAGTGATGGCCTTCTTCAATATGCTCCACACAGGCCAATAGAGATGTTACAAGAAATCAGGGCTTTGGGAGTGTGGGTCCTTCCCAGAAACTACCAACATGTTGAACACCAAAGAACAAAGGAAGCAGAACCACCCAGCAAAGGTGAAATGGGTGTTTATTGAAGCAAGCAGAGAGCATTAAGCATGAAGGACCATGTTGGGAAGACTAGGGTCTCAAGAGCTAGTAGACCAGCAAGTGGTCTCCCAGTCTCTGGGACAATACTTTTATAGAAGCCTAGATGCTTCTTTCTTCTTTTTCTCTCTTTTTCCTTCACTTTATCCCTTGCCTGGATGGTTTTGTTGCACATAGAGATAACTAAAACCAGTGGCTTTGTTCGATAAGTGATCTTGTTAGACAGGGACTTTGTTAAACAACACACAACCACTATGTGAAATGTCATCTTACTTCTCATTGTACCTCTGGATTCCTGCACTTAGCTATCTCCTGACAAGAGGATTGATACTTTGGGCATTTTTCATGTAATATATATATACACTTTCAAATAGAACAATGGCATCCACATTACAGAACTCTCATATTTGGAATGTCGTTTGGAGGTGAGCAGAACTCAGCAGGGATTCAGTAGGGAGGCTTTCTGGTTGGGTGTCAAATCCACTGTACAGTCACCTTCTCTAGATTCCTACTCACCTGCTACTCTAGAAACGGCATGTCTTGCTCAGAATGATTCTGGAAAGTTGAATTCTTTCTCAGTTCATCTGTGTACACTTATTCTTCTGACATTATTAAAAGGGCTCCACAAATATTTGATGTTCTGTGAGATGATCACAGTCACCTCACAGCACACTCAGAAGGTCTTGCTCACATGTCGTTCATGGCGAGGGCTAATTCTTCTTTTCCTTCTTTTCTAATGTTCCAGCTCATAGGTGAAATCAACAAAAACTATAGGACAAAGCCAATATAAGGCTGTTATTTTTCATTAGTCTTTTCTATTTACATATGTTCTACATTTTCAATAGAAACAACAGTAAACTTGACATTACTAGACCTCAAAAGTTAGACAGTCATACGGGGACCTTGGTGTGATAAGTATTTGAGTGTGTTGAAGATGTTGGAGCTAAGGAAAACTAGAGATTGAAACTTGACACCTTTGATTCAGAATAATATTCAAATCCAAAAGGGTGAAACAAAATAAGCACCGACTTTGGAATAGAGTGGAGGAAACAATATGATTAGAAAGGTTTTAGAAACACCAAGTAAACTAGAAGGAATGTGTGAGGTTGAAAGGTGATAGTGTGGTTGGCAGGGTGGAGCCATAGTGTAATTTGAAGTGTAGAGGTGATAAGGTATAAATGGGAGCTGTCTGAGGACCAGTTTCCCTGTCAGAATAAGGTGTACACAGAGACTCTAAGGATCAGTGATTTGTAGTATCTCTTAACTCTTTGTAAAACATTACATAGTTATGTTGACTCTTCCAGAAAAAAAAATTAACCTGCTCTTCACAATAGCATGAAAGTTAATCTCACCTAGCTTTACTCAATCTTATATCACTGAGATATGCCTCAAAACTATTTAGACTTTATTTTGGGCATGAAGTTAATGATTGATTTGGTACATAATATTAACTTGTGTTAAACTAATACTTTTGTACCCAGTGATTTTTTTCTCAGATGTTAGTAATAAACTCTAGCCTTCACTCTCATAGGAGTGATATATTCATTCATAAAGGTCAAAATGGAGCAGAATGGACTAAATAGTGTAAAATTAATCTATGAGTGAAGACATGGTATCTCTTGTTTTCTAGGCACCAACCGTGAAGCAACATATAGTACCTGGAATACAGCTCAGCAGTAGAGGTTGGTCCAGTGTACCTATGAGGTCTTTAATCTCATGCACATAAAGAAAGAGAGATGTAGTAGAGGGAGGAAGGAAGATGTAACATTTGAAGCCTTACTACTTTTATAACTGTAGCTTTATAATTATGTAACTGTCACAACTATTCTGAAAACTGCTGCTTGTGAAGAGCAGTACATAGGAGAGAAGCAGACATGGGCAGACACATGCACACATCTGGATAAGTATCTCTGTGTGGTGAGTGCATATTTGTATTGTTTTTATCAAATTTCATTTAGGTGAAATATTTTAATATTCTGGGATTTTCAATACACATCCGTCTTACACCCAGAAATTGGTAATGACTGAGTATTTTTTACTTTTTAAATAATCCAGTCTATTACAAAATTCAATCACACTTCCATAATCAAAAAGATAAAATATGAAATTCAATGAAGAGATTGTGTGTGTGTGTGTGTGTGTGCGTTTGCGTGTGTGTGTGGGAGGGAGAGAGTGCATATTGTTGCTGTTCTGTCCCTGCCCCTCTACTCTCACCAAGCATTCCTACCTTGAGCCACCATCAGTGTCTTTTTGCTCTTTGTTTAGTTGTTCTAGTTAGGAGTGCATCCATTTATCTTACCACACCTGACAAATGCCATTTTTTGTTGCATTGAATGGAAGAATACATCCCATATGTGCTGACTAGTTTTATGTCAACTTGACACAAGCTAGAGAGAGTGGAGAAAAATTCAGTTGAGGAAAACCTCCATTAGATCTGACGGTAAGCAAGACTGTAGAGTTTTTTCTTAATTAGTGATAAATAGGGGAGGACCCAGCCCATAGTGGTGGTACTACCCCTGGTCTGGTGATCCTGGTTCTATAAGAAAGCAGGCTGAGCAAGCCATGGGTAGCAAGCCAGTAAGCAGAATCCTTCATGGCCTATGCATCAGCATCGCCTCCAGGATCCTGCCCTGTTTGAATTCCTGCCTGTCTTTGATGATGAACTGTAATGTGAAAATGTAAATGAAATAAACCCTTTCTTCCCCATGTTGCTTTTGTTTGTGGTTTTTCATCCCAGCAATAGAAAGCATCACTAAGACATTACATTCTCCAGTTTTACATGTGTGTGCATAAAGGATTGAGATTTAATGTTAATTTAATTCCCTACCACTTCAGAATGGGAGGGAAAACCCACACACTTCTATCTCAAAATAGAATGACCACAAACAATATGACACTGGAACATCACAGTTCAAACAAGCAATAGCTTGAGTTCTTTTGAGGAAATAAGGTAAATAGGACTCAGTTCCTGCCCTCTGGAACTAACAGTTTATGTTTTTTATTTATGAAGAATTGAATAATGAAGAAGCATTTGGTATAAGCATCAATTGAGGGTAAATAGTGAAAAAGTGCAAAAATTCCATAGTTAGTGAAGGCACACATATACACAGAGAGATATTTTCCTTCACCTTTGCTGAGCTTCATGGTGTTAGTACAGTTAGCAAGCATTTTTCTGCACAAGGTGAGGCATTAAGGTTCATACTGACTATCTTAGCTAGGGTTACTGCTGCTGTAAAGAGATACCATGACCACAGCAACCCTTATAAGGAAAATATTTAATTAGGGTAACTTACAGTTTCAAAGGTTTAGTCTGCTATCAGCATGGTGGGAAATGTCAGCTTGCAGAAAGACATGGTTCTTGAGAAGGAGCTGACAATTCTACATTTTGATTCACAGCCAACAGGAATGAGCTTGAACTGTGACACTGTGCACAGCTTGATCATAGGAATCCTCAGAGCCTGTCTCCACAGTGACACCCTTTCACTAATACCACACCTAAGACAACAAGGCAACACCTATTAATAGTGCCATGCCTTTGGGGGCCATTTTCTTTCAAACCACCACATTGTCTTTGCAACCTCTATCACAATTAAGTACTCTGTTGCAGCATGTTAATCTTCATGTAAAAAAGCGGGGGTTGGGGGGGGTCATTGGTTGTTTACTATTGACACTAATTATCAGCTTTCAACATAAATGGTTGTTAAGAAAGCTGTGCAATTAAGAGAACAGAGAATAAAAAGTTTTGTGAATTGAAAATAATGAATTTGGTATTCAACATTCACTTGAACGTAAAACATGTTTTAAGCACTTTTAAGTACAACATTCAGTGTCTGAGAGAAAGAAATAGATAATCAAATGAGCTTCACTTTCAAGGAACTTACTATTTATCGTGGAGCAGCAGGCCCTGGGAAAGTGTGTTATCATCACTGAACTGCCCCCATTCACGTCAGCATGGCCTGATGGCTTGTGAGCTGAGATGAGAAGGGCAGAGTGTAAACATTACCTGTGAGGGTTGGCAAAGGATGGGGAGGAGAACCTGATGAGTTTCAAATCATATAGTTGGAAATGTTTTGAAGAACTTTGACTGCTCACGGCTAAAGTCTTACGAGCAGTTGAAGTAAGCCTTGTTCCTGTTAGTGGAACAGTAGAGTCAGAATAAGGCAAGAGACTTGAAGTGCAACAATATCCAAGGGCTATTTATGTTTGAGGTAAGTAGATTGTCTACTATAAACAGAGTGTGATCTGTGGTTTAAGAATTTCCAGCAGAGAAAAGAAACTCTGATTACTACCACTGTCACATATTTAGAATCCAAAGATATTGCCTACATGTGAGTGTGTGGTTTGGATGAAAGAAGAGAATTCACTTCTCTTGTTCTGAGTGAAAAAATTCTGATATTGATTGGTAGATTTGTTTATTAAAATTACCTTAAGCATTTGAAAAATGTAATAACCCTTAAACATGTATGGAAAAATAGAGATCATATTCAAAATATTCTCATGTAGACAAGCATAACCGCATACAAACCTAGAAGATCAAAGATCTGTCAATTTGGATGCCTGGAATCATCTGGATTCCCTGTAAGTCTGAGTGTGACAAGTTAGGAAAGATCTGCTAAAGGGAGAAGAGAAAAGCAGACCTGATTCTCTGCCTATGATGTCATTCAGATCTGACCTCATACACATAAGGGAACACAATGTTGTTCCAAACCAATAATGTGTCAAAACTTCTGTGGCAAACAGAACTTAGTTTAAAGAATACAACCTAGTTAAATCAAAGTAAAATAAAAATTTATATTTCTAAATGACAGCAGAAAGTTTTGAGTTTCCAGCATGTAAAACAGATCCAGAAAGATAACATATGTTTCACTGTATAAATAAATAAACAAACAAACAAGGCATCTGTGCTGACTGTAGCAAGATGACAGCCCCCAAAGACAGAGATGAAAGAAGCTGGGTTAACATTTCCATGGGGAAAATGTTCAAACTGCTATTGGCAACTATAAAAAAGTTCTACTAAGTCATAGTTACTAACAGACAAGGTAAGAATATTCGGAAATATTTTCAGATGAAATTAAGACAAATAAATAAGCTTGCCTATGGGCCAATCTGATAATTTCTGAATTAAGGTCCCTCTTTCCAGATGACCCTAGCTTGTATCAAGTGAGCACACAAGGAAAGGGAGGGAGGGAGGGAGGGAGGGAGGGAGGGAGGGAGGGAGAGAGGGAAGGAGGGAGGGAGGAGGAAGAAAAGAAAGGAAAGGAAAGGAAAACAAGCTGGGCAGTGGTGGCACATGCCTTTAATCCCAGCACTCAGGAAGCAGAGACAGGCAGATCTCTGTGAGTTTGAGCCTGGTCTATAAGAACTAGTTCCAGGATAGGCTCCAAAGCTACAGAGAAACCCTGTCTTGAAAAAAGAAAAAGGGAAAGAAAACTCATGCCAGGGTAATAGTATTATTTATAAAGGAGTAGCTCAATTTCAAACTTTTCTAATAAATAGCTCTATTTTTTTCTTACAGATTTCTTCTCATTTCTGGGCTAGGGGAGGAAGAGGCTTTGTGTGTCAGTTTGGGGCTTATGTTAGAACTTTTATGGTTTTAGAGAGTCTTGGGTTCACATCTATCATGTTTAATAGCATTATGACAAAGTAGGTGACTCTCTCTCTTTCCCTCTCTTCTATTTCAAACAAAAATGTAGCTTGATCTCAAAGGCCAATATTAATTCTTTTTCTATTGAAAAAATGAATAGAAGAAAAATTTTAAAATATCTAAGTTACTAACTACCTCTTCCAAATGTACTAATAATTATTGTTAAAGAGTCTGACTAACATAATAAAATCCCCAAACTTGCTGGGTTAACATAATTCACTGCATTTATGCTTATAAAATGTTTATTGTAAGTACTTAGACTAATTATTCAGTCTTCCATGTGGTCAGCAAGAGATCCATGATACTCCAGGGCCTTGCATCAAACTAAGGCAGAGAGAGCCAGGTAGACAATTGACAGGGGTTAGTCTGAAGACTTAGTTTGGCAGTGGCCAGAATACCTTTATATAATTATACATTTCATTCCAATGAATGCTTGGAAAACTCATTTGACCACAGAATTAAAATATAGAGAAACAGGGCAGAAGTGTATAAAGATCTTATGCAAAGTCTTCTATTGGCTCTTCTAATACTTCCTGTCTTCTTCTACTGGCTCATTTCCTTTTATTTCTTCTGTTATTTATTTTAGTCTAGCCACCTAGCCACTTTTTGATGTAGGTGGATCTTCTGTGTGTGTTACTTTCATTGGTTAATAAAGAAACTGCCTTGGCTTTTTGATATGGCAGGATTTAGATAGGTGGAGTAGACAGAACAGAATGCTGGGAGGAAGAAGGCAGTGAGGCAGATGCCATGAGCTCCAGCTCAAGATGGATGCAGGTTAGACTCTTCCCGGTAAGCTACCACCTCGTGGTGCTACACACATTAATAGAAATGGGTTAATCAAGATGTGAGAGTTAGCCAGTAAGAGGCTAGAGCTAATGGGTCAGGCAGTGTTTAAATGAATACAATTTGTGTGTTGTTATTTCGAGTGTAAAGCTACCATGTGAGAGACAGGTGGGACAAAAAGCAGGCCTGCTTGCCTCATCACTACAACTTTTGGGTCATTGCTGAATTTGAAACATACCAAGGCCTTTGCCCCCAAAGGCTGATGTAGCAATTAGCTTTCCTATCATTGACAAATCACCTGTCAAAACAAGGTAAAAGGAAGGCATATTGTACTGAAGAAGTCAGGAGACAAGAGAGTCTATGGGGTGGATGATGATGGGAGACTACAGCATCTAATAACATACCATACTGTCTTGGAAGCAAAGAGACAAGTATTCTCTGGATTTTTCCTGTTATCCTTTTTTCCCCACTCACACCCCAGCCTGTGCAATCATGCTACTCATATCCTAAGAATCCTCTTATCTTGGTTAAGCCTATTTACAAATGCCCATATGGATATACTTGTGGATGTGCTTCACTAACCTCCTAAATGTTCCTCAAACTCATCAAATTGACAATCACGGTTACCCAGGAGATACACTAGCTGCGGCTGCTTGATCTTGGACTCTTTCTCCAAAATGTCATTATACCAAATAAAATACCCATTCTTGGGTGTTTTGTTATAACACAAAATACATTAAGACTCCCACAGAGTCTGTGCAGGCTCCTGCTAGTATCTGCAATGCTGTTCATCATTTGCTCCATAATTCAGAGAGGCACACCCTGACTCCTAAGCCATCTGCATTAGCACTCTACCACTCTCCAGCTCCTCCCTGCCCTTGTCCTTCATTATGTCCATCAAAGAACATGTTCTTCGTGTTTCCAGTTTTTTGGTACATCCATTTTTTATGCTTGCTGCACCAAAATTTAAGATCCTAACGTTCTGGGCTTTTGTCAGTATCTTTAATTAATATTTAGACAGCATCAAGAATGCTACCCTGGAAGCATTCTAACCAGCTGATTTTGTTTCTTAATAAGCATTTCAAATATGCAAGTCCTCTTTGGTGTCTGAATCCTGAGATCAGCCTGGTTATACTCCCTCTAAAACATCTCCTGTTGTTTCCATTTCCTCCTTCCACTAACACCTGCTGAAGCAAATGCTCATCACAAAGAACCTCTTTTTCCCCCAAACATGCAGGTACTTATGCCTTGCTGATTCATAACTGGTTAATATCTCTCTGAACACCAACTCATCACATGGCTAATGTTAACCTAAAAATTTCAAGGAGAAAAAACAAATCTATTTTATTAAAAATTGTATTAAATATTATTATATTTAATTACATTAAATAGTTTTAAATATTAAAATTTAATTGGAAGACTGTCCAGTTAATCAAGCTTTATTAGTTACTGGTCATGAAAATGGACACTGGCCAGGATCGTACCAGGGATTCACAAAGAAAATGGCCATGAACTACATTAGTCTTATTCTTATAAAGGCAAACCCATGAGGTTACTACTTCCTGCCTTCATCCAATCAGGGGCAAGCATATGTCCTGACTTGCTTTCTGCCTACATATCTCCTGCCTACTTTTGATCAAGCACATCCTATACAACTGGGACACCAACCTTATTTACTGAAGTGAAAATGTGACTTGTTATGGTAGGTAAACAACAGCCCAAGCATTTCAGGTAGTTATCTGACCTTGGACAAGCAGGGCTTATAGATTAACTTGAGCTAGCTACCTTTACATATCAGGAGAGGACTAGGAGTTACAGCATTCAGCTCAATGGTGTCATTGCCTAGTACACTGTGTGTTTTGCCATACAATGGAAGAAATGTCTTATCCAGTTAAACTTTCCCAGGCAGCTTTAGTCAATTTGAACGAAAATGAAATTTATGCCCTGGCAACGCTGAAGCATGGGGCAGCCTGTATATGACGGTTCTGTTGAACTTGTTCATATATTGGGTTTCATGATCTAAGTTGATGACAACTGACCAGTATCTTCCTCAAGAGGGCACCAGACCTCATTACAGATGGGGTTGTGAGCAACCATGTGGTTGCTGGGAATTGAACTCGGGATAGTGCTCTTAACTGTTGTAAGACATATTTTTTTTTTCTAAAATTCTTTGGACTAATAAGAAGGCAAAGAATATTATTCACTGAATCATGTCTAACTAATTCAATGACTAATAGAACTATAGTATTTTATTTAAATAAGTCATGTAATTCAGTAAAGTTCAAATTGTTTAGAGTTATATTTGTTTATATAGTATATGGGTAATCCTTAGACAATTTATGTACACATATTTTCATACCATTTTACAGAATTTTAAGCATAATCCTATTTTAAATGACTGTAAATGTTTTATTACTTTTTCTATGATATAATGTTAATTTTTAAACTGAAACATTTTCATCACTGAATTCATAATCAGAGAACATTATTTCTATAGGGGAAAACAGTATGCTTTGTATACACACACACACACACACACACACACAGAAGGACCTGGTGACTTTTCATGATAAGTGGATAATTAGACAGACAAGTTATCTGTAAAAATAAGCAATTTGAAATGATCACCTAAGAGGTGATTGGGAAAGTTAAATGTTTTTGTTTTATATTTATTTTTAGTGTGTGTGTGTGTGTACATGCATGTTTAAGTGCAGTATCAGTGCATGTGTATGCGTGTGCACTTACTATGTGTGTGTATGTGTGTTTGTGCATGCATGCACACATGCACACATGAGCTCATGTACCATCAAGGTTACAAAATGGTGTCAAGTCCTCTAAATGGGGAGTTATGGATAATTGGTAGTTATTTGATGTAAGAGATGGGAACCAAACTCAGGCCCTTTGGAAGAGCACCAATTACTCTTAACTGCTATGTTCTTCAGTCCAAAGATAAGACCTTTTCTAATTGACTTTCCATAAACATGGCACATTCATAAAATCTGGTCATATCTTGATAAATTCAGTTTAATCAGAATAATTTTTATCTCTAAAACCAAAACATTATTTAAAAAATTTAAAAACATTATTCAAAAGATATGCTGTATGAAAGCGTATCTTCTGTGTAGTCAGCAATTTGAAGGCAGTATATGAAGAACCTTATCCTTGACACTCCAGAATTCCTACCCTGGTGTAGGAGATCCTTCTTTCTATGTATTGCTTGGATTAGTTAATGAATAAAGAAACTGCCTTGGCCTGATAGGGCAGAACTTAGGTAGGTGGGGAAGATGGAACTGAATTCTGGGAGGAAGAAAGCAGAGTAAAAGAGATGCCATGGATTTGCCTGAGTCAGACGCTGAGAATTTTACCCAGTAAGCCACTGCCACATGGCAATACACAGATTAATAGAAATGGGTTAAATTAAGATGTAAGAATTAGCCAATAAGAAACTAGAGCTAATGGGCCAAGCAGTGTTTTAATTAATATGGTTTCTGTGTGGATATTTCGGGGCTAAGCTAGCTGCATGGCCTGGACAAACAAGCAGGCCCTCCTTCCCTTACAACTCTACCCATTCAAAAATAGCCACTGGTTGCATGAGACTCTTCATTTTTTACAACATAGAAGGCCCCATCTGCCTAAAGCACAGTTTAAATTGTTCCATTGAGCTAAACAGTTTCAATAGAAATTAGCTGAACTTAACCAACCTGGGACAAATAGTGTTTCCATCAATCCAAAATCCTGTGCATGTGATCAAACTCATTCATAATTCAGTATTTGCTAACACTGATGTAGACAGTGAGCACCTACATCACTTTTATTACAAATTTTTCACAACCATTACAGACAACAAAATCTAGAACTGTATCTTACTCGCAATTTATTTCTGACTTATTTTTGTTTTATTATGCGATGCCACACAATTCTGCCAGAAGCTTCCATAGCTCTACATCGAAACAAGTTCTATTTGGCACATTGTAAGTTAGGTCTGTCGAAACAAAGGTCACGGGGCCAGCTGCATGGATGGCTGGCTATTTTAAGAAGGACCCCATGGGGATGTAATACTTGTATAAGCTTACCATAGGCGTGTGTTTAGCTTTGTAATTTGGTATCAGTTCTGCTGATTCACTCCAATGCAATCAAAGTCTGTGGAAATTATTGAGAATGGAAAAATACATGAGACATAGACAAGAAATCTCTGATATCACCAAAGGCTGATGTGCTTGGCAGGATAAGACATACATTGGTTAGATAATGTATCAAGTAAATAGAGTTAAGTCTCAAAACCTGGTCTGTAAACCTAGACTTAGGACAATGGAAGTTAAGGGTTTATAAAACTATCACAGAAAGCTAAACTACTTATCCAGCATTTGCAAAGGGATTTATTGAGACGTAATTCACAAATCATGCAATTCACTTTTTTGAAATATACATCTCAGTAATTTTAGTTCACAAACATTGTCATGTACTCATCACTAATAAGTAGTTTAGAATATTTTCATTACTTCAAGGAGAAATCTTATGCACATTAGATTTCTTTTCCCTTTCCCTTCTTTCTCCCCTACAGCCCTAAACAACCCCTCATTTACATTCTGTCTGTATACATCTACTTAACCTTGAGTTTTTGTATTGTGTGGTATTTTATGGATGACTTTTTCCATTTGTCATATTAATTCCAAGGTACATCTTCTCTGTAGTGCCTGTCAACATTTTGTACTTTTTAAATTACAGATACAATTCTGCTTTATGAATCTATCACATCATATTTATCTGTTCATTCACAGCTAGTGACTATTTGGTTCATTTGTACTGTTTGGATACTATGAATAACGCCTCTGTTAATATCCATATTCATATCTCTAATAGGCCATTTGGTAACTTAAGCTTTAACTTTTTATAAACCAGCCAGTGTTTTTCACATCTGTGGTTCAGTACGGGTGACCCAGCTTTCCACACTCACACCAACCGTTGTTCTCTCCTATTTTCTGTTCACAGGCTGTCTTAGTCACTGCCCTGTTACTGTGAAGAGACACCATGACCATAAATAAGGCTGCTCTTACAAGAGAAAGCATCACCTGGAGGCTTGCATATGGTTTCAGAGGCTTAGTTCAGTGGCATCATGATAAGGAGCATAGTGGCAGGCATGGCAGGGACAGAAGGCATGGTGCTAGAGAAGTGTTGAGAGTTGCATCTTTATCCTCAGGCAGAGACAGAAAGAGAGACAGCAAAAGAGAATTGGATCTAGCATGGGCTTTTGAAAATCAGTGACACACTTCCTCCAACAAGGCCACACCTCCTAATCAGAGTTCCACTTTCCCATGACTAAGATTTTCAAATATACACATGTATAGGGAAAGCTAAGGCAGGAACTCAAAAAGGAACTCAAGGAATTGCACCACCCACAGTGGGCTGGGTCCTCTCACATCAACCATCAATCCAATCATTAAACAAGAAATACCCTACAACAGATGGGCACAGGAGATCGCTTACTATGTATAACCCCAGAAGCACAGACATTAAGGGCAACATTGAATAAATGGGACCTACTTAAACTGAGAAGCTTCTGTAAAGCAAAGGACATGGTCACTAAGACACAAAGGCAACCTACTGACTGGGAGAAGATTTTCACCAACCCCACAACAGACAAAAGGTCTGATCTCCAAAATATATAGAGAACTCAAGAAACTAGACTTTAAAATGCTAATTAACCCAATTAAAAAATGGGGCACTGAACTGAACAGAGAATTCTCAACAGAAGAAGTTCAAATGGCCAAAAGACACTTAAGGTCGTGTTCAACTTCCTTAGCAATCAGGGAAATGCAAATCAAAACAACTTTGAGATATCATCTTACACCTGTCAGAATGGCTAAAGTCAAAAACACCAAGGATAACCTTTGCTGGAGAGGCTGTGGAGGAACGGGTACCCTCATCCATTGCTGGTGGGAATGCAATCTTGTGCAACCACTGTGGAAGTCAGTGTTTCGGTTTCTCAGGAAATTCGGGATCAACTTACCCCTGGACCCAGCAATACCACTCTTGGGAATATACCCAAGAGATGCTTTATCAAATGACAAAAGTATTTGTTCAACTATGTTCATAGCAGTATTATTTGTAATAGCCAGAACCTGGAAACAACCTAGATGCCCTTCAATGGAAGAATGGATGAAGAAAGTATGGAATATATACACGCTAGAGTACTACGCTGCGGTAAAAAACAATGACTTCTCGAATTTTGCATGCAAATGTATGGAAATAGAAAACACTATCCTGAGTGAGGTGTCCCAGACCCAAAAAGATGAACATGGGATGTACTCACTCATAATTGGTTTCTAGCCATAAATAAGGACCACGGAGTCTGCAAGAGGTGAACCTAAAGAAGCTAAGTAAGAAGGTGAACCAAAGGAAAAACATATAGTTGTCCTCTTGGCTAAGGGAAGTAGACCAAATTTCCGGGGAGAAAATGGGATCTTGGGGATGGGGTGGGATGGGGGTAAAGGGAGATGGGGAGAGAAAAGGTAGAAGGGAAGGAGGGAGGACCTGGGAAACAGGAGAATTGGGATAAAGGAAAGGTGGATAGGGGAGCACGGAACCACAATTCTTAGTTAAGGGAGCCAGTTTAGGGTGGGCAAGAGACTTGACCCTAGAGGGGCTCCCTAGTGCCCAAGATGAGGTTCCCAGTTAGTTCCCTGGGCAGCTGAGAATTGGGAACCTGAAATAACCCTATCCTAGAGCAATACTGACGAATATCTTGCATATCATCATAGAATCTTCATCTGGTGATGGATAGAGATAGAGACAGAGACCCACACAGGAGCACTGGACTGAGCTCCCATGGTCCCAAGGAGGAGCAGAAGGAGGGAGAACATGAGCAAAGAATTCGGGACCACGAGGCGTGCATCCACCCACTGAGACAGTGGAGCTGATCTATGGGGAGCTCACCAAGGCCAGCTGGACTGTGACCGAAAAAGCATGGGATAAAACCGGACTCGCTGAACATGGCGAACAATGAGGGCTGATGAGACACCAAGGACAATGGCAGGGGGTTTTGATCCTACTTAATGTGCTGGCTTTGTGGGAGCCTAGCCAGTTTGGATGTTCACCTTCCTAGATATGGACGGAGGGGGGAGGACCTAGGACTTACCACAGGGTAGGGAACCCGGACTGGTCTGTGAACTGGAGAGGGAGGGGGGGGAGAGGAGTGGGGGGAGGGGGAGAAGGGTGGGAGGAGGGGGAGAAGGGTGGGAGGAGGGGGAGAAGGGTGGGAGGAGGGGAAGGGAAATGGGAGGCTGGGAGGAGGTGGAAACTTGTTTTTTGTTTATGTTTTTTTTCTTCTTTTCGCAATTAAAAAAAAAAAAAAAAGAAAATGCCCCAAGGACAAATTGACCTCTTGTACACTTGACTCAAAAATACATTACTATTAAACTATAACTTCTTCCTTATCCCCAAGATCTCATATTACAATGACAATATAAAATATAATCCAACTTCTAAAAGTTAAACATTTTAAAATCCAGGGTCAGCAGGTCGATGGTGGCACATGCCTTTAATTCCAGGACTTGGGAGGCAGAGGTAAGTATATCTCTGTGAGTTTGAGGCCAGCCTAGTATATAAGAGCTAGTTCCAGGATAGACTCTAAAACTACAGTCTTGAGAAACAAAACAAAACAGAAAAATGTATCCATGGTCCCAGAATCTTTTTAAACATCCAATCTCTAAGCTGTTGACTCCTGTAAAATATAAGAAACAAGTTTTATACTTTCTTATCCCAAGAGGAAAGAACCTGGGCACAGTTACAATCAGATTAAAGCAAAATCCAAAATATAGATGTATAAAATCATATACTGTAACTCAGGGTCCAGCATCTGGAATGAACTCACTCATGATATTCTGATCTATACTCCAAACTTGGGTCGGTCCACCTTCCCAGATTCTCCCCACCTCACAAACAGCCCCCATCCTTCCCCCCCGACACACACACACACACACACACACACACAGAGAGAGAGAGAGAGAGAGAGAGAGAGAGAGAGAGAGAGAGAGCTTATCTAACAAGCTCTGGCCATTTACCTCCACTATGTTTTTAAAGCCCGCTCAGGTTTTACATGGTTGTTGGAGGGAGGAGGGCTGCTGCTTGTCCCGGCTGCCCAGCTAGCCCACACCCAAGATAACCACACAGAAACTGTATTAATTAAAACTCTGCTTGGCCATTGGCTCTAACTTCTTATTGGCTAACTCTTACATATTAGTTTAACCCATCTCCATTAATCTGTGTACCACCATGTGGCAGTTGTTTACAGAAATTCTAACTGGCATCCATCTCAGGAGGAAAATCCATGGCTTCTCTGACTCTGCCCTTCTTCCTCCCAGCATTCAGTTCTGTTTTCTCCACCTACCTAAGTTCCACCCTATCAACTAGGTCAAGGCCGTTTCTTTATTCATTAACCAATGAAAGCAACACACAAACAGAAGGACCTCCTACACCAGTAGAATCTTCTCTAGTCTGTTTTGACCTAACAGTTCTAAAAATCATATGATTGGCATCTAATGGGAACTTATAGAGGGAACACTGGGCACAGGGATACATTCCAGTACTCAGGAGTCTGATGTGGGAGGATCATCAGTCAAGGTCAGTCCAGGCTAGATAGTTAACAACTCCTGAGCCTGCTAGGGCCATACAATGATACCTTCTTTATTTGAAAAGGCTACAGAGGAAGTTTATGCAGTGTATTAGATATATTTTGATTATAAATTAAAATAAAAAAGAAATATGTTTGTTAGGTCGTTAAATAGAGAAGTCCAGATGACATCATGTAGTAGAGGAGTCAGGAGTTCAAACATCTTCAGGGGCTGCCTCCCCTCATCATTTTTTCTTTCTTTCAATTGTAGACTCAGGCCGGCAGCCTTAGGCTTTTTCTTTATCATTTTATATCTCACAGGAAAGTGAAACTGTGTTTCCCTCTAACTAAATGACACATTTCCTGGACAGGTTCTCAGTTATCTTGCCAGGTGACATTCTTGTAACCAGTCATTCTATGCCAGAGAAATGCAAACCTTTGAATTGCTAGGCCAAATCAAAAGTCAGTCTCAAAAATCGCAATCAAAATCACTAATTCTGGGACTGAGATATAGATGATATGTAGACCACATACCTAGCACATATGTATGTGAGGCCCTAGGTTTCAAACTAAAAACTGTAAGGAGGAAAACAAATAAACCGACTCCTGGAGCCAGGTGATAGTAAATATTTAAATCATGGCAGCCTTGGGCAGGAATGGCTACCCTTGTCCTCTTTCAGCTACCCATTGCTCCAGTATTGGGAGTGTTGTCTTTCTGTGTGTACATCTCATAGGGTAGAGGAGTTACCTGTGAAAGACACAGGGAAATGGGCCTCCTAGGGTTTGAGAACTGTGGCTTGAGACTTTACATTCCAGTTTTGTTAACCTAAAAGAAGAATAAAACTGTGAATAGCATTCAAGCAGAAACTCAGCATAAGAGGACAGCTGGGCAACACAGCTCTAGAACACACTTGTTTTATTGATGAGCCGACTAAGCTTTGCATTTCCCAGTTATAATCGAGAGTATTAATGTGATGGGAGAGGCCAGGACACTAACTCACCATTTACTTTAGGAGACATGCTCTTTCTACCCATTACACCTGACACCCAACTTCCCCTTTTTAAAATTTAATTGTCTTTAGGAAAAGTGTCTGACTACTGTTTCTGTATGTTTGTTTGCTTTCCATAAGAAACTCCCAATAGCTGGAGGCATGCCAGTTGTGAAGTATATTTTCCAGGAAACTTTCTCCCATGTTGGAACAACCTCTTTGTATCTGGAGTCTTGATGCTGGCTCTATCTTCAAGCCTGACATCTTCACATGGTTGTGCAGAGTAAACTCTGAGTTACCACGTCCAGTAAATCCTGTTACTACAAGGCCCCTTCTTCAGGAATACAACCTATCTTTATGGATATCCTAACCACATTCTCTTATTAGTTGTTGTTGCTATTGTTTCCAGAAAATATTCATGTTACTTTAAATCACAAATTCCTGGAAAAAAAAAAACCACGGTTCTGTTTAGAAAGATAGAATGGCTTTTGAAGACACAGTTACAGAGCCTGGAAGGTGGAGGCAGGGTTCTTCAGAAGGCATATATGCACTGAATCAGCATCTGGTAAATGGTAGAGTTTATCCCAAAGCCAGGATCCACAAGTCCAGGAATGAAGCAGTGGAATGAGGAATAATTTCACTGTCATCCCTCCTGGCCCACTAGGAAAGCTTTTGCTTCCTGTTCCTGTGACCTTGAGTTCTTTTGACTAGAAGTTCTGGTTCCAGAGAAGGGAACACTCCTGCCAGAATCCACAATAAACATTCCATTGAGCTGGATGCTCTAACTCCTTTTAGCCATTTTTGGCTTAAACCAACATGCTAAGAAAGGAGGAACAGTGTTTGGAGGAGTGATACATGCAGAATACCACGGGAAAATTGAATTACTTCTTCACAATGTAGGACAAAAAGACTATGTCTGGAGTACAGGAAATCCTTTAGGGCATCTCTTGGTGCTACCATGTCCTGTGACCAAGGTCAATGGGAAAGAACAACAGCCTAATACAGGCAATATGACAGAGGGGACAGACCCACCAGAAATGAAGGTAAGGGTCAATCCTCCAAGAAAAGAGCCAAGACTGATAGAGGTGCTTGCAGAGGGTGAAGAAATACAGCTAAGGCATGCAACCAGTTACAGAAAAGAGGTTTATGATTGACATGAGTGCTTCTATCATATTTTATTAGAAATGTATTTGTACAGATCTTTATGCTTCTCCTCATTTTCTCATTATTTAAGTTTGAAGCACTAAAAGGATGTCTCTCAAGGGACATTGTCACTTATTGTAAATTTATAATGTGTTTGAGGTTGTATGTGGGACAGTTACATCTTGTTTAGGTGTTATTATGACCTGGTTTTTGTTTTCATTTAGATATTAATCATTGCACAAGGAGATGTAATTATGTGTCAAATTTACAAGAGGTGAACTTGTAATGGCTATTTTTGGCTGTTAACTTGACTATATCTGGAATTAATTAAAACACAAAAATGGAAAGTATTCCTGTAAAGGACTTTTGCTTAATTTGAAGTAATAAAACAAACTTCTAATCTGCATTTTTGAGGTAGGAAGACACACCTTTAATTCAGATCTTTTGAGCTTGGAAAAATCCATTTATAGTCTGTACCACACTGTCTCCTGGAAGCTTGTATAAGAACATGATAGAATTTGTTTTAGCTCTTTGCCTGTTACTCTTGCCCTGCTAGCAAGTCCATTCCTTCCCTGGCATTAATGCCTACTTTGGGATTCCAGGTATACTAAAGACCAGCTGAGACATCCAGCCTCATGGACTGGGTAATTACTGGATTCTTGGACCTTCTGGTCATAGGCAGTCATTGTCTCATTAGCTGGACCACAGCCTGTAAATTGTTTTAATATGTCCCATATGTATATATACATATGTATGAATATATACATAAATACATATATAGAGATTCCACAAGTTCTGTTACTCTAGAGAACTTTGATTAATATACCATTTGAATGAAAGTGATTATGTTTGGGAGGTGATGTTTTAGTTAGGGTTTCTACCATGATGAACGCTATGACTAAACAGCAAGTTATTTTTGATTTGTTTTGTTCTTTTAGCTTACACATCTATTTTGCTGTTCAGTATTGAAAGAAATCAAGATGGGAACCCAAACAGGACTGAAATCTGGAGGCAAGAGCTTACACAGAGACCATGGAAGGGTACTGCTTTCTGCCTTACTTCCTTGCTCAGCCTGCCTTCGTATAGAACCCGGGAACATCAGACAAGGGAATACATCACCCACAATGAACGGTGACCTCCCTCATCAATCACTAATTAAGAAAATGCCTTATAGATACATCTTATGGAGGCATTTTCTCAATTGAGATTCTCTCCTTTGAGATAATTATAGTAATGACTTGATATGTCAAGTATTGAAGCAAGTATGTAATTGTATTTCATCTGTATGTTAATAAATAAAGCTTTCCTGAAGATCAGACAGTAAAACAGCCACCCTGGTTAGCCTTACAGACCAGGCAGTGGCAACACACTCCTTTAATCCCAGTAGTCACAGCGGTTTGCCATAGAAACAGGGCTGGAGTAGTGCATGCCTTTAATCCCAGCACTAGAGAGAAACAAAAAAGGGAGGAGACAGTTCTTAGTCAGTCTCATTCTGAGGATTCCTGGAGGCAAGACTGCCATTTTTGGACCAAGGTAGAGGTAAGAGCCAGTGGCTGGCTGCTTTGCTTTTCTGGTCTTCAGGTTGAACCACCCTTTACCCCCACCAAAAAAGAGATAATCCTAGTTTGTGTGTCAAGTTGACATAAGACTAGTCAGTACAAGTGACAGACACAGCAATACCGCTTTTGGGCATACACCCAAAAGAGGCACAATCATACCACAAGGACATTTGCTCAACTGTGTTCATTGCAGCTTTAGTCATAATAACTAGAACCTGGAAACATCCTAGATACACCTCAATGGAAGAATGGATAAGGAAAATGTGTTACATGTACACAATGGAATACTGCTCAGTGGTAAAAAAACAATGACATCTTGAAATTTGTAGGCAAATGGATAGAACTAGAGAAAAAAACCATCCTTGGTAAGGTAGCCCAGACCAAGAAAGACAACTATAATATCCACTCACTTGTAAGTAGATAATAGATATAAAATAAAGAGCAACCAACCTACAGGCCACAACCTTAGAGAACATAGGTATCAAAGAGGAACCTAAGAGAGACATACATGGATTCACCTAGGAAGGGGAAAAAGACAAGCACTTCTGAGTAAATTGGGAGCATGGAGGGCAGGGGAGAGAGTGGAAGGAGAGAGGGTTGAAAGAAAGAGAAGGGGAGAGAAATATATAGCATATGCTTATCCAAACAATTACAATGAGAAGGATATACATACATACATACATACGTACATACATACATACATACATATATACATACATATACATATGGAAAGAAAAAGAAATATACATGGGGATATGCGGATTCTGGGGGCAACATAATGGGATGTTCTACAATTGACTGAGTGATGCTTATGCAAGTCTGTGATATAGTGCCTACAAGGGAAAAAAGTAGAGCAAGGTGTGGTCCTGTATGCAAAGATTAACACTAGAAGGATGAATGGCTGAACATTGCAGGAATGCACAGCCTAGGCTTCAGGAAGATGAACGTATACTTCCTCTCTCCAAGGGCAGCAGCAGCAAAAATCCAAGCCAAACCAAACCAAAAACTTTGTTTTCATTTCAATACAGGAAAAGCAAAGCCATTAAAGACATGAGCTCATTGCTGCGATAACATGAAAATCTGTGCTAAGCATCAAGCCCAAGGTTTACATGCTTCATCCCAAAAACTGGTGTGAGGGCAACACTCTGTTTTCTCTGATGTATTTTTTTCATTTATAACCAAAATACATGGCACAAAGTTAACATTCTGATTAATTCTTTTCATCTTTCTTCTAAGATCAGGTTTTTGGTGTGGTCCAGAACACTTACCCTTCAAGTAATGAATCTAATTGCTTCCTACCACTCAGTTATGATTGCTTCACAGTTTTGAGTTTCATCATAAGCACATGGAAAGCATCTACACTACTTCTATTTTGCTGAAAGAAAGGGTTTGAAAATAGGTAATTCTGTTGACAATCATTATCTTCTGCCAGTTCTGGTTAATAAAATAAAATTGAATAGGAGGAAATTGTACATACATTTTGGAAGATTGAAGACAGTATTACTATTAACTGTATATGTGTAGAATATGAGTAGGCAAATCTAAACCCAGCAAATACTATAAAAATATGTTTGAGAAAATCATGTATATGAAAAAAACACTTATAAACAAGTACAGTAAAACATTACAACAAAAAATTTTATAGAAGATATTTGGATCATTTCTTCCCTTTTCCCCAGTTCCTCTCAGATACCCTCCTCCCTTCCTTCCTACCTTCCAAACTTTACGTTCTTTTTCTACCTTGAAAAATAGCAACATAAAATAAACACATAAAACAAACAAATGTGTTACACATAACCAAAAACCAAAATGAAAAATATTTTATGTTAAAAAACTACTAAGCATAAGGTGTGTTCTGTGGTGGACATAATTGATGTCATTTCATTGAAGAGGAATAATTTTCCATCTCCTAGTAAGAATCAATTACTCATAACCTCCTGGGTAGGCATGCCTAAATTCACTTCTCCATTCTGTGATTTTGTCTGTCTTGAATGTGTGAAAGAAATGTGTGTGCTCTAACAGTCTCTGTGAGTTTATCAACCAGGTTTGTTTCAAATACACTGTTTTCTTGGAGTTGTCCACCACTTTGGGCTCTCCCAATCTTTCTACTGTTTTTCATAGGTTCATGAACCTTGAGGTGAGGATGGTGGTGGTAATAAAGACATCCAATTTAGGGCTGAGTGCTCCAAAATCTCTGACTTTCTGTACGTTTTCCAGTTCTGAGTCTCTGTGTTAATTACTACCTACTGCAAGAATAAGTTTCTCTGATGAAGTCCAAGCAATACATTGCCTTATGGGAAGATCAATAATGTGATTCAGAGTAATTTTATATTACGCTCCTTTAGCAGAATAATAGTTGTACACTTTTCACTAGAGCACATGAACTATCTAGGCATAGGTTATTTGCCTAATTGACAGTGTCTGGAATGGGTTCCATTTCATGAACTGGACCTTAAATCAAAGAAAAAAATTAGTTAGTTACTCCCAGAACACTCAAGTCACTTTTGCCTCAATGGGTATATATTGAGGCTAGATGGCTGTTATAGGGCACAGGATTCATAGCTCAGTGAGAATGAGGATTATTGATTTTCCTCCTCCTAGTTGAGGAATCTTTCAATATTTCTGTGTCTGGATGACAAAAATATGTCATTTATAGGACAATAGGACACTACTATCAGGTTTTGGAGGGTAACCAATAATGTTGACAATAGCCTATAATATTTAGGGGGGCATATGGGACTTCTTTGTCCATTGACTCAAAAATACATGACGATACTGATGATACTAGGGATTTTATTTGGTAGCATATGATATGGAGTTGAGATACTGTCTTCCACTAAAACTCTATAGTGGTGGCTTTTTATGGGGCTTTTCAAAAGCCCTTTAGTGTTTGTTATCTCTCTCAATATTACCTATTCTACGTTATCATCTAACCCTTGCCCCACTTAGCTTTCCTGCTATAATTTCCCTTTTATTCTTCTCTAACACTATATTTTATTATCTCTTCCTTGGGTGATCTCTCTCTCTCACCCTGGTCATTTACTAACTATCCAACACCTGTGTATGTTCTAAGTAAAACACACATACATACATCTAACTTGAAAGCTAATGTCAATGTAAAAGAGAATATATACAATGCTTGTATTCCTGGATTTAGATTACCAAATTTAGGATGATTGTATTTAGTACTATCCATTTATAAGAAAATTTCACTCAAGACAGTTAAATAATATCCCAGGGGTAAATGGAACACATTTTCATTATCTATTCTTTAGTTGATGGACATCTAGCCTGTTGCCAAATTTTGGATCCTATGAACAGAACAATTATGAACATGGATGAGCAAATGTCTCTATAGTAGGATGTAGAGTCCTTTGGGTATGTACTAAGAATACATACAGCTATAACTTGTGGTAGACCTATTTTTAGAATTTTGAGGAACTTCCACACTGATTTCCATGGTGACTGTACTAGCTTATACTCCCACCAGTTTTGAATAAATGTTCCCTGTTCCTTGAATCCCCAACAGCATATGATGTATTATTATTATTATTATTATTATTATTATTAATTTTAGCTTTTCTGACTGGAGTAAGATAAAATCTGAAGTAGTTTTAATTTGCATTTTTAGCATGGCTAAGGATGTTGACTATTTTTAAAGTGTTTGTTTATCATTTGTATTTTGTTTTTGGGGAACTCTCTATTTAATTTTGTACCCCATTTTTTATTCAGGTCATTTGTTTTTTTAACGTTCAGGTTTTTTTTCTAGTTCTCTGTACTTTTTAGGTACTAACCATCTGTCAGATATATAATTAATAAAGATTTTTTTCTCATTTTGTAGTTTGCTTCTTTTCTCAAATGATGCTGTCTTTTTCAGTACAGATTTTTTTTTTTTGCTTCTCAAGATCTCACTTATTAATTGTTGGTCATGATATCTATGCTCTCAGATTCCTGCCCAGAAAGTGTTTTCTTTTGCCAATATGCTCAACTGTATTTCATTCACATGTTCTCTTCCATCAGAGTCAGGCATCTGGTTTCACGTTGAGGCCTTTGATCCATTTGAAACTGAGTTTTGTGCAAAGTGATAGAGGGGATCTATATTTATTCTTCTGGATGAAGCTGTCTAGTCTCATCAGCCCCATTACCTGAAGACACTGACTTTTCTTCCCCTTCTTCTTCCTCTTCCTGTTCTTCCTCCTCTTTCCCCTCCTTCTTTCTTAACTTATGGTACTCATAGATGTGTGAAGTTGTATCTGTGTCTTCAGTTCTATTTAATAGCTCTATAACACAGCTTGAAATATGGAATTATGATCTCTAGCATGTCTTTTTATTATTCAGGATGGTTTTTAGCCATCCTAGATTTTTTTTGTGTTTTCATATGAAGTTTAAAATTATTTTTAAAATTTCTGTGAATAATTGTGGTGGAATTTTGATGGCATTTGCATTTTCTGCAGATCACTTTTTGTTAAAAGGTCATTTCCAAAATATTAATGCTACTTATTCATAAGCACGGAAGTTTTTTCCATCTTCTGAATTTTTCTAAATTCTTTTTTCGATCTCTTAAACCTTTTATTATACAAGTCTGTAATTTGCTTGATGAGATATTCTGGTATATTTTATTCTTCTGAGGCCATTGTGACAGGAATTTTTCCCCCTAATTTCTTTCTCAGAATATTTGTCTTTGTACATAAGATGGACACTGAATTTTGTATGTTGATTTTGTATCATGCTACTTCATTGAGATCAGCTGTAGACAATTCTCTGTAGATTATTTTGGTTCATTTTAGGCATAAAACCAAATTATCGGAAAATAAGGAATTATGATTTCTTCTTTTCTTATTTCTATCCCTTTGATGTATTTTGAATATCACCATAGAACCTTCGTCTGGCGACGAATGGAGATAGAGAGAAAGACCCACATCGAGCACTAGACTGAGCTCCCAAGGTCCAGTTGAAGAGTGGAATGAAGGAGAATATGAGCAAGGAAGTCAGGACTAGACCACGAGGGGTTGGTCCACCTACTGAGACAGTGTGCCTGAGCTAATGAGAGCTCACCAAATCCAGCTGGACTGGGACTGAATGAACATGGGATCAAACTGGACCCTCTAACAATTAGGATAGACTGAGAAGCCAATGATAATGGCACTGGGATTTGTCTCTACTGCATGTACTGGCTTTTTAGGATCCTATTCTATTTGGATGCATATCTTCCTTAGCCTGGACATAGAGGGGAGGGCCTTGGACTTTCCATAGGGCAGGGTACCTTGCCCTCTTTAAGGACTAGAGGCGGAGGGGGAAGCGGTAGAGAAGTGGGAGGAGGGGAGGAAGTGAAAATTTTTATTGCTATTATGTATAAAGTAATTAAAAAGACCATAAAAAATAAACAAACAAAAAACACTTTTAACTAAAAATCTTAAAATGAGGTCTGGCAAAAAAAAAAAAAAAAGAAATTATAATGAGGTTTCTGTAGTATAATCCATTTATGTGGTGGATTGTGTTTATTGATTTACATTTGTTGAACTATTCTTGAATCTCTGGGATGAAGCCCACCTGATAATGATGAATAATCTTTTTTTATGCACTCTTAAATTTTGTATGCATGTGTTTTATTGAGAGTTCTTGCTTCTACGTTGATATGGAATATTGGTTTATAATTTTCTTTGTTTTGAGACATATGTGGGTTGGGATTAGAGCAATTGTGGCTTCATAAAAAGAATTTGTAAATGATCCTTCAGCTTCTGTTTCACAGAATAGTTTGAGGGGCACTGGTATTAGTTCTTTTTTGAATGTCTGACAGAACTGAAATGAATTAATCTGTCCTGGAATCCTTTCAGGTGCAAGAGTTTTAATTATGGCTTCTATTTCAGAAGAAATCAAAGTCTATTTAAATTGCTTATTTCATTTTGATTTAACTTTGGTTGAAATCTATATATCTATGTATGGGGAGAGAAAGAGAGAAAGAGAGAGAGAGAGAGAAAGAGAGAAAGTCACACATTTTTCTTTAGTTATTTTTAGGTTTTACAGTTTGTGGAATATATATTTTTAATATATATCATGATCCTCAGTAGCTACTGTAATGAGTTATTTTTCATCTCTAATTTTATTAATTAAAATATTCTTTTTTTATTAAGTAGATGAAAGTTTTGTCCATCTTGTCGAATTTTTGAAAGAAGCTACTTTCCCTTTCTTTGATACTTTGTATTTTTGAAGTTTGCATTTCCTTATTTGAGGCTTGAGTAATCATACTTCTTTTTTTTTTTTTACAGGAGCAGAACTAACTATATTTATTTATTTGTTTGTTTGTTTCTTTGTAGTTCACTGGAAAGGGTGTGTAGAGGTCAGAGGTCAACTTGTAAGGGTGGGTTCGCTTCTTCCACCAGGTGGCTCCTGGGTATTAAACTCAGGTCACTGGGTTTGGTGATTAGTGTCTTTGCCTGCGGAGACCTCTCACCAATCCGTGCATTTTTTTTTCCATTTTTTTTTTATTGAGAAAAGGAGAAAAAAAAAAAAAACAAGTTTCCACCTCCTCCCAGCCTCCCATTTCCCTCCTCCTCCTACCCTTCTCCCCCTCCTCCCACCCTTCTCCCTCTCCCCCCACTCCTCTCCCCCTCCCTCTCCAGTCCAAAGAGCAGTCAGGGTTCCCTGCCCTGTGGTAAGTCCTAGGTCCTCCCCTTTCCGTCCCTGGACCCAGCAATACCACTCCTGGGAATATACCCAAGAGATGCCCTATCATATGACAAGAGCATTTGTTCAACTATGTTCATAGCAGTATTATTTGTAATAGCCAGAACCTGGAAACAACCTAGATGCCCTTCAATGGAAGAATGGATGAAGAAAGTGTGGAATATATACACATTAGAGTACTACGCTGCGGTAAAAAACAATGACTTCTCAAATTTTGCATGCAAATGGATGGAAATAGAAAACACTATCCTGAGTGAGGTAACCCAGACCCAAAAAGATGAACATGGGATGTACTCACTCATAATTGGTTTCTAGCCATAAATAAGGGTCATGGAGTCTACAATTGGTGATCTCAAAGAAGCTAAGTAAGAAGGTGAACCAAAGGAAAAGCATATAGTTGTCCTCTTGGCTATGGGAAGTAGACAAAATTGCCGGGGAGAAAATTGGGATCTTGGGGGTGGGGTGGGATGGGGGTAAGGGGAGATGGGGAGAGTAAAGGGGGAAGGGGAGAATGGGGGGAACTTGGGGAAAAAGGAGGATTGGGATAAAGGAAGGTTAGATAGGGGAGCACGGAAGCACAATTCTTAGTTAAGGGAGCCACCTTAGAGTTGGCAAGAGACTTGAACCTAGAGTGGCTCCCAGATGCCCAAGCCGAGGTCCCCAGTTAGTTCCTTGGGCAGCTGAGGATAGGGAACCTGAAATGACCCTATCCTATATCAATACTGACGAATATCTTGCATATCACCATAGAACCTTCATCTGGTGATGGATGGAGATAGAGACAGAGACCCACACTGGAGCACTGGACTGAGCTTCCAAGGTCCCAATGAGGAGCAGAAGGAGGGAGAACATGAGCAAAGAAGTCGGGACCACGAGGGGTGCACCCACCCACTGAGACAGTGGAGCTGATCTATTGGGAGCTCACCAAGGCCAGCTGGACTGTGACTGAAAAAGCATGGGATAAAACTGGACTCTCTGAGCATGGCGAACAATGAGGGCTGATGAGAAGCCAAGGACAATGGCACGGGGTTTTGAACCTACGTAATGTGCTGGCTTTGTGGGAGCCTAGCCAGTTTGGATGATTACTTCTTTTTGAGGAGTTGTTTCTTCTTGTTTTCTAAAGCTTGTAAGTATACAGTTACGTTATTAATATGCATCTCTCCAGTTTTCTGATGTAGACACGGAGTGCTATGAACTTACTGCTTAAAACTGCCTTTGTTGTGTCTCATAGATTTTGATATGTTGTGCTTTCATTTTCATTCAATTTTTATAAGTTTTAATTTCCTTCTTGATTTTTGTCTTGACTGTTTAAATTCAGTAGTGAGTTGATTAGTTTCCATTCATTTGCATGATTTCTGCTATTCTCATTCTTGATATCCAGATATAATCTACACTTGTCAGAGAGGATGCAGGATATGTCAACTTTTCTAAATTTGTTAAGATAGTTTTGTGTTCTAATTGTGGTTAACTTTGGAGAAACTTCCATTGGCTGAAGATAAAGTAAATTCTAAAGTGTTTGGGTTATATGTTCTTAAGATGTCTGTTAGGTTCTTTTGATTTAGGTTATTCAACTGGAGAGTTTCTCTGTTTAGTTTTTGTCTGGATATTCTGTCTATTGGTAAGAGTGGGATGTTGGAGATCTCTATTATTACTGTGTGTGGTAGTTGGAATGAAAATGACCACAACAGGTTTTTAAGGAATGACATTAAGTGAAAGTGTTAGTATGTGTGACGTTGTTGGAGTAGATGTGGTCCAGTTGACAGAAGTGTGTCACTGTTGTAGAATTTGAGGTTTCTAAAGTTCAAGCCAGGCTCAGTGTCTCTCACTTCCTCTTGCCTGAGGATCTAGATAGAGAACTTTCCAACATCATGTCTGCCTGCAAACCATCATGTTTCTCACCATGACAATAATGTACTGAATACCTGAACTGTAAGTCAGCCCCAACTAAATACTTCTCTTCATAAGAAGTTCTGTGGTCATGGTGTTTTTTTCCTGGCATTAAAAACCATAACTAATATACCATATTAGGGGCACTATGTGATTTGTTTTGACTGGGAGGACTTTTATGAAATAACAGCAAGAAGGATCCTACTTTTTAATCCAAGTTGTTAGTCTTTGCCCTTTTTATTGGGGAATTGAGACTGTCAATATTGAGATCTCTTGGTGAACAGTTTATTTTTAAATTAATTTCTGTTATTTGTTCTATTATTGCTGCTTTTTAAACATTTACCTATTTGATTAACTGGGGGTTATTTATTTCTTATATTCTCTTGAGCGTAGGGGAAATTGCTTACATTTTTTATTTTTAAATGTTTTTCTTTTTCTGATGATTGTGATTCACAGTCTTGCTTGGCATAGGAGTATGGTCTGGCATCTTTGGTTTCCAAAGGTAATGAAAGCAGAACTATGGGTATCCTGGGTTGACAAAGAAGGCTGCAAGTCTCAAAGTAATGAATATAGGCTGGAGGAGGGGCTGCCTATAGTTAATGGCATCAGGCCAAAGAGCATCCTACAGAAGCCAGAATGGATTAAAGAAAGGAGGACACAGGTAACTTACCTGAGTACGTTACAAATTTTGTGATTGTGCAGTCCCTAAAACAGTGTGAGCCTGAGGTTGGCAGAGAGGATATGGGCTGGATATAATGACTGAAAATGTTGGTAGAGGAATAACTTGGGGAATGGGGGTGGGCTGAGAAGACCCCAGCAATTCTTGGTTACAAATTTAATAGTGTTATATTTCATTTACAGTGTTAACAAGGTATATTTCATAAGTTAGAAATAACCGTTTCAAGACTCTCAGGGCTGATATGAAGCAACCCACTTATTCAAAAACTGAGATGCCACTAGGGCTCTGGAGTCTCATGCTTGTACTAAGCCTGAAAAATATGAACATGATTATGATACTTATTCCTAAGTAAATAGGTATGCAAAACATCTACAAATAGACTTGGGAATAGAGCCAGGTGGCAGAGAGCTTGTCTAACATGTGCAAGTTACTGAATTCAGTTCCCAGTACAGAAAAAAACTCAAATGGCATTACGAAGCAATAGTTTCCCAGATGTTTCAAATTTATCTGTAGAAGAAGTTGGAAAAACCCAGTTAAATACTGCTAATAAAACTTACTAGGATTAAAAATTAAATTAAAATTATATATAAAGAATTCGGGACTCATGGGAATTTCAAAATTCAGTGCTTTCATAGACAGACATTTGTTATTTAGGTCTTATAAAATTTCCTTACCCTCAGCAGCATATTTAAGTGAAATCATGTAGCTTTATAAGTAATAAGGACTTGGCCTTTGTCTTTGACACTGATGATTTTTTCAGTCCCCTGTCCAAGCTGCCACTCTTATCTCTTGACTGTCCAGTGATGTAGTTTATTGGCTATTTGCTTAATTTTAATGAACCACCTTCATAATCTCTATTACTTACTGTTGTTTGTAGGTGTCTCCCATTTGGATCCTCTGGATCTTGTACTGTTAAAGCTCCGTAGTTGTCAATGACGAGGTCATGGTGGACCCGAGGTCAAGGCAAATATTTGTGCCCGCATCCTTTTCAAATGTCTTTTGTGAACACATTTCCTGTCCCTTCTGACCTTCAGGCTTGGAACTGAGTTTTTTCAGCAACTTAGAGACAGCTTCAGGCCATCATCACCTCACCCAGTCCTGAACCCTTGTCTTTCCCCATTGCTTCCCTGACTACTCTTCTACTTTATCTAGAAACAGAACCCTTTGCTTCAAAAACAGACAGATGGGACAAACTACATGTCATTATTAGAACCCAAACACACAGCAAAAATCTCTGTAAAAGCCAATTTCATTGTCTTATAAATCATTTGTTAGTAGTAATTTGTTATGGTTATTGGGGCCAGCCATAGGATACATTTAAAAATATCATGAGTTCTGTCCTCAAGCAACTTAGTGTTCAGAAATCCCAGCTCTTAGACAGTTTGAGAAGACATTGCGAATGCATTTTTAAAATGTGTGAACTGTACTTATCTACTTTGCTATGATAGATACGTTATAAAAAGTATGAAAGGGAGAAATACATAATGATTCTTTACACTCTTCCAAAATCCGTAGCTGAGACACTACTGTAATGGAAGACAGATTAGCACAAGAAAAATAACCTTATTAATGTGGAATCCTCCCATCTTATATCCAGGAGCTAACTCCCTTTAAAGAGTAGACTCTTTTAAAGTAGTGACTTCAGAGCCTTCTCAAATATCAATTTAACAAAGAAAGTAATAAAGAAAAAAAGAAAGAAGTCCTACAGAGTGACAAGCAAAGGAAGAAGCAAGTAATTCCAAAGGCTTAAAGTAAGGAAACAGTGTTTGCAAACAAATTAAAATGTAGAGTATAGTGTCTCATTCCGTATGATGATAGAAATATAGTGAGGAAGTGAATATCTATACAGTCGGTCTGCAATGATGAGCTCATTGACTCTAATTGATATGTGTCTCACACCATATTAAAAATGAGTTCTGAATGGAAACAAACATGAAAGTTAAAACAGCATTTTGTATATGGCTCAGGGGTTAAAGTTGTTGGTGTGCAGGTATGAAGATCAGATTTTAGAACCACAGCACACAGAGAAAAGCCCAAGTGTGGGGGCATGAGTTTTTAGCCCCATTGCTGAGTAAGTGGAGAAAGTCAGAAATGACAACTCACTAAGTAGATAGTCCAGCATATAATTAGGTTTGGTGAGAGATCATTTTTCAAAACATAGGTGGAGAGTCTTAGAAATTCAGCCTCTGGTCTACACTCACACACATGCACACACACACACACACACACAGAGTCAAACTCTAGTCTATTCACAACCTCTGATCTACGCACACATACACACACACGCAGAGAGAGATGCACATTTTTTATTACCTTAGATAAATAAATATTTTATGAACCTTCATGAACCTATAAGCATATAATCACAGGGTAACACTATTTACAATATACCTTCTGAGTGTTTAAAGTTGTAAAACAGACTCTGTGCTCACTGATCTGTTTCCTTAGGAACCAAGAACTGAAGGTGAAGCTATAGAAAGAAATGGACACCATTTCAAAGGGAAGCAAACTGTGCCTATACTGAGTGGCTTATTGCTATTGTTGCATCTACTGAGTCAATTAAACAAGGGATCAGGAAAGTTGTCTAGAGTTCTGTCTGTGAAGGGAGAAATGGAAAGAGTTTGGTGACCATTTTATTTATATTGTTAATTTGCTTTTCTAGTTAAAGATGAAAGACATTGAAATAAAAATGAAACTCAATGAAAATAGTTAAATGTGTAAACATGTGCAAAAATAGAAAATCACAATATTCTTAGAAGTAGTTCTCTTAGGAAGAGGAACACAGGGGAAATGAACTTGAATAGCAATGCCTGACGGTATGATCATTAATAGCTATTTTCCATAAATGTTTATGACTTTTTCAGGCTTTAAATAAAACAAAGATACCATTTATTAATACTCAATTATAGATTGAGTTTCTGCAGAATGTAATTTCCGTCCCTCTCCTAGACCACTCACTGGTTCCTGGCACCCATCCTATTACTATCATGTGCATGTTAGAAAAATAGGAGCTACAGTTCACACTTGAGAGAAAACTTAGTGTGTTTTCTTTTTGGACCTGGATTATTATAATTAATAAATTTACCGGTACCATGCCCTTCCCAGAAAATAGCTTGATTTTAATTTTTCTTTTCAGCTGAATAGAATTCCATTGTGTGTGAGCATCACATTTTCATATCTTTTCATCTATTGATGGATATTTAGGCTGATTTCATCCCTTACGGTAATGAAAGAACACAAGTAAACATGGATGAGCAAGTGACTGTGGTAGCCTGTGAAATTCTTTGAGTACACTCCATGAAGTGCTATAGTTGTGCAATAAAAAGTTTTCTTTTTAGCTTTTTTGAGAAAACTTCACATTGATTTCCACACTGGCTGTACCAGCTTACAATCCCACCAACAGTGAATTAGCATTCCCCTTTCCCCAGCATTTGTTATCATTTGTATTCTTGGTGTTGATCATTTTGCATCACTTGAAATGGAATTTCAGAGTAGTTTTATTTGCAATTTCCTGATACTTAAGGATGCCGAACATTTTTTATATATATATATGTAGTTTAAATATATAATTTAAATATATGTATATATGTGTAGTTTAAATATATATTAAATATAATATTTAATATATATATTAATTAAATATATATTAATTAAATATATATATTTAAACTACACATATATACATATATACCATTTGCATTTTTTTCTTTTGACAAATTTCTTTTTAGTGCTATAGTCCATCTTTAATAATTTTGGTTAGATTTATTCTTTGAGAATTCCATACATGTTTAATATATTGTGAATGTGCTAACCTTTCCCTCTCTCTCATCTCCTTCCCATTCTTCCTATTCTCAACAAGTCCCTTTCCCAGGTTCATGTCTTTTTGTCTTGTGATCCTCTAAGCTTAAAAAGACATCTGTGTGACTATGACTTTGAAATTATCCATTTGAAACTGGTGGGTTCATAGTGAATATACAACTGAAGACAATAATTGCTTCTCTTTCAGAATCTACCAGTAGCCAAGAACTCAACAAGGGAAATAGTATTCTGTGGGATCTTCTCCAATAAATGATTGACTGTGAACAGGTCCAATCTTGTGTAGCCCTAGTGCAGGTAGCCATAGGGACTTAGAAGAGCACAATTATCATGCCCCGAAGAAATAATTTCCTACCCTTCTTCTTATCTTCTGGTTCATACTGGCCCTGTTCCTTGAGTTTTGGAGGAAATGATATAAATGATATACTATTGCCCTAGAGTTTATTTATAAATTTAACTCTAATAGTTTTTGTTTTAAGAATTTGGGTGTGCCTCCATTTGAAGAATGTATGTCTAGAATTGTAATGTTCTCTTAATCACCACAAAGTGATTTTTTTCATCTTTTTTGAATGGTTTTTGGTTAAAATCTTTTTGTTGGATTTTTACAAGAGTTAAAGAGTTATTTCCTAGAGCCATTTTCTTAAGATACATTTCCATTCCTTTTTGCTTACGTTTGTTAAAATAGTGAATGCATTTCTTTTAGTTAAAAAGTAGGTGGGGTCTTACCCTTTAATCCAGTGTACTCATATGTGTTTTTAAACCTTAAAATTTAATTATCTATCTATCTATCTATCTATCTATCTATCTATCTATCTATCTATCTATCATCTGGCTATCACTTGAAGGTAAGAAGAGTTAGTTGGTCCTTTCCGATCATTTGGGTCTTGAGTTATCTACCTCAGGTTGCCAAGACTGAGTGTTTATAGCCTTTCACTCATCTTATTCACAAATCTGCATCTTTTGCTTTGGGATGTTATGTACACAAATATTTAGAGTTCTTATTTAAAGACATATATTTCCCTATTATATCTTTGATTTTGCAGTATTTAATATGACTCATTACTTTCTTGCTTAACTAGTCTTCAAAACTGTCTTGTTTTTCTCTGTGTTGAAAGTATTTGTTATTTTCTCAGTCTGAACAATACTTAGATGCAGCTTTACCTTTAGCCTGTTATCACGGAAGTTCCTTCATCCTTGAAGAAGGAGTAACAGCTTTGCTGGGTAAAGTCTGGGTTGGGTGTTGCTATCTTTCAAAACTTAAAACCACAGTTTGAAGCCCTCTTGACCTTTCAAGATTATTTTGAGAAGTCTAAAGCTATTCTGATGGCATGACTTTATATGAATTTGCTTGTTCTCTCTTGTTCCTTTCAGTGTGTTTTACTTGTTTTAAGCTTTCAGCAATTTAATTATAATAAGCCCAGAGAATGTTCTTTAGTGAACTTGTCTGTGTGGTGCTATAAATGTCTCTGAGATTTATGTTGGTATTCCCTAATTTAGGAAAATTTTATGTTACGATCTTGTTTAGAATATTTTCTTTGCCTTTGGACAGAAACTATTTCTTTTCTTTATACGTAGGTACCATAGATTTGATCTTTTAATAGTATTCCACATATCTTAAAAGGCCCACTCCAACATTCATACCAAATTATCTTTATCCTCTCAAGAATGTTCCAGTTTTTCCAGTTTTTTCATTCTCTACTTTACCATATCCTCTGCTTCATTTGTATTATTGAGACTTGTTAGGGATGTTTTAATTTGACTTAGGTTTTTGTTTGTTTTCTTTTCTGTTTTTGTTTCTTTTTTGTTTGTTTGTTTGTTTCCAGTAGTTAAGTTTGATTTCCTTCAAGTATTTTATTTATTTATTGAATTCTTATTTCATATAATGTACTGACATTTGTTATTGGATATTTGATCACACTGTGAATCCCAAGATTTTATTAATTAAATAAAACCTTGGATCACGAGGCAGAGCCAGCAACTGGTTGGCAGAAAGTAACTATAGAAAGTTAGAGAGTGTCCAGCAAATGGATATAGAAATGGACACGAAGTAATAGAGAGGGAGTTTCAGTATGGTATCCTCTTTTGGTTTGGGATGGAGTAAGAGACTCTTTCTTGCTGGGTCACTGGCGAAGGAGGAAGGTCAACTGGTTGTTTCTCTGCCTTTCTAAGCCAGAAAGGTTTCACCCCTGTATCTAATTTCTGAGTCTTTACTAGTAAAATGGAACAACAGAGGCTTAGTTAAAAACTACTTTTGGCTGCAGAGGCAGAGGCAGTTCCTGCAGAACACAGAAGCCTCTCCATGCCTCTGCCTGAGGAGTAGACAGTGATTGTGGAACCACAGCCACAGCAGAAACAGCAGTAGATTCAGATGTGGCACCTGTGCCGATGATAAAACAACAGACATTTCCGTTTTAATTAGGTGTTTGTTTAGCTGTCTTGGACTTCTTTCAAAAGTTTATGTTCTTGTTTGTGTTCCAATAACAAACTTATAATCTTACTTTTGATTTATTTTTTCTGGGATTTCATCTAATTTCACTTTAACTTTAGGTCACTGTTGTGCAATTAGTAGTTGTTGGATGAATTAAATTACCTTGGCTTTTCATGTACTTTTGTTTTTGTGTTGGGGCTTACACAAATAGAGCTAGGTCATTAGTTAACTTTGTTTCTTCTTTAATTTGACCCCTAATATTACTTTTGAGCTTGTATAATCCATTTATTCATTATTACCCTGCAACACCCTGGTTTATTAAATTTAAAATGAATACTGAAATACATGTGGTGGTTTAAATGAGAATGGCTCCCTTAGGTGCATCTTTGTAATTACTAATACTTGATCCCAAGTTGGTGAAACTATTTTGTGAAGGATTGGGAAGTATGGCCATGTTAGATGAGGTGTGGCTTTCTTGGAGGAGGTGTTCACTGGTGCTGTGCTGTGAGGTTTCAATTCCCAGATCTTTCTTAGTTAGTCTCTTACCCTCTTCTGCTTTGTGATTGTGGATCTGATATAAACTCTCAGGTCTTGTATCACTGACATGCCCTCCTTGCTTTCTGCCTTGTCCCTGCCATGATGGTCATAGAATCACCCTCCAGAATATGGAAAAAGAAACCAAGGAAGACCAGAACACATGTGATTTATATGATGATCCCTCTATTATGGGAACAACTCTGAGATTCGATGAGACACAATAAAGTTTGTTGGCTACAGACTTATTTTACATGCCATTATTTCATATGACATGAATAGAGGTTTGGTTATACAGTCCAAACAAACTTATAAAGTTAACAGATGCCTTTTAACTGCTCAAGCATGAATAGAAAACTGACTTGTGCATACCTAACATTCTATACTTGTGTTAATACAGATATGTATGTTGTCATTAAAAGTTTGTCTGTTTTCAGGAAAAAAAAGAAACAGACACCAATGAAGACAAGTAGCCCAGGTAATTCAGCCTTTCAGGATACCTCTGTTGCAGTTTCCTCAAAATTCTGCATCCAGAGCAACGTCAAAGCTGCTAAATGGAATGGATGGTCCATCTTCAAAGACTATACAGTCAAGATTTCAGATAAAGTTTACACTGCCTCTTCACACAGAAACTAAACAAAAAAATAATACAGGAGTCTTCTGGGGCTTGACTATTATCCCAGTTTTCTCAGGGTCCACTAAAGTTGTTATTGCCCACAGACATTAGGAACAGTATAGAGAACACTATGCCCACATTCCCAAGAAGGTAGGGTGGACGGGATTTTGGTGATTTGACAGTTTATGAAAGTTTGCCATCATTTGGGACAGTTGGTTACAAGTTGTTATTGGTCATGGCCAGGAACAAAGCAGAACAAAGGAAATTAGATTCAGGGATCTCATTCTGAAAAGAAAAAGGGAGGAATAGAAATGATAAAATAAAAGAGTAGGCATTTAATCTACTTTAAAACAAAAAAAACAACTATTAGCCTCAAATATTTTAGATTAGTATGGATTTTTGCATATTGACACAAATTTAAGTTTATTTTTGTTAGAATATACTCTATATATGTTTCTACTCATGCTTAGGATATTTTTGTATATTTGTTTAAACTTAAGGTTATTTTTGCTATATTGTGTATTTTTCTATTCTTATTTAAGGTATTATACCTATGCAGCTTATTTAAAAATGCAATATAAAGTTCTAGTCCTTGAAAGCTACTTAGGATAATAAAGAAATACGGGTTAGTAGTTAGTCATGTATAATAATCAAACTCAATCTTGTTAGGTTGTTTTCAGTGTCAAACAGAGATACATTTTAAGCAGATAGATGGTCTTCTAACAGTTCAAAAGACCTAAAAAATGCTACTTAAAATCTTTTAATAATATAGGGTTCCCTGCCCTGTGGAAAGTCTAAGGACCACCCACCTCCATCCAGGTCTAGTAAGGTGAGCATCCAAACTGCCTAGGCTCCCACAAAGCCAGTACTTGCAGTAGGATCTAAAACCCATTGCCATTGATCTTGGGTTCTCAGTAGTCCTGATTGCTCTTTGGGCTGACGAGGGAGGGGGAATTGATTGGGGGAGGGGGAGGGAAATGGGAAGCGGTGGTGGGGAAGAGACAGAGATCTTTAATAAATAAATAAATTTAAAAAAATAAAAAAACTAAATACTACTGTTCTGGGCAGGGTGGAGTGTGGGAGCAGCAATAAAATGATTCCCAAAGACCAAAAAAAAAAAATCTTTTAATAGTATAAAGCTTTTCAGGACAGTGATACATGTCAGCTCCTGGTAGCACCAATTTGTTTCAAAAAGGATGATGGAGACGCAATGGAGCGGCTGCGCGGCCAGACGCAGCGGAGCGGCAGCGGAGCGGCAGCGGAGCGACACTGCATACAGGAAGAGGCCTTCAGGGACCGGCGCAGCCGGCGGGGACAGGCGTGCAATAAGGAGAGCAGATCGCCCTACTACAATTGAATCAAAGAGGTAGGCCTTTGGTTGGCTAGGTCACTGGCACAAGGGGAGCCTGGTCCTGTCCTGAAGATCCTTCGGAGGGGTGAGAGGGTTCTTGGCCTGCAGCAGGAACCACGAAAGAGAGTGAGGGCATTTTGTAAGCGGAGCACTTGGCCAGCAGGGAAACCTGATCCGGTTTTTAAAGGACCCATTGGATAGGATCAATAGGAGGAGATGGGCAGGCACCAAGGCAGGAATTCACCCAATAATCTGAAAAACAACATGAAAACACCAGAACCCAATGATCTTACAATAGAAGTATGTGAACAACCTAACACAGAAGAAGTGGAAAAAATCGACTTAATGAAGACAATAGAGTCCCTTAAACAACATGTAAAAAATGCCCTTATAGAAATGGATGAGAAGTATAACAAAAAGTTTGAAGAAATGAGTAAATATGTACATGATACCCTGGGAAACCAAGAAAAAACGATCAAACAGGTAATGGAAACAGTTCAAGAATTGAAAACTGAAATGAAGGCAAGGAAGAAAATACAAACTGAGGACCAGCTGGATATGGAAAATCTAGGCCAATGAGCAGAGTCTACAGAAACAAGCATAATCAATAGAATACAAGAGCTAGAAGAAAGACTCTCAGATGCTGAGGACACCATAGAGAAAATAAACGAACAGATCAAAGAAAACAGCAAAGCCAACAAATTCTCAACACAAAACATTCAGGAACTATGGGACACAATAAAAAAACCAAACCTAAGAATAATAGGAATAGAAGAAGGAGAAGAGTCACAGCTCAAAGGCCCAGAAAATATTTTCAACAAAATTATGGAAGAAAACTTTCCCAACTTAAAGAAAGATATTCATTTAAATATTCAAGAAGCATACAGAACACCAAACAGACTGGATCAAAGAAAAACATCTCCTCGCCATATAATAATCAAAACACAAAATATACAGGTTAAAGAAAGAATATTAAGAGCTGCAAAGGAAAAAGGGCAAGTAACTTATAAAGGTAAACCGATCAGACTTACACCTGACTTCTCTATGGAAACTATGAAAGCCAGAAGGTCCTGGATAGAGGTTCTGCAGAAGCTAAGAGACCATGGATGCAAACCCAAACTACTATACCCAGCCAAGCTATCATTCATTATCAATGGAGAAAACAAGACATTCCAGGATAAGAACAAATTTAAACAATACGTAGCCACAAATCCAGCCCTACAGAAAGTAATAGAAGGAAAATCGCAACCCAAGGAATCCAACACTGCCAACACTGCCTACAATAACCCAGGCATCTAATGACCCTTCATGAGCACATCTCAAAGAAGGGAGACACACAATCTCTACTACCAAAAGCAATAAGAATAACCGGAGTAAACAACCACTGGTAATTAATATCACTTAATATTAATGGTCTCAATTCACCTATAAAAAGGCACAGGCTAAAAGATTGGATACGAAAACAGGATCCAACATTCTGCTGTTTGCAAGAAACACATCTCAACCACAAAGACAGGCACCTACTCAGAGTAAAGGGTTGGGAAAAGGTGTTTCAAGCAAATGGTCCTAAGAAAAAAGCAGGTGTGGCCATACTAATTTCTAACAAAACTGACTTCAAACTAAAATCAATCAGAAGAGACCGAGACGGTCACTTTATACTCATAACAGGAACAATTCATCAGGAGGACATCTCAATCCTGAATATATACGCCCCCAATATAAAAGCACCTACTTATGTAAAAGAAATATTACTAGAACTCAAGGCAGACATCAAACCACAAACACTAGTAGTAGGAGACTTCAACACACCTCTCTCTCCAAGGGACAGGTCAATCAGACAGAAACCTAATAGAGAATTAAGAGAATTATTGGAGGTAATGAAGCAAATGGACTTAACAGACATCTATAGAACATTCCACCCAAATAGGAAAGAATATACCTTCTTCTCTGCAGCTCATGGAACCTTCTCAAAAATTGACCACATACTCGGAAACAAAGGAAACCTCCACAGATACAAAAAAATATCAGTGTCCACCTGTGTCTTATCAGATCATCACGGATTAAAGTTAGAAGGCAACAACCACGCTGCCACCAAAAAAACGACAAACTCATGGAAACTGAACAGTCAACTACTGAACCACACCTGGGTCAAGGAAGAAATCAAGAAAGAAATTAAAGTCTTCCTTGAATTTAATGAAAATAAAGGGACAACATACTCAAACCTATGGGACACAATGAAAGCAGTGCTAAGAGGAAAGTTCATAGCACTAAGTGCCCACTTAAAGAAAACGGAGAATGCATACATTGGGGACTTAACAACACACCTGAAAGCTCTAGAAAAAAAAGAAGCAGACGCGCCCAGGAGAAGTAGAAGACTGGAAATAATCAAACTGAGGGCTGAAATCAAAAAAATAGAAACACAGAAAACAGTCCAAAGAATCAATGAAACAAAAAGCTGATTCTTGGAGAAAATCAACAAGATCGACAAACCCCTATCCAAACTAATTAAACGACAGAGAGAGAACACGCAAATAAATAAGATCAGAAATGAAAAGGGGGACATAACCACAGACACAGAGGAAATTCAGAGAATCATTAGATCTTACTACAAAAGCCTGTATGCCACAAAACTGGAAAATACAAAAGAAATGGACATTTTTTTAAATAAGTACCATATACCAAAGCTAAACCAAGACCAGGTGAATGATCTAAATAGACCGGTTACTCGTGAAGAATTAGAAATGGTTATCAAAAATCTCCCTTTGAAAAAAAGCCCAGGACCAGATGGTTTCAATGCAGAATTCTACCAGAACTTCCAAGAAGAACTAATACCTATACTCCTTAATGTATTTCACAATATAGAAACAGAAGAGTCATTGCCAAATTCCTTTTATGAAGCTACAGTTACCCTGATACCAAAACCACAAAAAGACCCAACCAAGAAAGAGAATTACAGACCGATCTCACTCATGAACATCGACGCAAAAATTTTCAATAAAATACTGGCAAACCGAATCCAAGAACACATAAGAAAAATTATCCATTATGATCAAGTAGGCTTCATCCCAGAGATGCAGGGCTGGTTCAACATACGCAAATCTATCAATGTAATCCACCATATAAATAAACTGAAAGAAAAAAACCATATGATCATTTCACTAGATGCTGAAAAAGCATTCGACAAAATTCAACACCCCTTTATGATAAAGGTCTTGGAGAGAATAGGGATACAAGGGTCCTACCTAAATATAATAAAAGCTATTTACAGCAAGCCAACAGCTAACATTAAATTAAACGGAGAAAAACTCAAAGCCATCCCACTTAAATCAGGAACACGACAAGGATGTCCACTCTCTCCATACCTCTTCAATATAGTGCTTGAAATTCTAGCAATAGCAATAAGACAACATAAGGAGATCAAGGGGATTCGTATTGGAAAGGAAGAAGTTAAGCTTTCGTTATTTGCAGATGATATGATAGTGTACATAAGCGACCCCAAAAATTCTACCAAAGAACTCCTACAGCTGATAAACAGCTTTAGTAATGTGGCAGGATACAAGATCAACTCCAAAAAATCAGTTGCCTTCCTATACACTAAGGATAAGGAAGCAGAGAGGGAAATCAGAGAAGCATCACCTTTCACAATAGCCACAAATAGCATAAAATATCTTGGGGTAACTCTGACCAAGGAAGTGAAAGATCTACTTGACAAGAACTATAAGTCTTTGAAGAAAGAAATTGAAGAAGACACCAGAAAATGGAAAGACCTCCCTTGCTCTTGGATTGGGAGGATCAACATAGTAAAAATGGCAATTCCACCAAAAGCAATCTATAGATTCAATGCAATCCCCATCAAAATCTTATCAAAATTCTTCACAGATCTGGAGAAGACAATAATCAACTTTATATGGAAAAACAAAAAACCCAGGATAGCCAAAACAATCTTATACAATAAAGGATTGTCTGGAGGCATTACCATCCCTGACTTCAAACTCTATTACAGAGCTACAGTATTGAAAACAGCTTGGTACTGGCATAAAAACAGAGAAGTCGACCAATGGAATCGAATAGAAGACCCTGACATTAACCCACAAACCTATGAACACCTGATTTTCGATAAAGGAGCTAAAAGTATACAATGGAAAAAAGAGAGTATCTTCAACAAATTGTGCTGGCAAAACTGGATGTCAATCTGTAGAAGAATGAAAATAGATCCATATCTATCACCATGCACAAAACTCAAGTCCAAATGGATTAAAGACCTCAATATCAGTCAGAACACACTGAACCTGATAGAAGAGAAAGTGGGAAGTACTCTACAGCACATGGGCACAGGAGACCACTTCCTAAATATAACCCCAGCAGCACAGACACTAAGGGCATCATTGAATAAATGGGACTTCCTGAGGCTAAGAAGCTTCTGTAAAGCAAAGGACACTGTCACTAAGACAAAACGGCAACCCACTGACTGAGAGAAGATCTTCACCAACCCCGCAACTGACAAAGGTTTGATCTCCAAAATATATAAAGAACTCAAGAAACTAGACCGCAAAAGGCTAATCAACCCAATTAGAAAATGGGACACTGAGCTGAACAGAGAATTCTCAACAGAAGAACTTCAAATGGCCAAAAGACACTTAAGGTCATGCTCAACTTCCTTAGCGATCAGGGAAATGCAAATCAAGACAACTTTAAGATACCACCTTACACCTGTCAGAATGGCTAAAATAAAAAACACCAATGATAGCCTTTGCTGGAGAGGTTGTGGAGAGAGGGGTACACTCACCCATTGCTGGTGGGAATGCAAACTTGTGCAACCACTCTGGAAAGCAGTGTTTCGGTTTCTCAGGAAATTCGGGATCAACCTACCCCTGGATCCAGCAATACCACTCTTGGGAATATACCCAAGAGAGGCCCTATCATACAACAAAAGTATATGCTCAACTATATTCATGGCAGCATTGTTTGTAATAGCCAGAACCTGGAAACAACCTAGATGCCCTTCAATGGAAGAATGGATGAAGAAAGTATGGAATATATACATATTAGAGTATTACTCAGCAGTAAAAAACAAGGACTTCTCGAATTTTGCATGCAAATGGACAGAAATAGAAAACACTATCCTGAGTGAGGTAAGCCAGACCCAAAAAGAGGAACATGGGATATACTCACACATATTTGGTTTCTAGCCATAAGTAAAGGACATTGATCTTATAATTCATGTTCCTAGAGAAGCTAAATAAGAAGGTGAATCCAAAGACAAACACATAGGCATCCTCAAGAATATTAACCTTCATCAGGCGATGAAAGGAGACAAAGACAGAGACCCACATGGGAGCACCGGACAGAAATCTCAAGGTCCAAATCAGGAGCAGAAGGAGAGGGAGCACGAGCAAGGAACTCAGGACCACGAGGGGTGCACCCACACACTGAGACAGTGGGGATGTTCTATTGGGATCTCACCAAGGCCAGCTGGCCTAGGACTGAAAAAGCATGGGATAAATCCGGACTAGCTGAACATAGCGGACAATGAGGAATACTGAGAATTCAAGAACAATTGCAGTGGGGTTTTGATCCTACTGCACGTACTGGTTTTGTGGGAGCCTAGGCAGTTTGGATGCTCACCGTACAAGACCTGGATAGAGGTGGGCTGTCCTTGGGCTTCCCACAGGTCAGGGAACCCTGATTGCTCTTCGAGCAGATGAGGGAGGAGGACTTGATCGGGGGAGGGGGAGGGAAATGGGAAGCGGTTGCGGGGACGAGGCAGAAATCCTTAATAAATAAATAAATTTAAATAAAAAAAGCCAATAAAAAACAAACAAACAAACAAACAAAAAAAAAAACCAAAAAGGATGATGGGCATTGACAAACCTCCATATGGAGTTTACTTTCTATGTAGCAAAGCTATCAATCTGAAAACAAAGCTGCCCTTGCCTCAACTGCTGACAATATGCTGTTTAAATTGGACAAGCAGAACACAAAAGAAGGCAACTGCTGAACTTTACCAAAACAAGTTATGACATTCCTTCAAAATTTTTCTCCTTTACAAAATTTTTGTCAGATATTTTATGTGTGTAGGTCAAAGATGGATGCCCCAATAGTGCAGAGGAACTTTTGAGAAATTGTTCACATAGTCAGATATCTCTGTCATTTTTTTTAAGATTTGGAAGTTGCTTACTCTGCACTTCCTGCTTAATCAGGCATCATTATATCCTTCTTGGATCACTGATGGGGTTGAAGATGAGATAGTTATAGTATGTAAGAAAGATCGAGAGCCATAAATGCTTATGTTGTTCATCTAAAAAATATTTTGAGGTCTAAAAATATATTTTTAGGATGATAATATGAGTTATGATAAAAAGTGGTTTATATGTAAAACTTTAGAATCATCAAGATAGGAAAAATAATAGAGTATTTTCTCCAAAACTGCCAAACACAGGGGGCCTAGACATTGTAAATGTAATTCTCATCTTATATTTCTTCTTATTATATATAGTTTTCAAATTTTATAGCAAACTCTTTCCCTTTTCTTTAGACAAAAGGGGGAATTCTTGCAAAATACTTGTTTACATTATGAAGGTGAGTCTATGCCAAAGTACCTTCTGATTGGTTTAATAAAGAGCCAAGTGGCCAATCGTTAGGTAGGAAGAGGGTAGGCAGGACTCATGAGGATAGAGAAGATGCTGGAGAAAAGAAAGGTGGAGTTGCTAGCCAGATGTGGAGGAAGTAGGATGGTAATATGGAGAAATGAGATAATGTGTCATATGATAGAACATAGATTAAAAAATATGGGTTAATTTAAGCTATAAGAACTAGTTAGGAATAAGCCTAAACTAAGGGTTTCATAATTAATTTTAAGTCTTCCTGTCATTATGTGTGAACTGGAAGTACCAATACATTGTACAAAAGTACCAATACACTGATTGTAGTACTACAGATATAGGAACTAAAATACCATGATATTGCCATAAAAAGCCACATTGATCCATGGAATTCAATTGAAGTGTGGACAAAATGCTAGAACCTATGGGAATCTTATCTTTTTACAAAAGATACAAAATATACACCGAAGAAAAGACCGTATCTTTAACAAATTTTATTGGTTAACCTAGAAATTTATGTAGAAGAAAGAAAATATATCCGTATCTATGACTCTGCACAAAACTCAATGGCAAAACAGATCTAGGACTTCAATATAAGACCAGATATACTGAGTTTGGTAGAATACAAAGTAAGAAATAGTCTTGAACTCATTGGCTCAGAAAAAATACTTTCTGAGCAGACCCTGAGAATTCAGGCATTATGATCAATGATTAATAAATGAGACTTCATGAAGCTAAAAAGCCTATATTTGATGTGGGATTTCCCTCTTTATGCTATGAATGTGCTTTATTGCCATTGACTAATAAAGAATCTGCTTTGGGCCTATGGCAGGGCAGAATATAGCTAGGTGGGAAGTCTGAACAGAGATAAATACAGAAAGACACCATGTAGCTGCTGAAGGAGACTGATGCCCCAGAAACTTGCCATTAAATCACAAGCGTCATGGTAATACACAGAATAATAGAAATGGATTAATTTAAGATGTAAGAGCTAGATAAAAATATGCTTTAGCTATTGGTCAAACAGTATTGTAATTAATATAGTTTCTGTGTGATTATTTCAGGTCTGGGCAGCTGGAAAATGAACAAGCAGTCTCTGTCTACATATGTTCAGCAAAGGATACTGTCATTCAAACAGAGGAAATCTACAGAAGCAGTCAAAAATCTCTACCTATTACACATTTGACAGACATTAATATCTGTAATATGCAAAGAATCCTATAAAAACATTAAGAAACATTAAGAACATAATTACCCTAACTAAAAATGGGGTATAGAACTAAATAGAAAGTTCTGGAAAAAGATGAAACACAAATGGCTGAGAGGCACTTTAAAAATTTTCAACATCCTTAGTTATCAGGAAATGTAAATTACAAGTACTTTGAGATTTTATATTGCTCCCATCATAATGGTCATGATTAATAAAACAGTAAACAGCACATGCTGACCAGGAATTGGGGGAAAGGGAATACTTACTCACTGTTGTTAGAAGTGCAACATAGTACAGTTACTGCAAAAATCAGTGCAGAGGTTCCTCAAAAACTGACAACAGATCTACTCTAAGTTCCAGTTATACCACTCATGGGCACATACCCCAAAGACTTTACATCTTATTACTGAGAAACTTGCTCATCTATCTTGTTCACCATTTTCTTCATAATAACTAGAAATTGGAAATATTTTTGATGTCTATCAACTGTAACCAGATAATGAAAATGTGGTATATGTACCCAATTAAATATTATTCAGTTATGAAGAAAAATGACATTTGAAGATAACTGGATGTAGGTAAAAACAATCATCTTGAGAGATAACCAAGATGTAGCATGTTTCCTTTCATATGTAGATATAAACTTTTAATAAATTGTTTACAGAGCTCAGGTGGTCAGTAAGAAGCCAAGTAGAAGAAGAGAATCTTCCAGGAAAGATTATTTGGAATCATCTGTCTACTATAAAGCTTTCTAAAGTATTCACATATAAATGCAGATATCTTATAATGGGGGAGACAGTACCCAAACTACAAGAAATGTATTATATCTTTTTGAAAAACTGACCACAGATTCCATAGGTATTCCAAGCATAATAGACTATTGCCAGTGCTATAGGTTACCCTCCAGGGTCTGATAAGACTCTATTTCCAAAGATGCTATCTACTTTTGGTAAAGATCAATTAGAAATATATTTGATACTCTACTGGAAATTTCACCCATACTGGCTAGTGTTCAAAGTGCTAAAAATTGGTATACATGCGTCAACCCTTCCAAGATATATGAGGTATAATAATGACCTTCCTGCAAGATCTGCCCGCTGGTTTCATATAACAAATTGTTATAGGAATATCCAATCACTTTAAAAATCGGATTTAAGGTCCACTCCATGTGCTGAAATCTATTTTAAATTGTTAGTGAAGCCAAGAACTTGCGACTCAATGGGTCATGGATCTTAGGGGAATATCTAGCACTATTATCCTGCTACAGGAATACAACAGCTAAGTGATTCCTAATGACATATGATTATAGTTCTGTACTCATAGATCAATGGGTATAACTTAACACTTATCAGAGAAGCATCTCCTTAGAGCGTATACAAATTAATGTAGAGAACCAGAGCTGTACAATGTACAGGGAGCTAAAAGACACCAGAGTTCTCATCCTTGAAAGGAATATCTTTTTCATACTTCTTTAAAATGCCAGAGATCTATGTAGAAGAGGGGGCAGAAGATAATAAGACCCAAAGCATATTATTTTACAGACACAACAGTATTAATGTACATATGAACTCATGGAAACTGGCTAGCATTCATAAGACCTGCCCAAACTCAAGCCAGACAAGGAAAGGAGAGGATAGAGTGGGACTAACACTCCACTCCTAGCCAAGAAGACAGGCAAAATCAATTCTCTTTGATGGATTGATACTGGTCAAACCCTCTCTGAGACAGCTCCATCCTCCGAGTAGTTGGGTAACAGTAATTATATCCCATGTTGTGTGTATGTGTGTTTTCACATTTTTCTTTTCTTTTCTTTGTGAGAGAGAAAGAAGATGGAGTTGGATGGGGAGGGAAGTAATGAACAATCTTGGAGGAGTGGTGGTGATGAGAAAAGAATTTGATTAAAATATATTGTATGAAATTCTCAAAGCATTTTGTCTCTGTGACAATGTTAAGAAGTCTCACTTTGCAATTGTTTTTACAGCTCCTTGTTTATAGTACTACCCAGTATCTGTCTCCTCCATGCTCTCTGACATATATGTCATATATAGCCTATAGGCTATATTGAGCTAAATCATGTTTCACAGAACTTCTTGTCACCCTTCATTTACTTTTATTTGTGGTATTTCTATAAAGATCCTTTTTGTATTTGCTGATGGCTACCTTTCCTATGCTTATTTTTACCTATCTTTCTTTTTATTTTTTCAATTGAAAATAGATTCATTTCTTATATAATATAATATATCCTGATTATGGTTTCCTCTCCATCTGCTCCTTCCAGTTCCTTTTTATCTCCCTTTCCCCAGGCCTATCCTCACCTGCATCTACTTCCTTTCTGTCTCTAATTAGAAAAGAACAAGCTTCTAAGAGGGAATAATAAAATATAACAAAATAAAATATAAGATAAAACAAAAACTATCACATCAAAATTAAACAAGACAAATCAACAGAAGAAAAAGAGCCCAAGAGAAGGCACAAGAATCAGACCCACTCATTCACACACTCAGGAATCCCATATAAACACTGAAAGTAGAAGCCTTAGTATAAACTCTGAGGACATGGGGCCAACCCACGCAGGTCCTGTGCATGCTGCTTCAATATCTACGAGTTGATATGAACTTTGCTCATGTTGACTCAGAGGGCATTGTTTACTTGGTGTTCTTTTCTGGCTCTTCGAGTCTTTCTGCCCACTTTCCCACAGGGTTCCCTGAGCTCCAAGGAAAGGAATTTGATGGAGACATCCTTTTATGACTGAGTGTGCCAAGGTCTCTCATTCTTTGTGAAATGTCTGGTTGTGGTTCTCTGTATTTATTCCTATGTGCTGCAGAAGGAAGTTTCTCTGATGTTGGATGAACAAGCCACTGATCTCTGAGTATATCAGTAGGAGTCATTTATCAGTATTTTTGTTGTTTTTAGACCAATATTATTTTATTTTTTATAGGTCTCTGGACTATCTAGTCTTCAGTTATTGACCACCTAGCCAGTGTTGGATATGAGTTCTATTTCATGGAGTAGGCCTTAAGTCAAATCAGTTTTTCCTCATGCTTTGTGCTACCATTGCCTTAGCCTAGCCTGCAGACAGGACACCATTAGACCAGAGGGTTTCTGACTGTCTTGGTGTTTGTTTCTTTTTTGGTAGTATGCAGAGTGTCTTCCTGGACCAAAGCCAATAGGATGTAGGAGTGAAGGTTCTGTGTAAACAACAGTTAGACTTCTTCGCATTCAATGAGTTATGTAGGAGTCTTCAGCAATGTGTCCTTACTATCGCTTTGTGGAGAGCAATCTATTGTCTTGACAATAACCAGGGTTGTTGGAGGATTTCCACAGGACCTCTTTGGTCAATGATTCAATTAGATGTAACCCAATTCCAGTACTGAAAGTTTCATTTAGTGACAAGTTGGGACTCCACTAACTTTGTGATTTCATTTATGTCACCTTTATGTATGTGTGTACATTAGGAAGTTTTTATTGTATTAGGCTTACATACTATGCCTAAAATCTTCCATAATTTCATTTCCTCTCACAGATAGCTTTCTATATTAATAATGTTCCTCTTCAGATTTTAGAAGGAACTTTTTCTTTTTCTTTTAGACCCTGTCATCTTGTCTCTGATATAATGAACTATCCTTTCTTAATGTCCTCATACTTCATGGCTCCTGTAAGGTCCTCTCATCTAACAAAGCACATTTTCAAGGATAATTTTATGTCAGTTTCTTTCTTGAACCAAAAACCTGCTGATAAATCTTTTATTTCTAACAAATTTCAGTTAACATTAGTCATTGGGGCCAAAAGCTTACGACAGTGTTTCTCAGCATGCGGTGACTCTTTAATACAGTTTCTCATATTGTAGGGAACCCCAACCATAAAATGATTTTCAGTGCTACTTTATAACTCTAATTTTGATACTGTTGTGAATCTTAATGCAAATATCTGATAGGCAGGATATATGATATGTAACGCCTGTGAGGTGGTTTGTCAATCTCTGAAGCCGTCACACCCAATATGTTGAGAACTACTGGCTTAAGAGAAAGTAAGCTTTTCTGGGCTGCATCAGACTTTACAGTGCATGATCACTGGTTGTATTATTTATGGGTCAGTGTTTAGGCAATGCATTGTGGTGGAATCATTTGGTGTAGCATAGCTTTTGATTTAATAGTGGCCAGGAAGCACAGAGAATGAAATACAAAGGAGTCCATAAAATGATGCATCCTAAAGACCATGATTCCAGGGACCTAAATTCCTTCAAATTGCCCCCACATCCAATTGCTTGCATCATCTCTCAATACTACTCTCAAAACTTGAATATAATTGAAGATTAATCCCCTGGTTATATTAGGGATTTTATGATCTCATCACCTCTTGAAAAATGGTTCTATACACTAGAGATAAAGCCTTCAACAAGCTAGAGCATCTTGGTGATAAATCATATTTCCAAGCTATAACAATTCCCCAGAAAGAAGTTCCTTGTATAATAGTCATTCTGAAAGTGAAGTAAATAGATGAACAAAGAAGAATCAACTACAATTATTATTCAGTAAGAAGCAGAGATGCCATTCCTCCTACTGCATATTTTGATAATATTTATTAGTTCAATATTCATGTCAGTAATAAAACAGCTTGACTAAAATAGAAAATTTAGCTAGAGTATCAAAGAAGTAGTTATGTGGATGAAATGTTTAAAACTTTTTTAAAATCTCTATTCCATATTATTAAAAAATTTGAAAAATCACATAATTTAGATTATTCAAGATCAAATTTCATTTAAAAATATTTTATCAACATGAGGAAGAGTAGGCAAAAAAATCGAACATTTGGAACAAAACAAAGAACTCATCTTTTAGATGCCAGGTAGACACGGTGAAGCCACCCCTGCTTCTCTGAAAGAACCCGGGATGTCCTCTTTTGGTCACTTGAGGCTTGAAGAGGACACCCGCAGTTGCTCTCCACCCATTATGAGCAGTGGCCAGATGTGAGCTGGAGCTGGTCATAGTGACAAGAGAAGCAGCAAAATTCAATAGCAGGATGACTTAATAGTGCCTTTCTTAGAACACTCAAATCTGCAAAGAACCCGAGTTGGGTTTGCTATTCTGAATAAAATCCACTTCTCTTATATGTGCAGCCTGTGTAACTTGTCAGGAATTTAGGGTGCTGATTTCCTTCACAAATACAGATCTGTATACTTTCAAAGAGTTACACTTCTTTGAATTAACAGATATTTAGAAAAGAAACTCAGATTTTGTACTAAGCATCAGAGTCCTGCAGAGCCATCTGGACGGCTGATAAATTTGTCTCCTGTCTCTGATTAAATTATTGAGATTTGAGCAAGTGTGCTGTTAGGTACAACTATGTTTCATGATTCTCTGCGGATTGAAGAAACCTTTAAGGAAAATACAACTTGAGGTAGAGGGCAATTGCCTTCATAGTTTGGAGATTTATAGTTATCTGCCATATTTTCCAAAGCTGTTACCTCAAGTCATGGAAGCAAGGCAAATAACTGAAAATACCAAATCTTATAGACTGAACTTTTTGTTACCAAACTCATGGGTCTACTGAAAAATATTAGCACACAGGAATAGTTAATTTTCTTATTTTTGCATATTCATTTATGTTGTCCTTTCAATTAATTATGATACAAAGTTTTGATGGCTATATTGTTTACCTGAGCTAATGGGAGTTCACCAACTCCAACCGGACAGGTAAGGAACCAACATAGGACCAAGCTAGACCCTCTGAACGTGGGTGACCGTTGTATGGGTGGAGCAGCCCATGGGGCCACTGGCAGTGTCACCAGCCTTTATCCTTCCTGCTTTTAGGGAACCCATTCTCTTTGGATGGGTACCTTGCTTAGCTTAGATACAATAGGGAGGGCCTCAGACCTTTCCCAAAGCAATGTGTCTCATCTTCTCTGAGGAGCATATGCAGGGAGGGGTTGGGAGGAATTAGAAAGGATGGGAGGAAAAGAGGGAGTGGGAACTGGGATTGTATGTAAAGTGAAAAAAATATAGTTTGCTTTCTTTTTAAAAAATAAAAGGGAAAAAAGAAATGAATGTTGAGTTGGGAATAAGATCAATATTGATTCTTTGCAACAAAAGAATAAGTCAGGTAGTACTTACTGTCACTCCAAATGAAGCATGACTTCTATAAAATCAATAAAATGAAAGAACACCAACAGAGCTAATGGTAAGCGGCTGCTTGAGTCTATTCATAGAGTAACTTCTATGGTACAGTGAGTAAAGTAGCGCCATTATGCATGGTTAGTAGTGTTTTGAGTCTTGCTGAGTCTAATAACGCGGACAAGTGATTTGATAACAGTGACTTAATCTAGAGTAAACCCAGCAGTACAAACCACAAGAGAGACGAGGAGAGACAGAGAGAAGGGTTACAAAAGTTGTCCTATAGCCAGATTACTTGAGCTCAATGTCCAACCATGGCAGTCTCTTTTAATTGAAGGCTCTTCTTTTTTATTGAGCTATATATCTTTCTCTGCTTCCCTCCCTTCCTCCTTCTTCACCTTCTACCCTCTCCCATGATACCTTCATTCCAAATTTACTCAGGAGATCTTGTCTTTATCTACTTCTTATGTATGTCTCTCCTAGGGTCCGCTTTGTTGTCTAGGTTTTCTGGGGTTGCAGATTGTAGGCTTGTTTTTCTTTGCTTTAGGCCAAGAAGCCACTTATGAGTGAGTACATTATATTTGCCTTTCTGGGTCTGGGTTACCTCACTCGATATGGTGTTTTCTAGATTCATCATTTGCCTACAGATTTCAACTTATCATTGTTTTTTCCCTCTATGTAATATTACATTGTGTAAATTTACCACATCTTCTTTATCCATTCTTTGGTCAAGGGGCATTTAGGTTGTTTCCAAGTTCTGGCTATGACAAACAGTGCTGCTATGAATATAATTGAACACATGTTTTTGTGGCATGATTGAGCATCCTTTGGGTATATAACCAAAAGTGGTATTGCTGGGTCTTGAAGGAGGTTGTTTCCTAATTTTATGGGAAATCTCCATGCTGATTTGAAAAGTGGCTGTACCAGTTTGCACTCCCACCAGCAATGGAGGAATGTTCCCTTTACCCCACATTCTTCTGTGTTTTTGATTTTGGCCATTCTGACAGGTATAAGATGGAATCTCAGAATTGTTTTGATTTGCATTTCTCTGATGGCTAAGAATATTGAGCATTTCTTTTAGAGTCTTTTGTTGAGAGTTATCTGTTTAGCTCTGTACCCCATTTTTTATTAGAATATTTGTTCTTTTGATGTCCAGTTTTTTGAGTTCTTAGTAGATTTTTTTGGAGATCAGTCCTCTGTTTGATGTGAAGATCTTTTCCTATTCTGTAGGCTACCATTTTGTCTTGTTGATTGTGTCTTTTGCTTTACAGAAGCTTCTCAGTTTTAAGAGGTCCCATTTATTAATTGTTTATCTCAATGTCTGTGCTGCTGGGGTTATACTTAGAAGTGGTTTCCTGTGCCAGTGTGTTCATATGTACTTCCCACTTTCTCTTCTATGAGGTTCAGTGTGTTTGGTTTAATGTTGAGGTCTTTGATTCATTTGGACTTGAGTTTTGTACAAAGGGATAGATATGGATTTATTTTAATCCTTCTACCTGTTGATATCCAGGTATGCCAGCTGTTGTAGGAGACTGCTTGTTTGTTTCCCAGCTGTCCAGACCTGAAATAATTACACAGAAACTATATTAAATACATATTGTTTGACCAATATCTTAGGTTTTTTTTATTAACTAACTCTTACATCTTAAATTAATCCATTCTTATTATTTTACATTTTACTATGAGGCTTGTGGTTTACTGGTAAGGTTCCAGGACAGGCACCTTTCTCCTTTGGCAGCTCCCTGACACTGCCCTTTCTCTTCTCTATCTCTGCTTGGAATTTCTACCTTGTTCTATTCTGTACTTCCATAGGCCCAAAGCAGATTATTTATTAACCAATGGTAATAAAATATACTTACAGTATACAGAGGACAATCCAACAATGCCTCCCCTCTTCTGTCTAAATTAAAAGTCAGGTTTTAACTTTAATATAAAAAGATTACATACAATGAAACAGTTATCAAGCAAGAATTATAGTTCTAGTATTTAGTCTTTTTACATTTGACAAATTAAGGAAAATACTTTGTTATTTTATTTTTGTGAGTTTAAAGTTTTCTATTTAATCTATCATTTATAATTATCTTTTTTAACTCTATCAAAGACTCCAGAAGGATATTGTATTACCTAAGTAAACAGGAAGTGTATACTGTAAACAACTTTCAAAACTCTAGAATTGACAGAGACATCTTGCTGCCCGTACAGTCACTCTAATTGTTATGTAACATTGGGTCATCCATCTTCAGTCTACAGGTCCATAGTATCTGGCAGACTTTTCCATGAAGCAGGAAATGTCAAAGACAGTTCTACCTATATTGACAGTTTTTCAGTCACTTTTTCTGTGTTTTGCAGAATGCCTGCCAGACTCTCTTATGAAGCAGGAACTTTCAAGGACTGTCTTACCTTTTTAAGGCAATTTTAGCAATCATTTTTTTTGGTGGGTCTTATATGTATCATCAAGCAAGCAGTCTAGGCAAGAACAGTTTTTTTGTCACATCCAAGGCAAATTTTATAATGGGTTTTCTTAATGCCTATCAACCTCTCTGTGGTAATTGGTGTTGCACAAGAAGACAGGTCTCACTGTCAAGAAAAGTCTAAATTTTTAAAACATTTTAAACTCAATATTTTGTTCATCTTTGAAAGATTTGAATAATACCTATTCATCTGTAATATATCTCTGTAAATTTAGAAAACTTACCATGACTACAAGTTTGACTATTATAAATGACCATTAATCTGTATTTTTTAACTATATGTTACATTTTTATATGAGCTACACAAATGCAATACCTTAAACAAGAGTGAAAATACAATTAAAATTAACCTTAAATTTGTATCAATAGACCGAGATCTATACCAATGTAAAGTATTTATCTCTATATCATATTTCCCTTAAATGAAAACAAACACTTATAAACAGTATTTGGGACTTTTGTCATGGTTTCCTTCAAACTGCCTTTTGCTTTTGGTTGGAAGAACTATTTTGAGGGGGTTACAGAGAACTTTTGGGGCCTTGGTCTATCAAAACATGTTAGTCATGGAGTATTCCTTAGGTTATTATCCTCTGTGGCAACAAAAGCAGAACCTTTTTTAAAGCACCATATCTTTAGACCCAAATTTTAAAGTCATGATACCATTATAATATAAATGGTGGTTTAGCTTAGAAGCCCATACAATGAAATGTCTCTGTGTACTTAGCCCATTTACAGTCAAAATATTTAAAGAAAACAAAATAATATATGTAATCTAGACTGTGTATATTTCATACTTATTTGGCTTATTTTCTTTATCTTTTTACATGTTTAATATTTATTTTATTATCTTTACTCATTTAATTTATGATTGTCGGTACTCCTTTATATTATGACTGTCTATACTCTTTATTTTCTCTCTCAAACCTATGTACATTTTTCCAGCACTGTGACCTATTTAGACGTCTTTTTAAGCCGAATTTGTTTTTATCACGTGTATATCTATAATTATTATTATTTTTTGACCTGGAGAGCCAATGGCCTTTGAAAGGCTTGTCCACTTTGGGTATGGTCTTGGGTACTATATATGTATAGGTAGGGAGGTGGGCAAGACTTTTGGCTGTTTGTTTTGGTTTCTGTTCCCCGCTCATACAGAAGACTGACTGCTGATCTGTGGTCTGTCCCTAAATAAAGAAACCTTTATTATACTCCATTCTGAGCTAGTGTGGAACTACTTTATTATAATTGACAACACCCAGCATCATTTATTGAATATGCTTTCTTTTTTCCATTTTATACTTTTTTTTTTCCTCCTTGTCAAAAATCAGGTGTTTGTAGGTGTGTGGATTGTTACCCGGGTCTTCAGTTCCATCTCATTGGTCCCCTGATGATAGACACTAAAATGAAATACCACACTAGCTCAGAATTTAGTATAATAAAAGGTTACTTATTTAGGGGTAGACTCAGAGATCTCAGTCTTCTGCTTGAACGGGGAACAACAACATAATCCAGAATGTTTTACATTGGCTTTTATAGTATAAGAGGCCACACCTAAGTAGGTGGGTAATTTAAAGGATACTGGCTGTAGGATTTCCCATAGCACTCCTCCTGTCTGTTTTTATGCCAGTATTAGGCTGTTTTCATTACTGGAGCTCTTAGTAGAGTTTGAATTCAGAGATTATGATGCCTCCAGAAGTTTCTGTATTGTACAGGATTGTTTTGGCTATCCTTGCTTTTTGTTTTTCCATATGAAGTTGAGTATTGTTCTTTTGACGTTTGTGAAGAATTTGGCTGGGATCAAGCTGGTGTATCTATACTAAAGAAGGCTCTTCTAAGAAGCAGTGGAAATAGATAAGGAATGAGAGGTGATTTGTTCAATGCACAAAATGGAACAGGGCAGTTATTTAATCATAGAAATTATTCATACTGTCTTGCAACATTCTCATTTGGTCTGAAAACCCTACCTAAGAAGAGTGAAATCTATAATAGACCCCAAGGTCAAAAAAACCTAAGCCCGTTCCTTCATTAAAATTCTTCTCTATATTTCTACTAACAGTACATTGGTTTACACAAAGCCAAATGAAATGCTAGCAGTGATTGTATACTAGAAATATTCATAGCATGAAATTTACTTTTGAATATTTTGTATTCTAATTGTAAAGTAATTCAAAGTCACAGATCATGAAGAAAACATGAAGTACAGAAATATACACAATGATCCCCTTTATCAGGGCATCTCCAGTAAGAGTGGTGTACTTCTTTTGTATATTAATATATGCATGTTTTATGGGTATGTGGATATTTGAATACTTATATCATTATAATGTCTCATATTTATTGTCAACCAGACACAATCTAGCATCACCATGGAAGAGAGTCTCAGTGAGATGTTGTCTACATTGGGTTGGTCTGTGGACAAATCTATGGGAGACTTACTAATTAGGTTAATTAGGCAACCTAATTAGGTTGATGTGTGAAGTCATAGACCACTGTGGTACCATTCCTTAGACAGGGGTTCCTGAACTATAGTGGAGAAATTGAGCTGAGTCAAGCAAACAAGCAAGTGAGCATGTGTGTATTCATTTTTCTCTGTTCTTTATGGTGGGTGTATATGACTAGTTGTTTCTACTGTGACTTTCTCTGAGTAATGTCCTTTCTGACGTTGCTTTATGTCAAAATACTTTATCACAGTAATAGTAATGAAACTATACCAATAATGTTCTCATGATTACATTATACATCTATTTATACCTATATATGGTTGCATTAGATTATATTTAAAGTCTTATAAATTATAACTTTTTTTTTTCGAGAGAGGGTTTCTCTGTGGCCTTGGAGCCTTTCCTGGAACTAGCTCTTGTAGACCAGGCTGGTCTCGAACTCACAGAGATCTGCCTACCTCTGCCTCCCGAGTGCTGTGATTAAAGGTGTGCGCCACCACCGCCCAGGAAATTATAACTTTTGTAAGTCAATAGAATCATTTTAAATAAATTATTATTTGATAATGCTTTCTGGACTTTTTTATTCTAAGTGGAAATTATGTTAGTACAGTTGTTCATAGATTATTATTATCATATAAATGTATCTCTAATCATATGGCATATAAGGAACATAGTTGAACTGCATTCTATAGTGGAGATAATAGATACTTAAACATTTTCCCTTGGTCATTAATTTGGGTACTCTAAATTTTTCCTTATTTCAAAGAATACTGTCCATTAAGCTGTGTGTTTTATGGAAAAGCTTTGGATTTAGAATTCTACAAAAAATTGCAGTACCTTATTTTTATTTTGGAAGTTCGTTCCAACTCACCACCCACACATTAATGAAGTCCTAATCATGATGCAGCAGAGTGTTTTCCATATTGTGACCAGCAGAGGCTACAGTGAGTGCTTTAAATGCCTACGAGCCACCCTTGATTTATTGGAAGTGTATGCTAGCTGATCTTGATTTCCCACTTGACTGAAAAGAGGTTAGTAGAGAACACTTTTCGGTGTGTCTGTAAATGCTAGCATAGCGGGATTGTGACTGGGGGAGAAGACTGCTCATGAAAGTGGGTGTATTACCAACTCATAGACTTTGGCCTAGATACAGTCCAACAAGAAAAGAATGACAACTACTGCAGTCATTCTGTTTCTTGTCTGGCATGGCATGAGTTTTACTCTGCAATGAGTGAAACCTCTGAAACTAAGAGCAAAAAGAAATCCTCCTTGCCTTAAGTTGTTCATATCAGGTATTCTGTCATGATGATGAAGTCATCTAATTGAAACACAGTGTCCCTTCTTCCTCCTTGCCCTTCTCTTGGCCATGCGCATTCATTTTTAAAAATTGCCTTTCTGTATGCTATGTTGTTTTCATTGTGGAATAATATTTTAGTTGAAATAGCAGATGTCTTATTAACACTTTTAAAAATGTATTGAAAATATTTTCTCATAGTATATATTTGTGTTTTACTTATTTTTGTGGTGATGTAAGTTGAAAAATGTGTTGATAGGTTACTTGGAGTGGGTTTAATACTGTGTCCATTTAGCAACAATAGTAGTAGGTTCTGCTGAAGAGATTATGTACTCTCTACCCATAGTTTCTTAGCCTAATAATAGTGCCAGGTATGGGTCCTTGCCATGTATAATGAGACTTCAATCCAATAAAAAAGTGATTCATTTCTCCTATAATGGCATGCCACTATTGTACCAGTGGGCATGCCTTGCCAAGTTAGTCATTGTTTTAATTTGCAGGCTTCACAGATAAATATTCCCTCCTTTGCCATTGTGCACAGCACATTCTAGAACCGTGAATGCTAACTAGTAGGGATGAAGTGTCCAGTTCAACACCCTTTTAATTTCATCACATTCTATGATTCAAGTATATGGTATCATCAGCAAGAGGTTTCTACTATCAAGTTCTCTTGGGTAATCAAAAACATTGGAAATAGCTTGTACTATTGGAGCCAAGGGATCTTAGTGACCCACAACCCCAAAAGAAGAAGCTCATTCCTGACACTGGGATTTTTTATTTGCTATTATTTGATGTCTAGTAGGGACATTGCTATTCTGTTGTAAGACAACACTAATGTGTATGTATGTATTTATGTACATATATATATGTGTGTGTGTGTGTGTGTTTATATTTCTGTCTGTCTATCTATCTATCTGAACTTATAGCAGTGAGCAACCATATGGCTTTTTCAATAATTCCTTAGTGCTAATTTTTACTCCCTATATTTCAATCTTTACTTTACCCTCCTTTCTTTTAGCCAAATTTAAGGATGTTGAATATTTTAAAGAAAGTTTCTCAGCCATTTTTCTTTCTTCTTTTGAGTATTCTCTGTTTAGTTCGATATCCCATTTTAAAACTTGGTTGTTACTATTCTTTTCCATTTTGATTATTGTATTTGTTTATTTATGTGTAGGTGTGTTGGTGCCTGCATACCACAGTGAATGTGGAAGTCAGAAGATATGCTGAAGGAGCTCTTCTCTTCTCTCCTTGAACCATGCTTTCCCCAGAGAATGAGCTCAGGTTTTCAGGCATAATACCAGTAGCAACTGCCCTTCCATTGAATCCCATGCCTGGCCAAGGAATCTATACTGTTGATATGAAGTGTAAAGCAGTACTATGTATATAGGCTAGATCTCAATTGCCTTCATAAACCAGTATAGTACCTTCATTGTATATGATTAGTATGGGAATTCTAAACTTTAAACAGTGTCTTTTTAGGGGGGCAGGATTTCAAGACAGGATTTCTCTGTATAGCCCTGGTCATCCTGGAACTCACTCTGTAGACCAGACTGGTCTCAAACCAGCCGCCAAAGCTGCAACTTTAATCCTAGCCATAATGCTTAGCAGATTAAAGACTCATGTGGTTAAAAAAATAGAGATATACAGTAAGGACAGGTTCAGATGAAAAAAAAACCCTTCTAAATGGGTTACAATATGTTTAAAAATATACATAGGCTTGGGAGGGAAAAGCAAAAGAATAGAGAAAGTCCTTAAAAAAGAAATAGAATAGCCAGGTGGTGGCAGCACATGTCTTTAATCCCAGCACTTGTTAGGCAGAGGCAGGCAGATATTTGTGATCTCAAGGACATCCTGGTCTATAGAACAAGTTCTAGGATAGGTTCCCATGCTACACATAGAAATTCTGTCTTTAAAAACCAAAAATTAAAAATCAAAATAAAAGAAATAGAGTAAAACTGAAGCCATGTAAAGGTGTAAAATACACAGAGAATTTGAGTACTTTATGTTATTTTGTTACATTTGAATTGTTTGACAGCTAAGGAAGAAACAACAGTTGTTAAAAGACATTTTATTATAAATGCTACTGGATTAATCCAACTTCTATATTTTGAAAATGCCTTGACTTCAAAATTTAAGTCAAAATATATGTCATTTTGGAGAAGAGGTTTTGCCTTTGTTTCCATGTGAAAGGAGAGGCTATGGGGTCATTCTGGGTTAAGAAAAATAAGGTTTGATCAAGGAAGACTCCCTGAAAAGCTCTAATAAGAGCAGATGGCCTAGATGATCCACTGTTTTAGAGCACTGCTTTTGCAGTTTCCTCTTAGTTCTACACCCCGAACAGCTTCAAGACTTCTGGCTGATATGATCCAGTCTCACAGAATACTCATCAGGATTTGGCCATGATCCTAAATTTTCTTTGGGTCCCCATAAGATTATCAGTTCCCCCAATCATCAGGAAATAGCCTAGAAAATTATGTCCACATTCCCTGAAAGTGGAATATGGATGTTTGTCTTTGTTTAGAGGTTGCTTACAAATTATTATTGGTAATGGTCAGGAAAAAAAGCTAAGCAAAGGAAATTAGATTCAAAGTTTTTGTTTTGAAAAGAAGAAAGGAAGAATATAGATACAATAAGATAAAAAAGTAGATTATTAAATCTACTTTTAAAAAGTTACTACTAGTTTTAAATATTTTACATTGGATTGGACTTTTATATATCATATAAAAATTTTATATATTGGTACAAATTTGAGATTGATATTATTAAAATGTACTGTACATACATTTCTGCTCTCGTTTAAGGTATTGTACTTATATAACTCATTTAACAATGTAAAGCAAATTTCTAGTCCTTGAAAATTATTATTGTCAACTTTCTGGATAATAAGAAAATGCAGGTTAGTAGTTAATTGCATAGTATAATTGAATTTGTAGACACATTAGGTATGTTTTCAAGGTCAAACAAAGATATATTTTAAATAGACAGGTCATCTTCAAACACTTCAGCAACTTACAGATAATGGCATTTAAGATGTTTTAATAACCTAGGTTCTTCTTTTTTTTATGACAATGAGGCATATCTAGTCCTGGCAACACCAATCTACTTCTAAGAATTATATCTATATCTATGAAGATAATGGGCATCTAAGAAACTCTACATGGATTTTACTTTCTTTGTGGCAAAAGTAAGTCACTGGGCAAGAAAGTACCCTTGCCTTGACTACTGACTATATGCTGTCCTAATTGGACAAGAAGGATGCAAAATGAAGTGAGCTCAAACATTGCCAAGACAAAGAGGGAAAGCTCTTCAGAATATCTTGCTTCACAGAAAAGTCTATCTGATATGTAGGCCTGTAGATATGTAGGCTGAAGGAGGAACTTTGAGTGACTATCCAGGCAGTCAGATGATTTTGTCTTTTCTCACACTTTTGGAAGTCACTTGTTCACATTTGCTGCTTTCTCAGTTAGTATTATTTCCTTCTTGGGCGTCTGAAGGCGTTTAAGACTAGATACTTATAGTCAGTTTATGAGATGCAGAAAGCAACTTATGGTAGAAAGTAAATTAGGTATAAGACTTTGGACTCACCAATATAGCATAGTTATGAAATATTTTCATTAAATTTGTCAAATACAAATGGACTAGACATTATTTATGTATTTATTTCCTGTATATATTGTGTATAGTCATTGTGCTTACTGTATATTGTTTTTTCTTATATTAGTGATAACTTTCCCTTTTTATATTACACAAAAAGGGAAAATGTAATGATATTTCATAAATATTTTAATAAATAAAATTTGCCTGAAATTCAGAGAATAAAATAGCCACACTGATCAGCTTTACAGACCAGGCATGATGATACACACCTTTAATCCCAGTAGCCACACTAGTTTGCCATAGAAAATGGGCAGTAGTGGTGCATGCTCTTAATCCCAGAACTAGAAAGAAATATAAAATGGATGAGACACTTATCATTCACAGTCTCATTCTGAGATTCCTGGGGGCAGGATCACCATTTCAGACTAAGGTAGAGGTAAGAGTCATTGACTGGCTGTTTTGCTTTTTTGACCTTCAGGTTGAATCCCAATTTCTGTCTTTGGGTTTTTATTAATCATGCTACATTTGTAAACTTTCCTTTTAATTAATATTTTTTCTAATGACTTAAAGAATTAAGTTGAGTATGGTGCCTTAATTCTAGTACTTCTCAGGATGATTGACATGAATTCTAACCCAATCTGGACTAAACAACAAAAAGAGAAAATTTGATGCTTTTGGGGGTAATTCATCCCTCGAGTAATTACATGTGAACTGTTATGGTGGAACACACAGAGCTCAGAAGACAGATCAGAGGATCAAGTTCAAGGTCAATATGAGTTATAAACAACAAAATATGTATTGCTAGAGTTCATCTGGGTTCTCTAAACATAGAAAGGTACCCAAACTAGAACTGAATAAACAGGTCATTGATGAACACTCAGGCCAGTAAGAAGGAATTTAGTCAACTTACAATTTCTGTTCCTAAACAATAAACAATTGAAAAGATAGTCACTTTATGTAAGTGATTCAGGGAAACTCATGACAAACAATAAAATGTTAAAGTTGAAGAAGAGAACAATGAAGATATAACGCTCATCTTTAAGTTGACATGTTTAGCTCGCTCTTCCAGGAATGAAACCAAAAATAGATGGGAGGTAAAACAACTCAAATTCAACTTTTTTCGTGGCTCTAGCTGTTGAGTAATAGGACAGTTCATTTACTGAACAGTTATATTCGAAAAAGATGTTTTCTAACAGTCCTCCAATCTTCCCTCTCCATATGTTTAAGTTTTTGAGTTCCTGTTAAAAGTCTTAAGTTTGACTCTTTAGTCATCCTTCACCTATACGGGAATTGTACCTGTGTAAGAAGAGAAACAGGGGTCCTGCTTCTCTTCTGGTTAATCATCCATCTCAGGCCTGCTTGTTTCTTCCATATTAACAATGCCACTTTAGCTATTCATTATTTCCTAAATGCATAATATTATTTTTGGCCACCTCATCAGTAGATCTCTGGCGAGACAACACTAACCTAATTGTTCCAGCCTGAGTTGTCATTGGAGTTAGCAACCACCCTGTGTTGTTTCTTTTTACTACTGCTTACTTTTCTTGTGTTTTTAAACTATAGTTTATGCATGTATGGATCAACTTAATTTACTTTACTGAGCAGACTGTTTGAGAATTTTAAAGTCATATTTTTGAATAATAGGCTATTTTACATATGTTTTTGTGATCTCTCCTACTCTCTGTCTTCCTCTCTGTTTAGAAATGATGGGTGATGCATATCAGAATTCACAGATTCATACGTCCAGGCTTCATCTTTTACCATCTCCTTTTCAATCATTTAGCTGTGATTATTTTTAAATTTGCATTGTACTAGGCAGAAAATACCCTGGATTGATTTTTTAACTGTTTCATTCCTTGGTTCTTCACTTAGCAATACAGTAATTTCGTTTTTTGTTTTTTGTTTTTTTTGGAAGCCTCATTTGTTATGAATAAACTACCCCTTTAAATTTTTTAAAATTAGTTGTGGTTATTTTTAAATGTTTCTTTGTGGCCCAGGGCATTAACCCTTTTGTTTACAAATTTTATTAGTTCTCTTTTATGCTGTTGATTGTTAATGAATATTTATTAACTCTATATTCCTTTGAAAATTTATGGTTTCTTGGAAGTTTATATTAGTTCAGATAATGAGAGGCCCCTGCTGTGTGTGTGTATGTGTGTGTGTGTGTGTGTGTGTGTGTGTGTATGTGTGTGTGTGTGTGTGTGTGTGTGTGTGTGTGGCTTTCTTCAGGGAATACTTGTTATGTATTTCTGACAGCAGGAGCATTTGCTGCCCTGGATGTCCTAGGTCAGCTAATATACAGTCATGCTTCTCCAGCTTCCATTCTCTTTTTAAATATTACCACTATTGCTGTGGGAACTCCTTCAGCCAATGGCCTTTGAGATGCTGGCTCACTTGGGCGTGGTCTCGATTACTATATAAACAGATGTAGAAACATGTGCAGCCTCTCTTCTTGTCTGCCGAATTAGGTTCCTGTTCCCTGCTCATGGGGGGACTGTTGATCTGTGAGTCTACCCCTAAATAAAGAACTCTTTATTACACTCCATTCCGAGATAGTGTGGGACTACTTTATTGTAATCACTTACACCTGACGCCCAATGTGGATCCTGGGTCCATGCCTGCCACTCTCCCCAGGGCCACCTGCCCAAGGCGCTTGGTGACTTACACACCGGCCTACTGTCCAGGAGCACAGACTTCTCTGGTTTGCATTCACAGCTGAGACTGCTGTCCAGTCACAGTTAGCTGTTGGATATCAGTTTCTGGAAGTAGTGAAAGAACTTCAGGGTAAGGAAGAGCCATGAATGTCATTTTCTCGATAGCACACAGCCACTGCAAACAGACACTTCTGTAGGGGAGTCATTGTTTTCCCTTGTCTCTATTAGTGGCCCAACCACTCTCCAGTCAATAGTCTCAATGTAACAGTCACAAAGCTGGTCCTGATCAAATAAAATGAGTCACACGACAAAACTAAATAATAAATCTGAGCAAGGAACAGGTAAGGAACAAAAAGTTAAGTAGATAGGGTGGTGTTTAGCTAATTAATGTTCCTAATTATATTTTTAATTTAATGCTTAGAAGGATGTGCTTCAGACAATACCTCAAATGTTATTTTAGATTTGGATATGAGACTGGGAAAATGTTTCTACTCTTTGATTGCATTTTCATATCAAAACATTAAGAAGCAATTACAATTTATGGTTGTGGGGAGGTAGGGTGCCCGGGGAGTCTCCTTTTATTATGGTTTCTTCCTAGGCACAAATCACTATAACTGCTTTTGGAATAAACATAAGTGTGACTCAGCAGTCTTATCAGCTATTATTTTGACTTCAAAGATTTAATGTGCAGTTCTGTGAGAATCAGAAATACCCATGGAACTTGCTCAGGAAATGTTGACACAAATTTACCGTTCATTACCTATGCCAAGTGCCTTCCTAGTTAGTAGGAAATAACAGAACATCCCTTGGTATACCTGTAGCTAAGGCTCAATCAGGACACCTCAGGAGGCAGACATTGCTTTCATGTGATAATTAATTTGATGCAATTATGAAGGTTTAATTGTATTTGAATATATAGGCAGATGGTGGTTGCTGTGTCTCTGTGAAAGACAGAATCAAGAGGCTACTAAGGAAGCAATTATTGACAAACTTTTTTAAAAAAATGAGAAAGCAATTTTGGAGATTTTTGTTTGCAGAGAAAAAATCTCTCAGTTAAGATTCATGAATCAAATTATTTATAAGTATTCATTCTTTTTGTGGTGTTTTACATATTTTATTTTATATGGTCTTTTTTTTTGCTAACCATCTACTTTTCTCTCCTCATCAATAAAGTATTGTACCTTGTTGCAGAGGAAGGAGCTGCTTGTTTGTCCTGGTCACCTGGCTAGCTTACACCTGAAATAATCAAATTAAAAAGGAACCAGAACAAGAAGAGAGAGGCCCATGTTGATTGTTGTTTTTAGTTCATCTTAAATGTCCAGATTTCCATGGAGTACTACACCCATTTTTATAATTTTCTCTTCAGCTAGCCGTGCATACTCATATAAACAGCACTTCTTTCAAGTACTAAAATGTTCTTCTAGCCAGGAACAGATCCAAAATCTATTATATTTCTGTACTTCATTATTTTTTTCTATCTTAAGACAATTAAGGCATATATCAGTTTTTACTGTTATTTTGTTTTCTATTTCTCAGAACATCTACATTTTGCCAACCAACACATTAACTTTCAGAATGCTCCAGATATGCTGTTAAAGTTAATAAATGAAAACATCATTCCATTCTTCCCTGAGATTTTATCATTTTGTCAAGCTTTTATAACTGGCAAGGCAGTAAGCCTAACTCCCTTCTCTCTAGACAAAGAATAATGGCTGTAACATATAGTAAATCTATGCACGTGATTTCAGCCCCACTTCACATTTGATAAGCCATGTTTGTGAGTCACTAAACTACAATAAGCTAATTAAAAAATAGATCACTATCTGACCTCAGAAACATAAGATAAACTTTATGTTTTGTATCTCGTAATATGTTTGACAAAATAACATTACAGGTAAAAAGCACACCATGGACAATCATGCTAGTATGGATAGAGAGAAAAAAAACAGTTTAGGAATAAAATCCATGCAATGGAAAAGTTGCAACTATGCTAAACTATAGTCGCTTAGAAAATGAATATGATAGGTTTTTAAAAGAACTCAAGTTCTAGTAGTACTTTTAAAGAGAACACTTGAAACAAGAACCACCCAATTCTGGATTGAAAATTATGTCTCTTCCCCTTTTCTCAGTGGCCCTGGGAACTCTTGCTGCTTGGTTTCCTTATATTCAATAGAATACAGTTTGCTCAATCCCCACCTCTCTCTCTCTCTCTCTCTCTCTCTCTCTCTCTCTCTCTCTCTCTCTCGATACATTTATTTTATTTATTATTTATATGTGTGTTGTATGAGTTTATTGTGCCACATGTATGTAGTAGGTCTCAGAGGTCAGAAGAAGGCTTGGAAGTGCTGGTAATTCAGTTGCAGTCTTGTGGGCACTGGGACCTGAGCTTCAGTTGTCTGAAAGATTGGAAAATGTTTTCAACTGCCAAGCCATCTCCACAGCCCCAACTTCTGTATATTTTGAATGCTGTATAGATTACTTATGATACTGGATGTGATGTAAATGCTATGCAAATAGTTATATGGGATTAAAGAGGGACAGAAGAGTCTGCATAGGTACTGAGCAGATTTTATTTTGCATATTCTCAGCTGAATCTGTGGATGTAAAAATCTACAAAGATGGAAGGAAATGGTGTACCCTGTTTTAGAAGCATGGGTTCATAAGACTGGATTGGATTTCTGCAGCTACCTAATCCTGTTTCCACTGGATATATCACTTTTTTTAGATTAGCCTGGATAAGAGACAACTTAGTTTCAGCTATAATCTCACTCAGGACATAAATGTCACTGACCATTTAGTTGCTTGAAAATTCCTCCACTTTCTGCTTCCTTATAAATTCCTACACACACATACACACACACACACACACACACACACACACACACACACACACTTGACCCTCTGAGGAAATAGAAAGAATACCATGTGAAATGCAATGTTTTGTAACACAGTGAGTCATGCTCAGGGGCCTTCCTTCCACTTTGCAGGATCCAAGGCATCACTCACTTTTCCCTCAGCCCTTATTGCTGAATGTGATCCATTTTGTTCATATATATATAAAATCTCTCTCCTCTCTCTCTCTGTCTGTCTCTCTCTCTCTCTCTCTCTCTCTCTCTCTCTCTCTCTCTCTCTCTGTGTGTGTGTGTGTGTGTGTGTGTGTGTGTGTGTGTGTGTGAGAGAGAGAGAGAGAGAGAGAGAGAGAGAGAGAGAGAGAGATCTTCAAAGCTTGGTGCTAGATTCAGTCAGACCACAGGCATTTCAGAAATCATGGGAACCATCTGAACTTGAGCACAAATATCCAAAGTTCTTCATTTACTCAAGACACAGTACTAACAAACAAGCAAATAAGGGACTTATTTATAGATCAAATAATTCTTATTTATAGAGACATTCCCATCTCTGCCTCTGAAGTCGCACATCATTTTTCTGACTTTAGGTTTAATTCTTTCTCTTTGGAAATCAGTTTTCAACCCAATAATGTACAATGTATGTGTGTATGGTATCTAGTATGTGCGATGTCTACTGTTTGTGCTCTATGTCTAGTTTGTTTGTGAAGTCTAGTATATGTGTGATGTCTGCTATGTAAATGATGTATACTGTATGTAGTCTATTTTTATAGTGTGTGATATTGTATAGTATGTGTGTATGATGTATGTTTTATATATAAATGTCGATAATTATGTGTGTGATATACAGTATGTATTACAGAGAGTGCATGAGTGATATATAATGTATTTCTGATATATAGTGTGTGATATATAGTGATATCGTGTGCTTGTGTATTTAATGTATATGATACACAATTTATTTCTATGATGTATAGTATATTTATATGATGCATTAAGTGTTGTGTATGGAGTAAATTTATACACATTGTGAATAAGTAGAATTGATCTTTTTGGTTTATTTTATTTATTTTAGTTGTTGCAAAAAAAATGTCCCATTTCCCTCCCCCTCCTCGCACAAATCGCCCCCTCCCTCCACTCCCCTCCCCTCCCCCTCTCCCCCTCCCCCCCCACTCCATTCCCCCTCTTTCTCAAGAATGAAGAGCAGTCCAGATTTCCTGCCCTGCGGGAAGTCCAAGGTCCTCCCACTTCTGTCCAAGACCAGGAAGGTGAGCATCCAAACAGGCTAGGCTCCCACAAAGCCAGTTCATGTATTAGGATCGAAACCTGTAGTAATAAGGGTGGCGGGGTTGCGTTCCCAGAACCCCAGCCGCCTGCCCGGCTAGCTTATGCCCCAAAATAATTACACAGACACTGTATTCTTTTAATCACTGCTTGGCCCATTCTCTTCTAGGCTAATTCTCACATATTAATTTAGCCCATTTCTAATCATCTGTGTGTAGCACCCCAAGGTGCACTTACCGGGAAGATTCTAGCCTATGTCCATCCTGGGTCGGAGCTTTATAGCGTGCGTCTGCCCAGGAGCCAGGAGCATGGCGTCTCTCTCAGGCGTCCCGAGAGGACTGTGGAGTCTCTGAGCTCACTTCCTCTTCCTCCCAGCGTTCTGTTCTGTTTACTCCTCCCACCTATCCTCTAACCAATAAAATGGGCCAGGGCAGTTCCTTTATTAGCCAATGACCTTCCTCCATCAGAAACCTAGTGCCATTGTCCTTGGCTTCTCCTCAGCCTTCATTGTCCGCCATGTTCAGAAAGTCTGGTTTCATCCCATGCTTATTCAGTCCCAGTCCCACTGGCCTTGGTGAGCTCCCAATAGATCAGCTCCACTGTCTCAGTGGGTGGGTGCACCCCTCGTGGTCCTGACTTCCTTGCTCATGTTCTCCCTCCTTCTGCTCCTCATTGGGACCTTGGGAGCTCAGTCTGGTGCTCCAGTGTGGATCTCTGTCTTTATTTCCATCCATCATCAGATTAAGGTTCTATGGTGACATACAAGATATTCATCAGTATGGCAATAGGATAGGGTCATTCCAGGTTCCCTATCCCCAGCTGCCCAAGGAACTAACTGGGGACATCTCCAGGGGCACCTGGGAGCAACTCTAGTTTCAAGACTCTTGCCAACCCTAAGGTGGCTCCTTAACTAATATATGTGCTTCCCTGCTCCCCTATCCAACCCTCCTGTATTCCAATCAACCCGTTTCCCCAAGTTCCCCCATCCTCCCCTTCTCACTTTTCTCTCCCCCTCTCCCCTTACCCCCATCCCGCCCCACCCCCAAGATCCCAGTTTTTTGCCCGGCAATCTTGTCTACTTCCCATAGCCAGGAGGATAACTATATGTTTCTCTTTGGGTTCACCTTCTTATTTAGCTTCTTTAGGATCACAAATTACAGACTCAGTGACCTTTATTTATGGCTAGAAACCAATTATGAGTGAGTACATCCCATGTTCATCTTTTTGGGTCTGGGTTACCTCACTGAGGATAGTGTTTTCTACTTTCATCCATTTGCATGCAAAATTTGAGAAGTCATTGTTTTTTACATCAGAGCAGTACTCTAATGTGTATATATTACACACTTTCTTCATCCAGTCTTCCATTTAAGGACACCTAGGTTGTTTCCAGTTTGTGGCTATTACAAATAATGTTGCTATGAACATAGTTGAACAAATGCTTTTGTCATATGATAGGGCATCTTTTGGGTATATTCCCAAGAGTGGTATTGTTGGGTCCAGGGGCAGGTTGATCCCGAATTTCCTGAGGAATCGCCACACTGATTTCCAAAGTGGTTGCACAAGTTTGCATTCCCACCAGCAATGGATGAGGGTACCCCTTCTTCCACAACCTCTCCAGCAAAGGAGATTTGATTTTTGATATACCAAGCTTTCTTGGTTATTGGGGAGATAAACTGTAGAGTTAGGAAGACAGGAACTGAGTCAACCCTACTTCTATTTTGTTTATGACTCAACTGAGTCAACCCTACTTCTATTTTGTTTATGAAGACATTTTATTACTGCTAATGTGTCATTATTAGAGACATATCTCAGTTACACTTTAACAACACTAAAGGCAGGTGTATCTTCCAAATGGTGATTTCTTTCACCACTGATGGCCAGAGAAAACCTAGAATAGCTCACCATTGATTCAAGTGCATAGACATCAGAAAAGTTCTACCATTTGAAGTCTATTTCAATTGTGTTGTGCCCTATTATTATCATGCAATCTTATGTTTATTTCTTATTTGAAAGTCCTTATAAAGACTACAAAGATGATAAAGATTCATGCCTCAGTCTTACAATTAAATTTTATTGCATATAGATCAAACTGAAACAGAACTGTAATGTAAAAATAATGCTAAAAGCAACCTTTTGATGAACATGAAAATTTTCTATATTATATGAAAGGCTAAGCCTGATATCTTAGCTCTGTTGGGAACATTTTTCTTTGTAATATATAAAATAATTGTAGCTCTTCAATAAATCACATGTTAAGGGAATGAAATAATTTATTCTCTCAAATACAGAGAAATATGAACTCCTCAAAACCTAGCCTTCCTATGTTGACTTGTGGACTAAGCATCCTGTACTATTTCATACCACTGTACTTCTATGGAGAAATACATCTTGAGTAGTGAAAGAACAGAGTCAGATGGAAATACATCTTTAGTAGTGAAAGAACAGAGTTAGAGCATCAAAGGACAATGACTTGACAGGAGGGAAAATCTAAAGATACTCAAGAAACCCATCAACATCACTATGGTTTTGTCTACTTTCTTCCACAGTAACCTACAAAGCTTCCTTGCAAACTTGGATTTCTTACAATAGTCAAGAAAAGCTATACTTTCTGTCTGCAAACTTCATCTTCTTAGAATGGCCTGATTTCCAACCATCCTCATCTGCTTCCTCCTTTCTTTTAGATTCAGCCACACCAAGCATTGTCTGCCACTCTGCTTTTCCACCTCTTTGCTGGCTCTTCCTTCCTCAAGGTGCACCCCTTTGGGGTATAGTGTGTAGGAGGAAAAAAGAAAAACCAAATTATAATCATATTTCATATATCACTATGTTGTATTTTCCTATAGGACCATTGGTGACCGATGAAGTGCATATATGCACACATATACAAATATGTCACACATGTACAGATATCTATATAAATTTTCTGGTTATTTAAATTTATTTTGAGCTTTATTTTATTTTAAAGGCTCCAATGTAATCATGTAATTGTGGATGGTCATTTTTTTGTTTTGAGTGGTTATTTCCCTTTCATTTTTTCACTATTAAAATCTAATGATTAATATCATGATCTCTAATGTTTTGTTATGCTTCACATTTTTTATTAGATATGATTGCTGAAATTGACATCTTGTTGAAGAATGAAAGAATGTTACTTGAAAGACTTTGCTACAAAATTTGCTCAATTTTTGTTTTTTGGAGACAGGTTTCTCTTTAACTTTGGGGTCTATCCTGGAACTAGCTTTTGTAGATCAGGCTGGCCTCAAACTCACAGAGATACACCTGACTCTGACCCCCAAGTTCAAGGATTAAAAGTATGCGCCACCACTGCCTGGCCAAAATTTGCCTTTTAGAACAACTTTCAGAGTATTTTTGGTGTAGTAAGTCCTTAGCATAAGTCATAATTTTAAAGGTATAAGATACATTATATTCTGCCATTTGATATCTTCATTCACTATTATGTGTGATACTGCCTCATTGCTATGACCAAACACCTAGCAAGATGAAATTTAAGGAATAAAGGGTTTTTTCTTTCTCACAACTTAATGATACAGTTTTCTGTCTCCAGTGGAGTTGTCATGAGTGTGAGGCTTCTGGTCACATAGTATTTATAGCCATGGAACAAAGACAGATGGATTCTCTGCTCAGCTCACTTTTCTGCTCTTTCCATTTCATCCAGTGTGATGTCTCAGCCCAAGGGATGGCGCCACTCACAGGGTTTCCATTCTTAGTTAAGTCCCTTTGAAGATTCTCTGACAGAGATTCACAAAGGTCTGTCACCTAGGTGAGGCTAAATTAAGCTAAATTGAAAATGAAGATTAGCAATCACAAGCCCACCTTTGTTTACTTGACACCAAAACACAATCACTTTTAATCATAACACTTATTCTATCTTTCCTTTTGAAGCAAGTCCTTCTTTGTCATACTTTATTCAGTCTCTCTTCTGTCAAGTAAACTTATTCACAAATTGCAGAGTTTGGGTGGTTTTGATCTCAAGGCAGCTTTCCTACTGTCCTAGTAAAGAGCATGAGGTTTTCTTTCACAATCCTAGATCCAGCAACATTTCTACTTCTTCTACATTTTTAAACTCCCTCAAACTCCTTTTCTTCACTAACCTGATCATTTTTTTTCATATCTCTCTGTGATGTGGGATGCCCGCTGTGAATATGTTTTAATATAATTGGTTATTAAAGATGCTGTTTTGGCATATGGTATGGCAGAATATAGCTAGGCAAGAAATCCAAGCAAAAAGAAAGGGGAAAAGAAGGTGGAGTCAAGGAGACACCAGCAGCCACCAGAGAAACAAGATGTGAGATAACAAGCCATAATCCTTGTGGTAAAATATAGAACAACAGAAATGGGTTAATTTTAGTTGTAATAGTTAGTAAATAAAAATCATGAGCTAATAGGCCAAACATTTTGTAATTAGTATTACATCTCAGAGTGCTTTTACTTGGGAATGGGGGGGGAGCAGAGAGAAATCGTCAGCTACACTTCTGATGTAACTGTAGAGTAACTTAAGGATAGTGAGCCTGAATATTATTTACTCTTGAATTTTGCTGCCAAAATTTCAGTCCATAACTTTTGAGTTTAGCATCTTGGAAGTTTTAAGAATGGGGTAGAATATAGCCAGTTTGTTTTCTAGAATGTAACATTTGTGGTCTTTAGAGTAGTTCTTAAAATAACTCCTTTTGCCTTCTCAGATCTCATAAGTCAGACTGACTTTCACTGTGGGCTTCTTGGCTTCCAAACTCCTGCTAAATGTCCTATTCAGCTCCACTTACTGACTTCCAGATCTTTCTACCTGTACCTGTAAACTTTTTGATACTTCTGCAAATTCCAAAGGGCTAAGAATTTATGCTGCGGGATAATCCTCTTACATGCCGTGAATATGTTTTTCCCCACTGATTAATAAAATAGCTGATTTGGCCAATAGCAAAGCAGGATGGATCGAGGTGGGAAAGTCAAGTGAAAATATAGGGAAGAGAAAGGGAGAGTCTGGGATGACAGTGAGCTGCTGGAGCAACAAGATGCACTAGAGAAGGACCTGGAACTTTTCCAGTAAGCTAAGAGCCCCCCCCCCCCCACTTTTACATCTGGATTTATAATATACGAGACCACACCCAAAGTGGGCAAGTACCTTAAAGGCTATTGGCTGAAAGAATTTCCACAGCAAGCCAAGAAGGTAGGCATCCTTATGACATGAGTCCTTCCTGATCTTTTTTAAAAAATTTTTAATTGATTTTATTGAGCTATGCATTTTTCTCTGTTCACCTTCCTTTCTTTCCCCTGCCCTTCTAGCCTCTCCTATAGTCCCCATGCTCCCAATTCACTCAGGAGATCTTGTCTTTTTCTATTTTCCATGTGAATTAGATCCCTTATGTCTCTCTTAAGGTCCTCATTATTGTCTACATTCTCCGTGAATTGTAGTCTGTTTTTCTTTGCTTTATGTCTAAAAAACACTTATGAGTGAGTACACAGTATAGTTGTCTTTCTGGGTCTGGGCTACCTCACTCTATATGATGTTTTCTAGATCCATCCATTTCTGATCTTGATGAGATTGTTACAAGCTTTTGTCAATTTATAATAGTGCTGGCTTTTAGTTTGACATGTATAGCAGTTATTATGTTGATGCATTTTCCCCACAGTCTGGTTCTTTAAAATTTTATCATAAAGGCACTTTGGATTTTGTCAAAGGTAAGTTCTTGATCAGTTTAAACATAATATAATTTATGTTTTTGAGCCAATTGATACAATGTATTATATTTATTCGCTTAAATACAATGAAACATCCCTGCATCTCTATGATAAAGACAACTTGTCCATAGTGGATGTTTATTTTGATATGTACCTATATTTATTTTGCAAGTATTTAAATGAGGGCATTTGTATTTTCATAAGGGATATTGTCCTGTAGTTTTTTGTTGTTGCTGTGTCTTTACCTCAATTTGATATTTGAGTAAAACTTGCTTCATAAAAGGGGTTTGAAAATACTCCTTCTGCTTCAATGTTTTGATTAATGAGTAGTTTAAAAACTATTGGTTGTACATTTTGCAAAATCTATGGAATTCTGTTGTAAATCCATCTTTACTTGAGCTTTTTTTTCCCAAAAGAGTTTCTATTACTTTTTTCACTTCTTTATTTTTTGAAGGGAGTCTATTAGATTGTTGATATCTTATTGGTTTTGCTTGAATGAATATAGAAATGCATATATTTCCTTTAGTGTTTTCTAACTTAATGGAGTATTGTCTTTAAAGTCTTTCCCTTATAAGTTTCTTCCTTCTGAGTTTCTTTGGCATCTGTTGTAATGTTATCTTGTTCACTTATTATTAATTTTTTAACTTGGGTCTCCTCTATATTTCTTTTGGTTGGTTAGACAAAGACACAAATATAATCTTATCTTCTCAAAGAACCAGTTCTTAGATTCCTTAATTCTTCATATAGTTTTTCTTGTTCCTATTTATTAATTTCCCCTTCGATTTTTATTGTTTCTTGTTGTCTACTAGATTTGGGTTTTGTTTGTTCCTGTTTTGCCAAATTTTTGACTATATCATGTCTGAGTTAGGGTTACAATTGCTGTGATGAAATGCCATCACTAGAGGCATCTTGGATTGGAAAGGGTATATTTTGTTTATGTTTTTATATACTGTTCATCTTCAGAGAAAGTCAGGACAGAAACTAAACAATAACGAAACTGGAGGTAGAAACTGATGCAGAAGACAGAGAGGTGTGCTCCTTACTGGCTTACTTCCCATACTTTGGTCAGCTCAGTACCTATAGAACACATGATCTAGGCGGTCAGCTCAGGGGTGGCCCCACATACAATGATTTGGGTCCTCCCTTTTCAATTACTAATTAAGATAGTGCTCTATGAGTTTTCCTGTAGCCTAATCTTATGAATGGAGGCATATTCTGAGTGGATGTTCTCTCCGATCAGATACCTTGTCTCAGGTTGGCATAAAACTAGGCAGCACACACCATTAAGACATTTATTCTATGCTCTATCTGATTTTTTAATGGAGAAATTGATAGTTAAAATTTTAACTTTTTAGGATTTCATTTTATGTTTTCCAGGGGTTTAATTTTCTTTTTAATTTAGCTATAGGATTTCTTATTTTCTATTGATTTCTTATTTGAACCATTCTTTATTCAGTAATGAGTTGCTTAATCTCTGTGAATTAATGTTCTTTCTAGAAATTTGTTGGCTGTTGATTTTAAGGTGTGTTGCATTATTGTTAGAAATAATTCACAGGTTGTTTAAATTTTTCTGAATTCGTCAAGACTGTTTTATTTCCTCATATATGATCCATTTTGCAGCCATTTTTGGGGCTACTTAGTAGAATGTATAATCCTTGGTACTTAGTGAGAATGTTCTGTAGATATCTGTTAGGTCTGTTTGATGTGTGATATCATTTATTTCTGAAGTTTCTCTGTTTATGTTTTGTCCAGATTGTCAGATTTCTATAGAAGAAAGTGTTGAAATCACTACTGTCGCTGAGTTGGAGATAATCTGTGTTTTAAGTCTAATAATATCATTTATATGGAGTGAGGTGCACTAGAGTTTGATGCATTTCTGTTTAGGATTGTAGTGTTTTCCTGGCTAATCAATCCTTTGACCAGAATAAAGGTCCTTCTTTATATCTTCCAATTTGTTATAGTTTAAAGTTGTTCTGCTATACACCAGAATAGAAATGTCTTCTTGCTTTCTGGTCCCATTTCTTTGAAATACTTTTGTTCATCCTTGTATTCTAAAATGGTGCTTATCTTTGAAGGTAAAACAAGTTTCTTTCTTTTTCTCTCCATCCCTTCCTTTTTCTTTCTTTTTTGTTCACTGCATGTGTGTTTGTGCACTATGTGTGTATAGTGTACATGAATGCCACAAGAGGGTATCTGAATCTCTGAAAATACAGTTTTAGGCAGGTGTTACAGGCCACATTGGTGCTAAGAAGTAGACCTAGGTTCCCTGGAATATCAATTAGTGGTCCTAACTACTGAGTCATTTCTAAAACCTCAAGATGAGTTTTATTTAGATAACAGAAAGGTAGTTTTTTTTTCTTAATCCATTCAGCTAGTTTGTGTTTGGACTGGAGAGTTGAGGCCATTACTATTTAAAGTAACTTATTTAAAGTATGTGTTGACTTCAGTTATTTTATTGTTTTTTTTTCTTTTATAGTTTGTGCTCATAGTCAGACTTTGTGTTTGAGTTAATATAGCTTCTTTAATTTTTGTTTTATTCTGTATTCTTTTAGCTACATGTATATATTTCCTATCAATCTGAAGTACTACTTTCAGTAGTGGGTTGGTGGTAGACATGAATTCCTTTAGCCTGTTAGTATTATGCAAAGTTTTTCCTTTTTTCAACTATGGCAGATAGTATTGATGTGCATAGTTATCTATGTTAGAATGTATAGTATGTAGAACTTTTAATACCTTTTCCAGGTTCTTGTTACTTTAAAGTTTCTAATGGGAAATTAGCTGTGTGCTCTAATTTTTCTCATTTACTTTTGAGTCCTAATAGCCTATCTTCTACTTCATCCATTGTAATTGTAAAGCTATTCCCTCAGTTTTCTACTTGGGTAATTGGGTTTTTCCATTCCATCTTTACTTCTGATTGAGATCTTTTCAATATTCCTATCTCTATTATATTCTGCTATCAAATCTTAGATTGTATTTGTCATCTGATAAAACCCTGTACTTTTATGTCTTCTTGGTCATCATTCAGGCATGTTTGTGTTTTTTTTTAATCCTTTATTTCATTACTGAGGTTTATGATTGATTTTTAAAATAATTTTTAAATATTTTTGAGATTATAATATTATTATTCATTTGACTTTCCATTTCCTACATATAAACCTCCTCATAAAATTCCTTCCCCTTGCTGTCTTTCAAATTCATGACTTCTTTGCCCTGATTGTTGACATACACACACACCCTTAAATGTACATATACAACATACAGTGATTTGTTTTTTTTTTCAATTATGTATCCTGGGATTAATCTAGGTAGAGTCATCTAGGTAATTCTCATTGGATAACATTTCTATAGAACTGGAAAATTTTCAGAGGGAACATACTGTCTTGCCCTTTCATCTTGCTTTTTTTTTTTTAATAATGAGACCAAAACATATGAACTTTTTTTGTTGGCTGTGTGTCTGAAATGGACACAGTAGATTGAGCTGAAAAATAGGGTGTGTGACTCTGCTTAAACCTGGATGATGGGAAAGGCATTGCTTGGGCTTTCCTGTCTGGGCTAGTACCATAGCTGTGGGACATGGTTTGGATGCAGAAATTACAGAAGGAGCAAACATGAAGGTTCCAGCAGACTCATGAGGCTGTGCTGGAGCACAGGCTGTGAGAGCCACCCTTGGCCTGGAGGTTAGATGTGGCAAGGATCAGGTGAAAGTGAGGAGGTAGGAATGACCTTGGGGGTGTTGGGGGAAACTTTAATCATTACATAAGATATGAAAATATCTACTTTCAGTTTTAAATTTGGGCTTTAGTTGTATCAAGGGTCTAGAAACTACTTTAAAATTTAGTTAAGGATGAATTTCTATCATAGATGTGAGAAATATTTAAACAGCAAATCCCCACAACAGCCAACATTTCAGAAAGTTTTGGGTGGGGTCACAAAAGGGCCCAACCCTAGGTGGAGTGCTTGACAGGTGATAGCTTTTAGTGGAGGAATAGTTCACCTTAAGAGTAGGCTCACTGATAGGATCTGACATTCATATACATTTGTTCAACATTAACTGGACTGAGTGAGTTAATTAAAAACAAACAAGAAATTAACAAAGAAAGAAAGAAATTAGGAGGAAGGTATGAGGATGACCCAGGAGTACTGGACACAGATAGGATCCAAATATATGCAGCAGTGATTGGAAATACATGAACTTGGGTAGAGGTGTGTTCAAGAAATAGAGAGGAAGTGGAAGGCAGAAATGGGGTTGATAAGATCATATTTTATTGTATAAGATATTGTAAAAAAGTATAAATATAAAAATACAGATCAGAATAAAAATTTGTTGACATTTTTGTCTGATCCAATGGGAGGTGATCCACTTTCAGTGACAAGGTAATCTTCTTAGTTTCTTTGGCAGCAGTGTGCCAGTCTCAGATAAACTTAAAATGAAGGTGACCACCATGGCATTATTCCAGTTACACAGGACCACAATGAGGGACACATGGTCTCTGTTTCTGTGTCTTTTAGGGTGGATAAAGAATGTGAACAAGAACAACAAAAACAGAAAAAAAGAAAATTTCACTCCTGCCTCTTTTCCTTCTCTCCTTCACCTCTTCATTCATCTTAGTTCATTGGGAGCTGCTGTGTGTCTTACATTATATCATTTTGTCCAAACAACTTTACTTGCAAATGTTCATTGTTTGATGTGTTTTTGTTCAAGTTCAAGGCCTCTGTCTTCTGGTACATCATCAATACAAGACCCCAACCATATATCCTTTTGGATAAACTCCTGTTGTCCCAATTCCTAGAGATTCTGATTCTATGGTCCTGCAGGTCACAGATGGGGTAGGTGCTAGGGAATGCCGACTAAAAGCCCTGGATGTGTACTTGAGTGGTAACTGATTTGGTCAGTTTGGGTTGATGGTACCATGCTTCTCAGGTGATGGATGGAGCCAGTTCTCCCACAACCATGGTGAGGAGTGAAAACTACTTTACCAAGTGTGGAGTGTGGGGAGGCAACTCTCCTGTGACAGATGGGAGCAACAGTGGTCAAGATCAGTAGCAGTGGCTCCCCTGTACCAATGAGGGGTGGGGTCAGCTCAGCCCAACCCTGCTACTTCAACATATGGTTCACATAGACTTCTGTGGTAACACATGCAACAAACATGAACAAAGACCACATCTAAATCTGAACCATGGACCCATACATAGCCATCACCAGTTTAGGCCTAGATAAAACAAGACACTCAGGTCTGTATGACCCAGCAGCAGTATATCCCATGGACACCGACCTGGTTCCAGGTGGCAGCCCAGAATCTAGACATTCATGTGGCCTTTGGTGACATGTACATCAACACAGATCTCATCTGCAGTGGGACCATGAACCTAGACATGGTCCTTGGCAGCAGCCTTGACCTGGCTTTTACATTGTTCTTGGGTGACCCTGCAGGACACTCAGATCTATGTGTCCTCAGTAACAACATGATCCTTGAATATCAACATGGACTCAGGACTAGGCTCAAACTCTAGATATCTGTATGACCTTTGGTGGGAGCAGAAGCTATGGACATGAACACAGACCCTGACTGTTTTAGGGCTATGTCTAGGAATATGGCTCTAGGCTGATGCTTGTAGCCCAGACAAAATTGTAGTCCTGGGTGCCACACAGGACACTCATATTGAGATGACCCCTGGGGTAGCAAGAACTTCTGGCACCAATATGGACACGGGTGGTGGCCCAGACCCTAGGCATCACCATGGCTTGTGGTACTTTGGATGTAATTGGTCCTCATAAACTCATAGAGAGTGACACTCTTAGGAAATATGGCTTTGTTGGAGGAAGTGTGTCATTGTGGTGTCAGGCTTTGAGGTTTCTTATGCTCAGGATACTGCCCAGTGTATCAGTCAACTTACTGTTGCCTGCAAGATGTAGGATTCTCAGCACATCCTACAGTACCATACCTGCCAGGATGCTGCCATGTTCCCTGCCATAATGATAACAGACTGAACCTCTGAAAGGTATATCATAGATGTAGGTAGTCATTATTTCAGTATTCTATATATATCAAGTACAATCATGATAATATAAAATGGCAATTTTAATGATGATATAGATTTGACACATATGTTATTTTTGGTTGTAAAGAATTGTGATTATTATCATTAACATTATTATTACTTTATTTTACTGTGTGTGACCACATATTATGTCAGCATACCACATGTGTGCTTGGTGCCCACAGAGGTCAGCAGAGAGCATCAGATCCCCTGGAATTGGAGGTGCAGATGACTGTGCAGCACAATGTAGATGCTGGGAATTAAACACAGGTCCTCTAAAGAACAGCCAGTGCTCGTAACCATGGAGACATCTTTCCAGTCCCTCATATGTCTTTTTCTACAGTACAGAACATAGCTATTCCATGTTTGCTCTTAATTAAAAAGAAATATATGTATGCATTATTTATATAAAGTGAATGGACTCACGCACAGATGTGTCCACATAGAAGGTTCAATATTCTCCTTGGCTAAGTCAAGGATGCAGAAATGTTTTTACCACATTGAATTTTTCTTTCTTCTTCTCTTAAAACTTTCATTCTTCTCTCATACATTATATCCTGTTTACAGTTTCTCTTTCCTCCATTCATCCTAGTACCTCCCACCACTTCCTTTCTCCTGCAGATCAACTGTAGTTGAAACTTTTTTCAATAGCCAGTTCCCAAATCATGACATGGAGACTTGTTATTAATTATGAAAACTCAGCTTTATCTTAGGCTTGTTCCCAACTACCTCTTAAAACTTAACCCATTTATATCAATGTATATTCTGCTACATTTCTCATTGCCTCGTCTCAGGACAGCACATCCTATTTCCACCATGTTTTGCTGGTGAATTCCTGTTCCTCAGATTCCTCTGAAAGTTCCTATCTATCTCTCTTGAAGTCCTGCTTACCCTTTCTTGCCTAGCTATTGGCTATTTATCTCTTTATTAAACCAATGCGCCTTTCACAAAGTGTGATAATATCCTGCAACAATCAATACCTCCTCTGTTTCCTCCACCAAAAGAAAGAGCAGACTTCCTAGGGATCTTCATCAGAAATGTCCTTACAAGATAAAATAAGACTGGGCATGGACCCTCATATCACTGTTGTACATAGCAACCCAGTAGGAGAAAAAGAGTCCCAAGAATACTAAGCTACACAACCATAATGTATATGCAGAGGACCTAATTCAGACCAATATAGAGTCTGTGTGTATCCCTTCAGTCTCTGTAAGCCCCTACATGTACTGCTTATTTGATTCTGTGACTGGTATTCTCTTAGTGTCCTTGACCCTTCTGTTTATAAAATACATCCTCTCTCTTCAACAGAATTCCCTGAGTTTAGCCTACTGTTTGTTTGTGGGTGGTCTCTGCATTTGCTTCTTTCAGTCGCTGGATAACATCCCTATGATGACAACTGGGCTAGTCACCCATCTATAAGAATAGGCGCATATTATTAAGAATCATTTCATTGACCCCCTTTTTTTTCTGCCAGTGGTATTTGGTTCTATCCTAAATATCTGGGCAATTTAGCCTCTGGTTCCTAGACGTCCATGCAGTGTCAGATCTGGACTCCCTCTTGTGGCCACAAGTTGGATTAGTCATGCCTTGGCCATTCTCACAGGTTTGGCTCCACCATTGCCCTACCACTTCTTTCATGCTGGAGAGATTGTACACTGAAGTTTTTGTGATGGAGTTCATGTCCCAGTTACACTGCTAGGAGCCTTGCTTGGTTAAAGAAGATGGCCAATTCTTGCTCCATTACTCCAATTAATAGGAGACGTAACTAGGGCCACTCTCCCAGATTCCAGGAAGTTTCCACTGCACTAGGTTTCCAGCCATTGTTCTCAGTCCTATTTCCCTTCGTTTCCTACCCTTACCTGATCAATCTTGTTTCTATCTCCACACACTCCAGTCAACCCACAAAATCGATTCTATTAACTCTTTCCAATCTATTCATGCATTCCTCCTTGAGCCCTTCTTGTTACATAACTTATCTGTATCTGCGGATTGTGGTGAGATTATCATTTACTTCTATTTTGTCTTATTGACTGTGTTCTTTGCCTTACAGAAGCTTCTCAGTTTCAGGACGTTCCATTTATTTATTGTTTCTCTCAGTGTTCATTTAGGAAGTGGTCTCCTGTGCCCATGTATTCAAAGCTACTTCCCACTTTCTCTTCTATGAGGTTCAGTGTGGCTGAATTTCTGTTGAGGTGTTTTATGCACTTGGATTTGAATTTTGTACATGACAATACATATGGATCTATTTGCATTCTTTTACATGCTGACAGGCAGTTATGCCAACATCATTTGTTGAAGGTCCTTTCTTTTTTCTATTGTGTAACTTTAGTATCTTTGTCAAAACTCAGGTGTCCAAAAGCTGGTGGGAGTAGAAACACATACAGCTACTTTAGAAATCAGTATGGAGGTTTTTCAAAAAATTAGGAATCAATCTACCTTAAGTCCCAGCAATACCATGCTTTGAGATATATCCAAAAGATGCACACTAATACCACAAGGACATTTGTTCAATTGTATTTACAGCAGCATTATTCATAACAGCCACAACTTGGAAAAAACTAGATGCCCCTCATCTGAAGAATGGAGAAAGAAAATGTGGTACATTTACACAATGGAGTACTACTCAGCAATAAAAACAATGATATCTTGAAATTTGCATGCAAATGATGGAACTAGGAAAATACATCCTGAGTGAAGAAACCCAGACCCAGCAAGACAAACATGGTATGTACTCACCCATAAGTGGATATTAGGGGGCTGGAGAGTAGATGAAAGCAATGGCCACTCTTTTAGAGGTCCCAAGTTCAATTCCTAGCAATCACATGTTGTCCCATAACAAAAATAAGATCTAGTGCCCTTTTCTGGCCTGCAGACATACATGCAGGCAGAACACTATATACATAATAAATAAATCTTTAAAAAAGTACATATTGGAGTGAACTCTGTGGGACCAGACCCAGGCCAATAACCTCTGTGGGAGCAAGCCAGTGATCTCCTCTGGAGCATGCTCAAACAATAACCTCTGGTGGAGAAGGCTCTAGCCAGAAACCTCTGCAGGAACAGGCACAAGGGAGCTACCTCTGAGGGAGCAGTCCTGAGCCAGCAACCTCTGTGGGACAGGACCGAGTCAGTGACCTCTGCTGAACCAGGTCCAGGCCAGAGACCTCCACTGGAGCAGACCTGAGTGAGAAACCTTCACGGGAGCAGGCCCAACTTAGAGACTTCCACCGGAGCAGGCCTGAGTCAGCAACCTCTCCCAGGGCAGGCCCAAGGCAATGACATCTTCCAGATCAGGCCCAAGCCAGCAACCTCTGAAAGAGCAGGCCTGAGACAGGGACACTGGCAGGAGCCTGCCAAAGCCACTGACCTCCACTGGAGTAGACCCAAGCCAGCTACCTCCATTGTAGCAGGACAGGCAAGTGCCCTCCATGGGATCAGGCCCAAGCCAATAACCTCAATGGGAACACACCCAAGCCAGTGACCTCCATGGGAGCATGCCCAAATAAGTGATCTCCATGGGAGCAGGACTGAACAACCTCCAGGGTTGCAGAGATATCTCCAGGAGCACCATGTGACTTCTGGGAGTGCCAAGTGACCTCCAGGGTGACTGGAAAAGTGGCCCCAACTCTACCACAAGAAGCGACCATTTTAGCCTTGGATCCACTGACACCGAGAAGAGTGATCACCAGAGACATGGCCCAAACTACACCAATCAGAGGAAAAGATGGGTAGACAAGGTAAGAACACACTCAACACCTCAAAGAGTACCTCAAAGAGCACCTCACTGGGCACAAGACCACCTCCCAGTTCTCCCCTCCCCTGCATCACCCCATGCCTGCAGGAAGTAGCCAGACTTGAGCCGATGCCCCTTTTCCAAAAAGAGCCTAAAATGTTGATCATAAGCATCCCCCTCAGCTCCCTGTCATCCCTTATACAAAGAGTTCAGAATGTAATACCTGGCATTCATCTTTGGAAGCCCTCTCCCCCTGGAAGTTGCCTTGGTCCAGACTCCACCTCCAGTAAAGCCCACCAAGTACTGACCCCTTCTGAGGGAGGGTCAGAACCATTCCCACAGGTTATTTAGGCTGCAGCCCAAAAAAGAAATATGTTGTCTTCGGATTTTGCATGGTCACCCCCCTCGGTCTCTCCCTCTTATCCTCTCCATGTTCCTTGCCACCTGGGAGCACTGCAGTAAATGAGGGCATTATTGATTTTGCCTAATATTGTCTGATTGGAATTATTTGCATTGGTGGAGAGGCTCCTCTTAAGAAATATACCCAACATGTATATTGCCATGAGGCTGTGACTTACCTGGTAAAGTTCCAGCATCTGTCTCTAGCAGGGCTACATGGCTTCTTCTCACTCTGCCTTTTTTCTCCCAGAATTCAGTTTAGTTTTTCCCACCTAGCTATGCTCTACCCTATCACAGGCCCAAAACAGCTTCTTTATGAACCAATGGTATTCACAGCATACAGAGGGGAATCCCATATCATCCATGTTTCTTATAAGATCACCAATGCTTACAATTAGAGTTCAACAGCAATACTAATTTCAGAAAGTCCACAAACACATGGAAATTAAACAATGCTCACCTGAATCATCACTGGGTCAAGGAAGAAGTAAAGGAAGAAATTGAAGATTTTCTAAAATTCAATGAAAATGAGCATGTAACATACTTAAATTTGTGGGACACAATGAAAGCAGTGCTAACAATTAAGTTCATATCACTAATTGCCTACATAAAGAAGCTTGTGAGTTAACAGAACACCTGAAAACTCTAGAACAAAAAGAAGCAAACACATCCAGGAACTAGATGGCAGGAAATAATCAAATTGAGAACTGAAATCAACAAAATTGAAACAAAGAAAATAAAACAAAGAATTGATGAGACAAAGAGTTGGTTGTTTTAGAAAATAAAAAGAAATAGACAAACTTTTATACAAACTAATCAAAAGGAAGAGAGAAAATATCCAAATTAAGAAAATCAGAAATGAAAAGGGGGACATAACAATAGACACAGAGGAAATCAAAAGAAACATTAGGTTATATTTCAAAAACCTGTACTCTAGAAAATTGGAAAACTTAAAGAAAATGAATAATTTTCTAGATAAATATTGCTTATCAAAATTAAATCAATATCAGACAAACAATTTAAATAGACATATAACTGCTGAAGAAATAGAAGCAGTTATCAAAAATCTCCCAACCAAAAAAAGTTCAGGACCAGATGGTTTCAGTGCAGAATTCTGTAAGATTTTAGAAGAACTAATAACAATACCCCTCAAATTGTTCAACTCCAACAGAAAGAATAGCATTGCCAAACTCTTTATATGAGGCTACAATATCCCTGATAGCCAAACCACACAAACATTATTAAGTAAGAGGATTACAACCTATCTCAGTCATGAGCATTGATGCAAAAATACTCAATAAAATAATGGCAAATCAAGTTCATGAACCCATCAGAAAAATCATCCAACACGATCAAGTCAACTTCATCCCAGAGATGCAGGGATGCTTTAACAAATGAAAATCTGTCAATGTAATCCACCATATAAATAAACTGAAAAAAACCATGATGATCTCATTAGATGCTAAAAAAGCCTTCTTCAAAATAAAACATCCCTTCATGATAAAAGTCTTGGAGAGAGCAGGGATACAAGGAATATATCTAAACATAATAAAGGCAATATACAGATTGCCAACAGCCAACATCAATCTAAATGCAGAGAAACTCCCAGTGATCCCACTGAAATCAGGAACAAGACACAGTAGTCCACTCTTCCATATTTATTCAATATAGTACTCAAGGTTCTAGCTAGAACAATAAGGCACCAAAAGAAGATTAAGGGGATACAAATTGGAAAAGAGGAAGTCAAACTCTCACTATTTGTTGATGATATGATAGATTATATAAGCGACCCCAAAAATTATACCAAGGAATTTGTTCAACTCATAAACACCTTTAGAAATGAAGCAGAATACAAGATTAACTCAAAAAAATCAGTGGCCCTCCTTTATACGGATGATTAATGGGCTGAGAATGAAATCAGAGAAACATCACCCTTCACAATAGCCACAAATGATTTAAAATATTTTTGAGTAACTCTAACCAAATAAGTGGAAAACTTGTATGACGAGAACTTTAAATCTTTGAACAAAGAAATTGAAGAAGACATGAGGAAATGTATCCCATGCTCTTGGGTAGGTTGAATTAACATGGTAAAAATGGCAATCTTACCAAAAGCAATCTACAGAGTCAATGCAATGCACAGCTTCTTGAAGGAGAGAGGGAGGGATAGCTGTAGGGAGAAGGCTGGGTGAACTTTGAGAAAGTGTTGAAGTTCTGTGAGTAAGGGTTTTACCTGGGGTTTTGAAAATGAATTTGCCTCTGATAAAAAGGAGACTTTAGCTTGACTTGAGTAGTAGTCTTGGAAATGGTAAAAAGGTCTTTTTGTTTGTTTGTTTTTTGTTTTTGTTTTGTTGGTTTTTATTAAACATATTTATATCTACCAGGTTTTGTCTAAATTTGTCATACAAGTCTATCTCTGTCCCACCAGCCAGCTTATAAATAATGCCATGGAGAATTATTATTAATTATGAAAGCTCAGCTTATAGCTTAAGCTCGTGCCCAACTAGCTCTTAAATTAATCCATTTGTATTAATATACAGTCTATTTCATGATGTTAGCTCTCTTGCACCTCCTGTTTTTTTACTATGTCTCCTGACTTCTCCTCCCTTTTGATTCTTCCTCCATTTTCTTTCTTTTCCTAAAAATCCCGACTATACCTTCTTCCTATCTATTGACCATTCCTTTTTATTACAATAATCACAGCAGTACGCTTTCACATAGCATACAAATATTCCACAACACATATGCAATTTGGTGATTAAAGAAAATATTTTATGCTGTTCTATTAAATTTCCATTAGTAGATTCCTTCTTTCACCTCATAATCAAAGAATAAAACTTTGAATTCAGACCCATTAGAGGAAAATGGGGTTAGAACTTAGGCTTGAGAAATGTGAAAGGGGGAGATTTAAATTTTTTAAATCATCATGTTTGTGGAAAGATGACATTAACTACTCCTCTCGTTTTATCAGAGGTCTATAGTAAAATGGAATGTGTCTGATGATAAGAATATAGATTAGAGTCAGGAGAAAAAACATAGTTTGGAAACGTTCCTACCTCTCAGATGGAACGAACTTGGAACCCAAAGCTATTTTTTTTAAAGGCTGCAAAATACTGGAGCGGGGTGCTCAGCTTTATAGGACAGCTCCCAGTGTGCTTAGTAGGGCTACATTCATAGCTGTGAATGTGAAATAATGTTGTCGAGTCACCACAAAAGACAGAGGTGAAAAACACTAACTAGTGGTAGTAAGAAGAGAATGGGCAAGGGGCGACACACAGTAGGACAGCACGAGTGATGTGTTCCACGGAAGAGAATATTCCACAGGCTTCTCTCCTTTTTTCTCACACAACGAAGGGAGAGAAGACAATGTTAGTGGAGAAGAGCAATAGAAAGTGTTACATAGTAGTGTGATCAGTGGCTCGTTCCAAAATAATGTAGAAGATACGTGCTTGAGAAAGGAAAGGAAAGGGTCACGGGGGAGAAGACACTCGCTGTCTCTGAGATTTCATATGAAATTAAAAGTTGGAAAACAAGGGCTGGAGAGATGGCTTAGCAGTTAAGAGAACTGGGTGTTCTTCCAGAGGATCTGGGTTCAATTCCCAGCCCTGCATCTCAGCTCACAACTGTCTATAACCCTGTTTCAGGGGCTTGGCATCCATTTCAAAACACTAAGGCACACAAAAATAAAAATAAATAAAAGAAAAAGTTATGAAGCAATATTTTATTTGATTTAAGTTTACTATTCCAAAATTGTTTTTCAAAGCTACAATTCTTATAACTATTAAAAATTCTAGATTATATGTTCTTCTTATTTGTTTATTTTCCACCCAATTTGCATATACTTGTCATAACTGAAGACAGCGATACCTTGAGTAGAAACATATGTTTTATTCTAATAAAACTTACTGTGACTTTTTTATTTATAAAAATTTATGCATATATGTGTGGATGTGAGCATGATGCACTATCCTTGGCAGACAGAAGATGGAGCCAACTCACAAAGTCACATAATGCTGAGACCAGATCCAGGTCTTGTGGATAACTATCCCAGGTCAGGGATAACTCTTACTCACTGAACCCTTGTCTGTCAACCTTCACACTAACCTTCTCTACTTGTTTTCTTCCTTGAGACCTCAAGATGAACTGAAAAATTTTAACTTTGGAGAGAAAGAAATCCCGGAACTATGAAATACTGAATTTTCATTGTGAGCAGCCAAATATTTTGCAAATTTTGGTGATTCACATATTCATACACTTTTCTCTGTGGTGTAGACCTCAGTGTTCACTTTGGAATTATGAAATTTCAGGACTTTCATGGAGTTTTACCCAATTAATATAATTTTCTATGATATTTTTTTCAAAATGGCATTCACTCATTAATGTACACAGATGGAATCCTGTGAAATAACTTTGGCATAAACTTCCCTCTATCATGTTGTTCATCAATGGAATCAATTATAAAGTTATTTAATAGCATATGTTATTTATATTACAATGAGTTTTACAATGACCTTTTTGTACATGTATATCATATATTTTGATTATATTCCTCTCTTATTCCACACTCATTCTCACTTGTCACTTTCCTTATCCCTCTCCAGTCTAATTTCATGCAATCATATTGTAAAGTGTGTACAAATGTAGTATGCACAGTTTTAATATAATCTTTTATACATTTTATATACATATGTGCATATATAAGTTTTTATATACACATATATGTATATACTCATGTACATACACATAAGTAAGTTTAATTAGAATTATTTGTGTAAGCATGTATTTACAGGAACATAGGTACTTCGTCAGCAGCTGCACCACTGAAAATCAATTTTGCCTCCCCTCAACAGCCTCCCTCGTTAATAATGGGCAGGACTTTGCAAGCGAATTACCTCAACCAACTTCTTTGGCTTTAAACCCTCAGATGTCCTGGTGCCTCATGTTCTCCCCACTCCACAAGGGAATGGTGACTAGTCCAATGCTTTATAGGTCTCCCTGCATTTGAAAAGAACATGGTGCTGCTAGAGAACAGCCCATCTAACTTAAACTTTCTGTTTCTAAGCTCTACAAACAAAGGTAAGGTCAAGAATATTTGCAACATATGAGCACCGGACTACAACCCCAAGGTCCAAATCAGTAACAGAAGGAGAGAGAGCATGAGCAAGGAACTCAGGACCGCGGGGGGTGCACCCACACACTGAGACAATGGGGATGTTCTATCGGGAACTCACCAAGGCCAGCTGGACTGGGTCTGAAAAAGCATGGGATAAAACCAGACTAGCTGAACATAGCAGACAATGAGGAATACTGAGAACTCAAGAACAATGGCAATGGGTTTTGATCCTACTGCACATACTGGCTTTGTGGGAGCCTAGGCAGTTTGGATGCTCACCTTACTAGACCTAGAAGGAGGTGGGAGGTCCTTGGACTTCCCACAGGGCAGGGAACCCTGACTGCTCTTCAGGCTGATGAGAGAGGGGGAGTTGATTGGGGGAGAGGGAGGGATATGGGAGGCAGTGGCGGTGAAGAGACAGAAATCTTTAATAAATAAATAAAATAAAAAATAAAAAAGAATATTTGCAATATTGAGTTCTCCGTGCCAATTGACTCATCTGCATAAAGGCAAAAATATTGTTTTTTTTTATAATTGTGTTTTCCCCCATCCTATGAAGACATTGTCCCTGATTCTTTGCTTTCTTTCTTATCTGCAGGTATTCCCTATATGACATTCCTCACTTGTTTATTAAATTGATGTCATATGCATATACATCATTTGTTAGCATGCTCTTAAAATATTTAATGCTTAGAAACAATTAACTATGCATAGTTATTAAAAGGATTAGTGTTTGTTTGTTAAATAGGAGATTTTATCAAAAATAATAATTATGGGGTTGGGGAGACAGCTTAGTCGGGTCTGCCAGCAGCTCTCAATCACCTCCGCTTCTGGGGTAGGAGTGGGACTCTTGTATTCTCCCCCACCCACATTGGTATATTTGCATGGCTTGACCTCAACTTCATAACAACAGTCATTTTGGGACCTTGGACTTCTCACAGGGCAGGGAACCCTGACTGCTCTTTGGACTAGAGAGGGAGGGGTATAGGAATGGGGGGAGGGGGAGAGTAGTGAGGGGATGGTGGAGGAGTGGGGGAGGGGGAGAAATGGGAGGCTGGGAGGAGGCTGAAATTTTTTTCAATAATAAATAAATAAATAAAAATAAAAAAAAGAAGAAGAAAATGGCTGTGGCTACTAATGGTTCAAAGTTAGCCCCCCAAAAATTGGCTATTTTGAACCTGCAACAAACTTTCCAAAACCTTGATTACCTATGACCTTTTTAAAAAGCAACAACAACAACATTATTTAGTGTAGTTGCTAGACTTTTCCCATGAATTTTAACTCAGCAAATATTAGCTCAACCTTGGCAATATATGTGCTTTACAGTAAACAGTTTTGTGTGGGGCAGGTACATGATGAAATTTCTGCCTATATACCCTTTGATTCTTGAGAAAGTCTTAAAATAATGTAGTCATTTAATTTCTTTTAATGTCATTTAGGAAAGACAATGCTAAGTATTTATATTTTTCTTGCTGTGTGGCTTCCATAGTTCTTCAAACTAGAGAGAAATATAAACATAAGAAAAATACTTTGTGATGAAATGTCACTAAGTGAAAACATTACATTCATATATGACCAGGCTCACTGAGTGTCTAATCATATGCAGCCAAATGTTCAATGTCTGGGAGACACAGAACTCCATAAATTCTATTCATTGTGTCCAAGAAACACACTATAACACAACTTCCACTAAAGTCAAAGATGTTCCAGATTGTGGAATCATGTGGGAGTAGTTGGAAACTGAAGATAGAAAGAGGATTTCAAAGTGTTGGTTATGGACCACCTTTAGGGAATAAACTGTATGTGAAAGGAGAGGTAAGACTTCTGTCTCTCAACTGGAGATACAACTTCTATTTTAATTTTCTCTTTTTTCCAAATAACAAATGAATTCCATGAACTCTTCCTTGAATATATTTCATATTGGAATAAGATGGGGCTATTTTTATTAAAGACAGGAAAGTCTCAACAGGTTTTTGATGTCTTATTTACAGATATTTGAATTGATTGTGGGAAGTAACTGTAGTGAGGTTTCTAGAAAACAAAGGCATTAATATGTGAGCCTGTTAGCATAAAACACCCCAGCTTAAAAGTGTAAATTTGTACTTTCTTCTCAATCTGACCTGCATTCTGACTCTTGCTAGAGAGAATGATGCTTTCTTCTAGGCTGATATAAAATGCATTACTGGAACAAAGGTTAGAGTTATCCTTGAGAGAACAGCCACAACAACCAGGAGATCATTTCTTTTTTCTTGTAAGATTCCCTCCTGCTCTTTAAAGAATACAAGGAAACTATAACCTTCAGTTTATCACTCAGTCATATGTGTCTAGGCAAACATATACCACTCAAGGTGGCCATCTCTAATCCTAGTTAAAATCAGGATTCTTTCATTTTTATACATGTTATTATTCATATTTACAAAAGTTAAAAATGTTGTAAAAATGTACATTTTTTTCATCCATTAATTACTGAAGCCTAACTACTCTATTCGGTCTGTGTTTTAAAACTCTATATCACAATTTATATTTCTGGTCTGATCACCTGAGAACTAGAAGGTTGATTGCTAATGGTTTCTATATCTTATATGACTCCCTCTATTGACGTAATGTGAAAAAAATGTGAGATTTTTCAGGACCTGGGTTCAGAAAATAAGCCACCTTTGGTGCCTCAGGCAGTGGGGTAGAAGAGACAGAAGATATTTTGTCTTTGTTTAAGTACTCTAGCCAATTAGAGAGAGACAGTGTCTCAAAAAATAGGGAGGAGAGTGATTGAGAAGGATAACCTGATATTGACCTTTGGTCTCTACATACACACACACACACACACACACACACACACACACACACACACAAACACATACACGCACAAATGATGACTATGATTACTTTGATGTTATAGTCATTTAACAAGGTATGCCTTCATACAAAATGTTTTGTGCCACGTGATGCCTTGAGTTTTTCACTGTGAGGTGTAAAGTGTTTCTTAACAGGCAAAAAGAGTTATAATCTAGTTTCATCCTTTCTTATCTTTGACTACCAAGAAATATGAAGGTCTCGATTCTTAATATTCTTTCTTTTTCTAATAAAAAGTCTCCTTTGTCTATCATCAAATTTGGTACTGTTTCTCCTTCCCTGTCACATCTTTTAAAATGGAAATCCCTGGAACACAGTGTTTGAAAATGGAGTTGGGATTTCAAGATACTAAAGTTGAAGGAAACAGAATTGACTGGTAGCGTCTCAATGTGAACCACAGTGTGAGTGAGCACAGAGGTGCCCTGTAAACTACACAGCTGGTACTATGATCAGTATGAAAACCGAGACGGCTGCTCTGGTGAGATCTTTCCAACAGTAAGAGTGCTTGCTGTCAAACCTGACAAGCTCTTTTGGCATAGAAATTAAAGTACTAAAGACTAAAGATTCTGTTTCTGATGAATGGCCTGAAGGTCCCTGATATAATAATCACTATGATCCACCTGCTACAAACTAGCATGTCCATGTGCGTTATGTAGCATTTTTTAATTTTTAAGACTCACTAATAATTTTACTAATTGTACATTAAAGTGTAAGAATGTTGAAATTGCATACATATTTTCACTTTTTTTGTATGTTGCTAGAAAACAATTAAATTGCATGTCTGTCCTTTGGAAATTGTCCTGAAGGAGCCTCTTTGCTTCTTTGGTCATGTGAGAATGTATTGAGAAGAGCATGTCTTTGGGGAACAAATTCCACAGCTGACAGACTAACTAGAATCCAGAGGCTTGATGGACAGAGACTAGCCTGAAACTGGGGTTCTTGAGTGCTGCCTGGCTCAGGGATGTAACCTGGCATCCTGGTATTTAGATTTATATGAACAGTATAAACTTATTTCTCTATTTCTGAAAATGGTGGCATACCTATCTTCCATGCTTAAAGATGGAGGGGCCTATTCTGCCAACTTCCTTCATTTTCTCTACTTTCTCCACTTCTTTTTTTCTTCAAAGCACTATGTATTACTATGACAATCAGGTAGTGATTTCAATTGATTTTCTCAGTAGCTTTGAAGGTGTTTCATAGTATATCTGTAGGAATGAATGTTTGAGAGCTCTGCCCATTTTCTCTTTTTGTCTCTTGTCATTTAGATCCACTCTTGTAGTGATGAGGTAAGCAGGCCTGCTTTTCATCCTGCCTGGCTCCCACATGGCTAGTTTTACACCCAAAATAACAACAAACAAATTGTATTCATTTAAACACTGCGTGGCCCATTATTGGCTAACTATCACATATTGATCTAATCCATTTCTAATATCTTTATTGCCACTTGACTGTGGCTTACTGTCATGAGTCTAACCAGCGTCCCTCTTGGAGAGGAGAGTCATGGCATCTGTCTGACTCTGCTTTCTTTCTCCCAGCATTCTGTTAGGTCTACTCCACCTATCTAAGCTGCTGTCCTATCAAAAGGCAAGGCAGTTTCTTTATTAACCAATAAAAGTAAAGGAGACCCTCCCACATCGCACTCTGCTTTCTTTTTTTATTATAAAATTTATGTTTTTAAGAAGTCTTTTCTTATTTTACATCTATAACCCAGCTTCTATTTACTTTCCTTCTCCCACTCCTCCCACCCCAGTCCCCTTCCAGAGAAGGTAAGACTGCCCAAGGGGAATCAACAAAATCTGGCACATCACTTTGAGGCAGAGGCGAGGCTCTTCCCCCTATATCTAGGATGAGCAAGGTATCCCTCCTAAAAGAATGGGCTCCAAAACATGAGTTCAACCACTAAAGACAAAGCCTGGTCCCAATGCCAGTGACTGCACAGAGTTAACAAGCCATACAAATGTCATCCACGTTCAGTGGGCCTATTTTAGTGCTATGCAGGTTCCCTTACTATCAATCCAGAGTCAGTGAGCTCTCACCAGCTCAGACCAACTGTTTTCATTACTGTAGCTCTATTATAGAGGGTGATGTCAGAAATAGTGATGCCTCACAGACAGTAATGCCTCCAGAAGTTCATTCATTGTAGAGATATGTTTTCACTAACCTGAATTTTTTCTTTTTCCATATGAAACTGAGTATTGTTGTTTTGAGGTGAAGTATTGTGTCAGGATTTTAATAGGGATTAAATTGAATCTGTAGATTGCTTTTGGTAGAATTGCCATTTTTATTATGATGACCCTACCTATCCAAAAACATGGGAGATCTCTCCATTTTCTGATCTCTTCTTCAATTTCTCTCTTCAAAGGCAAAAAGTTCTTTTCATACATGTCTTTCATTTTTTTGGTTAGCATTACCCCAAGATATTTTATGTTATTTGTGGCTATTTAAACAGTGACATTTCTTTGATTTTGTTTTCAGTCCATTTTATCATTTGTATATAGGAAGGCTACTAATTTTTTTGAGTTGAGCTTGTATCCTGCCACATTTCTGAAGGTGTTAATCAGTTGTAGGAGTCCCCTGGTAGAATTTTTGGGATCATTTATGTATGCTACCATATAATCTGAAAATAGCAAAAGTTTGACTTTTTCCTTTCCAATTTGTATCCCCTTGATCCCCTCTTGTTTTCTTACTGCTCTAGCTAGAACTTCAAGTGTTATGTTAAATGGACATGGTGAGAGTGAATAGCCTTGTCTTGTTCCTGTTCTTAGTGGAATTTCTTTGAGTTTCTCTCCATTTAATCTGATATTGGCTGTCGACTTGCTCTATATTTTTATTACATTTGAATATGTTCCTTGTATCCTGATCTCTCTGAGACCTTTATCATGAAGGGGTTTTCAGTATCTAGTGAGATGATCATATGTTTTTATTTATATGGGGTATTAGATTGATAGGTTTTCTTATGTTGAACCATCCTTGTATCTCTGGGATGAAGAAAACTTGATGATGGTGGATGATCTTTTTGAAATGTTCTTGGATTCTGTTTACCAATATATATTGAGTATTTTAGCATCAATGCTCATGAGGAAGATTAGTTTGTATTTTTCTTTCTCTTCTAGTTGAGTCTTTGTGTGGTTTTGGTATCAGGGTAACTTGCTGTGGGAGCACATTCTGCTCCTTCAGCCAATAACCCTTAAGATACCAGCCCACTTAAGAGTGGTCTCTTATACTATAAAAGCAGCTCTAAAGTCTGTGCCTGCTCTCTTGCTTCCATCCCCTGCTTCTGGCTGCTAGACTCTGTTCCTGTTCCTGCAGAGAACTGTTATCTAGGACAGTGATCTGTTAGTTTTCCCTTAAATAAATAATGCTTTTATTATTTATAATTCTGAACTGGTATGGAATTATTTTGTGCCTTCCATCCTAACCTGGCACCCACCATTTGGTTTTAGGGCTTCCTCCCTCAACCCACGTAGGTCATAGCCTGTGCTCAGAGCCAGCAATTGATATAAAATTCTTATGCAGCAGCTTTTCTTGCTACAGATCAGCCACAGTTCTTTATATTTTTACTTTATATGCCTTGGGGTGGCTTCAACTCTCTGTGTACCCACCAATTGTGTCCTGCCAGTACACACCACAGAAATTCAGGCGAGATGCAGTCTGAGCCAGCTCCTAGTAGCTTTATAATAATTTCTTTGCATTTGCCTATTCCACTGCCCTAGAGCCATCTGCAGAGCACACAGTCTGTAATTTATCTTTCAGCATTTCACTCTAAAATTAGATTCAGACCAGCTATATGACTTCCAATGTGCCAGTAGGCCCAGCTGTTATTTTGTAAGTGGCCCATGACACCTACTGGCAGGTAATGGTTATTGCACCTACTCCAGCTCAAAATCAACGATAGGTAAGATTTATAACTTAAAATATAATTTATAACTTTATAATTTAAAAGGGCAATATGTCAGCAACCTAACCATCCAAGGTTTCAATAGCCTCTTTACTTAAGCTATGTATGAGCTTTTACAAGACTTACATATTTTCCTTTCTACTTTACTATTTTTGATTTTGGGGATTAGCCTTGTCCTCAATATTTTTTTTCATAAAAATATGGTTTGACAATAGGGCTAAAATGAGGCACTTTTAGAAATGGTACAGTCCTTACAGACTGAAAACAAGCTTCTCAACAAAGAAGTCAGAACTCTGAAGAAGGTTGCAAATAATTTAACTAAAAAAACTCAGTCAACTGAGGTAATTTTAGAAAAGGTACAGTCTTTACAGACTGAAAACAAGCTTCTCAACAAAGAAGTCAGAACTCTGAAGAAGGTTGCTAATAATTTAACTAAAAAAACTCAGTCAACTGAGGTAATTTTAGAAAAGGTACAGTCTTTACAGACTGAAAACAAGCTTCTCAACAAAGAAGTCAGAACTCTGAAGAAGGTTGCAAATAATTTAACTAAAAAAACTCAGTCAACTGAGGTAATTTTAGAAAAGGTACAGTCTTTACAGACTGAAAACAAGCTTCTCAACAAAGAAGTCAGAACTCTGAAGAAGGTTGCAAATAATTTAACTAAAAAAACTCAATCAACTGAGGTAATTTTAGAAAAGGTACAGTCTTTACAGACTGAAAACAAGCTTCTTGAAAATCAGGTTGAAACTCTGAAGGAGTATACAAACAATTTAACTAACAAAACTCAGTCAACTGAGGTACTTTTAGAAATGGTACAGACTGAGAGTAATTCATTTAAAGGAAGATTCAGCACACTGGAGAAGGATACAGCTGATTTGGCACAGAAAACCCTATCAATGACAGTGAAATATATATCAATGCTGAAATATATTTGAGAGAATTTGTACTGTTGAATGTATTAATCAGACTATCAAAAGGGTATGACAGATTGACTGATAAAATTTCTCTCTAGGAAGGTAATATACATATTATGATGATTATGTCAAAGGATGAGACATTATCTCTACTGGAGAGACTTCATACCTTGGAATCCTTAATGAGGGCAATATTGCAGAACACTGGACCAGAGATCCAGACTTTACAAAAGACAGTGGTTAAAAGATTTGAAAATATAGAGGAACTTATTGAATTTGATGGCAGGGACAAAAGGTACAAAGACAAAATTTAGCCTCATCAATTTGTAAAATACTCTGGGATAGCTTCCCCAGATTCCTGCATGACTTTCCAGTAATAACATCAGAAAGAGTATCTGGCCCCAAGAACTCTAAGATTGTCAAAAATATTTATGGGAACCCATACATATGACTTATCTAAAGCAAATTAAACAAGCAATTGTAGTTATGGATTACAATCATCCTTTCCTAGGGAAATGGTCAAATCATTGGCTTCCAGTAACAAAGCAATGCCATAAGACTGGACTCAGTTAATCTCAGCAGTCTTAGAAAGTGGAACACAGTTACTTTGGAGGTGATTTTTTCAAAGAAAGAAGCTAGAATTTCAGAGCAACAGGAAAAAGCAAAAGGACTTGAGATTTTTCTAGATCAAATTCTAAACAAGAAACTTTACTCTGATCCTCAGGACCACTCTCTTTCTGATGAACAAATCTTGTCCCTATGTAGCACAGCAGCTTTAAAGGCTTGGACAGGATTCAGGTACCAAGAAAGAGAATTGAATCATTTCTTAGGGTTAAACGGGGTCAGAGAGAACATTTTAGTGACTTTTTTTTTTTTTACAAAGACTAACTAAGGCTGTACAAATAGGGGTAACTGACTCAGAAACTAAATATATAATAATTGAATCTTTGGCTTATTAGAATGCCAACTTAGGATGAAAAAGTATCTTTGGGCCCTTAAAGATCAGATCAGCACCCATAGACTAATGGGTCTTGTATACAATGAATGTCGAGACACTTGACTATGGGTAAGAGAGGCAGTTTCCAATCGTAAGAGAAGACATCAAAATACCAAATGTTTTAATTGTAGCAGAATGGGACATCTGAGAAGGTATTGTAGATGAAAGATTGCTAGGAATAATGTCTCCTTGAGGAATGGCAGAAATAGAAGGACTCAGCCTTCAGGATATGTAGGAAGTGTGGCAAAGTCCGAAATAGGACCGATGAATGTAGGTCAAGGAAAGATAGACAAGGCAACTCAATACCATCAGGAAATGTCAATGGCTGCTATTAAAAACAATACTGGTCTGAATGAAGGGATAAATGTGGAGGATGAGTCAAAAACTCCAGTAGGACATAGGAAATGTATATCCTGGCAGACTTCTATAAATGATCAAAGACCAAAGCTAAGAGTGTGTATAAATGGCATTTTAATGGAGGCTTACTAGACATGGGTGCAGATATCATTACTCCAGAATCTTGGTATTCAAATTGGTCTCTTCAAGAGGTATATGTTCAGTTTCTGAGAATTGGAACATTAACGTGGGTAAAACATAGCACAAGATGGGTTGATTGCACAGGACTAGAAGGGCAAATAGGAAGACAGAGGCCATATATAGCCAATATTGCAGTGAATTTGTGGGGTTGCGACCTATGGTAGCAACGGAATATGGAATACCTAGATTAACATTCCTGCAACCCCAAAAACTTATGTTTTTGAGAAAAAATATTAGAAAATATTATAGACAACAGACACCAGCAGTCAGACTATAAAAGAAAACAAAGCAATTGATAAAACTTCAGAGATATTAATGACCCTTCCTTTAAAATGGTGAGATATCAATATGGGTTAAACAGTGGCCTCTAGCTGAAGAAACCTGCAGATTTTAGAACAGCTGGTACAAAAGCAACTAGATGCTCAACACACTGAAGAATCTACCAGACTTTGAAATTCTCTTATATTTATTGTTAAAAAGAAATCTGGAAAATAAAGAATGGTGAGAGATATAATGACTATCAACAAGGTAATTCAACCTATGGGCCTTCTACAATCTGGAATTCCTTGCCTTCTTTATTACCAAAGGGATTGCCTCTCATAGTTATTAATGTAAAAAATTGCTTCTTCACTATACATTTACAAGAAAAGGATAGAGAAAAGTTTACTTTCACAGTCCCTACTTATAATAATTCTCAGCCTACTAGGAGATATCAATGGACTGTCCTCCCACAAGGAATGCTCAATAACACCACACTGTGCCAATACTTTGTCTGGCAGTCATTAGAAGTGATGGTACATAATCAGTTTCCTAAGTCTATAATCTACCATTACAAGGATGACATTTTGTTATCTGATTAAAATACAGACACTTTAGAAAGAATATTTGAAGAAGTAAGGAAAGTTTTGCCTAAATGGGGATTACAAATTGCTTCTAAAAATATTCAAAAAGGAGATTCTGTTAATTACCTAGTTTACAAAATAGGTTTACAGAAAATTAGAACAAAAAAGGCACGGATTAGGAGAGACAGGTTGTGGACGCTTAATGACTTTCAAAGGTTATTAGGAGACATTTCCAGTCTATGACCAGCTGTTGGGATAACACCTGATCTAATAATTCATTTAAACAAAACCTTCGATGGTATTAAAATGTTGAATAGTCCCAGAGAATTAATACTTAAAGTGGAAAAGGAATTGACTATTGTTGAGGAGAAATTAAGAAGGCATATATGGATAGGGTGGATACAAATCTTAATTGTGTTCTAATTATATTGATTTCCAGAATTACTTCTATAGGAATTTTAATGCAGAGATATGACATTATCTTAGAATGTATCGTTTTACCACATAAACCAAGTAAAAAATGAAAAACTTATGTGGAAAAGGTCTCTGAAATAATTATAAAAGGAAATTGAGACTTTGTCAATTAGCAGGTATAGACCCAGGAGAGATTATAGTGCCTTTAACTTCTGAAAAAATAAAGAAGTTAAGGGAAGACAATTAACTCTGGCAAAGGTTTTTTTTTTTTTTGAGAAATTAATTGCAATTATCCCAAAAGCAATAGACTTAACCTTATAAAGAGAACTTTTTGGATTTTTCCCTGAATTGTACATGATGCACTAATAACTTGGGTCTGTACATTTTATACTGATGTAAATAAATCAGGGAAGGCAGATTACAAAGCAGAAGAATTAAATAAGATGAAGCAAAGTTCTTATAATTCTGACCAGAAAGAAGAATCATGTGCTATTTTTATGGTACTAAGGGGTTTTAAAGAAGCTCTTAATATAGTTCCTGAAGAGTTGTCTTACATATTGAAACCACTGAATTTATACCAGATGATATAGAATTGACTTCATTATTTATCCAGGTGCAAGACATAATCAGAAATAGGCTTTGTCTCATATACATAACACACATCCGATCCCAAACAGGTTTGCCAGGTCCTCTAGCACAAGGTAATGCAGAAATTGATCAATTATTGATTGCAAGTGTGTTGCAGGACTCTGAATTTTATTAAAAAATTATGTTAATAGCAAAGGTTTAAAGAAAGAGTTTTCTGTTACATGGCAACAAGCTAAGGAAATTATAAAGAGATATTCTACTTTTTCTTTCTATAATCAAACACAGTTGCCTACAGGGAATAACCCTAAGGGTACTCAAAGGGATGAATTCTGGCAGATGGAAGTGTTCCACTTTGCAAAATTTGGTTAAATTAAAATATGTACAGCACAACATAGACACATATTCAGGTTTTCAATGGATAACCGCCTTGAGCTCAGAAAAGGCTGATTCAGTAATCACGCATTTAATAGAAGTTATGACCATCATGGGCATTCCGGCACAAATAAAGACAGACAATGGTCTGGCATATGTATCTAAAAAAATGAAACTTTTTTGCCTATAACAATATAAAGCACATTACAGGTACACCAAATAATCCTTCAGGTCAGGCAGTTACAGAAAGGTCAAATTGTACTATAAAGGATATGCTGAACAAACAGAAGGGGATGAAAAAAATCCCCAGAAATATATTCCATAATGCTTTATTAGCCTTGAATTTTCTTACCACTAATGGAAAAGGAACAGCAGCAGCAGAGAGGCATTGGATAATGGAAAAAAAAACACAACTTCTGAACTGAATCAACCAGTTTACTTCAAGAATGTGTTGACCTCACAATTGGAACCAGGAGATGTGCTATATTGGGGAAGGGGTTTCAGGCTTGTTTCCACAGGAGAAGAAAACTATGGATACTATTGAAATTAATAAAGATACTATCAAAATTAATAAAGATTTGATTTGAAAAGGAGAAACCTCTTGAGAAAGAGAAATGACAACTCATCCATAATGGTGAAAACCATACAGATGGTAAGGAAACCTCATGTTTGTGGCAGGGTTCTGCTCTTATTTTTACAGGAAAATACACATCGTTCAAAATTCAAGAGACCCTGGATGTTTGAAAGCTGACAGCAGGAAAAATAACTGTCCATTAAGGATTATCTAGAAAACAGAATATGGAATACGAGGCCAGGTACTGGATACATATACCACATACATTTACACACACACACACACACACACACACACACACACTTATTAATATATTCAGCTGGTTTTGGAGTTGGACAATGGCTCTGTGCTTCTCTAAACCCAAGCTTGTTGTTAAAAGGTACATTCAGAGATTCTGTCCTATATCAGGAGCCATCTGATAAGGGAAAAAAAGACTTTAGGAAAAATTTTACTTTCTCTAACTCTATTTTGTCTATATCACATTCTTCATTGAATGTATGTTTATATGAATGATGTTTAAGTTTTACATGATGAACAATGCATTTACCTACAGATCCTTTATCTTCAGTAATCTTTGAAGTTTCCAGGAAGAAGATGGGGCCCCACAGCAACAACTTCACCTGGTTGGAATGACATTGATGCTGATAGTGCTAGTATAAGACCAGATTTTTGGATACCAACTGTTGAAATGCTGCACCTTCTTATGACAGTCTGGCTAGAACTTGAAATAAGAACTTTGGAAAAAAACATATTGACTGCTCAGGAATTGTTTGCAACTATACTAGACAGTAATTTTGAAACTTAACTGTCACTTTACTTTTACAGGATCCTATTGAGAGAGGATTGCCCTCATGACAGCAAATGAAATGCTAGAGGATGACACCCCATCCCAAAAAGTTTGTCCTTAGGGTTGGGAACCCTGTTTAGGGGTTGTTGATTATTGCTTGTACTAGATAGAGGGTTGGGGTGAAAACTATGTTTGTACAAAAAAGGGGGAGGGATAATAATAGTGGATAATAGAATGAATACTTGTGAACTATTATTTATGAATAATTTAAATTGGTATAGTTATTGTATATTGATACTTGTTCAAATTATATTTGTTATCTTTTTATATTACTTATACACCTATGCAAAGTTATTCTGTCAGAATATATATATATATGTATATATATATGCATGTTTTTACCTCTGTTTAGGAAATTTGTATATTGATACCAATTTTAGGATATTTTTTCATATCGTATTATATATTACTACTACCTCTGATCTATATACTTATAGATTGTTTACATTTTGAGGTGATTGTCCTCATTTGCTGCATATTTGTTTACAGATTATTTAATATTCTGACATGAAGTATTAGTCTGTAAGTTATAGAGGTATTAAATAGTATAGGTCAATAGTTATTCATGTTTGTTGTACATACAGTCAGATCATTTAGGGTTTTAGATACATAGAGATTGTATTCTGTCTGGATACATAATGTACAACCACTTCAAAAATCTGTGGAACATGGCATTTAAATAACTTAGGGTTCTGTTGACATGAGACATGATTGCTCATGACAGCACCAATATATTCCCAAGAGAATGTTGAGCACTGAAGACACTCCACTCAGAGTTATTTTCTTCTTGGCACCATTGGCCTTAGGGCAAGGAACTGCCCATACCTCAAACACTGACAAGGTTCATGGAATCCAGAAATGGATAAGCAGGACACAAGGAAAAAGACTGTAAAATCTTGTCAAGACAAGGTAAGACAGTTCTGAAAAATTTCCTGCCTCTGTCAGTTATGCTAGGCCTTAGCCAAAATTGGTTGCTTCAACATTTCAAATGAGAGTTTGGGTGATTGCTCAGGTAGCTAATTGTCTCTGTCATACATTGCTCACTTTGGAAGCTGCTTGATTGTACTTCCTGTCTTCTCAAGTAATATTATCTCCCTTCTCAGGCCTTCAATGGGTTTGAAGATTACATAGTCATGGTTACTGTCCTCTTATGATCTAGCCAAGCCATTTCTTATACAAGATTTTGATTCTTTAGGATAGGATGTTTATTAAAATATTTAGCATATGCTCCTTGCTTAATATTGCTTCTGCTGGATGTAATTCTAATTATACTTGATATCTATTCCTAGTGTATATAGTTTTGTATTGGGTTTGGAACCCTCTTATTTAAACAAAAAGATGAGGTACTATGGGTGATGGGGGAAGGTCATTGGTTAAATAAAGAAACTGTCTAGAAACCAAATATGAGTGAGTACATCCCATGTTCCTCTTTTTGGGTCTGGCTTACCTCACTCAGGATAGTGTTTTCTATTTCCATCCATTTGCATGCAAAATTCAAGAAGTCCTTGTTTTTTATTGCTGAGTAGTACTCTAATATGTATATATTCCATACTTTCTTCATCCATTCTTCCATTGAAGGGCATCTAGGTTGTTTCCAGGTTCTGGCTATCACAAACAATGCTGCTATGAACATAGTTGAGCATATACTTTTGTTGTATGATAAGGCCTCTCTTGGGTATATTCCCAAGAGTGGTATTGCGGGGTCCAGGGGTAAGTTGATCCCGAATTTCCTGAGAAACCGCCATACTGCTTTCCAAAGTGGTTGCACAAGTTTGCATTCCCACCAGCAATGGATGAGTGTACCCCTTTCTCCACAACCTCTCCAGCAAAGGCTATCATTGGTGTTTTTTATTTTAGCCATTCTTACAGGTGTAAGATGGTATCTTAAAGTTGTCTTGATTTGCATTTCCCTGATCACTAAGGAAGTTGAGCATGACCTTAAGTGTCTTTTGGCCATTTGAACTTCTTCTGTTGAGAATTCTCTGTTCAGCTCAATGCCCCATTTTATAATTGGGTTGGTTAGCCTTTTACGGTCTAGTTTCTTGAGATCTTTATATATTTTGGAGATCAGATCTTTGTCAGTTGCGGGGTTGGTGAAGATCTTCTCCCAGTTAGTGGGTTGCCTTTGTGTCTTAGCGACTGTGTCCTTTGCTTTACAGAAGCTTCTCAGTCTCAGGAGGTCCCATTTATCCAATGAGGTCCTTAATGTCTGTGATGCTGGGGTTATACGTAAGAAGTGGTCTCCTGTGACCATGTGTTGTAGAGTACTTCCCACTTTCTCTTCTATCAGGTTCAGTGTGTTCGGACTGATATTGAGGTCTCACTCATATTTGGTTTCTATCCACAAACCAAGGACATTGAGCCTTTAATTAGTGATCCTAGAGAAGCTAAATAATGAGAACCCAAAGAAAAACATATAGGCATCCTCCTGAATATTAACCTTCAGCAAGCGATGAAAGGAGATATAGTCAGAGACCCACATTGGAGCACAGGACTGAAATCTCAAGGTCCAAATCAGGAGCAGAAGGAGAGAGAGCACGAGCAAGGAACTCAGGACCGTGAGGGGTGCACCCACACACTGAGACAATGGGGATGTTCTATAGGGAATTCACCAAGGCCACCTGGCCTGGGTCTGGAAAAGCCTGGGATAAAACCAGACTCTCTGAACATAGCGGACAATGAGGACTACTGAGAACTCAAGAACAATGGCAATGGGTTTCTGATCCTACTGCACGCACTGGCTTTGTGGGAGCCTAGGCAGTTTGGATGCTCAACTTACTAGACCTGGATGGAGGTGGGGGTTCCTTGGACTTCCCACAGGACAGAGAACCCTGATTGCTTTTCGGGCTGAGGGGGAGGGACTTAATTGGGGGAGGGGGAGGGAAATGGGAGGCGGTGGCGGGGAAGAGACAGAAATCTTTAATAAATAAATAAATTAAAAAAATAAAGAAACTGTCTTGGCCCTGATAGGACAGAAAATTAGGTAGGCAGAGTAAACAGAACAGAATGCTGAGAGGAAGAGGAAGTGAGCTCAGACGCAATGCTGCTCTTCTCCAGGGCAAACGTGATCAAGCTCTGACCCAGGATGGACGTAGGCTGGAATCTTCCTGTTAAGCACACCTCGGTGCTACACACATTAATAGAAATGGGCCAGGCAGTGTTTAAATGAATACAGTTTGTGTGTTGTTATTTTGGGGCATAAGCTAGCCAGGCAGCTGGGAGCTAGGTGGCAGGAACATAGCCCACAGCTCCCACTACACTATGGGAGCACATTCTGTTGCTTCAGCCAATAGCCTTTAAGATACCAGCCCACTTGGGCATGGTTTCTTATACTGTCAAAGCACCTGCTCTCTTGTTTCTGACTCCTGCTTCCAGCTGCTAGACTCTGTTCCTGTTCATGCAGAGGACCGTTATCTAAGACAGTGATCTGTAAGTTTTCTGTTAAATAAATTTCCCTTTTATTATCCATAATTATGAACTGGTGTGGGATTATTTTGTGACTTTCATCATCAGTAACTGTAGCCTCATAAAAGGAGTTCTTTCTGTTTCTATTGTGTCAAACAATTTGAAGAGGTATTAGTTTTTCTTTGATTTCTGGTAGAATTGTGTACTGAAATCATCTGACCCTGGGCTATTTATGGTTGGTGACTTTTGATGACTGTTTGTATTCCTTCAGGGTTTAGAGGTCTACTTAAATATTTTGTCTTGTCTTGATTTAGTTTTGGTATATGATAACTATCCAGAAGAAAATTGTTTTTTGTATTTTTTCTTTTTCTTTTTTTTTTTAGATTTATGAATTTTGTGAAGTGCAGGCTTTAGAAGTATAAACTAATGAATCTTTGGATTTCCTAAGTGTCTGTTATTATGTCCTTCTTTTAATTTCTGATTTTGTTAATATGAATATTCTCTGATTTTTGGTTATTATGGATAAGGGTTTGTCTTATTGATTTTCTCTAAGGTTCAACTCTTTGTTTCACTGATTCTTTGTATTGCTTTGTTTCTTCTATTTTATTTATTTCAGCCCCCAATTTGATTATTTCCTGTGATCTATTTTTCCTGGTGACTCTGCTACTTTTTGCTCAAGAAGTGTGCTGTTAAGTCACTAGTCTGAGATTTCTCAACTTGCTTATGTAGGCACTTAGTGCTATGAACTTTCCTCTCAGCACAGTTTTCATAGTGTCCCATAGATTTGAGTACATTGTGAACTCATTTTTGTTGATTCTACAAAGTCTTTAATTTCTTTCTTTTTTTTCTATCTTGACCCAGGTGTAAGTTAACTAGCATTGTATAATTTCCATGAATTTAGAGACTTTCTGCAATTAGTGTTATTTAATTCTAACTTTAAACCATGGTGATCTGATAAAATACAGGAGGTTATTCAAAATTTTTGTATTCAAATTTGTTGAAGTTTGCTTTGTTACTGAGTATGTGGTCAATTTTAGAAAAGGTTCCATGAAGTGCTGAGAAGCAGGTATATTCTTTTGTGTTTGGGTGAAATGTTCTATAGATGTCTTTTAAGTCCATTTGAGTCATGACATCTGTTAGTTCTTTTATTTCTCTGTTAAGTTTCTGTCTGGAAGACCTGTCCATTGGTGAGAATGCTGTGTTGAAATCTCTTACTATTGGTAATATTTATTCTACATATATCAATGTTCTTGTATTTGGGCACAGATGATCAGAATTGAGACTTCATCATGATGAGTTTTTCCTGTGATGAGTATGAAGTGCCCTTTTCCATCTCTTTTGATTGATTTTGCTTTGAAATTTATTTTGCTAGGTATCAGAATAAGTACAACCACTTTTTTCATAGGTCCATTTTATTAGAAAATCTTTCCCAGGCCTTTTCTCTGAGGAAATGTCTGTCCTTGAGGTTGAGGTGTGTTTTTTGTATACAACAGAATACAACAGAAAGAAGGATGGATCCTGCTTTCATATCTATTTTGTTAACCTGTTAACCTGTGTCTTTTTATAGATGAATTGTGTCCATTGAAATTAAGAGATATTAATGACCAATGATTGTTTATTCCTTTTATTATTTGGTGTTAGTGATTGTGTGTTTCCCTTTCAATTTGCTGGTATGAAGTGTGAGGTTAACTATTGCCTATGCTATTATGGGTGTAGCTAACTTCCTTTTCTTTCTAATACTTTCTTTAAGTCTGAATTTGTGGATAGCTATTGTTTGAATCTTGTTTTGTCATGCAATATCTTATTTTCTAGATCTTTGGTGATTTGAAGATTTGCTGAGTATTTGCCTGAGCTTGCATCCATGACCTCTTAATGTCTGATGCACATCTGTTTATGATCTTCTGGCTTTCAGAGTTTCCATTGAGAAGTCAAGTGTAATTCTGATGTGTCTGCCTTTATACGTTACTTGGCTTTTTTTTTCTTTTCAGGTCATATTTTTCATTTTTTTGATTCTATAGGTTTAATGTTTTTATTATCATATGGCAAGGGGTTCTTTTTTTCTGGTACAGTCTATTTGGCATTCTGTAAGCTTCTTGTACCTTCATAGTTGTTACATGAGGAGGGAGAGGGCTGCCTGTTTGTCCTGGCTGCCCGGTTAGCTTATACTCAAAATAACCACACAGAAATTGTATTAATCAAATCACTGTTTGGCCCATTAGTTTTAGCCTCTAATTGGCTAACTCTCACATCTTGATTTAACACATTAATCTGTATATTGCCATGTGGCAGTGGCCTACCAGGAAAGATTTGGCACATTTGTCCCTGGCAGCTCCATGGCATCTCTCTGACTCTTCCCTTCTTCCCAGCATTCAGTTCTATTTTCTCTGCCTACCTAAATTCCACCCTATCAACTAGGCCAAGGTTGTTTCTTTATTCATTAACCAATGAAAGCAACACACAAAGAAAATGAACTACTACACCACATGGTGATATCCTTCTTTAGGTTGGGAAAGTTTTCATCTATGATTTTGTTGAATATATGTTCTGTGCCTTTGATTTGAAGTTTTCTTTCTATCCATATTATTCTTAGGCTTGGTCTTTTCATGATGTTCCAGATTTCCTAGATGTTTCGTGTTAAGTATTTGTTGGATTTAACATTTTCTTTGACTCATGAGTCTATTTCCTCTATTGTATCTTCAATTCCTGAGATTCTGTCTTTCATCTCTTGCAATTTGTTGGTTATGCTTGCATCTGTAGTTCTGGTTCATTTACCTAGATCTTCCATATCCAGAATCCCCCCAGTTTTGTTTTCTTTATTGGCTCTATTTCAGCTTTCATGTCTGTTTGTTTTCTATAAGAGATTTTATAGATTTCGTCCAATTTTTGTTTGTTCTTTCCTCAATTTCTTTAAGTGAATTTTTTTCCTTTTTGAGGGGCTCTATCATCTTCATAAAGTTGTATTGAAGGTCATTTTCTTTCTTCTGAGTTAAGTTATTCAAGTATCCCTGTTGTAGGGCTACTAGATTCTGGGGGTGCTATATTGTTCTCTATGTTTTTGAATGTATTTTTTATATTTTTATTGATTTTATTGAGCTATTCATTTTTTTCTGTCCAACTTTCTTCCTCCCCTCTCTACTTCTACTCTCTCCCATCATCCCCATTCTCCCAATTTACTCAGGAGAGCTTGCCTTTTTCTACTACTCATATAGATTAGATCCATATATGTGTCTTTTAGAGTCCTCATTATTGTTTAGGTTCTCTGGGAGTATGAATTGTAGGCTGGTTTTCTTTGCTTTATATCTAAAAATTACTTATGAGTGAGTACATATGATATTTGTCATTCTGGGTCTGGGTTACCTCACTCAATATGATGTTTTCTAGATCCATCAATTTGCCTTCAAATTTTAAGATGTCATTTTTTCTGCTGTGTAGTACTTCACTGTGCAAATGTACCAATTTTCCTTATCTATTCTTATCATTCTATTATCTTATTGTATTTAGGTTGTTTCCAGGTTCTGGCTTTGACAAACAATGCTACTATGAACATAATTGAGTACATGTCCTTGTGGAATGATTGAGCATCCCCTTGGGGGATACCTAAAAGTGGTATTGGTGAGTCTTGAGGAAGGCTGTTTCCTAATTTTCTGAGAAATTTCCATATCGATATCCAAAACACCAATGAAACTGAAGACCCAGATATTAATCCACACAATTATGAACACCTGATTTTTGACAAAGAAGCAGAAAATATCAAACGGAAAAAGGAAAGCATATTTAACTAATGGTGCTGTCACAACTGGATATCAACATGTAGAAGAATGAAAATAGATCCATCTCTTTCACCATGCATAAAACTCAGGTCCAAATGGATTAGAGACCTCAACATAAATCCAACCACACTGAACCTCGTAGAAGAGAAAGCGTGAAGTATACTTGAATGCATTGACTTAGAAGACCACTTCCTACGTATAACCCCCAGTAGCACATACACTGAGAGAAACAATTAATAAATGGCACCTCTTTATACTGAGAAGCTTCTGTAAAGCAAAGAACATGGCCAACAGGACAAAATGACAACCTACAGAATAAGAAAAGATGTTCACCAACCCCACATCAGACAGAGAAATGATCTCCAAAATATACAAAGAACTCAAGAAATTGGTCATCAAAAACAAATAATCTAATAAAGGTGGGGTACAGACCTAAATAGAGAACTCTCAACAGAGGAATCTAAAAAATGGCTGAAAGACACTTAAGGAAATGCTCAACATCCATATCCATCAGAGAAATGCAAATTAAAACAACTCTGAGATTCCATCTTACACTTGTAAGAATGGCCAAGGTAAAAAACACTGATGACAATTTATGCTGGAGATGATGTGGGGTAAAGAGAGCACCCCTGCACTGCTGAATGTATTCTTATACTGCCATCTGCCCATCTCTTCCTCCAGTGGTTGCAGGTGGGGCCTGTGCTTCAGGGGTCCCTCTTCTTCCAATTAGTGAAAGTGGACCTTGTGACATAGGCAGTAGTTCCTCCAGAGCAGGCAGTTGTGTGCCTAGTGGATGCTGATATGGTTCTGCGGTTCCTTCAGATGTAAGTGGGGCCAAGGCTCTCACCAGCAGCATCAGGGCCAAGACAAATCAGGTGGGAAATGGTTGGGCATCTTCACTCTGCTTTCATGTGGAAGTTCTCTCAGTGGTACTGGAATCATGGATTCTTGACTTAGGATTTCTGAGTTTACAGAACTGTGTGAAACAAATTCTCTTGTTATTGTGTTGCTTTTTGACGAACAGACTGTGGCACCACTCCTCCTAGATTACCACACTTCTTAGTGTGCTCTTGAGGTTAGCCATGCATCCATGCAGCTGAAGTTTCTGCCTTTTGGAAATATGCCATGACAGCTCAGTCTGGTGAAAACAAATCCTCCTTGGATTTGTGCCATTTTTCTCTCTCATCTTGAGCATCCTATAAATTCTATTCCTTCCCTTTGAATTCTGAAATAATTTCATCTACTCTTCACAGATCTCTGAAGGATAGAAGGTAAAAAAAAAGCCTTTCAAAATAATGAAGCAAACAAAATTCTTAACTTCCCTCAGGATTAAGAAAATTATAGTCATTAAACTAGATGTCACAAATTGACAGCTGTGTACAGACTGGGCTCACTGCAGTACTTAGCAGAGTTTAGTGACTTACGCAGAAAAAAAAAACCAATCCTATTTTCCTACTTCTTTCTCATAATGAAATGGAAGATTCCAATATGAAAATGGTAGGCAGCACTCATCCAGGGCATTGCTCTGGGAAAATGCCAAATCACCTCACAAGCCCTGCTCTCACTGCTCAAAAGTCCCCCAGGGATTTTCTATGTTGTTACTTAGAACAAAAAGCTGCCTCTTGTATGAACCATACAAGATTATTGTTTCTAGTCTACTCCTTATTAATCGAGGGTCTGCTGGCTCACACATTCAAGAGTAGCACAGAGCTTTGTACTCAGTTGAACATTCCTTCAGAGCTGGATGAGTTAGAGTTCTTCCCAGACATCCCATTTTTCTATAAGAATCCATAGCACCTGTCCCCACAGAACTTTGTCCTCTGTCTGATCATTGGTGATTTGATCCTGAGCATGATATAAGAACCACAGTCTAGACAAAAGTCTACAAGACTCTTCAGGAGTCATACAATTGTTATGCTTCCATGTGAGACATTTTGAGTAACTTAATGAGCAACCAGAAAAGTTGTTATTTTAAAATTGCGAAGTAGGATAGCAATCTTGGTATTTAAGAATTACATTCATATATTATAAATGAAGCACCACAAAATTATGACCTCTGGTGTAATTGTTGCATAACAATATACCTGACTGGTAGGTTTTTAAAATAAAATTGCTTCTCAATAATACTTTTTAAAATTAAATATTTAATATGCAAATATCTCCTATTTTGTTTCCATGGCCTTTGTAAACATTAGAAAAGTCAACATACTACATTCTAAAATATAAAAATACAGATCATCTTGTCTTACAATGTGTTTTCAACTTTTGCAAAGGATTCATGAGAATAGCTTATCTTGCTAGCCAAGAGATTATCTTTATAAGTGCATTCCAATTTCTATCACAGGAAAACAGTCCCATCATATCATTCCTGCAGAGATATGAGAATCAAGAGAGCTTTAGTGTTGCACATATTCTGAGACCCTAAGAAAATGATGGCACAGCTGCACAAAGATAGTTAACACCAACAAAAGTGAAGATGTCAATGAGACATTTGAGTAATTGCACAGCAAATAACCTATAAGAATGATCACAGCTCATCAAAGCCATCAGAGCAACATCCTTGGAATTCAAATGCACAGGTAGGACTACTTTCCAAATACAATAAATAAAAATAAGTTTAAAATTTTGGACAATCATCAAAAATCCTTTGACAGTTTTTATTTATTTTACAAAAATAGAAAACAGTTCCAAAATTTCATGTGAAACCACAGACTCCAAAATAGTCGAAGCAATCCCGAGTAGAAGAGCTGTCCTGTAGGAATCACAGAATGTGATTGAATTATCCTGTAAGGTGTGGAAAGAGCCATTATGGCAATACCACAAAACCAAACATGTTGGTCAATGATTAGAGAACTCAGAAGCAAACCCACTAGCCACAGCTTACTGATTCCTCAGAAGGAACCAAAAACATCCCATAGTACACAGGGTGAGGGGCAAATTGGGTGACCACGTGGAAAAGTGCTGGGCACGCAAAGGTCCTTGTGTCTACAGATCACCAGAGAAATGAGGAATGTGAATAATGTAGGGTTGCCTCCTCAAAAGAAGAAATGAGTACCTGTTTTCCAGCAGAAAGCACAGAATGGTTGCTGTTAACCATCTAGTAGAGCCAGACATCACCCAAATTCCCCAAAATGTTTATCAGGCTTTTTCTTCCTAGACTTTTATCTTTAGTCTTGTTTCTCAGTCAATAGAAACCATTTTATGGGAAAGGTTATATGTACTTTACAGCATATTTCTCCAGGAAACTTCTTTTCAAATTGTGTTGTGTTTAAATAAGTTTACAATATCCAGTAGAAGTTTGAAGCAGCACTGCCTAAGTTGGACTGAACCGAGTTTTCCTTTTTTTCTCTACAGGTTAATTTCCATGCAAGCCACAATGCTTGCACAGAAGTCAATTCAAAATATATTAAGAAAACTTTGAATTTTTTATCTGAAACTCTGAAACTATTAAGCAAACACTCACAAGTAGTGAGTTACTGAATGGGGCTCTGGTAGCTCAGGAGATAATGGCAAAGGTCAAGACATTGAGTTATATGGAATCAAAAAACTTCACAGAGAAGGAATCAGAGTGAGAAGAATGAAGAGAACTGACAGTACAGGAGGAAATCTTTGTTGCTTAGTCATCTGGCACAGAATTAATTAATGTGTGTCATAATTAATAATGACATACAAGGCATTACTATCATAATAGAGGAAATAATTAAATGTAAACACTTAAGAACCAAATAACTCACTTGATAACTGGACAAAAAAAATGATCTCTTCTCAAAAAGTAAATACAAAAGACCAACATTGTCCATGCAAAGTTCTCAGTACTTTTGAGTTTCAGAAGTCATAATCTCAATCCGTCAGAATGGTTGCCACAGAGAAGACAAAGGTAATCAATTTCTGGTGAAGATGAAGTCTCACAATTTTGCACACTTTGTGAGAATGCAAATTAGTCCAGCTACTATGGAAACCAGTACACAAACTTCTCAAAAGACTGAAAATAGAACTACCACAAGATCTTGTTCTGCCAGTACAAAAGGAATCAGAGTCAGCATGTATCCAAGGTAACTGAACATCCATGTTCATTATGGCATTGTTCACAACAGCCAAGCTATGGTATCAGCCCATCTATATTGGTCAGGAAATGGAAAGTGGGCTGTAAAAACACAGAGGATGTTTAAGTCATAACAATGTGAAATGATGTCATGTGCAAAAAAATGGACAGAATTGCAGGTCTTCATGTCAGACCAAGAAGGACAGCTTCAAAAAGACTAGCATTGCACACTTCCTCTTGTATGTGTACTGTAGAGTTTTAAAAAAGATAAGACATTAGACAGGGGGTATTTAGTAGTAGGAGAGATCATCAGGCTGGGGAGGGGTCAAGACAGATGAAGGAGATGGGAATATGATCAAAGCACATTTACACATGTGAGTAGTTTATGATTAAACCCATTGCTGTCTTTCTTTTCTATAAATATGTACATAAATAAAACATGTCAGTAAAAGGGGTAAGAAAGAAACAATTTTTTCTAAAATGGATAATTTTTCATGCTTTTAATCAGCTAGCAACTTATCCAAGGGAAAAAATTGTATTGACTAGTTTGTGAGCTGGATACTTTATTTATAATTGTTTTATCACTCAGGCTCAAAACATTTAAAAGACAGAAGTGATCATTTAAAGTAATCTATACTGGGCACCATTTCCAATTAAAATTATGAGATTGTTCAGTAACCATCTTGGTTGGAGAGCCAGGGTCTGCTCAGTGTTTTCAAATGTATTAATTCATCTAGCGCTTTCAACACAGCAGAGAGAATGCATTGCTGTTTTAGGTAAGAGAAAAGGGCAACCAGAAGTTGTCCAACTTATCCAGCATCATAGTCCTCCTGTATAGTTAACGACATGCTTGGGTTGAGTCTGTGCAAGCTCCAGGCTTATACTCATCAGCATGTAGGCTCTAAAGAGCAACGATGTGCTCTTTATTTCACCACAGCCTGTCACCACCTTTATATCTCCAGTTCTGCCTCTCCACCATGCACTCACTGCTCTGTTCCTCCATCTTTCCAAACTCTCTATCACATTTTCTTCATTGCCATAGTGGTATTGAAAACTGTAGTGTGTGAATATATATATTCACATAGTATATATATATATATATATATATATTCACATGACATATATATATATATATATCACATAGTTTACATGAAAATACTCATTGAAACAAATTGTTGGTATGATTCAAAGTTTCTGTTTTCTGAAGCACTATAAATACTGGACTATTGCCATGACTCATTTCAGATACCCTGCCTTTCCCCACAGTCAAGATAGTAATTTGGCTAGGCAGAACACCTCTGGGAAGCTTCTGTGCAGATTCCTGGCTGCTGTACATCTCCCCACCCTTGTCGACTACTGCCTATAGGCTCCTAGACTTGCCTTTTGTGCCTGTAGCCTATGGATTATATCACTCCACTACACTCCCCATCTTCCAGTAGAGAATTCAACATGAGTGTAACCAAAGTGACTATGCTGTGTGCCAGCCACCTGGGGCTACTGCCATCTTTATTTGTTATGGTTTTCATGGTATTTTATCTCCTTCATAATGGTTGTGTCTTTCTGCTGAGTTTTTTTACCTCACTGTGTTTTTCATTTCCAAAATAATTTCCATTTGCAATTTCTTTAGTATTTCTATAACTTCGATGAATTCTGTTTCCTTACTGCAAATTAACTTCTATACTTTATTCAGCTACTCATTTATATTTTCCTAGAAAAAAGTGAGTCTTTTCTGAGTTATACTTCCACATTTATAATCATTTGTTTGAATTCTGATTCTGAAATTTTATCTAAGTCATTTGAATTTAGGGATATTCCTATGCGATTGACAACTTGTGGGTGAGCAAATATGTCTTGGTTTAGAATATTATTGGGGGTTTATACATTTCAGGGCTTAGGCCATTTTTCCTGACTTGTTGCTTTTGTACTTTTAATTCAAGTTGCTTGCCGTTTTCCTGTGAGGGTATTTGCTCTCTGCAGGAGAGACTAGATTTTATTAAATAGTGATGATATTTTCAACGTTAGACTGTTGTCCTAGAGATGAGGTTCTTTCTTCAGTCTGACACTGTGGATTGAATGCAACCTGAAGGAGGAGTTTATTAGAAAAGTAGCTGTTTATTTTTAAATGTAGTCTCAGGCAATATCACAGGATAAGAACATAAGGCAAGCACATTTTTTCCCTTTCTTTCCATGTTTCTTTGCTTCTTCCTTCCTTTGTCATTTAAAAAATATCACAGGAACAGTCTATAGCCTAAAAATTGCTCTTAAAGTTCTTTACTTCATTTTAATCATCTTGAGCTGAGCCTCTAAAGTCCACTTGTCCTTCAGGTTGCTACTAATATGGCACACAAAACTCTGCCTTAGCATTCACCTAATTTTCTCATTGAGAGTTTTAAATTATCCACAATCTTCCAAAAAGTAGCATGCTCGGTTTCCTTATATCAACATCTATGCTATTTTCTTTTAGTGGTTAATTTTGCTTGTTGTGATAAAATGCTGTGACCAAAGCAACTTATAAATGGAAGAAGTTATTTTGGTTTATGGTTCCAGAAAGACAAGAGTCTACCACAACGAGCAAGCATGGCAGCAGACAGATACGGTGGGAGAAGTCAAATGTTGTGGTATTAGGAGGTGGAAGCTGAGCAATCACATTTTCAATGGCAAACATAGAACAGATAGAGGAAATTGGAAGTAGGGTAAGATTATAAACTGGATCCTCTGCGAGAGCAAAATGTCCTCTTATTTGCTGAGCCATCTTTCCATTCCTTGGGCTAATTTGTCTAATGGAGTAGATTTTAAAACTTCAGAACATTAAGTCAGTGGTATGTTTATTATTTATAATGTTTTTGCAGGTCTCTAATAAAAGAAGGAGTAGGTTGGTCAGAAAAATGCACAATGCGTTTGAAAACTAAAAGAAAACTAAGAAAAGCAATGTTAAAGTCCAAGCATGTGCTGGGAGAGAGACTCTACATGTTAAGGTGATTAGTACTATTAAGGAGAAGTTTTTGTGCAATAAAGCAAAGGAAAGGGTACTCTCAAGGTAGGGTACAGCCCTAACCCAGACAAATTTCCCACTTGTGAAAGGAAAATGCATAAGGAGTATTTCTGCTCATAGAAAGCAACTGCAATCCAAAGCTGATGCTAATGAGACTCAAGGAGCAAAGGTCCATCCCTCGCTGACAGCTAAATTTGGCAATATGGAAATGTGGAGCTTGCTTTAGAAGCATGAACTGTACAGAATTGAGAGTGCCAGGCATTCTTCCTCCAGTTTCAGAGAGTTGCTAAAACAAGACTGTGTGTGGTAGAGGAGTCCTTGAGCAAAGATCACTGATCTCAAAGCTGTTTGTAGTCTAGAGGACTGTGCTACCCTTTATTATTGTTTATCACTAAGTCCAGATTTGTTCTTTGTATATTCACAGTTTAAAATTATTTATTTGCTCATGCACATGTAGCTTTTAGAATCTTTATGAGAAGCTTAGGAAGATTTGTTATCCAGTGCACTGGAATTTGGCAGCCATAGCACATATTCTCTGTAAGTATTTACTACATAAACAAATATATTGAGAGGAGTACTCCTGTGGCTTTCCATAATAATGTCAGATTTCTAGATTTGTGGATTCTGATGCAGATATTATATTCTTGGATTCATCAGAAGAGGGAAATACTAAGAAAAAATTACAAATGTATTGAAAATGTACCAGAAGATTTCTTCATAATTTTGACTGAAGTACAGATAGCAAATATTTATAATTTGCTAAATATACTAAGTCATCTAGATATTTTTATAGGCAAATTCTACAAAAGTTTATATGGGATTCAGTATAGAGGTCTTTTGTATCCGTAGTAGTCCTTGAACAATCCCCTCACAGATACTCATGAAACACTACTCTTTCCTTCTACATGTCTTTCTTGAATCATTTAGCTATTTTAGTCTTCCCTAGTTCTAAAATGAACTTGAAGATATAAATGAAGTTAAAATCAATGGAACAGGAGAGCATGATTTAAAATAAATAAAAAGCAGATGGAGAGATAGCTTAGTAGTTTAGAACTCTGGCTGTTCTTCCTGAAGACACAGCACACATGGTGGGTGTTTGTTCCTGACTACAGCTCCAGTTTATGGGTATCTGATGCTCTTTTTGGCATCCGTGTACATCAGGCATACATATAGTGCTCATACAATACAGACAAACATACAGGCATAATGTTCATAAACACAAAATAAATAATAAATGTGAGATTAAATAGTAAAGTAAATAGAAAAGTCAAATAAATCCAATTGGTGAAACAATATATGTACAGTTTTTCAAATTCAAATCATAATCAGTAATACATTATGAAATCAAACTCATTGTACACACAACTACAAATACATTTTCATACATATAAAGATTACTACAAGAATTATATTTAGCTATTTGGCAATCCATGTATGCAATATTCTATGTCTTAGAGTGCCAGCTGTGTCAATTATTTAAGGACTGAAGTTTTGAAGATCAGTAGTGTGGAGGGAAGGTGAATGGTTACCTTCTGCAGACAGGGACAATCAACCTAGAAGGAAGAACAAGACCCTGAAGGCCTCCTTAAGATAGACAGGCCTTCTGTGCCTATTCTTGACCCCTTTGCAGGGGTCAAAAGATGCGTTCACAAGGGTTTCCCAAGACCATCAGAAAACAGATTACATTATGATTCATAACATTAGCAAAATTATAGTCAAGAAGTTGCAATGAAAATAATTTTATGATACAATCCATCACAACATGAGGAACTATATGGGGGTCATTATCTTTCAAATCACCATATGGCTACAATGTCTAGGAAAAGAGGCTACTTACTTTAGAGAAATCTTTCCTCTGTATACAGTATAGCCTTTGAGAAAGCAAATGAGTTTTAATATTCAAGTGAGAAAAATATAGACAAGTGTGTTGAAATTCCTTTATCTCAGTTCTAGTAGAAAGGTGACCAACAAACATATGGAGGATTGAGGTCAGACAGATAGGTCAACCAGTATATTGCTTGCCTAATAAGCTTGAGGACCTTGAATTTTATACCCAGAACCCCCACATAATAAAGAATATAAAGGTGCATGTTTTTTAATTTTTGCCTATTTGAGATAGGGTTTCTCTGTGTATGTTTCTCTTGGAATTTACTTTGTAGACAAGGCTGTCCTTAAACTCACAGAGATTAGCCTGCTTCTGCCTCCCAAGTGCTGGAATTAAAGGTGTGGGCCACTACACCTTGAACTCACAGAGACACGTCTGCCTCTGCCTCCCAAGTGTTGATGTTAAAGGTGTGCCACCACACCCAACTATTCTCTTTTTTCTTTTCATTTTAAAGACTTTATCCTTTTTTCTTTTCTTTCTTAAAGCTACATAATTTTTAAGCACATCATCAACCATTTTGAGGTTTTCTTCATCTGAATCTGTCTTTATTGTATATCTCTCTTTTTCTGACCATATGAGTCTTTAATTTGATAAGTAATATGGTTAGGATTAAAGCTGTGGCTTTGACAGCTGGATCCAGTCCATTATTTTAGCTTTCTGAGAGTCTAGCTTCATGGTGGAGGAGGTACTGGCTAGAGCCATCTTTATTGCTAAAACTCTATGGCATTTCAACGTCAGTGCTGGCACCAAGAAGCATGCTGTAGGCTACTCATAGATACCATTTAAGTGTTTTTGTGGCAGAGCCTCTTAAAAGGTATATAAAGTTTTTACAGCTAAATCAGAGTCAGGAAGGCTCTCTTAAATGAGATGCATTTGCCTCTAGCAAACAGAGCAAACCCAATTTTTGCTACCAATAAGCCATGCTTAATGCTGTTATTTTGTGTCTGGAATTACTTCCCAAGCTCTCTCAGGTATTCTTTGGATACAGTTGTTCACAATGGCTGCAGGACTGGGTGGGACAGAAACTCTGGTCAACAAGCATGGGTGTTCATTTGCACATGTTCACAAACAAACATGAACATATGTACAGGGAAAAAAGTGAAGGATTCTAATTAGTGTCTGTGAGCCTTTATTTCTTTAAGTGTAAAGTGGAGTTCAAAGCATATTTTGTCTTATAGGGTTATTGAAATGATTACTAGGGGCTAGGTAAGGTAAGAGTTTTGAAGAGTGCCCAAGGCATGGTGGAACTGCATGCCTTCTCGCTAGTGTTCTCTCATTTGTCTACTTCAAAGTAACATGGAACCTTTGAGTCTCTTTCAAGTTGTTGTTCACCTTAGACTTTAACTTCACTGGAATTAAGAAAATCCATAATTTTGAAGAATTTCTATTTGTTTTCTAGAAAATTCTAGCCTCTTTCTAAGACCCACTTACTGATTTTAAGGAAAGGTGAGTGACATGTCCAATTAGCCAGAGCAAGTAACTGAGCTACTGAGACACATTGTGACATCTTTATTGTTTTATAAAATAATAAAACTTTGCAGTTAAATATTAAGGAATGATCCTGAAAGATCCACTGAGTGATAGAGAAATGATGTCTTCACCCTTTTCTCAACCTTCCCCAATCAAAAAGGCTGCACATCACCTTAGACTTCTCTTTATTTCTCCTGTGTGCCCCTCTATCTTCCTCTGAGTTGGCCAGAAAACTCTATGGTCCACTCTGACCAGTTGAATGTAGACTCTGCCCTCCAAACTAGGGTTCAACTTCATTGGTTGTCTCAGAAGAACAACATAAACAAATCCGCAACATTTTCCCCTTTTTGTCCAAATAAAAGGAAAGTTTTTAACTCAAACATAGTGAAACTATATCCAATAAGAATTATCAGGTATTGTCTAAATCAAAAGGAAATTAAGTCTAACATGATGAAACTATATATTCTTATTTGATAAGAGCAATTATCAAATAAGAATTCTTATTCACAATGTCCAGTCTATTTGTATTTAGCAAATTCTGAGAAAATACTTGATAATCTATCCTCTCTTGGTGAGTCCAAAGTTTTGTGCTTAATTTACTTTCTATCTTAAGTAAGGAAGTCTGTAACCATAGATTTCTAGTCTTTAGCCCCATCAGAGAGCTGAGAGGAATATAATACCTCCTGAGGAATGAGAATGTACAGAACAAGCAATTTCCAAAACTATAGAAATGGCAGAAATAACTGACTGCCTTGCCAGTTGCCCTAGATTCCTCTGCAGCATAAAAGTATAGAATATCTGACAGACATTGTTATAAAGCAGGATTTTTGAAGGACTTGCCTACCTTGTCTTAGCAAATTTCAGCAATTTCATTTCTTTTGTTTACTCCTTGTTCAATTTTGACAACATACTGTCAGCAGTCATGGCAAGGGCAGTTTCCTTTTCTAGTGGCTAACTTTGAGACAAATAAAAGCAAACTCCATTAGGAGATTATGCAATATCGATTCTATTTATTTATTTATGTATTTATTTAACTGGTGCTGCCAGGGGTAGATATGTCTCACTGTCATGAAAAGCCTGATTCTATTAAGACATTTTAAATGTCATATTTTGTAGGTTTCTGTAGTGTGTGAAGATCATCTATCTATTTGATTTTTCTTAAAATTTCTAGAAATTACTTCTCCTATAAAAACAGCATCACAATTGTAAGATCTAATATCAACTATATTTCTAGTCCATTCATTTGTTGGTATGGTCTTTCCTTTAAAGGTCAATTATCCTTTTGCATTTTGTATTAGTATTTGAAAAATTCAAAGATTGAATTTATATTAGTCTAACTTCTGGATCTGATATTATTCCATTTACAGCTGAAATGAGTATTTGCAAAAAGAAATCAGTGAAGGCTTCTTTTGGGCCTTGCATCAATTTAGTAAATGACTCGGGGCTCTTTCCTGATTCTTCAATGCTGTTCCAAGCACTAAATTCTGCTGCACAACATAGGGGCAAAATGTGATAATTAAATCTAAACTGTCTTTGTCAGATCAGCACACTGGTCTTCACTGAGATACTGATCTTGGATAATTTCCATACCCATCATTGTTTCCATCATTGTTTTATGATCCTAGGTTCATCTTTCCATCATGTCTTTCATTTTATCTGAGGGCCAACTTCCAATATTTTGTCAGCTAAATATTTCCAGGCTTGTGGGATAATTTTGTTCTGAGTTGCCTAGAGATTTAATATCTGATTCACATAGGGTGAATGCATACCATCTGAAATGACTGTTTCTTTACATCTTTTCAAATCTAAAACTTTGACAGTATTCCAGTCGAATTCTGCATAGTTTTGGTAATGCCTGTCATCTGTGGTCATTCTTGTATAACCACTGGAATAACTAAGGTCCTTTTTCTAATTCATAAAGCAATGGTGAAGTAGGTTCTGTTCTAAATTTTTCTGTTTGTGTCTGAATAATTTTTTATTTTCATTAGTAGATCTTTCTAAGACTTGTATCTTATCAGTTAACTTTTTTATTATTTTCATTAATAAGTCTTTCTAAGGCTTGTATTTTTTTAGTCTTAAGTGTTCCTAAAGTTTGAATATATCAGTAGTAAGTCTTAACTACTAATAATTATGACCAACACTATGTAAGTCCCAGCTAAGTGGTTTACCCCTCATTTATTTTTTCCATTTGTAAGCCACCATAGTAACACTAACCAGATTCCCACAGGTTCCCAACTCCCTGATAGTTCTAATTCTTAATATGGGGAAGATTTTTCCATTTTTTTTTAAAACTAATTTTCTGTCTAAAAATTCCCTGGTATCTCAACTGATCTGTTGACCCCTATGGTGTAGAAGTAGCTTTGTGTCAGTAATCAGCTACAATAATAATGTTCAACTGTGCTGGCAGGAAGGACAGGTGTGGTGTGGTAATCTGAGCCATGCTGATTGCACACTGGACTGGGAACCACTGTGCCTTCTCACACTTTATGCAAGGAGGGAGTGTGAGCTGTGGGAGAAATCTGTGCATCTGAAATGAAGCAAGGGAAGTGACCAAGACTCCTGCAGTGAGGAGCTGAGGGTGGTTGCCTAAAGAATACAAAGGAACCATAGCTGGCTGTAGCTGTGGTGGTGGCGGCTCTGCACAGCTTTGACATGATCTAGTGCCACTCATTGGATGCCAGATATTTCAGCTTCTGTTGTTGTTTTATTAAAAAAAATAAGACTCAGGAGTTCAATATTACAGAATAAAACTGAGAGTTCCACTGATCTATAGAGAAATGATTACCTCACTCTCATCTCTACCTTTCCCTCCTTAGACCTCTCCTTACTCTTCTTCTGTATCCTTCGGTCTTCTAAGTATTACAGAAAACTCTATAGTCTACTCCAGCCAGTTGAAAGTAGACTCTATCCTCCAAACCAGGTTCTGACTCCATTGAAAATTTTGGAGCAGCAACACAAACAAATCTCCTGCAACACGGATGTATCATTCTTCAGTCCCCTCCATGTGTAGTTCTGACTTGTTTGCAGTATGTCTGAATTCTTGGTTCTCTGTTATGAACTTTCAGAGTCAGGACTGAGCTTGTTAACAACTACCTATCACTGACTAGGAACCGTGTAGATCTTAAAAATATTTATCTTTATGTGTGTATATGTTTTGCTTTTGTATATGCCTATGTAGCATACTGTGTGCATATCTGGTCTCCATAATGTCAGGAGGAGTGGAACTGGAGTTGTAGAGGTTCTGAGTTACCATACACATGCTGGAAATTGAACTCAGGTCCTTTGGAAGAACATCCATACTCCTAAGTGTTTGTTCATATCACCAGTCTGAGTATGCATTTTAATTTGAGTAGGAAGTAGAGGGAACCTGCTTTAACTCTATTTTTATAACCTCAAATCTCAAATGTGTTATATACTAGATGATGTTTTAACTTTCTTCTCTCTGGTTATGAAAAGTTGGCAATAAAGAAATAGTAATATTCTGTGACTTTGTATTTCTGGTCAGTAAAAGGCATTAAATTTTTAATTACAAAGTAAGTATTATGTATGGATGTTTATTGCTTTTCTACCTCAGTCATTTCTGATATTCAAGTTCTTATATCCATGTAATGTACAGCATATGGATCGATGAGCAACTTTAATAAAGTGTTCTATTTTTATAAAAAGAATGTGCTCCTAAATGCTCCCTCTGTGTCTGATGAGTAATCATGCAAATCACAAGCCAATTTCCATAGTGGTGGTTAATGACAACATTGTCATTCCTCTCACATTCCTCCCTTGCTGCAGTTAATATTCTCAACATATGGCAGCTTAATGAATAACTTGTACCTATTAGAATGATGCATCTGTCAAAACCAGAGGTTTTCCAGTGAGAGGACATGTCTTTGTCACTTTGGAGCATTTATAGACAAAACGTTATAGACATATAAATCTCTAATGAAGTGATGAAGTAGATAGTGAAAGTCCCACTTATTTTCCTTATGTTTCTTATTGATGAATCCATCTGATTTCTAAGTTGACAAACCTTGGATGTATTATAATTTTATTGTAATATATTTTACATTTGAAAAATACAAATTAGGGATAATGAGATGGTTCATCATGCTTGTGTCAAATTTGAGGACCTGAGATTGATCCTTGGGTTCCATTTCTCCAATGTTATCTTCTTACTTACACATATGTTCAATTGTATACAAGTACCCACATAAATACATATATTTGCACCATGCAATAAATAAATAAAAAATAAAAGTATAAATATAAATTAGATAACTATTTTGCATATAATAGTTGTATTTTATTACGGATAAAAACATTGAATTTTAAATAAATAAAAAATGTTTATTAAATCTTGCTTGACCCTGTGTGGCTTTTCATTGTAAAGTAGGGAAAGTAGGGTACTCTGATGATTAAACAAGATGATGATGCATATTAAACAATTGGTATATGTACAGCCCAAATTATGATCAAGAACAATCATTCAATAAAAAATTAAGTGTTGCTGTGTTTATTTAGTATTCTTATTTCATTTTAGGAACGAGTGTCTTTTCAAGTTTCTAATCATCTTTCATCACCTCTCTTCTGTTTTTGCCCTCCAAATCTGAATTTCCTTTAGGAGAAACAGTCACTCTCCCAGTTGCCTGAATTGGGCTTGACAATCACGTAGTTCTGATAATATGTTTCATTGATTCTCCCCATAAATACTCATGAGACCCTCATAATTAAACAAGAGTTTTCAACATTCTATCTCTTGAATTGAAGAGTTTATTTAGAAGTATATTTATTACCCTTTTGGACTGGTGTTCTTCAATTTCTTTGAGGTACTCCATATGTCTGTAAAAGAACAGTGAACAGATCTCAGCTATGATAAGCCACAACATGGGGGAGATCATTCAAAACTTTTTCTTTTAAAATGAATACTTCCATTTAAAACCTTACCCAATTATCACTAAAAACAAGAGGCACCAGACACAAAGAACAGCCAAGTTAAACTTGATTTTTAAAAAAAATGAGTCGTTTCTTGTCATAACTGTACCCCACATATTGCATGACTTACTGTTTGCCTGAATTTTCATTTTAACTAGCTTGTGTTTTATTTATGAAGCCTAGCCCTTTCTGCTGAGAAAGCCAGCAGGACTTATATCTAATGAGTGGTGATGCATTAGTCTTATTGCCCATCTTAGAAATGACCGTGCTACACTAGTCTGCACTTAGTGCACCATATTTTCTTTAGCTTGATCAAACACGTATTTGGTATTAGCGAAGAAAAGGCTACCTGTGTTCATTTACACTGTGGTTAGAGGTCAATCTATGAATGTGAGAAAGGAATGTTGTTGTTGTTGTCTGTCATGCTAGTCAGCATGTCAAAGACCCCGTTCAAGTTTGTCCAGGGGCTCTAAACCCAGCTCTGTTTTCTTACCTCCTTAATCTTGTCGGGGTTCAATTCCTCCATTGATTTCTCAGGCTTCACTTGTAGCTCCATCTGTTGAGAGCTGGCAGAATCAGATTAACACATCAAACACTGAAATAACTCCACATCTGCACCTTCAGTAAAGGGTAAGAGGCAATGCTTAGCAAGGACTTTTGACTATAATTTAGCTGTCAATTTCATTTCTCCACTCAGACTTAATGACCATGTAACACAAATCTCAATTTTGGGGAAAATGAAGTTGTTTCAATGCCTGTTTCTATAAGGGGGAAACAGAGTCTACCCACTGAACAGGACTCACTTGGGATTCTATTCTGTAAGTATCCAGACACCTATGTCTTTGAGGACATCCTTGCTTGACTTTGAACTTGAAAGGGCTGAGGAAGGACTTGCAAAGTTTTAACTGAGACAGTGATGGTGTGCAAATGGGTCATCCTAGACTATTGACAGAACACTTGAGTGGGAGAACTGTTAGCCTTTAAGACAATGCAGGGACAGGTGTTGCTCTTCTTCAGCTGGTCAACTGTATACAATCTGTCTCTCTTAAAAATCTACCTGGAGAAAAAGAAACACATTTCCATTTAAGAAAACCCTTTTGGAAATGTGTACACTGTGTTTCACAGGAAGCAAGACTAAAAATATTAGGCTATATCTTTGGCACAATTTCCAGTAGAGAAAACAATGAATGTGAAGAATTGATGGACTGGAACTGCTTCTACAAAATCACATTAATAACTGAAGCCTTCAAGTTATATTATAGTGGGGGGAGGTGATATTCCTAAATAACACAGAGATACATATGGACATACATGAAATCTTATATGTATGAATAATGCTTGCCTGAAGATCAGAGAGTGGAGCTAGTCACTAGCTAACCATAGAGGTCTGGAGGTCTGTACAGACAGGAAGTGATATGACTGGGTGGTGAGAGGAAATGATAAGGCAGGAGGAGCTGTCTCATTTTCAGCAGGGAAGCTGAGTAGGTAAGGTGGCTGTGGTTTTGCTTCTTCATCTCTCTGATCCCTCATCATTTTTCCACAGTATCTGACTATGGGCTTTTATTATTAAGACCTATTAGAACTTTTGCTACATATTGGTGCCCAACTTAAAGGCATGCACTCATGAAAAAGTCACTTGCTTTAGACTTGCAGCCAACAGCACAGGCTGGAGTTCTATGTGGGGATCCCGATGAAACTTGCACATGGGGTTCCGACCAGAGTCACTACCCCACCTAGCTAGGCTTTATTTTCACCATTACTTGCAAGAAGTAACTCAAAGGTTACCTAAAAGAATAAAATCTGGCAGATGGATGTGTTCCATTTTGTAGAATTTAGAAAACTAAGATATGTACAGCACAGCATTGACATCTATTCAGATTTTCAATGGGCAACTGCTTTGAGTTTGGAAAAGGCTGCTTTAATAACCATACATTTGCTGGAAGTTATGCCTATCATGGGTATACCTGTACAAATAAAGACAAACAATCATATGTATCTGTACCTGTATAAATAAAGACAAATAATCATATGTATCTAAGAAAATAAAACAATTTTTGGTTATTATAATATAAAGCATATGACAGGTATACCACACAATCCTACAAGTCAGGTAGTTGTAGAAAAATCAAATCAAACTCTAAAGGATATATTAAATAAACAGAAATGAGTAGAAAAAAACCAACAGAAATGTTTTATTAACATTGAATTTTCTAAATGCTAATGAGAAAGGAATAACAGCTGTGGAGAGACTTTGGATATTAGAAAAAACTATGGAATTAAGTCAGCTGGTATACTTTAAAGATGTCCTGACCTCAAAATGGAAACCAGAACATGTGTTATGTTGTGAAAGGGGTTTTGCTTTTGTTTCCAGAAAAGAAGAAAAGCTATGAATACCATCAAAATTGATAAACATTAGATTTGAACAAGAGGCACACCTTGATTAGAAGAGGTAATACTTAATCAAACAGCATGAGTGTTCAATCTAAACTAACTTTAAAACTAACAAATGATTTTCATTTGACCAGGTATAACTTGTTTTTGTCTTTACAGGAGAATAAAATCATTCAGCTAAAGAATCCAAAGACCACTGGACAAATGAGACATCTGAAGAAAAAGGACAAATCATTCAGAAAAATGTCCCAAGAAAAAGATTAAATTGGCCTATTGTTAATCACATTCCCAACAGAATACAATTTTATAAATTTTCCAAAATGTTTGTTCCTGCTATTCTCTGCAGACATATAATGCAAGTGGTCTTTTTGTAGTACCAGTCCGATTAAAAATTGGCTTTGGAGTTTGAGTATGGCTCTTTCATTCTCAAAACCTAAGAATGCTTGTTGAAGTTAAATTCAAAATCTGTTTCATGTCAGAAGAACCACCTGAGAAGGGGCAGACAAAAAACAAAATTGAGAGAATATTTTATTGCCACTAATCTTATAATTCTTTGCTTCTATTTTGAGTCTTTGAAGCTTTTCATGGGGGATAAATATTATCTAAAAATTATAAGATTAGAAAAAATATACATATATATATTAAAGTTATTTTCATGATATTAATGATCATAGAGAGTGCTACTTAATTCTAGAAAAAGGTTTCATCTAGCTTTCTGTACATAATTTTGGGTTTGAGCCTCTACAAAGTAACTAGGAACTAAGTTTTAGTACTCTGAATGTACATAACAAATATTGACCCTTTACCCTCTTTGAGATCTGCTGAACATGAAATTTAAAATGTTTAAGTTTTCCACAGACACTCAAGACCATACCCTAGCAGTGACATTTGAAGTCTCCAAAAGGAGGATGGACCCCCACATTGTTGATTCCACCAGGATTATGATAATACCATTAAGCTGAAAAATACCACCTAAGATCTGCTTTGTACTAAAATTTGGTCAGGACAATTTAAATGGCAAGCTGAGATGATCCAGCCTTACAGACAACTCTACCCAGGACTTGAGACAAGCCCTACACTTTCTCATTAAACAGAGACTGAACTGGACCCAAATGATACAGTTACTTTCCCAGCACTTGACAGCCCAAAGTTTTCTTTTTTAAGATCGCCTAAAGATGCTGTCACCCCCAAAAAACAGGAAGTAAATTTAAGAATATAATGATTACATTACCAAGAGGTGGGATGCCTGTTTTTTGGTTGCTCAATGGGTTATGGATATTTATCATGTTTAGGGGAAGTAGTTGCAAGGTATTGTTGGTTATGGTCAGGAAGAAAGTTGAACAAAGGAGATTAGATACAGAGTTCTTGTTTTAAAAAAAGGTTGGATAGAGATATGAGATAGGATATATGAGTAGATTATTGAATCTACTCTGAAAAGAGATAAGGGTGTGATGTAGAAACAGGATTAAAAGGTTGATTCATACGACTACTTTTAAACCAAAAAAGAAACTACTAGTTTTAAATATTTTACATTAGTTTAAATTTTTGTATATTGATAAAAAGTTGATAATATTTTGTTAGAACATACTGCATATACCTTTTTTTTTTTTTTTTTGGTTTTTCGGGACAGGGTTTCTCTGTGGCTTTGGAGCCTGTCCTGGAACTAGCTCTTGTAGACCAGGTTGACCTCAAACTCACAGAGATCCGCCTGCCTCTGCCTCCCGAGTGCTGGGATTAAAGGCGTGCACCACCATCGCCCGGCTGTATATACCATTTTTAATCTTGTTCAAGGTATGGTACTTAAGTAACTCATTTAACAATGTAATGCAAATTTCTAGAACTTGAAAGTTATTATTACCAACTATTAAGGATAAGAAGGAAATTCAGATTAGCAATTAGTCACCTATTACAATTGAATGTGTAGCCATATTAGGAATGTTTTCAAAGTTAAACTGAGATATATTTTAGACAGACAGGTCATGTTCATATACTTCAGAAATCTACAGAATACAGTAGTCAAGATATTTTAATAATATAATCAAGGGAGGAGAGAATATAGGAAATTAGGGACAGAGAAAAACTAAGAATTTTCTTGAGAAAACTGTTAGGAGTTTCTTAGGTTTACAATAATAATACTTTTAATCAGTAAAATTAAAGGCAAATAACAGAGACATGAGTGATGCTGAGGGACAATAAGGAAAAGCTAAAAATTCAAAACTAAGTAGATTAGAAAATAATTTATTAAAAAGAGTTGGCATGAAAACAATGCCTCATCAACATGACATACCCAGGAAGTACCTATTAGAGACTTTTCTTCAAAGAAGTGGCAAAAGCACCATCCTATGAGTGTGGAAGGAAGCCAGTGTGGATCCTCAATGGCTAAGTGCCTGCTGCTCACAGATTCTTGAAGTGTTTAATGGGCAAGAATTCACAGAAAAATCAATGAAGATGGAAGAAACAGGGGCCAACGGGAGGTGGTCACAGATTATCGGTGGAGTCAGGGTGTGTGATACCTGCACAAGTGCCCTCGTTCTTCGGGGCTGGCATGGGTTTTTCTGAAAGTCTGACTACGTGTGCATTAGTAGAACACTGTGCCCAGGAGTGGTGAATCATGCTAATTAGGGTCAATGGAGGCTGTTCATGTTGTTTAAATAAAAAGTGATTGTGATCTAGATGGAGGTGACGCATGAACTATAGCGATCAGATTCTAGAACCATTAAGAGGTATGTCCATAAGGATTCAGTAGACAGTTCCTTGTGGGGAAAGAGAGAGCATGAAGGTTGAACCAAGGGAGCAGCTTTAGTGAAATCCAAGCACCATAAGAAGTGTCTGGAGAAGATGGAAACATTGGAACTGTTAAGAGTCTTCTAGAAACTGAAGAACCTCAGGGCAGGGTCCAATCTGTGAAGGTAAAATCATGACATGAGAAAAACAAATGAGACAAAAGTTAATAATAAAAACATAGATGATAGACCGAACAAGGATGCAGGGAGATGGGAGGCAAAAGCCTTAAGGACCAGCAGGCAGAGAACAGTAACCTGCCACTGTTTGAAGAAGCATTGTGACTGGCCTACTGCAAGGATAAACAGGCGATTAGGAAATGAAGGAATCAGTGCTCACTTGAAAGACTGGAAAGGACTCTCAAAGACCAGCTTGTGCTTAGCAGACCTCTAGTGGCAGAAATGAAAATACAGCAGTCTAATAGCTGAGGACAAATTTGAATTTCAATGGTGAGAGCAAATTCATATGCCAAAGAAAAACCTCACACTAATATAATTGAAAAATGGGCCTATCAGATTCAATCATTGCTGGACTCTCCATTCCTTATCTGAAAGTTTTAGTGCCATATGTATTCTGAATTCACTACTATAATGTAGCCCTTTGATTAGCCCATGAAAGTAAAACTGGTAATATTTCAATTGTTGTGGAATAGAGTATTTGTTTTAACTATGTGAAGATGTGCTGCTTTTGCTTATGCTGCATTTGTTTAACCATGTAACGATATAACGGGCTCACACAGGTCATCCCAGCACTCAGGAGGTAGAGGACAAACAGTAACTCAAGGTCAGCCTTGGCTACACAGAGTTTGGGGTCAGTCTGGGTTACATGAAACCCTATCTCAGAAGTAGAAATAGGAGGAGAGCAGGAAAAAGAGTTGGAACCGAAGCAGACAAGATATAAGACAGGTAGGCAGAAGAGACCCTGTTCTTTGAACCTTCAGATAGTTCTTCTTTCCCAGAGGAAACAGCCACAGGTCTAGGGTGGTCCCTAGGTGAGTAGATCTGGTCATATATCACCATCATCCAATATCGTCCTTAAGCCTTCACCAGGAAGTCATCAGTGAGAACTGGCAGTGAACTGTGGCTGGTGTATCAAGTCCCAGCCACAATCAGCTCTACAACTAACATACACCAGTTTGAAGTGGAGTCTACCTGCTGGTAGGACCACCATGACCAGGCTGTGCCCAGGGCCAGCTTGACACCATCTGGTTAACAAACCTGCAGTATCATGGCCTGACTCACAAACACCTACACCAGATTCTCCACCACTCTCTTTGCCTCTTTAAAGCTTTGTTTGGACTCCTTGGTGACCTGGTACAGCTCATTCAAGATGTTTCTGGGCCTACAAGACCAGGATCTTAATACTGCAGGAGTCTGTGAGCCCTGCTCCCTGGGATCCTTCTGGGTAACAGGATAGGCATGGCCCAAGTCCCTTGTGTGTTCTTTAAATCGTGGCGCACGAACTGTACTGAGAGGGTAACAGAGATGCAGGTGTCACAATTGGAGGCACTGCTGGGACATCAGGAATTACACTCCATTAAACTGCTTCTAGAACATGGAATTTGGGGTAAGAAAAGCTGTATTCCTGATCCATGGAGACTCAAACACTCTTTTATTGTCTTTAAGATGAAAATTGTGGTTTTTGTATTGACATTGTGATGTAGTAACATCCATAAATGAACAAAGAAAAGAGAGCAAAGTTTTTCAACCTGTGGTTCAAGATCCCTCAGGGATCTCATACCAGATATTCTGCATCTCAGATATTTATATTGCGATTCCTAAGAGTAGCGAACTTACAATTATGAAGTAGCAACAAAATAGCTTTATGATTGGGACTTACCACAACATGAAGAACTGTATTTAAAAAGCACAGTATTAGGAAAGTTGGGAACCACTGGAGAAGGAAACAAGGGAAGGAAGTTACTAAAGTTTTATATTGAATTACCCTTTTTTATCTTTTGAATAGTTCTGGTTCACTTGAGTGAATAGAACACAATTTTCAGATGAAAATGAACTGTAAGCTATTGTAACAAAGCAGGTAGCTACTGAATGGATAACTCAGAAGGTAGTGGTATGAGAAGTGACCCACTTTACCCCCTTTGCAAATTAATTTAAAAGTACAGCATTCATTTTAACATTCTAAAAAAGAGGCAAGACTATTTGTTTGTTGAAGCAGTTCAGTTAGTTGATTTGTACTCCAAAGCCAGAGTGGCACAACATGAACCTCATGTCCATAGTTAACTTTGCTGTGATTGCATGCATTTTAAAATATTAAGTTTTATTTTAGATTATGTATATGTCTATATAGGTATGTGCATGTGAATGCCAGGTGCTTTACAGAGGCCAGAGACACAGGATTTTTCTGGATCTAAAGTTACACGTGTTCATGAGATGTCCAAGAAGGGTGATGGGAACTGAATCCAGGTCTTCTGCAAGAATAATAAGCACTCTGAACCACTGAACCACCTCTGCAGTCCTGTTTCATTTTTAAGGTTGGAATTATTATATACCCAGCAGCAGAAAACACATATTCTCTCTCTCTCTCTCTCTCTCTCTCTCTCTCTCTCTCTCTCTCTCTCTCTCTCCTTCTCTCTTCCTTCCTTGTTTCCTCCCTCTCTGTCACCACTTCTTTCTTTTTCCCTTGCTATGTCTCTTCATTCACAGAATCAGCAAATCAAATACAGCATTGCCACTACTTTTTAAGCTTTAGCTCTGCATACACATAATAGATATTTCATGTGCAGTTATTATTACAACATGTAGAACTGCAGAGATAAGGCAAAGCTTCAACTTGTCTATTTACTAAGTCAAAACAGTCTGGATATTGGCTCACACGCTTCTAACCATATGAAATCATTAACTAGATGAGGAAGTTACTGGTTTGTTCACTATTACCAATCTGCCACAGACATTCTGAAAGCCACTTCATGGCTTTTAAAAATGGCAGACTAAAGTCACATTCAGATAACTCAAAGTAGCTCATATTAGATTGAAAGCAACAGTCTGGACACGGACATATTTCAGCAGGAGTTGACAGTGAAGAGCACTGGAGATATAACTATCAGAGACACAAGGTATTATTTTGTCACTTTCATTTGTAGGAACAGTCTGGACATATTTCAGAAAGAGCTGGCAGTGAAGAGCACTGGGGATAGAATTACCAGGAACATGAGGGATTATTTTGTCACTTTCATTTGGAGAAAATGAATGGAAGCATTTCAAGTATTTATTTTTCATGGAAATATCTCTTTTCAGCCTACTTCATAGAATCATTATCCTATAAGAGAAATAACTTCTTTTCATGTATTTCAAGAATGAATATATTCACAACAAAATGCATACCATTTGAAACACAAGCCCCATTTCCATTCCACTCTGAGTGGCTTCAATTTACAGCAGCAGAATCTGCTTTTGAGAGGAGCTTAGGACAAGTTCCCCATCTGTTTCCCTCATCCAAAGTCTTAGTTGATGTCAGTAATAACTGTACTAGATGTAGGTATATGTTACTGAATCCTAAGTATGAAATTTAAAATTTAAATAGACATGAAAAACAAACGCAGGATTTAATCCTATTGAAAATTGTGTGAATGACTAATATTAAATCAAGTAAGAACATTGCCATATCAATACAGGCAAAGAGAAGATTGTAGGCGCAGGGCTGCAAATGATTCGCTTACTTCATCAAGCAATGTTTCACCTCTTAAACCTCCCCAAACAGTGCCACCAGCTGGGAACCAAATGCTCAAAGGTCTGAGCCTATGGGGAACATTTCTCACTCAAACCACATTCTCCTCCCTTGTCCCCATAGTTTTGTGACCATATTCATCCAAAAATTCATTAATCTGAAGCAGAGACTGTCCTTTCATTTCCTGGTCAATTTTGATTGTTACACAAAAACTTTATTAGTTACATTTTTTGGCCGAAGACTCAGGCACATTTCTAGTTATCTCTTACATCTTAAATTAACCCATTTATATTAATCTGTGTATTGTCACAAGGCTAAGGCTTACTGGCAAGGTCCTGGCATCCTTTTCCTTCAGCAGCTCCATATCATCTCCCTGATTCTGCCTTCTTTCTCTTTGCATTCAGTTTACTTTTTCCACCTAGCTGTATTCTACCTTGCAATAGGCCAAATAAGGGTCTTTATTAACCAATGGTAATAAAACAGATTCATAGCATACAGAGAATCCCTCATCATTAATCCAATATCAGATGTCCTCATAGTCTTTCATAGTCTCAAGAATATTTAAAATTCCAAAGTTCAAAATCTAATCTTAGATTTGGGACAGTCTTTTAATTTTAACTCCCTGTCAAATCAAACAGTGAATTGTATACATTGATGATGGGGAAGCCTCACTGCACAGCTGAGCTTGGACTTCTCGTTCCGGTTCTGTGAGATTTCTCCTCATAATAAATAAAAATATTATTGTTTATCTTTAGCCAGCCTGTTTATTTCCTAAAACGAGTTAGCTTCTACGCATTGAACATACAATGGTAAGGGATATACATTATTATTGCAAAAGAAATGAATCGAAGCATAGTGAGTAAATGCTGACACAAAACAAGACTGAAACTGGAAGAACAAATATCAATTTTAGTAGCTCTATGTCTGATGTTCAAGGGCTTAGAGAACACTGCCCTTCCAGCTTTGCTGCCTTAAACATACATTTCTCTCTCCCCCACCTGTGTGTGTGTGTGTGTGTGTGTGTGTGTGTGTGTCTGGTTCCACTCCTTTGTTAGCAATTCTCCTTGTCAGAAATTCTACAGCTCTGACATCTCCAACATCTTGGGATCCCCATTGCAACTCAGTCTGCATTCCCATAGCTTCATGCAATTGTCTTTTCAAGTCCTTCAAGCATGTACTCCCCTGCCACCTCACCTCAGTTGCTATCTGAAACCACAAAGGAAAATCTGTGAAACTTTTATTCTCGTGTTCTTTATGCCACTACAGCCAACATCATGAGAATGACACTGTCAACTTTGGCTGCCATCTTAGAATGGACTATGGCTGTCTTGAATCACATTATCAGTACTTTGGGTTTGCAGTTGCTTTTTAGCAGCAGAAAATCCCTGAGCCTTTTCCCCCCACAGCTTCTAAGCTTAGCTGTGTGGAGTCTTGCCCTGAGCCACTGTTCCCTTTACTTTAGTGCAGAACAGGAACCCTCTCCTGAAGGGCACTAATGTCCTAATGTTTTCTACAAAAGCTGCTATACCAAGCTTCCTGGTAGTACCATCTCCTCAAACTGTAGAGTTTGTATTTCCTTCTACACTATTCATTACTTTTCACTGGAAGACCTACATAAGAATCATTAATAATAACCACACCACAGTTTCAACAATCTGCTGTTTTGAGATTGTATCCATCAACGAAATTAGGCCATTTCTTTTCAGTTTAACATAAGGCAAATTCTTAGGACAAGCATAGAAGGAAACCAAAACTTTTTTGCCAAATTATGATAGGAATGACCGTTAGTTTAATTGCTGCTATTTTCCCTTCTAAATCTTTTTAATCCCAGCTTCCACAGTCTGCATTTCTTTCAGCATTACTGTCTTCAAAATTCCTAGGAAGACAAACCACTAAGTGTTCAACTTTTCTAGTCCCCAGTTTTAAAGGTTTCCACAATCCTTCAAAAACCTATTACGTTCTCATAGCATCAATCCTCTAGCTGGTACCTGCTTCTGTATTAGTTACATTTCATATACTGTGATCAAACTGCATGACCAATGCAATTTATAAAATGAGGAGTTTATTTAAGCTTGTGGTTCTAGAAAAATAAGAAACCATCCTGGTGGGGAGGTAGGTAAAGCAGTAGGAGCAAAAAACTGAGAACTCACATCTTCAAGCTACAGTCTCAAAGCATAGAGTGAAATAGAAATGCGGAAAGGCTGCTGTGTGATATTTTATTTGTATTCTGACAAATAAAGCTTGTTCTGTGATCAGAGGGGAGAACACTCTACTAGTTAACCCTCGAAGTTAGGCAGTGGTACCACACACCTTTAATCCTAGCACTCAGGGTTCATGTCTTTAATGCCAGCACTTGGGAGGTAGAAGCAGGAAGTGATAAGGTGGGGTGTAGACAGGATCTCAGCCTGCTGTAGACTGAGGAATGAGAGATGAAGGAGGCACCTAATGGCTGCTCCAGGTTCTTTCCCTCAGGATTTTTCCCTCAACATTTGACACCAGATTCTTTATTGATGAATATTAATTAAATTAACACTTCAAAAGTCCTGAAGCTCCCAGTGCCGTCCTCAGTGACATACTTCCTCCAGGAAGCTATACTTTCTAAATGTCCCAAAGCAGCATTGTCAACTTGGGACCCAGTGATCAAATACCTGAAATGATTGGGACATTTCTCATTCAAACCACTACATGAGTCAATAAATTTCTTTATGTTTATGCTGAGCTGTGCTGGAATAGAGAAAAGAACTATCATTTACTGTAAAGTAGAAAGCCAAAAGAAGTTCCTAGGGTAGGATTGGGGAAAGGCTGCTGCTGTGCTGTAGATGAACTATGGAATTCTCCAGAACAGCCTGAGTTTAAGATAACTGCTGGAAAAACAAACAGAGAGCACAATAGAATGTTAGGTACATAAATCCTAGACAACTTTCAGTTAGAAGTGCATTTTAGATTCACCTGAATCTATTCAAAGATAAAGGGAAAAACATTGCCAGACTTCCTCTAGAAGAGATTTTTTTTTCTTCCAGCTAGTTTATACAGTCTTATAAAATGAATTTATCTTTTCATACTTACCAGATTTTCAGAATGATTTTCGGGAATTTTTTTAATTTAATATTTACAAGGGTGTGTGCCCCTAAATTTGGGGCATAGATGCTAAGAACTGAAATATCTTCTTGGTGGACTTTTTTTTTCTTTGATAAATATAGTGTCCTTTCTCATCTCTTTTCATTAATTTTGACTTAAAGTCTATTTTGTTGGATATCAAAAGAGCTACATCAGCTAGCTTCGTAGGTCAATTTGTTGTAAATATCTTTTTCAAAACCTTTACCCTGAGATAATGTCTATCCTTGATGTTGAAGTGTGTTTCCTGTATGCATATTGTTAATCTTTGTCCTTTTAATTAGGAAATTGAGGCCAATAATATTGAGATATATGAATGACAAATGATTATTAATTCTATTTGTTGTTATTTTTGGTAATGGCATGTGTGTGTGTGTGTGTGTGTGTGTGTGTGTGTGTGTGTGTGCCTGTGGTGTTTCCTCTTTTCTTGTTTGCTGGGTTGAGAGTCTTTCCTTCGTTTTCATTTATGTAGTTAACCTCCTTAATTTTGATTTTTCCTTCTAGCACCTTCTATAGGGCTGGAATTGTAGATAGATATTGTTTAAATTTGACTTTACCATGGAATGTATTGTTTCCTCCATCTATGGTGATTGAAAGTTTTACTGGGAATGATAGTTTGGACTGGCATCTGTGGTCTCTTAGAGTCTATAGCACATCTATCCAAGCTCTTCTGACTTTTAGAGTCTCCACTGAGAACTCAAGTGTAATTCTAATAGTGTTCCAGATTTTCTGGATGCTTTGTGTCTTGACTTCTTAATCTTAATTATTTCTTTGACTAATGTATCCAGTTCTGATATAATGTGCTCCATGTTTGAGATTGTCTCTTCTATCTCTTTCATTGTTTTGGTGATGTTTGTCTATGTAGTTCCTGCTCACAGTCGTAAATGTTTAATTTTCAAGATTCCGTTATTTTGTATTTCTTTATTGCTTCTATTTCCATTTTTAGGTCTTGAGCAGTTTTATTTGTCTCTTTTTTGTTTTTGTAGGTTCTTTGTGGTATTTATTCATCCTTCCAATTATTTGATTATGTTTTTCTGGATTTCTTTAAGTTTTTAAGGGCTTTTCCTTGTAATTCAGCTAGGTTGGAATGTTAAGGTCCTGCTGTGGTAGGATAGCTGGGTTCTGGTAGAGACTGATTGCCATGGCTGTTACTGATTACATTCTTACACTGATATCTAGGTATCTCTGTTTGGAGCAATTATAGGTCTAGGTGCTGATTTCTGAGTTTGTTTGTTGGTGGGTGTTTTGATCCTTGTTTTCTGGTTTATTTCTGGATTTAGAGAATGTGTTGGCTAAGTACTGCCTGTTTTGTAAGGTCTGCTCGCCAAGTGTGTTCACTAAGGGAAAGCTTTGTAGTGTTGGGTTCTGGGGAAGGTGAGGTCGGAGGGAGATGGTCTGAGAGGTCCACAGGAGGCATGGACAGGGAAGAGAGGCCTGCCCCGATGTTATCTTGCAATGCTGGTGCAACCTTAAAAATTAGATCTGGGATAATCTAGATAGTAGAGAAGGTCTGTGTAATTCAAGAGAGTCTTTGTGAGCATCCCTCACAATCATAATGTATGACTCTGCCTTTCTTCAAGTTGCCAATTCTCCACACAAGAGTTCAATACACACATAAGTTCCAATATTTATTGTTTTCCAGTTTCATTTCTCCCTGATTTTAAAACAGGGAGATTAAATACATTAATAATGTTCATTTTAAGTTTCTAGCTTGCAGATTAAAGGCAAAGTTTAGAGCTTTTTGCTTGCATTTTGGGGGCAAGGGGATAGGATCTCACTGTAACCCAGCTGGGTTTTCAATTCACCACCATTCTGCCTTATCTTGTCAAGTGCAGGACTTATAGGCTCTGTACCATTCCTGGATAAATTGACATTTTTAGAGAAATTAATTCACTCATTATTCTTTAGGTAACTATAGTGTGTATAATACTATATTTTTACTTTATGTGTTTGAAAATGATACAAAGTCACTTCTAAAATTGATAGTTATATATTGTTTTTCTATATTTAAAATAAAGTGATTTTAAGTTTTTTTTCAATGTATAAAGCTATGAGGGGTAAATCTGTTATATTTTTTGTCAAATAAAAAGAAATGTCTTGGGTGATTTAAGATTAAATCGACTACTTTTATGAACTTTTCATGAAAAACTAAACAATTGCTTATAAATAGTTAGTTGAAGAAAAATGTTTCACAGAGTCCTGAAAGCATAATTTCTTGGTCCTTTTATGTCTTTTAGATTAAAATCTTTCTATCTTCAGTATGACACTGTGTAATCCCAGTTATTACTCTGGGGTAATTAATTTTAGAGCAAGGATGAGAGTCTACCTTTATTTCACACACTTGAGTTCTTACAACTCCTGTACTTTATTATTTTTGACAATAAGAAGAGATGGGAGGGAGAAAAAAAATAAGAACAGAAGACTAGGGAATTAGTGGGGAAGGGAGAAGAACATGAAAAGAAATAAAAGAGATCAACTTTGACCTAAGGTAAGGATTTAGAGGGGATGAAAGATATCTTGGGTGAAATGTCAGTTTTGATTACTGCGTTCAATAAATGTTTGTGCTGTAGAATGATCCTTCTGTACACTATGTGAATATATGTCACATATTTGATATAATAAACAAGCTGACTGGCCAGTAGCTTAACAGATAATGTTAGGTGGGAAAGCCAAATGGAGAAGGATGGAAGGAGCAATGATGGAGTCAGAGAGTTGTCAGTTAGCCAGAGAATGAGTCAGACACACAAAATGGGAGAGAGGTAAAAGTCACGAGCCTCAGGGCAGTACACAGATTAGTAGAAATAGGTTAAGATGTAAGAGCTAGTTAGTAACAAGCCTGAACTATTGGCTTAGCATTTATAACTTATATTAAGTCTCTGAGGGATTATTTGACAGTAGTTGTGGGACAGAAAATCTGTGTCTAAAAATGGCAGCCAACATGGGGCATAGATCCACATAAAACCTAACAAAGCTTTAAAAGGAGTTCTAAACAAACAGAAATGTCCAAGAGTGACTTCCTAGTCTCATGTCTGTCATGTTGGCTACAGTACAGGACCGCATCTCCTGGAAGCTATTAGCACATAACGGCTTCCCTCAGTCTCTCACGCTGACCATGATCTAAGTAACCTGGAGTGTTCTTACAGTCTCTTATGCTAGCTACAATACAGAAAAGCATCAACTGACAGCTGCCCACAGCTGCCATCTGCTACTGTCATGTGCTGAGCTGAGCAATGTTGGCAACTGTCATAGCAGTTAAAGATTTTTCTCATGTGATCAAAAAAGAATACAGATACTTAGTAAAGACAAATTCAGACAAAAAAGCCTCTGAATGGGTTATGGATTGTATGAAAATATATGAAGTTTTCGGGAAGATAAAAGAAAGGCTATATACAAATATCTTAAAATAAAATAATAAAGTCCCTTTTAAAAGAAATAAGGTAATATAGAATATAATAAGCCATATAGACTTGGAAAATACAAGTCTGTGTTCTATAGGTTATAGTGTTGTCTTTAATTTTTTTTGGCTACTAAGAAACTGAATTAAAGCTGCTAAATTAAACCAAACTTTATGTTTTAAAAACATCTTGACTTCAAAATTTAAGTCAAAAAAATGTTGCTTTGAGAAGAGTTTATGCTTTTATTTGTACAGGAAATAAAAGGTTATGGGTTCATTCCTGGTTAAGGAAAATCATGTTTGATTGAGGAGGATCCCCTGAGAAATCTGACAACAAACATAAAGAAATAAACCTAGAAAAATTACAGGACACATAATGTATATTATACTTGCTCAAAAAAATCATCTTTGGTTGACTTTTGTATAATGCAGTCTTTACTATATTTAATGCAGACATGTATGTTATCTTTAAAGGTTTATGTATTTTCAGAGCAAAGATACCAAACACTAATAAAAATGGATGGTCCAGGTGATCTAGTATTTCAAAATGTGTCTGTTACAATCGCCTCAAAATTCTGCATATAGAACACTTTCATGAATACTGACTGAGATGACACAACCTCACAAAATATTCTAGTCTGGACTTGACCATAATTCTAAATTTTCCCAGTAGTCCCCAAAGATAAGATCACCCACAGTCAACAAGAACCAGTCTAGAAAGCTATGACCACATTTCCAAAAGATGGTTTGTACATATTTATTATCATTTGAGGGTGGTTGGCTAAAAGTTTTTATTTGATGGTCAGAAAATGAAGCTGAACAAAGCAGATTAGATTTAGGGATTTCATTCTAATAAGAGAGGGGTAATAGAATATAGACATGATAGGATACAAGGATAGATTATTCAGTCCACTTTAATGCAAAAACAGCTATTAATCTAAAAATATTTTTTATAAATATGTATTTAATTTGATGATACAAATTTAAAGTTATTTCTGTTATACTGTATATATGTTTTTACTTTTGTTTGGAGTATTGTGTTTATATAACTCATTAAAATATAATGTATAATTAAAAATACAGATAAATAGTCATATATAATGATCAAACTTATTGTCATGTTTGGTATGTTTTCAAAGTCATGCACACACACACACTATATAGTCTTAAAACACTTTAAGAACCTACAGAATATTGCACTTAATTTGTTCAACAACTTAAGATTTTTCTTGACAGCAAAATGCTTCTGCTCCTGGTAGCACCAATTTGCTTCAAAGGAAGATGATGGGAATCAGAGAACCTCTGCATAGAGTTTGCTTTATTTATAACAAAAGCTAGCCACATGGGCAAAGAAACTGCCCTTGACTCAATTCCTGACAGATACTGCCCAAACTGGGCCAGCAGGACACAAAGGTATTCCAACATTGCAGAGAAACTTTGCTTGACTGTCCAGGCAACCTGATGTCCCTGTCATTAGGTAACATTTCATTCTTCTGGGGTCTTTGATAAAGTTAAAGACTATATGATTAAACTTACAGTAGTCCTTAGTTATAATATAAAACAAATTGGATATAAAACCTTAAATTCAACAAGATAATATAGATAATACTGTATTTTCCCTAATTTTGCCAAATAGAAATAGACTAAATACTATAACTGTAATTCTTACTTAATAACTGGTTTTGCTGTATATAATTTTTCTATGTTAAAATTAAAACCTTGCTTGTTAATTAGTCAGAAAGGTGTAAATGCTGTGGATTAATCCTTCTGTACACTGTGTGAATAAAAGCCACGATGATTGGTTTAATAAACAAGCTGACTGACCAGTAGCTGAACAGGATGAAGCTAGCCAGGAAAGGCAAACTGAGGAAGGACAGAGTCAAAGAGTTAAACAGCATCAGACATACAAAATGGGATAGATGTAAAGGCCATGAGCCTTAGAACAGTACATAGATAAATAGAAATGGGTTTAGTTGTAATAACTAATTAATGGCAAGCCTGAACTATTGCCTGAGCATTTGTAATTAATATAAACCTAAGAATGGTTGCATGGGAAGTGACTTATGGGACAGGAAAGCACTGACTACATATTCTAGGGCTCTTGGTCGAGATATTTCCTCACCAACAGAAATGTCACCTGGATAAGAAAACAAAAGGACAACTAAATAGAAAAACTCTGTTCTAGTATAATAATAAATTAAAATAGAACTTATTTATTGTGTAGCTGATAGGGTTCTGTTGTAGGAGCTGTGGGCTGCGTTCCTGCCACCCGACTCCTGGCCACCTGGCTAGCTTATGCCCTGAAATAATTACACGGAAACTGTATTCTTTTAAACACTGCTTGGCCCATTAGTTCTAGCCTCTTAATGGCTAATTCTCACATCTTGCCTAAGCCATATTTAGTAATCTGTGTAGCACCAGTCTTACCGGGAAAGATTCAGCATGTCTGACCTGAAATGAAGGCTTGCTTCATCACGTCTGTCCTAGAGAGGAGTGGCATGGCGTCTGAGCTCACTTCCTCTTCCTCCCAGCATTCTGTTCTGTTTATTCCACCCACCTATGTTCTAACCTATCAGGCCAAGCAGTTTCTTTATTAATTAACCAATGACCTTCCTCCATCAGGGTTCTTTTAAGAGATCTTTTAAGAAAATGTCTCTGAGTTTGCAGACAAGGTAAGGATCCATATTTGCCATACTGAAAGCCAAGACATCTGAAGATAGATTTCCAAAGAGCAAATAAATGGAGGAAGGACAAGTTCTCTCTCTAGCCAGGATGTGGTATTGCAGTGTGATGATTCCATACTGCCATCTAACGTTATAGAATAACACATGCTGAAGTTCTTCAGAGAAACTGTGAACAAGTCTGGTACATAGATACACAAGAGGAGCTCTACCATATGGGAATTGTCCATGTGTTCATAATGTTAACAGTACACCACCTGCAAAACTGGAAGCCCAGGAGACACAGTGTTTATTAGTCAGAGTCTCTGTGCCTGGGAATGGGAGAAACATTACAGTGGGTGCCTGAAGCAAAAGGCCTGAAAAGGTGTGGGGAGTAACCAAGGCACTGATTTAACGCACTGAGTCTGTTCTCAAGATTTCCAGACTCTGTGGGCAGGAGGCATGAATCATAACCTAAAAGAAATTGCTTTTAAAAATCTATTAAAGGGACACAAAAGTATATTTATGCACAAACTACATTCAGAAAATACTAAATTATTTTGATTAACATAAAAACTATATTAAATATCAATCTTTAATTTAATTGTTTTAGTATGTCAATGTTTGACATTTTTCATAACCTATTAAGTATTTTAACACAACAATAAAAATTAAATAGACTTTGAAAAAGATGATAATTTTTTAAACAAGGTCTGTGGTAGTTTAAAATAAATTGGTCCCTAAAGGCAGTGGCACTACTAGGAAGTGTGGCTTTGTTGGAGTAGATATGGCCATGTTGGATGATGTGTGTCATTGTTGGGTAGACTTTGAGGTCTCCTTTGCTCAAGCTATGCTCGCTGTGACAGGCAGTTCTCTTTCTGTTGCCTGTGGGTCAAAATGTGGAACTCTGAGCTCCTTCTCTAGCACCATATCTGCCTGCATGCCACCGTGTTTCCCACCATGATGATAATGGATGAAACTTCTGAAATTGTAAGCAAGCTTTGAATTAAATATTTTCCTCTACAACAGTTGTGGTGGTCACGGTGTTTCTTCAGAGTAATAGTAACCTTCACTAAGACAAGTTCTTTCAGTTTTAAAGTGGAAATACATGGTTAATATTTCTCTCTTTCTTATGAAATTACAAAGGCAACAAAAATAATAAAGTTAAACACCTGTTCCTTTTTTGATGGAAACCAGAGAATGTGAAAGCAGTGGAGAGCAGGGAGCACTGGGACCAGTGAACACTGTGGATGGAGGAGCACAGGAGATTTCTGAATCATAGACAGAAGAAATATAGTCTGGTTTGAGAAGTCCCTCTGTATATGTGTTGCTTTTATTGGTTAATGAAGAAGTTGCATTCAGCCAGTGGCTTAACAGAATATAGTTAGGCTGGAAGACCAGCATAATTCCTTACTACATTCTAAATGTTACCCTCATACCCACAGTTAAGTATAGCCACAACCCATTCTTCAAAGCAGCTTTGTGATAAAATATATAATAGGCATTTCTATCCAATGTACTATTAAGTACACATGGAGTTATGCCACTGTTGGTTGCTGCTGCATTTGTATTATTGTAGAGAGGAGTCTATCAAGAGCAACATAAGACCATATGAAAACGTCTGCCATTTAATGGAACTTATTCAATATCCCTGGTATCTCAGTACCTACAGAGGAATATTTTCTTAATGGTGACCTATAGGGATGTATCAACCAAGTATGTCATGTATGTTAACCATGTCGATTTCAGGAAGGTTTCTGAGCAGTTGGAGATCCCAGCATTCTGTCAGCTGATACAGGAGGATGTCAGGCTAGGAGCAGCATGTCTCAAATTCTCTCTTCAATAACAACCAGTTCAACAACTTCGATGTCCCTGTGTGATGTCCCAGATAGCCAGAAGAATGCGGATTTGGGCTCATTTGTGAATGATAAGCACTTAGTTACTAATTAATATTCATTCACACACACACTCTCTCTCTCATATATGTCTGTGTGTGTTCCCTCTCATATATCTCTTTCATATGAATATAGAAATTTTGTGCTGGGGATATATATATCATACACGTATACATTTCTATATTCAGCCCAACATTTCTATATATAGAATGCATGCATATTATTTATGCCACCCTTTATAAGATAAAGATTTCTTATAACAATAGAGAACATCAAAGTTATAGACCTGTAGATAAAAAAGTAAAATAAAATGAAGCAAAACCTGCAATCTAGCAGCTCAACTATCATGCCTGAGAAAGGTGTTGTGCATTTTTTCCTTTGTACAGTAGATGTCACCAGAAAATTGCAGATGCTGGATAGCAGCCACTTTTAGTCTAAAAAGGTCTATATTATTTATAATAATATACACTGTTTATATTATTTATATTTTTATTATAATATATTATAAATAATATACTCTGTATATTATTTTAGTCTGGTGGAGAAATAAAAGCCTGATTGAAAAGTGTGCTTTCTTTGTAGGTTGCATCTCATGGATTCATTTATCTTTTAAATAGTTTAATTGAAAGATCTGAAAAGACAATGACTTTTTATTTGTTTTAATTATTATATTATTTTCTTTAATACATAGGAATTCCATTATTTAAAAATGTTATCAACAAAAACAAAAAATACTCAGTGAACAGGTACTGGGAAAATCTTTACAGGTTAATTAGCTAATTTCTGTAAACCTTAGATTGTTAGGTAAGAGCTATTATTTAAAAATTTGTAATTGTACTTTGTTCTAAATAATCATGTTTTTCTGTTAGACAGGGCCAAAGGACTCATCATACATTTTCAATAGTTTCATCAACCGTTTACTTGAACATTGCTGTTTAATTGTCAAGTAAGGGCTTCGGGGAGCTGCCTCCCTGTAGGAGTCAGGGAAAGTATATTCAAGGAATCACATCCTGCTCCAGATTGTGAAGGCTGACTCATTCCAGGCGTACCCTGAAGATTTGCTCCTAAGACAACAGCTGAGAAATATATAATTCATGGGCAAAGCAAAGTAAGGGCAGGGGTGAAGCAATCCTTTGAAGCATGGCAACCACATGATTAAAGAAATCAAGCTGGTTTGCCACAATGCCCAGTCTTTACAGGGAGAATCCACCTGTCTTCAAATTAGGAGGGACACATATTTTTTCCTAACACATTTTTAATAATAAAAGGGTGGTGTGTTAAAAATAAATTACAACGCAAGCTTTGTGCAAAGAGTTTATCCTATCTAGAAATTATTAAATTCTAATATAAGTAGGAAAAATTTCCTCTTCTACTTCCTTCTCTACAACTTTTAGCCCAAATGGGCAGTAGCAAGGAGTATTAAAAACTAGATAGCATGTGGACAATGTTTTTACCCAGGGTTATTTTCCTTTTCCATATTTTCTGCAATGCTATAGTTATTATATAGTGGTTTCCATTTAATATTCCTTACTTGTTGTCATAGAATCCTAGTATATAACTTTAATTACTATTCACAATAACTATCAGTTTACAGACTATATTTAATTAATCATTTTCTTGTTAAAAAGGTTGTCATATTTTATTATTCTAAGTAATGCTACAATGAATACAAATACTCATTCCTTTAAGTAATCCTTAGGAAAATGTTTATGAATGCAATTACTGTGTTAACGTTAGGGAAAGTTACATGATATTTGGAGTACCTAGTAAAAATGACTTCTAAAAATATTATCAATTTTCACATTACCAGCATAGTAATTCTTTGCCTTTAAACATCTTTTCCAATCTTGCTTATGAATTAAGCTGTCAACTACTTTCCAGTTCTTTTCCTTATAAATACTTTCATTTTATATTTTGAATATTAGTTGTTTTCCTAAACACATTTTATTCAATTTCTTCCTCTGATTAGGTATATATATATTATTAAGAAAGAATATCCTTCTACTTTTAAAAATCTGTTTGTCTTTTTTAGTAGTATCATTTTTCTCTTTTTTATCAAGATTATAAATGAACCCAAGTTCCTCTAAGGTCTTCTATTAATTAGTCTGTATAATTCTTCCTGACAGCCAAGCTGTAGGGAACGTCCCTATTTAGTTATCAATCATTGACTTTGTTGGAAAGGCCTGTGATGAAAGGATCTTTAATAAATCTCATTAGCTTGGAAACAGTTGCTAGAATTGGAGAGTTATTTACTGCCTTTACTGATTTCTTTGGGAGTAATTAAAAATAAAAAAAAAAACTTAACTGGAAATAAAAAACAATAAAGATTTAAAGTGTCACTCAGTTCTGTGGATTTTAATCGTTTTTTTTTCTTCTGCAATTTGACAATATTTAGCTGTGAATATTAACGTTTTGCTTTTTTTTGTTTTGTTTATTTGTTTTGGTCCTGTAGGACTGAGATCCAAGTCCAGAGCTTTGTACATGAAAGTCATGTGCTCTAACACTTAGCTGCATCTTTAACCCCTTGACATTAGCATCTAGTCAGTTGTTTAAAGGGTTAAAACTTATTTTCACACAAATTTCCTCTTTCTTGCAACTAACTGATTGAAGTCATTTGATTTATTAATTTGTATAGACAGCTGGTTTGGAAAAGCTTAGTATCTGTAGTAAAGAACAATAAAATTCTTTACTTTGTGTAAGAATTTAAGGGAAAGAGATACCATTTATTGATTTCCTAAGAATTATATTGCCAGTGTCCCATTCGGAAGTTAAAACTCAGCTTGGGGAATGCTTTGATGTAGAAATGGTACCTCTTCCACATCCCCCACTGACATCAGCGTATCCAGTTTGAATGTTCACTGATTGGAGTGAACTAAAACATATATTCACTTATCCTCCTTACCTACTCAGCTTCTTCTTGGTCTTCTTTAAAACATCTACTGATCTCCAAAGGCAAGAGGTGTAGTACAAGGCCGCTTGTTGGTTTCCCAGCTGCTCAGCCCTGAAATAATCGCACAGAAATTGTATTAATTAAATCACTGCTTGGCCAATTACTTAAGTGTAGTGCTAGCTAGCTCTCACATCTTAAACTAATCCATCTCCATTATTTTATATTTTACCATGAGGCTTGTGACCTACCAGCAAGCTTTCAGCATGTTTGTCTCTGGTGGTGGCTCCATGGCTTCTCCCTGACTCTGCCTTCTTCCTCCCAGCATTCACTTTAGTTTTCCTGACCTAAATAAGTTCTACTTTACTATAAGCCAAGCCAGTTTCTTTATTCATTAACCAATAACAGCAACATATAGACAGAAGGACCTCCCATACCAAAGAGGTAAGAGGACACAGGCATGTGTGTGGAAGTCATTTCTTAAACTTACAAATAAATGTCTACAGAGAGCAAAGCAAAGTAAATGGGGTTGTGACAGAACCAGTCTCATGAGGATGCCAATTAGGACATCTGTGTTTTCCATGTTCTAAATCTTAGACTCCATGGGCTGGACTTATTGTTACAATCATCAATCATTTCTGGAGAGCAAATGGATTCCTTACCCTTTCATTTCAAAAGATCCCCCAATGAAAAGCTGAATTGCAGAAAAAAAAAGCCATATGATTTCTATTTGGCGTAATGATTTTAATTAAGTTAAAAAATGAAGGGAATTAAGAACTGCAGTGTTCTTCTATTTATAGATGACTAAATTTCTGGGTCACTATGTAATTGTAGGATCTTCTGTTCAAAGCACACCATATTAGGGAGATTTCTGTGAGAGAGAAACTATTCAAAAGTTGTCTATTTTCAGCAAGTCCGGTTTTATCCCATGCTTTTTCAGACCCAGGCCAGCTGGCCTTGGTGAGTTCCCCATAGAACATCCCCATTGTCTCAGTGTGTGGGTGCACCCCTCGCAGTCCTGAGTTCCTTGCTCGTGCTTTCTCTCCTTCTGCTCCTGATTTGGACCTTGAGATTGCTGAACATAGTGAACAATGAGGACTACTGAGAACTCAAGAACAATGGCAATGGGTTTTTGATCCTACTGCACTACTGTACTAGCTTTGTGGGAGCCTAGGAAGTTGGGATGCTCACCTTACTAGACCTGGATGGAGGTAGGTGGTCCTTGAACTTCCCACAGGTCAGGGAACCCTGATTGCTCTTCGGGCTGATGAGGGAGGGGGACTTGATCGAGGCAGGGGGTGGGAAATGGGAGGCGGTGGCGGGGAGGAGGCAGAAATCTTTAATAAATAAATTAATTAATTTAAAAAAGTTGTCTATTACATAAAACTAGGTGAGGGAATGAAGTGAGAGTATAAGCAGAAAAGCACAAGGGAGAGACAAATTTGAAATCAGTTTCAATATAGATTTCATAGCTGTCCTTAGTCAATGCCACATTCTTTTCAAAAGATGCTAAGCGTTTTACTTCTGTGGTTTTATAAGTGAAATCAGGAGTGAAGTAAAAGCATTGTATACACAACTTTCTACATTTGGATAGGGATCATAACTCCTCCTGTCACAAGGAGCAAGACCACAGGGGGTCAAGAACTGGATAGAGACCCTGACTCCTATCACAGTGACAAAGAATGTAAGAATTTATATCTAAAGAAAACTCTAATTCCTTTTGCCATAGGGATCAAGAGCACAGGGTCAAGGGGAAGCAGAAAATGTTTTGTTCCGACCCCTTCCTTTAGTACTGAAATTGTGTCCTTTTGTTCTGTGATTGTGGTTTTCATTTGCTGAGCTTCAGATTCCTGAAAAATGGTATAATTCTAATACTCTCCCTCCAAAACCTCATTGAGTTTTTGTCTTTCCAATCTCAAGGAGACCTTTTAAAATATGGAACTATACACAAACAATAAAAAATAAGCATTTAAAATCCTTCTTTAAAAGGCTGGTGAGATTGCTCTCTGTATCCAGAAGGCACTTGTGCCAAGCTTGATGGCCTGAGTTTCTTAGTCCTTAGAACTGATATGTTCTACATATGTGGAAGGTGAGAACTAACTCCTGGAAGATGTCCTCTCACCTCCAGCAAAGGACATTGGCACAGGCATGCTCGTGCACACGTACTGACACACAGATACTAAATAAACACAAAATAAAAATAATATGGAATTTATACAAAACAATCATCTGTAGTGTATGTACAATGATTGGTAATTTTCAGATGAAAATTTCTGGGCACAGATGAATAATAATCATCTTTAAGTTTTATAAGGAAATTCAACAGAAAGTCAGAATGTATTTTCTCACTCGCTATTACATGTTTAAAAGCTATAGCTGACCAATGAAGTCGTAGTGTCTTTTACCCAGAAAATTGTTTAGAAAATATAACTAGGATATATAGTTCATTTTTGGCTTTGTTTCCTATTATATTCTATAGCTATCAGTAATCTTTGTCCATTACCCAATACTATGTTTCTTTAAACAAATGGAAAAAGTAAAATTTACATGTTCTGTATTTTAAAACAGGAACTTGTCTTGATTTGTTAACTGTTTAAATATGAAGATGTCTTCCTTTTCATTTTTTGTGGTTTCATTAGCTTTCTAGGTTATGATTTACTTCCTAATTGTAAGAGAAACAAGTGTCTCCATTGTTGATTTTAGAGCTTGAATCTTTTCTATCTTATTTTCCATGGATGATTACATTGAAAGAGATTCACCTTTAAACAAGCATGTCCCATCTTCCTTATTGAGTTGTGATGGATAATTATAGATGTTGACTTTACTAGATAGCAAGATGTTCAGATAGATAAAGTAAATGTAGTACATAGAACTTGCTCTGGTACAGGGTACCCATGCCCTTTCATTCCCACCTCTCCAGGCTTCATTCTTCTGAAGCTGTAATGCCATCCTACTCCTTCCCCTGTGGACTCTGCCTCTTGGTGTACCCAATTAGTTTCTTCCTGCTTAACCTCTCAACCTTTCCTTCTAGCTCATCTCCATTCCTTTGTGCAGAAACACTTTCAAAAGGAACCCCAATGGTCACATTGGATGGAACTCAGGCAGTGACTTTCATTATCATTCCTGACCTGCATCCCAATCTTTCCTGACACACACTTAGTCCTTCAGCAATTCCCCTACAAGAGCCTCTCTCACTCTAACTTTACTCCTTAGAGACTCATTCTGTTGGTGCACACCCTGATGCCCACCAGCTCCTTCCCACTGATTCTTTTATCCTTTCTTTCCCAACTATCTCTGTTCCTTTGCATATCCCACTTTCTCATGAAACCACTCTATACCAGTGATCTCAAAGCCATGACCTTTTCTTATAATCCAGAGTGGTAAGCAGCAACCAAGATTGGAACGCCCACTTAATGAAGACAACACCAGATATTTACACCAAGAAATAACTCAAATATTATAATCCAGATGCCCTGATCCCAATGCAAACAGACAAACATGAGCATCTAAAAAAATTAAACTTCCCCAGAAGCCAATAAGCCATTGCAATAGGCCCTGAGAAAAAAAAAAACATTTATCTGAAGTACAAAAAGGGATTTCAAAGTAGCAATAATGAATACATTCAAGAACCTTAAGAAGGATATGAATAAGCACATTAATGAAGACCATAAAGACAAACATATAGTTGAACGATATTGTGAAAGTAGCTCAAGACATGAAAGAGAATTACACACACACACACACACACACACACACACACACACATTGAAATAAGAAAACAAACACCTGGAAATAAAAATTTAGGATGTTAAACAAAATTCTCAGAGGTAATTCTTACCAAAAGATTTTAGACACAAGAGAGAATTTTAGGTCTTGAAAACAAGGTAGAAGTAAGGTATTTTAGTCCCTGTTCTATTTCGGTGAAGAGGCATCATGGTGAACTCTTATAAAAGAAAGTTAATTGAGGGCTTATTTACAATTTCAAAGGTTTAATCCATTATTATCATGGCAGGAGGTATGGCAGCAGGGAGCATGGTCACAGGCAAATATGATTCAGGAGAAGTAGCTAAGAGCTTTATTCTGGTCTTTAGACCTAGGGAGAGAGAGTCTGGGGCTGACATGGGATTTTGAAGCCTCAAAGCTCACCCCTAGTGACTCACTTCCTCCAAAGAGGATACACCTCTTATTCCTTTCAAATTGTGACATTCCCTGTTGAATAAGTGCTCAAATATATGAGTATATGGGACACATTTTTATTCAAACCACCACAAGAAAGATAGTTCAATCAATATACATTTCCAGGTACAAAATGTTAAGGAAGTCTAGAACACAGTGAAAATACTAAACCTGCAAATAATAGGAATAAAGGAAAGAGAATATACCTAAGTTAAAAGCACAGAGATTTTTTTTAATCATAGAATGGAATTTCTCTAATCTGAAGAAGGTACAAAGAGCATACAGACCACCAAATAGATAGGATGAGAAAAGAAACATCCTAAGACTTACAATAATCAAAACATTAAATGTACAAAAGGAAGGGAGGATAGTAAAAGCTGCAAAAGAAAAAGACCAAGAGGCTTACAAATGCAGTATAATTAGAAAACAACAGAATTTTCACTGGAGAATCTAAAAGCCAGAAGGGCCTGGATGGCTATTCTATAAACTGCTAAACACCATGATGCCAATCACAATTATTATACTCCAAAATCTATAATTCACAGTTAATGAATGAAGGAAAACATTCCATAATCTACAATAAAACAGATTTTAAAGACTTTTCATCTACCAATCCAGCTCTATAGGAGACACTAGGGAGAAAACTTCAGTCTAAAAAGATTACCCACACTCAAGAAGACATAAAGAATAAAAAAATCCCAGAACAGCAAATCAAAAGAAGAAAAAGAAATCCATACCAATAAAACTAAATGATAGTAAACAATTGATAACTCTCAACATTAATGGTCTCAGTTCTTTAACAGAGTGACACAGAATAATATATTGGATTGGAACACAGGATCCGTCTTTCTGCTGTATTCAAGAATTATACCTCACCATCAAGGATAAGTGTTATCTCAGGCACAAGGGGACAAAGGCACAAAAAATGTATTTCAAGCAAACAGATCCAAGTGACAAGCTTGTATGGCTTATTTGATAAAACAGATTCCAAAACAAAACTAATCAAAAGAGATTGGGAAGGATACTACATACTTAACAAAGGAAAAGTCAAACAAGAGGACATTGAAATTTATGCTTCCAAATTCATATCAGAAATGCTACTGCAACTAAAGTCAAATGTTGACCCACACACAGTGATAGTGAGTGATTCCAATATCCCATTTTCACCAATGGACAGGCTATTCACACGAAATCTAAAAAAAAAAAAAAAAAAAAATGGTTGAGTTAAATAATGCCATAAATCAAAAGCACCTAGAAGACACCTATAGGACATCCCATTTAAACACAAAAGAAAATATCTTATCAGAAGTTCATGATAATTTCTCCAAAATTGGCTAAAATTAAATATTAACAGAAATAAGAATATTTAAATAATGCCCTGTATCCTATCTGAGCACCAGGAATTAAGGCTGGATATTAGAAAAGACTGAAAGCTTACAAACTTCATAGAAACTCAGCAACTCACTACTGAATGAAAAATGAGTCCAGACAGAAATCAAGAAAGAAATTGAATGTTTTTTTGGAATGAAATTGAAATGAAAGCACAGAAAACCCAAATCTATGGGAAACAATAAAGGCAGTTATGAGAGGCAAGTTCATATAATATTAAGTGCCTATTCCAAAAAACTGGAAAAAATCTCTTATTAGTAATTTAACAACACATCTAGAAACCCAGAAAAGCAAGAAACCATCTTCAAAAAAGAGTTACTCTAAAGGGAATAAAAGATAGTTTATGATGATCCAAATGTGTGTAATTATATCCTGGGAACACAGATTCAAGTTATCCCTAATGACAGACATGCTCCAATGTGGAAACCGTTACATTTTAATAGTCACAGAACTAGAGGAAGTCATAAATTATTGCATTCCCAAATGTATTAGTGACATCAAAGAGGAAAGTGAGACAAACAGTGCAGCAGGCTTCGACTCATGTTTATCTTTCTGCTGGGTGGAAGTTAGTGTTCTGCTAATAACACATTCCAGATGCTTTCCTGATAGTCAAAGAGTAAAGGAAAGATCTGTTATGGAGTCGGGTAAGAGAACTAAAGACAACACAAGGTTATTTTGTCTCTGGACCTGCAGCACCACAGTTCTCCATAATCATGACATCCCAAACACGCACCCTATCTATAGAATTTTCAACATGGAGTTGCTTTTTTCAGGGTACTTCAGTTCACACTGGTAAAACACCATTTCTAGATGTATTTGTGAAAGTGTTTCTGGAGTCTGGAATTTGACTTGGTGGACTGGGAAATCTGACAATCCTTTCCTGTGTGGAGAACATTCAAGTAAAATGCAGAAATCAAAAAAAAAAAACCTTTAAGTTCATTCCCTGAAGGTTTGATGTTGGACTTGATATATCATGCTCAACTCTACTACCCATCAGACATAAACTGGACGTTTTCTAAACTTCATCTCTTCTGAAACAGCACTATTGACTTTCCTGAGTCTCTAAATTAAATGTGTTTTTACACTTCATTTTTATGTGAGTTGCTACATTATAATAAATATTTTTATATGCTGTTCTATTTCTCTAGGGAACCTTGATGCACTAGATATTGGTTTTTTGGTTTTGGTTTGCTTTGCTTTACTTTGTTTGTGAACTTGACACAACATAGAGTAGTTTGGGAAGATGAAACTTCAATTGAGAAAATGCCTCCATCAGATTGGTCTATAGGCAAGTTTGCAGAAGTATCTTCTATAGTAATGACTTAAGTGGGAGGGCTCAGCCACTGTGATCAGTACCACCCCCAATCAGATACTCCTGGTTTGTATAAAAAAGAAGGCTTAGCTAAGCATGCTGAGGGAGCCAGTAGGAATATTCATCAATGGCTTCTAATTCAGCTCCTGTCATTGCTTTTCTCAATGGTGGGCTGTAAGCTATAAGCAAACAGAAAAAACAAACAAACAAACAAACAAACAAACAAAAAACCAAGAAATAAAAGAAAATAAAACAACCTATTTTCTAGCCAAAACTTGTTTGGATCATTGTGTTTATCACAGCATCAGAAAGCAAATTAGAACACCTAATTAATGCTACTGCTTCTGGTTTATAAAATAAAAGCTTTTTTCATCTTGTCTGTCATTTAAACAATTTCTGCTGATCTTTTAGATCCTAGCTTTCATACAATGTCTATCAATTTACTATTAGCCACATGTGGTAGATGTTACAAGTGAACCAGCACCAGCAGAATATTTCATAGAGAAGATAGCATTAACCTCGTCATCCAAAGAATTCTCTGAAAAATGAATTTATGTTTACACATAGGCCTTTTCTCTTGATGACTTTTATGGGGTTTGATATACAACATAGTGGAGGAAATCAGATCAATATTAGCAATATTAGTCTCTTATTTCCAAAGACAGGTGAGAATATGTTCATCAGCTAGCTTTATAGGTGTATTTATGGTCATCTCCAGTACTTCTTCAGATAAGTCCATGTTTCTGACACCTCATAATGCCAGCAAAAGGCCTCTATATCTGTCTTACTTCATAAAAACACTATTAGTTACCTAGATTGTATACTGTAAATTTTTAACTCTTCCTCCTTATCATTTCTATTTAACTTGAAGCTGGAATGGAAATAAATCTTGTTATAATATAGAGAAAAGAACATAAAATGATGTTCTTTACTAAATTCATTATTCCTACTCCACAAGGGTAACCATAAGTCTGTGCAAGAATCAACATTCTTGTTTATATTAATTCATTTATGTTTTATCCACAAATTGGTTCTCAGCAATTCATCTTTGAGTGTCTCCCTTACAGCATGATCTCACATTTGCTTCTGTCAGGGCCACAGTCTTTCTGTATGGTCTTTTGGGATTTAAGGTTATTCAAAAGTTCTGTTTCTGTTGGAGAAATACTTCATCTTATTAGTACTGAATGTTTAGGCTATAAAACTATTTTGAAAGTGAGTTATTTGAAAATTAAAAATAATGCTCAACAACTTTAAGTTGGCACTCCCTTGATATATGTGATGCCTAACAATATTGTATTCAAAACTATGCATTTTCACATTGTGATTATGGATGATTGTGTATTTCTATTTTAATATTACATATAATCATGTATATTTTGTATCTTTTACTTGACTCTAATAAAAGGTATATACATAAACATCAAACATTTCACATAACAGTGTAATTTTATCTCACTGTTAATTAATGAAAAAGTGGCTTTTTCAAAGTTGACTGCCAAGTTTCCCACTGATTTCATTCCTGGATCAGATGGTTAGATGACCGGGGTGATGGGGGTCAGGAGGAGACAAAGGGTAATCATCAGTTACTTGGGCTCTTGTGATATTAAGAATAAAATATTTCTAATAGGTCATTTGGGACAGAAATCAAGATTGGCAGATATGCTTAAGTAGCACTGCATTTGTCATCCCAAGTCATAGGTGTCCTTCAGCAGCATTGCATTCCCTGTCCCCAGACACAAACATACTGAAGTAGCCTGGCTTTGCCTGCACTCTTTAGGCTTGGGTCCTGGAACCCTAGCTAGAGCCAGTAACTACATGAAGAAAGGATAAACACATACAGTAAAGCTGGGATAAGGTGGGAATTTTCTACTACAGCCTGGAATCACAGTATGTTTACTAGGTACAGTACAGTGCAAGGTTTATCTAGTGATGTGGGATTCTCTTTCGTATACTGTGAACACCATTGGTTAATAAAGAAACTGTCTTTGGTCTGTGATAGGGTAGAGTAGAGCTAGGCAGGGAAAACTAAACTGAATGTGTGAGGGAAAAAGGCAGAGTCAGAGAGAAGCCATGGAGCCACCTCTAGAGACAGATGTACCTGAACCTTGCCCATAGGCCATGAGCCTTGTGATAAAATATAAAATACTGGATATGGTTTAATTCTAGATGTAAGCGCTAGCTATCAATATGCTTAAGTAATTGGCCAAACAGGGATCCAAATGATATAGTTTCTGAGTGATTATTTTGGGCAGCCAGGAAGAAACAAGCAGCCTGTCCTACAACAATCTAGTCTTGGTAGGAGGCCAGTCTCAGGCTGTAAACATCTGTGAGGAGGAAGCATGATTGCTAGTCTTGGTACACATTGATCCCTTGTTCATAAACATTCATGCGGAGACTCCAGAGGAAAATTTCACTATTTTCCTTAATCCTGACCCACACAAGGAGATATCTTTGTTAATGTATCATGAGACCAAGGTCTTGAAGTCCTCAATATGGCTGTGGCCATGTCAGAAATACACACTTACTCAGGTTGTCACTCACTCAGAGAAGCTGCACTACATTGGCTGTCCCAAGTCACAGGTGTGTTTATGTAACATTGCATTTGCTGCTCAAAGTATATATCTCATTTTGAAATATAAATAAATTTGAAGAATAAGCTTCCACATATGTTTAGAAAAGGAATAAAGACAAATGCAGAAAAGAAAATAGGAGCATTCTGTTGGATCTGTGTTATAGGTGGAAGAGGGAAGCTCAAAGTGGAGGATTTCCCATCTACTTTACCAGCCTTCTCTTTATGGCAGTGTCCTTTATTCTAAGCCAGCTGTCTTTGACCTTTGGCATTCTCTGTCCTAATGGAATGTTTGTCACAGAAATGGGACACGATGTTCATTGTTTTGCTTTGTTATAAAGAAGTTTATGACACTGTCCTGTTCTGGATGAAGCTCATTGAATGATAGGCATTTCCTGACCCAAATGCTAACATGTATATTTAATGAAAATCTGATTTTAGAATGCATACTAGTATTTCTTACTAAATTATTTTAGCATCATTTTAAATATATACCAATAAATTTAAGTTTTAGGTTAAATACGATAAATGTATTGTAGCAAACACAGTTAACTTATTTTTCCCACTTCTCTACTGTAGCTAGAAATGAGGTGCCTTGGGTCATGCCTCATGTGATTTACACCTTCAGTTTTGCAGAAACACTATTTCAGAAAAGGGTCTCCATTCAATTTTCACACTTATCTCTAAAAGATGAAGGCTAATTTCTTCCATGAATTATTGAATGTCCTGGTAGTGAGATACTTAGTGAGAACAAATTAAACCTTCTTAAAATCATATCTCCATTTGCTGTTAAGAGAGCAACTGTCCAATTCATCTCACAGATTTGTAGTGATCTTCAGATAAGATACCACAAAAGCCATTTATAAACATAAAGCACTGACAAATTTTGTAATTGTTACTATTATAATTGTCTGCATGTATAATTTTATAGCAAAATATTCCTATTTTTTTCACAGAATGAGAAATATAGAAACTAAGATTTAGTAGCTGAGCATAAGTGACATCAACTTCAATCCAGCTTCTGCTTTCATGTTCAGAGCATAGTAGGGATGAGCACTAGTGAGAAGGAAGCACACTCAATGTTGAAACAGGGCCATGCTAGGAACTGAGTGACCAGTGTTCCAGACACACCCTAAGTCAATACGTAGGTCACACTGCTATAATTCTTTATACAAATATTAAAATTGGTTCCTGAAGAAACAGGAGCATCAGACTTTCATTTGGAAGAGTTGCTGCTGTTCTAAAGGAAGCTTGTGCCCCATAATTATTTCATCTGCCTAATTTACTGCCTCCACTTTAAAGAAGTCACTGTCAGATGAGTTCTAAGCAAGCTAAATAGATTTTAAACTTTCCACTTAAACCTTTAAGCCTTCACAGGTCTGTTAACTGATGCTAAGATATGATGTAGGAGTTCCTTTTGTTTGTGTGTTGCTTTCATTGGATAATGAATAAAGAAACTGCCTTGGCCTAGTTGATAGAACAGAACTTAGGTAGAGGTAGTAGACAGAACTGAATGCTGAGAAGAAGGGCAGAGTGGCATGGTGCAGGATAATTGTCTGTATTCTGCCTATCATGTTTTAAATAAATGTTGATTGGCCAGAGAGGAAGTTTAGGCAGGAAAACCAGACAGGAAGTAGAGATGGAGCAAAGAGAACAGGAGTATTCTAGGAAGCAGGAAGCTCCCTCTGCCAGTCCAGCCCAGACCATCAAAGAAACAACATATGAGCCACCACTCTGAGAAAGGTAATGAGCCATGTGGCTAACATAGATAAGAATAATGGGTTAATATAAGCTACAAGAGCTAATAAGAAGACTGAGCTAATGGGCCAATCAGTTTATAACCTAATGTAGACTCTGTGTGATTTTCTTTGGGGCTTGCCAGCTGTGTGTAATTGGGTGGGACAGAAACCCCAAGAAGCTGGCCCTCATGTTACAGTAGCAGATGCCATGGATCTTCTGCCTGAGAAGGACACTGGTTAGAATCTTGCCGGGAAGCCACAGTTATGTGACAATACACAGATTAATAGAAATGGGTTAAATTAAGATGTAAGAATTAGCCAATAAGAGGTTAGAGATAATGGGCCAGGCAGTATTTAAGTGAACACAGTTTCTGTGTGTTTATTTTGAGTGTAAGCTAGCTGGGTGGCCAGGACAGAACAAAGGGGCCTGCTCTCCATGCAACAAAGATATCAAGATATTTTAGTTTAAAAATTATCCTACATGAAGAATGAACCCAAAACCAACTTTGCAACTCTGAATATGTGTATTTATTGCTACAAGTAAATATTTGAGACTCAAAAAGTACATATACATTTAACATTTGATAATATTTAATAATATTCATTATATTCTATTTAAATGACTTACAGTTTTAGACCACTTACATTTTTTTCTCTTTAATAAGGATGAAACATGAGAGAATACAGAGTGGACTCTGAGTCTCAAGAAAATTAATTTAGCTTTGGTATTCATAGAGCTGAAGGGTCACAATGTAAAACAGAGAGGCACACAAAGAGAGGGGTATTGGAGATATTTAGCAGACATTGTTAAAGCAAGCCAGAGCTGGACAATGAAGTGGTAAGTGAACACGTTTTTCAGGAAGTATAACAAGAAGAGGAAGGAGAATTTAATAGAGAACTTGATTCCATTCTGAACATAGAATAAATAATTGGGAATTTATAGCCAAGAAATAGGTCAGTAGATGGAAATAAGAGGGGCTAGGAAGATACTAAAAGTTCAGATTCTATAGGCAGGGAATAAGGAAATAAATTATGCATTGAAGGTGGTAGATTCTAACTAATAAGATTTGCCAGGATTCATTCTAAACTAGGTGATGTAGAGCAACTGGAGGTCCACAAATTAAGTCTTAGATGGGACACTCAAGGAAGGTAACTTGTCAATAAAACCAACTACAGAATTTTGCCATGCATACAAGTGTTATTGGAAGAAGTATCCATGTGAGACTTGCCTCCGTGTGAGAGGTAAAATTATTGAACATTATTTGTATCATCTTCCTTACTATCAATGTATAGCACAGCTATCTTTCCTGTGATCTCTTTCTCCAGGCACTCACCTGCTGTGAGACAATGGTTTTACCCTGTAAAGATTTGTTTCTTGTACTTGTTTAATAAAATGCTGATTGGCCAGTAGCCAGGCAGGAAGTAGAGGTGGAGTGATGAGAACAGGAGAATTGTGAGAAGAGGAAAATTCAGTCTCCAGTTGTCATCCAGACACAGAAAAAGCAACATGTGACTGCCTTGCTGAAAAAGGAACCAAGCCATGTGGCTAAGACAGACAAGAATTATGGGCTAATATAAGTTATAAGAGTTAATAAGATCAAAACCCAGTGCCATTGTCCTTGGCTTCTCATCAGCCCTCATTGTCGGGGGTAGGGGTGCTTGGACCATCCACAGGGCAGGGAACCCTGACTGCTCTTTGGACTGGAGAGGGAGAGGAGGGGGAGGGGGAGGGGAGGGGGAGGGAAATGGGAGGCTGGGAGAAGGCGGAAATTTTTTTTAATCAATAAAAAAATAGAAAAAAAAAGAGTTAATAAAAAAGCCTGAGCTAATAGGCTAATCAGTTTATAATTAATGTAAGCCTCTGTGTGTTTATTTCGGACTATGAATGTGGAACCTGGTGGGACAGAAACCTTGGTCAACACTTACCTGATTTCTTAAATGTTTAAGATGAATCATGCCAAGTTTCCAATGGAATTACTAACACCTCCCCCTCACTCCTGCTGCTCTCTCCTTCTTGTTCCCCTTTTGTCTCTTCTTCCTTCTCCCTTATTCATCCTCTTTCTCCTACTTTATTAACCCTCCTTTCTTCCTCTTTCTCCTATTTCTATTCTTTATTCTCTAGCTTTCTTTAGTCTTATATTTTCAAAAATATAAAAATAGGAAGCTGAAAATTTTGAGAACCTTAACTTTTAAAATGTTAATAAGGTCATAGTTCTGAATATCCCCATTTACTGCAGTCAGAAAGATGTTGCTGAGGGATTTTTTTTCACTAAACATTTCTGAAAATTTGTTCGGTTATGTAACCAGGCAGAGTTTTTCCCAATGTATAATAAAGGCAAAGTAATACAGGCAGAATTGCAGGCTTGTGGTGCTAGTTTTTAAATTAGTCTAAAAATTCATAAGTTTGTAATGAAAGCACATTTTTACAGTCAACTTTTATTTCTTTCTTCCTTTATCCCACCACTTCTTGAAATTCCTTCAAATTCTCGCTTGAGCTTTTTTTCCAACCTAATAAGCACGTCTGAAGAGGATTTTGAAAGAGGAATCTAAACCCATTTCCCCCAATAGACAATGAGTAGATTTTGCATTTTAGTGTGGGTTTATTTCTTGTTTACAGATTTATAGTGAACGAGATTATTACACATTTCAATCCCCTTCATATTACAGCTTCCTAAACGAATAGCAGAAATTTTTCTTTGACTTAATAATAGTGAATGGTAAAATTAAGTAGAAGTGGGGTTCAGAAAGAACTAGTTTCTTGAATTTATTGATTAGCTGCTCAAATGACTAAACTTTTTTATGTATGCAAATATTAATCACATAAAGTGCTGCTTTCTAAAATTTTACTTGTTACTGAAAATGAATCTACACAATATAATTTTCTAAGTAAGGACAATCGAGAGAGGTGAAGGGTTTCATGATTTCAGAGAACATATTTGTGGAGGCCCAAAAATAGGGAATAGAGAAGTAGATATGTATCTACTCCAAACTAAAGTCTAAGGATCCAACTAAAAGTTTAAGGATCCATCTCCCTTAAGGGGATGACAATATATTTCACCCAGGGAGTGGTGTGCCTATAGAATGTTTTGGTCAAGGGTGTGAGTGTTACTTGTCTTTTTCTAGGAACAAAATATTTGCCTAAGAATGTAGCACGCAATCTTCAAATGGTCTGTTCATTTTCTTATATCATGTTAATGCTGGGTTTTTTTTTTTTAAATCGTATTCCTACCTTTTAGGGTCAGGGGTATTTTAAGCAACTGGAAATTAAATGTGGCAATTTTAATATTCACTAAAACTCCCTCACAGTACCATCCTATGTTTTCTGTTTTATTGTTTTTACTCTCATCTTAGTCCTCTTTACTAACTCTTCTCATCCCCATCCCCCTATCCTGGTAAATGGTATTTTTATCTAGCTAGTCTCCAACAAATGACGCCTATGACATGGACAATGGGTGTACCCTGAAATGCACAGAAGAGTGACCAGTAGTACAAGGGAGTAAATTATGAACTCCCCCACATTAAAAAAAAACTTGTACTGCAGGTGTAGATGTGAGTAATGGGTGCTCAGAAATAAATAATAATAGACAATAAAAAAAGAAAGAAGAGGTGGGGCAAATTTGTAAATAATATTTGTAAATATAAGACAAAAAAGAGTATTCAACTATCTGTGCAGTTACTTGGATGAATTTTGATAGCTAGCATAGTCAAAGTGGAAAAGAAACAAATACAGAGATTTTGTAAATATTGTATTCTTGCCTTCAAGCTATTGGTACCACTAGTGCCTTCAGGCTGCTCCAGGACTTGGAAAGACCAAAGTGTGGTCCTGTATGTGCCCACTGAAAGTGGTGATGCTGTAGTCATGGAGGTGCTGTGGTCATGGAGCTGTGGTCTCTTCTGCTGCTGACTGGGAGGGAAGAGAAAAGAGAGCTCAGGGTACACTGCCCAGCAATGGCCTGAGTTACCGCTGAGATTGTGGAAGTCTATGCACAAGCACTGTAGCAAGCTGAGTCTGACCCATGCTCTGCCATGGAGCCATGAAGAGAAGAAATAGTTTTAAAGAAGAGAGAAAATATTTTGAAGAGTTATACCTCCCACAGTCAATACCAGGAGTCAGTAGGTGGAAATGCCTAGAGACTAATTGACCCATGAGACAAGGAGCTTATATGGATAAATGTATAACCAAGGAGAGGATTCAGGATTCTACTAATTTAAAAATTAAAAAAGCAAAGATAGTGAAACTTGGCATGACTATACCCACCTATGCTTGTGACCTCACAAGACAGTCTCAGAACATCTGAATGGCTGGCACCTGAGAACCTGAGCAACACAAATGTTTGCCAGCCAGTCCCAGTCAATGGCTGGACCACTGAACATGGCCTTTGCCTTGCCCTCACACAGTAGGCAATGAGGAACTGGCTTTCTCATCCCAAGTAGCTGAGTAGAATGGCCAAACACCAGAGAGGATAGCTTGTGCCCCACCAGGTGACCAGTTTCAGCTGTCAGTCCAGATCCTGGTTCCCAGCTTGATAGCCAAGCTGCAAAATGGTAGCCCTAGGGAACTGCAGCTTCAGGCCAAGTCAAGTGTCTATGGAAAGGTAAATGAATAAGCCAAGCCTATCAGCTAGGCATACTTGCAACTTGGATTAACATATCCTAGGGGGATCTTGAACCACTAAGTAGAATTCTTAAAGGGGGCAGTATTATGACAAAACGTTCTTCTTTTATGACTACACCTTTGAAATTCATCAGTTAAGGTATTAAACCCTTATTTTGAAGCAGTAGCTTGTTTAGCACAGTACTGCAGGATGGAACTTAGGAGATATTTTGGCAGAGAACCTGCTATGATCAATATTCTTTATACTAAGAAACAAATTGACTGGTTGTTTCAAAATAGTAATTCTTTGGCAAGTGCATTTACTCAATTTAAAGTCACATTAGTGATCTGTTCCCAGCTTATTTGCCGCTGCAATTCACACAACTGTATTCCTTTATTTTTCAAAAAGTTGCAGCAAAAGATCCCTTAAAGGATATTTTGTTAATTTTTGTAGATGGTTCTACAAAAAGATCAAAGAACTGTATATGTTGTTAATGGAGAGGGATATGTAGTACAAACAGAACTGGCTTCTGTTCAAATAGTTGGGCTGTGAGCTGTTACTATATTTTCAGCTTTTTACAGATAAGGCATTTAATCTATATACAGACAGTCAATATATTTTTAATATTCTTCAAGTCCTAGAAACTGTCCCATGTATTGGGACTAGCAATATGCAAGTTAAAATATTATTTCAGCAAATTCAAAATGGCATACAGCAAAGAAGTTTGGCATGCTTTGTAGGGCAAGTTAGAGCACATTCAAATCTTCCTGGTCCCCTAGCTGAAGGTAATGCTTTCTTTAGCTGATAAGTTTTGATGGAGGAAGGTCATTGGTAATAAACAAACTGCCTTGGCCCATTTTGATAGGCCATCCCTTTGGTGGGTAGAGTAGGCAGAACAGAATACTGGGAGGAAGAGGAAGTGAGCTCAGACTCGATAGCTCTCCTCTCTGGGGCAGACACCTCAGACAGACGCCAGGCTCCTCTCTCCCGGGCAGCTCCGACCCAGGATGGACGTAGGCTAGAATCTTCCCGGTAAGCACACCTTGGGGTGCTACACACATTATTAGAAATGGGCTAGTCCAGGTGCGAGAGTTAGCCGAAAAGAGGCTAGCTATAATAGGCCAAGCAGTGTTTAAAAGAATACAGTGTCCATGTAATTATTTTGGGACACAAGCTAGCAGGTGGCCGGGGTGCTGGGGACGCAGCCTCACTGCTCATATTACAACAAAGTTTATAAAACTAATCGCTTTATCTCAGGTTCAGGTTGCTCAGCGATCACATCCTTTGCATTATCAAAATAGTATAAGTTTAAGAAAACAATTTAGATTAACAAGAGAAGTTTCTCACCAAATCGTTAAGCATTGTGATATATGCCCACATATTACCTATATCTCATCTTGGAGCAAATCCCTGAGGATTACTTCCTAGTCTTTTATTGCAAATAGATGTTACTCATATTGCAGAGTTTAGCAAATTAAGATAATATCCATGTGACAACTGATATATATTCAAGGTTCTTGATGGTCACTATACAAACTGGAGAAGCCAGTAAGCATGTAATAACCCATTACTTAAAATGCTTCTCACATATGGCTTTCCCTTCCAGTTTTCCTGCCTTCACCCATTTCCTGAAATTGAAGTGAAAGACACAAGTCCCTGCACCAACTAAAGTATATGAAAGTGGGAAAGTATTGACAGACACTCCAATTCTAACATTCCTGACTTCCTCAGTCAAGGATCCACCTGTTACCTGCTCATGAAAAAATAAGCCATTGAAAAATCTTATTGCCAGGTAATTGTTTTTAATGGATGAAAGTGACTATTACAATGGTTTAGATAAAATGGCACAGTTTCCCAAGGGGCGGCAGTGGGCCATGAGGGGCACCCAGATCCTACCACCTGAGGCCTCTGCATATTTTCAGGCAGGTGGGAGGTGGTGAATGAGACACCCTGGTGGGTTGGCAGGGCAGTAGGTTTCACTTGGAGTCTTGGCAGTGAGAGATGGATAGACACCATGCAAAGAAAGTGGGCATAGTTTATTTAGTGGGTGATGGAAAGGAAGAGGAAAGGAGAGAGGGAGAGGGGGAGAAGCAGAAAGAGAGAGAGGGAGAGATGGGGGAGAGGAGGAGAGGCAGCAGCCACCTCTTCTGAAGAGAGATGGGGCAGGGGTTGAGAGAGGATGGGCTGGAAGCCATAGGAAGATCCTCTTGACTCAGAGGAAGGAGCAGTGGACAGGGCTTGTCTTTTAAAGGGACAGGACAGACCATTATATTCCTTTCTCTTTTTTTTTTAAATAAAAATGATGGGAGTTTAGGCACAACAGATTAAAGGAATTGGGACTACAGATTCTCAAGACTGCTTCCTGCTTATTTGTGGGCATCTTCTTGGGTAGGGGACTCTAGAAAGCTGGGTGCTGGTTACATCCTGGGGTACTGGTCTCTTTGCTTCTTTCCAATGTTCATGGTATGGGAATGTCCGGTGTCTCTTAGACCTGTTTAAGGTATTGAAAGAATGGAGGGTAAAGTTAAGTTTAGGAAAAAAATTAGGACCAGGGAATTGAAAGGGGTGTATCTGACCTGCCTAAGGTGGATTCTTTAATTCTACTCCCTGGAATTCACAGGAATTTTTTGTGTTAATGAAAGCATAAGTTTTAAACAGCAGCATATTTATACAAGGAAGACTGTGACAGATATTTTTGCCTAACTAAAAGTATCTTTAAGAATATGAAAGGCAGTGTAAGAGAGAATTTTGTTAATTTGTATCTTATTAAAATTTGTTTGGTGAGGATGTCCTTTTAAATGACAAAGACTCTAAGCTGTTAAACTGCAGTAGAGATTTTTGAGAAGGATAAAATTTTTACTTGAGTTATTGATTCAAAATGACAGAGAACTTACCTGGTTGGCACCTAAAGCTACACCTCAGGGTCCTCCATGGTTGCTGATGGTCGTATTTGCCTTTTGCTGTTTGGCACAGGGCTTGCCAGGCTCCAGAAGATGCTGTGGGCTAAGAAATCTGTAGGAAGACAAGCCTACCTTGGCTTGAGCAGCCAGGAGGTTGATTTCAGTGGTTCTGTCCACATATGGAGATCTTCAGTTTGGATGAAAGGCAGTTTTGTCCAGTGTTCAGCTCTTAGAAGTTGAAGAAAATTGTGAATAGATGTTGTTTTGTGTTCAAATGTCTTCTTGTGAGGGAATAGAGTGCTGCTGCTAGGAACCAACCTGTCTCTTTTTGGTATAAAAAGTTTTTTAATAATTAAACATTTAAATGCCATATTCCACAGATCTCTGAGCAGTTGAGGGCTGTATATCAGGTATAACTACAATATAGAATATCCCTGGAGAATTGAGTCCAAACTTGACTGTACTGGCTCTCAACTTAATATGTAAGAATTATACTTGTAAAAGTCAGAGAGAAGAAAAAAATTGCTTTCAATAGAAGGTTAATGGTAGGACTGACAATAGTAGAGAACAGATTAATATGTTTTAACGTAGGGTTGGATTAAATATATAGTATTTAAGTAAGATATATATATATATATATATATGTAGAGAGAGAGAGAGAGAGAGAGAGAGAGAGAGAGAGACTTAAAAGTACATACCAATTTAAAACATGAGACTTACTGGTATTTTAGTCTGGAATGAAATATAATGGGCACACAATTATACCATTTAACAGTAAACATATGTACATTTAAGTCATATGTATGCACACACACATATTAAACAGGAATTGGGTGAATTGGGTGCTTTTGGTAGACCCTATCAAAGGCATGCCACTGCAAAAAACATATATATAACTGAGTCAGTAAGAGGAATTTTGAGACAAAAAATAAGTAAACTGCAGAAGTAGGCAGGGATTACCTCAGTAAAGATGCTAGGACCTGTTCAACTGACCTGCACATAGTTAATATGGCAGTGAGACCACCTGATCTTAGTTATGATGGTGGTAAGGTCATCTGACCTCAGTCAAAATGGTAACAGTCACGTGTTACATGGAGAAGCCATGTTTTTTGAGCCATGGGAATTTTAAAAATAATAACAAAAGAAACCTAGTGGTATGATCTGCCCTGTCCCTGTGCCACTGCACCACAAGCTGCTGTGGGGAGCAAATTCTGGAACTGAAAACAGCTGCCTCACAGATCCGACTAATTTTGTCAATTTCCATGAGATCAGTGGTAGCAGTGGCAGGGATGGAATAGAAGGAATGGGAGCAAGAGGAAAAGAGAATTTTTAGATGGGTGGGGAAGGGGCTGCCCAGCAAAAGGAAAAGTGGAGCTGGCAGGACACCAGCACAGCATTTACATGTAGGTGGGTGATAGTTTGAAGAAAAATGGAGCCAGCAGAACACTGGCAGAGCATTTACAGGTGCGTGGCTGATAGTTTGAAGGTTTATATTTCATAGCTAAAAATATGAATACCAGTGAAAACAGTGAACGAAAAGTGCAAGGCCTGTAGAAGAACGTCTTTTCTCTATAGGTGGGGTGTTAATGAAGCCTGACTGGCTGCAGGTTCAGGCAACTCAGAATCCAGAGGCTAGAGGCTGCTCTGAGCAGCCTCACACAGTAGGACCACTTATGAGTGGTCCAAAAGAAAAGAGAAAAAATTCAAGGTAACTTGGGTCCCAAAGCAAATGCACCACTCAGTGTGTGCAGTGCTAGCACAGGAGGACTAACCCAGTTAGTCCAGTCATGTTTTAAGCTATGGGAAGCAAACAGAGATGAATATCAGTGAAGGACTCAACTGGAGTTGTAAAGACTGTGTGGTTGTGCGTGATTCCCCCCATTTCTAGGAACACCAGAGGATTGCTGGGAGCTCAACAGTCAATACCTTGGGTTTAGGGAAACAATTAAGCTGGCTGAAAGGGGGAAATTCATCACCAAAGCCAGTGGTGTGCATAGCTGTTGGCGCTCAGGGAGATACCCACTTCCCAAGCCTAGGGTTCCACATGTCCTCAGCTTGCCCACCCATGGGCAGGAAGGAAGGGGAGAGAGTCTGGCCAAGTCACAGAGCATCTAATGTTATGGTTTAGATAAAATGCTGCAGTTTTCCAAGGGGTGGCAGCAGGCCATGATGGGCAGATGGGTCCCACGAGGAGCTGCAGTGGGTGAGACAGAGATAAATAGAGACACCATGTAGAGTGAGTATTTATTTAGTGGGTTATGAAAGGAAAGGGAAGGGAAGGGAGAGAGAGAGAGAGAGAGAGAGAGAAATAGGAAGGGAGAGAGAGAGAAGGGGGTGAGAGAAGAGGCCTCAGCCACCTCTTCAGAAAAGAGACATGGCAGAGAGTACAGGCTGGAAGCAGAGAAAAGATCTGCTTGGGGGGAGTGGGCAGGGTTTGACAAAGTACCATATCCGAGTGAGTAAAAGTGATAGAATATATGTACATTTCTATTTAAAACAGCTGCTTGCATACACACACACACACACACACACACACACACACACAGAGAGAGAGAGAGAGAGAGAGAGAGAGAGAGAGAGATCTATTGTTGTTATTCTGATTTACTTATTTTCTCTTTAAGAGGGAACACACAACCATATCATTACCAAATATGCAGAATAAATCTAACACATTTCTGAGTTTTTCTTTTAAGCTTCCTTCCAATTCTCTTAATCCCTTTGTTTTTATCTTTGTTTATTCTTCTCTGCTTTCACTCACTCTCCTGTCATGATATTTTCCAAAATAATATGAGGTTTATACATTTGGAATCATTATATATAAACCCATGTACCAATAACAACTCTACAAGGAGGGAAATATTAAGAATTAACCCAAGTCACAGAATAACACTAATTGCAACTCTCTGGACACAAACTAAGTAATCATATCCATGAGCTCTCTTGCCTAGTATTTTTTTTAATTATCTTGGGTTGAGAAAAAACAGGCTAGCTAAAAAATAGACCAATTATAATTTTCCTTACTATAAGGGGCAAACTCACGAAACAGGAACAAGTAGTTCAGCTGTGTAGTGTGGGAACCACCCAGATAGAAAGAGAGAGAGAGAGCCCTTGGGTCACGGGGCATTTTTCTCTGGGTACCTAGAAAGTCATGCCCTAACTTGATCCTATCTCTTAAAGATGATGGGCTAACAAACATTCCTCATCACCTCCTCCTTTTGTCTAAGTAAGAGTGATCCAAACCCAATACAAAACTATATAAAATAGGAACAGATATCAGGTCTAATTTTACAACCAACATAAGCAATATTAGCAAGAAACACATGATAAATGTTTTAATAAACATTCTATTTTAAAGAGTTTATGTTTCGCATTGAAAATTGACTTGGCTAAATTATAAGAGGAAGGTAACTAAGAATATCTAATCTTCAACCCCATCAAAGGCCTGAGAAGGGACATAATATTACTTGAGTAGTCAGGAAGTGCAATCAAGCAGTTTTCAAAATGAGAAGTATATGGCAGAGACAGCACTAACCAAAGTCACATTTGTAATGCTGAAGCAACCAACATTAGCTAAGGCCTAGTGTAACTGAGAGACCATTTTTAGAGGCAGGAAAATTTTCAGAATTGTCTTATTCTGTCTTGGTAAGGTTTGGTTTGTCAGTCTTTTTCCTTGTGTCCTGCTTATCCTGTCCAGATACCATGTGCTTTGTCAGTGGTCAAGGCGTGGGCAGTTCCTTGCCCAAAGGCCAGTTGTGCCAAGAAGGAAACAAACTCCAAGTGGAGTGTCTTTGGTGCTCAGCATTCTCTTGGGAATAGATTAATGCTGTCAGGAGCAATTGTGTCTCATGTCAACAGAACCCTAAGTTATTTAAATGTCTACAGATCCTTGTAGTTGTTGAAGATTACCTATCTAGGCAGCATACAATCTCTATGTATCTAAATAATCTAATTATTCTATCTGTATAAAAACATAAATAACTATTGACCTATAACACTTAATACTTGTATAACTTAAAGACTAAGACTTCATATCCCAATTTTAAATAATCTGCAAACAAATGTGCAGCAAATGAGAACAATGACCTCAAAAGGCAAATAATGTATAAGTGTCTTGATCAGAGGTAGGAATAACATACAATGCAGTATGAAAATGTATCCTAAAAAATACATCAATATACAAAATGTCTTAAACAGAGGTAGAAACACGTATGTATACAATCTGACAAAATGCCTTCGCATAGGTGTACAAATATTGTAAACAGAAATAACAAAGATAATTTGAACTTGTATCAATATACAAAATTCTATTAATGTAAATTGTCCATAAATAATAGATCACAAGTATTCACTCTATTACCCACTATTATTATTAGTGTACTGATGAGGCTAAATTTTGTTTTTGTATCTTTTGTCCCTGATCATCAAATTTGATAAGTTTCTTAATCTGTCATTGACTGGGATTTGTTTGTCAGATTGGTTGTATCCTTTTATTAGAGTGCTCAATTTCTCTTTTAGTTGGTTATTATCAGTCTGTAAAGACTGTATCATTTTTTAAAGTGCCTCATTTTTGGCCCTATTATCAAGCCATGTTCATAAGGAGAAAAGATGAAGGGCAAAGCTAACCCTCAGAATCAAATAGAGGGATGTAGAAGGGAAATCACATAAACCTTGCATAATGTCATACATGGTATAAGTAAAAAAAACTGTTGAATGTGCGTATTTCTAAGTTATCTGTTATCTTGCCCTTTTAAATTATAAATTATAAATTTGACCTTATAAATCTCACCTGTAATGAGTTGAAATAGGTGTAATAACAGTTACTGGCCAGTAGGTGTCATGGCTCAGTTGTAGCCAAGTGGCTGGCTAGAATAGTCAGAATTGGTTATAGTACTAGATACTGAAAAAATATGCTACATTAAAAGCAGGTATTTAGCAGTGCAAGGACAGCAAGGCAGCAATGCTGACAGAGACACCTGGGGAAGCCTGAACCTCACCTGAGCTTCTGTGGTGTGCCAGAAAAACGGAACCCACAAGCCAGCTGCAGTCAGTGGCACAGGTGACCCGGAGCTAATCTGAGATGCTACTGAGGCTAGTGGCTACTCAGGGCTGCCACATGGGGATCCTACCCAGTGCACCACGTGGAACCTGGTGGCAGCTGGCTGGAGCCACAGGGGACCTGAGCCTCACGTTGGATGCTAACTATTGAATTATCTTGAGTGAAGAAAAAAATCAGGCTAGCTAAAATACAGGGCAATTATAATTTTCTTTATTATCAGGGTCAAACTCATGAAACAGGAATGAGTAGTCCCAGCTCAGCTGTGCAGCATATTTTTACGCAGAGCTGTAACTAAATGTGCATGACAGCCTTATTTATATACTCATACTTTACAATTAAACATTGCACCCCGATTAAAAACAATGGAAAATTGCTGCAGCAATTAGGTAAGTTGTGTTGGTCCTAGAGGGATATCTGTGGCCAGTAGAGACTGCAGAAGAGAAAGTACTGTTCAGGTTCATTCCAGAGACTCTGCGCTACTGCAATAGGAAGCTGCCAGAGGACAGCTTGGCTTAACCCAGCCTTTCCCCAAGAGTGTCACTCAGCCTAACCTTTCTTAGCTACTCTTTCCTCCAGGTTTGTGTTCTAGGGTGTGAAAACCAAGATGTTTTGCAGGCCCTGGACTGCTTAGATGGTCTCCTCCTCTTCATCTTTCTCATTTCTCCCAAATTGTCATAGCTAATCACACCTGGCATCTACTTCCCTTGTCAGAAGTAGCATGCAAATTAGCAGAATCTTGCCTGAGGCTAAGGTTGAGTAAAAGCATTTTAAGGGAATAGAAAAATATTCCAGCAATTAAGATATTTATTTGACAGAAGTTATTGAAATGTACACTTCAAGCATTTCATTCTTCAGTAAAACTAAATAAGGAGTCATCCTATAAAGTGTACATAGCTGGCTTGTGAAGGTGCCTACCATGCACAGAATTTAAAGCCATCTGTACAATACCTGCAAACACGTATGTTCCACTTACCTAAGGTGCATTTAGAAGCCACTGGGAACCATAGTTCTATTTTTAAAGGTGTACCTTTGTATTTAGGTCACTATGGCAAATTCCTTGTAAGCAGGCACAAAGTACCAAGTGACTACATAAGAGATGACATTTGAAGGAGACAAAGAAATTGTCATTATCAAATGACTCTCTTGGGGAAGAAAAGGATGTAATTGGTTTGCGAAGCCCTGTGGTCTGGAAATCGTTTCCAATTACAAATCTTGAAGGGTATATGCAGTCATAACAAGTCACGGTGCTGAAGGAGGAGAAGGTGTCTGCTGAAGCAGCCATGGACACACAAGGAGATATGCATTCCCAGCATCATCAGAGAATTACAATGCTCTCCGTATATGTCTTTTCCCCAGACTGCAACCTCCTTTCAAGCGGTAACAGGTGCTCTGTCTCTCCTCCATTTATAGATTAGCTATTGGGCAGTGAGCAGGTGGTGCACTTCTATTGTTCAGATACTAAATGAGTAATAACTTCCATCCCAGCCTGTTTGTCATGGGTAACATTTCGAAGGACACCACATTCCTTTCCTCCTCCAGAGAAGCCGAGTGTCTATAATGACAAGATTATTTCCTTGTTCTGCTTCATTTACTATTTTCTGGTGACTGACAAGCTGTATTAGAAGCTTCTGCTATTATCAATAGATCAGAAAGCTTCTTTGTTTGTAAGATCTTTGATACAGAGGGTTTGATGTGGCATCTAATTGATTGTGATGCTGCTGAAATCTAATGCAATTAGGCTTTTCAAGGAGGGTTGACCTCCCCAGGACAGTTACCAATGTCAAAATCTGTGAGCACAGGATATTCCTCAAATATCTTCTAGGGACTTTATAGTCAGACAACATGAAAAAAAAAGAATACATGTTTAAAAATACTTTTAATTTTAGAATGATGCTTTATTTATAGAAAAGCTACCAAGACAACAAAAATTTTAGTTTATTTATTTATGCTAATTTCATTGTGCATATTCTCTGTTCATGGTATTATGTTAAGTAAGGAAAATTTTATACACATGTATAATATATTTTGAACAAATTTCCTCATAGCCCCCTTCTGTCCTGCCCCTCTCATCGCTCCCTCTTCTTTTGTTGGTGCCCTTTGTTTCCCTAATCTGATAGCTTTCCTTCTACTTAAAAAATATTTTGAAAATTTTTTACTTGATTGTGATGCATGTGATTACTCTTTCTATGTTTACCCTCCAGTGCTTTCTTTCATTCCCTTCCAGCCCCTTCCAACCCCTCTTTCTAACAATAGGTGCCCTTTCTTCTGCATGGCTCTTTCCTACCTTGCTTGTCTTCTCCCTTTAAGGGCTTGTGGAGGTGGTCATAGCTGCTGTGTCCATGATTGCATTAGTCACATCACAGACAGAAGCAGACCTTTACTTTACTCCTTCACACCCCTAGCTTCCACTGTCTTCCCATGCTCTCTTCTGCGATCCAGAGCAGGTGAGATTTCCCATTTACAGCCAGTCACTCAAACATGAGATAGTCTTAGCACTTAGACCAATTATAAGTCCCTGCTTTGATCATCTATCATCCACTGCCAAAAGAAGCTTTTCAGAAGGAGAGGGAAAGCTAACTGGTATATGGGTATAAATGTAACTATTTAGAAAGCAATCATCTGTATGTCCATTCAGCAAAACAGCAGCAGTAAATTCCTCACATAGTGTAAATGCTCTTGTCACACAATCCACCTAGGTTTACAGTCCCAGGTATACCCTCATTCATATAGAGTGGGCCTCAAATCCAATTAGTGAGTCATTGGTTATCCCCAGAATATTCATGGCTCATCTGTATCATTTGGTTTATCCAGTCAGAAAATTCAGCATTGTACTGCCATGCTTGGTATAGTATTATCTGGCTTAATACATTTTCCTAAAAGTTTCACAATTTACCTTGCTTTTAACATTTAAAAGTTTGCATTGTGTAATAAAAATTTTCACTTCATTATATATTTATCAGTTGATTGATATCTAGGCAGATACCACTTCTCACCTATTATGAGTGGAGAAGTAAGGAGCATGGGAACATAAGTCTCTCTGTTATAGGTGTGATGCTCTTTGTTTATATGTCTAAAAGTGCTGTAGCTGGATCATATGATAGTTCTGCCTGTAGATTTTTGGACAGTCTCCACACTGGTTTCTGTAGTAGATATTTATATTCCCACAATAGTATGTGAGGGTTCCCTTTTCTTCCAACGTCTACACAGGTTTCTGTATCAGGTGCACCAATTTGTATTCCCACATAGTACATGAGGGTTCCTTTCCCCCCACTTCCTCAATATCATTTGCTGTTGTTCTCTTGATTATGGTCATTCTGGGATGAGATGAAATATCAAAGTTTTTTTTTTTATTTTCCCTGAAAGGTAAGGGTGTTGAAGATTTTTAGAAAACTTTTACTAGCCATTTGATTTTTTTCTTTTGAGAACTTTTTTCAGTTACATAATCAGTTTATTGGTCGGGCTGTTTTTTAATTTTTTATTTCTTTGTATATTCTACCTACTAATCCTCAGTTAAATGCATATCTGACAAAATTTTTCTCTTATTTTTTTTAGGTTTTATATATATTAGTTATAACAGTAAGGACTTGGGGTATTCATTTTATTTCTTTATGGTTTTTGCTTTCATATCGGATATGGTAGCTAGGTTTTTCAGGTTGGCATGCCCTATCGTTCTGTTTTCTAATCACATCTTTGCATACTGGTTTTCAATATACCCTGATTTATCTTGTCTGTTCCTAACTCCACCTCTGTTATTAGCCATTCTCTAAAGAGCCCTGCATCTCTCCATTATACAACAGGATTATCTTCGCTGATCTGAGTGTGGGTAATTGTCAACTGGCAAAAACATTATTTATGTTCCAGAAGTTTCGACCACAGGATTTAGTCCAGAGGTTTGATTCATATAGCAGGTTTATATAGCAGGTACGTTTATATGATTTTGCGTTATATACTTCTGGAGTCATTGTTACTGTTTTATTACCTTTTAAATATTTATAAAACTCTGAAAATTAGATTATGGTTGGATCCATTTTAGCAACAAGAACAAATCTTTCTAAAATGGATTTAACTTGGATTTGTTTTCTAAATGAGTTTCAGCGTGGCTGCTGCGATGTAAAGAACTCACCAGGTGTGACTATCTGGTGGGTTTTTTTAATCACATCTAAAATTTGTTTCTCTTCTTTTTATGCTGTTATCCCATCTCTCTAAGAAGTATTTTTTCTTTTGTTTGTGTGTGTGTGTGTGTGTGTGTGTGTGTGGTGTAGGATCAGAATATCCAAGTTTTTAGAAACTGATATATTTCCAGAATTGTGATTTATTCATCCACTAAAAGAAATACAATGACAAGAAAGCTATAATGCTGATATTAATAGAATAATTCTTATTTAATATGATATTCAGGAAGAATAATTTTATCAGGAGGCTGCCTAAGAGTATGGATCACAACACTAGAAACTTCTAATTCCCACACTGAATGCCATGCTGTCAAATTCCTTGATGCCCTTTCCCCTGATGACATCACCTCTGCCTCTAGGAGCAGAGACTTCAGGAGGAGTTTGGTTTGCTGTCTCAGTCACTGTTCTCTGAAGAGACACCATGACATAGGCAGCTCTTATAAAAGAAAGCATTTAATTGGGGGCTTGTTTTCAGTTATATGGTGTTAGTTGTGATCATCATGGCAAGAAGAAGAGAAACATGGCAGTGGAGAAGTGATGTGGGAGTGTCATATCAATCTGTTGCTTTCATTGGTTAATTAATAAAGAAACTGCTTGGCCTGATAGGTTAGAACATAGGGGGGTGGAGTAAACAGAACAGAATGCTGGGAGGAAGAGAAAGTGATCTCAGACTCCATTGCTCTCCTCTCTGGGGCAGATGCGGTGAAGCAAGCCGCCAGGTCAGACATGCTGAATCTTTCCCAGTAAGACTGGTGCTACACAGATTACTAAATATGGGTTAGGCAAGATAAGTTATCACCTCGTGGTGCTACACACATTAATAGAAATGGGCCAAGCAGTGTTTATATGAATACAGTTTGTGTGCCATTATTTTGGGGAATAAGCTAGACAGGCGGCTGGGCGCTGGGTGGCAGGAACGAGGCCCGCAGCTCCTTCTACAGAGAAGTAGCTGAGTGTTTTACATTCTGATCTGCAGGTAGCTAGTGGAGAAAGAAAGACTAAGCCTGGTGTGGGCTATTGAGATCTCAACCCCACCCCAAGTGACATCACTCCCCCAAATAGCCATACCCCCTATTCTTTCCCAAGCAGTTCAACTAACTGGGAACCAAGCATTTGAACGTATGAACCAATGCAGACATTCTCATTCACACCACCACACTTGCTTCTGGCTTCTGGGTGCATGCTTCTATTTCAGAAAGTTGATGTAAAGATGAAATAAAATAAAAAATATCAATGTCTTTAAACAGTCACTGTTTGGATCCGACCAACACAGGGTTCAAAAATTCCAGGGTAGGAGCATGAGGATTAGAAAAACTAAGCAAAAGGAACAGAAGAAACAGAAACACAGGATATCATCAAGAAGGAAATTCAGTGAATGCTGAAATCTCCTATGTTTATTTTTTATACATTTATATAACCCAATCCAAAAGTGGGAGAGGTAGGCAAAGGACTCTTTTAGTATTATTTGAAAGGAATAAACAGGGCAATTACCCATTTCAATACTTGAGGTATCAAACAACTATATCCTTAGTTAAGCCTTCTGTTATTAAGTCAAGACATGTAATGACCATGCCTTAGACCGAGTATCCTCTCAGTAACCACTCCCTGGGTCAAACCTCCTGTTACCTTCTTGATGGAGCAAGAATGGGCTTGAATTCTGTGACGTTTGGGCAAGGTAAAGAAGATGCACCTCTGTGGGCCATCTTAATACCCAAAACACCCAGTAACTACATTCTTGGTCAGGAGGATCTTGTTTGTCGTCACACCTTATGTCAGACTTGCCAATAACTTTGCAAAAGAAAGAGTAGGTTATGTTCATACTCTGTGACCTTTAGTCAAGGTGCAGCAGGCCCACATCTGTGGACCCCCACAATTCACTTCCAGATAGTGAGAATTGGATGAATGATAGCTACAGTAAGGTCCCAAATATATCCCTAAGAGCAGTGTAAAGCTACACTCAGCATTTCAAACACAGTGGCTGCAGTCTTACTCTGGCAGAACTAATACTGACCTTCTACAGTGGGTGAGCAGGCATTTATCTGCAAAATAGAGTTTTCAGTCTGAAATAGCAAAGTTGGAAACTGAAACCCCTACACTAATCATTATGACTGAGTGGATGCTGTGCTAAAGACTAAGGTCTATTTTTTAAATAATTTGATTAAAAACTAAGAACAGGTTAGTGTCTGGTAGGGGTTGTCAGATGTAAGTATGATGATCAAAATATTTCTATAATATTATTATATTAGAAAATCCTTACTATTTAATTAATAGGTATTTATGTTCATTTTTATCTGAATGTTTAAATTTCTGAGTTTTTTTTTTCTTCAAACGCAGCTCTGTTTGGAACTGAAAGAGCAGTCTGTAAAATCGCAGAGATTATGATTGAAATGGCCCCTTCAACAGCTGTGTCTCAAGAGCAGAACTGCAGCAAGGAGAGCCTTAATAAGGCCATGACTCAAACCATTGTTCACATAGTCATCTAGGATCTGAGTCTTCAGACATGAAGGAGAAGTGAAATATCCATCAATTAGCTTGTGCTGGTGAGTAGATTGTCACCAAAGATTATGGCAACATCATCATCAATCGCTTTCTGCAGTTTTAATTTTCTTTGCTTAGACTTATCAGTTTTCCGGCAGGATGGAAGTAAAGTCTCAGACCCTTACCTGATTCCCTCCTTAGCGGCCAGGAGCTGTGGAGGACAAGAGTTCAGCTCGCTAGAACTCATATAAATGCTGAGTGAGAGTGATACAGGGTTCTGTGGCTGGAAAGGAAATTCCTGGAGCAAGATGGTCAGCTAGGATAGCTGGTACCATTGAGATCTGGGTGTAGCTGGGAAATTCTTTCTCAATGAGGAATGAGGAGAAGCATTCAAAAAGATTCCCAATATCAACAGCAGACCTCCACACACATATGCACACACATGCACCTGTACACAGAGGTTTGTCTCCATGTGAAAACATGCCTGGATGCCTGTACCTATACACATACACAAGCAAGGAGTATTTAATGTTTAAAATATAGAACAGAACACATGCCAGATACACACATAGTAGTGATAAATAAAAGACAAATATATGAGGAGTCAATAGAAATAATAAAAGAGAAGTAAGAAAGGCAGGGTACTATGTGAAGGAGAGATCAGGTGCATGGCAAGGCAAGAATGTGTTATTCTTTTTCTAAAGGTTGTTCTGGATAGGACTTTCTGGCAACAAGGTGTGTGCACAGACATCTAGTTTGTTCAAGAGTATATGCCCCATGTCCTCAAATGTGATCTAAATCAAACATGCTATAGTCCTTGAGGTCAAATGACAGTTGCTCAGAATTCAATTCAATAAAAAGGCTACCATTTTCCTTCCATAAAGAGAGAGAGAAACCATTCCTCTTTTCCTAAAGAGCCTATGACACTGATTTGTTTTCAGACGAGATTATTAGCTGTACACTATAGGATAATTGGGTTGACACGATCAATATCCACATAATAAACGAAAAAAAAAGGTTGTTTTTCAGGGCTGGGGAGATTACTCAGTGGTTAAGAACACTGGATGCTCTTCCAGAGGTCCTGGGTTCAATTTACAGCAACCACGTGGTGGCTCACAATGGGATCTGATATCCTCTTCTAGCATGAACACAGAGCATTCACACCACACCAAAAAAAAAAAAAAAATGCTTCTCAGATCACTGGTTTAAATAGCAGATGCCACCAGCAGAAATTTATTATCAAATTACATTAAGATTGGATGACTAATTTAGATCACATTTCCAGGGAAACCTGATAACAAGATACACACGAAACGTATTAGCCCTTTGATGTTTGTGTTAGTCTTCTTGCTTCCTTTATTAATTTATTAAAGCCAAGGAGCTGAAAGACAATATCTTAGTCACTGTTCTATTTCTGTGGAGAAATGCATGAACAAGGCAATTCTTAAAAGATAAAGCATTTGATTGCATGCTTACTTACAGGTTCAGAGGCTTAGTACATTATCATTGTGGCACTCAGACAGGCTCTGATACCTTTACATCTTTAACTTTAGGCAGAGATGGAGAGATGGGGCGGGGGGAGGAAGGGAGAGAGGGAGGGAGGGAGAGAGAGAGACTGAGCCTGACATGTGCTTTTGAAACCTCAAAGCCTATTTCCAGTGACATATCTCCCCAACAAGACCCCACCTCCTAATTCTTCCCTGAAAGCTCATCAGCTGGGGGCCAAGCATGCAGAATGTATGAGCCTATGGGTAGCTATTGGATCTTCAAGTGGTTTGTGTATTAGGATAACTATGACCTCATAAAATGAACTGAGCAACATTCCTTCAATTTCTATCTTGTGGACTAATTTGAGGAGCATTGGCATTAACTTTTATTTGACAGTCTGGTATACTATGTTCAAACCATCTATTCCTGCGCTTTTTTCTTTCTTTAGTTGGTAGATTTTAATTGCTGCTTCTATTTCATTAGAGGTTATTAAGTCCATTTAAATTGCTTATCTGATCTTTATTTAACTTTGGTAAACAGCATGTGTTGAGAAAATTATTCATTAGTTTTAGATCTTCCAATTTGTTTTAGTATAGGTTTTTAATTATGTCCTTATGGTTCTCTGGGTTTCCTCTGTGTCTGTTGTTATGTATAATTTTTCATTTCTGATTTTGTTAATTCGGATATTCTTTCTCCCCCTTTTAGTTAATTTGGATAAGAATTGTTAGTCTTACTGAGTTTCTCAAAGAATAAATGCTTTGTTTCATTGATTCTTTGGATTATTTGTTTGTTTGTATTAGATACGAGTTCGATTATTTCTTACTATATATTCCTTTTGGGTGCTGTTTCTTCCTTGTGTTCTAGATATTTCAGGTGTGCTATTAAGTTACCAGTATGAGATCTTTCCAATTTTTTTAATGTAGGCACTTAGTACTGGGAATTTGCCACTTAGAACCACCTTCATTGTGTCCCGTAAGTTTGGGTTTGCTGTGAATTTATTTTCATTCAACTTTAGAAAGTGTTTAGTTTTTCTAAACTTATATACTGATCCATTTTTTTTTCATTCAGTAATGAGTTTTTCAGTTTCTATGAGATTGTAAGCTTTCTGTTGTTTCTGTTTTTGTTGATATCCAGCTTTAATCTGTGGTGGTCAGATAGGATGCAGGGTGTTATTTCAAATTTCTTCTATCTGTTGATGCTTCTTTTGTGTTCGAACCTGAAAAACACGTTTTCCCTAACTTTCATTCTTAAGAAAATAAAGGAACCTGGGAACTGTTGTGTTTTATAACCGGTCTCCTCTCCACACATATAAGTATCTTATGACTTCTGTCATCCCAGAGCTCACATGCTAAAGTCCTGACTCCCAGTTTTTCAACATACCTGTAATCAGAATGAGGGTCTTTAAAAGTCCATTTGTTAAAATACGGGATTATCCCATCTAGCTAGTGTCCTTACAGGAAGAATAAAAAATGACTAGTCACAGATTCATTGCATGTAGAGGAAAGACCCTGCGAGGGAAAAGCTTCATCTATAAACCACAAACCACAAGGGATGCCTAGAAGTCACCAGATCTGTCAACACCCTGTCATCGGTCCTAATAACTTGAGACATATAAGAAGATGCATCTTTTCTAAGTTGATGCCAAGTGAAATTTGCCTACTCCTTCTGGAAAGTTTTGAAAATCAGAAACCCTCTTTGTTCTGATGTTTTGGGTAAGATCCACAGGCTTCTTCAGGCCTCACCTCTCCCTGGATTTTGAAGGGATGGCTCCCTTCCCCTTTTCCTACAAGCCCCTATCATATTATTTCTAGTGTGATGTATTGTTTTTTTAATTACTCTTCACTTTAAGATATTGACATCGCCTATCCTAACTTAGCCTGTGTGACTCCTGGCACAGAGGAAGTAGTAGAGGAGAACATAAACTTGATATGTAGTTCCAGTGCCAGGGCAGTGGGGTGGCTACATGAGGTCATTCAGCACAGCTACTTATAAACTTGACAGGGGGTGAATCATGGCCTGATTGCTGAGAGAGGAAAAGGGGCAACTAGAGGGCTTCAAATTGAAATTGCTTTTAGAGAGGTAAGATTTTTCTTGTTGAACTATCATAAATCTCCCCCGGGAATAAGAAATAGACAAATTATGGTGTGTTTAATTTATGGGGATGGATGTTGATTGAAATAAGAATGCCAACTTACAATGCTTCTTAAATGGAGTGTGCTACCTTCTGTTAATACTTTCTGACTGATATTGCTGTCCACTTTCTCATCAGTAGAACCTGATTAATCTTATCAATAACAACAAATGTCTGTTTTCCTGCTCAATTCCATGTACCATGTTCCATAGCTTTCAGCAACAAAATTTGGGCTATGTTTAAAAATGCAAAACAACAATAAAAATTTCAGCTTTTCATGGTAGCTTGGCAATAAAATTGATCTTGCTATCCTGTTTTGGCAGGTAACATGTAACTGGAAATCTACTAGTTACAGTTTCCCAGAAACTTATTGTTTTCTTTACTTGTTTAAAATGAGAAACTCAAGAGGAATGCATTTGTTACTGCCTGTCCCTTTGCCTTACTACACTGGTGTGATGGTGAGACTTGGAGGCAAAGCTTCTACCTTGCTGGCATAGCAAGAAACAGTTAAATTAGTGAGAAAACTTGAAACATCCTTGTAGACAATTTTCCTTGTTACCAAAGCATAACAACATACAGGTATAGTGTGCTGGATATCTAGGCATGAAATTGCTTCAAATAAGCCACAGGTTATCGTTTCATATTTCCCAATGATGATCAGAAGATAAAGTGTAATAATTATGCTTTATTTGGTAAATATCATGTATACCAAATTCTTGGAAACACTGAAACAATGAAAAGCACAGGGCTTATTATGTTTTGCTGACTTGAAAATACTTACTACTTTTGTCAACCTTCATCCTGCCCTACCCTTTTCCTCCAGGTTTCCTCTTTGGCTTGTGATCTCATGTTTCCAGGGGAAGAGAACAAATCAGGGAGAATAGAAGTGACAAAAGAGTGCATTTGACATTAGAATATTACGTGTGAATTGAATAGGAAAAGCTGGGTAAAAAAATATGAATTCTACTTTTGATATTTGATTTAGTTGGGACAAGACTTCTTAAGGTTCTCTTTGAAACATTTTGGGTCTCACGTTTAGAAATATGTATATTTTCCTGGTAAAATTAAGGAGAACATTTGAACTATGGTTGTGGACTGAACAAAGTTACTCCCAGAATCAATCTCTCTCTTTTTCTCTCTCTCTCCCTCTCTCTTTCACACATGCATATGCATTATTGGTGTACATTATTAGATTCAGAGATGTGTGTATATTTTACTTCTCAAACATTTGTGTTACAATTTCCATTGATGGAAACACATAAACATAGACATTGGCATCTAGACCATGTGGGAAAGCCATCCAGTCCTTGGGCATCTAGACCATGTGGTAAGGGAATCCAGTCCTTGGGCTTTCATCACAAGCAAACCAATCTTAAACTCTAAGTTTGCATGCAACTGTTTGGAAAAAGTTTGCCAATGGAGAAAGGATATTGTTATCTCTTTATATAAATGACTTAGAAGATTTCATAATTTTGAATTGATGAGAGGAAGCAGAATTGAATGTTTTCCTAATGATGCATGCTTTTTCACAGAATTTTGCTGAATGCTATATTCATGTGGGCAAATTTGAAGCTTTGTGAATGTGATCGTTTTCAATGTATAAGAAACCTTTCCATGAACCAAAATGACAGAAAGACCTGGGAGTTATTCTGTTCTCCAAGTGTTTTCTGGGTTTTTATTGTTGTTGTTGTTGTTGAGGGGGTTGTTTGTTTGTTTTGCTTAGTTCATCCCAAACTGGAAACAAACAGCTTAGCAGAACTGAAACAAAAATGTTGGCATTTCTTGGAGCAGATGTTATGGTTAAATACAAGGCTTACATAATTCCCTTTATTGACAACCAAGACTATGTTATAAAAGGCAAACCACACAAACATCATGTTAAAACACATTTAATATTTGGAAGAAAATGCCAACTTGTGATGCCTCTTCAGTTGAAGCATATGCTCTGTTTGTGCTTTTTTTGGTAGCCATTGCTCCCCACTTTATAAATGTACAAGGTTCAATGTTGTGGGTCACCTATTTTTTCAAAACTGAGAAATTAGAGAATTATTTTCTCAGCTTTGCATAATTCTTCCTATTTTCCCTTTCCTTGATTTCTTATCTTCTTTCCTTTCCTTACTACCATTCTGAACAAAATATCTTTGTCTGTCTCCCCATATACCTTGGGTTCAGGTCCACTGCCTTCTGGCCTTCACCTTAACTCCTTTATTTCATATTTTAATGCTGTTTTCCTACTCTGGATGCTGGAATGGATAGTGATTCTTTATAAAGATTCTCAAAAGATGTTTATGAAACACTTTACACAAGTAGCACCAAGTTGATTATCATCCAGGATGTTCCCTCCAAACTACATTACTATTTCAAACTGTTTCTATTTTGTTCATTCATCAAAATTCCAATATCCATGTAATTTTCAATTTTAAATAAAGAAAAGATTATGAAATACGAGCTACTGCATAACAATGTGGAGACAAATTAATGAATAATGAAGCTTGATGAGACAGATACAAGGTTGCTAATCATTTTTAAAAGTCACTCATTATTCTGGAGAATTTCCATTTCTGCTTCTTATGACAAACAGAAACATTGACTTTACCATCAGCAACAGGATGAAAGGATTTGAAGTTGGAAAGTCAAATGATGGGTCTCCATCCCACTTCCCAGGGCCCTTTCCCTTCTGCTGCAGAGAGAAGTGAGGGGAGAGGGAATGTCAGGAAAACAGCTTGATGCACTGCGGCTGCTCTTCCTCTCAGCCTTAACCATTTTCCGAGAGATGGTGTCTAAAGAAAGGTAGTAAGTAAGTAGTTTTCTCATTCTCAGGTATTAACATTAAATTAATTCACTTTCAACTTAGTCAGTCTACAAAGTAATGGATTTCCACATGAAGTTTCTATACATATTTCATTTTATACGCATTTTCACTCCCCTCTCGTTCTCCTTCTCTTGCTGAAACCCTTCTCAAGGAGTTCTCTCTGGTTTTCATTTCTTTTCATGAGTGGTCTGCTAGGTTTAGAGTATTTTGATCAAGTGTGGTTGCTATAACAGGGCCCCAGACCTCAGTAGCCCCCAGACCTTAGCACTACTGACTCCATAATAGAAGGACCATTCAGGCTATAATACTCAGTGGGTAAATATCACCAGTTGCCAAAACTAAAACAAAAGCCTAATCCATGAAAGACCATATAGTCCTGGGAAAGTCTCAACTGTACTAACCTTTTTAGATTTTGTAGCTCTGATTCTGGATAAGCATTCTTGCTAACTGAAGTATGGAAATCTACAACATGGTTTTTGTACTTAAAAGGTCATCCTGAGAAAGGTTCAATACTATACTGGGATCCTGAATACCTAATGTAGTCAACAGTTAATAAACACTCTTTACTGGTTTAAGTCCATACTGAAGCAATCTTCTCTGATGAATACCCCACAACAGGTGGTAGATTACTATTATTATTAAAGCAAATGAAATTCCTCAGTCACTACACCATTGAAAAATGGCATCCCTTCCCATGACAATTATAACTAGTTGTCACTGTCCCTCAGGGAGATGTAGGGCCACATGAGTTCATTCCCCATCCATGATGACAGGCATTTTTATTCATGGCTGACAAGGAAGCAGAGAATGAGCAGGAAGAAGAAGAGGGAGAATCCAGGGATGATATCTCCCCAGGGATGTGCTTTCAGGAGTTCCTCTTTCCACTTGGCCCCAGTTTTCCAGACTCTTGTAGAATATCAAATATTCAATTCTTAATCTGTAGGGACACTCCATATTCAAATCATAGATAGCATCAACCAGGGAGCAAAGCCGGTAGTAGGCATTAGATGGCCCATCTGTTATAATATAATTGTTGAAAAGCTGAAGAATAGTGGTGGGGAAGAGGAGACAAGGATACCTCAGGCACTTGTCTAGGATTGTAACTTAGCACCTTCATCATTGCAAGCAGCATAGTGGTTTCTCAGAAATCCAGAACGAAACTCTGATGGAATTTGTCAGTGATGCTGGCATTGAGAGATCTCCATGCTTTTGCTCATTGCAGCACTACTCACAATAGCTTTGGCTACCTAGGTGTCCAGAAATTAGTGAAAAACTATCATCCTATCTATAACAGAATTCTGGAAAAGCATAGAGAATGTGGCATTTTTGAAAATACGGGATCTAAAAGACCATACAAACAAGAGAGTATAATAGTGACAGCTACAGAGACACACTGCTTCTACTGAACAAAGCGACGAAGTCCAAGAGATGTTCTTTGGAGCATGGAGGATACTATTATATTTTTGAAAATCTGGAGCAAACATACTAATAAAGAAGTGAAGAATATGTGCATGTGGTGGCCTGCATTAACCATTGCATGTTATCTGTGGACTTTCAGTCATCATTTCTATATCATAAGTATAAAAAATCCTATAAATTAAAAATATTCAATTTTAAAATGCCAATAAATATGGTCAACAAGGTGACTGAGCAACTAACGATGTTTGCTTCCATGCATAAAAGCCTGAATTCTGTTCCCGGAACCACATGTTGGAGGGACAGAATGGACTCCTGATAGTCACCTCCTGAGTTCTGCACAATCTTCTCCCATCACACTGTGAATAGATAAAGTTTAAATTTAGGGCTATATACTGTTTGCCTGCTAATCAAATGCCATTGGGAGAATCTAGTTTATAACAACACACTCTCCCTTTAACTCTCTTTCTGGTTCTTATTTTGGTGACACATTTCCCTATGACATTCTTTTTATTTATTTTTTATTTTTTTATATTTATTTATTTATTTATTTATTTAAGATTTCTGCCTCCTCCCTGCCACCGCCTCCCATTTCCCTCTCCCTCCCCCGATCAAGTCCTCCTCCCTCCTCAGCCTAAAGAGCAATCAGGGTTCCCTGCCCTGTGGGAAGTCCAAGGACCACCCACCTCCATCCAGGTCTACTAAGGTGAGCATCCAAACTGCCTATGCTCCCACAAAGCCAGTACATGCAGTAGGATCAAAACCCATTGCCATTGTTCTTGAGTTCTCAGTAGTCCTCATTGTCTGCTATGTTTAGCGGGTCCGGTTTTATCCCATGATTTTTCAGACCCAGGCTAGCTGGCCTTGGTGAGTTCCCGATAGAACATCCCCATTGTCTCTGTGTGTGGGTGCACTCCTCGCGGTCCTGAGTTCCTTCTTTTTAATACACCTTGATCTCCATATCACTTATTTCTGCCTGACAATATCTGCTGTAGTTTTTAAATTATTTCCCCAGTTGTTTTTAATAGCAAAATGCAAAATGAATATAAGCCATTGTCTGAATGTCTACCTGCTTCTTCTAAACATTGATTAAAAGTTCATTCTGTAAACCCGTTTTCATAACAGCCTCTAACCTATGGGCAAACATTCCTTTTTTCTAACAAGCACTTACTGGTTCATTTTTGTCTGTATTTGGTGAGTGCCTAAATAATTAGTAACACCATCAATCAAAATCTAATTTTTAACTTATTGTCTGCATTAACAAGAGGAGAAATTTGAACAAAGCATGCAGCTCATTAAAAACAGATGATGGCTAATCTTGATGGACAACTCAACAGCATGTAGACTCACCTAGAAAATAAACATCTAAGTGTGTCTATGAAGATGTTTCCAGAGGAATTTAATTGAGGAGGGTAGATCTAAACTATGTGCAAGCAACACTACTTGGCTCCTGAACCATATAAAAAGGAAACACAAGCATATAACTAGCATTTGTTTCTCTAAGCACCATCTGGGGATGCATTGTGACCAGCTGCCTCACATTCCTGCCCCTAGTCCGTCTTTGTGTGAAGGGCTATATATCTCTCAATCCATGAGCCTAAATAAGCTCGTTCTCCTTTAAGTTGTTCTTATCATACATTTTGTTCCAGGTGTTGGACCCTAGCGTCCAAGCACCAAGGAGGATGAGTCGCCCCAAGAGACCATCTCTCATATCACAGCTGATGTAATAAAAGCATGAGGATTTTATTAATTCTGTCATGACAGGGTCTTCCAGCAGTCGGGAGGCTAGAAGACCCTGAATGCCTGGTACAGGCTATTTTTAAAGGGGAAAACACAGAAGGAAGGGGTGTCTGGGGGTTGTTCTTTAACTATTATGATTGGCTTATTCAAAGGGGCTGTTACCAATAATTGGCTGGAGAGTGGTTGCCAGATCAGATGAGGTAAAGGGAAACTTCTGAGGGTCACTTTGCCCCTTCCCAGGGACTAAGTCAAAACATCAGTAACTGAGTCAACACCTAAGGGTTATCATGCCCCTATTCAGGGAGATGGAAAGTTACCAATGTCTCAGTACGTGCATGCATAGCTGTTATGTCCTTGGTTCCCAGGGGAGGAGGGAAGTACTGAAAGTTGTCAGAAATAGCTTCAGAATTGTCTTAAAGTTCTACACAGGGATGAAAATTTAATTAATTCAGAAAATCAGTATCAGTCAATGTGACTGTATCAGGAGCCTTTGGAACAGTAGGAGGTCTATGAAAGTGCTTTAAAATATGGGTTAGAGAAACCTTAGCGTTCTATAAGCAGATCTTGCTGAATCAGTAGAGTGGAAGTTTGGAACACCAGAATATCTAGAGAAGTGGTTCTCAACCTGTAGGTCATAACCCCTTGGGGTAAATGACTCTTTTACAGAGGTCACATATCAGATATCTTGCATATCAGATAATTATGATTCATAACAGTCACACAATTATGAAGTTATGAAGTAGTAACAAAATAATTTTGTCGTTGGAGATCACCACAAAATGAGGAACTGTATTAAAGGGTCACAGTGATAGGATGTTTGAGGACCACTGCCTTAGAGAAATTCAGACAGTAGAGGTCTGGGTTGTGAGGTTATCCAGGAGATCGAGCATCCATCATTAACAGGCTAGAGATCATTTGGGTTACATTTTGACAAAGAATTTGTTCAAATTTTTCTCATGGTTTGGGAACTTGAGTGAGACTGAATTTAAAAGTAATAGACTCTTCCGTTCATGGAGGAGATTTCAAGACAAGCAGCCTGCCAGGCCGGATGTAAGCCAGTTGGGTGGTGGGATGCAGCCCGCCGCTCCATCTACAACAGGGCAGTACTCAGGATGTGACGTTGTCACTGTGTAGTACTGTTATATGTAAAATGAGAGAGAGAAGTCCATGAAAACATGCAACTTAGTGAAGAAAATAGCATTAGTGCTCTAAGGAGGTGTAGAGGAAGCAGGTGTTACTATTACAAAGTTTAACACAATGAATGAGAAACTCACATAGACGGTCCCTTAAGGACAACTCTACTAGTGAAAAACACAAGCATGTAAAAATACAAAGTCATCTTAAAGCAGAGCAACTGAGTTGAAGATCCCCGTAAGGGTGTTCTCTGCTGGAAATGACTGCCAGGGGAGCTGCTGTGTCAGATATGGAGGCCAGAAGACATAGTGCTCATAACCATTGTGGTACTAGGTGGCCAGACTCTATGTGGGGCTGGCAGGATACCTTGTCAATGTTGTCCACATGACACTGGGTTGTCAAGCATGGTAAACACGAGAGTTATAAAGGGAAGAGGGTTTTCATCAAGGTCTCACAGCAGTGGAAGCCAGGTAGTGTGTGACAGGTGGAAGTCTCTTCAACGAGGCCCTGGGTAGTTTTATGAAGCTGTAAAGGGGAAACATGAGTCATACCAGGAACATGAGACATCTGGGAGAACTGTAGGCAGGGAGCATAGCCAGCCCAACAGAGATGATGCAGGTCTGTCATGGTCTAGCCTATGGTTGATACAATCATATGATTTATTTATTATATTCACCCCCTCTCTCCAGCCATGATAATCCCCCCCCCAGACTGAGTTTCTGCACTCTATGTGAGACCCAATGGTGCTGATGATGTAGTCACACAGTCTACAGCTGGTTCCTAAAAGTCAGGGAACTGAATATTGCTTGACAGACCCATAGCTTTGGCTCTCAACTGCTGTGACTCCATACAATTACTTGAGAAAATGTTCTCTGATCCCTGGACTGGAACCACTGCAATTGAATAGTGATTGACATTTACATGAATGTGTGCTTGGATTTTCAGCTGCCATTCAGGATTCTTCTATTACTAGCAAGCATGCTATTGTAGCAGTTTCCCAGAGAGGAGCGATGGGTGGGCTGTGCAGCAGGGGCCATGTATGACATGGCATGCTGGGTTGATTTATTCAGCAAGTTTCTGGTAAAGAAAACCGAGGAAGCAACTGCTGACTGTTGCTGTATCCAGGGAGGTTTGAGTTGCATGTCATAAAGCTTGATTTTTGCATGCACACCCACACACTCCCCTGCAAGTATCACGACTCACACAAACACACAAATAAAATTGGAAAGGAAAGTTCATGGAGTATGCTCATCTATAGTAACCACGAGATGATAAAAACAATGCTTGGCACACAGAACAAAACTAAACCGTGATACAGTTGAAAAAAGGGTCCTCATATGGAAAAGCGTTCAGCAGCTGGGAAACATCTTTCAAATGCCATCTTAGTCATGGGCTAGAACTTTTGCATCCCAACTTCAACTTGATGCAGTCTGAGGTGTTACTGTCTACACAGAAGCTCAAACACTGAGAGGCCACTCAGGGAGATACTGGTCACTGAGCCTTGTAGTCAGCTTCTTAGTTCTAGCAAGGGGCTTCAGGAGCGCTCCAATGGTTTATCAATTAACGTCAAAAGGTAACCGCCTGTTTGCTATTATTCATGTCGAATCTTAACCTACACACATTGGCATTTGAAATTATTTTCAGAAATTAATTTGTAGGTTACCTTGAAAAACAAAGCAAATCAGTAAAGGTGAACAAAATCTTATTTTAAATGAATTGAGAGCTGTCTTTACCTTCTTATCCTGTTTCTTTGTGGTGGTTTAAAATGGGTTCAAAGGCAGTGGCACTATTAGGTATGGCCTTGTCGGAGTGAGTGTGGTAATACTAGAGGAAGTGTGTCACTGTGGAAGTGGTCTTTGAGATTTCTTTTACTCAAGCTTTCCTTAGTGTGATAGGTAGTAGACTTCCTGTTGCCTGCAAGATGTAGAACATTTGGCTATTTCTCCAGCACCATGTCTGCCTGCATGCTGCCATACTCCCCACTATGATGGACTAAACCTCTGAACTGGAGGCACACCCTCTGAATTAAATGTTGTCTTTATAAGAGTTCCCACGGTCATGATGTCTCCTCACAGCAACTTTCTTAGTTAGTAAATCCTAACTAAAAAAGTCTCAGAGGAGAACTATTTATGCAGCAGCACTGTTAAAGTTGTTGTTAATGTTAAAAGGCTATAGTGTTGCCCGATGAGAAGGTCTATTATGCCTCCACCAACATTAGGAAGTATTTCTTGCCCACAGAAGGAGCCCTGAGCATCATTTAAATCACCAATGGGTGAAAGAGCATAGACTCCTGAGGATTCTTCATATACACCCATTGTTTCTTCCCTTGCTGAATGAGTTGCCTCCCAAAATCACAGTCCAATGAAATGAGCAAGTTCTCTGGATGTTATCCGCAGTCGGAGAGTGAGGTCTGAGAAATAAGTGCAAGGTCATTACTAATGAGAGCGACTTTCTCTATGTCAGTGCACTGATATGACAAAGCTGAGCTCTCACAGTGGTAGTGACACTTTGGATAAAGGATGCGGAATCTCAAGAGACAAAGACCCACTGACATGCCGATGCTTGTCAGATGAAATGTCATCTGAATCTGATGATTAGAAGAAAGTGCCAGAGGCAAACTGGGCTTACTACTGTCCTGGAAATGAAAAGACATGTGGCATCCTGTTCTAAATAAAAGTTATTTTTAGTCGCAGAGAGACATGGGAAAGCTGCTTAGAATGGAGCTATTACTGAAGCAGGAAGATGAAGCCTTTTTTCCCAAGGCAGATATTTAAATCTTTAGGAAAAGTTGAAGGAAGTGGAGAGCTGAGGGTAATGCTTAGAGGGTGATGCCTGTGTGGAAGTTTTCCATGGGTATGCCTAAAGGACTGAGACTGATTTACTCAGAAAGGAAGGAAGGACAAAATAGTCATATGGCAAAAAAAAAATGCTCTAACAGCACCATCTTCACCCAGGGAGGACTTTAGATGACTGTACAGAACAGGGAAGTACAAGGCTTCCCATGACACACGCCTGAACAGAGATGATGGGATCACACTTTGTTTAAACACTTCAGTAACAAAAGAACAATGGCCAGCATTCCCTGGTAGGTCCTGTTGGATCTTGTAAGCTCTCCGTTGACCTGATAAGCACTCTATGTTCTGGCACCATAGCCACTAACATTTTTGATTAGTACAATTTTACTAACATTTAAAAATTCACATGATAATATTTGCATATTTACTATCTACTTGTTTTGAAACTATATACTAATCAAACACTAATAGAATTCAAATACTCATTTAATCTGTCTGTACTTTATTACTCTAAACATTTATAATTACTAGTCTCTGTACTAAAATGTATAATAGGCAACATGCCACTTTCTTTAAAACAGCCCACATTTTTATTGCTTAAAGTATAGAAGTATGATATTTACTTGAAAAGTTTCCATTTGGTTCCATTTGTTGGTTGGTTAGTTTCTCATAGGGGTCCCTTTTGCCTGGTATATCTTGGATCTATTTTTGCATCTAATCTTGAATGCTTGCTCCTTCTGCCTCAACCTCTCCTGTGACAGAGATGCACTGAAATAACCAATGAAACTACACATTCGAAATAACTTTATAACTATTCTTTTGCAGTTCTGGCTGTTATATCAAGTGTCCTGCTGGTGGCTAAACAAGACCTCTCTCTATAAATGAACTACATGTTCAGCCTAATTAAAATAAAAGCCATAACAGAAAAATAAAAAGCAAGTGGGCACTGAAGTAGCTGTAGGTGATCTTGATAGATTTATTTTCTGCAAACTCAGATCACTGCAGGGAGGGACAAATGCTATACACCATGTCATACAGTAAGAACACAGCCACCTCTTCATGAGCAATTTGCCAGAACCAAGGGCTTTGAGAAGGTTAAACCAATATTGAAGAATATTTTTGCATATTTTTGTGAATAAGTGGCTGTCCTTTGCTGTAGATTTTCACTGTAGCTAACTTCCCTTCTGTTACATATTTGGGAATTAATTCCCACATTTCAGAACCATTTCCCCCTCATTACATGCGAAAATAGTTTCTCACTACCAGGCCTCCATTCTTCTCTCCTAGGTAAATACAGAGATCTGCCTTTCTGCACTTACCTTTATCAGCAGGCATTTGGTCAGTGCTTAGTGTCAGCATTCCATATACAGTATTCACAGATCTCAAAAGACAAAGAATTAATGCCTGCCCAAGTTGCTGCTCTGGTTTTACCCCAAGACCAGAATGGCTGATAATAGCATATCCCAGAACTGATAATTTAGAGGCATGAGTCCCTTCTTTGTTTCTATCACCTAAAACAAAACTCCAGACCTAGGCCCATAAAAACTATGGCATCTTGTATATGTACTATCTGATCAAGAACCATGGCTTCTCTCTGACTGTTTACATAGGTTTCTTGGTTACCCGATTCTATACATGCTGGGAGAAAAGAAATGGCACACTGATTAATCAACCCACACCCTATACATAATTTCACTGAAAGTAAACCTCTTAGCTCTTTACTAACCACCTAAAATATAGTATAGTGCACTAACCTTTACTTCTAGAATTCCCTGATGATTTAATTCCTTTTTAAACTAACTTTCTCCATTAAGGAGTTCATCAGGTGTGCACTAGCCACTCCCACCATTGCAGCCACAAATCTCTGTGTGTGCATGAAAATCTTACCTGATTTTTAATGGGCAAAAGAATCCCAGCCCTGGAACCTTTTAGGGCTGGGGAATTGCTGTTTTCTAAGGTATATATAACTGGGACCACTTGTAATAGAAAGAATTGATAAACATGAGAAAGAAGAGAAGGAAGAAGAATAAAGAATCATGGACATATAGAACTTGTGAGCGGACATTTTTACCCTCAGATTTTTTTTTTAATTCTAATTGGTCTTTTTGTTTTAAGATTTATTTATTTATTTATTTATTTATTTATTTATTAAGTATACAGTGGTCTGCCTGCATATGTCCCTGCAGGCCAGAAGAGGGCACCAGACCTCATTACAGATGGTTATGAGCCACCATGTAGTTGCTGGGAATTGAACTCAGTACCTTTGGAAATGCAGCCAGTACTCTTAACCTCTGAGCCATCTCTCCAGCCCTACCCTTAGATTTTTAGCACGCTCCTTTAGCTTACCATGACATCTTTAATTGAGCCCTGAAAGGAAGTCTGAAAGGCTGGGACTTTAAGGCTTCTGTTAAAAGGTGTAGAGACTACTTGCTACATTGGGAGCCAGGAAAGACCAACAGTATCCAAAAACTTTGCCTCTGAACATATAAACACAAGTAATACAAAGAAGAAAAAATAAGAAGGAGAAGGAAAAGGAGCAGAAGAAGCAGAAAAAGCAAAAGCAGCTGCAGCAACAGCAGTAGAAGAAGAAGAAGAAGAAGAAGAAGAAGAAGAAGAAGAAGAGGAAGAGGAAGAGGAAGAGGAAGAGGAAGAGGAAGAGGAAGAGGAAGAGGAAGAAGAAGAAGAAGAAGAAGAAGAAGAAGAAGAAGAAGAAGAAGAAGAAGAAGAGCAACAGCAAGGGGAAAAGGAAGAGGTTAAAAAACTCTAAGGCTTTTATTTCAGGAGACACGTGACAGCTAGAATACTTTCAAGCCTGTGTTACAAAATGCATGTGTTACATATGCATGTGCTCATCTAGGGAAAATTAAGCAAGCCATTTTAAATTGTGAAGTGATCGTATGGTGCTTAACAAAAATGAAATTCCAATGTATGACTTTATAATGTGGAGGTACACCTGCCTTCACTCAAATGGAAGTAGGTTTGTTGTAAGAGTCTAAGTTTAGCTGGGGTTTGTAAGGGTGGTTATTCTTAGGTATTTATTAAAAATTACTGTTGTTTAGAGTTAAATATGGCTTAGACATTCCCAGGCAAAATTTTCCACTCTGTTCAAATCTCCAGCGGGGACCTACTATTGCTCAGGGCTGTGCAACTAGAAAAGCTTTCAGAGAACGTAGGTGCAGCTGGGATCTTGGAATACAATGCAGTAGGATGAATCGATGTAAGCAATGAGAAAATAAAGAAGTAAATAAATAAGAAAGGCACCAAAGAGGTGTAGAAGACACAGCTGTTAAGGGACACACTAGTGTTTTAACAATAGCCAGATGTTCAATTCTGTGGGGTTTGAAATCAAATTTTTCAAGGCATATAGTTTATAACTTGGTTCAAAGGTTAATGTCTAAAAAATTAAATAGCAATGTGAACTTCTCATTTCTCCTGAGTGAATTTCCATTGTAAGCTAGATTGTGAGCAGTTTATGAGGCCTCCTGCTCATGTTTATGGTGAGAAAGAAGTGCTTATGGGGCTATAATTAAAGGTCACAGAGTTTAAAGGATGCATCTTGGCCTTAACCATGGTTCATTAGACATATTAGTAATTTTCCTAAGGTGTTTCTGAGTTAAGGAACAGCAGTTTCATGTATGAGGTATATGTAACGTTTTGGTCAGTTGTGTCAAAATTCTTAAATTCCAATTAAGAGTTCTGGAAGGGTAGGGAGCTGTTTCCAATTCTACCTTAATTTTCCATCATTCTACCCTGCCTTATCAAGATCATAATGTGATATGAAGAAAGCCCTAATTCGCAGAGGGCAATATTCAACTACACTTGGTGATGGAGGTGGGTCTTGTATTCATCTGTTGCTTTCATTGGTTAATTAATAAAGAAAACTGCTTGGCCTGATAGGACAGAAAATTAGGTAGGCGGAGTAGACAGAACAGAATGCTGGGAGAAAGAAGCCAAGTCAGGCAGTCGCCATGATTCTCCCAATCCAGACAGACACAGGTCAAGATCTTTCCTGGTAAGCCAGCTCGTGGAGGCACACAGATTATTAGAAATGGGTTAGATCAATATGTAAGAGCTAGCCAATAAGAGGCAAGAACTAATGGGCCAGGCGGTGTTTAAAAGAATACAGTTTCTGGGTAATTATTTTGGGGCATAAGCTAGCCAGGCGGCTGGGAGCTGGGGTGGCATGGAAGCGGCCCTCCAGCTCCTTCAACAACTGGGGAAAAAAAACCAGATTCATGAGCATAAAAATAAAGAGAAAACTGAATTTGATGGAGAAATTGGCTCTTGCAAAACTGTGGGAAAACTGGAAGCTTAGACTTTAAATCACTGAATTAGTTACACCAGTAGCATAGAACTGACTTTGCAAAAAAACCACATTTATCTGACAGCACTAGGTGGGAGGCACTGAGTAGCCAGGCTATGGTGGCCAGGATCAAATAGAACAAGTGGATATACTCTTCTCTGAAAAGAAAATGGACAAGTAGTTAAGAAGGTAAGTAATTTGTTCAGTATAATCATATTGGCAGCATGGTGGGGCCAGAATTTGTGGGCCTTGAATATATAACTTTTGTTGTATTGAGGTTCCAAAGATGAATGCCAGGAAGCACTAGGTCAGTGTTGTGGTGCATCATGAGGCATTGTGAGGTACTGTGGGGGCATTGTGTAGCACTGTGTGGCATTATGAACATCATCATGGATCATCAGTCATATCTTGGACACACTGTTCTGCTTGATCAGCATCAGCATTGTGGTGCTTGTGAGGAGATCTGGCTGTTGATATAAATGTTTCCTGATCCCACCATATAACAGTATTACCATCTCCTGATGATTCTGTACTATATAATCTTCTATTGTGATGGAGGAAGGTCATTGGCTAATAAAGGAACTGCCTTGGCCCATTTTATTGGTTAGAAGATAGGTGGGAGGAGTAAACAGATCAGAACGCTGGGAAGAAAAGGAAGTGAGGTCAGACTCCACAGCTCTGCTCTCTGGAGCAGACGCCTGAGAGAGACGCCATGCCCCACTCCCGGGATGAAGCTCCGACCCTGGATGGACTAGGCTAGAATCTCCCTGGTAAGCGAACCTTGGGGTGCCATACACAGATGATTAGAAATGGGCTAAATTAATATGTGAGAATTAGCCTAGAAGAGAATGGGCCAAGCAGTGTTTAAATGAATACAGTTTGTATGTTGTTATTTCGGGCATAAGCTAGCAGTGTGGGCGGCTGGGGTGCTGGGGACGCAGCCCTGCTGCCCTTATTACTACAGATTGGCGCCCAACGTGATGGACTAAACCCACTTAAAAAACCTGAGAAGACTTAAAAATAAGGGAGCGAGAGTTTAACACAGATTTTTGCTGTTTGTTGGTGGCGTGCTGTAGAGAGATTTCCTGATTCGGCAACAGTAGCAGAAAAAAACGCTGTGTCATTTTAAAGCACGACTTCCTGGGGCTGTGCCGCCATTGCGATCTCTGTCTGGCTCCTATGGGAGACAGAGTTTTTGAATAGAGCATTTGGAGTAAAGTGCTACGATTTGTTTGATGGCAACTAGACTCACTGTGTTCTCGGGTCTGCTCTGCTTGCTAGAGGCAAGCAAGTGCCTCATCTAAGAGAGGCTTCCTGACCCAGCTTCAGCTGCAAAACTCTGCAGCTCTTAAGAGGTTTTGCCATGAAACACTTAAATGGTGTTGACGAAAAGCTGAACGCATGCTTTTCGGTTTTCAGCCGTAGCAGGAAAAAAGCTGCACCGTTTAAAAATGCCGGTTTTCTGGGCTGTCCTGCCAGGGCAAACTCTGACTCTTTTACGCAGGTGGTTCATGCGGTTTGCAAGCACAGGCTGTTGGAGCTCGCTTGCTGGCAGGGACCTTGAAATGCCATACAGTTATGGCAGTAAACATGGCTACAGCCTGTATATCCGCCATGAGGCTGGAAAGCTAAGAAATGGACTGGATCTAGCTGGCAAAGACACGCCTTTAGTCTTACTGAGATCGCTTGGTAAATTAAAGACTCATGTGGTCAGAAAAAGAGAGATATACAGTAAAGAGAGATTCAAAGACAGAGAAAATTTCTGAATGGTTTAAAGTGTGTTAAAAATATATGCAGACTAAAAGTTGAAGTTCTTAAAGTAAAAAACAAAAAAAGGAAGAGAGTTGTTGTGTGTGGTAGCACACGCCTTTAATCCCAGTGCCTAGAAGGCAGAGACAAACAGATCTATGTGAGTTCAAGGTGTAGTAGTGTACACCTTTAATCCCAATGCCTGGGAGGCAGAGACAGGCAGATCTCTGAGAGTTCAACGACAGCCTGGTCTACAGAGTTACTTCAGGTCAAAGATACAGAGAATCTATCTCAAAAAGCAAAAAGTTAAAGTAAAAATAAACAAAATAGAGGATAAAATAAAACGAACAAAGATGGAAAATACACAGAGAATCTTGATACTGTATGCTATTATGCTCTCTTTGAATAGTTTGAATGCTGAGGAAAGAGCAAAAGCTACTAAAAGATATTTGTTTATAAATGCTGCTGAACTAATCCAACATAGATATTTTGAATTTGGATCTAAGGATATGATACTTTGGAAAAGAGATTCTTCTTTTGTTTTCACAGAGGATCACACCTTGTGGATTGCATTTATCCCGATTTGGTATGATGGACCACGCCCTCCTGAAGGGTTGGTGTGAACACCTTCAGAAAATTGCTTTGCTCAACTGCCAACTGAGATGAAACTAGCACACAGGTTATACCATGAAAGACCTAATTAACGACGCCCCCTTTCAACAGGAAGCAGTTTGGAGAGAAAAAACTGTGCCCATATTCCCAAATATGGTTTATAAACGCTCTTTTACATTTTAAGGGGGATATGATATAGATATGAATAATTTACATTAGTATAGATTTTGCTTTATTGATAGAGATTTAAGGTCAATTTTGTTATATGTATAAGTGTTTCTGATTTTGATTAAGGTATTGTGATTGTGTAGTTCATTTAAATATGTACTGTATAATTAAGAAATATAGGTTGTTAATGGATAATCATCGATAATAGTAAAGCTTGTAGTCATGTTAGATTTTCTAGATATATAGAGATATATTTCAGATAGACATTCTTCATGTCTTTCAAAGATTACAGAATAGGACATTTAAAATATTTTAATAACTGAGGACTTTTCATGACAATGAGACACTCTGCTCCAGGCAGCACCAATCTACTTCAAGAGGAAGATGGGCATCGAAGAGGCACCTTATGGAGTTTGATAGCCATTTGGGCAAGAAACTGCTCTTGCCTGGACTATTGCATAAACTGGACACAGAGAACCCGCAGAGAGAGGACTACTGAACTTGCCTAAGGTGAAATGATCTTTTGGGGTTCCTGATTCATGAAAGAGTCTGCGAGACATTCTGCAGGACACAACAGATAGTGACTGAACTGACTTTGAATTTTCCTGCTTTATGGAAATGTCTGCTGGATAGCATGGGCCTGAAGGCTGAAGATGGATGCCCCAATGGTACAGAGGAACTTTGGGTGACTGTCCAGGTAGCAAGATGTCTCTGTCATTTCTAGAGTTTTAAAAGTTGCTTTTTTTCTTGTTTGCTTAGGTAGTATTGTATCTTTCTGGAGTCTTTGATGGAGTTAAGAATAGTTAGTTATAGTTTCCCTTAGTTATGATAAAGATTATTGTAACTTTTACTTGATAACTGTTTTGTTATATGTAATTTTGCTATGTTAAAGTTAAAGCCTTTTTTTTTTTGTTTAAACCGAAAAAGGGGAAATGATGGAGGAAGGTCATTGGCTAATAAAGGAACTGCCTTGGCCCATTTTATTGGTTAGAAGATAGGTGGGAGGAGTAAACAGATCAGAACGCTGGGAGGAAGAGGAAGTGAGGTCAGACTCCACAGCTCTGCTCTCTGGAGCAGATGCCTGAGAGAGACGCCATGCCCCACTCCCGGGATGAAGCTCCGACCCTGGATGGACTAGGCTAGAATCTCCCCGGTAAGCGAACCTTGGGGTGCCATACACAGATGATTAGAAATGGGCTAAATTAATATGTGAGAATTAGCCTAGAAGAGAATGGGCCAAGCAGTGTTTAAATGAATACAGTTTGTATGTTGTTATTTCGGGCATAAGCTAGCAGTGTGGGCGGCTGGGGTGCTGGGGACGCAGCCCCGCCACCCTTATTACTACACTATTGTGCTAAGGTTTTCTCCAAAGAACATATTGTCTGATGGCAATGAATGAAAGTGTTTAAAAAGAGAAAGCATGCTTAGCCATTATGAACCCATGGATTCAATTCCTTGAAATGAATAAAAACAAAAAACATTACTGTTTGGTATGTGTGGTGTGTGTGTATGTGTGTGTGTGTGTCTGGCAGAGGGTGATTGTATTTCCCATCTGTCTGTTTCAATCATCAGAGTGTTGACTGTGTAGGGAAGGTCATGTGTTGAATGAATCTCCTCTTCCCAGTGTTCAATGCAATCCTCAGTAAAAAGATTCAATGAATAAACTAAAGTCAAATAGTGTTGTGTTGTCACGGGCAAAACTACTTTTAATCTCTTGTATAATTTAGAAACTATTAGCTTTTGAGGCACATGCTTTTCTTTATCATTTGGCACTGTAAGCTGACTTCTACACAATAGTGCTAGTCCATTTATCTTGTTGTGATCAAATATGCAAGAAGAAAAAATTTAAAGGACAGGCATTTACTATCCTCACTTACCAGTGGGAAGGCAAGGAGTCAGCAGTGACTCATGGGGTAGTGGTCAAAGCCTGCTCATATTTGGGCAGTGCAGGAAACAGATACATGCTAACATTTCCCTTTTCCTTTATTCAGTTCAGGCCTCCAACACATACTAAATGAGCCCCTTCTGCTCAAACATCTCTCGAAACTCTCAATGTATGTCACGTCAGTGATCTATGATTTTTATTTCTTTAAAGTCCCAAAAAAGAAATGGATGCATACAGACATTGATATCTAGCAGTCCAACGTAGACAAACCCTCATTGAGACTCTCCTTCTGAGGGATTCTACATTTTATCAAGTTGGAAATACGTTGAAACCAAAGCAAGCAAATATGACAGACAGCAGAAAGGTTCATAGACAAATGACAGTATCATGTCAAACAGTCCAAAGAGTCAGGATTTCATCTGTCTGTCACAGCCTGCGTGAGCCTTGTAGGCATTTGTGGGTGTGTAAGTTTACTCAAGTAATTTAAAAACAATTTCATGTTACTTGCTACATTTAAAGATAAAAGTAATTTATCACACTTACCTGTGTTGAGTTTCCAGTATTTTATGAATTATTCCTGTGAAACAGCAGTGGAAAATTACATGTGTAAGTATATTACATGTGTAAGAATATTTAATTGTTTATGTGCTCAAGTATGGATCTTGACTATGGATGAAGGCAGCAAGAGAAGTCATATAAAATGTGATCATGGTATATATGGGATCTTTCTCAATGTATCCTTATTTGTCTCCTAAGGAAAAATAATGAATGTTTGAATTCTAGAACATACTACTGCTTAAAGTTAAGCAACAACAAATAATGAAGAATTACAAGGGACAGATGAAGGACACTGAAGAATATTCAACCCCCACTAGCTTTTTGTTGTTTATTTATTCAATAAGTATATATTAAATCCACTGAAAGCCCAGCATGACCCCAAATGAGGGGCTAAGATGAAAGCAGATATTCAGTCATTTATTTGAAGAGAGTTTAAGAACTGAGAGTGATCAAAATTGAGGGGGTCTGTGGCTCAAGGTATTATTGTTATTTGGCATAAAATACTTTAATTTCTAGTATTTGGTAAGTGAATATATGTGCTTTTTATTTCCAAATATAATCTTTGGTTATTTATTTCTAAAATATATCTATTAGATATCAGCTTCAATGATGTGACTTTCTCAATATCTTCATGAAAAGACACTTAATATAAGAGTTTACATATATGTGAGATAAATAATATATATTGTTAAAAGGAAGCTCCTCTGTGGTCATGCTAGGGAAAAATATGTTGAATATTGTAATAGACAGCCATATGGTTCCACTCTTTAGCTTTGTGTCTGAAATTTGTTATACTAGGTCTAATAAATACATAAAACCGTGCCACTTTCTCTGTCTTGTTTCTCTCATCCAGGAGAGCGCTCATCCTCTTACCACGTATGGTAGTGTGCCATTCCCTTTCATGGGGAAGCTAATATGCCACTGCATGCCTGTACCATGTTTGTTCATTCAGAGATCTGTTCATGAACACTAGCCGTGGTGAACAGAACTGCCGTGCCCCTCATTGCATGGGTTCTTGAATCTCTGCTTCCAGTGGTTTCTGGATATGTAAGTAGGAGTAAAACTGTTAGGTAATATTTGAAGTTTTGGAAAAACTGAAACAGTAGCTGCAGCACTTTATTTTACCAGCAATGAAGCAGGCTCTAGCTGCCCCTATCCCCTCCAGAGCTCCCTTCACCTCTCCTTCCATAGGTCTACATTAGTTCCTCAGGAGCTGCCCTATGGTGGGATTATAGACGTGGGCCCCCATAGCCTGGCTATTTGTGTGGTGCTGGGAGGAACTTGAGATTTTAAGTTTACTTCACAAGCACATTAATGATTGAGCCATCTCTCCAGTACCCAACTGTGATTTGGTTTTGCATTTCCCCAATGGGAAACACTTTTATATTTTCATTGGCTATTTACACAAAAGTATTATTTTAAAATTATAAATTGTTTTATGTGTTTAAAATCTCTACTGCATGTAAACTTTAAAGCTTATAAATAGAACTAACTTTAGAAAATTTAACAAACAGTCTAAGATACAGCACTCACAAGATTGTTCAAAGATGCTCACTTCTTCCTGTTTCACAGAGTCATGTCAACACTCAGCCTCAGGGAAACTTCTTACTTGAAATGTATGCTTATTATTTTTTCAGAATATATATTATTTTTCTAGTTTTATCACATATGAACATATTCCAAAAATAGAATGCTTTGTCTTAATTGTTTGTGAAGTTGACCTCTGAATGTATTTTTGTGAGAATGTTTCTGAGATTTATGCACATGTATGGCTGTAATTATAAATTATTCATTTAATTGATGCATAGAATCTCATTTTATAATTATTCCATTGTCTATACACTTGCCAGTGAACTTTTGAGTAGTCTCTACTTTCTTACTGTGTCAACAATCAGGAGCTTTCTTATATGTATGTATTTCCAGGTGTATGTGTAAAAACATCTCCTGGTACGTAGCTAAGCAGGAACTGCTAAATTACTTTATCTTTAAATGTAGCAAGAAATCATATGGTACTCCTTAGCATCCATGGTTATTTATATATTTGGATTTATAGAGAGTCCTGTGAATAACAACTGTTGACAGTGTCTTCAGAATCACTTGAAGGAGAGCTATGGAAACCATAGCAAGCAAAGATGACAGACAGTAGAAAGTTTTATGGATAAATGACAGTATCATGCCAAACAGTCAGGATTTTATCTGTCTGTCACAGCGTGCGTCAGGCTGTGGGCATCTGTGGGTGTATAATCTTACTCAAGTAATTTAAAAATAATTTGGTGTTTCTCATAGTCAGAGAAGCAAATAGTAAGAAAAACATCTGAAAGGGAGTGAACTTCTATAAAATACCAGATCAACTCTCTTGACAATTGTCAAGGTCATCTATGTTATGGTTTTCTGTCTCTTTAAAAGACAAGCCACACCCACTCCCTCCCCCATCCCCTGAGGCAGGCTGATCTTCAGCTTCCTGCCTGAGCTTGCTCTCTTTTCCATTTTCCTCTTGGAGAGGCAGCTTTGCTTCTGCGTCTCTCGCCACTTCTCTGCTTCCTCCTTCTCTGTCTCTTTCTCTTCTCTCTCTCTCTCTCTCTCTCTCTCTCTCTCTCTCTCTGTCTGTCCCCCCCCTTTACCCTTCCTCCTCCACAACTCCCTGAATAAGTATTCAACCTCACTCTGCAAGTTGTTGTCTATCCATGTCTCTGTCTCCTGCCCGCCTGCCATGAGTCTCCCTGCCTGGGACCAGCCACTGTTGGAGGACCAGCAGCCATCTCTGATTGCTTCCAGAGCCCACTGCCTGCCACCATGTGGCCTGCCACCACCACTAGGGCCACCGCTCTGGAACCAGCAGCCGTCTCTGCCTGGGACTGGCTGCTCCCAGGGCCCACTGCCACCATTTGGGACCTACAGTATTTCTGCTGCCTACTGCCGCCAGGGATCTTGCAGCATTTTTTTTTAAATCTACAATATGGAAAGACATTAAAAATATGAAAGACAAAAAAACCCCCACAATGTTGAAATTACATGGCTTGCTGACAGGAAAGGAGGGACTTTGGAGAAGAGCCAAGAAAATCTAAAGAAAGTATGGTCTGTTGGAGTAGGGGAGCCCACAACAGGTGGTCTTCTACATAGCTGGGGGATGGATATGGAGGAGAGAAGGGAGAGCAAAGGTCTGAAAAGCACCTATTTTCTACACCCTCCATCACCAGCCCATACTTTGTTCACTCCCTTTCAGATGCTTTTCTTACCATTTGCCTCTCTGACTATGAGAATGGGATAAAGGCTTTTGAAAAGGAGACAACAGAATGGATTCTCACTACATCTTTTCAGTGTGGCCTAGCAGGTACTTGACTTGTCACAGTATACATTAGTCTTAGTCTCCTGGCTTGAGATACATTTGAAAATTTCTTCCACTAAAAGTTAGTCAGAAGAAGTGGGCAAACACAGATGCTCATAAGGAATGAGGACAGTCTCGCTGCTAGAGGCTGAGGTATCTGTACCGACAACCTGCAGTTCCTCTTGGGAAGCAGTGTTTCAGTCTCCCCTTTCATGTGATTGTTAGATTGCTTATTTATCTTTATGTTAATGTTAGGATATTAATCTTGAACCTTGAATGATAGTAACTTGCTTCCTGTTCAGTTGTTTGCCTGATTGGCTATTGTGTGATCTATTGGTTTGCATGGAGATCCTTTGAATGTCTTCATCTACACTGATGTATGTTCAAGAGCTTCCTTACTTGTTGGAACTGCAATGTAAACTAAGATTATGTATTTTTTGACTAGTCATTGAGTTACCCATTTATGTAGGGGACTCTGGTTCTCTTTATTGGATAATGCTGATATAAGGAACCAAGTTTTGAAAAATAGGTACATATAATGCTAGTTAATAGGTAATTTCTTTCTATCATTTTTCTTAACAAAATAAAATATATGTGTGCATAGTTACCTGTATATTCAGATATATCAATATTTATACATGAACATGTAGACATGAATAAATTAATTGTACTGCCTCAAACTCTAATTAGTACACAATTTATTTTACACTTTCTCCATTGCTTTTCTTTTGATTTAAATAATAAAAATTCTGGATATAAGTATTCACTTAATGTGTAACCCACTGTTCAAAAAAAAAAAAAAAAAAAAAAAAACAGTGCTTAGGTCCGGGTCCATTACCTTTGTTTGCCCTTGTGGAAATTCAGCCAGGGAGATGTCGAAGAGATATGTTGCAGCATAGTCTGGTTTCTTTTTGCTTCTTTTCACAAAATGAAATAGAGAAGTAAGATGACAGTATTCTTCTTACTGACTGTAAAAGGATCTAGAGATAGAAGAAATATATGAGCCTATTCACACTGCAGAAAATAAGAAATGAGACCATTGTAATTTTAATACCCATTGCAGTGTGAGTCAAGAAGGGGGAGGGGGTTTTCAGAGATAATGCCATTATGAAGTAAGAGGGAAAGAAAAATTGGGCAAAGTAAAATAAGGTTCTCCGATTTTTCAGATTTACTTGAAGTACTAGAACACTTCGCCGTTCAAGAGAAGAAGCAGGGTTGGGGATTGAGCTCAGTGGTAGAAGGCTTGCCTAGCAAACCCAAGGCCCTAGGACCAGCCCTCAGCTCCCTGCCCCAAAAAGACAGAGACAGGATGATCTCTTTAAGTTTGAAGCCAACCTGGTCTACAGAGCAAGTTCCAGATCAGCCAAGGATACACAGACAAACCCTGTTTCAAAAACAGAGAGAGAGAGAGAGAGAGAGAGAGAGAGAGAGAGAGAGAGAGAATAATGCAGGCAGAGATTTAGAAAACATCAGGCCCAGAGTTCAGACCTTAATGCTGCAAGGGTGGACTCACATCTTTAGCTTCAGTGGAATTGCTCCTAAGAAAAATTATAGATGCAAACCCTGGAGGAGAAGTGACACTTTGAGCACTTTTTCCTGGATGGTGCAAATGATTGTTTCGAGCAGGGAATTTGATTGGAAGATACATGTTATGTTTGTTCGTTCTGCAACTACTGATCAAGAAACCATGCTAAGTAAGATACCACAATGAAAAATAAGAAATTTTATATTTACTTGTGTGTTTAAAGGCATTTGTGAAAAAAATTGTAAACAAAATACAATGTTGTTTCTGAGAGAAAGAAATCTCTACTCATATCAAAACACCCTGACTTAACCCTCCCCAGCCCAGGAAATAGTCCTACATAGTGAACTCAAGGTGAACCTCTGCTACCCATGATTATTGCCTTCTTCATTTCCATCTCCCTTGTATATTAGACAACATATCAGTGACTAGGGAGGAATACTAATTTGAATCTCATTAGTTTCCTGAAAGGATTGCTTAGAATTAGTTTCTGCATGAAGTCATGGACTAAAAGATGATCATTTATTGCTTATAGATTATTTGTAGTTTTTGAAAAATACCAGAAAGCACACACAGGGGAAAAGAATTAAAGGTATTTCCCCCAAAGCATAGCATTGTGTATCTAGTGTTTGACAGCTTTTTTTAAGCCATGGAAACAAGCTGAGAGTTAAAAGAAAAAGCAAGAAAAAAAATTTTTGTGAAATCTGTTATTTTCCTGCATTTTTTATCTATGTGCCTGGCCACTGAAGAGATAGAATAGATAATTATATTCTTAACTGCAAGAATGAGAATCTTGGCATGGTTTGGAAATTGATAATTAACAGTCAATCAAAAAGACTAGAACAGCTTAATGCTGACATTGTCATTAAAATGAGGACGATTTCATGGATCAGATGAGAGAAGAGACTTTGATCATCGAGTCTGTGGGTTTCTGTAGATTAATAGCTCAGAAGGCTGTGTGACCTCTTCTCCTTGTCAACTAATTGCCAGCGATCAAACAATTTTAGCATTAAATGTAGCTTATTTAAAACAAACTGGGTGTTCTTTTTCCAGATTTCTACATTCTGATCTTGAAGTCTTGAAAAATCTTACCTCTTTTGGTAGAACACTTTTTGTTTTGTTTTGTCTTGTGGTGTTTATAATCTTTAAAATCTCATGCATTGTATTTTAATTGTATTTACCTTTTCTCTCATGCCCTCCCAGATCCCTGTTCCCTCCCCACTCAATTTCGTATTATTTCTCTATTATAAAAACATGGCCCTCTATCCTGAGTGAGGTAAGCCAGACCCAAAAAGAGGAACATGGGATGTACTCACTCATATTTGGTTTCTAGCCATAAACAAATGACATTGAGCCTATAATTAGTGATCCTAGAGAAGCTAAATAAGGAGAACCCAAAGAAAAACATAAAGGCATCCTCCTGAATATTAACCTTCAGCAAGCGATGAGAGGAGACAGAGACAGAGACCCACATTGGAGCACAGGACTGAAATCTCAAGGTCCAAATCAGGAGCAGAAAAAGAGAGAGCACGAGCAAGGAACTCAGGACCGCAAGGGGTTCACTCACACACTGAGACAATGGGGAAGTTCTACTGGGAACTCACCAAGACCAGCTGGCCTGGGTCTGGAAAAGCCTGGGATAAATCCGGACTTGCTGAACATAGCGGACAATGAGGACTACTGAGAACTCAAGAACAATGGCAATGGGTTTCTGATCCTACTGCACGCACTGGCTTTGTGGGAGCCTAGGCAGTTTGGATGCTCAACTTACTAGACCTGGATGGAGGTGGGGGTTCCTTGGACTTCCCAAAGGACAGGGAACCCTGATTGCTTTTTGGGCTGGGGGGGGACTTAATTGGGGGAGGGGGAGGGAAATGGGAGGCGGTGGCGGGGAAGAGACAGAAATCTTTAATAAATAAATAAATTTAAAAATAAAAAAATAAAATCATGGCCCACTTTCTTCTGCAGGGCCAAGCCCAGTGAGTCTCTCTGAGCTCTCATGCCATATCTTCTCCCTAACTGCAAATCTTGTCTGAGTTCCAAATGTAGTGCTTAGATCTAATCAGGCCACTCCTACTGATACCACAACCACTAGTCTTCTGCCAGGACTGGCTCTACCTGTCACCACCTAATGGTACCTTTTGCTCCTCATCCAATCTGGATATGCACCTTGCTTTTTCAAGTGTGTCTCCCTGACACTCCCCATCCCAGAACCTTCCAAACCTTCCAGATCTAGCCTAAGTCCCATAATCAATTTCCAGACATACTCTGAACAACCCATACCTGTGCCCCCAATAATCTCTAGGCTTCTGCCAGGACCTTTCTTCCCTAACTCCCAGCCCACTGGCCCCTCCCACAGAATACCCAACTTTTCCACACAGGCAGACCTATTCCTACACTCCAGTTTGGATTTTGTCATGATATAAAATCCTTTTTAATGAATGTCTTATTTGCTACACTTGAGACACAGGGTCCAAAGGTACCCTGCAGCTGACATGAATGTCCCCTCCCTGAGGACTAGCTTTCATGATACCAGGAGACACCATGCAAACTTCCACAGGAGGGAAGCCACCAAAAGTCTTACCCAGCTATGAAGACTATAAACCACAACAGTGACTACATGGTCTGAGAACCCTAAGAGTTCAATAATACAGTAGTGGCATGCGGTGTTTGTTGCAGCCCACAGCTTTCTTCTTGGACTTAATACTTCCACTGAACAAGACCGCAATGAAAACAGGTACTGGAAACCTAGCAAAATATTCAGTGCTAGTGAATTCATGACTCTTAGAGGAGAACCTCCATCTACCACTTTGCTAAACCAGCATAAGTTATGGATTCTAAATACTTGTTCTTACGTCCATAGTTGTGTCATCCTCGCTGATCATAAAGGAAACTTCTCTATGAAACAGACTAAGACCTTTACAGAAAACAACACCAATCAAAATTCAGAGATATAGAGCTCAGTCTTAGCATACAGGGAATGACACAGCAGTGTATTCAGAGAAGCTAGTGGTTAATTAAGGGTTAACTGTTTGTGGGAAAGAAGCATGAGAGAAGAGAAAAAGTAATATCACCAATAAATGATAAATGTATGTATTTGATTGTTTCTCATTATCCCCAGGCCCCATAAATCATTCCCTAGCCACTCGCCTTAAATAGTGACAAGCTGTGGACTCATGTCACAGTTTTGAGTCCTGACCCTACCAGACAAGCCACCAATCATATTGTGTTGCACCACGCATGACTTCCCAGGGCAGGGTTTAGATCTACATTCCATTTCTCTAAAGGCACTACCCGGATAAGGGGTGGATTTGTCTAAAATAAGACAGATGACCGGTTTTTAGGTTCCCACCACTCAAGTCCTCACTGAGGGCAAATGTCTGGTACTTGAGCAAAGACATACTCTAGAGTCTGAATGAAAATTCAAAATGTCATGGTAACAAAGTAGTCGGTCCTCTCTGCTGCAAAGAAAGAATGTCTATGTATGTGGGTGTTAAGATGTAGGCGGCTGCGGCAGCGACGGCACTGCTGGTTAACAAAGAACACTGTCACACCGTACTGCTGGAGGAGGAGCACCATCTATGGAAGACATTTCCACAACTTTCTCACAAATCCGCTTATTTGAGTGCTGAATTTTAGCTTTGGAAAATTAGAAATTTACACAGTAAATGTGCTTATGTACCTGTGTAGCTGAATTGAATGGTGTCAATTGATTGGTTTATAACAGTCACTAGATGGCAGTATCAGCCAGTTAGTGTATCATGATTTGGATTCAGAATGTTTAAATATAATCACAGGGGAAAACCAGAACAAGTGGAATTTAATTCATGGCGATTTGGGAGAGTGTTGCCCTTGGTGTAAGAAGACATTCTTCTAATGGTCACAGTGAGGTAGATACAGGGTCTCAAAGCCTCAGAAACATTAGGAATGTCCAAATTTGCTGCAAAGCAAGTCTGTAAAAGAAAAAAATATTTTTGATTTGTCTGATTTGTTACAGTTAGTTAAGAGCCTTTAAAAATGTTTCACATTGAATTTTCACTCTAGGTTTGGGGTCTAGAAAAATTTTGTGTGATTATCTCTATTTTACCAAAATTTTAAAGTCACTTGTTACTAGAAATTCTAACACACCAGGTATTATTTGTTAAATTGAGGAGAGCTTAGTTACATTGGGTGGGTGGCTTTGGCTGGATTCTCAGCAGTTGGAAGTAAAGTTCTATGGATGATATGTCCTATCCTCTGCAAGAAAACTCCATGTAAGAAACTTGATCTAAGTTGATGGTGACTTTTTAGCTCTGTACAGATACTCATGTTTAGAGGCTGTAAATCAGCAATTCTCAATCTTCCTAATGCTGTGATCCCTGAACACAGTTCCTCATGTTGTGCTGGCTTCTAAATGTGAAATCATTTTATTGCTACTTCATGACTGTAATTTTGCTGCTGTTGTGAAAAGTAATGCAAAAATCTGATATTCAGGCTATCTGATACATGACCCCTATGAAAGGGAACTTCAATTATTAAAGGGGTCACAACCCATAGGTTGAGAACCGCTGTGGAAGCTTTTTGTTTTGTTTTGGTTTGGTTTTTTGAGACAGATTTTCTTTGTGTAACAGCCCTGGCTTTCTTGGAACTAGCTCTTGTAGATCAGGTAAGCCTAAAACTCACAGAGATCCACTTGTCTCTGCCTCCTGAGTGCTGGGATTAAAGGTGTGCACCACCACTGCCTGGCTTTTATCCACTATAGAAGCTTTCATCCCTGTACTTCGTACCCAGTCCCATTTTATATATAAAGTGTTTGTACAGTTTTGAAAAATACTAAATTTCCCAGAAATGTGGCTACCTTTTGAATCCAGAGTTAGTCACTCTTTGTCTGTTTAATTTCCCCACAATATTTTTGTGGTGGTTTCAATAAGCGTGGTCTAGTGGGCTCACACATCAGAACACTTAGTCATCAGTGAGTGGGAGATGTGGCTCTGGAGAAAATGTGTCATGAAGGTTGGATTTTGGGGTTTCAAAGGGCTAAGTCAGGACCACTGACACTCTCTTCTAGTTGCCTACAAATCTGGATGTAGAACTCTCAATTTCTTTAGTGCCATACTAGTTAAATGCTTTCTTTTTTAAGAGTTACCTTGGTCATGGTGTCTCTTCACAGCAATAGAACACTAAAACACATGGGAAAGAAAAATGCAAGAACTATAAGACTGTTGGGGACTGTGAACCCCCAGACCCTGAATTTCCTGTGACACCCTGCCTGCCAGAGTAAACAACTTGTTTCCCTGTGCTTGCAGCTGCTCTTAGCACAGGACCCCCAGGAGTTCCTGATGGCAGGGGAGTGGTTTCTGGTGGGTTTGTAACTGAGAGTTAGGGTGTGGCTATTAGTCCAGTAGACCCTATATAAGCTGCCCTAGAACACAATAAAAGGGGCATGCTTGGGGCATTTTTGGCATTACCTGTGTCTCTGTGTGTCTGTATGTGTTTCAATCTCCAGCCCACTGCCCAACTTGCGAACCATATTGTAGCACATGGTGTGTAGAGCAGGTGTTGTGTTATATAGGATATCGTATAGAGACCAAATACTCAAATAATAGGCATTGATACAGGAGAAGAATGCCAGGTCAAAGACTGGACAGATCTATCTATGAGTTTGATTCTAGGATAGAAGGAACCTTAGAAATACTTATTCTAAAACAGAATTTAGGCTTATTTGAGCTGAGATTGCTATCAGATGGCACAGTTAGTAACTGTAAATAGTGACTATATATCCTGCCCTATCTGATATGGGTGTGTTTTTAGAACCCCCAGAGGACCTGGCAATATATAAACAGTACACAAAGCCCCAATTGTCTCTTTGCCAAAATCCCACTGTTTCTTAATTTCCCTACCTTACTATATCAGTTTGCTATTTGGATTTCATTCTATAATAAGTTATTTAAACATTTTTATTACCTAAGAAAAATGTATACTTAATTTCTTTTTTCAAATAATAGTCTTTTAACTGAGGAATATGTGCAGAGATGAGATTGGCTGCATGCTGCATGCTTAGTCTGCCAGCTCAGTTCAGCTCACCTAAGAAATCCAAGGATCATTTTAGGTGCTAGAAGGGAAAGCGTGAATGGAGGTACTAAAGAGTTTTTGATTCTGCTCAGAACTGAGGCAGGGAAAATCTGCAGTTGGCACTGTGTGATGAGTGAGTACTGCATTAATCATGTGCAAAACCCATGCAAAGGAGCATAGAGGCCTGAGCGATTAATCCTGCCTGAGGCTGGGGCAGAAGGAATGGTGCTGAGCTAGCAACATAAAAGCCGGGGGGGGGGGGGGGGGGAATCGATGTCCTGATTCCTCTGAAGGCCTTGATCTTATAGTCTTCCATAAGTATTGGAAAAGGCAGCTCTTGGGAAGCAGATGCAATAAGGTGTTTTTAAAAGACACTTAGAGACTTGTACAATGGAAAATACCCTCTATGGAAGTTGCCTTGAGGCAATGAAGTATACACTAGAAACATTAACTACAAATGAAATCTGATGATTTGAAATCCTTTGTGACCTCTCATAGAGATGACATCAGCATTCCATGCTTTACCTGACCTGAGACACAGCGCACACTGCATTGAAATCTACAGATCACTGAGGAATGTACTTGTAAGAATTTCACTACTGAGTCCAGAAGGAAAATCCTCCACTATCAGCACTTCTTAGTGTCTGAGGTTTAAATTCTCACCCATAGTTTAGGTTCATGCTCCTGAAAGAGGTAAATGCAGCCAAAGAAGTGCTGTGTGCAGTTGGCCCTTCTGAATTGGCGAAATCATGTGTGAGCTGGAGACATCATACTTCAAACAAGCACTTGAATCATTTTGTGATGGAAATATTGGGTTAGTGATTCTAATTTAGACTTTGTCACTAAAAGGCTATAACATGAGCTTTTGACCTATCTGATGAAGTTACTAAATGCTGATATTTGCTCTGCTTAGAATTTGATCAGTAGGTATACAAGGTGATGAACCCAATACTTCACATCCTTCTAGTGAGTCCCACTCAAAGCTGTGAGAGTAAGGTGTGTTTATTCCTATTGTATAGATGAGAAACTAAAAGGCAAAGGGGAAGTGACATTTCTTGATGCATCAATGAACATGAAAACATAGAAATTTCTGTAATACATAAAGAGAAGTGTTTACAAATGAATTTAAATGTTTATTAAATATTTTATTTCAGTTCACTGATGTGCTTGGAGATCTTCTAGGAAGAGTGTTTGCTGCCATGCTGTCATCTTCCACTCTGAGCTGTCCACATTTACCTTTCATTTCCACTATTTCCTGCGAAGTTGCAAGACATTCTCTAAAGACCAGTTTATTGGAAGGTTTGCTTTTTCTTGAAGGATTCTGAGAACTAAGCTTTATTTTGATGACTCCCATAATACACATCAAGATTATAGCTTTAATTTTTATTATTTGCAATAAGGTTATTTATTTACTTAGTTACCACAAAGAAGAAAATGAAATAGAAAACTAATTACAATTACCCTATATGTTCTTAATTGACAAAAGTCTCACAAGAATATGCTTAAAAGCCTGGTGCTCAGAAAATTGTAGCTGTTTAGACATGGAAATCAACAAGATAAAATGGGGTCATTCATTCTCCATCCACCTTCTTCCCCAAAGGTACTTACTATTCAAGAAAAGAAAATTTCCTTAGTTTCTCTCTCTCTCTTTTTTTCCTTATTATAGCCCTTCGTCTCTGTCTTTTTCTCTCTGTCTCTGTCTTACAGTTTCTCTCAATTTCTTTAAGTTTTAATTGGAAAATACCATATAGTTTATAAATGATAACATGTGGTCTCTACATTTATCATTCTTTTGAGGGAAAAATTAAGTTTTTTATTTTTTTTCACTGTAGAAAGTACAACATTCTGTTTGGAAGTACCTCATTTCTTTGGCTGCCCAGACTGACTTATGTATGCAAATGAAAAAATAGCCTAATATCTACAGAGGAGAGGGCTTAAAAAGCTGACCATCTCTTTAACATGGATTTGTTAGCTAGTGCTTCTCATAAAAGTAGGAATCAGATAAAATGTCACTCGTGAATAACTAGAACTCCACAATGAAAGATCAGAAAGTATCTTTTCTCTAGTTATGAACTGGGGAGGAAGAAACCGTTCTTCTCCATGGAAAATGGGTCTGGAACATGAGCAGTGCTTACTTTGTAAATCAAACCTCTCTGTATGGGGGACAGTAACTAGGGTTTCTGGTTTGCCTCCTAAGGATGACTCAGAACCGGGGCTCAGCATCTACCTATTGATGTAGGGTACATTTCCAAGGTCAACCATGTGGGCTTCTTAAGGTATGTTGAAAGAGTCACAAGAAGAATCTTGAAATTCCTCTCAAAGTCTTAGTGCCAACACTGTTTGACCTGTGTCTTCAGTGAACTACAGACAAATGCAATCAGAAGTCAGAAGCAATGTTTGACTCATGGATACATTACAAAGTCTACCACATGCACAGAGATGTAGAAAAAAATGTATGACTATGTCAGTTTCCAGGAAGTCACCATCATAGGTCAGGACTATTTCTTGCTGAAAAGATTACTAATTTATATGTGCCAAGATGTAACCTAACACAGTTTTCAAAATCAGCAAGAAACCTGGAGGGTTATACATGTTTCCTTCTCTGTTTTTATAAACTTTGGGGAAGCAAGTGTCTCCTGATTTAAGGTTCTGGTCTTGCCTTTTAATAGCTCTAACGTGAGACACTCTCCCAAGCACAGATCTGCTAAAGGAAAAGAGTAATCATGGTGTTGTTGTTTTAAAAACATAAAAGTAGGATTCACAAGATGTAAACTAAAAAGTATTCTGCTGCTAAGGAGGTAGTGCCTAACAATTACACATTTCTCTCCTTGGTATTGAAAGGTTGGTGAAACACATGTGTTACCAAGATCTAAACGCCTATTTTGAACCCTGCTTAGATTCTCTACCACTCTCACACAGATATGCAAGTGCATCCATGATGCTGATAGCTTTAAGTATCTTACTAGATGGTTTATAACTTCTTGTGATCAACAGTTAAATAAAACTAGCAGGGCCTTCTATGTAACACTAGTTGAAGTTTTGCCCACTGGAAACAATAGCTTGGCACAAAAGGTATCTGTTTTCTGATTCCCTTAGGTCCCAAGCTTGCTTCATTGACCTGACTTTGAACTCTGCTCCCTTGGAGATAGGAGAATGTATTAGCTTGCAACAGGAGATAATCTTTCCCTTCTGTCTCATCTGGTAGTCACCCACCCCAGCTTTATTTGCTGTAAATCAGGAATCTCTGCTTAATGCTTTTTTCTATCTCTTTTTACTTCTTGTCTATAGTGATAAGTGTTGTGATACTGCATGTGTTTGTGTGTGCATGTGCGTGTATGTGTGTGTGTGTGTGTGTGTGTGTGTGTGTGTGTGTGTGTACAGGCTCACTCCTGTTCTAGGCAGGACAATACTGTTACATGCTAATGACTTTCTTAGCCACAGGGCATTATATTGCAGTAGCATCATGTTCAAATTGAGTAATAATTTATACTTGACTAGCACTGGCAACAGTTATTGCTACTATTATGAATATAATGTGGAACTAGATCTTCCTTGTAATGCATTGCTTAATAAATTTTAAATATTATCCTATCAGATCTGACAGCAATACAGAAATGATGAATAAGTCGCTGTTTGTCATATCGGATGGCTTGTGGTTCAGCATGAATACTTATTATGACTTAATACCCTGCATTAAAGGCCATTTATGTGTTTACCAGTAAAATTAAAAGTGACTTTAACATTTAAAAGTCATACAGTTTACTAGTCTCACTAGATTTTTCAAACTAAATTGCTGGTATTAAAGTGTGTAGGTTTCCAGGGGTGAATTGGAAACTTATTTCATTTTCATTAATAACTATGTTTTTAAAAAAGTCACTTTCTGAACACAAGAAGCACATGTTTGTTTGTTTTTTTTCAAGTCTTAAAATCTTCCTTTTCTATATGACCACAGCCTTTACAACTGGCATAATGCTAGGATCCAAGAGACCATACTTAAGTTCCTTCATTCATTCCTTCCTTCTCTAGGTGAGACAGTACTGGCTATGAGAGGACCAGCTGCCTTCCTGGCTCCTCTAGCAGTGTGCTTTGCTTTCATAGTGACAGAGAAGATATGAACCAGTGCTGTTAGTCTCTGAGATCTCACATTGTGACCAGATTTTGAGTGACTGTACTCTCAGTGGGTCCTTTAATATCCTGACAACAGCTAAAACAGGCAAAGCACTTGATTAAGAAATCTCCCCTCTTAGAATGGCTTTGTAAAGTAGTTATCAATATAGTTTTCTGGTTGGAAAAGTTTAAGCTGCTAGATTTTTCATGCTAGGACATCAAAAAGAGTAGAGCTGTGTACCTCACCTACAGACAGAAGACTGAATACAGAACACACCCACCCCAAGTTCTCCTTCAGTCCAAGGTCATTGAACACAATTTTATCCTGATATTTTCTTGGGGAGAGTAGATACCAATTTGAGCTTCTTGTCTTAGGTTACAGAATCTTGATTTAGTTCTGCCAACAGAATATTTGGGAGTGAAAATATCTATGAAAACATAGAGCTTGTTCCTTCATGAAGAAGAGAATGTCCTTGAAGAAAACTACAGAAAGCTTCCAGCATTGATTCTTAATTATCTGAAGTTGCTACCTAAACCATGAAGACTGACTATAGTAAAGAACATTAGTAATGATACTACTAGGCAAAGGAAGACCAAGGAAAGTGAGAGTTAAAATATTTACTCTATCTTTATAAAAGAGAACAAAGCACAAGTCTGTATTTACATTATTTCTTGCTGGATTTTGTATGTCTGAATTAAGTCATAAGCCAAAGAAAAGGTAATTTGAGAAATGGTGTCTGCTGTAGGAAATTCTTCAGCCAGTAAGCTTTAAGCTACGAGCCCACTTGGGCGAGGCCTCTTATCCTATAAACGCTGGTGTAAAGCACACAGTCCCTCCCTCTTTGGGGTGCTGGATTCTGTTGTTGTTCCCTGTTCAAGCAGAGGACTGTGATCTGTGAGTCTACTCCTAAATAAATAACCCTGTATTATACTCAATTCTGAGCTAGTGTTGGATTTCTTTTTAGCATCCATATTAATTAAAACACTGGTTGGCCTATTAGCTCTAGATTCTTCTTTTTTTTTTTTTTTTTTTTTTTTTGGTTTTTCGAGACAGGGTTTCTCTGTGGCTTTGGAGCCTGTCCTGGAACTAGCTCTTTAGACCAGGCTGGTCTCGAACTCACAGAGATCCACCTGCCTCTGCCTCCCGAGTGCTGGGATTAAAGGCGTGCGCCACCATCGCCCGGCTAGCTCTAGATTCTTATTAGCTAACTCTTACATATTAATTTAACCCATTTCTATTAATATGTGTGTCACCATGTGGCTGCGACTTACTGGCTAAAGTTGTGGCATCCATCTCCAGCAGGACTACATGGCTTCTCCCTGACTGCCCTTCTTTCTCCCAGCATTCAGTCCAGTCCTCTCCATCTAGTTGTTTTAATTAATATGGTTTCTGTGTGATTATTTTGGAGATCTGGGCACCCAATTTCCCAAATATTGTTTATAAATGATTTTTTTGTATTTAAAAGGGGATATGCTATAGATATTTGCATTGGTATTGATCTTAGTTTATTGATGCAAATTTAAGGTCAATCTTGTTATATGTACATTTCTGCTCATGAATAAGGTATTGTGATTGTGTAGTTCATTTAAAAATGTAATGTATAATTAAAAATATAGGTTAATAGATAGTCATCTATAATAGTCAAACTTGTAGTCATGTTAGTTAGGTTTTCTAAATATATAGAGATATATTTCAGTTAGGTATTCTTCAAATCTCTCAGAGACCTTCAGAATATAGCATTTAAATGTTTTTAAGAAATTAAGACTTTTCATGACAGTGAGACACATCTGCTTCTGGCAGCACCAATTACTTCAAGAGGAAGATGGGCATTGAAGAAGCTCCTTATGGTGTTGATTAGCCATTTGGGCAAGAAACTGCTCTTGCCTGTATTGCTTGATGGACTGGACATACAGGACCCATAGAGACAATCCTTCTGGGTTTCTGCTTCATGAAAGAGTCTGCTAGACATTCTTCAGAACACAGAAGAAAGTGACTGAAATTTCCTTCTTCTTGGAAAAGTCTGCCGAATACTATGGGCCAGTAGGCTGAAGATAAATGTCCAAATGGTACAGAACTTTGGGTGACTGTCCAGGCAGCGAGATGCCTCTGTCATTTTCAGAGTGTTGGAAATTGTTTACAATGTACTTCCTGTTTACTTAGATAATATTATAGCCTTCTTGAGTCTTTGATGGAGTTGAAGAATAGATAGATAGTTATAATTTCCCTTAGTTATGATAAAAGAGAAAGTAGATAACTGTAATTCTTACTTGATACCTGTTTTGCTATATGTAATTTTACTATGTTAGAGTTAAAAGTTTTTTTATTTAAACAGAAAAAGGGAGGTGATATGAGAATTCCCTCTATATACTGTGATAACCATTAATGAATAAAGAACTGCTTTGAGCCTATAGCAGAGCAGGATGGGGGAGCAGAGCTTGGTGGAGAGGACTGGACTGAATGCTGTGAAAAGAAGAGCAGAGTCAGAGAGAAGCCAAGTCGCCCTGTCGGTGATGGATGCTGCAACTTTAGCTGGTAAGCCATAGCCACATGGCAAAATGTGTATTGATAGAAATGGGTTAAATTAATATGTAAGAGTTAGCCAATAAGAAGCTAGAGCTAATGGGTCAAGCAGTGATTTAATTAATACAGTTTCTGTGTGATTATTTTAGAGGTCTAGGTGGCTGGGAAATAAATGGCCATGCCGCCTTAACAAGACAATATGATACCATTGGGAAACTCCTTGGAGGGCCTCTCACAGGGCCTCTAATCAAAAGTGGCCCAGTTATTCAGTCACTCTGGAGGACATGTTTCAACAGGAAAACTAAAAAAATACAGTACCTGCTGTAAAAAAACATACTGTTCTGGATGGTGGAATAAACATGAAGGATGTGATAGAAGAGAGAGTGGGAAGTAGTCCGCAATACATGGGCATGGGAGACCACTTCCTACGTATAACCCCAGTAGCACAGACAATAAGGACAACATTGAATAAATGGGACCTCCTGAAGCTGAGAAGCTTCTGTAAAGCAAAGGATACAGTCATTAAGACAAAAAGGCAACCTACTGAGTGGGAGAAGATCTTCACCAACCCCACATCAGACAAAGGACTGATCTCCAAATATATAAAGAACTCAAGAAACTAGACATTAAAATTCTAAATAACCCAATTTAAAAATGGGGTACCGAACTGAACAGAGAATTCTCAACAGAATTTCAAATGGCTAAAAGATACTTAAGGACATGTTCAACTTCCTTAGCTATCAGGGAAATGCAAATCAAGACAACTTTAAGATACCATCTTACACCTGTCAGAATGGCTAAAATCAAAAACACCAATGATAGCCTATGCTAGAGAGGATGTGGAGTAAGGGGAACATTAATCTATTGCTGGTAGGAATGCAAACTTGTGCAATCACTTTGGAAATAAGTATGGTGGTTTCTCAGAAAATTGAGAGTCATCCTACCTCAGGATCCAGCAATACCACTCTTGGAAACATACCCAAGAGATGCCCAATCATACTACAATAACATTTGTTCAACTATATTCATAGCAGCATTATTTGAAATGCCTAGAACCTGGAAACAACCTAGACACCCCTCAATGGAAGAATAGATAAAGAAAGTGTAGCACATCTACACAATAGAGTACTACTCAGCAGAAAAAAAAAATGATATCTTGAATTTTGCATGCAAATGGATAGAAATAGAAAACACTATCCTGAGTGAGATAACCCAGACCCAAAAGTATGAATATTGTATGTACTCACTCATTAGTGTACTCTAGCCATAAACAATGGACATTGAGCCTATAGTTCGTGATCCTAGAGAACCTAAGTAATAACGTGATCCCTAAGAAAAACATATAGATCCTCCTGGAAATTAGAAGCAGACAAGATCGCCAGGCAAAAGTTGGGAACATGGGATGGTGGGGGGGGGGGGGAAGAGGGGTGGGGGAGAGAGAAGGGATAAGGGGAGGGTTGGGAGAACTTGGAGAAGTAGAATAGATGAGAAGGGGAAGGACAGATATGGGAGCATGGAAGGAGATATCTTAATTGAGGGAGCCATTTTTGGGTTGGCAAGAGATTGGCTCTGGAGCGGTTCACAGGAGTCCAAGGGGATGACTCCAGCTAGTACCCTGGGCAGTGGAGGAGAGGATGCCTAAACTAGCCTTGTCCTGTAGTCAGACTGTATTACTATCTTGAATATCACCATAGAACATTTGTCTGGTGACAGATGGAGATAGAGACAGAGACCCACATTGAAGCAATGGACTGAGCTCCCAAGGTCCAGTTGAAGAGCAGAAGGAGGGAGAATATGAGCAAGGAAGTCAGTACCATGAAGGGTTGGTCTACCCACTGAAACAGTGTGCCTGAGCAAATGGGAGCTCACCAAATCTAGCTGGATCAAATTGGACCCTCTGAATGTGGCTGACAATTGGGGCAGACTGAGAAGCCAATGATAATGGCACTGGGATTAGTCTCTTCTGCAAGTACTGGCTTTTTGAAATCCTATTCTATTTAGATGCATACCTCCCTAAGCCTGGATGGAAGGGGGAGGGCCTTGGACTTCCAACAGTTCAGGGTACCCTGCCCTTTCTTAGGACTGGAGGGGGAGGGAGGAGGGGAAGTGGGGAAGTGGGAGGGAAGTGGGAGGGGGAGAGGAAGTGGAAATTTTGATTGGTATTATTTACAAAGTAATAAAAAAAGAAACAAAAGAATCCCATGAAGGATGAATCAAAACCTCCAAAAGGAAATAGGAAACAGTATATTATGGCAGATTTCTATAAATGATCAAAGATTATCTCTATTGTCAGGCTACAGAACTAGGGAGACATTCAGCTCACTGAAAAGTGGCACATATGTTCATCTCACTGTGAAGCATAATTATGGAAGTCATTTCACATATATGCAACTGTGAGTTTCAACATAGAATTAACATATCACTCTACCACTTAATGTTAGTGCAGGTGACTTTAAAATTAACTACACTTTATGTTCTAATTCCAGGTTTTCAATCAGTCTGGACAGACTTCATCTTTTCAGCCCCAAGAGATAGTCATTGGGCAGAGAAGTCAATTTCTCATAGTTACAAATGATACAGTTCTGGCTGGCTGGAACCAAATATTTCCATATATAATCTGTGTTTTAGAGTATACAGTCAGAAACAACCACAATGAACCCATGGGAAGAACAGCATATGACCAGGCTCTGGATACTGCCGCAGCTATTCTTTTCACATGTGGTAAAAACCTGTCCTTCCATTAGGCACACTGACTTCCCACAATCCCCAAATAATGCCCAAGGGTTCTCAGGCTCATGAGTCATGTCACGTCGGATGCTATCTGAATGTAAGCATGTACCGTGTGAATACATTAAAACATTCTCATGCCAGAAGCTGGACTTTCTTTCTTCAAGTCAAAGCCAGGTTAATTCATCAAAAGGTTTCAAGCTTTTCACAATTAATGACTGAGACTTGCAATATTCAAAGTCACTGCAGAAACACAGTGAAAATGTGGTGATGTAAGTCTGATCTCCAGTGCAGAGGAGTCATGTTCTTGACAGAGTCCAAGGTCAGGGCAGGGCTAACAAAGACAGTTCATCAATACATGACCTCTCATGCCATGGTGATAGAAAGCCTGCTACATATTTGAACAACACAATCCTCCTCTTACACATTTATTGTGGCAGAAGTTTGGCTGAGGATGGGACAAGTAAAAACAGGTGCACCCAAGAGTCTTTGCACCTCACAAGCTGGGATCTGCAAGTAAAACCATCTTTTGCTATTCATCCATGCTGTATATATTTATTCTGTATTCCTCTACGTAATTTTGTATCGTTCCCTCTAAAACCCAGAGTCATAGGTGTTGAAGGCAATCAATCAACTAATAACCCACAACCCACACACACACACACACACACACACACACACACACACTCAGAGGGAAAGAGAGAAAGAGAGAGAGAGAGAGAGAGAGAGAGAGAGAGAGAGAGAGAGAGAGAACAAACTAGGTAAAACAATTCTAAATAATATAAAAACTTCTGGAGGTTTCACCATCCCTGGTCTCAGGTTAGTACTACAGAAAAATAGTAAGAAAATTATAAAAATAGCACAGCATTGGACACAAAAAGCACATGTTGATCAATAAAATTGACTTGTTCAGGCATAAATCCACACACCTATAGGTACCTGATTTTTGATAAAGAAATCAGAAATACACACTGGAAAATAAGACAGCATCTTCAACAAATGTTGCAGGTCAAACTGTAAGGCTGCATATAGAAGACTGCACAAAACTGAACTCCACATGGATCAAAGACCACAAAATAAAGCCAAATACACAGAATCCGATAGAAGAAAAAGTAATAAATTCAAATACAATGAATTTATTAGCACAGTGAAGGACTTTCTGAACAAAACACTATTAGTACAGGCACTAAGACTGACAATTAGTAAATGGGACTTCATGGAATATGAATAGAGCATCATTGAACATGGTTGAGCAAGTATCTTTATAGTAGGATGAAGCAGCATTGGTGTATATGGCAAAGAGTGATTGAGCTGAAACTTGAAAGAGATTAATTCCCAGCTTCGGGAAGAGCCACTACACTGATTTCCATTGTGACTGTAAAATTTGCACCAAATGAGCAAAGGATAAGAGTCCCCCTTATGCCACATTTTCACCAACATAAGCTGTCATTTGTTTAATTGGTCTCGACCATTCTGACTGGTGTAAGATAAAATTTCAAAGTAATTTGATTTGCATTTCCTTGACGATTAAGTTTGTTGAATAATTCTTTGTTTCTCTTCCATTTAAGCTTCTCTTTTGAAAATTTTCTTTATCTGTACCTCATTTTTAATTTGAGTTGTTTTCTTGTTGTACAGATTTTCAGCCTTGATATCTTTTGGATAATAGCCTTTGATTGGATATACAGTTGGTAAAAGCCTTGCCCCTTTCTGAAGTCCACTGCTTTGTCCAAATGATGATGTTCTTTGACAGAAAGAAGATTTTCAGTCCTTTCATGTTTGTGTGTTATTGAATTTCCTTTTTTATTGAAAACCATTTTATCATACAATATGTTCTGATCACAATTTCCCTTCCTTCATAGATATTTTTTTTTTGACATTTAGCTAACAGCAAGTCAGGCCATCATATAGAACATGGGGCAATTGTTTTATATGCATCAACTTTAAAGTGGAATGTTAGATATGTAATAGACACCTCTGTCTAGTAATTCTGATTTTTGCTGCCACTTATCACAAGAATAATGCTTTATGTTATTTGTGTATCTGAATGAAGCCATACATACTTAATAAAAAACACCTTAATGCAGAAAACCTAAATGGAAAATTACGTAAAATCACTTACCTTGAAAAGCCCATATTTATTTTGGGCATGTCGGAAAAACCTATAATTGTATCACTTAAGAGACAGAGATAAGAGAATCACAGATTTGAGAATGTTATGGGTTATGAAATGAGCTCAAGGCTAGACTGTGGTACATAATGAGACCATGTCTAAGCAAAACAAAACAAAAACAAAAACAAACCAAAGCCAAGCTTACCACCTAATCTCCACCTTCTTCAATGCATCTGTTTATTTGCATACATGATTATCTTTTTTCATATTGCTTATTTGCGTGTTTAGCATTTGCTGCTGTTTCCTTTAGTTTGTCTGTATATTTGGGATGACATCAGACTCCATGTTTTGTTGTAATTATACCAATTCATCTGGTGGTGATGCAATAAATTCTTTTTAATAGATGCACAACGTCTTTATCAGTAAAGTGTTACAATCTATTCAACTTTTGACTGACCACCTTTGTCTTTTGCCAACAAAATCTCTAATAATCACCCTTGAAACTTGCTTGCTAATGCTTTTATTTTTCATGGGGTGATTGCCCAGAAGGGGAAATGCTAGGTTTAAAGATATGAGCCTATTCAATTTTTAATAGATGCTTCCAGATGGTTTCCTAAATATCCTACGATTCCAATTTTCACCCTTTCTGCCAGTGGTTTGCGTTTTTGTTACACTGCTAGGAGTCTGTCTAATGGAGAAACCATCATTATTTTAATGTTAATTTTCATAGTTGCTATGTCAATTCATATTTTGGTCTTTGAACCAAATGCCTGAACATTAGGAATCTAATAAAAATAATTTGCTATATTTTCGTTTCACCAGGAACTATGTGAATGCACTATGTAACATATGCTCTATGTAACAACAGTCATTCCATAATCTCTGTTATATTCAGTCTTGATACAATTAGGAAGCCAATTGCAAGGCTAGTCTGTCAAGATGTCATAAGCACAACTAGATATCTCCCAGGGAATTCATTCACTGGACAATGTTGTTTCCTGCTGACCCTACCCTACTTGTATGTTTTCCAATCCCCAGATATGCTGTGTCTAACAACCAAGACTATCTCAAACTGGCAAGCTATACCATGCCTTCCTGAAATTATAGACTGGCTGAGTCTTTCAACATTTTTTCTCACCACCTTGGGTCATTCGTCTTATGTGCCAGCAAAACCTGTTATATCTACACAAGACATACAACCAAAAAAGGAAGTCCACATGACTAGGTATAATTGCAAAAACAATATGAAAGTTTGAGAAATTTTGTTCTTACAAAAATCTACCATTTATATAGAAATGTTCTTCAATAAGAATTACCTATGAAAACCCAGGACACAGAACTTAAAAGAACAATCATAAGCTTCATCAAATAATTCAATGAATTTAAAGAAGACACAAAGAAATAGGTCAATAAACTTAAGGAGAATGAACTTAAAGGAAATAAACGTGTGAGTGATGCCCAAGAAAACATAATGCTGATGAAATGACAGAGACAATTCAGAATTTAAAAACTGAATTCAATAAGGTGATTGAAATACTTAAGTGAACTCAAACTAAAATGAAGATGAAATTGTTAGAAGCTGATAATACAATTAGAAAACTTTGGGTAAACTCTTACAAATAGAATGGATTAAGTAGAAGAGATAATAACAGGAATCAACTTCCATATCAGCAAAGAACATGACCACACAAACAATGTAAAACATATACATGCACTCACATTCTCTCTCTCTCTCTCTCTCTCTCTCTCTCTCTCTCTCTCTCTCTCTCACACACACACACACACACACACACACGCATATATACAAACAAGAAGGAACATTCAAGGATTGTGGGAATCCATGAAAAGACTAAATTTTTGAACTACAATGAGAAGATTCTCAGATAAGTTACAAAGACCAGATTTTCAACAAAATCATAGACGAAAACTTCCCCAAATAACGGGTATAGTAATCTATATGGATGGATATTTTATCAAAATCAATTTAAAGACTAAACACAAACCCAATAAAGAATTCCACAACATTCTTTATGGGGAAATTATACTAGAATTTATATGAAACCCCAAAAGACCCCAGAGATAAAAAGCACTCCTAAGCAAAGAGAACAATGCTGGAGGGTTGAGTTCAGACTTCAATATATAGTAAAGATCTATCATAATAAAAACAGTATGATATGTACAATGAAGGAAACAATCAGCAGTAAAATGAAAAAGAAGCCCACAAAATGGCTGAGACTCTTTGCCAGCTTTATATTTGAAAAATCATTAATGTCCACTTTATATAAAGAACTCAAAAATCAGCTGGACAATGTTAGCACATGCCTTAATCCCAGGACTCAGGAGGCAGAGGCAGGCAGATCTCTGTCAGTTTGAGGCCAGCCTGGTCTATAAGAGCTAGTTCTAGGACAGGCTCCAAAGCTACAGAGAAATCCTGTCCCAAAAAACCAAAAACAATAAACCTCAAAATTCAATGTGATAAGCAAACAATACACCTAATTAATAAAAAAGCTATTAATCTGAAAAGGAGTTCTCAAAGGAAGAAATAAAAATGGCTAAGAAATATCTCAAAAATTTTTATCTTTAACCAGTTTTTTACTATATTGAGGTTTCATCTCACGCCAGTCAACATGGCCAAAATCAAGAAGGCAGCTAACAACAAAGGGCAACAAAGATGTGGAAAAGGGGGATAAAAATAGAAAAGGAACTCAAAGTTCAAATGGTTGCTCCTCATGGTGGAATTAATGTTACATTTCCAGTCACCCCAGAGGTCACTCAGCATTTCCAAAGGGCTAACAGTATTCACTCTGCAATCTTGGAGGTTTTTCAGACCTGCTCCCATGAAGATTACTTGCTTGGGCCTGCTAGCACAGAAGCTGCTACTTTGGGCCTGCTCCTGCAGAGGTTGCTGACTCAGGCCTGCTCTGGTGGAAGTCCTTGACTCAGGCCTGCTCTGGTGGTGATTGCTTGCTGAAACCTGTTTCCACAGAGGTCACTCACTTGGGCCTGCTCCATTAGGCCTTGGGCCTTCAGAAGATTGATTACCAAAGACACTAGCCCCATTACACCAATTCAGAGAAAAATGGGTAGATAAGGTAAGAAGACACTCAGCACAACACAAAACAACATGACACCAACAAAAACTAGTGGTTCTAAAACAGTAAGACTTGAACACATTAGTACAAATGAAGCATAAGAAAATGACCTAAAAGATAACTTTAGGAGAATATTTGAGGCCCTTAAAGAGGAAATGAAAAATTCACTCAAAGAAATGGAGGAAAATATAACAAAAAATTTGAAGAAATCAACAAATCCCTTAAAGAAAACTAAGAAAAATCAAAGCAATCAAAGAGGTTAAAGAAGTGATTCAAGACTTGAAAACCTAAATAGAGACAATAAAGAAAACGTAAACTGAGGGAATTCTGAAAATGAAAAATATGGGAAAATGAACAGGAATCACAAATGCAAGCAAGAGACAGAAGAGAGAATCTCAAGGTAAAAATATGATAGAACAAATAAATTCATCATTTAAAGAAAACATTAAATCTAACAAAAGTTTAATACAAATTATCCAGAAAATATGGGACACCATAAAAAGACCAAACCTAACAATAATGGGAATAGAAGGAGAAGAAGTCACCTCAAAAGCACAGAAAATATATTAAACAAAATTAAAGAAAACTTTCTCAACCTAAAGAAACATATGCATATGAAGGAACAAGAAGCTTACAGAACCACAAGTAGACTAGACCAAAAAAAAAAAAAAGTCCCTTCAACACATGATAATCAAAACACTAAATATACAGAATAAAGAAAGAATATTAAGAACTGCAAAGGAAAAAGGCCAAGTAACACATGAAGGGAGACCTGTCAGAATTATACCTGACTTCTTAATGGAAACAATGAAAGCCAGATGATCATGGTCAAGCATTATGCTGACGTTAAGAGACCGCTATACCTAGCAAAATTTTCAATCACCATAGACAGACAAAACAAGATATTCCATGACAGAACCAGATTTAACCAATACCTAGCAACAAACCCAGCCCTACACAAAGTACTAGAAGGAAAACTTCAACTCAAGAAAGTTAGCTACATCCACAAAAACACAGACAATAGATGATCTCACAGCAACAAATCCCCAAAATTAGAAAAATACACACAATAACATCAGCATCAATGAAGACTATAATAACTGGAGCTAAAAATTGCTGATCACTAATATCCCTTAATATAAAACTTAACTCACCTATAAAAAGAAACAGGCTAACAGATTTGATCCCAAAACAGAATCCATTCTTCTGCTGCATACAAGAAACACACTTCAACCTCAAAGATAGGCATTGCCTCAGAGTAAAAGGTTGGTGATCCTAGAGAAGCTAAATAAGAAGGAGAACCCAAAGAAAAACATTTAGGCGTCCTCCTGAATATTAACCTTCATCAGGCGATGAAAGGACACAGAGGCAGAGACCCACATTGGAGCACCGGACAGAAATCTCAAGGTCCAAATCAGGAGCAGAAGGAGAGAGAGCAGGAGCAATGAACTCAGGACCGCGAGGGGTACACCCACACACTGAGACAATGGGGATGTTTTATTGGGAACTCACCAAGGCCAGCTGGCCTGGGTCTGAAAAAGCATGGGATAAAACCGGACTTGCTGAACATAGCGGACAATGAGGACTACTGAGAACTCAAGAACAATGGCAATGGGTTTTTGATCCTACTGCATGTACTGGCTTTGGGGGAGCCTAGGCAGTTTGGATGCTCACCTTACTAGACCTGGATGAAGGTGGGTGGTCCTTGGACTTCCCACCGGTCAGGGAACCCTGATTGCTCTTTGGGCTGACGAGGGAGGGGGACTTGATGGGGGAAGGGGAGGGAAATGGGAGGTGGTGGCGGGGAAGAGACAGAAATCTTTAATAAATAAATAAATAAAAGATTGGGAAAAAATTCCAATCAAATGGGCCTAAGAAACAAGCTTGTAGCTATCCTAATATCTACCAAAATAGACTTCAAACTAAAATTAATCAATCACAGGAAAAATTCGTCAAGTGGAAATCTCAATAATGAACATCTATGCTCCAAATATAACAGCATCCTCATATACAAAAGAAATGCTACTAATGCTTAAATATATATGAGTAAGCCATGACACTAGAAGTGGTTCATGTGAGGGAAGGAAGAGATCTAAAGGGCTATAGGATATAGCAAGTATAAGGAATACATGTGATAAGAGAGCAAAAAGTAGACTAACTGGAGCAGGATAGAGTTAATGGCGATAGAGGGAGTAATGTAAACAAAGCATAATGATACAAATGTATGAAAATGTACAAATGTATGGAAATCATTGCCAATGTTCATCAAAAGGCTAGAAATAGAACTACCCTTGACTCAACTTAATTGTCCTAGGAATATACCCAAAAATTTCTGTACTGTACAACAAAGATTATTGTCCAAGTGTATTTGTTGCTGCTCTAGTCACAATAGCTAGGAAATGAAATTATCGCAGACACCCACTAATTGATGAATGGATTAAAAAAAACATGGTATATATGCACAGTGACATTTTGGCTACAAAGAAAACTGAAGTATGAAATTTTCAGGTCAGTGTATGAAATTGGAAAAACATTATTAAGAGAAATAGACAGATGAAGAATGGATATATTCCCTATTTGAATTCTAGATATACATGTTTGTTGTTGTTGTTGTTGTTTAAATTGTAGTGTCTGTAGAAATAGGGAAAATAGAAAAGGGTTGTTGGAATAGAGGATACCTTAAAGGATACAGGATAGAAAAATATAGCTCTTCCCAGGGCTAACATATCATTTACTTTCATAAATTGGACTTAAATATAGTTTACAGCTCCATAAGTAGTGCAGGCCCTTCTGGAACTTTAGGCATGCAAACTGCCACTGTTCTTGGTACCATGACATTGCATAGGAATGCTGAGAAGCAGCGTGCTGTGCTGTATGGCTGGAATAGAGGCACTTTTCTTGTTTTTCCCTTAAATAATAAAATAATGAAAAAGAAAATGTAAGTAAACACATATAAAAGAAGTTTCTGATGAAATACACTCCTTTCTCTTCCTCTTTCTTCCTTCTTCTTCTCCCCCTTTTTCTTCCCCCCACCAATCACCCCCTCTTTCAACAGAATGCATGTCCTCCTATATAACTATGGCTGGCTTTCAAACCTGTTAACCTTCTTCCTCAACCTCCTGAGGCTCGGGTCACAGGTGTGTGCCACTGTGTCTTACATAAAGCATTCTTAGTAATACTCATAAAGCAGCATGATTAGATGAAAAACAACACACAAGGTTGGTGTTTGGGATGATTGGGACAAACTTGCAAGAAAATAAACTAATTGTTGAAAGCCAGTGGAATCTACTCAGCACACCAGACATACCAGGTAAGAGTTAGGCCAGACTTTCCGACATTTTAGTCTAAAGAAGAAGCATTTAAACTCTTTTAGCTATAGCTTCATCTAGCACCATAGACACTCTCCCTTTTTAATTTAAGGACTATGTGGACTAGTCTGGTTTTAGGAACAAATGGGCACACACAGACAGAAATTGTCTTTACACACTCACTTGTTTATGTTCTGATGTCATCAGAGTTCCTTCAAACTCTATTTTATATTCACAAAAGATTTGCTTGCCTGTGGGAACTTCTATTGTTTGTCTAATTATTTATGCTTCTAATATTTCCTTTTTGCAGTCTTGTACAGCTGAACAAGCTTTTCTGGATTTTATTGCTTGTGTGGTTGTTGCTGTTGTATGTTGATACCCCCTTGGCATCTAGCCTTGGACCTCTGTGTTTGCTTGTTCAGAAGCAGTACTATCTGAGTACCATAAGTAGAGAAAGTTTAGGATGCTCCTTGAGCTGTAGCTAAAGCTCTCCCTTCCCCAGGCTGGGCTCACTCCTACTCTCTCACAGGCTTCTTTCAGGCTTTATTTAAATGATGGCTTTCCTTCTTTAAAGGGTCAAAGCAATACCTCATTTCATTACTATCAGAAAAGCATCTGTCCATGCTTTCAGCTTTCATTTCCTTGAAAGCCCTTCACACAGTTTCTACTTGACCAGAGCCACAGAAGAACAATTACCAAAGATATTTTGCCTTCTGAGATCTCTTAAAGGAAAACACCCCCCTTCTGAGATGAGTTAGCAGAAACAATAGGTTCCCCATTCACTCCACAGAATGTTAAACATATCAAATTGAATTCTATGTAGTGTAAGGTTTGGGTTGTATCATTTCACCTACAGACGGGACAGGCCTGTGGCAGCATTTAGCTACACCCTTCTCCATCAAATTGCTGAGTTGCTTCTGTGACCAGCTACTGATATAGTTCAATGCTCCCTACCCACAGTGTTTAAAGTATCTTGTTAATGGTGATGGTGGAACATACTGTGAGATGCCATGCAACATCTGTTAAGATGAAAATTATCGAAACTGTAACAGTCCAGGAAAGAAAATTACAGACCACCCTACATATAAGACCAATTTTGAATCTTTATTAGTTGCCCAAAAGCAAACTCTTGGCCTAAAGATTGTTAGGTATGAAACTTGGGGATAAATAATATATAAAGAAAAAAAACATAATATAAGGACATTCAGGAGTAGGTCAGGGGGACCTGATAATGTATGTTTTGTCTATACATTCAGCAGATAATTTGGTCATGAGTCTGTGTCATGATCAGAGTCATGGAATGTCCCAAAGGTGCAGCCAAGCTTAGATGTTACTGTTCAGGATGTTAAGCATAGAAAGGCAACTGAGCAGACACAAAAGTGAGTCTAATAAGATCCATCAGAACAAGATGGGCTTACCTTGGAACTTCAGAGACAAATATGTTTTGAGATAGTGCTTGGGAAGGATTTTGCTGTTGTTAATACAGATATCTTTTATAGTAATAGAATGTTTGAATCAGAGCTTATCTTATCGCAATTCTTATCTCATTTAAGCAATATCACAGGACTTTAAAGAAGATGCCTTGACTGCACTTCATAGAGCAGGGCCTTCACCTCACTGAAAACATTCCAGGAGATGTACTGGAAAGAATTCAGGCCTGAGTTACATTTTCTCAGCTTTCTTACGTAGTGTGATTTCAGGTATCTATTCCCGTGTGTTTGTATATATTAACATACATGTATATATAATGCTTATAAATATTTAATATTTACATTTATCATTTATTCAATGATATAAATATTTATAACATACATAAAAATTTCAGAAGGAGGAAAATAAATTTGTGCCATTAAAGTTAGAAACTGCACTATTGAATCATTGGTAAATATTCACAAATCTGAAAACACCAATAAAATCTATTGACAATCACACTCTGTCTAATCCTGTCAGAACAGAACTAAAGTGGAGGACACAGACTAAGGGAGAAGTGATTTTGTTTTCAAGATGGAATTGTATACCAGGCAGTCTGACTGAGATGTAAACATTCAGCATCAGGAACAGGCTTCCCAATTATCTCCTTCAGGTACCAGCTCCCAGATTAAAGGCATCTATTCAGGACTCATGTTTTGTATCTAATTTTTCTTCCTTGTTGCATGAGCCTGCATCTGAGTGGGAATATGGGAACATATATGTTATATAGAAGAGCTTTTTATTCTTACAACATACTGCCTACACAAGTAGTGCTTCTTCAGGCTCACTGTAGTCTCTACTAGACTGATGTCTATGTAGAGGCATTTCCTTGTATTCCGAGTAGCGTTTATAGTTTACCAAATTAACATTAAAATAGTGCTTCTGGATATCTACATTTTTGAGACCCATTATTAAATAAAAAAAAATCCAACCACATTTTTCTGGAAGAATCAGAAAGAATAATTAAATCAGAAGATGTGAAAGTTGACTTATTTTCTAGAAGAATTTAAAAGAATGATTGAATCAAAATAATTAAAAATCTGATTATTTTGGATGAAATGTAATTATGTTTCTCTGTTTGCACAAATAAAGCTATCACTGATGTGAAATCTGTTCTGTATCCTGAGGCTAGCCTGTCACAGTGATTAGTGGCTACCATTATTTGTTTTCCATCCTGCAGAATTGAGTATTAGATAACATGTGCTCCCAAGAAAACAGCCTTCTTTAAGCATTCCTTCCAGATCTAGGACAGCTCTCTAGAGAGGCCAGGTTCCTGCACTTGAAGACAGATCTCTAAAGTGATGGATGCCCGGACACCATAAAGCTTCTGGGAATGTCTCCGAAAAGGTCAACCTTCCCACACATCACTCAGTGAAGGATAAAGGAAGGAACACATCCACCCCACACTTCACCTGACTAAAGCCACACTACACCTACTGAAGGGAGAAATGACGTCAAAAGTGAGGATGTTAAATTTTTAAGGGAGAAAGGATGATTTACTAAGATAAGCAGTGACTAGGTGGACAAGAAACTCAGGGAGAAGAAATTACCTTTTGAATTTTGAGAGCTGTCCTTGCTCTAAAGCCTAATCTTGCTACAATAAGAACTCGTCAATCAGCTCTATGGGAAAATTGGGTTACAGTATGGCCAAGGGTCAGATGGCTTGGAGAATATCCTTCAGGACTTGCAATTAAATAAAAATCAATCCAGCAAATTCAATTCTTCCTTGATGTAAGACATAAATTTTTCTGGCTATTACCTTCACTTTTCCTAACAAAAATGATGAAGGACGCCTTAAAGAGTACTCCGGGGAAAAAAGAAAGGTACTTTGCAGAGCAATATTCTCCTTTCCTTCTAGGTGAACATGAAACCTGATGTGTTGCTTGTTCTCTTTGCTTAGCTGACTCCCTTGCATACATGTGTGTTCAGATTTTCAGGCACTATTACACACAATGTTGTTTACAACTGTTTGCTGTCTGTTACTCATCAGACATTTATGTGGGTGCCAGCAGGCTTCAAGAAGGTTGACCCATTCCCTTGGCAAACTTTTTTTTTTAACTCAATTATGGGTATGTGATAATTTTGAATGAGTAAGCCAGTTCTCCCAATCCCATTGTTTATTGGCAAATGATTAGTTAAGGCAGGCCATGTGACTTAATTCAGCTTAGTGGAAAGCAAGAGACATCTAAGAAATTAAAATAAACTTCTAGATCTTAAATGATTTCAGGGACTCTCAGTACCTGCCCCTTATTTCACCCCTGGGCATTTCTGTTCCTGTTCATGCTAATGATACCTCTGAGCCTATCTTGATACCAAGAAAAACAAAAAAAGCAACAGCAAAATTACTAACATGATATGAAGGGAAGAATGGAATATAAGTCTTTAGGTTACTTTTAATTTTTTCAAAATAAAACCTCTATCTTCAATGTCATTTGAGATAAGCAAACTAAGAAAGAAAATCAGTATTTATAGATGTAGAAAAGGAACCGGAACCACATTTCAAAAGAAGTTCTGTGATGACAGACAATGCAAGGCAAGAAGGCCCCTGTCATTTCCAGTGCCCAGTGCTATCTCAGCTTCTTAGTAATAGTTTGCATTCCCGGCTGTCATTTTCGTCTTGGCGTTTTCCTGTATCTACATATTACATCATTGTTTTGTACTGTTCACGGAGGACCATTTTCTGACTTAGATTTCTGATGTTCGAGTGAGGTCAATGTATATTGAGCAGTATGCAAATACATAAAGCCCTTGGACACGTCCCTATTTTCATGTGATTCTCCATTACCATTTGGGTGTCTGGCCACACACACTTTTTTAAACACTGATCTTCCATCTTGTGCACTATTGCAGTAGTCTTAAATTACCTCTGTGGCTGAAGCCAATGGATACAGAGTTCAGATGATATTCTTGGGTCTGTGAATCAGCTGAGCAAGTGAAAATGAGTTTTCATTATACTTTATAAAAATATACCTTATTGTTTTGGTATCTTTCCTACTTAGCCTTTTGTCAACCTGAAACAAGGCAGAGCCATTTGAAAAGAGGGTAGCCCAGTTGAGACATCCCACCCCACCTAGATTGCCCTGTTGGACATTTTCTTGATTAATGATTGATGTAGGAGATGCCAATCCAGTGGGGATAGGGCTACCCCTGAACAGGTGGACATGGATGGTATAAGAAAGTATGTTGTGCAAGCCAGCAAGTAGCACTCTTCTATGGCTCTGCTTCAATTCCTGATGGGGAATCACTGTCAGTCTCAATCTTTAAGAGGTGGGACAAGATTGGGGCATAACCTTTTTGGTACCTTGAGAAAAACACCGGGTCGCCCAGAGTTCTAGCTCTCTCTCTCTCTCTCTCTCTCTCTCTCTCTCTCTCTCTCTCTCTCTCGTTCCCATGCTACACAACTGAGCTTGAACTTCTTGTTCCTGTTTTGTGAGTTTGCACTTTTAATAAAGAAAAATATAATTGGTTTATCTTGTAGTTAGCCTGGTATTCTTTGACCCGTGTCATTCAACACGTTTCTGCCTCCCGTTCCTGCCTGGAATTCCTACCCTGAATTCCCTCAGTGATTTAGTGGAATCTAAAAGTTGTAAGCTGAAGTAAATTCTTTCCAGTTTTCTTTTGGGAAGGGTATTTTATCACCAAAAATAGAAAATTAACTAAGATGGGGTCCCTGGAATACCCTTGATCAACATCTTGATGGAAGGTTGAGCCATATTAGTGCTGAGCTTTTAATGTGAAAACTTGTCACTTCGAGGAATATCATTCTCTCTTTTGTAGGGTAACTCCAATTAAGCTTTTTTATTTGATGGCTTTTCTCTTTCATATATATATGTAGATGTATATAAATATTATATATTATGTGTGAAATATCATATAAATCAATAGGTTTCCATATGAATTTTTCAAGCATATTTAGTGTTAGTTGTCCCTTCCCCCCTTCTCTTTCCAAGCCCTCCCTGACTTAAATTTCCATAGAACTAGGGTGCCCAACAGAACTTGATGGTAGGATCCTATTGCTGAAATATCAGATACTTTGGTCACAGGACATAGAGAAATCAAATTGATACTGACGAGGAAGCTTCCTCTCTATTGTCAAGCTTGCATACTAGCATAAGTTACTATGGAGATTGCTGACTGGTAATTCATCATGAGTCTTACCCAGCTATGAACCGTGTAGGCAACAATCATGACAAGTTTCACAAGATATGTTTGTGGGTGCTATAGTTATTGGGGTAACCAGATGCTTCTGAGTGTATTTAGCACCAGTTCCATGGGAAGAAATGCTTACCTGGTACTGTAAGTCTGGTGAAGAGTTTATTATAGGGAGCTCATATGATCCCAAAGTGAACCTGATGCTATTTTTTTTTTTTTTTTTTTTTAGCAAACTGCCTTCTGAATTCATATGTCTACACCCATCTCTTAGTGGAGCACTCCAATTTCATTACAGAAATTTCTTTATCCAGAGGGCATTGCGTTAATGTAGAAAATGACAATTAGTTGAAGTACTGGGACATTTAAAACACACACACACAAACACACACACACACACCTTGGAACTAGAGTTACATCTAGTTTTGAGCTGTCATAAGGAACTGGGAACCAAACCAAGTCTTCTGTAAGAGCAATCTTAAATAATCACTGAGCCAGCTCTCCAGCCACAAAATATTAAATTGAGAAGAAATCAGTTTTCCACCTATTGCAAAGAAGCAGTGATTATTCCTAAATATCAAGAAAGCGCATCTTTCCAGAAACATAGTAAGAAAGACAGACAGAAAGGCAGCTGTAGTTAGGAGCAATAAAAAAAAAATGTCATTTGAGGACTTAACAAGAAAAATATTCAGGAAGGTGATTTGCAGAGAAGATGATAAGGGCAGGGTGAGAAAGGGGACAACATCTTTGCGTAAATAATTTAGCTAATGCTTAGCACTTGATAAAATCGAATGCTTGTGGGTACTCATCATTTTCTAAGCATGATACAGTGTAGTGACACTGGGTCACAAACAACTCACCTCTGTGCAGCACAATTTCTAATTTATCTTAATTATAAAATCCTGGAGTCAGATATCTGGGTAAAAGCGAAAAGATCAGAGAAGTAAAGAAGTCAGCCACTAGAGAGAGAAACATTTTAACTCTACCGAATTCTCAGACTAAAGTGGACAAGTTCCTCTGTCTGCAAATCCTCAGACTGAATGCCTTCTCTACAAAACCTCAGACAGAATCCTGAGCTTCTGTCTCCTCCTGCTTTTATATTTCTCTCTCTACCTAGCCATAACACTTCCTGTCTCTACATTCCGGTGGTGGGATTAAAGGTGTGAGCCACCACCACTTGGCTCTAATTCTTTCTTAGACTGATTCAATCTTATGTAGCCTAGGGTGGCCTTGAATTCATATAAATCCATCTGCCTGTGTCTTCCCAGTGCTGGGATTAAAGGTGTGTGCTAGCACTACCTAGTCTCTAGGGCAAACTAGTGTGACTAGCTCTGCACTCTGATCTTCATGCTAGCTTTACATGTTAAATCACAAGCAAATTATCACCATAACTCTGAGTGTTGAAATTGAGCTTTTGGGAAAGTATTCTGACACCTTGATAGCAGGTCAGTGTCCATATTCCTTCAGAATCTTTGCTGTGTTCATACAATCCCTCCTGATACTTCGAGCTTGCAGAGGTAACTTACACCTACTAATCTTATTAATGAAGCAAATTAACAAAACAAAGCAACCAGGACAGTGATACAGTTTCTTGAAGGGGGAAACAGAAAGAAAGAAAAGTATGCCTAAATAAAGTTTACTTGGGTAATGTGTAGTAAAGGAAATATCTAAATTCTATTAGCAAGGGCCATGAGGCACGAGGTCCTCTGGGTTACTATCACCGTATGATGTAATGAGAACATAGATTAAGTCTTCATACCATATTCTTAAACATAACACTCTTATAAAGTCATAGATGATAAAAGCAATAAAAGTGACAGAAGCATCTTTTATTTTTCTCATGAGCCCCTTCCTACTATACAAAATTTGAGACTACTAAGAACTTTGAAGAGCCCGGTAGCTAGAACACGTAGGTATAGGGCTAGAGCTCTGAGCTATACCTTGGACCTCCAGGGAGGTGAAGGGCTATAAGCAATAGTTTAATCAATCCTTCCTTTGTAATGAAGCCTTCATAAACTCCAAAACAGTGGTTTGGAAAACCTCCTAGTCAGTGTCCAAGGATTCTGTCAGCAAAGCTGACCTCCCTATTCACTCATGACCCTTTGGACAACGTTATTATCTATTTATCTCCTCAACTAGATTGATTTGTGTCCTTTAAAATAAACTAGTACTACACTCAGTAGATTATTTTCCTGGACTTTGGATGGTTATAGCAAATAATGGATTTAAGTCAAAATTTACAGTCAAATCAGAAAGATGTAACCCTTAACCCATTGGGTCTGCACTGATTACAAGTAATCAGAGTCAGAACACTTGGAATAGAAAATATAGACAGCCAGTATCTGAAATGCTCTATATTGTATGCCTTTACTGATGAAAGAAGTTTGGTTTTATTTCAAAACAACAGATCACAAGAGGATGCGATTAATCTTCCCATATAAAAGGACCATGTACCCATTGGTAGAGGGATGCAGCTGTTCCTGAATGACCTTTTGAGAAATAAACCATGAAATCAATGCCCTGCCTTTCTCTTCCTACACTCTGGTGTGGCGCTGTTATTTCCCACTAACTGAGCCCAATCAGAAGGCAGCAGCAGTGATCATGCTTGGGAGCAGTGTGAGACCAAAAAGTGGGGCCCTCCCACAGACTGTGACTTAGTTACCTGCGTATTGCTGTGACAAAACACCATGGCAATTTATAGAAAGAAAGATTGGAGTCCATCAATCATCTTGGTGGGGAGCAAGACAACAAGCAGCTGAGAACTCACATCTCAATCCGCAAATAGGAAACCTGAACATCGCTAGGGACAGACAGGAGGAGGCATTTGAAACCTTAAAGTCTGTCCTCTTGAAGTCTTGCCATTCTCTAAGAAGGCCACAACTTCTAATCATTCCCAAACAATTCCATCAGCTGGGGACCAAAAATTCAAACATGAGTCTATGTGGGCCTTCCTCATTCAAACCACCACAAGTTGTTTTCCAGTGGATCTTTTAAAAACCACATAGTCCTTAGGAACTTCCTTCTGGGTGTGCTTGCTTACTTGATCATTTTTTTAGACCTCCACATTTTTTTTTATTTTCTTGAGCTCCATTTGGCTAAAGGATAGTTCTGAATGCTAATAGAATGTGGCACCTCCAGCAAGCCTAGGCTGTGTCTCTTCCTCACATCTAGAAGAGTAGATGGAATTAAGATCCTTTGCATAAAGTAAACTACCCAGTAAGGAGGGCTCAAGTATGATAGAAGTTTGCTTTTTAGTTATATAAACTGGATAAACTTGGGAATAGGCATAAGCCTCAGAGAACTGTTATGTAGAAAAAAAAAAAATACGATCCACTACATGTTAGAATCTGGAGTCAAACAGAGATCTCCAAGGCTTTTGATGACCAGCTTGCCCCTATAGGATGAGAAGACGGTCGTTTCTACAATATCAAGAGAAAAGCCACAGTTTTACCATAGTCACTATTTTATGTTTTAAAAAGAAACAGTGAGTAGTCCTCATTGTCCGCTATGTTCAGCGAGTCCGGTTTTATCCCAGGCTTTTTCAGACCCAGGCCAGCTGGCCTTGGTGAGTTCCCAATATAACATCCCCACTGTCTCAGTGTATGGGTGCACCCCTTGCGGTCCTGAGTTCCTTGCTCGTGCTCTCTCTCCTTCTGCTCCTGATTTGGACCTTGAGATTTCTGTCTGGTGCTCCAATGTGGGTCTCTGTGTCTGTCTCCTTTCATCGCCTGATGAAGGTTAATATTCAGGAGGATGCCTATATGTTTTTCTTTGGGTTCTCCTTCTTATTTAGCTTCTCTAGGATCACTAATTATAGGCTCAATGCCCTTTGTTTATGGCTAGAAACCAAATATGAGTGAGTACATCCCATGCTCCTCTTTTTGGGTCTGGCTTACCTCACTCAGGATAGTGTTTTCTATTTCCATCCATTTGCATGCAAAATTCAAGAAGTCCTTGTTTTTTACTGCTGAGTAGTACTCTAATATGTATATATTCCATACTTTCTTCATCCATTCTTCTATTGAAGGGCATCTAGGTTGTTTCCAGGTTCTGGCTATTACAAACAATGCTGCTATGAACATAGTAGAGCACATATTTTTGTTGTTTGATAAGGCCTCTCTTGGGTATATTCCCAGAGTGGTATTGACTGCTGAGAACTCAAGAACAATGGCAATGGGTTTCTGATCCTACTGCACATACTGGCTTTGTAGGAGCCTAGGCAGTTTGGATGCTCATCTTACTAGAACTGGATGGAGGTGGGGGTTCCTTGGACTTTCCAAGGGGCAGGGAACCCTGATTGCTCTTCGGGCTGAGGAGGGAGGGGGGCTTGATTGGGGGAGGGGGAGGGAAATGGGAGGTGCTGGCGGGGAAGAGACAGAAATCTTTAATAAATAAATAAATTAAAAAGAAAAATAAAAATAAGAAACAGTGAAATAACAATGAAAGGAAAGGACTGAGACACACTGGACATATGTTTCTTTCAATACCATATAAGAATGCAATGGAAGAGGGACTTGGTCAAGCCAACTCATTGAAAATACCTTTTCAAACAATATCTCACCCTGCTAAGGATAACATTACCTAATTGCTTAGGTTCTGTGTAAGCATATCTGACTACTTTGCACAGAGGGGTAAGAAGAATTCTGCTAATATTGGTCAAAGTCTTTAGATTACTTGAAACTTTATGTACTAGATCAGGGGGCTTGATTTTCCTAGGTGAAGTAAATGGGAGAGATTTATCCAGCTGTAACCAAACATCAACAAAAAAATCATCTCCTGCCCTTTGGTTTAGCTTCAGAAGTTCTCATTTGAGAAGAGATGACTCAGAGAGGAACACTTCTGTCTTGCATGTGTCAGTTTGGCTGGTTACTCAGTTTTAGCACTAACTTTAAGAGAAATCTGGTCAAAGGAGGGAGAGTGACAAGAAAATTGTGGGCCATACTTCTTGAGGTTTTAACAATGTGGTTCTCAATTTATGGACTGGAACCCTTTGGTGTTAAATGACCCTTTCAGAGCGGTCACCTAGAACCATCAGAAAACACAGATGCATTATGGCTTACAACCGTAGCAAAATTACAGCTATGAAATAGTAATGAAAATAATTTTATGGTTGACGGTTCATCAGAACATGAGGAATTGTATTAAAGGGTCACAGTTTTAGGAATACTGAGAACTATTGCTATAGGTAATTCCAGAGCTGGTTGAAAGTTTCCAAAATTTGGCTAAAAAAAAGAACTTGTAAAGAAGCTAGCTTCTCTCTTTGTATTTTCACTGTGACTATCATGAGGGTAGCAAAGAACTCAGTTTGAATGTCATAACTCTGCTATGGAGGGCAGCTATGAATTTGTCCCTGACCTAACTATATCCTTTTTGACACTTCTCTGTTGTTGCCCTTATATCGACTATGACTCTTCCTCCTCCTCGCTAAGTCCCATAAAATGTCTCCTCTACCTCATATTAGGTAATATACAGAGAGTTTAACTAGATTTTATAGAAAACTAAACCTTCCAGAATGAAACAATTTGAAGTATCAAAACAAGGAAGGAGGGCTGAACACTTAAATATACCAAATGTCTTCATTTGTGCCAGAAGACAAGAGGAAAAGAAGAGAGGTAGGAAGGCAAGGAGGCAAAAAGGGAGGGAGACAAGGAGGGAAGGAAGACAGGGAGGAAAATTCGGAAGAGAGGAAGATTAACTTTTCAAATCATAAAGATTTGTTGCAGAGACTGAAGACTAATTGTGACTGGCATCTAAAGCTGTACAGCACAAATCTAACTTCTTAAGACTTGCTCTCACAAACTGATGAAACAATATTCTTTGGTGGCTTAAGGATATTGTGGCTAGTTCTCTCTCACTCTCTTTCTCTCTCTCTTTCACACACACATACACACACACACACACACACACACACACCAACATCATCATCACAACTTTGGTAAAACAACCATTGCAAAGACAAATGTAATTTAATCATTATATTAAAATTTTGCTTGATAGAATTCTGAGGAATTTTATTCAAGTGACAGAGATTTGTTGCACTATACCTATCCACTAAGCCTGAAAAGAAGAGATGGAAGTGACACTCTAACTACATTTTCTGACTGCTTTTGCTGCCATAAAAGACATTATATCTCCCATCTATGATTCATATTTTGTTCTCAGGCTGGTTTACAGCACTAAATGTCAGTCATCCATGACTGTGCAGGTGTCTCCTTCTGGTGTTCTTGAAAAGAAGCACTGATTCTGGGATAAATACAAACTCTCAAAGGCAAAACCCCAGGTTCACTTCAGTATGTCATGGTGGAATGCAGCTAGTTTTAACTATTCTTGAAGGAAATGTTTGAAAATTAGTTCTAAAGTTTCATCTGCCAGATGGGCTGTTTTAAGCAGTCCTGCTGAGAAAGCCTATTAGAATCCTAAATATGCCTGCAGTCTGCACATGAATTCCCCACGTTGACAATAAATATTTAAAGAATTGCTGGTGTGTCAGAAAAACAAAATTGCACTCTGTGTCCATGCAAGATTGCTTATGAATACATCTCTTCCTACTTCTTGTGGTTTATGAATACATCTCTTCTTATTTCTCAAATAGTTATTTTCATGCAACAGAGGTAAAATAAATCGTGTGGGCAAGGGCTCCCAGGACTTTGCACCACCTATTTAAGTCAAAGTGGTCCCAAAAAGAAAAAAATGGAGGGAGGTGGAAGGGATGGAAGAGAGAGGAAAGGGGGTATGGAAGATGTTTGTGTTTTCAGTACAAGGACCACAAGCCCTTCATAGGTGAGATACAACACAATGTGTAGCAGTTTGTTTGTGAGTACAGCCTCTCATGGATGCAAATATTGTTCTAATCTATCCCAAGTACTGAGACTGTAAAAAGTGATAATACTGAACATGATCATAATAATGTTTGTATCAAGAAGTAAGCAAACACTTCCATTTTCCCAGGTATTTTACCTTACCACACTTCAAATTTTTTAAGCAGGATAGATCCTCGCTTTATAGATATAAGGTCTTATTCTCAAAGGACGTAACATTTTTGCTTCCCTGCTTTATAAAACATAAAATTAGATTATGGCCTCCAACATGATGGCACATGCCTGTAATCCCAGAACTTAAGAGGGGGTGGCATGTGGTTCAGAAGTTCAAGGTTGACCTCTGCCTCATATCCAGTTTAAGGACAGTCAAAGTAACTTAAGAATCTGTCTCCAAAACTACTAAACAAGAAAAGAAAAAAAAAGATATACTTCCTAAACTTGAACACTTAGACTTTCCACATTTTTCAGTTCACTCAAAAGAATCTAAATATGTTGATATAAAGAAATATACCTGCATTTTAGATGGATTGCCACTGTGGTGAATCATGACAGATTGATTCAAGCAAGTCCTATTTATAAATGAAGATGGAAGAATAATGAATAGGAATAAAAGTAGAAGCAAGGGGCAAGGAATGAAGAGCAATGGGGAAGGAGGATGGGAAAATTGAGCTTCTGGTTCCTAATGTATGAATAGTTCAAGGTAACATTATGATCCTTAATCAGATTTTCCTGGAACCATTAGCTGTCAGTACTGAAGTCTTCCCTTTTCAAGCTCACTCAGGACAATAGGGAGTTTGCTGTTTATTGATCTAAATCCAAAGTTTGAATTGGACCAAGCATGACATTTTATTTACTTCAGTACTCCCCCCAAAAGTAAGACCCAAGAATAATGGTGCATTTTGACTTTAATTTTATGAGATGAAGCTTTTGTGTATGTGTTATAGAATATTAGTTGAAGATGTGTTACATTTGTCTATGTTGTGGAATATTTGTTTGATGATGCAAAAGAACTGCATTTGTTTATGTGCCTTTGCTCAACTCTGTGAAGCTGTAGTTCTTTGCCTACCTAAAACCCCTTATAGGTCAAATAGAGAGATGAAGAGAAAGACAGGAGAAAGAATACGCAGGGCTGGAAAGCAGAGGAAATAAATAGGAAGAGAAATGTGGGATGAAAAGATCAAGAAGAGAAAGAAAGGAGGACATTAGGGGTCAGCTGCCCAGCTACATAGCCAGTCACAGAGTAAGAAGTTAAGGAAAGTATATAGGATAGAGAAAGACAAAAGCCCAGAGGCAAAATATATAAGTAATAATTTAAGTTAAGAAAAGCTGACAAGAAACAAACCAAGCTAAAGCCAGAAATTCATGAGAAAGAATAAGTCTCCATGTCTGATTATTTGGGGGTTGGGTGGTAGGCCCCCTAAAAAGTCAAAAGAGAAAAAACCTAGCTACACATATAGTCATGTAGTTACTAAGTGCAGAACTGTGCTATGAGTCCATGAATCTCTGCCCCAAAGACCATGTTCTGTCTTGATTTGAATGGGGATGGAGGTCACAGCTGTACTTGAGGTCTGTTATGGTGCATCTTGAGTCATATTACCATTTTCCATGGAAACAGCACATTACACTTTAACATTAAACAGGAGCGATCTTCAGTGACCATTAAAGAGAAACCTGAGTGTCCAAAGACAGTGTTCTGTCCATGGAACTAGCTACATTAAAACTTACATTTACTGAACACCTGTTGTGACCTTGACATTTGACTGCTCTACTACTTCTAACAAAACAGAAATCATGGGGTTTCAGTCCGGTGCTCCAATGTGGGACTCTGTCTCCTTTCATCGCCTGATGAAGGTTAATATCCAGGAGGATGACAATATGTTTTTCTTTGGGTTCACCTTCTTATTTAGCTTCTCTAGGACCAGAAATTATAGGCTCAATGTCCTTTATTTATGGCTAGACACTAATTATGAGTGAATACATCCCATGTTCCTCTTTTTGGGTCTGGCTTACCTCACTCAGGAGAGTGTTTTCTATTTCCGTCCATTTGCATGCAAAATTCAAGAAGTCCTTGTTTTTTACTGCTGAGTAGTACTCTAATATGTACATATAGGTCCAAATCAGGAGCAGAAGGAGAGAGGGCACGAACTCAGGACCGCAAGGCATGCACCCACATACTGAGACAATGGAGATGTTCTATTGGAAACTCACCAAGGGCAGCTGGATTGGGTCTGAAAAAGCATGGGATAAAACCTAACTCGCTGAACATAGCAGACAATGAGGACTGCTGAGAAGTCAAGAACAATGGCACTGGGTTTTGATCCTACTGCACATACTGGCTTTGTGGGAGCCTAGGCTGTTTGGATGCTCACCTTACTAGACCTGGAAGGAAGTGGGAGGTCCTTGGACTCCCCACAGGGCAGGGAACCCTGATTGCTCTTCGAGCTGATGAGGGAGGGGGACTTGATTGGGGGAGGGGGAGGGAAATGGGAGGCGGTGGCGGGGAGGAGGCAGAAATCTTTAATAAATAAATAATAATAAATAAATAAATCGTTCTGAAATATAGTAAAAAAAAAACCCAGAAATCATGAAGATTTATTTTCACCTTTGTTTGCGATAAAACATTTTTGACTACCTACTAAGTTTTTTTTTTTTTTTTTTTTTGATTTTTCAAGACAGGGTTTCTCCGTAGCTTTTGGTTCCTGTCCTGGAGCTAGCTCTTCTAGACCAGGCTGGCATCGAACTCACAGAGATCCGCCTGCCTCTGCCTCCCGAGTGCTGGGATTAAAGGCGTGCACCACCACCGTGCCGGCTAAGTTCTTATAAAAACATTCTCAGTTGCTGAGGACAGGCTTCGACAAAATTACTTCTTACCAGAGTAGGGGTATGGAAAGAAATAAAATTAAGGAATGTGAAGACACATAAAAATAATAAGACAGTATGGGGAGGGTATTTCAAAAATTACTCAGACCCTGAAATCACCTGCATTTATTTTTCCACAGCTTTTATACCCAGTGTAAACTAGGGGAGAAAGTAACAAAAGACTTTATTAACATGATACAAAAGATTAACTCACACAGTCAGACTCTGAGACATCCAATCATTAGCATTCTGTTGTCTAGGTAGCTAGGTGCCCCAAATCACACACTCAGGTCACTTACACTGAAAACCACTCTCCTCTAGCTGACTTTATAGTTACAAAAGAAAGGAGCAGAAGCATGTCTGCATATCCTGACTACCCGCTGTCAGGATGACACTGAGCTTTCTTAACTTCAAAATGGCCAGGCAACCACCTCCTGAGTTAGAAAGTGCAATTAAGTCTGTTTGTCCCCAAAACTCTCTGACCATCAGGCAAGTTGAAAATGGACCTCCATTTTTCCAGCCACCACAATTTCTCTCTTCTAATTAGTTTTAATAAATCCTGTGATTTGGCAACAGGACCAATGATCATGTCTGCCTTGGGTGAACACTTCCCCATTTCCTAGACTTACTCATCATTGAAACATGCATTGTAATTATGTAAGTCTATGTCTTATGCACCTGGGTGTGTGTGTGGGGGGGGGAGATCAAACCTGGCACTGACTGCTTTGTAAACAAAGGAGATTAAGGGAGAAAAATACTTTTAGGTTTTGCTTCTCAGAACTAACCTTTTTGTCAAGAGAGTTCATCTGCAATTGGAGAATGCTTTGTGAATAATCAAGCTCCTAATGGCTACAGTCTCCTAATTAAAGGAGAGGGGATCACCAGGGTTGGGATTGCCCTCTTCAGTTGGTGTAGAACACTTCTTAACAAGTTTTTTACTGTATCAAGGTCTAAATTTTGTATTGAATATGTTAAGTTCAAGTACTCGTAGGAAATGTTAAACTTTTCTTAACATCTTATAGTAAAGCAGTTATAAACATTACCAGGTAAATATCACAATTCTAGAATGGGAATTAACAATAAACTCACAATTTGTCACATCACATTCTCTTAAATCCACTCTAATCAAAAGACAAAAATGGGTTTTCTGATGGTGAGAGTCCAAAGGCCTTGCTGCTTTTAAATAGTTGTCCCAGTCTTTGAGCAGCAGCAAAACCCCTTTAGGATACCCTCCTCGAATTTGAAGAGGGGCTATCAGTCACTCCTTATAATGAGTCCTTTTTTTTCCCTGAGAGGAAATGAATTCTGAGTCCCAAAGAGCAAAACAGTCCAATGTTCAGTCTGTGTTTCTGGTCTGGTTCCATGGTAAACAGATTCCCTATGTCTGGAAATCTGCATAGCAAGTCCATCAAGAGGCTGGAAATTACCAGTCTTCTCCACGATCTTTCCCTTGTCAGATTGCAGCAAGTTGTTTTCAGTAAGGAACACTGGTTCAGGTGCCCCTTTCCTTGACTTGCAGCATGGTGGGAAAAGAAGCCAGGGTCATGGGTTTAGGAATCTCTTTTACTTCTCCTATGGAGACATCAGTGGCTGCAAAGTCATCAGGGCTTGTACTACTATATGGGGTGCTAGCAGTTATGATGTCATCAGAGCTGGCACTCCTTTGCTGTATAAACAGCCATCTCATCCAGCTTTATATTTTTCCTGTGAAAAAAGTGCAAACTTATCCTCTGCCCAAAATTAAAACAGTGTTGGGTCTTTTCCGTAATCCAGTTCAAGGCATTTTTCACTTTGCCTTAGCAAAGGTCTCCTTGGTGCCATATTACCAAAATCTGTCCACAGCAGATTGTTCATGGGCATTCATGAAAAATGCATGATTTAAGGCATTATGTGGTGATTCTTAATTTTTCTGTTTTTATCCTTTTGTTTTCAAGGAGCCATGGAAATGCTCCACAATTCCATTTCACCATTAACAATAATATGTGCTTCTCTACCATTGGAAGAACCATTTGTAAAATTTAGCATAACATCCTTTAAGAAATCGTTAGTTACAACTTTAGGAAAAATAAAGAAAATTAGTTGTGTGAATGATCAGCTGGAGAAGCTTATTAATCTGGTCTTGAAATTGAGCAAATGAAGTCATCTAAGAATCACTATTTTAAAAAAAAACAAATCAATTTTTGCTTAGTATAAGAAATATTAATAATAGCAGGTTCTCTGCAAAAATACCTCCTAGATCCTATTTTGCTCTTCTGTGCTAAGCAAACTACTGCTTCAAAATAAGGGCCTTATACCTTAATTGGTGAAACAGAAAGTTGCAGCCATGAAAGCAGAATGTTTTCCCATAAAACTGCTATAGGTATAAGTTTTGTAGGTAATATACATACTTGCCAAGGCTAACCATAATTAATATAATGTATTTTCTGATTTTGTATAGCAAGCTCTTCCTGCTTGTGTACTTGTTTGTCTGCTTCTGTAAGCTGTCTATTGGAATTTGGATCACTACTCCCCTTAAGAATTTTACTCAGTGGCTCAAGATCTCCCATAGGAAATTAAATAAGGTCTTAGCCATTGTATGTCTTCTTAAAAGTTTGTAAGCTATCTTTCTAATGAAGGCTGCAGGTCTGCCTAGCTGACAGGAAAATGGAAAAAAGAAAGCATATTCAATGAATGGTGCTGGCATAATGGGACATCAACATCTAGAAGAATGAAAATAGATTCATAGCTATCACGATGCATAAAATTCAAGTCAAAATGGATCAAAGATCTCAACATAAAACCATCCACACTGAACCTCATAGAAGAGAAAGTAGGAAATACCCTTGAATGTATTGGCACAGGAGACCTCTTCCTAAATATAACCCCAGTAGCACGGACACTGAGAGAAACAATTAATAAGCAGGATCTCCTGAAACTAAGAACTTCTATAAGGCAAAGGACACAGTCAACATGACAAAACGACAGCCTACAGAATGGGAAAAGATCTTCACCAGCTCCATGATGGACAGAGGGCGGATCTCCAAAATAAGCAAAGAACTCAAGAAATTGGTCATCAAAAGAACAAATAATACAAAAAATGGGGTGGAGACCTAAACAGAGAACTCTCAACAAATGAACCTAAAGTGACTGAAAGACACTTGAGAAATGCTCAGCATCCTTAGCCATTAGGGAAAATGCAAACCAAAACAACTCTGAGATTCCATCTTACACCTGCTAGACTGGCCAAGATCAAAAACACTAATGACAGTTTATGCTAGATACTATGTGGGGTAAAGAGAAACTCCTCTTTTGCTGATGGGAGTGCAAACTGCTATAGCCACTTTGGATACCAGTATGGTGATTTCTCAAAATTTAGGCAACAACCTACCTCAAGACTCAACAATACCTTTAGGTATATACATAAAGGATGCTCAATCATACCAAAAGGGCATGTGCTCAACTATATTCATAGCAGAATTATCTGTCCTAGCAAGAATCTGGAAACAATGTAAATGCACCTCTTTTACAGAGATGATAAATGTGCTAGGGAAGAAACCAGAGAAATATCACCCTTCAACAATAGGCTCAAATAGCACAAAATATCTTGGAGTAATTCTAACCAAACAAGTGGAAGGCCTGTATGACAAGAACTTTAAATCTTTAAAGAAAAAAATTGAAGAAGGCACCAAAAAATGGAAAGATCTCCCATGCTCTTAAGTAGGTAAAAATGTAACATAGTAAAAATGACAGTATTAACAAAAACAATCTACAGATTCAATGCAACGCCCATCAAAATTGTAGTAAAATTCTCCACAGATCTCAAAAGAATGGTACTCAACTTCATATGGAAAAACAAACAAACAAACAAAAAAAAAAACCCCTCAAGATAGCCTAAACAATTTTATGCAATAAAGGCACTTCTGGAGGCATCACAATTCTTTTTTTTTTCCATTTTTTTTTATTGAGAAAAGGAGAAAAACAAAACAAGTTTCCACATCCTCCCAGCCTCCCATTTCCCTCCCCTTCCTCCCACCCTTCTCCGCCTCCTCCCACCCTTCTCCCCCTCCCCCCACTCCTTTCCCCCTCCCTCTCCAGTCCAAAGAGCAGTCAGGGTTCCCTGCCCTGTGGTAAGTCCTAGGTCCTCCCTTCTCCGTCCATTCCTAGGAAGGTGAACATCCAAACTGGCTAGGCTCCCACAAAGCCAGCACATTACGTAGGTTCAAAACCGCATGCCATTTTCCTTGGCTTCTCATCAGCACTCATTGTTCGCCATACTCAGAGAGTCCAGTTTTATCCCATGCTTTTTAAGTCACAGTCCAGCTGGCCTTGGTGAGCTCCCAGTAGATCAGCTCCACTGTCTCAGTGGGTGGGTGCACCCCTCGTGGTCCCGACTTCTTTGCTCATGTTCTCCCTCCTTCTGCTCCACATTGGGACCTTGGGAGCTCAGTCCAGTGCTCCAGTGTGGGTCTATGTCTCTATCTCCATCCATCACCAGATGAAGATTCTATGATGATATGCAAGATATTCGTCAGTATTGCTATAGGATAGGATCATTTCAGGTTCCCAATCCTCAGCTGCCCAAGGAACTAACTGGGGACCTCGGCTTGGGCATCTGGGAGCCACTCTAGGTTCAAGTCTCTTGCCAACTCTAAGGTGGCTCCCTTAACTAAGAATTGTGCTTCCATGCTCCCCTATCTAACATTCCTTTATCCCAATCCTCCTTTTTCCCCAAGTTCCCCCATTCTCCCCTTCTCCCTTTTCTCTCCCCATCTCCCCTTACCCCCATCCCACCCCACCCCCAAGATCTCAATTTTCTCCCCGGCAATTTTGTCTACTTTCCATAGCCAAGAGGACAACTATATGTGTTTCCTTTGGTTCACCTTCTTACTTAGCTTCTTTGGGATCACCAATTGTAGACTCCGTGACCCTTGTTTATGGCTAGAAACCAATTATGAGTGAGTACATCCCATATTCATCTTTTTGGGTCTGGGTTACCTCACTCAGGATAGTGTTTTCTATTTCCATCCATTTGCACGCAAAATTTGAGAAGTCATTGTTTTTTACCGCAGCGTAGTACTCTAATGTGTAGATATTCCACACTTTCTTCATCCATTCTTCCATTGAAGGGCATCTAGGTTGTGTCCAGGTTCTGGCTATTACAAATAATACTGCTATGAACATAGTTGAACAAATGCTCTTGTCATATGATCGGGCATCTCTTGGGTATATTCCCAGGAGTGGTATTGCTGGGTCCATGGGTAGGTTGATCCCGAATTTCCTGAGAAACCGAAACACCGATTTCCTAAGTGGTTGCACAAGATTGCATTTCCACCAGCAATGGATGAGGGTACCCCTTCATCCACAGCCTCTCCAGCAAAGGCTATCATTGGAGTTTTTTATTTTAGCGATTCTGACAGGTGTAAGATGATATCTCAAAGTTGTTTTGATTTGCATTTCCCTGATCGCTAAGGAGGTTGAGCATGACCTTAAGTGTCTTTTGGCCATTTGAACTTCCTCTGCTGAGAATTCTCTGTTCAGTTCAGTGCCCCATTTTTTAATTGGGTTAATTAGCATTTTAAAGTCTAGTTTCCTGAGTTCTCTATATATTTTGGAGATCAGACCTTTGCCTGTTGCAGGGTTGGTGAAGATCTTCTCCCAGTCAGTAGGTTGTCTTTTTGTCTTGGTGACAGTGTCCTTTGCTTTACAGAAGCTTCTCAGTTTTAGTAGGTCCCATTTATTCAATGTTGCCCTTAATGTCTGTGCTGTTGGGGTTACACATAGGAAGCGATCTCCTGTGCCCATCTGCTGTAGGGTAGTTCCCACTTTCTCTTCTATCAGGTTCAATGTGTCGTGACTGATATTGAGGTCTTTAATCCATTTGGACTTGAGTTTTGTACATGGGGATAGATATGGGTCTATTTTTATTCTTCTACAGGATGACATCCAGTTATGCCAGCACCATTTGTTGAAGATGCTTTCTTTCTTCCATTGTGTACTTTTGGCTCCTTTATCAAAAATGAGGTGTTCATAGGATTGTGGGTCAAAATTAGGGTCTTCTATACGATTCCATTGGTCGACTTCTCTGTTTTTATGCCAGTACCACACTGTTTTCATCACTGTAGCTCTGTAATAGAGTTTGAAGTCAGGGATGGAAATGCCTCCAGAAGATCCTTTATTGTATAGGAATGTTTTGGCTATCCTGGGTTTTTTGTTTTTCCATATAAAGTTGATTATTGTCCTCTCAAGATCTGTGAAGAATTTTGATGGGACCTTGATGGGGATTGCATTGAATCTATAAATTGCCTTTGGTAGAATTGCCATTTTTACTATGTTGATCCTCCCAATCCAAGAGCAAGGGAGGTCCTTCCATTTTCTGGTATACTCCTCAGTTTCTTTCTTAAATGCCTTAAAGTTCTTGTCAAATAGAACTTTCACTTCGTTGGCTAGAGTTTCCCCAAGATATTTTATGCTGTTTGTGGCTATCGTGAAAGGTGAAGCTTCTCTGATTTCCCTCTCTGCTTCCATATCCTTTGTGTATAAGAGGGTGACTGATTTTTTGGAGTTGATCTTGTATCCTGTTTCACTTCTTCCTTTCCAATTCGAATCCGCTTGATCCCCTTATGTTTAACTTTGGTATATGGTATTTATCTAAAAAAGTGTCCATTTCCTTTACATTTTCCAGTTTTGTGGCATATAGGCTTTTGTAGTAAGATCTAATGATTCTCTGAATTTCCTCTGTGTCTGTGGTTATGTCCCCCTTTTCATTTCTGATCTTATTAATTTGCAAATTCTCTCTCTGCCGTTTGATTAGTTTGGATAGGGGTTAGTCAATCTTGTTGATTTTCTCCAGCAATCAGCTTTTTGTTTCATTGATTCTTTGTATTGTTTTCTGTGTTTCTATTTTGTTGATTTCAGCCCTCAGTTTAATTATTTCCAGTCTTCTACTCCTCCTAGGTGAGTCTGCTTCTTTTTTTTCTAGAGCTTTCAGGCGGGCTGTTAAGTCTCCAATGTGAGCTTTCTCTGTTTTCTTTAGGTGGGCACTTAGTGCTATGAACTTTCCTCTTAGGACTGCTTTCATAGTGTCCCATAAGTTTAAGTATGTTGTTTCTTTATTTTCATTGAATTCCAGGAAGACTTTAATTTCTTTCTTAATTTCTTCCTTAATCCAGGTGGGGTTCAATAGTTGACTGTTCAGTTTCCATGAATTTGTAGGCTTTCTGGGGGTAGCATTGTTGTTGAATTCTAACTTTAATCCATGGTGATCTGATAAGACACAGGTGGTTACTAATATTTTTTTGTAACTGTGGATGTTTGCTTTGTTACCGACTATGTGGTCAATTTTTGAGAAGGTTCCATGAGCTGCAGAGAAGAAGGTATATTCTTTCCTATTTGGGTGGAATGTTCTATAGATGTCTGTTAAGTCCATTTGATTCATTACCTCCATTAATTCTCTTATTTCTCTGTTAGGTTTCTGTCTGATTGACCTGTCCATTGGTGAGAGAGGAGTGTTGAAGTCTCCTACTATTAGCGTGTGCGGTTTGATGGCTGCCTTGAGTTTTAGCAATGTTTCTTTTATGTACGTGGGTGCTTTTATATTAGGGGCATAGATGTTCAGGATTGAGACTTCATCCTGATGAACTGTTCCCGTTATGATTATAAAATGCCCCTCTCCATCTCTTCTGATTGATTTAAGTTTGAAGTCAACTTGGTTAGAGATTAGTATGGCCACACCTGCTTGTTTCTTAGGTCCATTTGCTTGATAAGCCTTTTCCCAGCACTTTACTCTGAGTAGGTGCCTGTCTTTGTGGTTGAGGTGTGTTTCTTGTAAACAGCAGAATGTTGGATCCTGTTTTCATATAAAATCTCTTAGCCTGTGCCTTTTAATAGGTGAGTTGAGTCATTGACATTGAGTGATATTAATGACCAGTGGTTTTTAACTCCGGTCATTTTTTTAGTCGTAGCGTTTGTGTGTTTCCCTTCTTTGATTTGTGTTGGTGAAGGGTCTCTAGATGTCTGAGTTATTGTGGTCATTCTTGGACTCCTTGGTTAGTGATTTTCCTTCTATTACATTCTGTAAGGCTGGATTTGTGGCTGCGTATTGTTTAAATTTGTTTTTATCCTGGAAAATTTTATTTTCTCCATTTATAGTGAATGAAAGCTTGGCTGGGTATAGTAATCTTGGCTTGCATCCATGGTCTCTCAGTTTCTGCAGTACATCTATCCAGGACCTTCTGGCTTTCATGGTTTCCATGGAGAAGTCAGGTGTAAGTCTGATAGGTTTACCTTTATAAGTAGTTTGGCCTTTTTCCTTTGCAGCTCTTAATATTCTTTCCTTATTCTGTATGCTTTGTGTTTTGATAATTATATGGCGAGGGGATGGTTTTTTTTTTTTTTTTTTGATCCAGCCTATTCGGTGTTCTGTATGCTTCTTGAACCTTCGTAGGTATATCTTTCTTTAGGTTGGGATAGTTTTCTTCTATAATTTTATTAAGTATATTTTCTGGACCATTGAGCTGCACTTCTTCTCCTTCTTCTACTCCTATTATTCTTAGGTTTGGTCTTTTTATTGTGTCCCATATTTCCTGAATATTTTGTGATGAGAGTTTGTTGGACTTGCTGTTTTCTTTGATCAGTGTGTTTATTTTCTCTATGGTATCTTCAGAATCTGAGATTCTTTCTTCTAACTCTTGTATTCTGTTGGTTATGCTTGTTTCTGTAGACTCTGTTTGTTTACTTAAATTTTCCATGTCCAGCCAGCCCTCTGTTTGTGTTTTCTTCTTTGCCTCCAGTTCAGTTTTCAAGTCTTGCACTGTTTCCATTATCTGTTTGATTGTTTTTCCTTGGTTTTCTAGGGTATCATTCACTGATTTATTCAATTCTTCAAACTTTCTGTTATATTTCTCATCCATTTCTATAAGGGCGTTTTTTACATGCTGTTTAAGGGCGTCAATCACTTTCATGAAGTCAATCTCTTCTACTTCTTCTTGATTAAGGTGTTCATGTCCTCCCGTTGTGAGGTCCCTGGTTTCTGGTGGCTTCATGTTGCTTTTCAGCTTGTTGGGCGAATTCTTGCCTTGGCGTCTGCCCATCTCTTCTTCCAAATGCTCCTTTATGGATCTTCTTTACCTGATCAGGTCTCCTTGCCTACCCAACGCTGGCTCTCCCCAACGTTGTCTCTCCTGGTACCTAGAGATCAGGTCTCCGTGCTGGTTGGGCAGCTCGCAAACAAAGCGCCTACCCTGCTTGGTGCAGGCAGGCCATAGAAACAAATGAACTCCCGCCGGCTTGGGTGCCCCGAGGATTCGGACCCAGTGCCCAGACAAGCTGGGCTGGGTGATGTTATGTGCCGAAAGAGGGCAGTGGGGCCGAAGTGGGGAGGGTTCTGGATGGAAGCTGGGTGGGCTAGGAAGAAAGAGGCGGTATGCAGGGAGTGGAGGCCCTGCAGAGGGCTCAAGAAGGATAGGGGGCCAAGGAACCTCTGAGCTCCTCTTCCCAGGCTGGCCCCGTGGGGCCAGAAACTCACCCCAATGCTGTCTCTCCTGGCGCCGAGAGTGGCATCACAATTCTTTTTTTTTTTTTTTTTTTTTTTTTGGTTTTTTCGAGACAGGGTTTCTCTGTGGCTTTGGAGCCTGTCCTGGAACTAGCTCTGTAGACCAGGCTGGTCTCGAACTCACAGAGATCCGCCTACCTCTGCCTCCCGGCATCACAATTCTTAACCTTAAACTATACTACAGAGCTACAGTACTGAAAACAGCCCGCTGTTGGCATAAAAACAGGTATGAGGACCAATGGAACCAAATCAATGACCTAGATATCAATCCACACCCTTATGAACACTACATTTTTGACAAGGAAGCAAAAAAAATATATAATGGAAAAAGAAAGCATATTTAACCTGCTTATTTACATTTTTACAGACCCTTGACTGGCCTGAAGCTGTACTTCCCTGAGGCTACTTTTTTTTTTTTCAGCTTGGCTGTCAGGTGAGGCTAGGCTCTTAGCTGAAGCTGGACCATGTAGCTGGATGCTAGCCATGCTCCCTCTGCCAGCTGGCCATCCTGCCTGGGTACTTGGGACCAGGCAGTCTGGACTTAATGCCTCCTCTGACTGGACAGGGCACACATCATGCTTTTTATGATTGACAGTCCTACCAGCGGCCAGTGTTAGCGCTGTCTGTTGTTACAGTGTCTCTGAGACTGCAGCCTAAGACCAGAAGTTTAGGTGGGTATAGCTGTGCTGATTTTTAGTATCCTGCTTTTTTATTTTAAATCTTGTAATCATAAAATTAAGAGAATTCCTGAATCCTTATCTCTGTTACAAGCCACAGAATTAATCATATCGGTTCCTTGGCTCCTGGGCCAAATAGCTTCTAAACATTTCTATTGACTTCATAGTTACAAAAGAAAGGAGCAGAAGTGCACCTGCTGTCAGGATGGCACCATCGAGCTATGTTAACTTCAAAATGGCCAGGCAACTACCTCCTGAGTTAGAAGATTCAATTAAGCCTATTAGTCCTAAAATCTCTGACCATCAGACAAGGTGATAATGTGGCTTCATTTTTCGGCTTCTACACTAAATCAGGCAGTGTTGTCACATGTCTTTAATTCCAGCACTTGGGAGGCAGGGGCAGGTGGAGTTTGAGGACAACAAGAACTCTCTGTCTCAAAATACAAAATAAATAAATAAATAAATCTAGAGAGTCTCAATGTAGTAAAGTATATAAGGGTAAAGATAAATGAGGAAAGAAATTGAAAAGAAAAGGAAAGTCATTTTGAGAAATTTAGACAGCATCCAAAACAGAAAGCCAGCCACACTGAACCTTATAGAAGAGAAAGTGGGAAGTACACTTGAACACATTGGTACAGAAGACCACTTCCTAAATATAACCACAGCAGCACAGACACTGCGAGAAACAATTAATAAATGGGACCTCCGGAAACTGAAAAGCTTCTGTAAAGCAAAGAACACAGTCAATAAGACAAAAACGACAGCCTACAGAATGGGAAAAGATCTTCACCCATCCCACATCAGACAGAGGTCTGATCTCCAGAATATACAAAGAAATCAAGAAATTGGACACCAAAAGATCAAATAAACCAATAAAAAATGGAGTACAGACCTAAATAGAAAACTCTCAACAGATGAATCTAAAATGGCTGAAAGACACTTAAGGAAATGCTTAGCATTCTTAGTCATCAGAGAAATGCAAATCAAAACAACTCTGAGATTCCATCTTACACATGTAAGAATGACCAAGATCAACAACTCTGTTGACAACTTATGCTGGAGAAGTTGTGGGGAAAAAAGAACATTTCTGCACTACTGGTAGAAATGCAAGCTGCCACGGCCCCTTTGTATGTCAGTGTGGTGATTTCTCAGAAAATTAGGAAATAACCTTCCTTAAAATCCAGTAATACCAATTTTGGGTATATATCCAAAGGATGCTCAATCATGCCACAAGGACATGTGTTCAACTATGTTCATCGCAGCATTGTTTGTCATGGAAACAACCTAAATGCCCCTTGACCAAAGAATGGATAAGGAAAATGTGGTACATTTACACAATGGAGAACTACACAGCAGAAAAGATAACGACATCTTGAATTTTGCAGGAAAATGGATGGAGCTAGAAAACATTATTTTGAGTGAGGTAACCCAGACACAGAAAGACAATTATCACATGTACTCACTCATAGGTGGTTTTTAAACACAAAGCAAAGAAAGCCAGCCTACAAACCACAATCCCAGAGAATTTAGACAACAGTGAGGACACTAAAAGAGACTTACATAGATCTAATCTACGTGGGAAGTAGAAAAAGACAAGATCTCCTGAGTAAATTGTGAGCATGGTGACCTTGGGTGAGGGTGGAAGGGGGAGTGGAGAGGCAGGGAGGGGAGCAGAGAAAAATGTAGAGCTCAATAAAAATCAATAAAAAAAGAACTAATTCTCTTCAAAACAATATTGGAACCTGACATAGATTCAAGGCTCACTTTGAAATGTGAGGTTAGTTCACACACACGACTGTGCAACAAAGACTTCATGTTTCAGAGGCAGAACAATTTGCTGTTGCTTTCAGTATCGTCTTGATGTGGGCAGTCTGACACTATCAAGAGTCACAATGGGACTTAATTCTTCATTGTGGAGTGTTGAAAACAGATCTATCTAGTCAGAAGCCTTCTAGCATTCAGAGTTGGAGATATATAATTATTTATTTACACTTATCAATGCATCCTTCCTCTTTAATGAGGCTTAAAACATTTCAGCAAGAATGGGAGTAATTAAGACAACATAAAGACAGTGACACAGAAAGTCTTGGCTTTGAAAAATCACCGATTACACATTTTTTCTCTTAATTCCAGACAAATTAATGAAGTAAACATCATATATATATATATATAAATGGATATATATATATATCCATTTTTATTTCATGGAAATATTGTTAGGACAAACCAATGCTAATCTAATTCAAAATAACAATCGAGAGTATATTTAAGTAGAGAAAAACACATTGTTGACAACTTGGTTCAATTGATATCACAATACGGCTTGTTTCACAAATGTGTGTGTGTGTGTGTGTGTGTGTGTGTGTGTGTGCGTGTGTGTATACACCTGAGTACATGAACATGCTCCATTTCCCTTGGCTGTGATAAGGATGGTACTCAGGTTCTTGTTCATGCTTGACAGGTACTCTACCTCTGAGCTACATCTCTAGCCCTAAGAAATACTACAAATTCTTTGAATAAAAAATTAGAATATCACACAAAATCCTGCTATTCACGATACACCAAAAATTTTATAATAGCCTTCCAAAAACATACTTACATGTAACATATAAAGTAACAACTTTGTTCTTAGTAAAATTAATTATAATGGATAAGATACATTCCATTCCATTGAATATTTGAGGATATAACCAGAATTTCAATGAGCACAGAATTCTCTTGTGCCTTAAGTACTTAATCCAATTCTATTGCGTAGATCTTCTTTTATAAAAATTTTAAGAGTACATATAATGTTATAGCAAAGATATTATATGTAAATTCATCTCACATAGCTATCTGAGTCTGTATGCATATAAACTATAAAGTACTGTAAGCAAACATATAAATTCAGAGAAAATGTTAATGCAAACAGTTCACTGCAGACTTCCAAATGAATGCAGTTGGCATTTCCCCAGACCATGGAGCTCACTCTCACAGCTTGCTGATACCTATATTAGCATGATTTTAAAACATTTCCAAACTGAGAAGACAAACAGAATGTACTTAATTTTAAATTTGCATTTATTTTATTTATTTGAAATATGATCACATTTTAATTAACCCAACCCCCCCCCCCCCCCGAACTCTGAGCATTACTGGATTTCAATGCTGTGACTCGGGTACTCCACTGTAAAATGGATAGAGGGGCACAGGATGCTTCCGGTGAAGGTGCAATTAAGGGAACATTAGATACTCAAAAGGATTGTGGTCAATATAAGTTGATAGCAAAGGACAGCAAATGGTTTTCCCAAAAGTCAAAACTGTGTTAAAAATTTCATTCAAGCACACTAGACACATGTACCTGGCCTGAGTTTCAACCATCTATTGCTTAACATAGTTGGGCCTGACTCTCCTGGGGCAACGCTTGCCTCCCAGCATCTTCTCTTGATCAATCTTTCATTTGAAATGAACACTAATGTCAGGTAGTAACTTAAAAACCATAGAGCAAATCCTACCCACAGTTTAAGGCTGTACCCTGAGCTTTATTGTTAGAAAAAGTTGGGTTTGATTCTCATCATCATTAATTATGTACTTTGGACACTTACTCTAAGTCTCTTGAACTTTTCTGTATTTTTAAACTAGAGAAAAGCAATTGCATGACTGTTTTCCTGGTATGGGATTATCTACTGCCTCTATTTTTTTTTTTGTGTGTGTGTAGCTATCTTCTTTGGGTTAGAGTTTTTCTTATAGTACTTTCTGTGGGGATGGATTTATGAATAGGTATTGTTTAAATCTGATTTTGTCATGGGTTATCTTGCTTTCTCCATCTATGGTGATTGAAAGCTTTGCTGGGTATAGTAATCTGTGTTGGCATCCATGGTCTCTTAGTATCTGCAGAATGTCTATCCAGGGCCTTATGACTTTCAAAGTTTCCATTGAGAAGTCGGGCCTAATTCTGATAGATCTGCCTTCATATGTTAATTGGCCGTTTTTCTTTGTATCCCTTAATATTCTTTCTTTATACTGTATGTTTAGTGTTTTGTTTATTATTATGCAGCAAGGTGACTTTTTTTGGTTCAATCTATTTGGTGTTCTGTAAGTTTCTTTTACTCTCATCGGCCTGTCCTTCTTTATGTTGGGTAAGTTTTCTTCTACAATTTTGTTGAATATATTTTCTATGACTCTAAGCTGCACTTCTATTACTATGATTCTTCGGTTTGTTCTTTTCATGGTATTCCAAATTTCCTGGATATACTATTTTAAGAGTTTGTTGGATCCAAGATTTTCTTTGATTGATGAATCTATTTCCTCTAGCGTATCTTCAACACCTGAGATTCTCTCTTTATCTCTCGCATTCTATTGGCTGTGATTGCATCTATATTTCCTGATCATTTACCCAGATTTTCCATTTCCAGGATTCCTTTGGTCTGTGTTTTCTTTATTGTCTCTATTTCAGCTTTCAAGTCTTGAACCAATTTACTTCTTGGTTTTCTATGCTTTATTTAAGGGATTTGTTGATCAATTTTTTGTTTGTCTTTTCTTCCACTTCTTTAAGGAAACGTCTCACTTTCTCTTTAAGGGTCTCTATCATCTTTATAAAGTTATATTTAATGTCATTTTCTGTGACTTCATCTACATTGTGATGTTCAGGTTTTGCTTGTTTAGAACCATTGGTTTCTGGTGATGCCATATTGCTCCTTAAGCTGTTGAATGTGTTTTTAGACTTCTATCTGCCCATCTCTTCCTCCAGTGGATGCAGGTGGGGTCTGTGATTCAGGGGGTCCCTCTTCCTCCAGTTAGTGCAGGTAGGGCCTGTGCTTAAGTGGTTGTTCTTCCTTCAGGTCCAGGTAGGTCCATTCCTCTGATGGATGGTGGTATGGCTCTGAAGCTCCTCCAGATATAGACAGGGCCTAGAGTCAGGTGTTTGCAGATCCCATTGGGTAGTTGGAAGTGTGGGAAGGCAGCTACCAGGTCTCTGGGGCTTCCTTGGGTCTGGGTAGTGCTATGATTAACAGCTCGGATGACCGTGACAGTTCTCACAGCACGTGGGAGATTGTGGTGGTTGGGAGAGAGAGAAATATGCCATGTTGAGAGAGCTTGGGTAAGGAGAATTTATTTAGTGGGTATTGGGAGTGTGTAAGGGTGGTTATGAAGGATAGAAAGAAAGAGAGGGAACTGCACATGCACACACAGAGAGGGGGAGAGAGAGGAGGGGAAGGGAGAGAAGGGGGAGGGCGAGAGAAAGGAGAGAGAGAGAATGAGAGAGAAAGAGAGAGAGAGAGAGAGAGGCAAGATCAGTTTGCCTATGCTGGAAGGGAGAGATTTGGAGTGGCTGGAGATAATCTCTTAAAGGGAGAGGGTACCCAGGTAACAGGGAAGGCCAGCATAATTATAATTATAACTGGTAGGATGTGGGATATGTCTAGGGAGCTACAGCCTACAAAATAGGGTCCACCAGCCGGGGACACAGTGACTCATCCCTCCAGGTGCATTCACAGCCAAGCTCTTTCCAAGTACTGGTGGAGCCAATGTTCTAGCGGTCTCAGATGCCATTGGGGGGTGGATGGAGGTGTCAGAAGGCTGCTCCCAGGTCTTTGGGGCTTTGCTGCGTATGGAGGAGATCAGGATGACCTCCAGGGACTATGACATAGAGAATTGGTCTCTTCAGTAGGAGAGCCAGATACTCACCTCTCCAGGTGGGGGTGGGCCAAGGCCCTGGTGGTCACAAATGCCATGAGGGATGAATGGGGGTGTGGGGAGGATGCAGCCCACAGTCTCCTGGGCTCTGATGGGTGGGAGTGGGGCATGGGGTGTGCTTCTAGTGACTGTAGCCTAGAGACTAGGGCTCTCCAGACAGGGAGCCAGATACTCACCTCTCTAGGTAGGGGGTGGGGCCAAAACTCTGCTGGTCTCAGATGCCATGAGGTATGGTTCAGGAGTGTGGGGATGCTGCTCCCAGGTCTCTGGGGCTCTCGGATAGGAGTGGGGCACGGGATATGCCTCAGAGTCTATGGCCTAAAGAGTAGGGCCTTAGAAATGTAAGATGACTTCTAATTTGAAGCTTTTGCTTGGCATTCTTTTTGGTACACTGAATGAAAACAGAATAGACCTTAATTCTGCTTAAAAAATGAAGCCAAGTTTGAAAAACAAAACTAAACAAAACAAAAATCCATGCAAACAGAAAACAATTGCAGAAATTCTTAACAAGTCAGAAGTCACATGTGACATTAATAAACAGCCTGGTAGACCTGTGAGCAAATGCATTACTTTCCTCAGTTTGGTTATGACTCTCTAACTTGTGCAAGTGGTCAGCATTTCCTTCAGGTTATCTAGATACTAGTATTTGATTATTTTCATTCCAGAATTTACAGATAAATTTTGAGTACCAATATAGGAGGGTTTTATTTGTCTCTATAGTTTAGAAATTATAATCACAAACATTGGGAAGAGTAAGTTTATCAAATGCAGACATAGTATAAAATGTATCAAATAGGAGATCAAAAAATTCACTTAGAGAGACTGAATAATTATGTTGTGCAACATCAGTAAATCTCTTTTGAAATTAAGCTACTTGCCTTCTATCTGTCACATTTGTATATGTAACCACGAGCTCCTGTATCATAAGCACCCGAACGGAAACACTGACTTTTCACGAATAGCTCAAATTTCATAAATCCTTCCACCTGCCACTGTCTCATAATTTCAGAGTTCTGATGCTTTAGCTATGATTTAATTCATCACCCATGATAGATAATTTATCTTGATCAGTTTCTCTTTAGCAGTTTAAAATAGTTTCAATACTCTATTTTCTTTTCAGGTCATTTATACACACACACACACACACACACACACACACACACACACGTATACACACACACATTATCAAATGAACAGTTTTAAAATCCAAAAGAATATTTCTCTGGAGTGACTCTTTTATGCATTTTCTTTTCCTTGAGGGAACAACACCTAAATAAAAAATTTCAATATGATGCCAAAAAGTTAAAAAAAATAACAAGCTTCATGTTTTGAGAATACATTCTAGACAAATACACAATACACGCCAACTTCTCTGCCCTTCCTTAAAAAGGAAATACCCCACTTAGATTCCCAGTTTCTGTAGAGCAAAGCAAAACAGATTTACTTTGATTTCTGCACAACAGTTAATGGACCAGCTTGATGTTCACATACTTCTCTGCCCAACCAACCTCTGAAGATGCCAAGAGTCCCCATAGAGACAACCAACTACTTTCTGTGAGCTCTGTTTACTCTGCAGTGGTTCACTTTCTAGAAGGTTCTGTGTTTAGAACCTTACCTTGAAAGGAAGCCCAAGTTCATTTTTTTTCTATGCCCAGAGGATTGAACACAATGTTCAGGATTTAGAGTAGGCGTTTAAGCAGGACCTCAGTTTGCATGTCAGTTATGATTCAAATTTCAAAACTAAAGTTTAAATTGACTGATAAATACATGTATTTAACTATACTTCATTCTCATAAAAAAATAAAATTTGTCAGGCAGTGGTAACTCATGCCTTTAATCCCAACACTGGGGAGACAGAGGCAGGTGGATTTCTGTGAGTTTGAGGTCAGCCTGGTCTACAAGAGCTAGTTGCAAAACAGCTAGTGCTGTTCCACAGAAATATCCTGTCTCGAAAAAACAAAAAAATCATAAATTTATACTGATGTCAGAACTGGAGATGTTTCTTTAAAGGTAAAAGGATACTTTTGTCATCCCAATATAAATGAATAACTTTAATAAATACTAACTTTAATAAATACTTAATTTTACTGAAAACCTATCACATGTCATGCATGTCACATACTAAAGTTGTCCTCATTTCTGCGAGATGGGCAGATGAGCCCAAGAGGCCTCAGTGGCTGTGCTGGTTCCACGACTGATGTATTCTATGTTTAGATGGCACAGAATTCAAGTCTGCTTAATCAGATGACATATTCCTTAAACAAATGACTGTGAAGTTTTCACAGGAAGTAATACACATTTGTTTAGGAATATTAAATGGGTCATCACTTTTATGAACTAAATCGTAAAGCATTCACAGACCAGGAAATAACAGTAGTACTATAAAGGCTTAATTATCTTTATATTTGGTGGAGATGTTAACAGCTAAGTAGTTAATTGTCATATGATCCTGAATTTACCGATTGCCTCTGTTTGTCTTAGCTGACACGAACAGGGAAAAGATGATGAACACAACGAACTGATCCTGACTGAAAGCTTCAGAGATTTTAATGAACGCAAAGGAAAAAAATATATGGCCAGAGATTCCATGTGTTACAATGTGTATCAAGATCTCTTTGAGAAAATTAATTTATAAATTAGAATTAGATTCATAAATAAATTCTACGTGTTAATGTCATTATGAAGAAAACCAACTTTTTCTATTATCACCTCAAGAAACTGTTCATGGATCAGTTTGCTTGCTACCATTGTATCATTATGTATAATAAGGAGTTAGAGAGAAACTTCATGTAACCTTGTGCTTTTATGTGGCCTGGAATGTTGGCACACTTCTTTAACAAGCACTCGGGAGGCAGAGGCAAGTAAATCTTTGTGAATTTTAGGCCAACCAGAGCTAAGTATCAAATTCCTCTTGCTACATATATGAATTTTGTGAGAGCTAGGGTTTAAGTTTGGAAAGAATTTAACTATATTCATCTATTGAAGAATCACAGGCACAAAGTTCATGATGTGTTCCTACATTTAAACAACCATGTGGTACTGCCTATGAGTTGCATGCACAAAGCCCTGGGTCTGATCCTCAACAATACAAAACAAACAAAAAGTATGTAAGTTTACATTTGATAAAATTTGACACAAAGTTTCAAACCTAATTTGGTCAAAGAAAAAAATCAAGTTAATGTGCTATTTATGTTTAGTAACTGTGACTTCTCATGGAATGTACTTTGTACTATATCAACCAAAAAGAGACATATATAGGTGGTTTCTTCATGTAGTATGTAATAAGTATGTCACTGCCTCTCAGAAATAAAGTTCCTAAAATAAAATGAACTTTTGTCTTCATGTTAAAAATGTTAGTTCTTGGCTTTAAGAACCATTTGTTTTCTCAATAATTTGTACATAAAAGAATTTTTAAACCCAAGAACCCAGAGGTTTTATGAAGGTGTAGAGAAGCCATGTCCCATGGTGTATGTTTGGAGAACTGGATCTGAGACACTTTACATACAGAAGAGCCAAATAAGATGAGGAAACATGATTGATTACCTCAGTAACAATTCATGAAGTACACCTAGATGAAAAATGGTTAGGGCTTAATAAAAGTTGCCTCATGGATAAAACAAGATCACTACAGAGATCCAACATAGATATAGCTCAATTGAATGTGGCAGTAATTGTAATAATAGTAATTATTTATTATATATTCTTTATTAATAATCATTTATTATCTAGTTGTTTAATTTTGTGGTGCTAGGCCTTATACACTCTGGGTATGCAGAGTCTATGCTATCTGAGGTTTTTTTTTAATTAATTAATTTATTTTTTTAATACTTCTGCCTCCTCCCCTCCACGGCCTCCCATATCCCTCCCCCTCCCCCAGTCAAGTCCCCCTCTCTTATCAGCCCAAAGAGCAGTCTGGGTTCCCTGCCTTGTGGGAAGTCCAGGGACCTCCCACCTCCTTCGAGGTCTAGTAAGGTGAGCATCCAAACTGCCTAGGCTCCTACAAAGCCAGTATGTGCAGTAGGATCAAAACCCAGTGTCCTTGTTCTTGACTTCTCAGCAGTCCTCATTGTCTGCTATGTTCAGCGAGTCTGGTTTTATCCCATGCTTTTTTAGACCCAGTCCAGCTGGCCTTGTTGAGTTTCCGATAGTTTTAATGTGCTTAGTGCAGTGACTTTCAAAGCTGCTTGATTCTTATTATTGAGGGAATATCTTTGGCTCATCTGCATTAGTTCACCATTCATGTGTATTCTTTTATCCTTTCTTGTACTGAGTTGATAACTGATTATATAAGAAAGTTAACAAATACTGTCTAACTTGAATGATGTATCACACATCTAAAAATGAATAATGAATTGCATTGTTCTGTTCTGTAGGTTTTATTTTTTAAAGCATTTTCTAGTCTATACTATGTATTAATACAAATTAAAATGCCTATGTAACGAGAGGACAGACAGAGAGTTTTCTTTAGTTAGCTGGTTAAAATCAAATCCAAATGAGACATCCAAAGCCCATCTTATGAACATCTCTTTACTGAGGTTTTTATAATATCATTGCCATCATAATTGGATGCACTAACATATTTACATATAAACTAATCTTTCTTTGGACCACTGACATTCAACTTAGCTACTGTCTCTGCATTGGTGTTTATGAGTTCATATTCTGTGGGTTGTATGGTGTGGGTGAATGCCTTGCTCCCTTCTCAGTCATCATTAAGCTACATACAAACCCACCTTTCTCCTAGGAGACAGTTATCACTGGTGGGAGAACGTTCTCTATTTTTCTTTCACTTCAGAATCTTTTATGACGACAATGTTAAAAAAAATACTACTCAGTATTTTAATCCATTAAATTCAGTACAGAGCTTTCTCACTGAAGAAAATATTTTTTCAGTGCTTGCCCGGTCAAATATGATGGCTTTATTTCCATGTTTTTAGTTCCTTATAAAGAGGCTGCCACTGTTGAGATAAAGCAGCTGTTTAGGTTTCATCAGAGGTGTGCATCACTTTCACTTGGACTTTAGTGAACTGAATCCAGTATGGTTTGCCTCCCAGTTAAAAGATCCTGTCTCAAGGCACAAATTAAATCAGCAGATGGCACTGTTTATTTCACTGAGCCAAAAATTAGTAATTGAACTTTGAAGGTGAAAATGAATGGATCTGTCACATTGTATTGTTTCCCCTCCAGCTCACTTGCATTCACTTCCACAAAAGATATAAAAAATAGATTTGCTCATCTGAAAGTGGAAAACTGACCTTGCTTCTGGAGCTTTAAACTTTTAAAGTAATGGTATGAAGGAAGGTATAATACATCTAAAATGATTAATGGAAGGACTTTGCTATTACCATTGGAAGCATAAAGTTACGTGGTGTGTGTGTGTGTGCCTGCGTGTGTGTTTAGCAACATGCAAGTCTCTATTTTTAGATATTACTCAGCCACAATTCTGTAAGTTAAAATGTATTTGTTTCCTCAACATTTGACTAAGATAAAAGTGGCAATTGTGCCCTCTGAGGATATTTCCTCTCCCAACACACAGAGCCCAACTAAACCCAGAAGATGAAAGTTATAAAGGCTGCCACGTTGGGAAAAATGACAAGGATCACTATGGACAAGAGGTAGAAGTGAAGCACAGATGATCAATGCAGGACCTCCTGGCCTTTGAGGTTCTGGAGCCACAACCAAGACAACACTTCAAGGAAATGTTGATCCTAAGCGATAGAAAGCAGAACCTCCTAAGACTTTCATAGGACCAGAAGGAAACTCAAAAACATTGTGTTTGCTCCTGCAACACTGATCTGGGGAGCAGGACATAAGAAGAAGCATTTCTGTTGAGACCTGAGCCAAGATACCTCTGAGCCCAAGACACGTGTTCTAGTTTCATTCTGTTGCTATGATAAATATTCTGATCAAAAGCAACTAAAGGGAAGAAAGAGTTTGTTTCAGCACATGGGTTACAGTCTATCATTAGGGAAAATCCTAACAGAAACTGTGGAGGAACAATGCTAGCTGACCTTCACAAGTCTCATGCTATCTTACTTACTTACTAAGACCGCCTCGCCCAACTTAGAGTACTGCCCCAATAAGCTGAATGTCTCCTCCTTCAATTAACAATTAAGATAATCCAAATACCCCACAGACATGTCCATAGGCAATCTGATTTAGGCAATTCCTCAAATGAGATTCCCTTTTCAGAAGACTCCAGGCTGTTTCAAGTAGACAATAAAAGCCAATTAAGACAGTGTGATTGGTATTGATACAATTAGAAAATAATAACACCCAGTTAGAATATTTGACTATATAGTTGGTGGCTGCAGGAGCAATGGTACTCATTTTCTTCAGAGTGTGGCTGTTGGAAGGTTGTCTATGCTCCAGTGTTGTCCCACACACAATTGCAAATGCAGGCAGCACCAATTAGGCATGGTCAAGAAAGAAAAATAAAAAAGGAGAAGAGGATGTGAAGATGGTAAGGAGACATATGCAGGGAGCTCTAGGGGAAATAGAAGAAAAAGATATGATCAAGATAAATTGTATATGTGTATGAAATTATCAGCAAATAAATTAAAATATTTGTGAAAGTCTTTACTAAATTTCAACCCTGCTTAATCCTATCCTGACTCAACTGTCTTTGAAAAATAAAATAAAAACAACTAACTAAAATAATATTTGTATTGCTTATCTGAGAACCTCAAGAACATCATACAATGTATTTTGATATTATTAATCCTTTAATCCTTCTTCTAACTCCCACAGTTCTGTACTCAGCTACCTATGACTCAAACCTTGTGCCCTTTTTTGTTTTCAGCAACTTGTTGAGTCCAATTCATGTTTCCCATATACTTCTAGATGTGGGTCCATCATCTAGAGTATGTTTGACTTACCATACTTTAATTTAAAATAAATTTAATTTAAAATTATTTAATTTAAATTATGGAAGCCATAATTTAAAATAAAAATTGGTTCCAAACCCTAGAAACCATCACATCAACTCTCTATAGTTTCTTGACTGGGTGATGCTCATGTACTTCTTTCCCTTAAGTGCTAGAATGTAGGTTGGCTTTATCTTATGCTGGTCTTGTACAAGCAATCACAGCTGCTCAGTGCCCTGATATTCTTTATTGAATCAAAGTAAAGACCCAATTTTACTGAATTGGAGTTCAGAAAATATTAAAGGAACTCCTTAGACTGTTGCAGGTGACAATGTGGATCTGTCTTTATCATTATCATCATCATTATCATTATTATTATCATGGTACTAACAGCATCATTTATAAGATGGCAGTAAAAGATCTGGAGAGTCACAAAGAATTAATGGTTCTGACACTCTGCCTTAAACATGTGAGGAGTCAAGAGTTCCAGAATACAAACAAATGCTAAGAGCCCTACAACCAAATCTCAGAGATGTAAGAGGCACCTGAGAAGTTCCAGAGAGCTCCTGATGTTGACGTAGAGTTTAAGCTTAAGCAGTATGGCAGAAATATTAAGAAGACAAAAGTCAATAGAGAAATTGAGGTGATGGAAAATATAGGCTGTGAATATCCGATGGCAGGAGTCAAGACTAAGAGGATTGGACACACTGGTTGCTAGGAAGCTGGGACAGCTGCCAAGAGATAAGGAGTCAAGGTTCCTAACACCTAAAACTCAAGAGTTCTAACTCTAGACATTCAAGTTCGCACTCTCAACTCAGAGCAATAAGCTTCTAGATTTTACAGTTGGAAGCCATAAGTCTCTGGTCCTTCAGGACTTGAAAGTAAACTTTTCTGGGTTTGCCCCACTTAGTGATCTTGTGCAATATAAGGCCACTAACATTAAGAGAGCTATTCCTTTATCTTTCTGTGACTTTCATCTCAAAAAACCAGAGAACACCCTCACCTGATCCTCATGACAGCCTGAGTGCTTGTTATTATCATACATTGTGGTTCAGTAGCTCAAAGACATTTACATTGGGCTAGTTGTCAGCTAGACACATTACATTTTAACAATGGAGAGGAGAGAAGGAGTTTTGAGAGATGTGCACTGAGCTATGCTGTCTCTCAGGAAAGGGATGAATTAATGCTGCTGGTAACAATGATACAATGGGATGTGAGGTAGACTTTCAGCCCATGAGACAAAGCAAAATGTCTTTGGTGAAGGTTTTAGAAGGAAGGGGAAAACTTGTCCTGTGCAGAAGCAGGACTGACTAAGATATTTGCCTGTGTTATGTTACAGAGAGATTGGGGCATACAATACTTTTGGTTCACAATGGGAGTCACTCATTTTACTGGGATGGGAAGTGGTGCCAGGCTAATTTATGATCCATATTACATGACAATAGTCAAGTCCTTTCTGATCGCTGTGCCACAAAGAGAATGGGTGTGTTTTTGCCCTGCTAGTAGCCATCTCTTCTTGGAAATTCATTACGTTGTAGGGCTTGGTAACTTGGAAGTCCCATGTTTTGTTTTTATGTTATTTTATTTTTTCTTATTTTTTGTTATCAACAATTTTAAGAAGAAAGTGAGATGGGGGATGCCCCAGCTTGGTTTTATTTTACAGTGATAAAATACTCTGACAAAATACCACATAGGAAGGGAAGGGTTTATTTAGCTTATACTTCCAAGTAACCATCCATCACTGAAAAAAATCAGGGCAGGAACTCAAAGCAGGACATGGAGCAGAAATCATGGAGGAACACTGCTTAATGGCTGTCTCCAAGGCTCATGCTCAGATATCTTCTTATAAAACCAACATCTACCTCTCTGGGGATGGTGGTCCTCAGTGGGATAGATCCTCTCATAGCAGTCATCAATCACCAGAATCTTTCACAAGCATAGCCACAGGCCATTATGATCTGGATACTTTCTATTGGAGACTCTCAGATGACTCTGGGCTGTGTCAAGTTGGCAGCTGAATAGCGCTAGGATAGGAGCCTAGGGATTTGTGGGAGAGAAGTGGAAACTCTATCTTTGATTGCTTCTCACTGAAATGGGACATTACTGCATTAGAAGTTTTCTGGTACAGTGAATATTCAAGATGTGCTATTTATACACCAGGGGAAATGGTTCTTCCTCTATGAAACATCTTGAACTTTGGATGAAATTAATTGTGTAAGTTTATTGAGAAGAGGGGTCCTAAGGCTGAATAAAATGATTAGTAACTGAACAGGTACCACTACAAGAGTGGATGTCCACAAGATCAAAGTTTTTATTTTGTTAGTTCCACAAAGGATATAGAAGCCATTTATAAAGTCAGGTGAAAGCTACTGAGGAAGGCCTCTGAGATATATTTAATAGGGTTGTCATGGATGTTCTTGAAGTTTACTTTAAATGAATAAGTAACTTCAGAATACACAACATAAAAACAAATCACCAACGATCAATTTCCTACCTGTTGACTTGAACACCTTTGCATCCAGATACAGAAAGAAATTTGTTAGCTGTGATCCAGATTAAATATGTGAACAGTGGTCTAAAATAAAGAAATCTCTATTTGTGGCTAGTTTGGAAATAGACATAACTAGATACTGTCTCTATTCTTTATCTGGAACAATAGCTATTGCGTGGCAGAGGACAAAATATATTTTGTCTTTCTACGTATATGGATATTATCCATAGTAAATTTTTTCTCTGGTTTGGGATGACGTAGATCCACTCCAAGTGGAGAAAGGTAGCCATTCAGTAAGAGAGATTTAAAAAACAAGTACTTTGTGTAGGGATTCGCCTCGGGCTAATGTTTACCTATAAATCTGGCGAGCATGCTCACAGTGCTTGCCTCTGTTCCCTTCTCATTATTCTCCCCCTTTTGTCTAAATAAGACAGAACTAAACCAAATACAACTATATACAATAATAACAAATAATAAATATAACAAACAATATTGAGAACAAAAGTTTTGCTAAACATTCTATCTCAAGGAGTCTAAATAATGTAGAGAGTAACTACAATTATATAATCTTCAAATCCATCAAAGATCTGAGAAGGGAATAAATATTACTTAACAAATGAGATATATCCAAAATGTGCAACAATTGACAGAGACAACTGACTACCTGGGCAATCACCCAAAATCTCGTTTGCAATATTGAGTCAACCAACTTTGGCTAAGGCCTAACATAACTGACATATCATTATTAAAGGCAAGGAACTTTTCAAAACTATCTTACCCTGTCTTGGCAGGATATGACAGTCCTGTTTTATCCATTGATGCATGCTCTGTATCTCTGCCAGTGGTTGGGGTATGGGCATTTCTTTGTCCAAAGGCCAGTTCTGCCAAATAGAAAGGCTCCAGGTGGAGTGTCTTTGGTGCTCAACATTCTCTCGGGAATAGAGCGGTGTTGACAGGAGCAATTGTGTCTCACTATCACGAAACTCTGAGTTAGATTAAAGGCCATTTTCTACAACTCTTTGAAGAAGTTGAAGATTATCTATCTATACTGAGTATAATCTCTATATATCTAGAGAACCTGATTAGGCTAATTATAAATGACAAACTTAGATGACTATTTATCTATATAATTCTCAATATCTATCTAACTTAAAAACTAAGACAATAAACAACTGTGTAACAAATGAGGATAATGACCTCCAAATATAAACATTGTACAAGTATACATTGCAATATGGTAAATATATATCAATATACAAACATTATATAAGTATCTTAATCAGAGGTAGAAATGTACACTGCAATATGGTAAATATATATATATATATCAATACAATATATGTCAATACATAAAAAATGTTTTAAACAGAGATAGAAACATGCATGCATACAATAGTCAATATAATTTAACTTTGTATCAATATACAAGAATCGATACCAATATATTTGTCTAAAAGCAGTAACTCACAATTATAAATCTATTATCCCATCATTCCCTCTTTTTTTTTTCCAAAATGATCCCTGAGCTTATAAAATTCCTCCCCCAACCTCCCAACCCCTAAATGATGTCCCTAAACCCAGGAGCAAACTTTACTGGGAGAGGGGAGGTCGTCCTCTAGAATTACTTCCAGCTGTCATGGGGGCGACATTCTTTCTGGGGGATCCTGTGAAAGTAAAATGATGGTTGAATTTCAAGATCAATGTCTTTTGAAATTGCAAATAGTCTCTGAGTATTTTGTGGAGGTCTGGCCAGAATGTTGTACAAGATGTGCACCATTTCAGCTAAACAAGTTGGGATCATCTTGTGCAGCTGGTACCCAAAACAGGTCTTGTAGTAGCGCTATCAGTATCATGACGTCATATCAACCAGGTAGAGTTGTTGTTGTGGGTCCCCATCTTCTTCCTGGAAACTTCAAATGTCACTTCAGGAAAAACTCATTGTTCATTGTGAAAAACTTAAACATTAATCATATAGACATATATAGACATACACATATATATTCAATGAAAGACATGATAGATATATTCAGTGAAAAGTATGATAGATATGAAGAAAAGCAAAGATGTTTTCTAAACTCATATTTCTTTCTGTCCCATATCATGGCTCTTGACATGAGACAGAAACTCCAGAAACTCTGGGTTTTTCTCTTACTAACAGACTTGGAAATGGAGAGGGACTGAGCCAGAGTCCAACTTCAAAACTAGTTCTACATATTTATAAAGAAATGTTTAATAAGACATATATACATAAAAAATTAATACTTACAAAATGTGTCCATCCATCAGTAATTAAATATTCAGGGTCCCTTAATTTATTTGAAGATGAGTATTTTCCTGTCAAGATAAGAAAAGAACCCTGCCTCCAACCTATCTGTATTTCTTACCATCAGTATGCTTGCCATCTTTGTGAAAGAATTGTTATTTATCTTTTCCAAGGGGCTTCTCTTCTTCAAACTGAACCTTTATTAATTTTGACGGTATCCACAATTTTTCCTCACCTGTGGAGATAAGAGCAAAACCCGTTCCCCAAAGCAGCACATCTCCTGGCTTCCATTGTGAGGTCAGCACACCCTTGAAATAAACTGGTTGATTTAGTTCAGTAGACTTTTCCATTATCCAATGTCTTTCCGCATCCGTTGTTCCCTTCTCATTAGCATTGAGAAAATTCAAGGTTAACAAAGCATTATGTAACCTATTTCTGGGTGTTTTCCACCCCTTTCTGTTTGTTCAACATATCCTTTATAGTTCGATTTGATCTTTCTATGACTGCTTGACCTGTAGGATTGTATGGTATACCTGTAACATGCTTGATATTGTAATAATCAAAAACCATTTCATTTTCCTAGGGACATAAGCAGGACCATTATCCGTCTTTATTTGTGTAGGTATTCCCCTGATAGCCATGACTTCTAATAAATGAGTGATTAGTGAATCAGCTTTTTCTGAACTTAAAGCAGTTGCCCACTGAAAGCCTGAATGAGTGTCAATGGGGTGATGAACATATTTTAATTTGCCAAATTCTGCAAAGTGGAACACATCCATCTGCCAGATTTCATTCCTTTGGGTGCCCTTTGGATTAGCCCTGTCAGGCAGTGGCATTTGGTTATAGAAAGAGCAAGTAGGGCATTTCTTTACAATCTCCTTAGCTTGTTGCCATGTAATAGAAAACTCTTTCTTCAAACCTTTGCTATTAACATGATGTTTTTTATGAAATTCAGAGGCTTTCAGCACACTACCAATCAATAATTGATCAATTTCTGCATTACCTTGTGCTAGAGGACCTGGCAGACACAAATGGGATCGGATGTGTGTTATGTACATAGGGCAAAGCCTGTTCCTGATCAAATCTTGAACCTGGAGAAACAATGAGGTTAGTTCTGTATCATCAGGTATAAATTCAGCAGTTTCAATATGTAAAATAACTCTTTCTGCATATTGTGAATCTGTAACTATATTAATGTCTCCAAAAAATTAACACAAGCTCTTTGCCATGGTTCATTATCTTCCCATAATTTCTTTAGTTCATCAGCAGTGAAAGGCACTATAATTTCTGCTTGGTCTATGCCTGCTAGTTGACGAAGTCTCAGCTTGCCTTTTATAATTAACTCAGAGACTTTTTCCACATAAGTTTTCAGTTTCTTACTTGGTTTATGTGGTAAAAAATCCATTCCAAAATAATATCATCTCTCTGCATTAAAATTCCTGTAGGAGAAATTTTTGATGGTAGTATGACGAGAATACAATCGAGCTCTGGATTCACCCTGTCCACATGTGCCTGTTGTAATTTTTCCTCAATCATTGTCAGTTCTTTTTCTGCTTCAGCTGTTAATTCTCTGGGACTGTTTAAATCTTTATCACCATCCAAGGTTTTGTTCAAATGAATTATTAGATCAGGTGTTATCCCAATAGCTGGTTGTAGACAGGAAATGTCTCCTAACAGTCTTTGAAAGTCACTAAGAGTCCGTAGGCAATCTCTCCTAATTTGTGACTTTTGTTTCTTAATTTTTTGCAAACCTATTTTATAACCTAAATAATTAACAGAATCTCCCTTCTGAATCTTTTCAGGAGCGATTTGCAATCCCCATTTAGGTAAAAGTATCTTTATTTCTTCAAACAGTCTGTTCAAGGTATCCATGTTTGAATTGGATAACAAAATGTCATCCATGTCATGATATATTATTAATTTGGGAAATTTCTTGCGGATCATTTGCAGTGGTTGATTCACAAAATGTTGGCACAAGGAGGGGCTATTTAACATACCCTGGGGGAGGACGGTCCAGTGGTACCTCCTCTAAGGTTGAGAATTATTATAAGTAGGCACTGTTTAGGCAAATTTTTCTCTATCTTCTTTTTGTAAAGGTATAGTGAAAAAACAATCCTTTAAATCAGTAACTATGAGAGGCCATCCTTTTGGTAATGAAGAGGGCAAAGAAAGGGATTCCAGATTGCAGAGGGCCCATATGTTGAATAACCTTGTTGATAGCTCTGAGATCTGTCACCATTCTCCATTTTCCTGATTTTTTTTAACCACAAATACAGGAGAATTCCAAGGGCTGGTAGATTTTTCTATATGTCCAACATCTAATTGTTCTTGTATACCAGCTGTTCTAAAGCCTGTAACTTTTCCTCAGCTAAAGGCCATTGCTTTGTCCATATTGGTTTCTCGGTCAACCATTTTAGAGTCAAGGCTGTTGGTATCGCTGAAGGGACATCAATTGCTTGTTCTTGTACAGCCCTAATGGCCAGTCTTCTCCATTTGTAATATCTTCTAATATTATTCTCAGAGATATAGGCTCTAGAAGTATCAGGAATATTAATTTCGGTATTCCATTGTTGTAATAGGTCACGACCCCATAAATTCATTGCAGTATTGGCTACATATGGCCTTAATTTTCCTATTTGTCCCTCTGGCCCTATACATTCAACCCATCTCATGCTCTGCCTTACTCAAGATAGGGTTCCATTTCCCAGGAGCTGAACATTTACATTCTGAAGACGCCAATATGGATGCCAAGATTCTGGGGTAATGATACTTACATCAGCACATATGTCCAGCAGGCCAGTAATAAAAATGCCATTTACACACACTCTCAGTTTAGGTCTTTGATCATTTATAGAAGTTTGCCAAAACACATGTAACTTATCTTTCTGATCATTATTGCTTGTAACAGTAGGCATGGGGCTTCCTAATTGTCCTGACGAAGAACGTTCTCTCCAGAATCTGGAAATGACTGACCCATGTTTGCCATGGGGGCCTGTGAGGCCCCCCTCTCACGTTTCCCGTCTGTATCAGGTTGCCTTGTCTATCTCTTGTAGACCTGCATTCATTCGTCCAATGTCTGCCTTTTCCACATCTTCTACACAAACCTGAAGGCTGAGTCTTCCTATTTCTGTTATTTCTAGAAGATGCATTATTATTATTTCTGAAAATCCATTGTCCACAATTCCTTTTCATATGACCCATTTTGCCACAATTAAAACATTTGGTATTCTGGTGTCTCCTTTTACCATTGGAAATTGCTTCTTCTACCCATGCTTCAGTGCCATAGTCAAATGTGTCAACATTTAGTGTATGCAAGACCCATTCTTCCAAGGACGCTGATCTGAACTTGAAAGGACCCAAAATCCTTTTGCATTCCACATTTGCATTTTCATAAGCCAAAGATTCAATCATTGTACGTCTTGCTTCTGGGTCAGATATCCCTATTGGTACAGCCTTAGTTAGTCTTTGTAAAAAGTCACTAAAGGGTTCTCTCTGACCCTGTTTAACTCTAACAAATGATTCCATTCTCTGTCTTGGGTCTTGTACCCTGTCCCAAGCCCTTAAGGCTGCTGTAGTACACATGGAGAGTGTTTTTTCATCCAAATTAAACATAATGGTGGGTGGAGTAAACAGAACAGAATGCTAGGAGGAAGAGGAAGTGAGCTCAGACTCAACAGCTCTGCTCTCTGGAGCAGATGCCATGCTCCCCTCTACCAGACACGCACGACGAAGCTCCAACCCAGGATGGACGTAGGCTAGAATCTCCCTGGTAAGCCACCTCGTGGGCTACACAGATTATTAGAAATGGGCTAGTCCAGGTGCGAGAGTTACCCAAGAAGAGGCTAGATATAATGGGCCAAGCAGTGTCTAAAAGAATACAATTTGTGTGTTGTTATTTCGGGGCTTAAGCTAGCGAGGCAGTCAGGGTGCTGGGGACGCAGCCCAGCCACTCCTATTATGACAGAATGGTGCCCAGATGTGTGGACAACTGAATCCACTGAAAGCCTGAGAAAGCTTTGGAAAGAGTAAAGCATGTTTTCTTGGTAGCAGCGATTTCTCGGGTCTGCTCTGTTTGCTAGAAGCAAGCAAGTGCTCTAATCTAAGAGAGGCTTCCTGACTTGGCTTTAGCTGTAAAACCCTGCAGCTATTAAGAGGTCCAGCCACAAAACACTTAAATGGTATTGAGAAAAGTGGAACCCATGCTTTTTGGTTTTCAGTCATAGTAGGAAAAAAGCTGAGCCTTTTTAAAATGCTGGCTTTCTGGGCTGTTCTGCCAGGGCAAACTCTGACTCTTTAATGCAGGCGGTTCGTGTGGTTGCAAGCACAGGCTGCTGAAGCTCGCATATTGGCAGGGACCTTGAAATGCCATAGAGTTGTGGCAGTAAACATGGCTACAGCCAGTACCTCAGCCATGAGGCTGGATCTAGCTGCTAAAGCCACGGCTTCAATCCCACCCATATTGCTCAGTAATTAAAAGGCTCGTGTGGTCAGAAAAAGAGATATATATAGTAAAGAGAGATTCAAAGTAAAAGAAAATTTCTAAATGGTTTACTGTGTGTTATAAATATATGCAGACTAAAAGTTCTTAAAGTAAAAATAAAAAGGAAGAGTGTTGTTGGGTGTGGTAGTACACACCTTTAAACCCAACACTTGGGAGGCAGAGGGAGATTGACCTCTGTGTCTTCAAGGTGTGGTAGCACACGCCTTTAATCCCAGTGCCTAGAAGGCAGAGACAAACAAATCTCTGCGAGTTCAAGGTGTAATAGCATACACCTTTAATTCCAACGCCTGGGAGGCAGAGACAGGCGGATCTCTGAGAGTTCATGGACAGCCTGGTCTACAGAGTTATTCCAGGTCAAAGATACAAAGAACCTGTCTCAAAAAGCAAAAAATAAAAGTAAAAATAAATGAAATAGAGTTAAAATAAAGCCATACAAAGATGGAAAATAAACAGAGAATCTTGATACTGTATGCTATTATGCTCTCTTTGAATTGTTTGAATACTGAGAAAAGAGCAACAGCTGCTAAAAGATATTTGTTTATAAATGCTGCTGAACTAATCCAACATAGATATTTTGAAAATGCCTTGACTTCGAAAATTGGATTTAAGGACATGATGCTTTGGAAAGGAGTTTCTTATTTTGTTTTCACAGAGGGTGAGAGTCTGTGGATTGCTTCTATCCCTATATGGTATGATAGACTACGTCCTCCTGAAAGGTTGCTGTGAACACCCTCAGAAAATTGCTTTGCTCAACTGCCAACTGAGATGAAACTAGCACACAGGTTATACCATGAAAGACCTAATTAACGATGCCCCCATTCAGCAGGAAGCAGTTTGGAGAGAAAAAACTGTGCCCATGTTCCCAAATATGGTTTATAAACATTCTTTTACATTTAAAGGGGGATATGATATAGGTATGAATTATTTGCATTGATATGTATTTTGATTTAGTGATTTAAATTTAAGGTCAATTTTGTTATATGTATATGTATTTCTGATCTTGATTAAGGTATTTTGATTGTATAGTTCATTTAAAAATGTAATGTACCAGCACTCGGGAGGCAGAGGCAGGCGGATCTCTGTGAGTTCGAGACCAGCCTGGTCTACAAGAGCTAGTTCCAGGACAGGCTCCAAAACCACAGAGAAACCCTGTCTCGAAAAACCAAAAAAAAAAAAAATGTAATGTATATAGGTTGTTAATAGATAATCATAATAGCCAAATTTGTAGTTATGTTAGTTAAGATTTTCTAGATGTACATAGATATATTTTAGATAGGCATTCTTCATATCTTTCAAAGATTATAGACTATGGCATTTTAAATGTTTTAATAACTTAGGGTTTTTCATGACAATGAGACATGTCTGCTCCTGGCAGCACCAATCTACTTCAAGAAGAAGATGGGCATTGAAGAGGCACCTTATGGAGTTTGATAGCCATTTGGGCAAGAAACTGCTCTTGCCTGGACTATTGCATAAACTGGATACAGAGAACCCACAGAGAGAGGACTACTGAACTTGCCTAAAGGTGAGATGATCTTTCAGGGTTCCTGATTTATGAGAGTCTGCAAGACATTCTTCAGTACAAGCAGATAGTGACTGCCTTTGAAATTTCCTGCTTCATGGAAATGTCTGCTGGAAACTATGGGCCTGTAGGCCGAAGATGGATGCCCCAACAGTACAGAGGAACTTTGGGTGACTGTCCAGGCAGCGAGATGTCTCTGTCATTTCTAGAGTTTGAAAGTTGCTTATTTCTTGTTTGCTTAGGTAATATTGTATCTTTCTGGAGTCTTTGATGGAGTTAAAGAATAGTTAGTTATAGTTTTCCTTAGTTATGATAAAGATTATTGTAATTTTTACTTGATAACTGTTTTGTTATATGTAATTTTGCTATGTTAAGTTAAAGCCTTCCTTTTTTTGTTTAAACAGAAAAAGGAGAAAATATCTCATTATATCATTTAGCTCAGTCGATAGAGCATGAGACTCTTTAATCTCAGGGTTGTGGGTTCAAGCCCCACGTTGGGCACCATTCTGTAGTAATAGGAGCGGCTGGGCTGCATCCCCAGCACCCCGGCTGCCTCGCTAGCTTAAGCCCCGAAATAACAACACACAAATTGTATTCTTTTAAACACTGCTTGGCTCATTATATCTAGCCTCTTCTTGGGTAACTCTCGCACCTGGACTAGCCCATTTCTAATAATCTGTGTAGCCCACGAGGTGGCTTACCAGGGAGATTCTAGCCTACGTCCATCCTGGGTTGGAGCTTCATCGCATGTGTCTGGTAGAGGGGAGCATGGCATCTTCTCTAGAGAGCAGAGCTGTTGAGTCTGAGCTCACTTCCTCTTCCTCCTAGCATTCTGTTCTGTTTATTCTACCCACCTATGTTTTAACCTATGAGAGCCAAGCAGTTTCTTTAATATAATTAACCAATGACCTTCCTCCATCAACTTTGAGTGCCTAGATTATAAGGGTCAAGGGATACTTTGAGTAGTTACTTGAATTATCTTTGTGACATTCTAAAAGAAAGTGTGTAAAAGAGAGTACATCTGGGCAGAGAGAGCCTAAAATTTAGAGAGAGTAGCAGAAAGTGGAAAAGCACTAAGCCGGGATGTAAAGATCTGGCTGGCCACCAAAGACTGCAGAGAAGCCAGCATGTGCTTCTGTGGATTAAGAGATTGAAGGAAAGGTTCACTGATTGAGTGCTTACTGTGAAAACATAGGAATGGGAGTTCTGATCCAGTATTCATGGGAAACATCAGACCAGATGGAATACATGCCTGTATGGAGAAAAGATAAGAAGATTGTTGGACTTGCTGGTTCAGTCCAGATCCCCACCTGAAGTAGAGCTATGTCATCTATAACCAGTGAGAAAGTTTACATCATTGAGAAACCCCATCTCAAAGGAAATAAATTAAAGAATAATAGTGGACAGCCTATATTCTCCTCTTGCTTTTGACTGTGTTTACATAGTCATGTGCACCTGCACACACACACACACACACACACACACACACACACCACACAAAAATATATAAAGAAAAGTTTGTCACTGGTGTGAATTGGAGAGATTCCAACAATTTGAAGTTGGCCACAAATAAACTTCAACAGAAATGGAAACTCAGTTTCCTGGAGAAATTAAAATCTGGCTGCCTGTGGATCTCTGTCCTCGGGAATCCAGAGGGAGAGTCTACTAACAATCATGACAGCTATGGGCTGGGGAAATGGCTCAGTGGCTAAGAGCATTGCCTGTTCTTCCAAAGGTCCTGAGTTCAATTCCTGGCAACCACATGGTGGCTCACAGCCATCTGTAATGATCTCTGGTGCCCTCTTCACAGAATATTGTATACATAATAAACAAATTAAAAAAAACTCAGTCAAATACAATCTATTGAAGCTTTGGGATACCAAATTAAATAAAAATAAAAAGGTGTATGGGAAAGAAAGAAAGGTAAACCCTAAACCTTTCAAAGAAATGCCACTCACTGAGGAGTTGATGATAGAACACACAGCAAAGAGAATAAGAGAAAGTTTACATTGGAGTCAAATGTGAATGACTGCAGATCCCATGAAAACAAACTCCATTTCCCCCAAACATTGCATTTTAATGAGGATTTTATACTTACAGAGCAAAAAAAGATAAAATATCAAGGTACCTTTAAAACACTATGATGTAAACAGCAGGTAAAGCTCTGCTCTAGGTCTCAGATGCCATCTGTCATAGTCTCAGAACTGGGTCAGTGGGTAAATTCTAAGCATGTTAGTTCATGAAGCTAGACCATTAAGAAAGCTGGAAATAATTTGACCACAAACATAAAACTCTCTAATCTCTGTTATCAAGCAGTTTGGCTTGTACTTGTTGCCCGAAGTCTTACAGGGTATCATTACTCTCAACACATTTTTTATGTAGACACTTGGATCTATAAAATTTACTCCTTAGGACTGCCTTCACAGAATCCTAATTTTTATGTGTTGTGTTTGATTTTCATCCAGTTCATGAAGTCCCTTTTAGTTTTCTTCAGTCACTTGATAATGTTTTGTGAAAGTGGGATATTGAAGTTGACCATAATCACTGTGTTGGAAATAATCTGTGGATTTTTTAGTATTATTTGGTTTTATGAATTTGGCATGTGTGTGTTTAAAATGTGATTTTGTCCTCTTGATAATTGTTCTGTTGGTGCTTACAAAGTGACGTCTTTGTCTCTTTGATTATTTTTGGCTTGAAGTTTATTTTGTCAAAGATTAAAATTGCTATGCCTATTTGTTTCTTAATTTTATGTACTTAGAATATTTTTTTTGATGATTTTATTCTAAAATGTTGTCTACTCTAGACAAAAGTTTCTGTCCCATAGCCATTCAGTCCCAAAGAAACACACAGAGACTTATCATAATTATAATATGTTTGGCCTATTCTCAGGCTTGTTACTAACTACCTATTATACTTGAATCAACCCATTCTTATCTATGTTTAGTCATGTAGCTTGGTACCTTTACTTAGTAAGACTTTCTCATCTTGTGTCCTCTGCATCTGGCTTGCAACTGTGTTTCTGCCTTTCATCTTCCCAGAATTCTAGTCTGGTTGCCCTGCATATATTTCCTACCTGGATACAGGATAATCAGTGTATTATTAAACTAATATGAGGGACAAATCTTTAGAGAGTACAAAACCATTATCCCACAGCATTTCCAACTTTTCTCTTTTCAGAACAAGAACCTCAAATCTAATCTCTTTCGCTTAACTTTTTTCCTGACCATTATCCACAGGAACATGTAACAAATACCCTAAAAAAAAGACAAACGTTCATTTTCCATTTTGGGGGGAATGTAGGTGTAATTTTCTAGGCTACTTCCTGCTGATTGGGGACACTGGTAATCTTTGGGGGACCCTGAGAAAATTTAGAATTGTGGCTAAATCTTGGCTATAAGTATTCTGTGAAGCTGCATCATCTCAGTCAGTTGTCAAACTGTTTCAGGGAGTCTTGCTTGATAAAAGCATATTAACCTTAAAAATTCTACATTTGCTCATCTTTTGTGGAAGCAAAATCAGAACCTCCTTTCCAAAACAACATGTCCTCAGGCACAAATTTTGATATCACATATATTTATGTTGATTTAGCTTAGCAATTCCCACAATCAAATGTCTCTCTGTAGTTAACTCATTAACAGTCAAATCAATTAAAAAGAAGATGCAATAATATACGTATTCTAGATTCTTTATGTGTTTCCATGTTTACATGACCCATTATAATTTTTTTTACATTATTTCTCCTTTAAGGACCTCAGTTTATTATACTTAAATTATTCCTTTTATCTGTGACTCTGTCTAACCTCTGTCCTTTCTGTTTCTCGTACAATCATAGTGTTATTTAGAGGCCCTTTTTTCTCAACCTGTCCTTATTGTATATCTGCAACACTTTTATGACCAGAGGAGTTTTTTTTAAAAAGGTTAAATGGGTGTAACTGGGATTAGTGTGGTGATTTTGACTGCTGGCTCTGTTCAGTTCACTTCCCAACATGGCAGAGGTGGTACATTCACCATTAGATCAGGAAGTCATTTTCATTCAGATCATCACAATTGTCTTATTTTTTGTTCAATGGTCTTCTTATACCTTTCTAGACTTTTTTTTCCTTTTAACTTAGAGCTTTCCATCTATGATTTTATTGAATATATATTCTATAATTTGGTGTATGGATTGTATGTACCTATAATTAAAAGACTTTACCTTTTCTTATTGCCCTAGAGTTCTGCTATATTCTGTTCTTTATAAAAAATGTATTATTATACTGAAAAAAAGAGAGAAGAGAATAAAATAATAGTGTATCTTAAAAATCTCATAAGGAATCATACTATTTACTATCTTCCTATAAAATAACTATAAGATACATAAGTTGGCATATAAATAAGCATAAATATTTTAAATGAGATGCTCCCTACTGGGCTAAGAATATTCCTCCCAAGAACCATATAATCTACAAAAAATCCCCAAAATTAGGCATGAAAAGACCTCTTTTGAATTCTTGGTCAGGTTTTTTCAAGAGACTCCCAAAATATGTTTTTATTGAGCATATATCTTTCTTCACTACTTTCCCTGCCTCCCACTCCACTTCTGTTTTCTCCCATTATCTCCATACCCCCAATTTACTCAGGAGATCTCATCTCCATGTAGATTAGATCTATGTATGTCTCTCTTAGGGTCCTATCTGTCGTCTATGTTCTCTGGGATTGTGGATTTTAGGTTTGTTTTTCATTGCTTTATGTCTAAAAGTCATTTGTGAGTGAGTAAATATTATATTTGTATTTCAATAGGATCCATTTATGTGCCTGTAAATTTCAAGATAACACTTTTTCCCACTGTGTAGTACTCCATTGTGTAATGTACAACATCTTCTTTATCCATTCTTAGGTTGTTCCCAGGTTCTGGCTATGTCAAATAATGTTGTTATGAACATAGTTGAGCACATGTCCTTGTAATATGATTGAACATCCTTTGGGTATGTGAGGTAAGTTGTTTCCTAAATTTCTGAGAACTCGCCAAACTGATTTCCAAACTGACTGTATGAGTTTGCACTCCCACCAGCAATGGAGGAGTGTTCCCTTTACTCCACATCCTCTCCAACATAAATTGTCATCAGTGTTTTTGATCTTGGCCATTTTTTATTATTTCATTTATTTTTTAAAAAAACAAAGCTATCTTTTTTTCATTATGCATACCAATCCAAGTTCACACTCCCTCCCTTTCTCCCATTCCTTTTGCTTAACACCCTCTCCCCTCGACCTCCCATCCACTCTTCACAGGGGGTAAGACACATTGCTTTGGGGAGGTCCAAGGCATTTCTTACTGTATCTAGGCTGAGCAAGGTATCCATCCAAAGAGAACAGGTTCCCAAAAAGTCAGTACAAGCCGTCGGGATAAATCATGATGCCACTGCCAGTGGCCCCTTAGTCTGCCCCAGCCATACAACTGTCAACCACATTTATAGGGACTAGTTTGGACCTATGTTTTTTTTTTCCTTCCCTTTCTGGCTAGAATTGATGAGCTTTCATTAGCTCAGGTAGACTGTTTCAGAAGGTATACCCATCATGGTCTTGACTTTTTTGCTCATATTCTCACTCTTCCCACTCTTCAAGCCAGTCCAGTGCTCATATGTGGATCTCTTCTATTTCTATCAGTTGCTGGATAAAGGTTCTATGGTGGTATTTAAGATATTCATCAGTCTGACTATAGGGCAAAGCCAGTTTGGGCACTTCTATTGCTTGGGGTCTTAGCTGGGGTCATCTTTGTGGGTTTTCTGGGAATTTCTCTAAGGCCACATTTCCTGCTAGCCCCATAATGGCTCCCGCAATTAAGCTATCTTTTCTTTGCTCTCATCTCTGTTCTTCCTCCTTCTCAACTATCCCATTCCCCCAAGTTCTTCTTCCCCTTCCACCCTCCCTTCTCTCCCCATCCCCATGCTCCAAATTTTGTTGGGCAATCTTGTCTATTTCAACTTTCCAGGTGGATTTATATATTTTTCTTGGGATTACTTAGCTTTTTAGGATCATAAACTATAAGCTCAATATCCTTTGCTTTACAGCTGGTATCAACTTCTGAGTGATACATACCATGTTTATCTTCTTGGGTCTGGGTTACCACATTCAGGATGGTGTTTTCTAGTTCTGTCCGTTTGCATGCAAATTTCAAATGTTATTGTTTTTTTTTACCACTGAGTAGTAGTCTAATGTGTAGATGTGCCACATTTTCTTTATTAATTTGTCGATTGAGAGGCATCTATGTTGTTTCCAGGTTCTGGTTATTATAAATAATGGTGTTATGAACATAATTGAACAAATAAATGTCTTTGTAGTATGACTGAGCATCTTGTGGGTATATGTACAAGAGTAATATTGCTTTATCCTGAGGTAGGTTGATTTCCAATTTTCTGAGAAACTTCCATACTGATTTCCAAAGTGTTTGTACAAGTTTCCATTCCCCAGTTTGTGTTTTTTTTTTTAAATTGCCTTTCAGTCTTCAAGTCTTAAAGTATTTGCTTTACCTGTTTAATTGTTTTTTTTTTTATTTTTGGTTTTCTTTGAGGTATTTATTAATTTCTTCTAATTTTTTGTTTGTCTTTTCCTCCATTTCTTTAAGGGAGTTTTTCATTTTCTCTTTAAAGGTCTCCATCATCTTCATAAAGTTATGTTTAAAATCATTTCCTTCTGCTTTTTCTGGGTTAGGATGATCAAGTCTTCCTCTTGTATGTGGGGTTTGTGAGGATCTTTTCCCAATGCATAGGCTACCATTTTGCCTTATTGACCATGTCCTTTGCTTTACAGAAGCTTCTCAGTTTCAGGAAGTCTCATTTATTAATTGTTGCTCTCAGTGTCTGTGGTTATATTTAGAAAGTGATCTGTTGTGCCAATGCATTCAAGTGCACTTCCCACTTTATTTTCTATGAAGTTGAGTGTGGTTAGTTTTATGTTGAGGTATTTGATCCATTTGGACTTGAGTTTTGTGTATGGCAATAGACACGAATCTACTTTCATTCTTCTACATGTTGATATCCAATTATGCCGGTACCATTTGTTAAATATGTTTGCTTTTTTCCATTTTACATTTTTTTTTGTTTTTCTGTCAAAAATCAGGTGCTCATATGTGTGTTAATTGATTGAATTCAGGTATTTGATTCAGTTCCATTGGTGCTTCTTTCTGTTTTTATACCAATTCCAGGCTTTTTTCAGTACTGTTGCTCTGTAATAGAGTTTGAAGTCATGGATTGTGAAGCCTCCAGAAGTTTCTTTATTGTACAGGATTGTTTTGACTATCCTAGGTTTTTTTATTTTCCATATGAAGTTGAGTATTATTCTTTCATGTTCTGTGAAAAATTTTTCTGGGATTTTGATGGGCATTGCATTGAATCTGAGGAGTGCTTTTAATAAGATTGCCAATTTTAGTATGTTAACTCCATCTACCCAAGAGCATGGAAGATCTTTTCATTTTCTGGTGTCTTCTTCAATCTCTTTCTTCAAAGATTTAAAGTTCTTGTCATACAGGTCTTCCTGTATGTTTTTTTTAGAGTTACTCCAAAATATTTTATGGTCTTTGTAGCTATTGTGAGGGATGATGTTTCTCTGATTTTGTTCTCAGTCCACTTATCATCTGTGTAAAGGATGGCAACTGATTTTTTTTCGAAGACTCCATAACTATTAAAAGCTATTGCTATTGCCCTTGATTGTACCCAAGAGGGAGAAGATAAGTCGCTATTGTTAAAGACACCATGCTCTTCAGACACAGGACCCAGAACATCCTCTTTCACAATCTGGATCTGATCTGAAAGCCTCCTTCCTGAATACTAGTTTTTATGGAAGCAGAAAGTGCCAGGCAAACTTCTAAAGGATGGAAGTGACCAATAGTTCTCTTCAGTCATGATTTCTATTAACTGCCACATTAATCCTAATTGTGCTATTGCAGCATGTGTACCTTGTAAGTAACCAACAACTAGCTAATTGCACTTAAGACCCATTTAACAACAGGGAATATGATGTCTGGCACTGGAACCTAGCCAACTATCAAGGGCCAGTGCAGTCATGTATCTTGCAGAAGAACTTACAACCACTACTTTACTACAACAGCATAATCCCTAACTAGATTCTTCATCTTTGTGCTGATATCCAAAAATAAGGATGGTCCTCACTCCTCATTGAGAAACCTTCTCTTTGCACTACATGGAGATCATTACAGAATACCATGATTGATCAAAATGAAGAGTTGTGTAGCCTACTCCCAATTTATTTATCTAGATAACAGCCTCTGAACCTAAAGTTCAGGAATAATTGTGGAAGAGGAGACAGGAAGATTTCAAAAGTCAGAAGATGAGGGAATTTTCTGTGAGTTTGTGTCTCCGAGACATGTCAGAGAGATTACACTTATAAAATCTCAGCATTGTGGCTGCATAGATGAGATCTGCACAAGGATGGTATCGATAGACATTCTAACATTGATCAGGGAAAGCTAGCAAGGCCACAAACCTAAACAAAAAACTACAGGGAGACAGAGCATTGGGCTGAGTTCCCAAAGTACAGTTAAAGTGAGGGAGGAGCGATAATATGAGCAAAAAGGTCGAGGCCTTGATGGGGATACTCACTGAAACAGCTTGTCTCAGCTAATGGAAGCCTTCCAATTCTGACCTGACAGCAAGGAAACCAGCATAGGACTCAACAAGGCCCTCTGAATGGGGAGACAGTTGTATGGCTGGGGCAGACTGTGGGACCACTGGCAGTGAGACGAGAATTTATCCCTACTGCTTGTTCTGGCTTTTTGAAACACATTCTCTCTGGAGAGATACCTTGCTAAGCCTAGATATAGTGGGGAGGGCCTTGGTCCTGCCTCAAAAAAATGTGCTAGACTTTGTTGACTCCCAATTGGAAACCTTATGCTCTCTAAGGATTGTATGGGGCATGGGATGGGGGAGTGGGAAGAGGGGAAGGAGGATGCAGCAGGAGGAGGGTAGGGAGTAGGAAGTGAATTTGGCATGTGAAATGAGAAAAGATAGTTTTTAAAAAATAAATTAAAATAAAAAATACAAAAAATGCTAAGAGTGGAAAAATTAGTCTTCAACATTGAAGAGCAGCAACATGGTTATCCTAAACCAAAGGTCAGCCCTGAAAGCAGGCATATATGTGTACGCATATAAACATGCGTATTTATGCATTATTATAAACATTATTACATATTGCATATATATGTATGTAATACTATGCAAACTGTGCAAGTTATCAAGTTATACTTATGTATTTAGAAATGCATACATACCCACATTCATATATATACACATCTATATGTAACAATTAAAGTAAAAGAATCTATTTATGTGTTATTAAATACATTATTACATATTGCATATATATGTATGTAATATCATGCAAACTTTGCAAGTTTTACTTATGTATTTAGGAATGCATACATACCTACATTCATATATATACATATATATGTAACAATTAAAGTAAAAGAATCCACATATTTGAAAGAGAGCAAGATAGAAGAAGGTTACCAGAGGAGGTTTTGAGGGAGAAAAGGGACAGGGTAAATAATATAATCACAGTATAATTACAAAAAAGAAAAAAATATTTTAAAAACCACATAATTGATCCACTTACTCTACCTGTCTTCCTGCCAAGATGCTAGGTTTTCACTGTTCCATTCCATAAATGAGACTTTTCCATTTCCAAATTAAATGAGTGTTTACTTTGACCTGAGTTTTCATTTCCAGTTTCATTGCCATTTGTTTATTGTCCAGTAAGTCTATCTCTTTATTTAGTTCTATTTTCATATCCTTGATTGACTTCCTCACTTCATTTGCCTTTGTTTTGATTCTCTTACATAGCATTCAAATATTCTTTGAGTTGCTTGAAAGTAATTATAGTTACTATTTTAAATTACTCACCCTAAAGTTCTTTCAAATTATTCCACTGGGAGCCATTACTGTGGGATTAGTAATTTTGTTTTAAGACATGGTACCTTGGGTTATTTTTCTGCTGTGCTGAAATTCGTGTCTGGAATTAGTTTGTTGTTTGACTTTTTCATTATTTTTTATTCTTGCATTCTTTTTTCAGTAGAATACTTAACAATGTTCAGAAAACTAAGTTCTAGTAGGTTTGAGATAAAATTTTTCTACTAAGGAATTAATATTTAGGGTTGGAGATTTAACTCTTAGTTTTCCTCTAAGAGTCAGGTGATGTCCTGGGTCAGCTTGGGTTTGCTGCCTGTGACTGGAACTCTGGAGCTTCTAATGCTTATATGTACTCTTAACTGAACCCATGTCTTCTTTAAGAACAAACATAGTTCAAGTTTCCTGCATGGGCCAATAGTTTCCAGCAGAGAGTGTGAACCTCCTCAAATGCCCAAGAGCCTTACTCTAGGTGAAATTCAGTTTTTACTGAAGTCCACAGCTTCTGTTGCAAGGAAATGTAGAATTCCCTGCACCTATGGGCCTTTCTCTGAATCAGCTTAATTCTTTCTTCTGGGTCACCATTTACTCAAGAAATTGTGGCTTTCCCTGTGCTGTGGACTGTGGACGTTCCCCTGGGTCAAATTCTCTGTGTTGTAGGCAATCAGATTCTGATGTTTCTTTGTACTATGGGCCTTACCCATCCTCAGCTCAACCTTCTTTCTGGGTCTGAGACTTGTACACAGAGCTGCAGAATACCCTGCACCTGTGGGACTTCACCTGGGTCAACTTGATCCTCACATTGTTGACTTTTCTAGGTGCTGGGATTACAAGGGTATGTCACCACATCCTAGACTGTGCATTTCTTTCTTTGACTTTTGAAAAGAATTTGTTTGCATTTAATAAACCTCCTGTATGGCTTCAAGATAACAAGACACAGGCATTCTCAATACACTTGGGTGAGTAGATTAAGTCTTCTTAGCTATTATATTGATGAACTAGGAGTTCTTGATTACGGGATGGTTAGGAAACTTTCTTTTCTTCAGAATATTTCTGAGTCACACCACAGTAATGTTAGAGGCAGCTCTAGTTTTCTTTTGTTGTTGGCATTTACTGATGTTTTCTCATTAATCTATGTCTACAATTTATCAAGGTTGACAGCTAGGTTGACACTCTGGTTCTTTTATAAACTGTGAGGGGTTGAGGTTGGGGAGTGTATTTCTTATCCTTCCATATGTAGTACTAATGGCTCCTTGGAACTTTATAGCATCTGAAGAGAAAACAGAATTCAGAATTCTTAATCAATGTTTCAGTTTTTAAAAATTAGTTTCTGAGCAACTGTGGCTAAGTGAATAGTTTGCATTGCAAATGTCCAAACAATATTTAAGAAGATACCCTTTAACTGAGATCACATTAAAACATTGTTATGTAATTTCTTCAATCATTCCCAAGTTCCTCCTTCTTTACCATAGTAAGATATACTGTACAATATCCACATATCCAGTGACATATGAGGAATTAAATTTCTCTGTCCAGTCTTGGAGCTTTGATAATCTATTGCCACATAATCAAGCATTGCAACAGAACTTAGGCATCACATACCATATATATGCAGCACCTATACATAAAAGTTCTGGGGTATGCTACTTTTATTAGAAGAAAAGGGAAGGCTTGAATGTTATAAAAGAAAGTAGAACTAATTCAGAAACAAAAAGAAATGTTATTCTAAATCAGTTGCAAATAATTTATAGATATTATAGAAAATAATTTATAGATATTATTCCATCAGTTCCCAAAGAAGCATAGCATTTGAATGGTTGTACTTGAAAAAGGTAAAAAGAGAAAAGAGAATTATAACTCTGCCTTCTCTGAGGTTTGTTCCATGTATGCTAGAACATGAAGCCATATATGGAGAGAAGATCCCTATAGCATTTGAAAGTACAGCTTACACTTTGTAAGATGTTTACTTGCTTCTATCCATGGCTTTATTTCCCTCTTTTGCTTTATTAAAATCAGAACCATCTCATGTCCTCTAGAAATTTACTCCTTATATAAAATCATATACTAAACACTTATTTTTTCTACAAACGCAACATCTACTCATCAATTATACCTAAAGTGAAGTATATTAATCTTATTTATGGTTGTATTAGTTAGTTTTCTCCTTGTTACAAAAAAAGTACCTGACAGAAGCAATTGAACAAGAGTTTATTCTGAGCCAGGTGGTGATTGTTCATGCCTTTAATATCATCACTCAGGAGGCAGAGGCAGGCATATCTTGTGAGTTCAAGGCCAGCCTGGTCTACAAAGTGAGTTCCAGGATATCCAGAGCAATTATATACAGAAATTGTGTACCCCCCCAAACAAACAAACAAACACACAATAAATAAATGTTGTTTGTTTGTTTCTTTTAAGTTTTTTGCTCCCCGGTTCACAATTTGAGGGTATAGTCCAACAAGGTGACCCAGGTCTGGTGGCAGGAATGTGAGGTTGTTTGTCATAGTGTATTAGCATTGAGGCAGCATAGAACAATAAATGCTGGTGGTCACTTCTGTATATTTAGTCTGGTACCCTAATGTTGGAGCCCGTGAGGGTCCAACACAAATTCCCTAACCCAGCTGGAATGGAATCACGAGGAATAAAACTGACACAGCTTACACCGTCATCATGAAAAAAGCCAGCTCACACTTTATTCTCCAAACATCTTATATACCCCCACCAAAAGAGCAGGAACACACAAAGGTTGTTACCTAGGTAACCAGGTGCCTGGGCCCAGGTCACTTCCGCATCTGGCAGTCAGGTAGGCCCTGAATTAGCATCTCTATAAGATATCCTCCAAATTACAAAAGGAAGGAAGCACCAAACATCTAAACTCCTAAGTCATCAGCTTCAGTCAAACATCTCTTCTCAGGTAATCCACATTTTAACAAAAGCTAGGAGCAGGCATCCTGGCTTTTGTTAAGGGCAGAGACAGCTTGTCTGCAGAGCTATGTGATCTGTTCAAACCGTGCTAATGGCTTTTGTGCCATATCGAAATATGGGCCCACAATCCACTCTCTCTTATTAATTTTAATAATTCCTTTGCTTCTGCAACAGGACAGATACGTCGCGCCTGACTTGGGCAAAGTCCTCTTCATTTACCCATATCTTCCTGTCATTGGAACAGGCATCTTTTATGCAAGCCCCTGTCTTAGGCATCTGGGAAGAAGAAGCTTCAAACCCATCATTGACTGTCGACCTCTGTAAAGAGAAGAGATTAGTGGAGAGAAATATACTTTTCAGGCCCTGTGTATCAGTATTTCTTGTCAGGATGTATCACATGCTTTATGAATAATTATGCTCCCAAAGACTATATTCTCCTATCTTAAAGGAGAGTAGAATCACCTGAGTTGAAAACGTTTCTTCCGCTGGTACAGAACATCATTCAGAGTTTACATTCTCAGCATATGTATCAACTCTCAACATTTATCATCACAACCTCTCTTTCAGCCAACAGTCAATCGCAGCAACTCACAACCATGATTTTTCCACATCACCGGTCAATACCGATCTTTAAATTTCTAATACGGTCGTTATTCTTTCAGTCCCTGCCCTAGCCATGCCCACTCCTTTTTAATCTCTGACCTTGCCCGCCGCCATCGCTCTCTCTTCCCTCTTCCTGCTTTTCTCTCCTGGTGTACACACGGGCCTTTGCCTCTCTCCTCCTCTCTCTCCCTCCTTCTCTCTCTCTCTCTCTCTCTCTCTCTCTCTCTCTCTCTTTCCCTTTCTCTCTTTTTCTCCTTTTTAATAAACATTTATGGCTATTTCCTGTGTTTATATGTCTGATCCACCGCCACTGCCAGCGCGGCGCGTGCCCTCCCGCTGGTGGGAAATTGTAGCCTCTTGCTCGGTGCCAGACCCTAGAGCCGGCGCCCAGAGCACCGCTGGGACCCGCCGGAGTTTGCTGCTGCTCTGTTAGCTGGCCGGGCGGGTGGGGGAACCCCACATATATTTTTTTAAGAATAACAAATGGTGCCATGATTCAGATGATTCGCACGACCTGGACTTCTACCAGGGGCCGGAGTTCTGGCTTTAGGTGCTGCAGGGACTCTGAGCTGCCTCCTGGGGCAGAATCAGGACCTGAGGACCTTCTCTTCAATGACCCACGTGTTCCATCTGCCTGGATGGAGCTCCTCCAAGCAACAAATCAACTAATCATGAGTGTCCCCATCTTGGCCAGCTTAACAATCTCTTTTAACCCAAGGGATTGACCGTTGAGCTCCCTGCAACCCTTCACGGTTTTTAGGGATGGGGGGACCTCCTACTGCGGGCTTTCAGGGCCTCGGTTGTTCCCTTTGCTGGCATTCAATTTGGCTTGTCTCCTGTGCTAAGCCTGTGCCTGAGACAGCTGGCCTTAGCCAGCCCCTCAGCTCACCGGTGCCTGGAGGCCCGGGGTCTCCAGTTCTCCCTCTTTTTCTTTTTTCATTCCTTTTCTTCCTTCTTTTCATCATAACTGCTGCTATGGTGCAGCACACCACTATGGTGCGGCCTGACTTAGGCTGAATCTTTCCTGCCCGTGAGTTGATTCAGCTAGGTTATAGCACCCCCCCTTATGGAACCAGACGCCTTTTCATAGGGCCTGGGTGTTCATGCCATCTGCATCTTGCCTTTACGGGGAGCCGTTCTCATTGTAGGCTTGAGGTGCCACGGTTTTTGCGGGTGTTTGCACGGCCTTGACCATGGGAGCCAAGCCATCCAGACCTATCACTCCAGCCTCATGCTTTAATACCTTACACTTATTCATCTCTGTATACACAGCCGTTTTTCGGTTCCAGCCTTTTGCCCCTCCCCTCTGCGGCTTTTGTGGCATGGCAGGCTCTCCAACAGAGCCGACTACACGTGGTGGTCGCCATCTTGGCTGAAGGCCAGATGGGTCAGGTGACATTTTCCGCTATCTTGGCTGAGGGCCAGACCATGTGACCACACTCTCCTGGTTTTACCCTGCCTCCTCATTCAGTTTTCACTAAACTCCTCATGCTCACTCTGTTAAATGTGTTTTGAGCAATGGTTAAATGCCTTTGACAGGGCCCGTCAGAGGCATCCACGTTGCCCAATTCTTGTTCACTCGTTCTACGTCGAATAATTATTTATTACATCTCATTTCAGACTACAAAACGTGAGTCTTATATTTTAAACTGGTATGTACCTTTAAGTCTCTTAAGCTGTTCTCTACCATTGTCAGTTCTGCCACTAACCTTATATTACAAGCAATTTTTTCCCTCTCTCTGCCTTTTTACAAATGTAAATCTCACCTGCTGAGAGCCAGTGTGGTTAAGCTCAGACCCAACTTTCCAAACAAATTCTATACTATAGTTATACCTGATAAACAGCCCTCAACTGCTCAGAGATCTGGGGAATGTGATATTTAAGTATTTAAATATTAAAAACTTTTCACAACAACAAAAAAGAAACAGGTTGGCTCCTAGCAGCAGCTCTCTGCTCCCTCCAAAGAAGTCAGAAGACAGACACATGCAGAACAACGTCCTTTTGCATTTCGCTTCAACTGCAGAGCGCTGACCATTGGCCAACCCTGCCTTTCGTCTAAAGTAAAGACCTCTAGATGTGGACAGAATCGCTGGAATTGACAGCCTAACTGCTCAGGTCAAGGTAGGCCTGTCTTCCTACAGATTTCTTAGCCCACAGGGTCTTCTGCAGCCTGGCAGGCCCTACGCTAAACAACAAAGTTCAAGTGCAACCTTCCGCGACCATGGAGGACCCAAAAGAAGAGTAGCTCTGGGTGCCAACCAAGTAAGTTCTCTGTCATTTTTTAATCAGTAACTCAAGTAAAATCTTATCCTTCTCAAAGATCTCTGACAGTTTGACAGCTGAGAGGTTTTGCAAGGTGACCTAACAAAACAAATTTCAAACTAAATTTATCTCGTATGCTACAGTCATTATATGTCTAAAACCTCTGTTTTCACAAAGCCAAGGAGTTCTCATGAGTTCCAGGGAGTCAAATTAAGAAATCCATCTTAAACAGGTTAGATACATCCCTCTCAACTCAATCTCCTGTTCCTAATTTTTTTCCCCTTAATTTAACTTTGTTCTTTGTTCTGCCAATACCTTAAACAGGATAAGAGATACTAGACATTTCCATGCCACAGACAACAGTCAGAAACAAAGAGACCAGGATGTGACCAGCACCCAGCCTTCTCTCGCGCCCCCCAAAGACGACGCCCACAATCAGCCGGAAGCAGTCTTGAGAATTCGCCTCCCCAATTCCTTCAAACTGGAGTGTCTAATTTGCTTTTTTATTAAAAGCAAGATGTGGGAATGTTATTCTTTCAGTCCCTGCCCTGGCTACGCCCACTCCTTTTTAACCTCTGACCTCGCCCGCCATCGCTCTCTCTTCCTGCTTTTCTCTCCCGGTGTACACATGGGGCTTTGCCTTTCTCCTCCTCTCTCTCCCATCTTCTCTCTCTCTCTCTCTCTCTCTCTCTCTCTCTCTCTCTCCCTCTCTCTCTCTCCCTCTCTCCCTCTCTCTCTCCCCCTTTCTCTCTTTTTCTCCTTTTTAATAAACATTTATGGCTATTTCCTGTGTTTATATGTCTGACCCGCCGCCACCGCCAGCGCGGCGCGTGCCCTCCCGCTGGTGGGAAACTGTAGCCACTTGCTCGGTTGCTGGACCCTAGAGCTGGCGCCCGGCACCACTGGTACCCGCCGGAGTTTGCTGCTGCTCTGTGAGCCCGCCTTATATTTTTTAATAATAACAACCGTAATTTCATGTTTAACCAGTCAAAACCAGCTCTCCCAATTTTCATAATTTCATGTTTGTCTGGTCAAAACCAGCTTTCCCAATTATTGATAATTTCATATTTAGCCAGTCAGTACCAGCTCTCCAAATTATTCATTTGTTAGAAGTCATGGCTATCATGGGTATACCTACACAAATAAAGACGGATAATGGTCCTGCTTATGTCTCTAGGAAAATGAAACAGTTTTTTGATTATTATAACATCAAGCATGTTACAGGTATACCATACAATTCTACAGGTCAAGCAGTCATAGAAAGATCAAATCGAACTATAAAGGATATGTTGAACAAACAGAAAGGGGTAGAAAACACCCCCAGAAATAGGTTACATAATGCTTTGTTAACCGTAAATTTTCTCAATGCTAATAAGAAGGGAACAACGGCTGCTAAAAGACATTGGATAATGGAAAAGTCTACTGAACTAAATCAACCAGTTTATTTCAAGGATGTACTGACCTCACAATGGAAGCCAGGAGATGTGCTGCATTGGGGAAGGGGTTTTGTTCTTGTCTCCACAGGTGAGAAAAAATTGTGGATACCGTCAAAATTAATAAAGGTTCAGTTTGAAGAAAAGAAGCCACTTGGAAAAGATAAATAACAATTCATTCACAAGAATGGAGAGCATACTGATGGTAAGAAATACAGATAGGTTGGGGGCAGGGTTCTTTTCTTATCTCCACAGGAAAATACCCATCTTCAAAGAATTTAAGGAACCCTGAATATTTAATTACTGATGGATGGACATGTTCTGTAAGTATTAATTTTTTATATATGTCTTATTAAACATTTCTTTATAAATATGTAGAGCTGGTTTTGGAGTTGGACTATGGCTCAGTCCCTCTTCAATTCCAAGCCTGTTGATAAGAGATATCTCAGAGTTTCTGTCTCAGGTCAGGAGTCATAAAATGGGACAGAATAAGAATAATTATGTACTTGATAAACTTTCTTTGCTTTTCCTCATATCTGTGTCTTTCTTTGTATGTCAGTATATGTCTTTGTTGTTAATGTTTAAATTTCCCATAACAAGCAACAAATTTTCCTACAGTAATCTTTGAAGTTTCTAGGATGAAGATGGGGCCCCACAACATCAACTCAATCTGGTTATTATGACGTCATAAATATTTTTTTAAGCACTAAAATTAGACCTGTTTTTTGGTACCAACTGCATGAGACAATTTCGAATGTTGCACATTTTTGACAATACTCTGGCCAGACCTTCTCAAAATGCTCAGAGACTAGTTACAATTTTCTTAGGTCAAATGTTAATTTGGAAATTTTACCATCATTTGCTTTCACAAGACCCCCTAAAAAGAACTTTGCCCCCATGTCAGCTAGAAGCAATCTTAGAGGACGATGTCCCCTCTCCCAACAGAGTTTGCCCTCAGGGTTAGGGACATCATTTAGTGGTTGGTTTAGGGTTGAGGGGATGGGGAGATATTTTATGGATTTAGGGGTATTTTCAAAAAAAGGGGGGATTAACTGGTTTGATGGGATGATTGGTATTTGTAAATTACTGTTTTTAGAAAATTGTATTGGTACTGTTTCTTGTATATTGATATACTAAATATTAAATGTGAGTGTTCCTACCTCTATTTTTGTATGCTTATAACTTTGTCTACCATATTACAATGTACATTTCTACCTCTGCTACTATTTATATAATAACATTGTTTACATTTGATATGTAATGACATTGTTTACAGTTGAAGATCATTGTCTTCATATATTACACAATTGTTTATTCTCTTAGTATTCAAGTTAGATAGGTATTGAGAATTAATCAGGTCTTTTAGATACATTGAGATTATATCTAGCATAGATAGTATAATCTTCAGCCTCTTCAAAGAGCTGTAGAAAATGGCCTTTACTCTAACCTAGAATTCTGTGCCAACAAGACACAATTACTCCTGGCAACGCCACTCTACTCCCGAGAGAACGTTGAGCACCAAAGACACTCCACTGGGAGCTTGTCTTCTTGTCAGAACTGGCCTTTGGGTTAAGAAAAGCCCATACCTCAACTGCTGACAAAAATATAGAATATCCATAAATAGATAAAACAGGATTGTTTTATCTTGCCAAGACAGGGTAGGATAGTTCTAAGAAAGTTCCTTACCTTTAATAATGATATGTCAGTTATGTTAGGCCTTAGCCAAAGTTGGTTGACTCAACATTACAAACAAGACTTTGCATGATTGCCCAGGTAGTTAGTTGTCTCTGTCATTTGTTGCATATTTTGGATATCTCTCGTTTGTTAAGTAATATTAACTCCCTTCTCAGATCTTTGATGGAGTTGAAGATTATATAATTGTAGTTACTCTCTACATTATTTAGACTCCTTGAGATAGAATGTTTAGCAAAACTTTTGTTATATGTTTCTTGCTCAATATTGTTTGTTATATTTATTATTTGTTACTATTGTATATAGTTGTATTTGGTTTGGCTCTATCTTATTTAGACAAAAAGGGGAGATGTAGGAGAGACCCAGCATTGCCAGGAGTAATTGTGTCTTGTTGGCACAGAATTACTTGTAGGGCGGGGTCCCCCGAGGATATTTTTTACTTATAAAGATTGCGGGCGCACTCCCGGCCACCCCTTTTTCTGCTTTCCTGTTCTCCGCTGAAACCTGTGGTTCTGTAAGTCTATTTCCCAATTAAAGCTGTATATATTTATTACAATTTCTGTCTGCATTCATTTATGCCGCTTCAGTCCCCCAGTTAACAGTGACAACACTTTTCAAAAGTTAAGTGCAGAGTCTCATTTAATCCTCAGGGGATCCCCTGTTCATTCAAAACCAACTCCACCCTACATATAATGGCACAGAGTGACTTATTTCCTTCAGCAAGGGAGGAACTGGGATATAGCAAGGAAAATTTTGACTAAAGAAAGACTTAAATCTCACAAAGAACAGATAATATTCTCTAACTACATGTTAGACTCATGATGGACACATCAGTGTTCCAAAGGATTTGAGCTGCCCTAGTGTTCCATTTGTTTTTCTCAGCACATACAGCCTCTCTTGGGCCAATCCTACTCTGTGCCTGTAGCTTTCGTCAGTAGACATCCCATACCCTGAATCTATTGTACTCTCCACTGTAACTTTGACTTCACTCTTATAACTTCACACAGTCACTCCGAGAGACATCAACCCTGTCAGACATTGCGTATCCTCAGCAGCTCTCTGCATTACAGATGAGGTGGGGCAGGCATGAGACAGAGAAGCCTATACATTAATGTCTGCTTTGTTATCAGGTTTTATTTCTGTTTTGTTAATATTTTCTTTCGTTTTACTTTCAGACAAAGGTTTTGCTATGTAGCCTAGGATGGCTTCCAATTTACAGCAATCTTTCTTTAACTGCTTCAGTGCTGGGATTACAGACGTACTCCACATATCTGACTTCAGGTTTAAGTCATATACTATTTAATTGTTACACTTTCATCAAGGAAAATAATGGAGCCATTACCAAAATATTGCCCAGATAAGTTGGTGCTTCAGCCAACATTTAATGAAATTTTCCTGGCACAAAAGAAGAGATAACCTGGACAATTATTCTAGTAAATTGATTTCTTCAAATAGAAGTCTCTCAGGTTTGTGAAGCACTTTATTAGCCTTTGTTTTGAGTATGATAATTAAACTTTCGACTTCATTTATTGCATTTTCTCTTATTCTGCGTTTTTCTCATTCTTTTACACAGATAGGATACAGTGCTTAATTAAACTACAATAACTTCATGGTATCAACAATAGCAGTTTTCTGGAGTGTCATTTTCATTCCTTATGATGCAAACAGATTAGATCACGTGTGTTCAGGATGGTATCATTAAAGATTTGAACAGACGAAATTAAAGTTGTAATAATGAAAAGTTTTTCATTATCTCCCAAATCAAAGAAGAGAGCAAAGATGTGTTAAGTAAGCATTCTTTAATAAATATCAGAATTAATGGTGTCCTAGTTCAGTGCACTGGTTTATTTCCCAGTTTGGCCACGTTGCGATTACATTAAACATTCCAGAGACATTGCTATCATGTCAATATGTCACCAAAACCTGTCTTTATGTAGGTGAAGGAGCAATCTGTGGAGTGATCATAGGAAGAGAAGAGAACACAAAGGGCAAACTACCCAGTGGTTCACAATGTTCTCAAGGATGGGAAAGACAAGGGAGGGCTCCCGTGTCCTCATAGAGGGCCATCTTATTACTGTGTTGGAAAGAATTGGAGTGAAAGCATCAGGAGATTGGATTAAATGTGTGAGGGAGGAATGATATTGACTTAGTGAGGATGAACTAAATATAATTGTGCTGTTTTCTGAAATTATAACAGAACACGAAATGGTAGCATTAGCCCCATTTTCTTGTTACATAATGGGTACTTGCAATATTTGTCTGCAGTTGTAATGACAACCTAGTGGTGTTATTTCAAATTACTAATGCAGCTACAGAAGAGTCAAGGATACAATTTTCATGTGTTAACTGAGAAACAATCTCCTCATTGTTGAAACACTGCCTTAAGAAGAGAGGGAGTACAAACAGAGCAACTTTTTCTTTAAAATTTATGTGCTGAGGCAATGTTAAGAGATAAATATATCCACAAAAGAACAAGAGCTGCTGTCTGAAAAAGCAGTGTTCCTAAAGCTAAAGTATTGTCTGAATTACTTTCCAGTTTTGATTTCTACTTTAATAGGTGTTATATAGAAGAGTATTTATTTTAAATTGTGTAGTTTACCATGTTGCTTTTCTGTCCTAATCCTATTAAATCAAATTGCATTGTGCTCAGAAAGTTTCACATCTACATTTGAAAATCTTTAGAGATCTTCTTTATAGTTGATTTTTCTACCTTACCCTGAGATTTTAAAAATAATGCAAAGTCTCCTTAGTTGGGTAGTGCTCTGAACTCTCTCACTGTCTAAGAGCACTGCGGTGTAAACTACAACCCTAAAAAATTCCTTTACACTCCTTACAAGGAATTCATAGAGCAGCCTTCACCTGGGAGATTTGTCCATTTCTCTCTCTGCATCTATTTCAAAGACATGGCTCCGCATCACCAAGATAACCTGCATATTCAACCAAAATAAAGTACTTCAGTCTTTTTATTTTTACTTTGATTTCATCTTGCCAAACATAAATTTACTAAAATACATACCCCTCTGGCCATCAAGCACTGGAATTTTTTTCTAAGTCTACTACAATTGTATAGAAAAGAAGGAGAAGCATGAAAAATGAAGGAGAAAAAACATTTAAAATCTACTCTTTCATAAAACAATGAGAATATGAGCATAAAACTGCTATTATTAATTTTTCAGAATTCTGAATGCTAACTAAAGGCTTTTGATAATCCAAAGAAATTTTATTTTAGGAAGATTGTGGAATCTTCACACAAATGGAGACTGTGTGTGTGTGTGTGTGTGTGTGTTCACCTGTAGAGGTCAGCAATCAACATTGAACATCTTCTCTTGTTGCTATCCAATTTACTTTTTGAGATAGGGTATCTCAAGGAACCTGAAATTCACTAATTCATCTAGACTGGCTGGCCACTGAGGCCCTGACTCTTATCCTCTTATCTCCACTGACCAGCACGGGGGCTATAGGCATGAAGCACCAAAGCAGGTTGTATGTGGGCTCTGGGCATTCAAACACAGATCCTCATGCTTGCCTAGAAAGCACATTATGCACTGACCATCACCCAACACATAAGCAGTTATCTTTATGGTCTATTAATATATTTTGTTCTTTTTCCTTCTCTTTAACTCTATGTCAGCCTTATAAAAAAAATCCGGAACAAAAACACAACGTTCAAACACTGTGTCTAGGAAAAAATGTAACCTGACAGTGGAATGAACTGGGATTTCATACCTGATCCTCATTGTCCTGTTGTTACCAGTTGACCTATGTAAAAGCCACCTGAGGAGCTTCATCCTCATGGTTTGTCTTTATTTGATAAATCCAGAAGTTTGTCTTTGAGAGAAGCTATATCACCAGCTATGTGTCTAAGATAAACATTTATTTAACACCATAGCTTTCTTGGGAGAAGATATCACTGGGCTTATAAGAAGCTGACTAAGGAGACTAAATGGAAAGGAGGAGGAATGAGCATAACTGGAGGACTTCAAAAAGTTCCAAATATTGGCAGGAATCTCTCCCCCCACACACACACTCACGCACGTAAACGCACACACACGCACACACACGCACACACATGATACCTGAGAAAGTCCCATTCTCTCACCTGTATCAGCCTCAGGTCAACTTGAGTTGGTGCATAATGAGGAGGTAAGGGCTAAAGCAAAGTTATAAACTGTTTGCTAGAATGTTAAAGAAGTAGATAAACATAAATACTAACTTTCCAAACTCCCTCAGGAAAGGTTTCTTGGGGGTCTAAGGGCTATAAAGAGAACACTACTGAATCACTAGTTGACGACTAACATAACTGAATAGAGACTTGGGTGGTTGAATATTGCAGATAATAGGGACTCAGAAAAACCAGTTCCTTGTTGTAGGAATTTCGGGCTACATTCCCGCCGCCTGGCTAGCTTTACCTGAAATAATTACATGGAAACTGTATTCTTTTAAACACTGCCTGGCCCATTAGTTTCAGCCTCTTATTGACTAGCTCTTTACATATTGATCTAACCCATTTCTAATAATCTGTGTAGCCCACGAGGTGACTTACCAGGGAAGCTCTTAACCTGCGGCTGTGTCTGGTGGGAGAATCATTCTGACTCCCTGATTCAGCTTCTTTCTCCCAGCATTCTGTTCTGTCTACTCTGCCCACCTAAGGGTTGGCCTATCAAATGGGCCAAGGCAGTTTCTTTATTAATTAACCAATGAAAGCAACAGATTAGAAAGAAATCACTCCCACGTCAGTTCCAGATAAGCAGGGTTAAAAAAAAAAAAAAGCCTGAAACAAAAATTATCGGATCGGGGCAATAACAAACAGTACCTATATCAAAACTCAGGATGATCAGGCCTCATATTGGTCTCGCCCCAAGGTTCACAGAATATTATTTTAAAGGCCTCACACTTCGCCAAGGAACTGAGATAAAAGCATGCATTATATACAGTAAGTGAACTAACCTTGAAAGAAGATGTTTGACTTGAAAGATGTTGGGTTTAATAAAGGCCTTATCAGCTGTTATAAATATATTTAAGAACTAAAGAAATATCTAATGCCCAGAGGCTATCATGTATACCTCTTCTGTACAATATGGTAAACACTAGTCAAATATAGTATTTCAACTTAAAATAATTTAGGTGTGATAAGATAGGTCAAGGCGCTTGCTGTCTGAACAAGCCTATCAGTACTGAGGTAAAAGTAGAAGGAAAGAATCATCTCCACCACTGACTTTATATGCATGCTATAACATGCATACACACACATACACACAGGCACACACACATGGGCATGCACACACAAAATGAATAAATAAATAATTTTAGAGTCATTTAAAATAAATAAATTTCAATCAATTAAGATTTTATAGTTCCCTTTATTAACAACCACCCCGGTACACAACCCTTTGTATTAGACTTCTAAGAGATAGAGCATTTGTATAAATGATGAAATTTCAATGGGGCAGAACTAGTCTTTAACATTTATCTTGTAAGTGGAATAGAGGAGTGAAAGGAAATTTGTAGAATAAGAAGGGTTCCATTTGGTAGGGAATGACAGGGACAGAGTAGTGTTTAATACAGAGATGCACAAACAGTCAACATGCAAGAGAAAAAGAAACTGAAGTGCTCATCCCTAAGTGAGATATTCATGGCATATTCCTGTCCAAGTAGGTATTGTAGAATATTATTTTAAGAAGTGTTACACTTGTTTTTGCAGCAAAATATTTGTTTTAATGATGCAAAGAGATGTTAGATTTATTTATGTTGTATTTGTTTAACTCTGTGAAGCTATGTTATTCTGCCCGTCTAAAACACCTAGTTGGTCTAATAAAGAGATAAATGGCTAATAGTAATGTAAGAGAAAGGATAGTTGTGGCTGGCAGGCAGAAAGAATACATAGGCAGAGAAATCTGGGAGAAGAGAAGATCAAAGAGCAAGAAAAGAAAGTGTCAGCCACCCAGCCATCTAGCCACACAGCAAGACATGGAATAAGAAAGAAAGAAAAGATATACAGAAATAGAGAACAGAAAAAAACAAGAGGTAAAAGATAGATGGGATAATTTAAGCTAAGAAAATCTGGCTAGAAATAAGCCAAATTAAGTCTGAGTAATCATAAGTATGAATAAGCCTGCCAGTGAATTTACTGGAGAGTTGGGTAGTGGAACTCTCAAAATAACAAAAAGCAGGAGTAAAGAATAAAAAAGTAAGCAGACAACGAACCAAAGATACTATTGATGTGATGAAACACCATGACCAAACAGCAAATAGGGGAGGAAAGAGTATATTTGGTTTATACCTAGAGACAGAAGCGACGTGGATGGCATGGAGGGGAGCTACTTAAGAAAGCTTGTTCCCCATGGCTTGCTCAGAACCAGTTTACCCAGGGCCACCAGACCAGGGATGGTACACCCACAATGAGCTAGTTTTCTTTATGGTTCCAGACCCTGAGATGACATCCAGACTACAGTAAACTTCCTGCAACCATCCATTCACATGCAAATTTCATTAAGTAATATCCACTTAGTGGATAGATATTACATTGTTTAAGAGAGAGAGAGTGAGAGAGCGTGCACATGAAGTATGGAGGGAAAAGTGGTGGGGGAAGAGGGGAGGGGTTAGAAGGGAGGGAATGAGGGATATATTTAATCAAAACACACTATGTATATATAAATTACATACTTTAATATTCATTTAAGTATTTTAAAAATAAGTCAAGGGGATAGTGCCTCCCTGCTCAGCCTGCTGGGGCGCTGGACCGGACCCGAATCGCGAGGGCAAAGGGGAGGGCAGTAGCTCCTTTGTCCCCATAGCCTGCCTGCAGCAAGCAGGGTGGGCACTCTGTTTATGAGCTAACCAAGCAGCACGGAGTTTCGATCTGGGCACCTAGGGAAACATCATTGTGGTGAATGAGTGCTGCGGCAGCCGGGAACAGGGAACTCAGAGGTACCTCAGTCCGCCTACATTTCCTGGTCATCCTACAGGGGCTATACTGTCCGATACCTCCTCTCTCTTCCTATCCCATCCAGCTTACATCCAGATTCCCCCCACCCCTTGTCTCCCTCCCTCCCTTCTTTGGCAGCATAGCGCCTCGCTGTTCAGCCTGCTCGGGCACTGTGACAGAACCCGAATCGCAAGGGCAAAGGGGAGGGCGGTAGCTCCTTTGTCCCCAAGTCTGCCTGCAGCAAGCAGGGTGGGCCCTTTGTTTGCGAGCTAACCAAGCAACAAGGAGATCCGATCTGGACACCAGGAGAAACATCACTGGGGAGTGACATCACTAGGAAGGTACATCAGTGGGCAAGAAGACCTGATCCTGTAAAAGAAGATCCATAGGGGAGTATTGGGAGGAAGAGATGGGCACAATGCAAGAATTCACCCAACAATCTGAAAAACAACACGAAACCACCAGAAGCCAGTGACCCCACAACAGGAGGACATGAACACCTTAATCAAGAAGAAGTAGAAAAAACGGACTTCATGAAAGTGATTGACACCCTTAAACAGCATATAAAAAACGCCCTTATAGAAATGGATGAGAAGTATAACAGAAAGTTCGAGGAATTGAGTAAATCAGTGAATGATACCCTAGGAAACCAAGGAAAAACAATCAAGCAGATAAAGGAAACAGTTCATGACTTGAAAACTGAAATGGAGGCAAAGAAGAAAACACAAACAGAGGGCCGGCTGGACATGGAAAATCTAGGTAAACGAATAGAGACTACAGAATCAAGTATAACCAGCAGAATACAAGAGATAGAAGAAAGAATCTCAGATTCTGAGGATAACATAGAGAAAATAAACACTCTGATCAAAGAAAACAGCAAGTCCAACAAACTCTCATCACAAAACATTCAGGAAATATGGGACACAATAAAAAGACCAAACCTAAGAATAATTGGAGTAGAAGAAGGAGAAGAAGTGCAGCTCAACGGTACAGAAAATATATTTAAGAAAATTATAGAAGAAAACTTTCCCAACCTGAAGACAGATATACCTATGAAGGTTCAAGAAGCATACAGAACACCAAATAGGCTGGATCAAAAGAAAACATCCCCTCGCCATATAATAATCAAAACACAAAATATACAGAATAAAGAAAGAATATTAAGAGCCACAAAGGAAAAAGGCCAAGTTACTTATAAAGGTAAACCTATCAGACTTACACCTGACTTCTCTATGGAAACCATGAAAGCCAGAAGGTCCTGGATACCTGTTCTCCAAAAACTAAGAGACCACGGATGCAAGCCCAGACTACTATATCCAGCCAAACTTTCATTCACTATAAATGGAGAAAACAAAATTTTCCAGGATAAAAACAAATTTAAACAATACGTAGCCACAAATCCAGCCTTACAGAAAATAATAGAAGGAAAATCACTAACCAAGGAGTCCAACAATGACCACAATAACTCAGACATCTAGAGACTCTTCACCAGCGCAAATCAAAGAAGGAAAACACACAAACCCTACTACTTAAAAAGTGACCGGAGTTAACAACCACTGGTCATTAATATCACTTAATATCAATGGGCTCAACTCACCTATAAAAAGGCACAGGCTAAGAGATTGGATAAGAAAACAGGATCCAACATTCTGCTATCTACAAGAAACACACCTCAACTACAAAGACAGGCACCTACTCAGAGTAAAGGGCTGGGAAAAGGCTTATCAAGCAAATGGATCTAAGAAACAAGCAGGTGTGGCCATACTAATTTCTAACAAAGTTGACTTCAAACTTAAATCAATCAGAAGAGATGGAGAGGGACATTTTATACCCATAACAGGAACAATTCATCAGGAAGAAGTCTCAATCCTGAATATCTATGCCCCTAATATAAAAGCACACACGTACGTAAAAGAAACATTACTAAAACTCAAGGCAGACATCAAACCGCACACACTAATAGTAGGAGACTTCAACACTCCTCTCTCACCAATGGACAGGTCAACCAGACAGAAACCTAACAGAAAAATTAGAGAATTAATGGAGGTAATGAATCAAATGGACTTAACAGACATCTATAGATTATTCCACCCAAAGAGGAAAGAATATACCTTCTTCTCTGCAGCTCATGGAACCTTCTCGAAAATTGACCACATACTCGGTAACAAAGCTAACTTACACAGTTACAAAAAAATATTAGTAGCCACCTGTGTCTTATCAGATCACCATGGATTAAAGTTAGAATTCAACAACAATGCTACCCACAGAAAGCCTACAAACTCATGGAAACTGAACAGTCAACTACTGAACCATACCTGGATTAAGGAAGAAATAAAAAAAGAAATTAAAGTCTTCCTGGAATTCAATGAAAATAAAGAAACAACATACTCGAATTTATGGGATACTATGAAAGCAGTCCTAAGAGGAAAGTTCATAGCACTAAGTGCCCACTTAAAGAAAACAGAGAAAGCACATATTGGAGACTTAACAGCCCACCTGAAAGCTCTAGAAAAAAAAAGAAGCAGACTCACCTAGGAGGAGTAGAAGACTGGAAATAATCAAACTGAGGGCTGAAATCAACAAAATAGAAACACAGAAAACAATCCAAAGAATCAATGAAACAAAAAGCTGGTTCCTGGAGAAAATCAACAAGATTGATAAACCCCTATCCAAACTAATCAAACGACAGAGAGAGAACACACAAATTAATAAGATCAGAACTGAAAAGGGGCACATAAGGACAGACACAGAAGAAATTCAGAGAGTCATTAGATCTTACTACAAAAGCCTATATGCCACAAAACTGGAAAATGTAAAAGAATGGACACTTTTTTAGATAAATACCATTTACCAAAATTAAACCAGGACCAGGTGAACAATCTAAACAGACCTGTTGGTCGTGAAGAATTAGAAGCTGTTATCAAAAACCTCCCTACCAAAAAAAAAAACCCAGGACCAGATGGTGTCAATGCGGAATTCTACCAGAACTTCCAAGAAGACCTAATACCTATACTCCTTAATGTATTCCACAATATAGAAACAGAAGGGTCATTACCAAATTCCTTTTATGAAGCTACAGTTACTCTGATACCAAAACCACACAAAGACTCAACCAGGAAAGAGAATTACAGGCCAATCTCACTCATGAATATCGACGCAAAAATCCTCAACAAAATACTGGAAAACCGATTCCAAGAACACATCCACAAAATTATCCATTATGATCAAGTAGGCTTCATTCCTGGGATGCAGGGCTGGTTCAACATACGAAAATCTATCAATGTAATCCAGCATATAAATAAACTGAAAGAAAACAACCATATGATCATTTCATTAGATGCTGATAAAGCATTTGACAAAATTCAACATCCATTTATGTTAAAAGTCATGGAGAGATTAGGGATACAAGGGTCATACCTAAATATAATAAAGGCGATATACAGCAAGCCGAAAGCTAACATCAAATTAAACGGAGAGAAACTCAAAGCCATCCTGCTTAACTCAGGAACACGACAAGGCTGTCCACTCTCGCCATATCTCTTCAATATAGTGCTTGAAGTTCTAGCAATAGCAATAAGACAACATAATGGATTCAAGGGGATTCGAATTGGAAAGGAAGAAGTGAAACTTTCGTTATTTGCAGATGATATGATAGTGTACATAAGCGACCCCCAAAACTCCACCAAAGAACTTTTACAGCTGATAAACACCTTTAATAATGTGGCAGGATACAAGATCAACTCCAAAAAATCAGTCGCCGTCTTATACACAAAGGATATGGAAGCAGCGAGGGAAATCAGAGAAGCTTCACCATTCACAATAGCCACAAACAGCATAAAATATCTCAGGGTAAATCTAACCAAGGAAGTGAAAGATCTATTTGACAAGAACTTTAAGGCATTGAAGAAAGAAATTGAAGAGGGTACCAAAAAATGGATGGACCTCCCTTGCTCTTGGATTGGGAAGATTGACATAGTAAAAATGGCAATTCTACCAAAGGCAATTTATAGATTCAATGCAATCCCCATCAAGGTCCCATCAAAATTCTTCACAGATCTGGAGAGGACAATAATCAACTTTATATGGAAAAACAAAAAACCCAGGATAGCCAAAACAATCCTATACAATAAAGGATCTTCTGGAGGCATTACCATCCCTGACTTCAAACTCTATTACAGAGCTACAGTAATGAAAACAGTGTGGTACTGGCATAAAAACAGAGAAGTCGACCAATGGAATCTTATAGAAGACCCGGATTTTATCCCACAAACCTATGAACCTCATTTTCGATATAGGAGCTAAAAGTATACAATGGAAAAAAGAAAGCATCTTCAACAAATGGTGCTGGCACAACTGGATGTCAACCTGTAGAAGAATGAAAATAGACCCATATCTCTCACCGTGCACAAAACTCAAGTCCAAATGGATTAAAGACCTCAATATCAGTCCGAACACACTGAACCTGATAGAAGAGAAAGTGGGAAATACCCTACAACAGATGGGCACAGGAGATCGCTTCCTATGTATAACCCCAGAAGCACAGACATTAAGGGCAACATTGAATAAATGGGACCTACTTAAACTGAGAAGCTTCTGTAAAGCAAAGGACATGGTCACTAAGACACAAAGGCAACCTACTGACTGGGAGAAGATCTTCACCAACCCCGCAACAGACAAAGGTCTGATCCCAAAATATATAGAGAACTCAAGAAACTAGACTTTAAAATGCTAAGTAACCCAATTAAAAAATGGGGCACTGAACTGAACAGAGAATTCTCAACAGAAGAAGTTCAAATGGCCAAAAGACAGTTAAGGTCATGCTCAACTTCCTTAGCAATCAGGGAAATGCAAACCAAAACAACTTTGAGATATCATCTTACACCTGTCAGAATGGCTAAAGTCAAAAACACCAAGGATAGCCTTTGCTGGAGAGTCTGTGGATGAAGGGGTACCCTCATCCATTGCTGGTGGGAATGCAATCTTGTGCAACCACTGTGGAAGTCAGTGTTTCGGTTTCTCCAGAAATTCGGGATCAACCTACCCCTGGACCCAGCAATACCACTCCTGGGAATATACCCAAGAGATGCCCTATCATATGACAAAAGCATTTGTTCAACTATGTTCATAGCAGTATTATTTGTAATAGGCAGAACCTGGAAACAACCTAGATGCCCTTCAACGGAAGAATGGATGAAGAAAGTATGGAATATATACACACTAGAGTACTACACTGCGGTAAAAAACAATGACTTCGCGAATTTTGCATGCAAATGGATGGAAATAGAAAACACTATCCTAAGTGAGGTATCCCAGACCCAAAAAGATGAACATGGGATGTACTCACTCATAATTGGTTTCTAGCCATAAATAAGGGTCACGGAGTCTACAATTGGTGAACCTAAAGAAGCTAAATAAGAAGGTGAACCCAAGGAAATACATATAGTTATCCTCTTGGCTAAGGGAAGTAGACAAAATTGCTGGGGAGAAAATTGGGATCTTGGGGGTGGGGTGGGATGGGAGTAAGGGGAGATGGGGAGAGAAAAGGTACAAGGGAAAGAGGGGGGGACTTGGGGAAACAGGAGGATTGGGATAAAGGAAGGTAGGATAGGGGAGCACGGAACCACAATTCTTAGTTAAGGGAGCCACTTTAGGGTGGGCAAGAGACTTGACCCTAGAGGGGCTCCCAGGTGCCCAAGCTGAGGTTCCCAGTTAGTTCCTTGGGCAGCTGAGGATAGGGAACCTGAAATGACCCTATCCTAGAGCAATACTGACGAATATCTTGCATATCATCATAGAACTTCATCTGGTAATGGATAGAGATAGAGACAGAGACCCACACTGGAGCACTGGACTGAGCTCCCAAGGTCCCAAGGAGGAGCAGAAGGAGGGAGAACATGAGCAAAGATGTCGGGACCACGAGGGGTGCACCCACCTACTGAGACAGTGGAGCTGATCTACTGGGAGCTCACCAAGGCCAGCTGGACTGTGACCGAAAAAGCATGGGATAAAACTGGACTCTCTGAGCATGGCGAACAATGAGGGCTGATGAGAGGCCATGGACAATGGCAAGGGGTTTTGATCCTACTTAATGTGCTGGCTTTGTGGGAGCCTAGCCAGTTTGGATGTTCACCTTCCTAGATATGGACAGAGGGTTGAGGACCTAGGACTTACCACAGGGCAGGAAACCCTGACTGCTCTTTGGACTGGAGAGGGAGGGGGAAAGGAGTGGGGGGAGGGGGAGAATGGTGGGAGGAAGGGGATAAGGGTGGGAGGAGGGGGGGAAATGGGAGGCTGGGAGGAGGTGGAAGCTTTTTTTTTCTCCTTTTCTCAATAAAAAAAAAATACAAAAAAAATAAGTCAAGTGTTCATTCTTCTTGGAAAGAATACAACACTATCTGTTCAACTTAGTAATGAATTAAATAAATTGTTCAGTGAACATTAATCATATTTTTACAAAACTAAAAATATTTAGTAAAAAACATATGTAGCATTATATTTATTTTAACAAACCATTGAAAATGCTGTCAATATTGTTTATAGAAAGTTTATTTATGTAATTTATCAAGTGTTAATAAGTTCTTGATAAATAATATAGAAAGCTAGGGAAAATTCATAACCTTGATAAAAGTATCTGAGAACAGTGATAACAATGCAGACATCAAGAAGGTTGGTTAAAATGATTTTTAATGATGATGAAGTCCTGTAGTTAAAATCATGAACTTTTCTTTCTGGTTCTGGCAATATGTCTGTGTCACTTAACTCCTTTGAGCTTTTAAGAAATGATGGAGACTAAATATTTGATATTCTAAAAGTCCCTTGAATAATGCAATCCCTGTGTAAATTAAGGTTATCTTTCCCTGTACTTGGATTTTAAGGTTAAAGATGTTTTTGGTGAGAGTTATGGATTCACAAGCAGCTGTGTACAAAACGTCAGAAAGATCCCATGTACCCTCTATCTATTTTCTCTATTAACAATGTTTTGCAAGCTCATGACACAATATTACATCAGGATATTAGCATTGCTTCAGCTAAGTTGCAATATCTCACTGTACACTTGATTCCTGGGAGAGCAGATGCTTGTCAGCTGGGGTGAAAGAATGAGATGTAATTGATATGAGATAAAAATCCTTGAGATGAACTCCTCTGACAAATATTTCCCCTGGCTCCACATGCAGAAGCTGTGATCCAGAGAAAACCAAGCCTGTATCTCAAGTTAGAATCGAGTTTAGCAATATGTGAGAGTCTACCACATGGTCTTTTTTGTCGAAGTATGAAAGCTCCAGAGTTGAAGGGATCAAAAAGATAAGCCAAGAGAGAGGTCAGGAAGAGGTCCCTGGTAAAGCTGAAGCCCCAATTAGAGTGGAGACCTCAGAATATTGGATATGCCAGTGACATTGAGCAACTACCAAGAATAGTGGTGGGTATGGAATGAAGACAGCATGAGTACACCAGAGAAACTATGTGTTTCAGATGCCAGAGCCAAAGCAACGATGCTTCCCAAGTACTTAAGAGCACAGTAGATCATGAGTGTATCCAAAATGCCAGACACTGAGCTACAGAATTGGAGTTACACTACTGGACTTTGGTTTTGCAGAAGTGTGATTATTATTTTTTTGCCTTTGTTTTTCAGTGTGGAGTGAGAAAGTGATATTCTTAAAAAAAAAAAAAACAGAAATCCACAGTTAATAGATTTGAAATTTTAAAGTGAGATTTTTTTTCCTTTGTGCTGTGTGATAAACAGGATCACCTACAACAAAATCAAAAAATGAAAGTTTGCATGGCTTATACTTTCAATCACAGTTGATCATTTGATGTGGGATTCCCCTTTGTGTTCTGTGAATACCATTGCTTAATAAAGAAGCTGTTTTGGCAGTGGCTTAACAGAATAGAGCTAGATGGGAAAAACTAAACTGAATGCTGGAGAAGGAAGGTAGAGTCAATAGAAGCAAAGTAACTCCTCTAGAGACAGATGCCAGAACTTTACCCAATAGGCCACAGCCTTGTGGTGATACAAAGATTAATGGAGATGCATTAATTTAAGAGATGAGTTAGCCAGAAATACGTGTAAGCTATTGGCCAAATAGTATTGCAAACAGTATAATTTCTGTGTGATTATATTGGGGCTGAGCAACCGGGGGAAAAAAACAAGCAGTCTCTCACAACAAACATTGAGGAAAGTCACGGTAGTATTTTAAGCAGGAACCTGGAGGCAGGACTTGAAGCAGAGACCACAGAAGAGTGCTACTTACTAGTTTGCTCTCTATGGCATATTCAGTTTTCTCCTTTATATAACCCAATTCGACCTCTCCAGGAGAGTTATGACCCACAATCGGCTAGGCCCTCCCACATCAATCACTCATAAAGAAAATACATCACAGACATGCCCACAGGCCAATCTAATTAAGAATCTCTCTTTCCAGGTGACTCCAGATTTGTTCAATGTTAACAAAACAAACAAACAAGCAAACAGAGCAGAACACCCTCTCTGACATTCCTGAAACAAACTTTGAAGATCCATATGCTTGCTTCACTTAGCATTAAGTTGTGTTGCCCATATCACTGAGAATGTACATGCATTGTATGCAACTGTTTATGGCAGAAAACTTTACTTTCACTGACTGACCAAATCACAAATAGAGGAAGATCAGAATGTGTTCAGATCTAGAAGACCTTGCTTGCCACTTGTCTAAGGATTGAATTTGTAATCCTTATCATCTGGACTTACTTCTCTTCTTCTTAACTTCTATTCTTTTGTCTCATTCTATGAACAATAAAGGATGACAGAACATGAAAGCAGATGAAGCAGGGACAATTTTATAAAAAGTTACTTCTGACATCTAGGGTTGAAAGAACAAGTAAATTATAAACAAACATGCTTGGATGAATAACTTATTTCTGTAAAACAGACAATGAAAAGCATAAACATTGTACTCTGAAAGTAGAAGTGCCAAACTGGAAATCATGTTGCTTCAATATCACCAAACACCATTTTCCTTGGGATTATGAGTTCATTAGGGTTCAACCATTTAGACTTCCTACCTTGATGACAGGAATGTCAGGTCACATGGTAAGGTCACATGAAAGTCCAGCTAATAGCCACTGTTCAGGGCTCAACAGACAACCAGGAATGACTTTTAGATAAGTGAATACACTCAGACATTAAAGGTAAAGTTGTACAATTAACAGAAAAAAATTGTATTGTATTAAAGGCCTTACAAGAATCAGAATTAGAATCTAAGGCTCATATGGTAGACCAGAAGGACAATAGTTTTTTCATAATAGATGGACTATAAATATACTTTGTATTGCATAATATCCATAAATAAATAATCATGCTTATACTAAACATGTATAGACTTTGTCCCCTTAATTATTCCCTGAACAATGTATATAGACATTATTTACATAGAATTCCCACTGCATTGGATAGTATCCATAATCTAGGTGTAATGTAAAATGTGCTGATGGTTTAGGGGTTTGGAGTGAATGTTATGCCATTTCATACAACATAGTCAAACATCTTAAGAGACTGGTGACCATAGAAGATCAGTTCTCAAATCAATCCTTCATAGATATGGAAGGTTGATTCGATGTACTGATTTACATAAATAGTAATTATATAAATATTGCAGAAATGCAAATTATATTGTAGAATCACACAGTTTGTTATAAACATGTGGTTGCCAGCTGAAACCTTGGTGATATGTGTTGTTTTCAATGTGGTATATATCCCTCCTATTTGTCTGTTTTAATGTGAAGTTTGGAATAAGTAAAACAAGAAAAGAACACAGCATTTCTATGGCTAGGGGTTGAATACACAGACCCTAATCTCAAACACACGTTTCACATTGAAAGACCAAATGTCATGAAAGTAAAGAATCTCTGAAATAAAGGAATTTATTGATTCCTTACAGGAACTATTTAGAAATGAACGAACAAGCAAGGATAAGTTCCTGGAAACCACAAAAGAAAAGACCAGATAGCTTTTAGACCTTACACTGAGTAAATTTATAGTGAAAGTTTAGAGAAAACTAGCTATCTTAGTTACTTTTCTACTGTCATGATAAGTCACTATAACCAAGGCAACTTGTAAGACAAAGGGTTTGTTTGGACCTTATAGTTTCAGAGGACCAGAGTTTTTTGTTTTTTGTTTTTTTCACAGTGGTGGGAAGCACAGTGGAAGGCAGGCAGACAGGCAGGCACCTTGAGGAAATAGCAGCTAAGGACTCTTATCTGAAGACACAACCATTACAAAGAGTGAGATAACTCAAAGTATCATGAGTCTTTTGAAATCTCAAAGCTCACCTTCACATACTTCTTCCAGTAAGGTCACACCTCCTGATACTCCTCAAAAAGCTATAAAATGGAGAACGAAGATTAAAACATATGAGTCTATGAGGGGAATGCATTCTGATTCAAACCATCATATTCTGTTTCTTGGTTTCCAAAGGTCTGTGGGCATATCATAATGAAAATGCATTTGGTCCAACTTCAAAAGTCCCCATTGTCTCTCATCACTCTCAACACCATTTGAAAGTCCAAATATCAGGTCTCTTGTAGAACTCAGGGCAACCTCTCAACTGTAACTCCATGTAAAATTAAAAAGCAAACTACAGACCTCCAATGTGCAGTGGCACAGATTTTTATATTACCATTCCAAGAAGGAAGAATTAGGGTATAATGAAAAAATACTGAAACAAATCAAGACCAAAATTCAGCATGGCACACTTCAAATCGTGTAGCTACATGTTTGATGTCAAAGGACACAGATTGCTCTGCCTTTCCTGCATTGTTACCTACAAGGTATATCTCTTTCTAGCTTTGGTTCCCCTCTTTGGCAGATATCCCACAGACTTAGCACCTTTAACATCTTGTGGTCTCCAGTACAATCCAGACCTTACTTTTACAGATTCATTTTAGAGAATCTTAGGGCAGCCATTACTCCCCTGAGACATTCGCAGCCTCAGTAGCTTTTTTGAACTGTGAAGGAAGGTTCCAGGACCAATTTTTCATGCCTCCTTCATGATTCTAAAGCCAGAATCATGGGGAATACACTGCTAAGTTCAGCTACCCTCTTGGGATAGAATTTGTCATCACTAAATAAAACTCCTGAAAGCTTTCTTTTGTTATATATTCTTCGGCACAAAATATTCCTCAGCCCTTTTTCTAAGTTGGAGACTTAATAGATTAAAGGTTTTGCCCTGAGAGCACCCTTCTCTTAGCTTTGCTTTAATATTCTCATCTCCTAGCTCAAACATTAAATTTCCTGATGTTTTTTTTTTTCTCTTCCACCTGTACATTGTGTATTTCTTTTTCGTCTCTCTACCACCTTTTCACTGTAGATCTGAATAAGAGGGAATACTCATACCCATGCACCAAAGTCAATATTAGGCTGCCTGGAAATCTGTTTCACTCAGTAAATTAGTGCATTACCTTTCAATGTAACCCCAGGAAAATTCTTAGGACATGGACAGAAGGCAGTCCCATATACAAGAATGGCCTCTAACCTAGTTGCTAATAGTCTTCTCTGAAATCTCTTGAGCTGTACTTCCATAGTCCACATTGATCCCAGCAATACTTGATTTCAAGATCCTACTGGGAAATCCCCTTAATCTCTGCTTACAGCATCCAACCACTCTTCTAGTCCAAAAGCCCAAAGTTTTCCATATTCCTTTAAAAAAAAAAAAGCTCATGATCAGATCTGTAAGAGCATACATGATTCCTTCTGCCAACTTTTGTTTTAGTTACTTTTCTAATTCTGTGATAAATCACTAGGACCAAGGCAACTTACAAAACAGAATTTATTTGGGGAATATGGTTTCAGAGGAGTCTTAGATACTATGGTAATATAGCTGAGAATGACCCCCATATGTGTATATATTTGAATACTTGGTGGAACTGATTGGAAAGGATTAGGAGGTACGGCCTCACTGATATAGGTGTGTCACGGGGTTGGGCTTTGATTTCAAAAGTCAAAGCCATTCTCTGCCTCTTGCTTATGTCTTAGGACACAAACTTTTATATTTTGGTTGTGAGCCTAGCCTTTAACGGCTGAGCCATCTCTCCAGCCCAGGACACAAACTGAGCCATCTCTCCAGCCCAGGACACAAACTTTTAGCTATTGCTCTAAGACAGTGACTTCTTGGCCACTAATGTTGTGAAAGTATAAGCCCCAATTAAACTCTTTCTTCTACAAGCTATGTTGATCCTGGTGTCTTATGACAATGGTAAAAAGTACCTACAATAGACTCCAGGACCATTATGGCAGGGAACATGATAACAGGAAGGCAAGAATGATTTTGCAGTAGCTGAAAGTACACATTCTAAGACACAACCATGAAACAAAGAAAACTAACTCAAACTGGTGTCCTTTGAAACCTGTCAAGGACGCACTTCCTCCAGCATGGCCACTCCTCTCAGTCCTCCTCAAACAGGCACTAGCTGGCGGTCACGTATTCAAACTTATTCAAACCTGTAGTGGTTTAATTAAGAATGGCTCCCATAGGCTCATAATTTGAATGTTTAGGGGTGGCATTAGGAGGTGTTGTCTTGTTGGGATAGATGTGGTATTATTAGAGGAAGTGTGTCACTGGGGGGGGGGGGGCCTTTGGGCTTTCAAATGCTTATACCAGACCCAGTCTCTTTCTCTCAACTCTCACTCTTTTTCTTCCTCTAGCTGCTGATCCAGATGTAGAATTCTCAGCTACCTCTCTAGCATCATGTTTCCCTGCATGCTGAGATGCTTCCTGCTATGATGATAATGGACTATACCTCTGAAACTGTAGGCCAGCCCCAATTAAATGTTTTCTTTTAAACAAGTTGCTGTGGTCATGGTGTTTCATCACAGCAATTGTTACCCTAACTAATATATCACCATACAGGTATAAGCTGAATTTATAACTCAGGTGTAGCCCAACAGGAGCCCTGGAACACTAGTCCTTCCTTGTCTTAGAGACGGACTTCTGTTTTACAACGTACACAAATCAACTCCAGGGAGGGAATGAAAACAAGTTTCCCTTTACTATTTTGGAATACACAGAAATGGCCCCACTGGGAGCTTTATTTTTCCAGTTGTTAGTCAGCCATCCTTTACTCAGAAAAACCTAGGTCATACATTAATAAAAAAAAATTTCCATAGCATTGTGGTCCAGGCAGTAGGACTGTTTTCTTAGCAGTTTGGACATGTTGCAGGCTGATGTTCTGCTATAGATCCTGCAATGGTTAATGTTGCCAACCTAAAAAGCTCAGAATTCCCTAGACAAGCCTCTTGTTCTTTGGAGAACACCTAAGGGAATATCTCAATTCTGTTAAGAAAATTCACTGTAACTGTGGTTGATATTGTGTTTGGAGGGAAGTGCCTTAGATTGAATTAAAAGGAGAAAGTACATGAGTAAAAGTATTCATCTCTCTACCAATAAAGACCAATTAATACACATGGAAGTTTCAACAACTGAATACATCTATACTAATTGCTTGTTCAGTCTCAAGGCCAGAGAAATTTCCACTAAGAGATTATTGGAATCAATCAACTGATGATGTTGGAACAATATTGCTTTGACGACTAGTTTCTTTTTATCTTTGGCTTCAGTGTCAACTTAGACCTAGTATCAAGTAGTCCTTGAAATCTTTTTATTCCCATCATTCTACCATATGACTCCTATGAAGAAAAGGTTACATCCCCTTCTGGAATTATTATGTAAATCTTTCATCCATTTGTGAATCACTTGCATATAAATTTGCCCATTAATGAGGACATGCAGTACCCTGTGATTCTAGTTTCCTTTCAGCCATCTTTCAGAAAACAAAACTGGCATAGCTTGAAGTACTTTACTGGTCCTAGCAGCATTCAGCCTCCCTCCTTGCTTCATTTTGATTACCTGAGTGAAGTGATTGTCTTCTAGCACACCAAATTTTCTGTCTGCAGTGAAGACAGGTTTTCTTAAGCTGTTTCTATGATGTCTTGTGGTTCCTGTTACATGATTGCCCTACCAGTCTTGTTGTTCATGTCTTCCATTGTAATCTGTCTGCTTTTGACAGTGGTAGTAGTTGGTGTTGATATCCTGAGATTCTGCCACTCTCAGTTATATTATTAAGCCCTGCTTCATAACAGGATACTCTTGATTTTTCTCACATATGGAGGAAATTTCATCCTCTATATTCCCAATGATGTTATGTTCCTCTTGCAAGAAGATCATATACTACTTTGTCAAAACAATCATCTCTAACTCTACTCATCAAACAGGGTTAGTTGCTGAATTTTCCAATCTTATATTAATGACCATTCTCTTTCATTCCTATTTTCTCTTATTTGCTCTGTGGTTTTATTTGTATTCTGTTTAATTCATTTGACTTCTAATTTCCATTCAGCCATCATAGCTGCAAAACTACTTGAGTCCTTACCAAATTTTAAGATGCTGCATGGCAGTACCACTGAATCAAAGACCATTATCTAGACATCTGCTCCACTCACACACACCCCAACCTCTCAGTTTAGCACCTGAAGAATCCATCAAACCCTGTTTATTGTCTTCTGGATCTTGCTAGTGTTTGGGAAAATTACAAAGCTACTCATGGATGTAATCAGCTCTGCTCTTTGGGTCCCAGCACCTCACTGACCAGTTAATGTTGCCATATTGATGCTATTTATTGCTCTGGCAGTCAGGAGTGTGATGAAGTTGGACTTTTAAATGAGTATTCAAGATAGAGATTTCTACCTTGTTTCCAAGCAGAGAAAAGAGGAAACTTCTGTCCAGAAGGAGTAGCAAAGTCATAGATCCAAGAGTGTCAAAAGAACCTGGGGTTGGGAATTTGCTGCTCTATGCACCATCCCACACATCTGAGTCTTACTGTTTTCCAATGTACATTCCAGTTGAGATTTTAGCCTTCTGTGATGTTCTGCTCATGGTCCTGATCATCGCCACATCCACAGCTGTAAAAGCAAGAGTTTCCTGACACTGGCCAACAAGTGTCTCTAACTACTCAGACTTTTACATTTTCCTTTTGATCTGGAATCACTTACTCTTGCTGTCTTTCTTATCTTCCTTACTTCATGTCTTTCTATTTAGCACTCCTCTGAACATCTCAAATGGGTGTGTTATACAGCATGTGAGTTTCATTTTCTGGTGTCTCCTTCCATTCCTGTGGAACAAGCTTAACAGGAAGCACTTCTAACAGACTCCATCTCATCTTCCTTCTTTGCTAGGCAATATTCGAAATGACTCTCAAGTCCGCTGTTCAGTGCTTGGTGCAATGCAGTTATCCTGTTTACTGAATACGTAAATTTCAGAACTCTTTTATGCACTCTGTGACAATTTCTGTCAAGTCCAAGAATGTGTTGCTTATATAACTCAGGTAGAATTAGGCTATTTTTATTTTTTTCTTTAAAATAATTAACTTTTAAATTTCACTTTGTATATCCTTGCACGTATTACTGTGCTCCATATCAACTTTTTTCATTAAAGTATGCATTGAATTGTGAAGGTGATCTCCAGTGTCCACCTCCAGTTTCTTTCCCAGACTCTCCCTGTTATTTCCTTAGGCTCCTCAAGACACTTTCATTTCTATTTTCATGTTGTAAGCACAAACATGAATTTAAATACAATATTTAGGAACCACAAATGAGAGAAAATATATATTTGTTTTTCTGAATCCATATTAAGTCACCTAAAAGGAGAACTTCAGTTACATTCATCTTCCTTCATATGACATAACTTCATTCTTCTTTATGGCTTAAAAATCATTGTACATTCGGATGGTGATGGTGCACACTTTTAATCCCAGCACTTGGGAGGCAGAGGCAAGCATATTTTTGTGACTTTGAGGCCAGCCTAGTTTACAGAGCTAGTTCCAGGACAGCTAGGGCTGTTACATAGAGAAACCCTATCTCAAAAAACAAAAACAAAAAAATCAAAAACAAAAACAAAAAAGCATTATATATATATATATATATATATATATATATATATATATATATATTTCTATGTTGTTGTACATTGGACATCTGCTCGGGTTGTATAACAGGCTATTATGAACAGTACTTCAGAAAACATTGATGAGTAAGTGTCTCTGTGGTCCATTGATTTGGAGTCTTTTAGTAGCACAGCTGTATCTGATGGGAACAGCAGAAGTCTAAAGCCAGCATAGCTGCTTGACCAGGATCCAGTAAACCTGAGCCATGTGGAGGCTCCCATGCCACTTTGGGTTTTCATCTCCACCCCTTGCATATTTGGGTGACTTTTAATATTTGTAAAATTTGTAAAAATTGGATTGATGGAAAATTTCATATGACTCCTTATTGCCTGCTCCCAGGATTATTGTGTCTGAGCTTCCCAGGAAAGCCCTGCACATACTACCCTTCCCTCTTTTAGGCCAACTGAAGGTCTTCTTTATGCCTTGGAGGTTGTGATACATATAAAGAAGCCAGAACTATCCTTGAAACATCTGTCCCTGTACAGCAACAAGATATTCAAAACAAAGTAAACTCCAAAAGGTCAACAAGATTCGATGGGCGAGCGGAGTTGGCCACAATCAAGACTGCAAGTGTCTTCTCACTATAATTTCAGGCAATTACATATTACATATAATTCCCATATACAGCAACAAATTTAGATAAACTGAAGTCACTTCTACCCTTCACAGAGACTTACATTAATGAACAAAAAAATGACATAGAAAGATGATAAAAGAATGAGATATCAGAATCTTCCTTTCTTAGAAAAGTTATCTTATACAGAGCTGCTGGAAGCCACAACATTTTACAGTAATTGCTCAGACATCTTTTCACGAGTGACGTATCAGAGCCTGGGGACCTGGTAAAGGTTAAACCAAAAGGCAAAGTTTTTTGGCTGTATTGCTTTGTGAATAAAATAACTGTCTTTTGCTGTAGATTTTTGCTGTAGTTGACTCACCTTCTGTTTCATATTTGGGAATTAATTCCCATAGTTCAGAACTGTTTCCTGTGCCTTTGGGCTGTGTGCAAAAACAGTTTCCCAGTGCCAGGCCTTCATTTTTTTCTCCTAGGTAAATTCAGAGATCTGCCTTCCTGCAATTATCTTTATCAGCAGGCATTTTGCCAGTGTTTAGTGTCCAGGCAAGACCACTGCATTTAAGATATTTGCAGATAATCAGAGAGAGAATGACTACCTGCCAAGCTGCTGCTCTGGTTTTACCTCACTCCACAGATTCTTAACTCCTTATGTTCACCCTCACCTCAGTTTACTGATGATTTTAGTTCAGGAAATTTATTGCTATTTACTCTCAAGCCTTATTCATAATTTTACTGAAAATAATCCTTTTAACTATTTACTAAGCACCTAGAAACGTAGTTTAGCACACTAACCTCTCCTCTCAAATTCCCTAATGATTTAACTCCTTTATTAGCTAACTTTCTCAACTGAAGTGTTCACCAGACATGTACTGGCCATTTCCACCTTTGACTTGACAGCTATGGGTGTGTGTGTGTGTGTGTGTGTGTGTGTGTGTGTGTGTGCGAAAACTCTTATCTAGTTTTTATGAGGCAAAAGAATTCCAGTCCAGGAACCTGCTAAGACTGGGGAATTGGTAGTTTTGAGGGTGTTGATGACAGGGAATATTTGTAATGTGGAGAAAAAGGGAAAACAAGGAGAACAATTTAGAGAATAAACTGAAAGAAAAAGAATAAAGAAACATAAACAGATGGCTTATGATGTGAGTAAACTTCTTAACCCTCTGATTGCTAACCCTTCTTTCACTTATTGTGGTGTCTTTAATTGAACCCTGAAGGGATCCCTACAAGTCGGACTTTTAGGGATCCTGTTAGAGAGCCATGAGGTGTCATAACCAAGGAACAGCAGAATGCCCAGAATTAGACATGTAAACAAATTCTATCGTGATATAAAATACAAATATTGCTTTATGCCAGAATTTGAATAATAGCTGCAACAGCTTTGGCCTGACAATTTTTCCTGGGCACTATGACCATTAAAAGTTAATAATACACAGCTTGGAATATGGAACTATGCCTGGGTGGACTTGACGATTTTGTTTTGGCCTGGTGTCCTTGTACCTACAAAGGCTACTAGCCTGAAAACAGGCTGTCATATGTCTCTAGATTCTTAAATATTGGAGTAGAAGGTTAAGGTATAAAAATGATAAGTCTGTTTAGTAATGATGTCAAAACTTGAGGGAAATTGATTGGAAATGATAACTCTGTTCTGTCATAGTTTATGAATGATGACTGAAAGCAAGGAGAAGTGAAACACATGTCCAAAACCAAAAATTGATATGATTTATAATTTGGAACAACATAATGTATCCCTGCCTACCAAATTCTGTATAAATAAAGAAATACTCTAGCTGCTAGTCCCAACCATCATTCCTGGCTCATTCCATCCCTTACCTACTACTTAGATCCTCTGCTGGACCTGTCAAATCTGGGAATGACCCCTTGCTTTGGGCCAATACGTATGAGAGGTATAGATAAGTTGTATGGCAGATCATAATTTAGCTTTGTAAGGGACCTCAACAGTGATTTTCATAGTGGCTAGTCTATTTCACGTTTCTATCATCACCACATGGAGAAACTCTTTTGTCTGAATCTTGCCTACATTTGTTATTGCCATCTAAGTCACTGTCATTTTGACTAAGATAATATTTCCAACAATCTAGTTTTAATCTGAATTTCATTGATGACTTCTAGTAAAACTGAACATCTTTTCATATGATGGTTATTTGTGTTTCATACTTTGAGAACTTTTGCTCATTTTATTTACTCATTTATTGATTAGGCTTCTTGATTGCTTCTTGTTCATTTATTCTTTCAGTTCTTTGTACATTCTAGATACTAATCCTATATCCAATGTATAGCTAGCAAAAATTTTTCCCATTCTATAGGCTGCCTCTTTACTGGTTTGTTTTTTGTTTATTTTTACTATGGAAATCTTTCTAATTTCATGATATCAAATGAGTGGAATTAATTTAACCTACCTACATTGAGCTTTATCTTATTGAATGAACCTAATTTACTATAAGAAATAGATCTCAGTGTACCACATAGTATATCTCTTTGTCCTATCAGTTTTACTGGCAAATGATTATTGCAATGAATCATTGGTCTGGTTCAAGGCCTCTGGGTATTGGTATACCATTACCACTGAATTCTCACCAGAACTTCCCTGGGATATCCTGTGGCTTTCACATGTCATGGAGACATTGTGAGTATCTTTCCACAGAACCAGTCCCTTTATCAGCTTCAGCAAGTCCCAGATGGGGTAGATGCTAGGGTGGCTCAACCAAAGATCAGGCTGTGGGCCTGGAAAGTAGCAAATGTGGTCAGTCCAGGTCCCTGAGTCACCTACTATGGACAAGGGGGTGGACTCAGCTCTCCTACATGTATGCCCTCAGAGTTGGTTACTCTGGCCTGTGGTGAAGGGAAGGGGGCCATCTCTCCAGTGTTCAGGGGTCAACTCTTTTGCTGTAGTGCCCTGTGAGAGGCAAGGCCAGTTTTCCAAGGGCCACTGAAAGACATGTCTGACTCAACATGGCCCTCTAATTTCATCTTGCATGGTTCCTAAAATCTCCTGAGGTGACATAGGCTACAGACATCCACACAGACTCCAGATGTAGCTGGACGATGGACCCACACAGGGTCCTTGGCAGCAGTTTGGTTCTGGTTGACATACTGGCTCTGGGTGGAGGGACTGGCCACCATTGTCACCAGGGTAAATGAAGAGATATTGGAGAAACAAGAAAAGGAAAGCAAAGAGGTTTTTCGATTGTTATGGGTTTTGCTTTTTTGTTGTTTTGGTTTTTTTTTGTTTGTTTGTTTTTGCTTTTGTTTGCTTCCTTACTTATATTGATTTGTTTCCTAACCTGGAGGGGCATGGCAGGGATGATATTGGGAGAACCAGGAGGTGAACAGAATTGGGTTTCATGAGGTGAAACTACCAAAGAATCAATAAAGAAGTTTAAAAAAAGAAATAAATTGCAGCTAAATTAACGGTTATCTTATATTCAAAATTGGCCATTTCAGTCTAACCTGACTATACTTCTTTTGTTCAGGTTCCTTGGAAGTGAACAGTGGGATTCTTGGTATAGGTTTTTGTACATGTAATAAAATAAACTTCAGTTAGAGCCCTGGGTACCTTGTAAAATTCAATTAGACAAATATTGAGTGAATTAATCTTGTTAAGTATATAGATACCATCTTCATATTTGCATAAACCACATGCAATTGAATTGATTATGATTACAAAGGATACCGTCCACAATTCCTTAATTAATGTAACATAATGAGATCCATTCAAGAGTTTCCCCTTATCTAAGCACACAGAAAGCCCTGCTTTCCTTCCCTGTGCAATTCTAGTCAAGGCAACATAGCATGTTTTTGTAGCGGGAATGCCATTGAACCTTGCTTGTATACTTCAGCAGATGTTTAAGGGCTCCACGGATGTCCTTCTCCCCCAAAGAAAGAAAGGACAAGAAAGGTGTAGTTTGTGAATCAACTGTGGTGTTTCCACATATGCTATTTACCAGTGTGCCAAAAGGCAAGGCATCCTCTCTTCACTGACTTCCATGCTTGCCTCCTTTTTGCTCAGCTGGTATTGGCCCTTCATCGAAAAGCTCAAGTGAATGCACAAAGAATACCATTCTATTTTTGTCATTTCTGCTGGTGCTGAAACCCCTTGATATTGCTCCAGCTCAGCAGTTAGTTCCCCAGACAATGAAAGCCTGTCCCTTCAGCATGCAATTTCCTGCTCTCCATCCATCAATCACATGGACCAACAATAGGAATTCATTAAATGAGTTAACTGCTTGGTTATTATAAGAAGGGAGAAAGTAAAACTGCTGTTTTGACCAGTGTGGCCTTTTATAACAGCCACTAAACACTGTTCTTTCCCTAGTGAACCGTATCCTTCAAAAGTCACCCAGTTACTTCATGATGCTGCTCCATGAAGAACAGAAACAATGAGGGGTGTTTTCTTTTTTAAAAAAAATAATAAAGGGCAAATGTGTAATTATTCAGCAAAGTCAGTGGGCTTTGTAGGTGTTTGCTCATTTGTGTGTCACTTGAAGAGTCACTGTAGTTCTTGGTAAATTCTGAATAATGATGTGAATAAGGCTAACATGCAATCAACAGCTTCTCTAGTGCAGCAGTTAAAGGAACGGCATTATTAATTTCATCACGTTGGTAATAGAGTAAAATTCATTTCTTTAAGTGCAGTCGAAACTCCAAAGCTTAAATGGCTCAGAAAGAAACATTAGCTTATTTGTGCAACAGGATTGAACCCAGATATTTTTGAGAATTATACCATTACACAGAAAAGCTACTCCATTCTTTTATAAAATTGCTATTCAGTGAAGCTTTCAAGGTCCTAGAAAAATCAGTATAGTTGATGCTCCTAAGATCCTACAAAAGTCTCAGGAGGAAAAAAGTAAACAATAGGGCTGACTGAGATGATTTTTAAAATTCAACGTTCACTTTTCTAAGAAACTGAAAGAGTTTGGATGATTGTATCTAAATTAGAAGGGAAAACTGAGCATGTCTGTTATTTGTCTTGCTAAACACAGGGATAATCTGTCCCTAAACTGCTGAAAAACTATTATCTTAAGTGTATATTTATCCATTTTGATAGTCATTACAGTTTAATTTGATAAACGTCACACTCTTCTTATATGTTGTAGAAGTAGCTCTTGGTTCCTGCTAATATCCCTATCAATTCTTTCCATCTGGGAACTGCACCTCATACCCAGGGATGGGGCTCCACCATTCACAGCTTTACTGGGTTGGTTGTCTGTATCTGATCTGGATGCCTCATTTAGCTCTGGCAGTAAGACGACCACAAAGATTTGGAAAGTGGGACTGAAAGATACAGAAGTTGGTGCTTTTGCCAGTTGGGTCTCACCATGACCTGGGGGTTTCTGAAGCCTGATCTGGCCCTCATGCTGAGGTCTCCCTTTTCTTCTATGACATTCACTTCCATCTTCCTAAAAAGCAGATTTATTTAATTTAGACCCAGATGGTGTTTGTTACTTGCAAAAATAAGAATCTTAACTAATGTCTAGAGCCTATCTTTTTTTTTTTTTTTTTTTTTTTTTTATCATACATATACGTGTGTTTAACATTGATGTCATTTCTATATCTCCGGATTTCTAATATAGAATAATCCAAATTCAATCTGTAGCACAGCAGAAAGAGAGAAATTTTTCTCAAGAATTTTTTCTCATTAAAATACTTGTAGTAACCATAATTAAAGAATAATTCAGCAATATTCATACTAAAACTCCATGCATTCTATTTCACAAAATAATATTGTTGTAAATATACCCACTATAATATCACTAGACTATATCAATCACTTCTACTTCTCAGTACACCTATTAATTTTTTAATTGATTTTTATTGAGCTTTACATTTTTCTCTGCTCTGCTCCCTGACTCTTCCTTCCTCTTCAACCCTCTCCCAAGGTTGCCATACTCCCAATTTACTTAGGAGATCTTGCTTTTTCTACTTCCCATATAGATTAGATCCATGTATGTCTCTCTTAAGGTCCTCATTGTTGTTTAGGTTCACTGGGATTGTGATTTGTGGGCTGGTTTTCTTTGCTTTATGTTTAAAAACCACTTATTAGTGTGTATATGTGGTAATTGTCTTTCTTGGTCTGGGTTACCTCACCCAAAATGATGTTTTCTAGCTCCATCTATTTGCCTGCAAAATTCAAGACACCTACTAAATTTTGATAATCCTATGTTCTAGGTAATGACAAAAATGTGGAAGACATCTCTGGAAGGGCACAGTACAGTGAAGGTCTTATTAGTCTTTGAAATAGTCACACATTGATAGAGGATTTGTAGCAATACAGTGTCGATAAACTGTCATAACTTATCGTTATTTTTAAATGTACAATCTCTTGTCATCTTAAAAATAAGAAGTAACACCAGCTTTTATAGAAAACACCAGCTAATGCCAACATAGCATTTTATGAGTGAATACATAAATTAGTGATGACATATTTAATTTACTCTGAAAGGAAAGGAGAGAAACATTTTAAAAGAAACTGCATCTTGTCTTGAAAAACATTGCAGCTATCTTTATCCTTTGCTTCCCATTAGCTTACTTAGATTCGGAAACTGGTCTTTGCAAATTCATAGATGGTCCATAAATATTTATTGGATCAAAATGTGCTCCTCTGGAAGGTTAATGAAATGCAGACAGTGGAAAAATCAAGCTTGTGACAAGAGGAAGAACACTGTATCTAAATCACCACTAGCTGGGATGGAGCGACTTGAAGAAGGACACCACATTGCCAACCTAAATGGCGTGCTGGATTGAGATGAGCAGTGGACAGGAGAGAAAAGGGCAACTTGAAAACTTTTTTTTTTCTGTGTTTTTTTCTACAACTTTAGCAGAAATAAAGCACAAGAATATCAGTCCCACTAGTAGCTCTAGAAGATATTGCACAGGAAGTCTGAAGATGTGTGACAGCTGAGTGCTTGACCTGCTAATCAGCCATCTCTCTGTGTGTTGGACATTGGTCCTCACTAGAGGAGACTTCAAATCCTGATAATGCTTAAGTGAAAATAAAGCCCTTGACTTCCCCAAATTCACACAACTCTAGCCATGACTCTGTAATTACCAGAGTGTGAAGGACAACATTGTCTTTCCTTCCCTGCCTGTTCTTATTCTGCCTCCTTATTTTTTTTTCTTCACTAGACCAGCTGACAAGTGAGGAAGAGATATAAAAGCACAACATGGCCAGGGCAACCTGACCCTGGTAAATAAAAGAAATGTAAAGCACGTTCTGGGGACATCGATCCATGTACCATTTGCAAAAGCATGGCTATTCTTATTTTAAAATGCACAGTACCAAAACCACAATAGCACACTTTGATAATAAAACAATTAACTTGCCAGATCTGAGGTCTCAGAGAATGACCCACTGGATTAAGGGCTTGTCGTGCAAGTATAAGAATCTAAGTTTGGGTCCGTAGAATCCATGTAGAAGGCAGGTGCAGAAGCATGCAACTGATGTGGGAAGGTCATTTGTCAATCTGTTGTTTCATTGGTTAATCAATAAAGAAAACTGCTTGGTCTGATAGGTCAGAAAATTAGGTAGGCGGAGTAAACAGAATGCTGGGAGGAAGTGAGGCAATTGCAATGCCTTTCCTCTCTGGATCAGACACGATGAAGCTCCAGCCCAAGATGGACGTACACTAGAATCTTCCTGGTAAGACACCACCTTGTGGTGTTACACAGATTATTAGATATGGGTTAGTCAAGATGTGAGAGTAAGCCAGTAAGAGACTAGAGCTAATGGGCCAAGCAGTGTTTAAATGAATACAGTTTCCATGTTGTTATTTCGGTGTATAAGCTAGCCAGGCGGCCAGGAGCTGGGTGGCAGGACAGGTGCCCACAGCTCCCCACTACATACATCTGTCATTCCATTGTCCCTAGGATGAAGGGGTAACAGAAACAAGCAATTCTCTAGAAGCCTGCCAGTCTAGGTCATGAAATGAACAACAAACAAGACACTGTCTCAAACAAGGTCAAAAATGAAGACCAACTCTTATACCTATGTGTCCTGGTACACAGTGTGAAATCAGTTACAAATGCATCATGCTTTAGAAAGAACATGTTCATTAAAATGTTGACTGCTGGTCACAAGACATGGTGATATCAAATTAAAAATGACCAGAAAGCTTCACCCTTGCTGTCAAGCAGTCATAGTACGATAAAATGCTATGTATGTAATTTCATTGGAAAGCAAAGTCATCAACAGTCTTCCCAAGCTCTGAATCCTGTGAGCTATCATACTGGATCAGTATGCCAAGATATGCTCATTCATGCAGTAGTAGCACAAAAGTTATGGGAAATAATCAACTGATTTTTACTGTATTTAAGGCCTCAACCAGAGGAGAAAATACTATATCCTGGTATATCCAAGATCACCGGGGAGAACTTTCAATTATTATTCTGTTCAGATTAAACTACCTCTAGATTCATATTCTCAATCCCATAAACTAGTACAGTTCTCATACTTAATCAGAGGTTTCTTTGCATATTAGAAGATGGTTAGTGCAGAAACTAACAAGGGATCAAAGTGCACAAAGAACCTGTTGAGTGCTCAGCCACCAAAATTACATCTGTCACCCCTTCCTCAAGGCTCAGAGACCATCAGAGAAGGAAGCAGGAAGGCAATGAAAGGAGACAGAGACAGAATCCCACATTGGAGCACCGGACTGAAATCCCAAGGTCCAAATCAGGAGCAGAAGGAGAGAGAGCACGAGCAAGGAACTCATTACCGCGAGGGGTGCACTCACACACTGAGACAATGGGGATGTTCTATCAGGAACTCACCAAGGCCAGTGGCCTGTATCTGAAAAAGCCTGGGATAAAACCGGACTTGCTGAACATAGCAGATAATGAGGACTACTGAGAACTCAAGAACAATGCTCTGGGTTTTGATCCCACTGCACGTACTGGCTTTGTGGGAGCCTAGGCTGTTTGGATGCTCACCTTACTAGACCTGGAAGGAAGTGGGTGGTCCTTGGACTCCCCACAGGGCAGGGAACCCTGACTGCTCTGTGGGCTGATGAGGGAGGGGGAGTTGATTGGGGAAGGGGGAGGGAAATGGGAGGCGGTGGCAGGGAGGAGGCAGAAATCTTTAATAAATAAATAAATTAAAAAAGAAAGAATAAATAAAAATTAAAAAATAAAATAAAATAAATATATAAAAAGAACTCTTAACAACTCCAAAAATGTTTCAGTATATATACTTAATTTACCCTTTAATTTTTCAAATAAAAAAATTATTTAAGTTATTTGCCTAACTTTCTAAAAACCAGTACTTGAGAGAATATATATCATAAAAAATGAGGTTTTTAGTCTTTGGTTTATGAGGCAAGTCTAGTAATTACACATTATTGTGCCTCTCCAGCTTCCTAACCTTTTCTGGGTCGTGTCCATTTTAGAAGTAGGTGAAAATAGAAAAGTGTCTAGACATAAAAAGTTGCATAGACATATGGACATTAAATTTTATATAAAATGCACAATTTGCATATTATTTAAGTGTGATACTTCAATCTACCTTTGGACACTGCAATGAGGAAACCTGAACTTTTCAACTCTCTTAAAAATTAAGATTTATTTCTAATATTCTCCACATAACTGTGGATAATTTAAATTTAATTTTAATTTAATTTAAATTATTTTAAATTTGGAAGCTTTATTGTTTAAGTAGGTGCTTTTCACTCTTGTGTGGCCCTTTTGAGTGATCTGGAAAGAGAATATACAAAGACAAGAATGTCGCAGTTCCTCTATCACACCCAAAAGTATAATGAAACATGATATAAATAATACAAACTCTTGTGCTGGAGCAATAGCTCTGTTGTAAAGAGTGCAGACTGCTCTTACAGAGGACCTAAATTCAGTTACCAGCCATGATTTTTGATGAAGCAAAATTGCCTATAACCTAGCTCCAGGGAACCCAATATCTTCCTTTAAACTCTATGGGCACTATACTGGTGTGCACAGTCGCATAGACATAATTAATAATAAAATAAATATTTTAAAATGAATTGAAACTCTTAAATGTATTTCATAACATGAACTTCTGAAATATTAGAGCAGTGGTTCTCAAACTTCCTAACGCTATCACCGTTTAGTACTGCTCCTCATGTTGTGGCGATCTCCACTCATAGGATTATTCTGTTTTGACTTCATAACTGTATTTTGGGTACTGTTATGAACCATAATGTAAATATTTGACATACAGGATATCTGACTCCCAAAGGGGTCGATACCCACAGGTTGAGAACCACTGTATTAAAGTTTGCATTCTGTTGTTACCAATTTCCAAAGCTTCAATCCTGAATTCAGCAATAGATTCATCACAGACATGTGAGTAGCAAGGAGCTTAGTGTTTATGTTATTTTCCTCTATGAGAGTTATGATGCTGTAAGACGATACTTCCATGCTTCTTTGCAACCTATATTCATGAAGTTATTCTGAAACAGAAGACATTTTAGAAATTACCAAATTCTATCTAAGATGAAGTAAAAGGAAATATTTCTTTTTATTTATTTATTTATTTATTTATTTTTATTGAAAAAATTTCTGCCTCCTCCCCGCCTCCCATTTCCCTCCCCCTCCTCCCACTCCTCTCCCCCTCTCCCCACTTTTTTTCCCCTTTCCCCACTCCATTCACCCTCGCTCTCGAGTCCAAAGAGCAGTCCGGATTCCCTGCCCTTTGGGAGGTCCAAGGTCCTCCCCCCTCCATCCAGGTCCAGGAAGGTGAGCATCCAAACAGGCTAGGCTCCCACAAAGCCAGTTCATGCAGTAGGATCGAAACCCAGTGCCATTGTCCTTGGCTTCTCATCAGCTCTCATTGTCTGCGATGTTCAGAGAGTCCGGTTTTATCCCATGCTTATTCAGTCCCAGTCCAGCTGGCCTTGGTGAGCTCCCAGTAGATCATCCCCACTGTCACAGTGGGTGGGTGCACCCCTCGCGGTCCTATTTCTGCACTAGTGATACTGCTTAAAACTTTGTTCCAAAAATCTTTGCATTTTTTGTTTTTAATCTCTTATTCTTTGATGTCTTATTTACTTATTTTTAAAATAATCTTCATAGAGTAATAGAAAGAATAACTATGATGCAAACTTGTAAATATATCTGTTTAGACAATATTTTAATTTGACAGTATCTTGCTCTTAAAATTTGACCTTTTTTCTGTTTTGGATTTTTTCATACACAACTGAAGGTAAGAAGACAAAACTCTAGATTTTACTAACAGTCCTTTAGATATAGTAGATCTTATATCATCACTAAGAATGTATAAAATTCCCAAATTAGGTTCACATAAGTAGCATGTCAGAACAAAACTAAGGATCAAGAGGAAAAATAGGTCCAAGGTGTTCATATTGGAAAAATGGAAAGCATGTTTCCTTTTGTAATAACTTCAAAATGGTAGGACATAGTAGCACATGCCTGTAGTCTTAGTGCTTGAGAAATGAAGAAGAGAGTGGTTTGAAGCTATTTGAGGCCAGCCTGGGTATGTGATCAGACTGCAAGCCCAGGCATGTATGACAACACATAGTGTACTCTGGCTTTTTGGAGAATTTCAGTCTCATATTGCTTTGTTTGGGCATTTTTTTTACCTTAATGGTATTTTGCTTGTCTTATATGTTTCTTTTCCTCCCTTCCTTTCTTCTTTCCTTCTTTCCTCTCTCCCTCCTACCCTCCCTCTTTCCCTCTCATCCTTTCTTTCTTCCTTCTTTCTTGCCTCCCTTCCACCCTTCCTCTTTCCCTCTCTTTCTTTCTTTCTTTCTTTCTTTCCTTCCTTCCTTCCTTCTTGTCTGTCTGTCAGTCTTTCTTTTTATTACCTCTTTGATATCTAAGGGAGAGAGAAAGGAAGCATGGAGTTGGATGGGCAGGGTGGTAAGGGGGGACCTTGGAAGATATGAGGGAGAAAAATTTTGATCAAAATATATTATATGAAAAAAATCAACTAAAAAAGACCACGCCTCTAAAGAATAATGGTGATTATTGTTGGGTCCTGAGAGAACAGGCCTTCGCACCCTCTCTTGATCTGTTTTGTACTCTTGTGGTTGATTAAAAACAAAAACAAAAACAATCTGTTGTTTTCAGCAATGTTTCTAAGGATGTTAATCCCTAAGCCATGTGAGTAACGGTGATGAACTTTCTGCTTTTTCTGGATTGGTCTCTCCTGCTGAGGGCTATATATACTGTGTAAAAAAGTAATATAAATGCTTGTCTATAAAACCAAAAGTGTGTTGTGTGTTAAGCCAGACATCCCTCACTCAAAAGAACTACAGTTGCCGTGCTGGCGTGGCAAAGGGGAGGTTCCTCTGAGATCTGAGAAAGAAGGGGTAGTGGACAGGGTCATCCTAGGCCGGTAAGGATGAGCTGGGGTAAAATGAGATCCACAAACAGTAAGAGAGATACCTACGTTTTTAGAGCAACAAAAACCACGATCAAAGAGAAAACTATAGAGAATTTTCTTAAGAATATAGCCGCAGCAAGCCCATGGTTTTTGACAGGTAGAGGTTTAAACATCTCTGATTAAAAACAGGTAAAAAGAGATTTACAAAAACAACTGCAAAAAGGTGCCAATAGCATCCCTATATCTACCTTCTCGCTATGGCGCCTGGTCCACAATGCCCTACTTACTGATAAAGTAAAAGTGAGACCGAAGGTCACCGCGGCTAAATAAATACTTTAAAAATACAATAAATATTTAAAGAAATACAGGAGGAGGAGACTTGCCAGTCCATAGGATTGGCGGAGGAGTCACATAGGGACCAAAAAAAAAAAAAGTCAGTGGTACCAGGGGAAACTTTGGAATCTGGCTTAGGACCAAGGCTAGTGCCAAAGTCTCCATGCTTTTGGGGGCAAAACCAGATAGCAATAACCTCTGAGTCAAAAAATGGGGAAGACAGCCTCAACTCTAGTGCGCAGGATAGTTTATCTGATGAGGAAAAACAGCTAACACAGAAAATTAAGGTACTTCAGAAAAGGCTGAAGCACTGTAAGGCGAAGGATTCCTTATGTGTGCCATCAGCCCCATCTGCTTATAATGAAGACTGGGAAAGGAGGGAGTCCCGTTGGGGACTGACAGGTGGCTGGGAGACCAAAGAGGGCTCAGGCAGAAGAGGAGGTGTCTGTTTTCAGCTCTGGCACACAGTTGCTCCTGTCATAGAGGTACCTGATCCAAACAATCCAGGACAGATGCTGAGACAATATGTGGCCTTGAACTTTAAGGAGATAAAGCAATTGAAAAAGGCCATTGTGCTCAGGCCCCCTTTACTCTTGCCATAATAAAATTTTTGCGTCATTGAATCTTACACCTAGTGATTAGCAACAGCTATGCCATGTGGTACTATCCGGAGGAGATTACTTATTGTGGGGGGGAAATATCAAAAAAATTGTTTACAAACAGCTAGGTTAAATGCTCAAGCAGAAGAGACACAACAGAATCTACACGTGGTAACTGGAACAGGAGCTTATGCTGACTTGACCAATCAAATCGTGCTCAATCCTGTCGTATATCTCCAAATAGCCACTACAGCTACCAAAGCTTGGGAAGCCCGGCCAAACAAGGCCGCGGGGGAATCAGCTGTCAAAAGTTTTACGAGGGCCATCAGAATCATTTCAAGACTATATGTATAGGCTATTACAGTTGGCAAAAAATTGTTTGGTGATGTGAGCACAGCAATGCCCATAGTTAAACAGCTGACATTTGAGAATACAAATAAATACTCTAAAAAAGCCTTGCGGCCACATAAGACAAAAAGCTTAAATAAATACATCAGGATCTGCTGGGATATTGATGGGCACTTCATTCAAGGCCAGGTGATTGCCATTGCCATAAGCCCTGGGGGAGGACCCTAAACAACAGAGGATAAAGCCTGCTTTAACTGTGGTTACCCTAGACATTAAAAAAAATCAAAAAAACAAACAAACAATAAAACCAAACTCCCTCAGGGAGCTACTGCCAGATCAAAAATGTTCCCAAGATGTAAAAGGGGAGCCCTTTAAAAAGATGGATGTTACACACCTGCCCACCACAAAAAAAACTTAAGTTTGTCCATGTATTAATAGACACTTTTTCAGGAGTAATTTTCTTATCCTTACATTAAAAAAAATGAACAAAAGATGTCATTACACACTGCCTATCTGCTTTTGCCTATATGGGCAAACCTGAGGCTATTAAGACAAATAATGGCCCAGCATATATCAACAAAAAATTTCATCCTTTTGTTCATTCTATAAAATTTCCCATAAAACAGGCATCCCATAACCCAATTGGTCAACCAATTGTAAAAACAGCCAATCAGACCCTCAACCAATATTTTCAAAAAAAATAAAAAGGGGGGAGTTCATATTCTCCCCTAACAACTCAATTATCCACCATTCTCTTTATTTTAGTTATTTTTTGACTGTGGATGCTGAAGGGCGCTCGCCTATGGAGTGCCATACACAAGTTAGGTCTCAGAGCCTAGGATGGGCTAGTTAAAAAGATCTACAAACAAAAAGATGGATAAAAGCAACCCCCTTGTTAGCAAAGGTGAGGGGGGCGGTATGTGTTTTTCCTCCAGGAGCTGATAAACCAATTTGGGTGCCAGAGCAGTGCGTAGGGCAGGTGACACAGGATAAAGATCACAATGCTCCTTCTGCTTCAGGATCTGCAAGCTGAGTAATTGCTGGGTCGGTTCTGATGGAGTTTTGATCGTTTGTGTGCCTGTTGTGATTCCTCTGCCGGTGCTGCTGTATCCAAAACGTCAGGAGATCATCCTTTATTGACAGTGGCGAGACTTTGGGATAACAGCTACAGTTGTTACTGCTATTGCTGTTACTACCACTGCAGCTACAGTTGCTGGAGTTGCCATTTCTCAGATAGCTGTGACTGCAGAGACTGTGCTGTCTGGGGAGGTTGGTGAGGCCCTGTGGACACAGAGTGCTCTGGATTCTCATATTGGACTTGGACTTTTAAATTTGGATTGATTGGCTGCGTTTTGCAGGAGCAGGTGGATTCCCTTTGGCTCCTGTGGCGGGTGTCTTGTTCTTATTTTTGTAATGCAGCTTGTGTTGCACCTGCTGATGTTGTAGGTGCTTCTGATGTGGTTAAACAGTTAAATGCACGTTTGGATGGCCCTTGAAATTCCTCCTTTTTATTTATTTATTTTTTTAAATATTTATTTTTATTTATTTATTATGTATATAATATTCTGTCTACATGTATGCCTGCAGGCCAGAAGAGGGCACCAGACCTCATTACAGATGGTTGTGAGCCACCATGTGGTTGCTGGAAATTGAACTCAGGACCTTTGGAAGAGCAGGCAATGCTCTTAACCACTGAGCCATCTCTCCAGCCCCCAATTCCTCCTTTTTAAATTTTACCCTGCAGACAGCTCATCATATTGTTAGTATTAATAACACACAGGTCCCTGCTGTGTCTGAATCTAGTCAGTAAAATGCCATGGCCCAGCTTGGAGGCTGGGTCCAACAATTTTCTGAAATCCTCTCACTTATGCTGATATTGCTATTGGGGTTATCTGCTTTTGGATTCTCTGCTGATTTATACAACAATCCCACATACAACACACTGTCACTCGACAAGTGTTGCTCAGGATCTCTTCCAGTAATCAGAAAGCACCCCAAGTTTGGCTACAGATACTACAAAAGTCATGAGGGATCCCTACAATGGACAACTGTCCCGGTATAAAAAGCTCACCTAAGACAAGGATTACGGCCTCCCGTAAAAGGTTAAGAGTCTCCATCTGGGGGAGTCCTCAGGCAGGGGCTCTTATGCCTTTAAAATAAAAAGGGGGGAATTGTTGGGTCCCTAGAGGACAGGCTTTCACACCCACACTTGATCTGTTTTGCACTCTTGTGGTTGAATAAAAACAGAAACAAAACCAAAAACAATCTGTTGTTTTCAGCAATGTTTCTAAGGATGTTTACCCCTAAGCCATGTGAGTTACGGTGATGAGCTTCCTGCTTTTTCTGGCTTGGCCTCTCCTGCTAAGAGCTATATATACTGTGTAAAAAAGTAAAATAAAGACTTGTCTACAAAACCTAAAATGTGTTGTGTGTTAATCCTGATGTCCCTCACTCAAAAAAACTACAGTTGCAGTGCTGGCACTACAGATTATGATTTCAAAACACTGGGTCAAACTACCTGGAATAAGTAAGAAATTGTCTTTGGAAAGGAAAGTCTTGAGACAAAAGTTTGGTGACTGTAGCCATGCTTGGTGAATGCTCAGAGAGATGCATCCTGGGCAATCAGTGTACCCACTATGTGAAAGCTTAAAGTACTGGTCACTGACTAGGCACAGTCTTGTGATCAAAAGGCATGGCAAACAGGTGCAAGACTGTTCCTACGGAAACTTTTTTCCTAAGTAGTAATTTATTCTATAATGATTAATTATAATACAAAATGGTTAATAAATGCATGAACCAGAAAAACTATTATTCATTGCCATTATCAAGTGTTTGGTATATAATTTTGTGCTGTTTTTTCATAACTGAAAAAAACATGGTAGGTTTGCTTCCAGCAGCATTATCGTGAATGTGGACTCTGTGACACTTCATGATAAAAATGCCATCATGGCATAGAGCAAGAACAGCTCAGGCACCCATTGTAGTGCTACAGGAACACTGCAGTTATATGGTCTGATGTTCTCAAACATCACAACTGAATACAGTGTACACACTAACCAAGGTTCTATTTCCTTTTACTTTAGCGTCTCTTAGGACTGTGGAGTCTGTGGAGAACCCTGCTCCAATTTCTAGAACTATGGCATGCCCTACAGAAAATTGTTCTCATCATTTTATCTTAATTTTTATTTAATATGTTTTGCACACAACACTCTCAGACACCTCTGTATCTTTTCAAAAGTAAGTCCACTGCTGATCTCAAAGAAAGAATCCCTTATGTGGCTGGCCCAGTTTGTAGTCTTGTGTCTTGTGCAGTTGCTCAATTCACACCTGCTGCTTCTCCATCTGCTAAAATTTTAGATCAGTAAGACCTTCCCAAAATATATGTAAAATGTCAAGCATAATCCAAAAAAGCACTGTCTTCTTCAAGCTGATGGTGTCCTAAGCTGACTGATGCTTTTCCTATATTAGCACTGCTTCTTATTCTTATTCTTCTTTTTTATTAACCTAGAGTCTGCATTTAAGGATCAAGACAATTTGGTCATGGTTTAAAGAACAGAGAGACAGCATTTCTGAAGCAAATGCCATTGTGCTCAATGGGAGGCATTTGAAAGGTTATCTCTCCCATACTTAGGTGATATTAGTCACATGCTTGAATAATTTAACAAGTCTTAATGATACATCTTGACATTCAGAGAGTATACAAACAGCTTCTATTTTTACCTTAATATATCTAGCATGAAAAATTTTACATGTAAAAGTAATGTTCAATAACTCGAATTTTTTTTCATGCAGGTACTTAGCCTGAGTGAGATGCTACAGAAACTGATATGAGGAATCCGAAAATATGTCCAGGAACTTGATGACATCATATTTTTACAGATGAATGGTTAGCTCTTAAGCTGGTGTTACGTTTTGTTATTATTGCTTAATGTTTCAGGATGGAATTTGGTTTTTATTTTCCCACACGTTCATGTGAGCCTTTGTATTGCACTATCAATCCTCATTACCTAAAATTTCGTGTTTCATAACAAAAGGAAGATCTGGGAGTAAAGATGAACACAGTGGCTCAAAGGAGAAAGATTCAATGAATCAAATATTAGAGAAGCATGTTGTGTATTTCTCTTAGAGTTACATACTGGGATGTTGTCATTCTGTAGCATAGAATTCACTAACAGCTTTTGTAATCATAAAATATTAATCCTGGGAAGTGTGTTTAAATTCAAAATGCTGAATTGTTAAAAGTTGTGTATTGCAATGAAAATATTGAGTAATTAATATGTTACATGACTCTCTGATTCTGAGTCTGTCCACAGCTTTGTGATTTTGCTGATGTGGGATATTGTGCTACTAGGCAGGGCTGAGTTGAGATAAAATATAGGATCAGCCTCAAAAAGGGGGGTGTATCATCAGAACAAATTATTTACTAGAGCCTGATACTAGAGAGTATGGAGACTGGATTTTCTTCTATATGTGTTGCATCCTAAATTTTGAAACTCTTCCTATATCCTTTATCACTGTAGACTCCACCACACTGCATCCTTTGCCAAGGCAGGCTCCATCAAGCTGTTACAACTTGGCTGTTCTTAGGGTATCTCACCAGAATAATCCTACCTTTAGCTTCTCTTTGAACCAAAAACAAAACAAAACAAAACAAAACACAACTGCCAAGATGAAAATTAATGAGGTAGTTAATAATCCACCTAGAAACCTAAAGTTTTCCAGAATGTTTTTTGAAGACATTCACAGTGTCCAATGCCAAGCAGTTGCCTCCTAGAAATTTGTATGTAACAGAACATTAGTTTACCCCTGAACCAAAATAGATTGAAGTATGTAGTGAGCCTTGTGACTCCTATGTAGGCAGTAAACAAAAGTTTTCAAGGTTCTGCCTTGCTTTGGACTTTGACATGTAGGATTATTTGCTTCTGAACAAAATTCATAGAAACATTATTATCTCTATTCTAAAAACAGAAATTTGTTCACTTCTCAAAATATCAAGAGCATGCTAAGGGCTTTCTTTTTAGTTGGATAACTAGATATTTTAGTTGATAGGAAGATGCTGGGAGTTAAGGAGAGCTGATTGTCAATCCTGCCAAAACCTTCATATCATTTGTGTATGTGTTCATGTGCGTGTGTGTGAATGTGTGTGTGTAAGTTCTTTGAGAGCTTCATATGTTTTAATCACATTCTCCCCTACAACTCTTCATAGATCCTTCTTCCTTACCACCATCACCCAAACTTTGGGTCCTATACAACTATTTTTGGGTGTGTGGTCTTCCATTGGGGTGTGGTTAACTTTTCGGAGTTGCACTATTAGTGAAAATTTTCTCTTTCTCTCCCAGCAGAAAACAATCACCAATAACCCCATGGCTAGATGTGAAATTTTGTGCCTGTCTCCTATCTCCATGTTGAGATTTGATCTGGCTTAGGCTCACACATGCTTTTGTTTGTGTGCTAATGTACACACATAGGGATTCCTATGTGCAGCTGCCCTGATGTGTCCAGAAGACACTTTATTTGCAGTTTTTTTTTTCTCTTACACTCTTTCTACTCCTTCCACAATTATTGTTGAGCCTTTGGAGGAGGGAATGTTATATATATATATATATATATATATATATATATATATATATATATATCCCACTTAGGGTTAAATACTCTAAAGTCCACTATTCTTTGCACCTTGACCAATTGAGAATCTCTCTGTTAATCACTGCCTATTGCAAATAGAAAGCTTTGAGATGAGGGCTGAATGATCCACTGACCTATGGGTATAATCATAAAACATTACAATCAATTTAATACTATTTCCATGATAGTAGGTTTTTCACTAGGACCTGTGACCTCTGTAGCCATAAGTTTTGACTTGATAGTGGTGCAAAGTATGGATTTAATCTTGTGAAACAGAACTTAGAGTGGTCTGTTATCTACCACTGCCCACCCACCCACCCAGTGCTACTCTGGTATCAATAAGCATGTCTTGCCAGCCAGACGTTACTATAGTTTAGAAGTCTTACAGTTCGGTATGGTTTGTGATTACTTTTCTCCTCTGGCAGCTGCATAGCACCTCCCAGCACTGCGGAATCTAGCCTAGTCTAGGGAATGACACTTCCAGGTTAGTACCACCTTGATTTATCTTTGTTGAATGATTCGAGGATATGATATCTTCAGAAACAGCATCTTACCTTCTATCTAATTTATGGAAAGCTCTGGAATTTTACTATTGAGCCCCTGCTTAGAGAGCTGATGTTTTCTTTCATCAGGCTTATCTGGACATTTTTATGTCCAGAGTACAACTCTACCTGCATGATTTATGGCTTTTTGTTCAATCCTTAAGGCACTATCTGTTGGCAAATTTTCTATTTGTACATAACTCTTTGATGTGTGAAGTCCTTTGTATATGTATTGCTTTTATTAGTTAATGAATAAAGAAACTACCTTGGCTTGTTGATAGTGCAGAGTAGAAATAGGCAGGGAAAACTAACCTGAATACTGGGAGACAGAAGGTGGAGTCAGTGAGAAACCATGTAGCTCCACAAAGAGACAGACACCGGAACTTTACCCCAAAAGCCACATTTTTGTGGTGAAACACAGATTAATGGATATGGGTTAATTTAAAATATTAATTAGCCAGAAACATGCTTAAGCTATTGGCCAAACACTATTGCAAATAATATGGTTTCTGTGTGATTATTTTAGGGCTGAGCAGATGGGAACAAACAAGCAGTCCCCTACTTCAAATTGGAGCTTCAATGTGTGCTAGCTAAATCAACATAAAAACTGTGAGGGTTTGTAAATAAATTGTAGACACAAAGTTTACTCAGATTTTTTTCAGGATAGATTCTGCTTGCTGGTGGCATGCTGCAGCTCCTTTAAGAGAGGTCTTTCTGATTCAGCAGTACTAGCAAAAGAAAAAAACCATATGGTTTAAAAATGGTAGCTCCCTGGTTCATGCTGCTAGTATGAACTCTGGCTCTTTCATGATACCAAGCATTTAAATGGAGTTTGTAAGCAGCATGTTACAAACTGCTTAAAGTCTTGACATAGACCTGATGTATACATTGAACTGGGGTGGTGTACATGGCTTGCAGAAGCAGTGAACATTCTTCTACCATGCTCAACCAGGCAGAGGCAAAAAGCAAAGCAGACTTATCACACCGCCACTTACCTTTTTAAGAAGTGTTTACCATAGTAAGAAGCAGTCCTGTTCAGAAAACAATTACAGATACACAATAAAGACAGATTTGGAGTTTAAAAAAGATCTCTAAAAGGATCACAATGTTGGATAAATGTATGTCGGCTTGGGAGAGAGGAGAAAAAGAGTATAGAGAGTTAAAAAAATTAAATGCATTTTAAAAAATAAAACAAAAGTCTTTAAAGGGATAGAGTAAACTTGTAGAAAAAGTAAAAGAATAAAGAAAAATAAGTTACTTAAAGATGGAATATACACTGAGAAACTGGATTATGTATATTATTATGTTTTCTTTGAATTTTTTGACTGCAGAGAGACATTCGATTCTGGAGACTGCTAAGCTAAACCAACATCTATGTTCTAAAGGTATTTTGACTTCCAAATTTGGGTCTAAGAATTTGTTGCTTTGGAAGAGAGGTTCTTCTTTTGTTTCCACAGAGGATAAGAGTCTGTGAAATCCTTCCAGACTAATGTGGTTTTATGGACCAAGAGCCCTGGAGAGGTTTCTGTGAACATCCCCCAAAATTATTTCACCCAACAATAAGGGAAAAGCAGGTTGGAGAGAAGAACTATGCCCAAATTACCAAATATTGTTTATAAATATTTGTTTATATTTAAAGGGGATATGATATAGATGTATGAATAATTTGCATTGGTATGAATCTTGGTCTATTGATATGTATTTCTGCTCTTGATTAAGGTATTGTGATTGTGCAGTTCACTTAAAAATGTAATGTATAATTAAGAAATACAGATTAGTAGATAATCATCTGTAATAGTCAAGCTTGTAGTTGTATTAGTTAGGTTTTCTAGATATATAGAGATATATTTCAGTTAGATATTCTTCAAATTTTTCAAAGACCTTCAGAATATGCATTTAAAATGTTTTAAGAACTTAGGACTTTTCATGACAATGAGACACATCTGTTCCTGGCAACACCAATTGCTTTGAGAGGAGAATGGGCATTCAAGAAGCTCCTTATGGCATTGGTTAGCCATTTGGGCAAGAAACTGCTCTTGCCTGGACTGCTTGATATTATGCTGTATGAGCTGGACATGTGGAATCCATGGACAGATGACTGTTGAACTTGCCTAAAAATTAGATGGTTTTTGGGGGTTCCTGATTCATAAAAGTGTCTGCCAGAGATTCTTCAGGATACAAAAGAAAGTGACTGACAAACATCCAATATAGGCAAAACTGTCTTTGAAATTTCCTGCTTCATGGAAAAGTCTGCTCGATACTATGGGCCTATAGGCTAAAGATGGATGCTCCAATGATACAGAAAAATTGTGGGTGACTGTCTAGGCAGTGAGATGTCTCTGTCAATTGTAGAGTTTTGGAAGTTGCTTATAATGTACTTTCTGTTTACTTCAGTAATATTATATTCTTCTGGAGTCTTTGAAGGAGTCGAATAATAGTTATAATTATAGTTTTCCTTAGTTATGACAAAATATTTATAAAAGATATTTATCAAAGATATAAATGTTGTAACTGTAATTCTTGCTTGATACCTGTTTTGTTATATGTAGTTTTACTATGTTAAAGTTAAAACCTTCCTTTTGATATAAACAGAAAAGGGGAAATGATATAGGAAGTCCTTTGTATATGTGTTGCATTTATTGGTTAATGAATAAAGAAACTACCTTGGCCTGTTAATAGCACAGAGTAGAACTAGGCAGGGAAACTAAACAATGCTGGAAGAAAGAAGGTGGAGTCAGTGGGAAGTCATGTAGCCCTGCCAGAGGCAGAGACCGGAACTTTACCAAGTAAGTCATAGACTTTTGTCTATACACAGATTAATGGGGATGAGCTAATCTAAGATATAAGTTAGCCAGATATATGCTTAAGCTATTGGCCCAACTGTATTGCAAATAATATGGTTTCTGTGTGATTATTTTGTGACTGAACAGCTGGGAACAAACAAGTGGCCTCCTACTACATCTCTTCTCTTCCCTGACATTTCGTTTTCTCCAAAGTCAACTTTACAAGGCTTTTCCTCCCAGTATGATTCATACTGTCAATACCTCTGTACTGTAGTGCAGTTTCTGTGCCTTGACCTCATATACAGATCACTCCTCTGGGCCCTCTTATAGAAAAGTATCGTAGTGCTTTTAGTTCTGTCACTATGGTGGCACTTGGGACTGGGATAACTGCTGTTGGAAATATAGCACAACTTACTATCTGAAATATACCTGTCGGTTTGAATTCCTATACTAAAGTGGGAGGAAAGTAGAGTTGATTCAAATCCTTTGCTATGAGGAAGCCTGGGGACGGCTAGAATTTCTTCTTCGGGAAAAAAATCCTGGTTATTAAAATGTGTTTGACTAATAAAAAGTATAATTCAGAAGAGTGCCATCTGATTGTGTCATGTCTTAAAATAGACATGTTAATAATAGAATTTGGGTTAATTATTATATACTACATTCTTTAGTTACATTGTTCTATTATTTAGAATCTTTTATAATAAAAAAGTCAGCATTATTTCACAATCCAATGTAAAGCTTTGTGTCTGGTTTTTGGTGATATTTGTTTGTTAAAATGTGGGCAGAATATTATTTGGCAACAAATTGAGTACATATATAAAATTAACATTCAGCAGTTGAAAATGTTACACATATATTACATGTTAAATATCAGATATGAACATATCTGTTTTTAATACACTACATAATTAAATATGCAGGATGACAGATGGTCTGTGTTAAGCTGAGATGGGTGGGAGTAGGAGTGGGATGGAGAAATTTGTCAGCGGAGGAACTGCTTCAAAAATTTAAGTCAATTAAAAACTGTCAATATACTTTATCATCTATAAAAAGAGAAGAAGAAATTGTTATTTCAAGAAGAATTACTCTGGAGGTGGGGGAACTTGTTTCTAATTCACTCAGGAATTGTCATGAAAACGATGACCCAAAGATATTTCTAATGGCTTGGAACTAGGTCTACAGGAAGCAAGCGAAGCATGGCATTTCTGTCACCACAGACAGTGGCAAGACAACCATCATAATATGAATGGGAAGAGCTCTCCTGAGACACAGCTTTGATATGATAGTCTCCTCAGAATTGCATCACGTATCCGCCAGTACATTTCTGCTGAAGAAGCTGTGATTACTAACCTAAAATCCATTATAAGCAATCTTTAACACAAGCGTTAGTTCTTGTATCTTTGCTAAGCTTAGTGAAGATCTTTTAAGGTTGTAGGGAATGCATTACTTTGTAATTTCCATTTTGTTCATCATGCTTGGGTAATGGCATCAGAGAAATTACTTTATAAGTTGCTAAGGTCTCTCAAGGCTGGTGGCTTGGGACATCTGCCAGCAACACTTGACAGATTTTCATCATTTGACATGACACTCCATCTTCAACAGTAGGAGCCAGTCCTGCTGAATTACAAATACTTGGCAGCCTCTCAAGACTGGCCCTACCATTCCACAGAGAACTAGATGAGGTCATGTACAATAGACAGAGTCTGTATTTAAAGATTATTATTTATTTATTTATTTATTTATTAAAGATTTCTGTCTCTTCCCTGCCACCACCTCCCATTTCCCTCCCACTTCCCAAATCAATTCCCCCTCCCTTGTCAGCCCAAAGAGCAATCAGGATTCCCTGCCCTGTGGGAAGTCCAAGGACCACCCACCTCCATCCAGGTCTAGTAAGGCGAGCATCACAAACTTCCTAGGCTCCCACAAAGCCAGTACGTGCAGTAGGATCAAAAACCCATTGCCATTGTTCTTGAGTTCTCAGTAGTCCTCATTGTCCGCTATGTTCAGCGAGTCCAGTTTTATCCCAGGCTTTTTCAGACCCAGGCCAGCTGGCCTTGGTGAGTTCCAGATAGAACATCCCCATTGTAAGAGTTAGCTTTTCTAGGAGTTATAGCATTGAATAACAATGTTCTGTTATTCTTAGTTCCTGAGGCTGTAAAAAAGTATGAGTGTCCTGAGTGTGAAATGCCAAGTTCAATTTGTCCTACTCACTGACTTCTAACACTACCCCTCAGGAAGGTTCACACGCACCTGCTACAGAAAGTACCTCATCTGTCACTTTCTCCTAGCAGGCTGCAACAACCAGGAATAAAGAAAAATAAGCAGTACCTTCCCTGAAAACACACCTACTCTCATCCCAGCTGTTTCTTGGATAATGTAGGAGCTGCACATAAACATTAACTTCTTTTGGGTCAAAATTTAACCCAATAGGAAGAATATGGGGGAAGATAAAAAATGGATTAGACTTAGGAATCCAATGGACATTCCTATCTGAATTTTAAAGTTATTTTTCTCTAGCTGACAGATCAATGAGTTTAGATCTGGGTTTTATATTTTACCATATTATCTTTTTACCATGTTATTTATTTATTTTTTATTATTTATTTTTTAGCATGATGACCAGAACTCTAATCTAAAACACACTAAAGACTATTACCTATATGTATATATTTACTCCTCTTTCTATCAGTCTATAATCTTATCTGGTTTAGAAGCTAAGTGTCATGGTGAATATAGTTGAATCTAAAGATAAATGTGTTCCATCAACATATTGTTTATGGATAAGACACATATTCATCTCCCAGTAGTTTATAATTGTTCTGATAGCTTATTAGTATTCAGTTAATTTTATATAAGGAAGCACTGCTATTTGCTAAACTATTAAAATGTTCCAACTGCACCTAGTTAATAGCTTCTGGCCCTTGTCTCCAAGACAATGCCATCATCTAAATCCTGTTAGGTATTTTATGTTAAGAGCGGGTATATACAAATTACATAACAGAGTGTATCTGACATCATTCTTACATAGTTTTAAATATATAAAATGTTCTAATCAATAATAGCAACATTGGCTCATTGATCATTTACTATAAACCAGGAATAATCTAAAGAATTCTTCTTAATATTTATTTTTTGCACAGTAATGGTTTGGAGAACTATGATTACCATATATATTTTTTGGCAGATAAAGAGAGGCACCCATCTGGGTTTAAAGGAACTTGCTCAAAGTAACACTGACTGTAAGTTAGTCATTATTCCATGGTCTTTTTGTTTGTTTGTTTGTTTTGTTTTGTTTTGTTGGTTTTTTGTTTGTTTTTCTGTAGCTTTGGTGCCTGTCCCGGAACTAGCTCTTGTAGACCAGGCTGGCCTCGAACTCCCAGAGATCCGCCTGCCTCTGCCTCTCGAGTATTAAAGGCGTACGCCACCACCGCCAGGCTCCATGGTCTTTTTTGGAGACCATTTTCAATATTCCTCTAGCTAGCCTCCCCAAGCATACATCACTGACTTTTCTACATCAAGAATATTATATCCTTCCTAAGATAAGCACATAGATTTGCTACTATATTTGCTTAGATTTGACTTTTTTGTATCCCTGCATTACTTTTATATTTATGGACATGGGTCATCTAGCTCCCCTCAAGATATGAGTCTGTTATTTATTTACCTCTACAAAGCAGTTAAAAAGGCTTGGATAAACATAATTAAAATGCGACAAATTTCCAAGGCACCATATCTTGCTGTGTTGCCATAGAAACAGTGGGAATTTCTGGTCACTGACCTTTGAGGGAATCCAAGGATACATTTTCATAAGGCTCACAAGGGAAGCCAACCCAGAATATTATTCTATAGCTGCAAGATCAGCGCATTGGAATGTCCTATGTAATCCTGGATAATTTTAAAGCTGAACTGTATTATTCATTCATACTATAGAGTTAAACTAGAACTTTCTGAAGAAATAGTTTTAACTGATTCTAATATATGATTTAAAATAATCACAGCTACCATAGGAACATCAAAGAAAATGAGATCTTAGATGAGTGCACTGGGGTTATTGGAAGCAAAGCCACCTACAAAAAGTTCTGATGCTTTATCTGTTTGTTATATTATGGTCCTTCAAATTTAGGCTTAGACAAAGCATAAAATATGGCCTCATTGTATCAAAAATACAACTACAAAATTGGAGCTTATCACAAAATATTAAGTGATTTATATTTACCAATGGAGATTTTTAGTTCACTCCCTTACTATATGTTTTTACATTAAGATATTTTACTGATAAATAAACATAATTAAAAGTCCTACTTATGAATGTATTTACATTTTTCTTTGGCCATTTGGCAGAAATCAAGCACCAGTGGGAAAGTGACAAAGCTTGCCTTATTTTAGACTGGTGTTACTATTACATCTATGTTTTCATTCTATTGATAATAAATGACTAGAATCATTTAATTATGATAAAATATCTATCAAGAGATAAGTAGTATTCTTAGGATCAGAAATATATCTCCAGACACGGAACTCTCATAGCACACAGACACCTGAAGGAAAGTAGAAATAAACATCCGAATAATTGTACCTGGAAAAGTAGAGTCTACACCACTGCTTAGACTTCTAGCAATTTCTCTTACAAAGTTGCACATTCTTACTCTGAGAAACATTGTAAAGGCTGGGACTCCAGGCCCTTCCACTTACTGAGGAGACCACCTTGAACAAACTCCTTCTCCTGTAGGTGCTTATGTTCACTTATGTAATAAATGAAACAGAAAATTAGATCTCTTAGTGTTGTTTTGAGAATTAAGTGACCTAAAATTATAAATTACAACCAGAGTTTTCCCATCTGTAATGAGAAAAGAATGTTTTCTTAAGGTATATTCAAATCCAAGGACAGGGCTAGCATAGTCATGCGAGCCCAGCTCTGTTGTGCTGCCCAAGGCAGAGAGAACAAAGTGGATGAGTTCGCACTGCATTAGAATACAGCTTCCCCAGCTCAAGGCCAGGGCTGGTGTGTTAAGTTCATAGTTAGAAGATATATTTTATTCCTTGGGATGGGTTTTTCTCTGCACTAAGGGTTGAGTACCACAAAACTGTCTCCAACTTCAGATGCCAGTAGCTAGTGTGGGGTCTTCAAGTTACTCCCAACTTCTTGTAATTGGAGGTTTTCTAGATTCTCTGCTTAGTTCTGATAATTTTCATGAGTAGTTCACAATTTATCCAGTATATCATCAGCTTATAGCAAAAGAAACAACCGAAGAGCAACATGATAGAGGAAATGCAAAGGGCCAGGTGTAGGCTTGGTGTTCTAAACCTTCATGCCATCTCTGGGTGCTTACTTGCCCAGTAGTTTTCTGAGCTATTCCTTTTAGGGACTTTTACAAAGAAATGCTGCAGACGGGTCTAGAGCTTTTCCTTTCCTGCAGTACTGGAATAGGGTCTGAAAGTTTCAAGTTTCTAAACATTGTTTGGCCTTTCTGGTGAAGAAGGCCAGGACTCAGAACACATGTCTTGAAATATGACTCTTAGGCATGGTGTGTAATTTAAGCAGAAGGAAACAGAAAGGTTCAGAATCACAAAAGTCTCTCTGGGTGTGTGTGTGTGTGCTTGTGTGTGTGTGTGTGTGTTTGTGTGTGTGTGTGTCCCTCTCTTTTTTTCTCCCCTTTCGCCTCTCTTTCTGATATTTCCCTGTTTGAAGACATCCAAATAACAGGCACCGGCTTCCAAAGGAAGGCATGCCAACAGAAGCAAGAAGAATGCACACAGGATCCCACCCCAGAATATCACCACTATATTAGATCACATTTTTATTTAACCATTGTTCCATACAACTGTATTGCTTACACAAAACTCAACCATGAAAAACAGTTGCCTGTTTTATGGTCTTTGATTCCTGAGTACTCATATGCCATCAAACTTTGCTTAGATATGTTTGTTCTTCATTTTGCCTATCTTTGTTACAGGGATATCATCTGCCATCTTTGTTGTGAATGGGGGAAATATATTACTAATATATTACTTTCTCTCTTATATACCAGTCATCTTCAGATGCCAAAGTGTGCTTCATCAAAACTAGAGTCAGAAAATTCCTAACATCAAGAGCTGTATCTAAACTAGGGACATAGGGCATCTATTAGAAGACAAAACACACTTAGCAACCTTAGCAATCATATGGTTCACAAAACCACAGGTTTTTAAGCACTCTGCCAGGAATTGGAAGTAGAAAGTATCTGTATCTATGTTTCTTGAGACAGTGTCTCAAATGCATAATCCTCCTGGCTCTGAACAGATTATAAGTGTACTAGGTGTATGCCACTATTTCCTAGCAAGTGTGTGTGTGTGTGTGTGTGTGTGTGTACGTATGTATATATGTACATATATTTTCCATTATATCACTAGTAGCTACAAAGTTAGGAAATATACCTACATCTTACAATGAAGGAGGGATTTTTGAAAATGACACAGTTGGAATTCCAAAGTATACACTTGAGCATGGTGTGCTACCAATTGTGTTCCCAAACCTGCTATAGAAGGTTTTCTTTATAGTCCTTGGTGAACTCCTTACAGATCAAATAAATTGGACTTGGGATTTACACCCTCAATGCTAAAGTTTTAGACAAGAGCCATGTACAGGACTGTATCAAGTCTTGTGAGGACTGAGGAATTAAGTTAAGTGCTGAGTGAAAAATAAACTATTAACATTTTTTAAAAACATAATTAACTGCTCATACATTAATAGAATCTGCTTAAGGAAGGAGAGATTTATAATATAATTTCTATCAATAGAAGCCCTGAAGGTCCAACATATTCTTCCTTCACTCCACACTGCTCTTTGTCACTGCTATCAATTTGATTTTTTTCCGTTATTTATTACCATTTATTTTTTTTAAAAGAAAGATGATGCTTTTGGTAGATTTAAGAGATAGCCCAAACAACATATAGGGCATCTTAATAAGAAATCATTCCTCAGCTTCAAGGAAGCTTAAGGATAAGAAAATTGTCACTTCTCTCCCGTGTCAAAGCACATATGCCACTGAACACATTGTAGTTGTGTGTTCTCAACTATGGTGCTGTCTTTATGGTCTCTACTTCCCCTTCCTTTCCTGTCAGTCCCCATGCATCAAAGTACTCATCATCATATATAAACCACAATAATCTTTACTGAAATTTTACCGCCTACAAATGGCTTTCACCATGGCTATGCTTTTTTTCCTCCTTAATAACTAGAAAGATGGATTAAATAAGTTTTCAATAATTGTCAAGTTTTTTTCTACACTCATGGGAAATTAATTAATCCTCTTGAAGGAAACTTTTCCTGAAAAAAAAAATTCTCAAGCCTCTGTATTTACAAAACAACATTTCTTTTTGTTCCATTTTGCTCTTGTCTTCCCATAACTGCTGAGGTATCATATATGCCAATCTGCTTACTGAGGCCTTTTAGGTATGGATATGCAAGAAACTCCACATTCAGTGGTTTGGGGGGTGGGGTGGGGCTTTGATATGCTAATGTGTCTTATGAGTATGTAAAAGGGAGGTTGTCACTATCACTCACACTCTTTAGTGTCACTGAACTGTTTCTCAATGCAGCCAGCACTCAGAGCAGCACCATTGATCAGACCTGGCTCTGGGCAGCTACACTGGGGAACTCCTCCCGCAGGTGAATATTCGTTCCATCTCTCACTCCTCCCCATTTCAAAATATTGTGTTTAAGACTTTAAATTCAGGTTCTTTGTGTCAGTTGTCATTTCCAGTTTTATGTCCCTGATAAGCATGATTTCATTACTAAAGTGACATGGAAAAGAATAATTTTGCAATGAGATGATATTTTATTTTAGTTTTCACCATTTATGTACAAACACAAGTTAATAAAACACATCACAAAACTGTAAAATTCATAATTAATATTTATAGGTGCATAGTTTCATGCTCACATATTTTAAAATATATTATTAACAAATTTCACAATACATCATTCTTAGACAAAAAGAATCATTAAGGACACCTAAAACTCTTATAAGATAGCAAGTCACAACTTCTCAAGAACAGCAACAAAAATAGTGAAGGTTTAGAAATAAGTGGTAGTCACTTAGGTGTTTTAATTTTATTTAAATTTTATTTTATTTTAATGTTATTTAGGTTTGAAGCCACGAGATCCACAGCACACAGGACCCTGCTACCATGTATTCACTGTAGTGAGAGGGAAGCACCGGGATGCTGAGGGGCAGGTACAGGACGTCAATCACTGCTGATGGAAGACTTTGAAACACACTGTACAGCTTTGAGAAAACGTCATGAATGGGCACATTGGAACTGAGCACTTGTACGCCATGGGACAGTGGCCGGAGATTTCAGGACACTGGGACTCAAGGCCCTCTTAGGCTTCGGGCTCATAGTCTTGGTACCCTTCCTGTCATCAGAGAGAAAGAGAGAATGACTTGTCTGTGAAAGTCACAGCTATCAAAAGTCTACTTCACACGAGAGAAGGGCCCATCTCCCACCAGATAAAACTCTAAGAACAGTGTTTGGAACGTCTCACACATTTATTTGTTTGTTCATACCTGTCATCTATAAGTTATGGGAGTTGTCAGGGTTAGCTTATTAGGCCTAATTCCAGGTGTGTTATTTGATTTGTGGTCTCGTCCGACAGTGTGAATTACCTAGCCTTCTGGATTTGTTTCCTTAATTGAGAACTGCAAGCTGTGAGCACCAAGATCAACTGCATGGAACTTCTTCCTGAGCTCAGAGACTCTTGTTCTCAGAAGTGGCAATGCTTAGAGACAAGGCGCATTTCTCTCTCCCATTAGGAAACGCCACTTCATGGCCAGCTTTAATGATTTCTTTACCTTATTCTAAAACCTAAGCCTCCTGGCCAAATGTGGATAAACACAACAACAGTAGGCATAACTAGCTAGATTAGGTACCCTTCCTCAAGAATAATTCCAATTACATCAAGATTCTGCTGTTAAACTAAATTTATCTTCAAACACCTGCTTTTTGTTTTGCTTTGTCTTGTTTTAAACAAATATAAACTTAACTGACAAAGTTATCTTGGTGCTCTATAGTTTTCCTTAACCTTAATTATATCTTCCATTTTAATCTGTCATATTTCTGTTTTCTAAGCATGATTAATAACTGTACATTCACTGTTCCTCTGACACTTCCATCTGCCTTTGTTTCTGGTAGTCTCTTGTGCTAGAATATTCTATTCTCATTTTGATCTATATTATCTCCCATGCTCTCCCACACAGATCAAAATCAGTTCCTCTGAAATCTTTTCTTGATTGAACTACCCAGACCCTAATATGGGGGAAGATCTGATAGCCATTGGCTTTTGGTGATACTAAATTTGGTATGACCTAAATTAAACATCCCAACTACTTTTCTTGGTTTTCTGTATATAGACCATTTACCTCTGAAGGCATTTCATAAGCCTCACTGCTAGGATCCACAGGCATGTCTTCCAGAATTCCTTCTTGTGGGTACCCTTCTTCACCCTACAGTCAAAGAGAGAAATGCAAAACACAACGAGAAATCATTCTAACTATTGAAATATAGTTTGAATAAAATTATATCGGACACATTTATGAGATGTTCAATGGAGTATTGTCAGAGTTTCCCACTTTAGTACTATCTATGGAATTCTAATGGTACCACACCTATGATAAAACTGTTCAAACATGGGTTACCAATCTGAAGAGTACCAGGTTTTTACCCAGGTGACTAGGAAGTTGCCAAAGCTAAAGTCCATAAATTCTCTTTATAAGAGCAATGTGATAGTAACACAGTGGTTTATAATCAATGGGTAATGATGAGCAAAATAATCGTAATTTATTCAAAATTATTATAAAACATATGTTAATTCTCTAATAATGAGAACTTGGCTATGGTGTAATGTTTATCAGAACAGCATTTTTGAACAGAACCCATTAGCATTTGAATGCAAAAGTTGAAAAGCTCCAAAACAGTAAAATAAATATATATAGACAAATTATTATTTATTTTCCCCTAAATTTTCTAAGGCTAAGTATATATTGTTTATAATTTACTTTAAAAAATTATTTTTATTTTATTTTATATGTATCGGTGTTTGCCCTGCATGCATTTCTGTTCACTGTGTGCATGCCTGGTACTCATAGAGACAAGAAGAAAGCATCATATTCCTTGGAACTGGAGCTATACAGACAGCTGTGATCCTTCATATGGGTGCTAGGACTGGGGCCTCTGGAAGAACCTGTGCTTTTAACTACTGAGCCATATCTCCAGCCCTAATAATTTATTTTTAAATGCTGGCAAGGAAATAAGTTCTCTTCTAAAACACAAAGTCTGAAATTATTCATAATTGCAGTTATAAAACCAAAGACATGATTGAAACAATTTTTCAGATTATCTCTCCATAAATGCAGACACCCTAACATCCAGCCCATCACGATGCAGCTTATTTGTATTCTCCATCAAAAATCTTTTGTTCCTTCCCATTTGTTCCAGCAAAGCAATTATTAAATTATAGAGTTCAGTAAAATTCAACAAGTAAAAATGCAACCAGAGTCTAAACAGGCTCACTTGAAGATGTCAAAGGATGTTCAGTTTACGTGGACTATATTGTTGTGTAAATGTTAACTCCCCCCCTGTTTTTATCATAGACATGACAAGGCCAATATGGGAGGGAAGAGACAATGGTGGACAGTGAAGCAACATCAGATCAGACTCTGAAGATCATGCTTTTGGCAGTTGGAGAGAATAGCTTATAGATCATCCTTTCCTGCTTCATGGACATCACCAATCTCCATTTAAAAATCCAGAGTGTCCAATTTGTTTTTAAGTTAAATAAAATACAAACCATTCTCAAAACATCTCACTTCAAAATGTGTGGCAAGATATTACTTTCACAATACAAAATACTGTAATATAAAAATCCAAGTTTTTGTTGTTCAGCACCAGGATTTGGTCATAAGATGCACATTACAATTCTAGACACACTAGATTATTAATATTTTGTGACCCTGGACATGTTTCCCATACTACTTCTCAGCATCAACTAGTTTTAGTAAGAGAAGAAAGCAGAGAGATCTTTTTACTTGTATACAACTCTAAGAAGCAACTAATACCATCGACTCCTCTGATTGATATGCTAATGCTTTTTGGAGACAGTCAATATAAAGGAAATATGATGAACCACCAGATCTGTGCATTTATAATGTAATCTGTGAGACTTATGTTATAAACTGGATGAGACAAATGGCAGGCCAATCTTGGGGACTGCTGATTCTCATAAAAGAAGTGATCCTACATGGGTAAGAGAAGAGGGAAGGTATCATTGGATGTGACTGTCCCCATCTATGAAGGGGTAATTGTTTTCACTTTGAAGTTCAGCCAGGAAACAACTGGATGTTGCTTGTCATGTACTACAATAAATTAAAACACATTCTTGTTAATTTTAAATATAATATCAACCAAATTGTAAGTGAATAATAATGAGTTATATTTTAAAAATATAGTTTATATGTTTTTGAGTATATTTTTTTCTTGTACTAAAGATTGATTGAGTAAAATTCAAAGGTAATACCATATTTTACAAATTCATGAGTAATTATCATTATCAGATTTTTTTTAGAAATTCAGAAAATGTTTGTAGGCAAGGGTTTCAGAAATCATCAAGGAACCATAATTTCTATAATAAAAGTAAAGTCACAGATATGCTTCCATAGTTTATCTGTGAATATGCTTCAAGGGAGTATTATATCTTTTTATGGTATAAATATATGCCCTACGCAAAGAACAAAACAGAGTATTTGTTTAAATAAAAAGCAAGAATATCTTTATAAAACACTCTGATGGATCACCTGAATGTGTTAAACAACAGCCAAAGGGCAAAGAGAGAGCAAGGTATTGGTACAGATGAAGTGGTCATGCAAAAGACATTCTAATATCAGCCATTGTTACTGCAGCCATTGTCAAAATCTTGGGACAAGGCTATTTTATATTGTGCCTCCTCTTTTTCAGAGAGATCTATGCTGCAGTACCACCTGGATCCTCACGCATAGCTTGTATCCTATCTGGATCTCTAATGAATAACACATTTGCTTCCTGGCCCTTAATGTCTATCTTGCATCCTATTTGACCCTTAATACTCATCCTGCATTTTACGCTGCCTTAAATGCACAGCTTTCTTCCCACCTGGACCCCTATGCCTAGGTTGTATTCTCTCTGGCCCTTACTGCATAGCTTGAATCCTCTTGGCCCTTAATGAATGCCTCCAACATGCCTGGCCTCCAGTGTGTGGCTTGCAACCTACCTGATCCTCATGTATATCTTGCATATTCCTAGTTTCTAGTATATTTCTTTTGTCCTTCCTGGTATTCCTATACATAGCTTCCATCCTACCTGGCCCTCATGCCCCAATGCATAGCCTGTACTCTAACTGTCTCCCCATGTATAGCTTGCATCCTACCTGGTTCCCATGTATCGCTTACATCTTACTTCCTCTTAGCTTGCACACTTCACTGAAGTGTGCCACAGAAGATTCTGAATAGGACAATTCTTGGTAGCAAAGCTACAACATAGAAAACATGGATTATGCACAGAAGCAAGAAGTTAAGACCAGAACTGACAAGGATTTCCAACTGATCTTGAAAATTACTGACCACTGTAAGCAATCATTTGTAACCTACACAGTGACATTTAGTATAAGAACAGAACAATATACATGCTACCAGTCTGTCAGTGTGAATATTATAAAATAAAAGATATTCTGACTTCAAAGTTTATGGAGGGTAATGAACAGTTGTGGTTTCTGAAAGAATGCATAGAGAGTGTACATACATACATACATACATACAACAATACATAGTGATATTTTCAATAGTAAGGGTTAATCAATTATCCATCATCTATATCTATAACACTAAAAGTGGCAGATCAAGATCTGGCCCCACTGCTTTTAGACTAAGATAGGTTTTGGATATAACCACTATTTTATTATAATGCCAGGCAATGTTAATCAGCCCCATGAATAAAGGAAGCAGCATATTTGCTCAAAAGGGCATATCATAAAGATGAGAAAAAAACAGTCATCAGACAAAGAAAAAAATTTACAGAAAGAAATTTGACATTATAGGGTAAAGGTTAATAAGCACATATACTAGTTTGTTAAATGTTTCTAATATGAAATACAACTAGAACTCTGTTTCAGATGAAAATAGCATAGATATATACATGACTGAGCAAAATTTCTCTCAGAAGCCATGGGCTATTAATCCAAACATCAAATGCCAAGGGTGGGATGTTTTCTTATGAGTTGTTGATCACAGAGACCCCATAAAATCCAAACAATACCAGCTCTTTCTACTCTTCTTTGCTGTCTGCCACTAGTAGGTAATACTCTATTCCTAAATACACTACACACCTTGGATGTAGTATTGGGGGAAGTCAAACTAGATCTGAGCTGGAAGACTCCTCCCTGTTGGCTAGCTTTTATGGTCTTAGAAGGTGCTATGCAAGATGCTGGAAGTAAAAGGACATCAATGTTTTTTTTTTTTTCTTATTCTGTGGTCTATGAGTCCAATCTTCCAAGCACAATAGTGGCACTGCTGGTCAGGAGGTAACCCATTGCTCTCTGGTTGAATTAGTCTTACTCCAAATGAAAGAATGCATGTCTAGTATTATAAACATGACAAAAAATAAAATCTTGACAGGAGATATCATAGCTCCTTGGGAAATACTGAATAGTGTTGGTTAGCAAATTGACCTAGTATCAAGTTGCCTCTAAATATTTATATTTATGCTCTTAAACAAATGCTACTACTTTCAGTCTTAATCAGAGAAGCCTCTTTGTCCAGTGAACAGTGGTGAATGTACAGATGCGTAGCTACAATTGGCACTGTGTGTTGGTGATCAACCTACAATAATATATTTATACTGTCTGCTTTAAAGATCAGTGGACATTGAAGAAGTATTGACAGAAAGAACAAAAAGAAAAAGCAAAGGGCAGTGACATGCTATTTCCTTGGCAAAACAAAGGAATTTCAATCATGAACTCATAGCAGCTGCAGGTGCCTGCTCTGAATATGCATAGAAATGAGCCTGTCAACAGTAAGGCTAGCTACAAGAAGGGCTCAGATGACCCTACCTCTCACTGTGGAACTATGTACTAAGTACTTTTGGGAAAGGGAAAAATGCTTCCTTCAGTTTTATACCCACTAATGATTCCACTATATACTACTGGACAGTTCCAGCTAAATGTTCACATAAACAGGCCTGATTAAATCAACTGAGCTTAAAACAAAACCTAAATGCCTTGTTGAGAGAGGGGCTCGTGGCCATGGTAGGAGTAAGGTCTTAAACCGGATGAGAGGGAAATAAGAGACTGTTAGAGAAATAGTAATTAGGAGGGGTGTGTGTATGTGTGTATAAAATAGTCAAATTTAATTGAAAAATATGTATATAACCATATATTCCACTTCTTATATAGGGAAGCCCACATACATATAAATTAAAAAGTAAATTTTGTTAAGACAAATAGCCATGTTTTCTTATTTTTCCAATTTATTTTTTATTTCATTTAACACAGCAATCACAGTTTTCCCTCCCCTCTCTCCTCCAACCACCTCTTGCTTCCTCCCTACCTCCCATCTACTTCTCCCAACATGTAAAGTCTCTGATGGGGAGTCAACAGAGAACCATGTATTTTATGTACACAGTAAAAAGTGAAGTTGCAAGAACAAAAAACTTGTTCAAAAATAAGTATAAGGCCGGGCGGTGGTGGCGCACGCCTTTAATCCCAGCACTCGGGAGGCAGAGGCAGGCGGATCTCTGTGAGTTCAAGGGCAGCTGGTCTACAAGAGCTAGTTCCAGGACAGGCTCCAAAACCACAGAGAAACCCTGTCTCGAAAAACCAAAAAAAAAAAAAAATAAGTATAAGTTAGATTACATGTATTCGGCTACTTTGCTGTCAGTTTTGCCGTGGCATAGATGTTTACCGTGATCAACAATTTAGAACTTGGAGAGCCTTTGTTTAATATGAAAAGAGCATGAGACTAGGAGGAAATGGCTCAATGAATAAATTTCCTTTCTAAGCATGAAGATCTGAGTTGAGTAGCTTGTGCTTGTAATCTCTGGGTAGGGTACATGGGAGCTTAGCGGTGGGACTGAGGTGAGGCTGTGAGAAGCTGATCTCTGGAGATCGCTGAACAGTCCACCTAGTCTATTCAGTGAGTTCCAAGTCTCTCTGCCAGGGCTTTGTCTTCCTGGCACCTGAAAAACAACCCCCTTGGGTTGTCTTTTGACTTGTACATAACCAGGCAGAGAAAAACTTCTATCCACATGCATGCATCCTATATTAATAAACACATAAAATGCAACTATAGAGTTCAGTGGTTGAGTTTTTTCCCTGACTTTGATATCTACTATTATTAAATTTAATGAAAACACAAGTATAGCCTGATTTTAACAAGAACAACAAATGACAAAACACAAAGCTGACTGAAGATGTGTGGTTCCTGATTCATCTGAAAGGCTAATTTACTAACATAGTGACTAATCTGCCCTCACTTATTACATTTAACCAGATGTTCTCAATGAAATCTCAGTCAATTGCTATGCCATCAACTACATGTGTCATGTAGAAATAGCCAAGTTGGGGAGCACTGGTAAGCCATGCAGCAAACACACTGTCCTGAGCTCACACCTACAAAAAGGGTTTTGAGATTATGAATGTAAATTTATCAATTTGAGGGACGTTCGTGGAGATTCTAATCCTCCATAGAGACAATATGTACTCATGTTCTCAATTGAACATGGGCATGTTCTATATTAGAAGGCCAATAGCTCATTTCTCACGTTCTTGTCTTCTCCCCTTCTGGCACACTAATCTAGTCTCAGCAATCCTCTCAGACAGATAGAGCAGTATGGAGAAAAGATGAACACTTGCTTATCTCATTGTTTAAAAGGTTTGGGAGCAGAGGAAAAGCCAAGATAATATAGTAAATACACTTGAGGAATCTTTGTAAATGCTTTTTATCAATTATTGAAAACCAGTTGCATAAAACACTTGACACACTAAGTAGGTATCTGTGTAAAAGCTTTTTTAAGTAGGGTTTCCAGGAGGTAGGCTGCTATCTTAATCCACATTTTCTTCGGTAAGCGGTGTAGGGCATGCCATATTGAGTGCGCAACCATGTCATTAGCTGACTCAGCTAATGAGACTGCACAGCATGGCAACAATGGCCAGCTTTCATTCCTGCTATTTGCATACAACCTGCTTGAAATTCTTAACACACAATGGAATCCCGAGAATAAACTGTATTTTTTCATGTTTGGGGACTGTTGAGGCAAAGTATTGTTCTATATATTTAAAGATTTACTTGAGATTTGTACTATTAGTTTAAATTTGTATGAATTGGACTCATAACAATAAACCCCTGGTTAGGATAGGCATAAGACATCATCAGAGTTCGTGTAGGCTGGGTCGAGGCTGAGCTGAGGCAGACTGGCTGTGCAGTGCACGCAGAATCAGCTAGCCACATTCTCTTTGCAAGTGTACTGGTCTTCAAAAGCAGGTCCTAAAATCCACAACCGAATAATCAGGTAGACTTTGCTGCAATTATGAAACAGGATCACTGTTTTTATTTTAGGTGACCTTGGTGAATGCTGAAGATCTTAGAGGAAAAAAAGTAGGAACCATTAAGACTTGAACAAGTCAAGGCAGAGGTGTTTGCTTTAACCAAACAAATAACAGACATTCTATCTATCATAGATAGATAGATAGATAGATAGATAGATAGATAGATAGATAGATAGATAGAATAGATATCCGTGACTGGCAGGAAACTCTTCTGGCAAAACAAGCTGCAAAGGATGGACAGGAGTTATGGGGTTCTGAAGCAGACCATGGAAGCTTAGACATCAGCAAGAATAAAATCAAGAAACCTCAAATAGCATAACAAGGCTGTGTTTTCCTTATCAAGCTGTAGCAGGAATTTGAGCAGAGACTAAGGGAAGTCTAACAAGCCTAAGGTCTAGAAAGATAAATTCCTAACTGGGCCCCTGCCTCTCAGACTGACTATGCTATGCAATGTCTCCGTGGGACCAGAGGAACGAAGGAGCTAGTTTCTCACTAATCATAACAAACTACTTCAAAGGGAGGAGGGGGAGGGAAATGGGAGGCTGGGAGGAGGTGGAAACTTGTTTTTTTTTTCTTCTCCTTTTCTCAATAAAAAAATAAATAAATTAAATTAAAAAAAAGGACTTGAAACTTCTCCCATAATTAAATATTGTCACATGGTGGCAATGACCACTATCCCCTTCCCTGTTTTGATTTTTGTTTGTTTTGTTTTTATTTTAACTTGGACTTGTTTTGGAAATATCTAACACTGAACATATCAGTGTTAAAAAGGAACTTTTTAACCAGTACATGCCAGGAATGTGGGGTGTCTGTGAAAGAAGCAATTCAAAAGAGAAAGGACTTCTTTTGTCTCACAGTTCTGAGAAGGTGCACTTCATCGTGGTGAGGAAGTCAGGAGCTATGTCCTCAAGATCGGGAGTGTGGGTTTGCTTGCTTAAGTCTTGGCAGACTGGGAAGCAAAAACTCAGGCTAGATTCAGAGCCAGCCTATAATCATAAATACTGTCCCTGTGACCCTGCATTTTGTCATCTAAACCACATGCCCAAAAGGTTTCATGCTTTTCCCAACAGTAACACCAGCTGGAGATCAAAGGGTCAAGAACACAATCCTGTAGGAAACATTTAGTATCCAAACCATAACAGAAAGAAATGGAGGGTAGAGATAAATAAGAAGAAAGGGAAGGGGGAAAAGGGGAATACAGCATAGTGCTAATAATTGCTGAATTAGAACAGGACATTCTCTCCAGTTTTGTGAACGCTTGATGTTCTCATTACAATGACTTCTAAAGGACTTTTTGGAATATAAATATAAAAGATTTGATCAAATAAATACTAAACAGTTTTCAAAAAAAAAAAAAAAAGAAAGAAAGAAAGTTGATGGGTAAGGGTACTCCTTAGGCAGTAAGTGTAGCACCTGTAATACCAGCGCTTGGAGAATTAAAACAGAATTTCCAAGGATTTCAACCCAGTCTGGGCAACAGAGTAAGTTCCAAATATATAGTGAGACTTGATTGCTCACAAAAAGAATAGATTAATATATTAATTAAATAAGGAAAAAAAGATAATTGAAAGAAAATGTTACTAAAATGTTTTCTTGTACATCTTACTTATTAATGAGCAACAGTATAAAACAGACTTTTCTTGGTGCTTCACCAGGGTCTGGACATATTCCAAAAACCTTAAAAATATTGCATCCTTGTTCTAAAGCTCACCCTCTTAATTAATATGTTGTATTTTTATGAAGTCTCTTGTAAATAAAATCTTCACAATAAAACATTAAGCCAGGCTCCATGAACAAGGGATAATTAATTTCTGAAAAGGTAAAACATTTTATTAAATACCTTAACTATCTCTGGTATTAATTAAAGCTTGTTACTATCTGTCACAGGAATAATAGTCTCAGACAACTGCTAAGGAAATTGAGTGTGTGTCTTTGATGTTTTGCCAAGGACAAAATCAGATAGCTTAGCTTTTTATTTTTATTTATTTATTTATTTTTATTTTTTGTCTTGAGGACAGTGAACAGGTTTCTTCTAATGAAGAACCCTACTCAGGCAACATTATTTTCTGAATCTGTGGTAAGCTATTTTGTCGGAGGTCCTGACACTACAAACTTCCAGATTAGTTTGAATTATATTCATTGAGTGGCTTCCTTCTCCCATGCTGACAAGGAACAAAGCTTGGCTGAGCCCTGAAGATGCTAATCTCTCTTAAGCCCCTGCATTCTGTCCACTTTGATTATTACAATGGGGTATAATGATCTTCAGTAAGCCCACTGGGAAGATGCCACATTTGGTCATCATGTTTAGTTGGCTTATTTATTCACATAGGTCTGAAGAGAAAGGAAAGATTAGCTCCTCATCACAACTGATGTTGTTTTTCCTTTCCTTATAATAAGGCACTAAGTGTTTCTTTGTAGTCTCTTAATTACTTTTAAAGAATCCATTATTTCTAGTTTATTTACATTATTAAACTCTCAGTAAGTAAATCCACTGCTCATGGATCTTTCTTAATTTGGTTTTTATAGATTGCCTTTTATGGAATATGCAACAGGAACTCACAGTTTCCCACAGACACGTAGTGTCTGTGTGAGGACAATGTACACATCTCCAAGACTGTGAGTAGCAGCTGTAGGCACTCTTTTGTGAAGACCATGTACACATCTCCAAGATTATGCATAGCGACTGCAGGCACTCGTGTGGGGTGATAGTGCTGTTCTTTGACCCTCTTGACCCTGGGCTTGCCCTCACTTTTGGGTCATGACAGCCAGCTACCAGCACCCTTGCTCCTGCCAGCTTTGGCTCCACGAGTGGTAATCCCAAACTACACCTGGATATTGGAAGTAGACAAGATTGCTGGGCAAAAATTGGAAACTGGGGGATGGGGTGGGATGGGGGAAAGGGGAGATGGGGAGGGACAAGTGAGAAGGGGAGGATGGGGAGTGCTTGGGGGAATGAGATGGTTGGGATAATGGAAGGATGGATTTGGGAGCAGGGAAGTATATATCTTAATTAAGGGAGTCATTTTAGGGTTGTCAAGAGACTTGACTCTAGAGGGGGTCCCAGGGGTCCAGAGAGATGTCCCCAACTAGACCTTCATCTGGTGATGGATGGAGATAGAGACAGAGACCCACACTGGAGCACTGGACTGAGCTCCCAAGTTCCCAATGAGGAGCAGAAGGAGGGAGAAGATGAGGAAGGAAGTCAGGATCATGAGGGGGGCACCCACCCACTGAGACGGTGGGGCTGATCTATTGGGAGCTCACCAAGGCCAGCTGCCTGGGACTGAAAAAGCATGGGATAAAACAGGACTCTCTGAATACGGTGGACAATGAAGGCTGATGAGAAGCCCAGGATAATGGCACTGGGTTTTGATCCTACTGCATGTACTGGCTTTGTGGGAGCCTAGCCTGTTTGGATGCTTACCTTCCTAGACCTGGATGGAGGGGGGAGGACCTTGGACTGCCCACAGGGCAGGGAACCCTGACTGCTCTTTTTGACTGGAGAAGGAGGGGAAGGGGAGTAGGGCGTGGGGAGTGGGGGGAAGGAGAGGAAAAAGGGAGGCGGGGAGGAGGCGGAAATTTTTAATAAAAAAATAATTAATAAAAAAGAATTGCTCAAGAAACCATCTGAGGCTCTTAGTACACTTAACATCTTTGCATATATTAAATAGCATATGTTAATAAAGAAAATTTTTATTTATCAAAATAAAAAAAAAGATAGGAATCCCTGAGCAGCAACAGCACATGTTCCAAACTAGCATCACATTTTATGTTCTTGAAAGGGTTGCCAGCTGGTGAAGGAGGCGCCACCTTGAGCCTTCGGCTGCTGGTGCCAGGATGTGGGGAGGATGAACCTGGGACTCTGCCTCCAGTCTGGTATTTAGGTTCCAAACACACCCAAGCTTAAGCTGCTGAGTAGAGGGTGTATGGAGGGAGAGCCCCCACCCCATTTGGAGTCTGGGGGGGGGGGGCTCCAAAAAGGGTGGCCCAGAGCTACAGTCGGAGGATGATGCCCACTGCCAGGCCAAATGCGGCCACCTTGTACAAGGTAAAGTCATCATGAGTTTGTGTTCCACCTGGTCTCTTAGATCCAGCCTCTCAAAGGCCAGCAGGCAAAGATTCAGGTGGGAACATGCTGGCCTTCTCACAGGCTTGGCTGAGGGCAGGATTTTATTTAAAATTGGGCTGCTCCATATTTAATGTGGGTACACTCAACGGCATAGTGATTGGTCCATCAGCGATTCTTCCTTTCCTCACATGCATCACCAATCTGCCAGATTTTTAAGCAGAAAGGCCGGGGTTCCCTGGGGCTTAACAGGATGGTGAGTAGAAATGACTCACACCTCCCTCCCTGGCCACCAGGGATAAACACACACACTGAGTAGGGAGTCTGTCAAAGCAGGATCTCTTTAATTGTATTAGGCAGGAATTTATATAGGCTGAGATAGGAGTTGGGAAGTCTGGGATGGGCAGAGGCAGAGCAAGGAACAAGGGCCAATAATATCCTGCCACATTAGTGGTGGCTGGGCAGAGGCAGGCCGAGGTCAGGTTGTGCTGAGTCACTTCCTATGTGGAAGTTATAACCAGAGACAGGTCTCCAAACAAGAGCTAGACCCAGGCAGTTTCACTAGGCCTCTTGTCCAGTCCTCATGAGGCCCAACACACATATTTCATTAGTGAATACTCACTATTTTTAAATTATCAAGTTATACCTAATTTTTTCTCTTAGACTAAAGTTTTTTTAAGCAAACTTTATTTTAATAATAGAAACTTTTTGTCTATTTTCATCACTTGCATTTGAGTCTCTAAGCAACCTCAGTCTTTTACAAACTGGCACATGGGCCCTGAGCTATCCTCACCTCTTAGCTGCCCAGGAATGTGGATCCAGACTATAGTAAGAGATGCTGAAGTCCTGTACATGGGTAAGAAGCACTCAATGGGAGACCAACAAAACAACAGTTGAGAGCACAGAGGTCTCAGCATCCTTCACACTGGCTGACTCATAGCAGCAGGAGCAGGGCTTACAAGGGACCACTGAGAAGGTGGGACACATCTTCAGCCTCAGTACTAGAGGATAAGCAGGATCCCGTTAATTCATATGATGCTGCTAAGGAAGCAAGCATCTCTTGTGGAAAGCAGGATAAGAACTCTATGAAAAGCTTGACCTTTTCTTTGGTTCCCTGGGTTCAACCTCATAGATGCCCTAGTGTGCTGCCTATGAAACTTTCACAACTGAGACATAAGCAAAGACAGCTGAGATCTTAGAGCAGAACCAATAATTATTACACAATGTTACTGACTATGATGGCGATTGGCACGCTCACTAGTCTCTAAAAACATGACCTATCTTGTGTTTAAGATGTTATACAACTTCTGTAACTATAGACTTAATGTTACTTTATTTGAAGAACTGGTCAAATCATTGGGACTTTGTTGATGTGGGACTCCCCTCTGTATGCTGTGATTCCCATTAAAGAATAAAGAAATCTAGCTTTAGCCTATAACAAGGCAGAACTTAGCTAGGTAGGGAAAAACTAAACTGAATGCTGGGAGAAAGAAGGTAGAGTCGTAAAGAAGCCATGGAGCCCCACCACTGGAGACAGACATGCTGAAATTTTGCTGGTAGGCCACAATCTCGTGGTGATGCACAGATTCATGAAGTTGGATTAAATTAAGATGTAAAAGTTAGCAAATATGAAGATAGATCTAATGGGGCCAATCAGTGATTTAAATAATATAGTTTCTGTATGATGATTTTAGTAGTCTGGGTAGTCAGGAAATGAACAAGCAGCCTCCTTACAACACTTATGATATTTGTATGTATTAGTAAAAGCTTCAAATTTTTTATATATTGAAATAGAAAATGTTATTTCTCTATAGTCTAATTCAGTGATAGGATCAATGATTTATACCACTAAAACTGCAATGTTCCTGCAAATATAAACCTATCAGGCTCTTCAGAAGAAAGAGGAATTAACTATAGAAATATTCTCATATACCGTGAATGATGCCAATAATTGCAGAATATATACTGATATATGGTTTCACCTCAAACCATTTAAAATTTAGAAAAATAAAAGATATGTAAAGGTTGATAAAACAGTAGTCTGTAAACATGATTTAGGACAGTTAGAGGTAAAAATAAGATGTTTAAAATGAGGAGCAATTACTCCCGAAAACACTAGTATTATATCTGAATATTTTGGTTGATGCCTGGAAAAACAGAGTTTGGAAAAAATATGAACAAACATGGTAGTAGGAAAGTTATTCTGTCCACGTGGAAAATTGCAATTGAAGACAGATAGGCACCCTTAATACTTGCCAACAGGGTTTGCATATTGACAAACCACTGAGCTTTGAGTGGAGGCTATAAGGGTAAAATTTGTTCCAGTAAATACACCTTGCCTGTGAGCTACAGAATGGTTGCATAATATGAAGATCATGTGAGCTGGCAGCAAAACCCCCAGGAGAGACGTTGGGAAGCTTGGGTATTGACAGTGAAAATATAATAGCTGTGATCTTTCAAAATTAGCAATGATTGCTTAAAAGCTATCGATAGTCTCAATTTTTTCCTACTTGCAATTTAATATATTTGTCAATATCAATATCATAGATATTGAAAAAAATACAAAATAGTTTTGAGCCTGAGATAAGTGACCTCATTGTTTGTGAAGGCAACAGTAGCCAGGGCATGGTCCTTCTTTCACAGGCTTCCCAAAGCCTCAGGAAACTTCCCAGTTCCCACAGGAAGAGAAACCAACACTCAATAACTGGCTTTATAATAGAAGAGAACTCCGGAGCTCAGGGAGGTGGCACTCTTTATATAAGGATGATTAAGGATGCTCACTCACATCTGCCTTTCTCCTCAGGAGAAGAAACCCCTTCCATCCTCCAGGGCTGAACATTTTCCTAATATCCTCATAAAGGGAGACCTGCAATTGGTGGCATTTTACTCTTAGCTCTTTTACTCTTTTGCCTCTTTGCTGTTGGGGGGGGGGGGCTGCCACCTGGATCCCAGATAAACACACTGGAGGCTTATTCTTTTCTAGGAATGCCCAACCTTAGCTTCGTTTGTTTCTAGCCAGCTTTTCTTAAATTATTTCACCTATCTTTTGCCTCTGTGCTTTTATCTTTCTCTTCTTCTGTATACTTTTATTTACTTCTTACCCCATGGCTTGCTGCCTTGTCCCAGATGAGTTGAACACATGAAATGAATCTATAATGTTCTATGGGACAAGCATGAACACCACAGCAATGAGCTCAGTCAAGAGACAGCTTGATATACTGGAGTGTCACTGGTTACTAAGTGAGATCGCTGTCATTGTTCTAATAGACTGTGGTCTGACAGAGTACCTCATATGCTGCATAGCATCAACGTACCTACAAAATGGGGGTTTCCAAAACATCAATGAGAGACCGATTGGGGAAACTTAGAATTTCCCTTTTATTTTCTTCATCCTCAAGCAAAATATGTACTGGATGAGTCAGTGAACTGCTGCAACTAGCTGACATATCTTATTTTTTTTTGTCACATACAGAAGAACAGCCATTTTAAAAAAGTATTTAAAATGAACCTTCTCATGTATTGCTCCCAAATCTCTCTATCACTATCAGTTCATCTGCTTTGCACGGTGAGTGTTGTTCTTGTCTCAGGCTCTCTCATTAAATGTTTTCTACCTCTGGGAGAAAGAATGACTAACCTTTCTCAGTGAACACACACTAATGAAGAGAAGAAAGGTCTAGCCAAGCCAGGCTAGCACAGGACATGAAGAGAGTGCTAGTTACACAGCACATACACACCGTCCGACTTGTAATCTGCTGCATATCTGTCACAGAAGGAACATAAGGAGCTTTGAAAACACAGCACAGCCTGTGGTTACAGTTAACACTTTGACTACTCAATACAAAGCCAAATGCTCCTTCTTGCTTGAAGGACACAGAGGATATCTAGATTAGAGAACAAACCCGGTCTCTAAGGTGATTATACACACTCATCTTGAGGCACATGGAGAAAGTGTTTATTATTTTTTTGGAGACAATGCCATAATTCAAGTCAGACAAGGTCACTTAGAAAGGTTTTTTTTTAAAAAAAAAAAGATTTAGAAATAAAAGCATATACCTTTAGGTGGTTTCAGAGTGACTGAATGTATGAAGTCCAGAAAGTCATCTGAAGGCCACAGATTCTATTTCTTTTTAAACTGCAGAGATGCAAAACTAAAATTTATTTGGACTACCAATTATGAATTTCAGGGAAATTTAGCTAATGGGTATTTGAATACAGTAGCTCAGCAAGATTTTTCTAACATTGTCCATCACTGGAGCATTAAAATATCCTGTCCTTGGGAATGCAGCATGTTAGGAGGCAATACACTGCTGTCTAATGTCAACTTTTCCAAACAGTTCTCAACTTACTGCACTGGGCATTTTATTCCCCACATTATTCATTTCTACATGAGCACTTTATTTTTAATGGATCCTCTAATTTCCAGCATGTTAAGAGCCATTTTAATTTTGTATTGAAATCTCCCCACAGAGACTTCAGTAGTATTTGAGTTTCTGACACGCAGCAGAATTTGTCAGGTACAAACACCAACACAAATGAAAAGATTTTAACAATAGAAGGCCTAAATCCACAGGGAAGGTCAAGTTTCTCAGGATGTCTCCTGTCTTCAAAACCTCCCTCCTGTCATTATCTGAAGCTTTGGTTGGGTAATTACTGGGGGACTCTACAGCTGTCCCTTCTCTCTGCATAGGTCACCACATTAATTAAGAGAGTTTCATTGGGGACAGGTTGCTGCTCTGCATTTTAAAGTATTTTATTTTTAGTCTTTTATTTCCAACAGAGGTGGAAAAAACATTAAGAAAAAAAAAGGCTGCTTCTCAGCTAAGTTTCTCACACAGAGCTTCAGAGAAAAGGCAGGTGGTGAGGAAGGAAACAGAAGAATCTTCCAGAATGAGCCTTTACAATTGAACTTTTACACATTTTAAAAAGGAGATCAGTTTGAAATTCACACGCCTTTCATGGCTTCTAATATACTTTTCTGGCTGATTTATTTAAATTAGCACGGACATGTGAACCAGGTGCTGGCTGTCATCAAGAGGCTAAAGGTGTCTTCACACTACATCACCACCGTCAGGTGTGAAAACACAGTGGGACCACGAGGAAGCTGAGAATTGAAAGGACCAGTAGAAGACAGGTCTTCCTCTACCCAAGGGCTTCTCTAGGGCTGATGTGGTGATGGGAAAAGGCCGTTAAAACATGTTTTCCATAGACTTTTTTTCCCCCAAGGCTGCCTGTGTTACTGTAACACCATAAGCAAAACAGGCCAACTGAGGGATAAATCTGAGCTCACTTTTGTCACCAATCATCCTAACTACCTGTGCTAAGACTGGCAGACATGACCCTAGAAAAGAAGGTGTGTGAGAGGAGTAGCCTGATGGAGTTTCCTCTCTTTAGGTGTGCAGGTGGTAACCAACAGCCAGCCTCGGTGGTCTGCAGTTAGCTCTTCCCTGTGTGCTCCCTGGAGTACCTCCTACATATCCCACCCCTCTGAAGAGCTCTGGTATAGGTGAAAAGCCTCTAGGTCTCCAGGATGGTGAATATCTAAAAGCAAGGGCATGACATCCTCCCATCTGTACATTTTATAGTTCTTTCCTCAATGCCAAGTAAAACCTGCAAACTGAAAATGAGAAGCACAAGTATGTGAGAGAATTTAACTGTTTCCAAACAGCGAACTCTCAGTGTTTTGTGGCTGAAATTTAAACTCAAATAAGAAAGGAATTACTATCCTTAGGAGGTAGGACTTTTTATATCAAAGGGCAAATATGCATGCTGTTTGATGTTGACCTTTCATTTATTGTGTTTTCTTTTGTATTTTGAGATTATAATATAATTCGACCATTTCCCCTTACCTTTCCTCCCTATAAGCCCTCCCATATGCCCCTATTTGCTCTCTTTCAAATTCATGACATCTTTTTAAGTAAGGGCTGTTTATATGCATGTTTGTATACATATTCTTAAATATAACTTTCTTACTCTATATAGCATTATATTTTTTTTCAGGGCTGTCTGGTATTAGTCAACTGGTATATGCTTCTCTTGAGAAGACCATTTCTTATACTATAAGAATTTCTTAGTTGCCTGTACTTCTTTGCAAAGGTTTGAGATGTCATGGGCTTTTTTTCTCTTCACTTAATCATATCTCTTGTCCTTGCTGAGCTCATGTTTAGGCAGTCATGTTGGTGAGACTTTATGGATATAGCTTCTGACATTACTAGGAGACAAAGTTTCTCAAAATTACCGAAAGATGATTTACATGGACAGGCTTAAATCATCAGTATCTTAACAATAAATGAAGCTGTAAGTCAGAGCACTTATGTTGCCATGCTTTTTTTGCAGATTTGTTCCTTGTCAGGTGCACACTAGCAACTTTATGTCTGTCTTAGTATGTCTGCTCCAGGTTCAGGCACACACCACAGATGGTTAACCCGGAGCTCCCAGTTACAGCAGAGGAGATTGGAACTGTGACTGAGTCTCGAGCTACCAGGCCTCCGTGCCTCTCCGAGCACACTCACATGTGACTTCATATTTAGGAAGTGAACATATCAGCATGGCTGAAACCACTTACCTGTCTTCACCTTGTGGTCTGAAATCCTAAGAAAATGGGAAAATCCTTGTACTTTCAAAATAATTGAAAGTGTCATTGAGATCATTCACAGTATGCCTGATGCACTTTCCAGTGCGATAGGGAGAGTGTAATGGGTAGCTGGGAACATTATATTGATTTGTACACAAATGAATGTGCACAAATTTTACATATATATATATATATATATATATATATATTCATTCCATTTATTTTTCAGTCTGAAGCTCTCTCTGGATTTAACTTTAAATGTTGCCACATTCCTCAGAGACAAATACATCCTCTTACAAACTTCTACTAAATATTTAGGGAGAGGAAAACAGACTGACACATGATTTGTTGTAATACTGGCGCTCTCATATTGCTTCTGTAGAATTTGGATATTGGAAATTGGAATACCTCTTCCACAAATGGGCAACTCTATCCACATTATATACGGTTAAAATGTAGGTAGGTAAGCAGCACATTTAGACTAGTGGTGGGCATGCTTTCTGAGAAGCAGGTCTGCGGCCCTGAGTGTTTCTTTATTTTTGTCATTTTCTTAGTGTTCATTTTCATGAGAAAATAGAGATTAGAACTAACGAGCAGCAGCATGTCCTCCATTTTCATTTTTTATTTTGTCTGTTATTTTCTGTGTGTGAACACGCACATGCATTTTTGGGGAAAGTCATAGGACAGCCTTGAGTGTTACTTCTCAGGATTTATCCAACTTGTTTCTCTTTTTAGCCAAAGACTGTCTGATGAGGCTAAGCTGGCTGACCAGGGATCCACAAGAATCTAGCTCTCTGTGCTTCACACTGGAGCTCAAAGGGAGGTCCTTTGTGTTGTGAGGGGCAAGAATTTTACTGACTGAGGTATTTCTCTCATCCTGATACATGTCTGTTAAGTGAACTTTCTTTTTCTCTTATGCCTGTATTTGACTTTGTTAGTAACTATTTGACAAGTGCCCTGACACCTCACAGTCACATAAATGACTGGTAACACTCTGCAGTAGAAAGAATAGGCTCACCCCCTGGTAATGGTGATGCTAATCATCTCTGCCCATTGGTCAACTAATTTCACATCCTACGATGCATTGTTTTGATTGCTCACCAGCCCACTAAACAGTTGGGCATCCTCTTTGACATGTGTTGGTTTTGCTTCTATGTAGGAATAATATTCTATAGCTCTGTAAAAATGATTCATCAGCTCCAGTGAGAGCAACCGCTGAACAAAGCTGAAGTATGGTGAAATCATTTTCTTCTTTTAGTCTTAATAATCTGTGAAATTTAAAGTGTTTTAGCCTCGGAAAATGACTTCTTAGTCTCTACAGACTGTGTAAGTACTGTAATGTCACCTAAGAAGGTAAGAAAAGCTCCACAGACTGCGAATGCTAAAGAAGGCTGATTTCCAGGTCTACAACTATGCTCTCTGTAATTGCTCCTGATGCTAAGCCTGGGCACGTGGTTTATAGTACACTCCCATGAGACATCACTGTAAGACGATTTTAGAAGTTGCATTGTCTCTCTCATTTCATTTTGTATTTGAACATATCATATCCTTTGAGGATTGCAGAATAAACACATCATTTCCTCCAAGAATCTTCTCTAAGGAATACAGGTAAGTGTGCCAAGAGAAGAAACAAGAAGAAACAGCTGACCCTCTGGTCAAATGGTCTCAGAGCATACAAGGCAGGAGTTCTCCAGCTGAGGGAGAATCCAGCTGCACGGAACCCCTGGAGAGGCAAAGATTTTCATAAGCAGCATCTTTCTGTTCTGCTCCAAGGACAAAGGAACTCCCCAGATAATACCTTTCCTCCTTCCCCAGTCTTATCTACACATAGACCCAAAGAGATCAATTAACACTTGTTCCAGGAAGAAACACAGACAGTAGCATCCATATCACAAAATTCCTTTGTGAATTAGTTTGAAACTTGTGGAGAGGAAGAGAAATGTTTTGAGAGAGGCAGAACTAAAACAAACCCCTTGGCCTCACTGCTTAAAGGAAACCTATGGTGAAAATAAAGCAAAAGCCTGGTGCATTGAGTGTGGACTGTAATTATAGACCTGGTCCTCTGAGAGGATTACATAAAATGAATGAATCCTCTAAAGCCCAGTGTGCTTGGAGAACTCTGTAAGAAGGAGGTCAGGAGGAGATTGAGCTAGCGGACAGGAATGCTATGGGTGGAAAGACAGAATAGGGTCCAAGTGTATACAAACTTGCATACTACTGGAGGAAATGGAGCTTCTTTTTGTACCCCAAAATACAGCATGTCCTCAACAATTTAAAAAGTTTCCTGGCTCTTTCAAAATTCCAATAAAGCAAATGCTTTGAGAACTTGGGTGATTTGAGGCCTACCTCAGTTGGGGAAATTCCAAGTTCATTTTTTTTTAATACAATGTTTAAGTTAGTATGTGAAATGTTTGATTTTCTTATAGTATTTTCATGTATGGATATCACTGTGCTTGATTATATTCACCCTTATAGCCTTCCCTTGGCTATCTTCCTTATGCTGGTGTCTGTCTTCTTCCTACATATTCCTCATTCTATGTCACAGTTACAGCATAATATATTTGAATCTAGACTATGTATATGAGAGAAAACAGGAGATATTTGTCTTTCTTTCACTATTGCTGTCTCAGTACCTTTCCTCCTCCTATTGGCTCCTTTCCTCCCAAGCTTAGATAATGGAATAAGCCTGGATGTCCATCAACCAGAGAATGGATGAAAATAAGGGGATGCATAATATACATGTGCTTCTGAGTGATGGTTTGGAATCCATCAACTAACTAGTTACAGCCTTTCTATTCATAAAATCACTTGAAAGTACTTAGGACTACTGTGGATAATTTCTTCTTTCAGAATCCCAAGAAAGTAAAGAGGAAAGAAGTAGAAACCATTTTTAATAATGATCCCCAATAGAAGTTAGTATCATAAGCACAGGCATACAAAAACTTATAAATCCAACTAATAAAAGATTTTTACATCCTTAAAATGCATAGATACATTTGTGACCCAGGTTGCCACTATCATCCCAGTATTGCAGCCCAGGTTTCTTTGTTTCTGGAATACATCTGATTTTAAGTAAGACATGTCTTGAGCTGGACAGTTGTAATCTCCTTCCTAAATTACTGACAAGTCTATGCACTGAATGAAATCTTCTCGCTACATCTGAACTCACCCACCTACCCCCAGCCTGCACTTCTTCTTTCCCTCACTCTCTCCAAGTTTTCTTTCCTCTTTCATGCCATTAAGACACAAGATTCTCAAATCCTTTAAATCTTCATACAGGAAATGTTTTCTGCTTTGGATATGTCACCCCTACAATCTAACAGCACTATCCTCAAACCTGCTTTTGTGTTATGGCTTGACTCTTTGCTTATCAAATCTATATTAAAATGTGGTCTTTCTGTATAAGCTTTATATAATTCGGCCTGTCTCATCCTCCTATTTCATGTGCTGTTTTTGTTAAGAATTTGGAAAATATGTGTGCGTGCACATGCATGTGCTCACAATGGATGTAAATATCTATGGGAGAAATTCAGGAAAGAGTGTCTGCTCCCAGCCTGGCTTGAATGATCACACTACTATCCATAAGGGGTGAGGTACAAGAACTGTTGATACTCTATCTGAAAGACCCCAGACACAAAACCCAGGATCATTAGTAAAGGGAACAGAACAGCATGATTTCTTCCTACCTCATAGGAACTAGTTTTGCAAGGACAGTTAAGCAGACCAAAGCATTTAGTTCTCAAAGGCAATAAATCACAAGGGATCCTGAAGGGCAGCTTAAGGACCAATGATACCATTTACAATGGGCTAATACCATGTTTATCCTCAAATCCATCAGGTCTGAAGAATTTCAGGATAAGTAGATGAGCTCTGGGATGGAAAGAGTGATGATTAGCAGTTACAGATCCATCTCTATACCATCATCTAGGATTATGAAGAACTACAAATCTGTTTCAGTGACTTCTCAGGCACCCACTCACTGCTTGCCCCTTACCTGCTTGCTACTCAGCAGCTAGAGAGCAGCTGCCAAGTAGACAAGAAGTGAAGATGCACATTGCTGTGTGATTTAAGGTAAACTTGGTATCGTCAGGAATTTCATCAGCCTTTTAACCAGCTTCCTTTTAGCACAGCCTTAATCTGCCTGTAATTGCCTTGAACTCAATGACTCAGTACATGTAAGCATTCATTTGACTCTCAACAGGGAAAAGCTGCAACTAATTTGACAGTAGGGAATCTAGTCTCATCTCTGTGTATTCTGCATGATGCTATCAATACACGGACTTGGAGGCTCTTTTTTTTTTCTTGCAATGTTAGTGAACTTGAATTTTTATATCTTAATTGAAAGTATTTGAAAGGCAGTGGCTGTGGCAGAGTATATATTATATAGTTTGTCACTAGACTTTTCTTTTAATGTCAAATTATGTTTTTAGAAAACAAACACAGCATATCTATTCATTTTTAAAACACATTTGCTATAACATCATCAGTCAATAAAAAAATTACATAAAGCTCTGTAACTGATAAGAATAAACATTATGTTCAATTGAAATATTGGATCTCTGTTTTAATCACAAGAATTGTGTCATTTAAAACAGGTATATAAACAAATATTTTTAAACTAAAACCAAATTAAGCAATTAACTTATTTTTAAATAATGTTAATGCTTAACAGGTTCTACAGAAAATAGTAAATGTTTGCATGTTTTAAAATCATGTTTGATATCCTCTACTTATTTGAACATGGACAAGAATTTTAAATCTCCAGGAATGTTTATTCACTGACCGAATCTGAATACACAGCATCTTAAGCTTTTATCGAGTGTTAATTTAACATCTCAGGTTTATTCATCAACTCATAAAGGAGGTAATGAGATTCAAAGGAGGAGGCATCGTCTTTGAACAGCTCTGTTTCCAGACTTCAGTTAAGCCATTGATTATTTATGGCAATGAGACTGAGTCATACAGGTTTGCATGCCCTTCTATGCGGCCATATTGTGCAACAGTGGGGGTTCAGAAAAATAGGCTCACTCCTCCTTTCAGGCTCCAAGAGAAGAGAAGGAAGCTTCAGTTTGCAGGTCTAATAAATTTCAAAATAGTCACGCTATTTACAAATCCAGGTGAATCCAAAAAGCAAAAATTACAACAGAAAAAGAAACTAATTAGGATTTGACTGGTTGCTTCAGACATAACTATTATTATATAAATACAAAATATCAGGACATATTTTTAATTGAAAATAGATTATTTTCTCACATAATATATCCTGATTACATTTTTTCACTTCCTCTATTCCTCTCAGGTCCTTCCTATCTCCTTAGCCTCCTCTTCCTTCTTTTTTTGTTTTATTTTTTCTTTTTCTTCCTTTCTCTTTTTCTGTACCTTTCTAGTACTGTTACAACTTCCAAAGATCAGACCCTAACCTGGCTTATGATATCTGAGTACATATTTTTAACTACTCTTTCTAGTCTATTAAATAAAACCTCCACAAATCCATGGCATTTTTCCCTTTGCATCAATTATTCCCACCCATACTTACATCTCTCTCTCCTTCTTCCCATCTAACAACCTAATATTTGTCAGTACTCTCGCCATGATTTCTTAACTCTTCCTTTCCAGTTATAACCACACTAGTATATTAGTATACACAGTACTATTAGAGTCACCTTACACCCTAAGTCAACCAGTACTTAACAAGTGTCCCTTTGTAGTCACCGGTTACTCTGTTATCAGACTGGGTTAGCTGTTGCATAGAGACTGTTGCCATTGGCAGCTCTCAACACACACGGGTAGATTGGTGATAGACACCAGTGCTTGGAATACCAGTCTAAGAGACAAAATATCACCAAACAATGGCATATGATTAATTAGTATGTAAATAAGAAAAAAAGAAAATGTCTCAAAGTTTACTTTTTATGGCCACTGGGCAGAACTGTTATATAGAAGGACAATAACATATAAATTATTGATATAAAAATAAGAAAAAGGAAATGTTACAAAATTTTCTTTATATGACCACCCAACATGAGTATCTTATGATTATTAGAAAAAAGGTGAACAGATAAATTAAATATATCTAAGATAATCTGTAATTTTAATAAATAAAATGTTTTAGTTTAAATTATTAAACAAACATTAAATGACAATTTAATCATGTTTTTCAACATTAACAGCTTATAGCTTTAGATACATTATTTCTCCAAAACATACAATATTGATTATCTCTGTAGATAACCACTTTAAAAGAATTTATGATAAAATTTTCATGATATACTTTGAGAGATATCTGGAGATAATCCTTCAGCATTTATGGCAGAAGGCAGTGGTAAGAAGGAAGAGTTTCAAATCTGAGAATGTTGAAGGATGCCCATTGTGATTGATATACTCCTTATTTTCTCTAGAGAGTAAATGAAAGTTTCATTAGGAACAAAAATATTTCTGAAATTAACTGTTTAGATATAAACATATGGATAAATTTTAGGACATTATACAACTTAAACTTTCTATAATATAATGTTACTAGTTATATAGATTTATGAAGATAATGTATGTTGAATGATCTTAATGACACTAAGCAAGTTCATAAATGAAGCAGAGCTGTTCTCACATGTAAACTGTTTTTATACTGGCATTCAAGTATTAGCAAAACAGTAATCAAGTGTGGTATGGGAGAGCCTTCTGTATATGTGTCGCTTTTGTTGGTTAATGAATAAAGAATCTGCTTTGGCCAGTGATAGGTTACAATAGACCTAGGCAGGGAAAACTAAACTGAATGCTGGGAGAAAGAAGGCAGAGTCAGGAGCTGGGAACAGTCATGGTGGAACCTTGCCAGTAAGCCCCAGCCATGTGGCGATACACAGATTAATAGAAATAGGTTAAATTAAGATGTAAGATTAGTTAATAATAAGCTTGAGCTAATGGGCCACGCCATGATTTAATTAATACAGTTTCTGTGTGGTTATTTTAAGGTTGAGTAGCCAGGAACAAACAAGTGGTTTCCTACAACACAAGTGGAATAATTTGAAAGAACAATTAAAAGAATCGGTCTCAGATAGCCAAATTTTAATAATTAGAGATAGATACATCATATATGATTTGAATTTACACACTCTAGAATACTAACAAACCTTGTTCATTTCTAGAGGCTAATCTAACTCAAAATATTAAATTTGCCCAAATAAGGGATACTTGCATAAGTACATTTTCTCATGGCTAGACATTTGTTCTTCAAGTATCTTTTAAGCATCCTTGATCAAAAACGCCTATAACTATGAATCTGTGTATGTAATAGAGATAGAGTATAGTTAGACATTTCCTTAAGTGTCTTGTTTTATTACTTCTCTTTCCCTCCAGTGTCATAAGCACATTTAGTACACATGAGATAGTTCTGATGGTTAATAGATGTATTAATCTATAGGTATAACAATGAGAAGCCTGTTTAATACTAAGGCTATTTAGCAGAGCAACGGTAGTAGGTTCTCGACTGGAGATATGACTTTTTGAACCGCAGGTTCTTTGCCCCAGTACTGGTGGCATATATGGATTTCATCTTGTGGATCAGGCCTTAGATAAAATCTAATCAGAAAGTTGTTGATTAGACCTATGACATTCATGCCACTATTCTACCAGGGGTCATATGTTGCCACGCTCATCATTGTTGTACCTTGCAGGGTTCACATTTGGCTAGGACTGATGACTGTTTTTCTTATTTTGTAGTACTTCCCAGCACTGTAAAGACTACCCAGTAGGGAAAAATTTTCCAGATGAGTGCCATCTTGATTTCTCATGTTCCATGGCTCAATAATGTGATGTCTCCAACAACAGCATCATATTTCAGGTTCTGGAGGACAAATAAGAGTGCTGGAAAAAGTTTGTAATGTTTAGTGACCTCACTCACTAACAATTCTAAAAGGTGGCAAGCCATTTCTGACACTGGGCTTTTATTTGTTAGCCTATAGTGTCTAGAAGGGGCATTATTGTCCTGTTATAGGGTAACTATATTTACACTCTTTTGATATATGTGTGTGTGTGCATCTATTTTAAGAAATTTCAACAGTGATTGACTTCCATTTGACTTTTTGTTTATTTTTGAAATTCTATTTTAATTACAATAATAAGTCTCCAAATCTATATAATTTTTAAAAGTTTTTCAACAGTAGTTATTACTTTTCATAGTCGCTCCTGTGGCCCACCATCCCATTTTTGTCATTCCATTTAACTCCTCCTGTTCCATATTTTCCATTTAACCATTTCCACTACTATGACCTTCCTTCTCTCCCTTGAAATCCTCCCTACAGCCTCATAATTTTCTGACCTATATGGATGGTTCATGTAAAATACAAATATCTAAGAAACTAAAACTAGCATGCATAAATGAGAGAAAACATGGGAATATTTTTCTGGGTGTGGGTCATTAGAGAAACTCCTTTTTACAGTAGATGGTTATTAACACAGATATCTGTTGCAAAGAAAGGGCTGCTTGTTTGTCCCAGATACCTGGCTTGCTTAGCCCCAAAATGACCACACAGAAACTGTATTAATTACATCACTGTTTGGACCATTAGCTCTAGTTTTTATTGGCTAATTCTTATATCTTAATTTAACTCATTTCTATTAATCTGTGTATCACCATGTGGCAGTAGCTTACTTGGTAAAATTTCCAGCGTCTGTCTCCAGTGGATCCATGCCATCTCTCTGACTCTTTCCTTCTCCCAGCATTCTGTTCTGTCTCTCCCGCCTACCTAAGTTCTGCCCTATCAACAGGTCAAGGCAGTTTCTTTATTCATTAACCAATGAAAGCAACACATAGCCAGAAGGACCTCCTACACCAGAGATACACAACTGGTCAAAGCATAAAGAATAAGAGACTGCAGAATGCTCAACCCTAACCATATTGTGTCTTCCCAAGATTCAGTGATCAGAAAGGAAAAGAGGGCAGAAAGAGTCTAAGAACCAAAGGCAGCAAATGACTACAAGGGAAATAATGTTTTCTAGACATAGCAGAGCTGGTGCACATATGAACTAACAGTAGTTTCCACAGTATGCACAAAACCTGCATAAGCAAAAGCCAGACCAAATCCCTGCATAGAGGAACAGGTAGGCAAAAGGACCCACCATCAGAAAACAACAACAACAACAACAACAACTATTGGTAATTGCTAGCTGTTGGGGGAGAGGAATGGATTGTCTGTAAAAGTGTTTCCCCTGGTAAATAGACTACACTGCAGTGGAAGCCCACATATTCAAAAGTACATAGGCAGCACAGATTGTATTTGATAATTTGTTGGGTTTCTAGTTTGCTTGATTGCTTGTGGTTTTGTTTTTCGGAGGATACAGAGTTGGATGGATATGAAAAGATGAGGATCTTGGAGAAGCTGGGAGCAGATGAATATGATAAAAATACATAGCACAAAATTCTCAAGGAAATAATAGAAAAGTGTGGAAACATTTCTGATGGAATTAAAAGTTTTAGCTACAGGTCCTTATTTTAGAATGGCATGACAGCTTATAAGAGTTCTCTGGCTATAATAAATATGTTCACAATGCAAAATATCAGGAAAGAATTTAACATTAAATAACGAAAAATGTTTTGAGACATTGGAACTAAGTGTTCTGAGTCACTTTTTGGTTGTGTTTGACTCACAACTGACACATTTAGCTTGAAATAGTCTTTAAAATAATGTTTTCAAGGAGGCTCTTAATCCTAAAATGGAGTGTGTTGGAGATAGCTGTGTGGGGTAACTAGGGAATAAACAGGGTTAAGGGCACAGTGGGAGATTTTAACTTTAGGCTTCAAGATGATGTCATGATAGTTATGCTAAACAGGTATGTTTAAAAACCAATCTTCCAGCTCCATCATAAATGCTCTAAAGCATGAGGTAAAGATAAATGTCAGTAAATCATATATTACAATAAAATGGTGTTTTAAAACGGAATTCTTATATACACACTAGGAATATATACTATGTACAGTGTGTATTAAACTATAAATTCTACAATGTGACTTGGAGACAATATATGGGGGGATCTTGTGATATTATGAGTCAAAACTCAAAGTCTCTCTTTCATTTTATTAACTCTTTTCAGGGGAGATGTATGTGTGTGTTGTGGGGAGCAGGAGCAAATTAAATAGTAAGTCATTATCTGATGAAAAAGCAAACATTTATGAAGTCATCCATGAGGTGATAGTTTGCTAATAGCTAGGCACTCACACCAATCTTCAGGGACTCAGATTCTCTGGTGTAGTAGAACATTCACCAGAAAAGCAGCAAGTTCATTTGAAATGATCACAAGCAGCAAATGGCCTTGGCATTGTGAATTCTGCTCCGTGACAGGCGTATTTTTAATCTGGTTAGCATGTGAGGATGAAAAATGGCCCTATACCAAACCTCGCCTTCAGTTCTTCTATGTGAGTCCTGCTTTCAACAGTCCATAACTATAGTTAAGAATGACTGAAAAGCATTTAAAGGAGATAATGCAGCAGACGTAAGGGAAGCCATAGCCATCATTCTGTTCGTGCTGCTCTTAGACTAGAATCAGGGACTGTATATGTGAGCAAATGTTTATCTCTCACACCCAAATCCAAAATTTATTTGGCATCATTGAGCAAGATCTGTAACAGCATTGGTGCAATAATAGGTTATACTGACAAGATCCAGTTCTTACCCAGCTCTTTGCTCTCCTGTAATCAATTTGACATCCAGTTGCTTTATATCTGAGCCTATGAAAAAGTTCCTGTTAAAGTCTATCAGGGCACACATACATTTCCCGAATTGCATCTGTGTGATCACAACGAAGCAAGCAACATTTATCATCCTTGTTTGCTTTCCTCTTTGGCTTTGGTCCTATGACCTTCAGATTATTTGCATTCAGAATGTCTCACAAAAATAAGTAGGGTTAAACCAACTTGGACTCTAAATGTCAGAAGGGTCAGAACATATATTAAATACTTTTTGTGTAATCCTTTTGTTTATATGACAAAACACATTTATTCTTTCATTCTTTCATGAAAGTGAAAAGATCAAGTTCATATCATCACAGAAGGAACAAAGGGAATTATTCATTCATGTTTCCAGATTTGCAATGTCAGTGATTCATTATACCAATGACTTCATTTACAAATATTTAATTTACGATACAGACTTCTTTGATTAAAGGATACTTCAGAGCGTGCATACTATCAACATCTACATTATTTGTTATTCTATACACTTCCTATACGTACTTGTTGTTCAGTTTCAGTTAAGTTATATTCATTGTTATTAACGGAACATGTATAAATTGTCTATCATCATTAAATAGTAACTATTTAAGAGGTGTCAGATTATTTTAGACAATAAAAAGATAATTATTTACCATGATGCATAAGCTTTATTTGTTTGTTTAAATTTTTTTCATTTGACATACCAGCCCCAGTTCCCCATCCCTTCTGCCACTTTTACTATTGACAGTGATCTGTGCTGGGTGTAATCCTACAACTGCTGTTAGAAGAGAAAAGGGGATGAACAGGCATGCTGGTCAGTAGGTGCATAGGAATGGGAACCTCCTCTCCATACTGAAGAAAGGGCAACTGTGGGTCTTTCCAGACAGTAATCACTCTCAAGCACCATTGATAAATGGTTTAATTCTTTTCCTCAGATATTTTTATTATATTCTGTGTTTATAGGATGAGCCTACATAACACCTTACTTGCCAGAGCTGACTAACAGCTCTCCTTAGATGTTTGTTCAAGGAGTGAGTACGCAATGGCTTATGAGAAACTATATTGTTGAATTTAAAATTAATTTGGAGGTGATATACTGTCATTGAGTTACTAGGGTTAGCACACTGCTGTAATTTTACTGTTAAAATTCCCTTTAATTCATTAAAGAAAGGTGGGATTGGAGAGTTATATACTTTACAGATGAATTATCTATGATTTCTTTATAGCATGAACTTACTAAAATTAACTTTATAAATATAACTTCTATAGTATTTAAAGCTACAAAACTTTCTAATTATCCCTTCTATAAGTAAATGTCTACTAGTAAAAAAAACATATAAAATATACTATAATGTAAGTTTTCTTTATTGCCACTCTAAGAAATCTATAGGAGTGCAGTTATACCTATAAACACCAGTAAACCTAAACAAATGAATATATCTTTCAATAAAGATTGTAGGTACCAAAGACATTCAATTTCTAAAACCTCACTATGTAAATATCACATGGAAAGTGATAAAAAAAAAAGGGCCAAAGCTATGGTGATAGTGTTGAATGGTTACAGATCAGTTACTGTAATGTCTGCAGTGGATCCATGCCAAACGTGTTAATCCTAGCTAATGTGTGTTTCTACAAACATTCCTATGCAGAGTTTACATCAACATTAGGATCTTACTGAGAAGAAGAGGAAAACAGAGTGATAAAACGGTTCATTTCTCTCTGATCTGAACAGAATTACTTCATTGATACTCAGTGCCTGTAAATTCATATAGAATATGAACAGTCCTTGTTGTTTAGTTTCATGCACATACCATTTTAGGAACCCAGTAATTATGTGGTTAGTTGGCATCATTGAGGACCTTTCTGAAGCTGTGGTTACTGCACATGCCCTAAGAGAAAGCTTCATCAGACACCGGCAGGTCATAGCCTCTCCCTCCACAGAGCTGGAGCTCATCCTCAGGAGGCTTTGTCTCCAGTCAGCTGTCAGAACTTAAAATCATTACTTCTACATGGCAAGCTGTGTAGTCATGCCAGAAACTTAAACTATGATTTTGATAATAAAAAAAATAATTTAAAAGGAAGGCTACTTTGTTTTAGGATCTGAATTATTTGGAAACTAGATGTAAAAAGTCTACAGTTCTAAATTCAAATCTTCTCACTTGAAGTTTGACAAAACAGGTTTAAAAATATTAATAGCTTTTTGAAAATAAGTAGCCTACCTCGGTGATACATGCCTTTAATCTCAACACCCAGCAGGATCTCTGTGAGTTCAAGGCCATCGTGGTCTACACAGCTGGCTATGGGAGAGCTAGGACTACATTGAGAGAATCTGCCTTTAACAAACCAAAAGCAAAACCTAAAGAATTAAAAATGATTGTAGAATTTATATTTGAGAACAAAAGGAAGAATGAAACCTCTGATCTTGTGGAACCTGGTAACGTAGAAATAGTGCAGAAGGTTTTCATCTATGGCCTTCTGTGATGAGCAGCAAGAGCAGCACTTATCCATTGGTCTAAGAATAACTATTTAGAATGCAGCTAGGAAATATATAGAGAGTTTAATTCTTTGAGAATTTCATACAATGTATTTGGTCATGTTCACCCCAGCTCCCCCCGACAGTTCTCAGATCTACCTCCTTATCCCTACTCATGCACTTTGTGTCTTTTATTTTTCTCTTATTTTATTTTTAAATTGGTAAAAAGATTGCATATGCTAACAAACTACCTAGTCCTCTGGTTCTTACCATCTTTCCACTCCCTCTTCCAAAATGTTCCTGACCTTTAGTTATACATGTTGTTTGGAAAGAAATGAACTGGGATCAATTTTTCTCTACATTTTGGCAACCTACTGGTCTCTTAATTGGACTTAGAACCTGCTCAATAGGGGGAAATTCATGCTTGGTACTGTAAGTCAGTCAACTACCCATGGCTGTTGGGGCAATAGACTGTAGGGGAGAACCTGCTGCTGCCATTTTTCTAAGCCAGTATAATTTTTTCGCTTCATTCTAAATAGTTACCACTCATCACAAAAGCTTTTTGCAGCAGCAACAGCAGCCGCTGCAGAGAGAACCCATCACAGAAAGTCACAACTGACAGCCTTTTGAACTATTTTTTCCCTGAACCAGTTTCCCCAAAACCAGTGGCTTCATTCTTCTCTTCCTTTGCAAATATGAATTCTGCAGTCATTCCAACTCCATCACATTCTCAGTCATTCTGTGACCTGATCATCCCAGATCATCTTCTAGTCCAGGTTTTCTATTTATACATCTAGAGATATGAGAACTCTAAAATGAAATTAGAGTCAACTCTTTTCCCTTCAAACCACCACTGAATTGAATTGTTACAGTACAGGCACTATGCTAAGTACTTTATATAAATCTGTTGAGGTAAGAGTGATTTTTATTCTCATCCCATGTGCAAAGCAGCCAAGGAACACAAAAATTATGAGATATTGTACAAAATCTCACTTCATGCACACAGTCCGACTAGAACACAGTTGTCAACTGCTGCAATTAGACATTTGGTGCAATGGTCATGAACCACTCATTACACAAGTGGTATACACAGGCTCTTTGGGCTTCATGTTTGCCTCTCATGTGCTGGTAATAGTAGAATTTTACTTGCATTAGAAACCAAGTGCTGAAAAAGTAGTAGCAGAAGAAAATAAAGGCAGACCACAGAGACCCTTTGACATTGTTTTCTGTGGTTTGGGAAATGTTAAAGCGCTGTAGCTGGAAGTTTATGGAAGTGCAATGTGGAGAGGTCTAATTGGAGACCAGGGGAGAAAGGAGATGGTGAACTGTGTTGATCAGGCAAGGTTGAGTGGAGGGGGTGGGGGAGAAGTGTGAGGAACTACTAGGCAAATATGGCTGACTAACTGTGGAGGGCAAGATAGCACACATCTTGGCAATCACTGTAGAGCAGGAAGAGAGATTTGCTTCTGGTTCTGCTCTTGTTGCCACTCTTGGTCTTGACATAGCCTTTCAAGTGCAGCTTCCTCTAGCAATAAAACTCCAATATCATAGTTATGAACTAGAGAGAATAGGAAAAGGAAAAATGAGGAAGCCTGAGGCTGCTAGGCTTTAACTAAATGGTAGGTTAGGTGTTCCTCCCTACATAGGTATATATATTAGTGCTCCTTTATATAATATTATAATTTGTATTTAATTGATATATTAAAAGTTTTGTAATCATGTATTTAAATAATATAGAAAAAAGAAAAATAAGATTTAATTGTTTATTTATATTTTCAAGCAAAAGTCCTCACCATTCATAGTACTTGAATATGCAGGTGTTTATCAAACACAAATGATAAAGATAATTATGATAATGCCTCTGTATCCAGAGGAGATACACTTCTTACATATAGGGACATAAAATTAAATGTTATGGAATTAAATGTAATCTAATGGATACGTTTTCAATGTAGTTCTTAAGTGGAAAAAATAAAATAGTTGCCATAACATTTTACCTTTATCATATCAGCATAAAGGCTTATTTAAACCTTAGAAAACATTAGAAAAGCCCAAGAATTTTTTCATGAAAGAAAAATTAGTCAAAGAAGACTCTGTATTCCCATTATACAGGTCAAGGCAGGAAAAATAAGTCAGAAGCAAAATGAAATAAATATGTGCCAACCCAATCTGGGTGTAATAAGTATCTATAGTACAAAAATTAGAGAAGAAAGAGCATATGGACATAGGAATTTAAGCATACACATGACAATCTATCTGAAAAGAAGTATCCAAAACATTTTCTAAATGTCAAACAAATTCTAAGTTTATTAAAAGAGGAAGATTTTATTAGAATTCAAAAGGAAAATACAAACCTAGTGCAGGCAAGCTGTAGCTCTCATCAGGTGCCCAGAAAAGGAGAATATGGAAGAGAAGGAAAACATTCTATACGTTGGGCTAAGCACACTTAGTAAAGACAGAGGGAAGGGAAAGTTATGGTCCTCTGGGAAATTCAGAAAAGCAGACCAACTAATGATGTAGCATACCTACACCCTGTCAGAGATTCTGCCAATGGATAGGAATCCTGAGATGTAAAGCTATGTCATGAAAGTGGCAACGATTCCACTTATCTTTTAAGCAAGTCTTTAAGTTGAGCCCACCTTCCTGTGGAGTGGTCCTTTGACTAGGGGTCTGTACAACCTAATTCTGTTAGTTTATTTTCATTTATTTAGCTTGTGTGTTAGTTCCTGCCAGAAAAAGCAATAATTCCAAAAGAAGACACCAAAAAGTTTTCACGTTTTTTTTTTCCCTTCATGTTTACAATGTAGGGGATGAGGGTAGCAGAAGACAGTGTAAGAGGCCATGGAGAATGAGAATGGCATGGAACCCAAACACATAATAGACTTTTGCCAGGTGGATAGTGAACGATAATTGGAAACCAGGTCACAGAAACGAGTGCTGTGTAACTGAAACAGAGCCATCTGCTCAAGCACTCAATCTGAGATGCAGTTTTGACTCTGACTCTAGACTTCAAGTGCTTCATTACCAGGATGTGTAAAACTAGGTAATAAAAATTTACCACACAGTGAATTTCCAGAACTAAAAAAGTATCTCCATAAGAATAGAAATTGCTTAAAACAGAAAATCACTTCCCTTAGAAGGGCGCCTTCAGCTGGACCATCCAACTGTGGAAGATGATGTCTATCATCCTCCTTTAGGATAGCCCCTGGAATCATGCTGAAGATTCTGCCTTGCCCAATCTAAGCTTCTCCACCTCAGAGTAGTTGTGAGACACCTGGGTCCCTCAGATGAAGACATGTGGATGTTCTTTTTGAAGCTGTACTAACCTCTTAAACTCAGGGTAGTCTCTCCATCTGTGTTACCTAAGAGGATTCTGTGGAATGAATGGACACGCTAATCATCACCTGTCTATGTCAGGGAAGTAGATGTCCTGACCAAGCCATGTGTGTTCCCTTCTGCTGACAGCAGGGTGAAAATGGGCATTCCCTAATTTCTGCCACCATGGAATGAGAAGTCTGATGCTTGCTGGATTGACTTGATCAATGTTCATACTAGATATTCCTCTAACAAAATGTGAGAAAATGACTGCTTTTAGAAGGGTTATTACATTTCAATTAACCCAGTGTTGATGTTTAAGTTTCAGTTATCAACTGATATATTATTTATCATTAAGTGAATACATTGTGCTATTAAATGCTAGTTGTAGAACAAGTTGAAAACTCAAAAGAAAGGCAGTTATTCCAGATAAGACGTGACTTGCTTCCTCCTGTAAACTGCTGATGTCCCCCATATCTGAACACAACACTGTTTTTGTTATCATGGGTACTTTCACAGGATAAGACTCATGTCATAGGCATATAGTAGTTTCTGACAGCTTTAAACAGGACATGTTGGGTAGTGAAATTAAAAAGAAACACAGCAGACACATTGCTACTAGCTAGTTTCTCTTACTATATTGAGCCTATACCTAATATTTAAATGAGGTTGAAGTTGGTGTGTAGTTATTTATCTAATTAAAATAATCATAATACAGGTATAGATGTAAAAGTATCTCTCCACAGAACTGATAAAGATTAAAATCTCAGGCAGTTTCAACCCTATGTAGGGTGTTGGGCGGTGGTGGCTCACGCCTTTAATCTCAGCACTCGGGAGGCAGAGGCAGGCGGATCTCTGGGAGTTCGAGGCCAGCCTGCTCTACAAGAGCTAGTTCTGGGACGGGCACCAAAGCTACAGAGAAACCTTGTCTCGAAAAACCAAAAAAAAAAAAAAAAAAAAAAAACCAAAAAAAAAAAAAACCAAAAAACAACCCTATGTAGGTCTATTCTTCATACATGTGAAACATTTTCTTAGAGGCACACAAACTCATCATTCAGATTCATCTTCAGCTGGATTAAGCTGCAGATGACTTGATAAAAGCTATTCCCACCAGACCAAATAGCAGAATACTTTTGAAAATGAAGACACCGACAGTGACAGCATAAGCAAAAACTGTGATGAGTTCCTCTTGCTCACTGGTGTTTTTTTACAGACTGAGGCTTGGGCTACATTCAGAACCTTTCTAGCATTTGAAAAACACACAGATGAAAGAGGCACCTAGAAACTGTGTCTTTCTGAAGTTAAGTATAGTGGAGACCAGAATGGCTTCTTAAGCACCGAGGAAGCCAAAGCTCTCATCTGAAAAGAAGGAGGCTAGGTACTATTTTGAAGCTGCCTCTGTTTTCTGACTTCTGAATAGAATTCTGGAACCAGGAGCACAGTATTTCTGGCCTTTGGAATGGAATCATTTTGCAGAGCGTGTCTGCTAGTCGATGCTAAGCACAAACAATTTGGCATTTGGCTTCGGAAATATCTTCACTGTTGACATTTCTCCCCTCAGCAACAGGCATGCAGCCAAATCATTTTTAACCAAATCCCAGAACCCAGTTATGCCTGTGCTACTGAGACTATTTCAGTTGCTGTCGAGACAAGGAGAAGCGTGAAATATTGGCACTTCTGAGATAAATAAATTGCTCACCAGTATATTCTACCTTAAATCAGAGTTGCTAACATTGTTTTGCTTTGAAGCCAAACTTAGTGGAAACGGGAAATAAACATGTCAATCAGAAATATTCAACTTCTAGACTAGTGGCTTATATAAAATCCAAATTTTAAGACTCTCCTTAAACTGCATCTTTCATGCTTCACACAAAGTGTGAGGAACTTGAATTATATTTCTAATATGAAGGAGAAAATAAATAAATTGCCTCTTACTACTTTCTTACAATACTGCTTTCTGGTATCATTTTAACATACTGTAAATCTTCGCTTTTTGCTTTTTGCCCAGAATCTCGTATTGTAGTATAATGAAGTATTTTCCCACAATTCAACAAAGTTAGTGAAGAAGAATCCTGCTTTTTCTCTCTCATGGCTTAATTATGTAGATTCTAGTGAGATGGCTAAGGTCACAGGATGCTTTATTGAGGTTTAGAAGAAAGGTTGGAATAAAACTAGGGAATTCTACAAATAACACCATAAGAAATAGTAAACAACATATGTATATATTCTAGTAATAATATATTACTTTTTAATTGAATGAGCTATTATTATAAATGATTGCATTAAGATCACTAAAATGTACATAAATTTTGATTTCATGAAGGTAGAGAGTAGAACAGCTATAACGAGACACTAGAAACAACAAGGATGGATAGAGAAGGCAGGAAGAGGCTGGATGAATTCAGCAGATTACAGATGGAAAGAAGGAATGATCTCTAGTGTTCTGTAGAGGCATAATATGCCAATAGTTTATAACACTTTATTAGCTACTTTATAAAGAAATAGGAGAATGGTGCTAGGAATTTCCTTTAAAATTGAGAAATGACTGAGGCATTTTATAGCCAAAAATTTTCAAATGAATGAGGTGTGTGTGTGTGTGTGTGTGTGTGTGTGTGTGAGTGTGTGTGTTGGTGAGGGTGTGTGATTATCTGCAGGTACATATATGCATATGTGTGTATGCATGTGTGTGTGTGGTGTGTGCAATCAAGCCAGTGAACAGTTTCTGATGTTGTTCCTCGGATTCTGTCCACATTTTTTTTACAATATATCTAACAGGTTTGAATTTTGTCAAGCACACAGTGCTGGCTAGCTAAGGAATGTGGAGGTCTTCCACTCTCCACCTTTCAGAGCTGAGATTAACCATACATATCACCTATGCATTTTTTTCCCTATGAATCAAAGTCAGGTCCTTGTGTTTGTGAGAAACCTACTGAACCATCTCTCCAGACTGGAATCCCTGATCTGATCATCATGTGTCAAATCATTGTGTAGCATCCTGTAGGGACACACCACAATGAGAAGTCAGTGAAAAGTATTCAGAAAAGTGCTTCTTTAAACTGTGGTTAGAAAAAAGGCAACATGATATTTACATAGGGTCATGCAGATGAGTAGAACTCACTTCTTTCTTTCTTTCTTTCTTTTTTTTTTCTTTCTTTTTTTCTTATCTGTGATCTCAGTAGCATTTGGTGACAATACGGATAGACTCCTTTGGCGAAAATTAGACATTAAAGGGATTATAGAGTGAGAATTTCCATTTCTTAGTTTTGCACTATACAGGTGAACTGTTAAGCCACAAGCATTTTTCTTTGTTCAAAAGTAAGTGTTGGGCCTGGTTAGCTCAAATATTCCCACTTTCATTTGCCCCTTAAAAGCAGACATCCTTGGTCATCCTTCATACTGGAACCCTCATTCTGATCACATCATTTGGGAGTTTTTCTCTATTTTCATCTACCAGTCAGTCTCAGCCCTTTAGTGACCTCCCACACGTGATTACGCTTTTCTTCTCTGCTTAATTCTACACAGAACATGTTTCTAAGACCCAAAAGCAAGTCTCTTGTGGAAAAACACATTGTCAACATGTCAACATGTGACGATACACCACTAGCTGTAGGATCCAAACCAGCACAAACCATTTACGCACCACAGAACGTGACCAAGTATCCAACTTCATCAGCTGGTGTTGTGCAGAGGGTGTACAAGAAGATGGCAGCCATTTTCAGTGAGCTCAAAGAGCAACTCAGAAGCTAAGCCTGTAGACCATTGTAAAGTAGTTCAGCTGCTACCAAAACAGAAATGAGCCTATGGACATGGAACCCGAAAAAGGGACTGATAAGTGGCCAGAACCAGAAGGAAGGAAGGTTGAAGGAGATTTAATGGAGGATATAATGCATAGAAAGCAGTGTGCAAAGGAGCTGGCTAAAGGTAAGGAGAAGGTCAGAAGAGCAGGAATAAGCCTATGAGCTGAGGAAGTCTACATAGAAGTAATTTGGGCACTGTCAGTACTTGTATCTGCACACTACTCCACAGGCACTGGAATCTGCACACACTCTCTCCTCCGCAGGCACTGGAATCTGCACACTCTCCTCCACAGGCACTGGAATCTGCACACTCTCCACAGGCACCAGCAACTGACATTTAGGTTTTCACAGTCACTCACATCTGCACACTCTCCCTCACAGGCACTCACATCTGCACACTCTCTTCCAGTGCACGTTATGAGAGTGACCACACAGACGCTCTGTGGATATGAGGGTCACAGAAGAGTTAATGGATAAGGTGACCTGGCAGCTTTCTGACTTGTGCCATCACATGGAAACCAGGAGACCCAAATGCCAGTTGTTACAAAGCACTTGCTTGTAAAATCCCCTTGGTAATAATGCTGAAGCATCAAAAGTCCATTTTCACTGGGGTTGATGTACAAAATACATAATATAGTTGCCAACAATTTAATACTTAGGATACTAAGCTGTTATGAGAATAGCTCTGGGCAAAACAACACCTCCAAGAGCTTTACAGAAAAGCCAGAATTGCCTGACTCACCGATTTCCCACCAGGCTTGACCTGCTTTTACATCCCAGATCTATGTGAAATAAGTCTTAAAATACTTAAGCAGCACCAAGTGCCTCTTTAGGTAGCACTGGAAAGATTCTCTGTCTCTGCCTCACTGCTAGCTGTGTCTCCATTCACTTCAGAGTCATAACCAAGGCACAGATGGCATCAACTGAAACTCCTTAATGCCTAAGAACTCATTACTAGAAACCTCAATTTATATTCAAGTTTCACTTAATGTTGACTTGCTTATGGGCCAGTTGCTTTTAAAACTGCCTGCTTTCTGCCATTATCCAACAAAATACACATAAAACTCTGTGTGGTATCCAAGTCTCTGTTCTGAAGTGGCTGGCTTTACAACTGTATTCCAGAGACTCTGTTACTCTGACCTATGTATTTCAAGTTGTTCAATTTGAATCCCATTTTAAATTTTTCCTCCCGTCAAATGTGGTGGTATATGCTTCTAATCCCAGTGCTCAGGAGGTTGAGACAGGAGAATTATGAGTTTCAATCCAGGCTGATTCTTCACTGTAACAAGTACTGGAGCCTGCTTAACTTTCGCCCATGGTATATTTTCTGGAAATTAACATTTTGTGATGTTCATCCAAGATACATTTTCTGATACCATGAACGTCCTCCATGCATATAAATGTGTGTGTGTGTTGTTGTTGTTGTTTGATTTTATTTGAAGCCTGAGGAAAATCTTTCACAGAACTGAATTGATATGTTTTGCCACTTATTGATCTGTTCTCATTAGTATCCACTGGTACCAATGACATGAGCTATCCATTTTGGATGTGTGCTCATTCAGCTTCCTTATTATAGATGAACAACCATAGAGCAATCCCTATAGAGAGATAAGTTACACAATGATGATGAAATAATTGAAGACTTTTTGTGAAACATCTGAATGCCACAATATGGTTTAGAGTCAGTGTGTCAAATACTTCCCATGCTGTTTAAAATGGGAGCCTTAAGAAAGACTACATCTACTTGGAAAAGTGATGTAGGAGGATCTTCTATCTATCTGTTGTTTCACAGGTTGATTAATAAAGAAAACTGCTTGGCCTGATAGGTCAGAACATAGGTAGGCGAGGAAGACAGAACAGAATGCTGGGAGAAAGAAAGCAGAGTCAAGCAGACGCCATGATTCTTTGACCCAAGACGGATGTAGGCTAGAATCTTTCCCTATAAGCCACCACCTCATGGTGCTACACAGATTATTAGAAATGGGTTAATCAAGATGTGAGAATTATCCAGTAAGAGGCTAGAACTAATGGACCAGGCAGTGTTTAAATAAATACAGTTTCTGTGTTATTATTTCTGGGGCTAAGCTAGCCGTGCGGGAACCGGGCAGGACGAAAAGCAGGCTTTCTCACCTCACCACTACAGAAAAGTTCAATGAGCAGTAATAAGTTAAATTTCAAAATTCTTCTACATTCCAAAAATAAGAAAAGGTTACTTTAAAAATGATGTATGTAGGTTATTGTCTTTAACTGTATTTATGATTTGCATCTATGTGTGGTGTATAGTGCGTGGGGGTAGACACAAGTGCAATGTGTGTGTATGGAGATCACCTCTGTGCAGTCAGTTCTCTCATTCATCCTCTGGTGGGAAATGACCTTAGGATATCAGGGGTGCAAGACAAGCACTAACCTGTTGAGCCATTTTGCCTGATCATGTGCAAGTCACTTTTTAAAGAATAATTCTTGTTACTTTTTTACGTTTACATAGTGTTTAGGGCACACAACTCTGTTGTGTAAAGACATTTCAGATAAATTCATTGTGGATTACAAGTTTTACTTCTTGCATCTAAAGGCTGCCCTAAAGAATTTTGCACTTGCCATCAGAGTATCTTCAAGCTTCCAGTTTACGTTACTTTTCTTCTTCATGGTTTTGAGGGACCAGATGAGGCTTAAGTATTGTATAACTAGTTCCCAATCTACTGCACTCTCATCCAATATATTTTCTTTAACACTCAGTATATATTTTACTTATTAATCCATAATGCAACTTTATTATCTTTGATTTTTTACTTCAGTGTTAGTTGTAGTAAGTCATCTGTTATTAAAATATTGATTAATTCTTAATATCTCTTTTTAAACTTTTACTTATTTAGGGTGGAACTGTATATGTGTCACAATGGACATGCAGAGGGCAAAGAATAACTTGTGGGATGACAATTCCTCCTTCTAATATGTCAGTCCTAGGGAACCAAACTCAGGACATCAGGATTGGCGGGAAGTTTCTTTACCCACTGAATCATCTCATTGACCCTAATATCTCCTTAACTACATATTGAAGCATCTAGTAGAAACTCTGTGAATAATTAGTGAATTGAATTATCCTTTTTAGCATATAGAGCCCCACATGAAGCATAAGAGTCAACTGCAAATCAGTTAATTGGTCAATCAACTGGCTGCGAGCACAAAGGCTTAAATCAACAATATCTCACGGGGAAATTCTCCCAAATTTTAAAATAAAACCAGAAGTCCTGTGGCTCATTGATTTAGAGTTTACTCATAAGATCTGAGCTTTTCTAGATTCCAGGGACACATTGTTTTTTCTTTCACAAACAGTAAGACAAACACTAGGCCTGAGTGATAGCCCTTCAGTACAAGCCTTGGTCACCGAAGGTGGGCTTTGCAGTACTATTTTAAACAAGGAAATTACAAACCAAAACATGTGCAGAATCTTGATTGCAATTCTGATTCAGTCTCCAACAGAGGAGGCCTGCACCTCACAGTCTGAGAAGTAACTAAGTAAGACAACCAAGCAGAAGTCTACCCAGGAGCACTGGCATCCATGCTGCCTCAGATTGGGACGGTACCCTCTCCTTGGTCGATTTAAAATCCTTTCTACTTTGAATGAAAGGGGAGTACCAGGTAACACATGTTTCATAATCACAGTCCTCAAAGCAGAAATATCTAAACACCTACATTTGGCTACTTTTCTTTTGCATGTGTCTTCTATGACTATAACCTGAAACCACTCACAAGAAGTACAAAAGCTTGTCCAGTAGCATGCATGGTGTCTACTTGCTTGCACTGTCACAGAGGCTGGCATTTTATTAGTCATAATATGAAGTAACTAAAAACTTACAGTTCATACATCTTACTTTTTTATCTTTTGTTTTAAGGTGGAACTGGGGTTGGAACCTAAAACTTACGCTGTGCACACGAGACAAGATTCTTAGACTTTGAATCTTTAAATGTGGTATAATGACATCAGTGATGGATGGGCGGGTAAGATCTGGAAAGGAAACATTCTTCAGATCTGAGAACAGATGGCTAATCATTGTGACAGCAAAGGACATATCCCAGATGAATAGCTGTCAGGCTGGACTTGTTTTAAATTTTTAAATCCTCCATCACTTGAAATGCCCTGCATTAGCAGAGCTGACACAAGCAAGCCTTTGGATTGTTCTCCATTCTTTGGAGAGTCTCCTGTTGCTTGTGCTCAGCAGAGCAGCAGTGTGGTGTCAGGTGCTGCTTCTTAGTGATCTCAAGTGTCCACATGGAATTGGTTATTTCTGCATGACAGACAAGCTGCCACACCAGTACAGACTTTAGATACAACCATTTTTTTTGTAATTATTCTATTGTGTAGAATACTGAACCTAATTTATCACTAATTGGCTTATTTGTCTTATGATCAAGGGCTAATTGCGGGTTTACCATTTTAATGCTTGAAATTGTAATAGTCAGGTAAAAGAGAAGCTAGATACTTCTTTATGTCACCAGCATTGTGCTAAAAAAAGATTGTAGGAATGAGGATAGTGATTTCAGTTTCCTTTACTTGACACTTTATACCAGGAAATGGGAAGGACATATTCAGTGTACAGAATTTTCAAGGTGAATTTTCCAATCTGGTATTTACTTTAAACAACAGAAACTTGAAACAAAAACCAGCATTTTTTCCTGGTTTTCATACATATATCTTGGTGGTCAGACACTGAAAGAATTGTAATAATCTACAATGATTGTTCCTGTTGCAAGGTACTTAGGTCCTTGAAATCCACACCCAATTTTCCTGTTGTGCTCAGTTCCAGGATTCATCTGCAGACACATCTTGTGAATGACAGAAATAATTTATATTTCTTTGAATCCAGATGAATATAGCTAAGGCAGTGTTATGGGGAAAAGATTTTCATCATTTTTTTTGTTCATAAAAGACAAAAAACAGATTTTAAGTTTTTAATTGACTTTAGTATCATTAATTGTCTTTACTAGAATCTATAAATAATAGTTACTTTATGAACCACAGCATCATATTGGCTTTTAGTTTCAAAAGTCTAAGAACTAAATGAATAAACAGATGACCATATTATTAATTGAGGGTTTTGGATAAACATGTTTATAATTGATATAATCTGAGCACTTTTGTATGGTAGACATTTTATGAAAATTTTTCTTTTTAAAAAACTTGGCCAAGTAGGTAAAGTGTTGGCTGAAAAGAATGAGAAAATGAAAAATGAACTCAAATATTTACCGCACATGCAAAAACTGAGCTTATCTGTGTCTATAAACCCATTGCAGGGAGCACAGAAGGAGTCCAAGGGCCAGTTAGTCTAACTGAAACAGTGATTCCAGATTCAGTGAGAGAAAGTTTCTCAAAACATACTTTGAGAGTGATTGAGGAAGATTTGATGTAGACCTCTGGCCTCCACATACAAATGCACCGATTTGTACACCTAGACACCACACATGAATGTACATACCACACACATATAAAATATGGTATGCACATACATACACACATACATACATACCTGGCATGGAAAAGGAAGAGGGGAGTAACAAAAAGGCCATTGTTTATGTGAGAACCATTTCTTTTTAAATATTCATTTTAAAACGTTGTATAGTACTGTCATACAACACAAATATATATCTACTACATCATAATATTATAACCCACAATTTGTGACCTAATACAGACGGAGAAACAATCAAAGTAACAAATGCAAATTTAAAGTGAGAATCTTGATGTATAACTCAGGTCAGGGTCAAAGTTAGGCAAAAAATAAGTAAATGTATATTTTTACAGGATGAAAAAGTAAAGCAAAGAGGATGTGTTGATCGTCACTACATCCCTGTGGTGGGAGGAAAGAACTGTCATCTGAAGTTGTCTCAATAACAGTCAGTGAACTGAAGAACTAATGAACAGATAGAGGCTTATGGCTGGGAACCCTTTGAATCTGTGTGTTTAAGTAGTCCAAGTCCCTTCAAAGGAGCATGTGACATGCTTTCTTGTGTACAAACATGGGGCTGGACTAATGCAAGGCCATAAAGTTCAGAATGCTCTAGTAAAGAAAAAGGAAGAGAGCAAAGAGTACCTCAGCACATTTGACACATTTCTTCTAACCTATCAAGTATCTTGCAGACAATGGAGAACAGATAGTAGTATTTATTGGGGTGTGCAGTGGGAAAGTGTGTCTTTGTTGATTAAACCCATGCAACAGGCCAAAGAAAGAAACATCATAGGGGACAGAACATTTGAGGATATCAGAACACAGAAAGTTATGGAGTAATATGGCTCTTCCAGTCAAAGCTATCCCTGTGCAGATGCTCAATTTATCAGTCTAGCTGAGTTACCATAAATCAGTTCATCTTGATCTTTGACAAAACTGAAGAAGAAAAACAATGTGAGGCCTTCCAGAACTAGAAAATTCTACAATACAAAGGATATTGGAACCTAAAGCCATGTAAGTGTGGGGATGAAGTGATTACTCTTAAATGTGTTTGATTCTTATTTATTTTGTTTGTATGTATATGTGTTTTTCTTCATGTGTGTATTGCACTGCATGCATGCCTGGTGACCATGGAGAGCAGAAGAGGGTGTACTATTCCCTGAAATTACAGCTACAGATAGTTGTGAATCACCATGAGGGTGCTGGGAACTGAGCTCAGGTCCACTGCAAGAACAACAAGTGCACTTACGTGCTGATCTGTCTCTCCATCACCAACGTGGTAACTTTTTATTGTTTTGAAGGAAACAAACCACTCTGGATGAACAGCATGGCATGATAAAGCTTTCTCTTTCTGGGCCCACTATGCCCTGGCCATCATATCACTATGACAATCAACTGCACCTAGAAGGTGGGGCCAATATAGGCAAGATAGTCTTTCAAATTTTAAGCTTTATGGAAAAGTCTGCTATATACTGTGGGCCTGTAGTATTAAGGTGGATGCCTCAATGTTACAGAATAACTTTGTGTGACTGTCCAGGCAGCAAGATGTCTCTTTCAATTCTAGAGTTTTGGAAGTTGCTTACAATGCACTTCCTGTTTACTCAGGTAATATTATATCCTTTGAAGTCTTTGGTAGAGTTGAAGACAGATAGTTATAGTTTTCCTCAGTTATGCTAAAAGATAAATTATGTGAAACTTTAGACTCAAGAAAAATATTGTAACTCTAAGTCTTGCTTGATACCTGTTTTGTTATATGTAATTTTACTCTGTTAAAGTTAAAACCTTCTTTTTTATTTAGACAGAAAAGGGGAGATGATGTGGGATTTCCCTCAGTATGCTATGAATATGTTTTATTACCAGTGGTTAATAAAGAAGCTGCTTTGGCCTATGGCAGAGCAGAATATAGCCAGGCTGGAAGACGTATAGAGAGTAGGCAGCATCAGAAATATGCCATGAAGCTGCAAAAGGAGACAGATGCCTCAGAACTTTACAGGTAAACCACAAGCCTCATGGTAAAATATAAAATAATAGTAATGGGTTAATTAAAAATATAATAGCTAGCTAGAAAGACACCTAGCTATTGACTAAACAGTGTTGTAATTAATATAGTTTCTTTGTGATTATTCAGGTCTGAGTAGTCAAGAAATGAAAAAGCAATAGTCTCTATCTTAATATGTTGTATTGATAACCCCCATATTCCTTTGCTAGAATCAGCTGGCTCCAATGAACAAATGATTCTATAAATTTTGCTAACGTTTTCTTGACCTGATGTGCATTTATTTAGAAAAATATTGTAAAAACAAAAAAGTGAATAATATTAAAATTAGAGATATTTACTAAATGTAATTGCATTTATTTATCTATCAGTAATGTACTAGATGTTGAGTGACAGTTTTTTTCTTCTAGTATTTACTTTAATTTTTTCCAAGGATCAGTTAAAATATAGTGAGGCATATCCACCAAAACTATATTTAAATATATAAAATGTTTCATGACCTAGTAAAATGGATTCAAATTCAATAATGGGTGAATAAGGTTTTACTCAAAAGTAAACAGAGGCCAGTGCAGACTTCTAGACTGCACTGAAGGAGGCTAAAGTAGATTTGGATTTGAATCTATTATGTGCCCTGGCATAGAATCTCATAGACTTTGCCTGGCAGGGCACTGCACTATGTTCAGCCTGAAGGTCTGGTGGTTTGTGGAGCTGCACATGTGAATTTTTTTCTTGTGTATCTTTTTGACTATTGTAGGGGTAGCCCCAACCAATCACCTTGCTTGTAGGGCGGGGTCGCCTGAGGATATTTTTTACTAATAAATATTGCTGGTGTGCTCTTCCCTGCCTCTTCTGCTTTCCTGTTCTCCACTGGAACCACAGGTTCTGTGAGTCTTTCCCTAATTAAAGCTGAATATATTCTTATAATTTCTGTCTGCCTTCATTTACTCTCCTACATTTGGTGCCCAACGTGGGGATAAGGGTTGAGAGGATGGAGGAGATATTTTATGGAATTAGGGGTACTTTCAAAAAAAGGGGGGGAATAACTTGTTTGATGGGATGATTGGTATTTGTGAATTACTGTTTTTAAAAAATTGTATTGGTACTGTTTCTTGTATATTGTTATATTAAATATTAAATGTGAGTGTTCCTACCTCTATTTTTGTATAAGAGTATGTTCTTCTGGGAACTCACCAAGACCAGCTGGCCTGGGTCTGGAAAAGCCTGGGATAAAACCGGACTCTCTGAACATAGCGGACAATGAGGACTACTGAGAACTCAAGAACAATGGCAATGGATTTCTGATCCTACTGCACACACTGGCTTTGTGGGAGCCTAGGCAGTTTGGATGCTCAAATTACTAGACCTGGATGAAGGTGGGGGTTCCTTGGACTTCCCACAGGACAGGGAACACTGATTGCTTTTCGGGCCGGGGGGGGGACTTTATTGGGGGAGGGGGAGGGAAATGGGAGGCGTTGGCGGGGAAGAGACAGAAATCTTTAATAAATAAATAAATTTTAAAAAATTTAAAAAAAAGAGTATGCTTATAACTTTGTCTATATTGTATTGATACATCTACCATATTACAATGTACATTTCTACCTCTGATATTATTTATAATAACATTGTTTACATTTGATATGTAATGACATTTTTTACAGTTGGAGATCATTGTTTTCATATATTGCACAGTTGTTTATTCTCTTAGTCTTCAAGTTAGATAGGTATTGAGAATTATATGTTTGTCATATTTATTTTTAGGATAATCAGGTTTTTTAGATACATAGAGATTATATTTAGTATAGATAGTATAATCTTCAGCCTCTTCAAAGAGCTGTAAAAAATGGCCTTTAATCTAACCTAAAATTCCGTGCCAACGAGATACAATCACTCCTAGCAACACTACTCTACTCCTAAGGGAACGTTGAGCACCAAAGACACGCCACTGGGAGCTTGTCTTCTTGGCAGAACTGGTCTTTGGGTTAAAAAAAAAAAAACCCATACCTCAACTACTGACAAAGATACAGAATATCAATAAATGGATAAAACAAGATTGTCTTATCTTGCCAAGACAGGGTAGGATAGTTCTAAGAAAGTTCCTTGCCTTTAATAATGGTATGTCAGTTATGTTAGGCCTTAGCCAAAGTTGGTTGACTCAACATTGCAAACGAGACTTTGGGTGATTACCCAGGTAGTCAGTTGTCTCTGTCATTTGTTGCACATTTTGGATATCTCTCGTTTTTTAAGTAGTATTAATTCCCTTCTCAGATCTTTGACAGAGTAAAAGATTAGATAATTGTAGTTACTCTCTACATTATTTTTGTATGTTTGTTTTGTTTTTTTTTTTGTTTTTGTTTTTCAAGACAGGGTTTCTCTGTGGCTTTGGAGCCTTCCTGGAACTAGCTTTGTACATCAGGCTGATCTCGAACTCACAGAGATCTGCCTGCCTCTGCCTCCCGAGTGCTGGGTTTAAAGGCGTGCGCCATCATTGCCCGGCTTTACTCTCTACATTATTTAGACTCCTTGGAATAAAATGTTTAGTGTATTTATTATTTGTTCCTATTGTATATAGTTGTATTTGGTTTGGCTCTATCTTATTTAGACAAAAGGGGAAGATGTAGGGGTAGCCCCAGCCAATCACCTTGCTTGTAGGGTGGGTCACCTGAGGATATTTTTTACTAATAAATATTGCTGGTGTGCTCTTCCCAGCCCCTTCTGCTTTCCTGTTCTCCGCTGGAACCACAGGTTCTGTGAGTCTTTCCCTAATTAAAGCTGAATATATTCTTATAATTTCTGTCTGCCTCATTTATGCTGCTACAGACTATGACCAGTAACTCATCTAATTAAAACACGGGGAAGAGTTAATTGACAGCTATTATGCTGCTGCTTTGCCAAACGTTAGGTAGTAGACCAGTTTAAACCTTTTTCCTTGGTCTTTTTTTTTTTATTGTTTTTGCTTTGGGGGCTATTAAAAAAAGATCTTACCATATAGTCTAAGTTGACCTTTATCTCACCACGTGTCCCAGTCTACCTAGAACCCAAGTCCCCCTGCCTCTATCTGCTATGCACTATTGTACAGGCATGCACTATTGTACCTCACATTCAAGGCTGTTATCTTCATCTTTAGTCCAAAATACTCTATTACAAACTAGTCTACAAAGACCTTCCTCACCTAAAAACTAAAGGCAAGAGTGAAAGTTTTTAAAAAGTAAGGGAAGCCAAGGTAGACACTTTGAGTTTTCTTCATAATTAAATTTTACTTACACACATATTACTTTTGAGTTGTTTTGTAAATCCAAACACAATTTCAAGTAAAAGATAACCCAGTTTCAAATACAAAGATAACTCAGAGATAATAATTGAAAGAAAGTTCTGAGCTCACAGTCAGGGAGGCTGCCAGCGTTCAGCTAACAATAGATGCTTCTAAGGATGAACTATACACAAGAAGCCAAGTTCAAGCTGGTTCACAAGCTGGCATTAATTACTTGAATCAATTCCCAGTAGGGCAATGCCTAAAGATGTTTCTGTCAGAACAGCATATAGATTTGTATAAAAGGGTAATGTTTCAGCCAAGAAGATGTCTGACCTGCACATATGCCACTAGCAAAAATATGTGAGGAGGATTTGGATTGAGTGGATGGAAAACTGCAGCACAAATGGGCATCTTCATAGTCTGGTCACAGCTGCTCACACAGCCAGGTCAATTGAACAATTTGGTACAGATCAACTAAAGTGATAAGATGACTATGTGTGAAAAAATGCAGAATTTTCATCGATAACACAATGTCTTCCTGAGGCTATAATGCTATAATCTTTATTTTCTGAATGTTGACAAGAGTAAATATTTTTAATCAGAAAAATCTTTTTTACAAAACTATTTTTACGATTAATCTCTCTCCACTTCGTCTTTCTATCATTGGCATGATAGTATTTAATGAGTTTTAGCCCGCCTACAGCAATTTGTTGCTACATTGTACTTGAGAATACTTCATTTTACTTAAACAGCAGCAGCTCTATGTAGGCATGATTATTTTTCACATATTCATCTTTTGTGAGTTCACTGATATAACTATGACCTCTTGTTAAATTCATAGCTAGCATAGTTTCAAGTAGAATAAAGACACCAGCTCTCTTCTTGAGGGAAACTTCTGGCATCAGTCCACATACTATGCTTAGTAGGGGACCTAATGTGGCTTTCTAGTGATCTGACGAAAATCTGTTCTCCCTGCTCTGTCTGACGTGTCTGACATGTACTCTGCAGAACATGTTTCCAGCCTCCTTCAAATAAAAACTCACTCCTTTGTGAATCAAAGTTCATGACATGGAAAAACAAATGATACACGCTTCTTCAAACAAGTGATGGTGTGAAGGATACACCCTTGGGGAAGACAGGGGAGCAGCATTAGGGAAAAGACTGGCCGCCTCAATTTTTCTGCTCAGGAAACTCTCGCTTGCCCAAACACCCACTATATTATATTATGTAAGTTAATAACTACTTATTATATTTGAACATCTTTATAGGAGATTTAGTAAGTCATGGTTATTTTTTAGTTTAAAATTTTCTTAATTCAAAATACATTTAAACCCACAGAAAGGTTTCAATAATGGTTCAAGAGGCCGTATATTCCGGAATTCCTAATCATTATTTTTACCTTGTCTTCCTATTCATTGAAACAATCTCTCTCATTCTCTCTCTCTCTCTCTCTCTCTCTCTCTCTCTCTCTCTCTTGCACTTATATATTTGGCATGATTGATGATGGGATAAAACACTCAAGGCACAGCACGCATGCCCTGGAAACAAGAATACTAGTCTACACAAACAATATACTTCTCATCATTCCAGAAGCATATACCAATAAAACACCACTATCCAAGCCAGACAATGTTAACAGTATTCTATTTATTAATTGTTCAATTGTGTTTGGTGTGACAGACAAATCTGAAACCATACCTTCTTTTACCCACTTTCTAGACACCCTTTTCTTTCCCACTTTTGTGGCTGCTGGACACTGACCTCGATCATGACTTGATACTATTTTTCCTGCTCACTGGGCTTACTTAGATACATGGCAGTGGTGTTTTCACATCCCCATAGCAAGATAAAAAGGGGGAGAAGAAATATCAAAGAGCAGGCAAAAAGCAAGGAAAGATTGGTGAACAAATCTATATTTGGTGCAATATTAACATGGCTTTGAAAATCAGTGCTAAAAAAAAACATTTGTATAGGACACTTGATATGGACATTCACTTTTCACTCAAGCTCTTGTTAGAACTGGCATGGCCTAAGGAAAACTTGATAACAGCAAATATTCTTTTAAGCCATTCAGCTGCAGCATTCAGATGACAAGCAAGCAATTTCTATATGTTTGACATTTAGCTTTTTATATCTTTTATTAGAAGCCATAGAACTGAATACTTACAAAATAAGTGTTTTAAGTAAACATGATTTGGTCAAAGAAAATCTTTTCTCTGAACTCTTAGTTCCAGAAGAAAAGAGGTTTAGGCTTAAAGGAGAGCACAGTACACACTGAGAAACATCTGCCTCACAGTAAACACTCTGTTCATGTAGGAGGTGGAAGAATTCTGCCAAAACTACGTTCCCTTCAGTGAACACTCACAGCAGCTTGTCAGACTTCTCACAAATGCATGAAGGCAGGCCTGCTCATCAGAATCATGTTTCGTAAAATTGTAATTCGATTTGAGCAATTTCAGCATCTATTCATTATATTAAGTAATTGTTAAAAAAAAATCTCTTGACTACTGCACTATGCATAAAATTGCATTGAGTAGTTTGATAGGCTAACAGTAAAGTAAGTTTTCTTTATTCCCATTCATCACACTATTAGTTTCAGCTGAAACTACAGTATGAGGACATACAAGACAACAGTCATATCGCTAATGTGACAGAAAGCATGTCTCCTAAACAATAAATGTGCTTTATCTCAATAAGTATTTGTCAAATCTTACGTCTGAAACAAAGAAAGGGATTTCTTTCAACCTCAGATTTTTCATTGAGGATGTGGTTAGTTCCTCCAAAAAAGTTCAAACTAATCATTTTAAACCTATTATGTCATAGAATTCAAGGCTGTGTGTTTACCCATAACATTCCAAAAGTCCATTCTCAAGACCCCTGTTCCTCTTCCACCTGCAGTGGAACTTGATGTGGTTGTCAGCAGTAAGTCTTCCTAGTTTCTTATATCAAGAAGTTCCAAAGCCCTGCCGGACTCCTAGAGTATGTGTAGGAAGTGTGGCTGCAGGGATGGACTGGCTTTTCAAAAATGGGGGCAGTATGTGTGTTCAGCTGGTAGTAAATACTGTATTACTTCATCATACCCTGACTAGGCAGCAAGGAGCAGAGAAAGGAACTCAGTGCTAATGGCCTGCTAATGGGGGAGAAGTGACTTCAAAGGAAGGGGCCACAGCTAAGAACTATGAAGCAAAGCTTGAAAAAAAAAAACAGTCCACAGACAGCCTATTGAAGTAACAAAATCCTCCTCTCAAGAAATAGAAATTTATTAACTGCAGTGAAACCTGATTTCAAAAAAAAAAAGTTGCTATGCATTGTCTGTGGCCTGCCTGAATATGGTTTGTTCTAGAATGTCTTCTGATGGGTGTGAGAGCTACTTTAAATAATGCTTAGACACATATCTCCTATACAAGGCTCGTGTGTCTTATATGTAGTGGCTTCTTCACTCCTGTTTTATATGATAGTTCTGCATGTCATAAAGAAAACTCTAATGAAATCGAGGATGATGTTAAGTAGGGGGCCACTCGGTGGCCCTGATTTCTCTAACGGCAGTCACTGACTGTTAGGTTCTCACACCATCCTCTGGATATGTCCAATGATAGCTTTGTTGTTTTTGCACAAAGGAATTAATGGACACCATTCTTTAGATCTTTAGAGTGTGACAAAGATGAGTGTGCTTCACTGTCCACATGGTCAACAATATATCTGTGCTTGTCTGCTTCTGCCTCTTTCACCACTCATGTCAAACAACTAAAAGCTGGTGACAGAGTTTGTCTCAAAATAGTCCTCATCTCAGTCTCTACAAACAAGCCCATTGCTGAATTCCCCCTCCTATGCGACATGGCAATGGTGTCTACAAATAGAGATGCCCTTTGGACAGGTAATTTTGCTATAGTTGCCTTCGGACCCTCATAGTGAGCCCTGCAGCCTGCTTTGATGTGAGGGGGAAATGTGAAAATGTGTATTCCAACTATAGGAAGGAAAATTTTTCCAAGGTGCATTTTCCATCAGACAACTTCTCATCTGTGATGGTTTGCATTGAAAACATATTTGTTTGAGAAACAAAGATTTGTTGGATCTAAACTTCACCTGTGTTCATCTCGGGATGCTAATATCTGGGTCTGCCATCTTTTCATTCTTACCCACAAGAATCAGAGTGTCAACTATCCTTCATTGTAATTTTCCTCTTGAAAGACTTCCATGGATGACTGAGTTCACTTTTAATACAATACAATTAAAATATAACTTATTTAATACAATGAAATTTTTGTTTTCTCTATTTTGGTTATATACTGGCAATGTACTGGGATGCAGCTTCCATTTCACACAGGAATTTCTGTGTATCTTCTTGCACACACCATTTACTGGAGCCCTTAAAGATTTATGAGAATGGTCATAGGCATTAATCGTGGACTACCTATTAAGAACATCAGATTAAGAGCTCTAAATACATTATTGTGTATAGTATTAACACATATTGAAGCTTTTACTTATAGTGTACATTTTGCTGTTTTATCTTTCAAGAGATTTGGATGTAATTTAATTTTATTGCTGTTATTTACTGACTTCAAATGACATATATGTATTATTTTAGAGGAATATAGGTTTAAAATCCATGGAAGTTTCACTGCTAAACACAGCATACGAAAAGGATATTGTACCCTGCTAAAAGGTCTAGGGGAGAGTCTCTCTTTGTCTGTCTCAACTCCTTAAGAACAGTCATCATTCTGGTCATGATCTACTGTGTATCACACATATTCTGTTGTTACCTGTTTAATCTCTGTGAGAGGGATAGTTGCCTAAAGAAATGGATCTTTGTTTTTTAGCTCATAATTGCACTATGCTAGCATTGACACTCAGAACCCTACATGAGTTCATGAATCAATTAGACAAAATTTCCATTTTCCTTAGTACTGTGTGAGCTAGAGAAAACACTTCCACTAAAAGCACACATGTATAAACCACAGGGGTTAATGCTAAAATTTAATCTAGAGAATTGTAGTTATACTTGTAAATATCTAATACCATAGTATCCTCTACATAGTATTAACAGATTATGTCATTGTTATTTATTAAAACATTCTTCCTTAGTTCATTGCTTATATTATCCAGTTATCTAGATTATTTATATGTTCGTTTATTAACACTTCCTTAAAAGAAATGTATAGAATGTTAGGGAACAAGTTGAAGACATCTTTCATTTGACCAAATTCCATTGCATCCCTTAGTATGCCTGTGTATTCCTGAGGACAAGTTTCAGTATTCAGATGAGGTAGAAATGTAGAATTGTTGCTTTAGGGAGTACTAGACACTCTTAGTCCTGTTATAATAAAAGGTTTTATGTTTTTATGTCCTTTAAACTTGTTAGACGCGAAATAAAGCCATGATGTGTCAGATGTTTATTCCAACAATGTATATCTCTTCAAAGACATAACACCCTGCATCCAAAGAGGGATTGTGGAACCTATCAAAATACAGTAAAATAAACCCCTTCTTCAGGTGAATATCTTCCTGGTAGACTCCTTTCTAGATGTAACAGTATGTGATGTGAACAGAATGCTATGTCAGTGTAGCAGGAGTGCCAGTGGCAAAAAGCACCTGGGAGATATTATTACAATCCAAGGCAAGGTATTTTTGATGATTGGAGTTGACATTTGCGATGCTGAAGTGAGAGAAGTCTCATTTGAATACATACAAATTGTCTTGGTATTTTGGAGGGTGAAGGATAAAAAGCCATCCTTAACTTCAACATTGCTACCCTCTGCAATCAACATTTTGTTTGCTTGTAGTTGTCATAAAGTATTGTAAATATTACCTATAGAAGACCTTTTGAATAAAGAAATAGTCTGAGCTAATTTTTTTTGTGATTTTCAGCCATTTATATATTATTACAACTCAGAGCTCATTCTATCCATAGCTATTATTGGAAAATTTGTTGCACATTATCCCTGTTCACTCTATGAAAATGTATTGCTATGATTGGTGCAATAAAAAGCTGGCCTGCCAATAGACAGGAAGAGGTTAGGTGGAACTTCCAGACAGAGAGAGAGAGACAGAAAGTGAAGATGAATCTTGGGGTGAAAGAGACACCAGAGGAGTAAGAGAAGAGGCAGGACATGCAAGGAGGAAGGCAAAAGCCATGAGTCAGGTGGCAGGACATAGATTAATATAAATGGATTAATGTAAGTTATAAGAGCGAGCCTAAGCTAAGGCCAAGCTTTCATAATTAATAATAATACTTCTCCAGATCATATTTAGTGAACTGGCCGCCCAAGGAAAAGTCCATGTACAAAGATTTTTGTTTTTCTTTTTTGTTTTTGGTTTGTTTGGTTTTTTTTTTTTTTTGAGACAGGGTTTCTCTGTGTAGCCCTACTGTCCTGAAACTCTCTCTGTAGATCAGGCTGGCCTTGAACTCACAGAGAGCAACCTGCCTCTACCTCCTGAATACTGAGAGCTACCACCACCCAGAAATTTGATGATTTATTCACCCATAAAGAACAATCTTAATATCTTTTAAATGTACCTAATTTTTCACTCCAGAGAACATTTCAACTGCCACTGAACAAAGACCATTAAAATTATTGCAAATATGAGCTGGTGAAATAGCTCAGTGGGTAGAGTGTTTGTGTGCCAGCCTGATCACCTTAGTTGAATACAGGATCCTACAAAGGGGTAGAAGTGAGCCAACTCCAGAGAGATGTCTTCTAATCTCCACAACCATATGGCGCATACACATTGTGAAACAAGTAACAGTTTTTTTAGACTTTTGGTTTTGAAAACTTTATCCTACTTTCTTAATTCATTGTTTTAGATAACCAAGCAAAAGATTATTAACAGTAATATACCAACGTATTAATGAATAAGATTAATAGTGAAAAGAATTAGAGAGAGTTCCTTTGAGTACTGACATTAGATATAAGAAGATATTTACACCACCTGGATCAGCTTAATATGAAGTCAATACTTTAATAGTTTTTAAGTGGATCAAATGTTAAATTGTGAGACATGGGTAAAAAGAGTACACTGGATTTTTATTTTAAATAGCATAGAATTTCTTCAAAATCTTACATAGATTGTATGTAGAACCATTGGTATGTAGTTAAATAGGTTTCATTGCTCTTTGTAATGTGGTAGCCAGAAGTCTATTCAACCTATGTCTCAGTTGAATATATGCCACCACAACTGTACCTCAGTTCTAGAGACTTAGTAGTGATATTTGTCCAATTATAGACACATTAAACATACAGGTATAGAGATCAATAAGAAATGTTTATGAAGCGCTGCCTTAGAAGGGAAAATTTTCTGATGCTCAATAACTAGCTAATCTAAATGTATGAATAAACAAATAACAGGATATATGTGCGTGCAACAAGGATAGATAAAAAGTAAGAGCTTAGGACAAATACAGACTTATCACGAGGACCTGGTTAGTGCATTCATGTTCAAAGGAAATGATATGTCTAGAGACACAGGCAGCTAGCAGTTATCCAGAGGGAAAGATCAATCGGGAGACAGTTGATAGTCTCATTCACTCTCCAAGTCAGAGTCTCATCAACCTTCTGAATGAAAATGACAGGAGAGAAAATGGAAGAGAGAGTGGTAATGATAAGGAACCTAGAATCATTTTTTTTTTGAGAGAGAGAGAAAGGGAATTACAAACTTCAAATGCCTCTGTGTTTTGTGTTGTGGCTCTCCGTAGAATACTGCTTCCAATGTTGATAACTGATAAGGCAGGATTTCTTGTTTGGGGGAAAGATTAAGTTGAACTTTTTGGCCTTTTGAAGCTGAAATGGAGTATCTTTCTAAGTAAATGTGTGGTATATATGAAGAAACATTTGAGTCAACAATGTAGCTAGAATTGTAAATAAAATGATAAATGGTTTTGAGAACATATGGCATTTCTGTTGGGAAAGGCAAACATGGAGAATATGTCAGGAGTCGACACAGTGGTTTAAAGGCTTATATTGTGAAAATGTGAGAAACAGATTTTGTGGACAACGTTTTGGGTAATACATAGGAGATGAATAAAAGAACCAGATAGTAACTAGAGAGACTATGTATCTTGGTGTCTGCAAACACGTACAGCTGCAAAAAATGTCAAGGTTACTGTCTCATGTGGCAACATCACCATGCAAATCATAGCTTCTAATGGGGTGCAGTGAAAGCAGAAGAATCATATGTGATATTAAAAAATCCCTTGTGCAAACACTATGTTATCCTAGTACATTCTTGTTCATGTTTTACATAACATGTCTGATTAAAACATGAGTGTTGTATATGCCCTTTATTAACAGATCCTTGTATAAATCCCATAGGGATTTTTTAAAGACATACCTCATTTGCTAAATATTATACACTCCTTGTTGAATTTTAATAAATCTCATAAACCCCACCTGATGTATTTCTGAGCCTTTTTCTATTTTTCCTGCTGTCTCTGTACCTCCCATTTGCACAGGTTGTTCCATGGTCATGTTTTCCTTCAGACATTGGCTCCATCCTACTCCTGCCATTCCTGAAGCGAGGAACCATATGGTTTGCACTAGGGCTTGTTAAGTCTCACACTACTGACATCAAAGCTGGCGACTTCAGCAAGATGTGTTATGTCCAGTGCAGTCTGGGCAGAGAATATTGAACTCCTATGCAGTGGACAGGGAAGCATGCTTCTCCCACAGAGTTTAGGTGACTCAAAAATTCTCTTTGGAAAAACCTGTCCTAGATGAACAACAATTCTATATCTAAATACGGCTTCACCTCCATACAACTATGGGGTGTCAATCAATACAAGCACCAGAAAGAGGTGGATAGGGGAGGCCAATTGAGGTGACCTGTTCCCAGACAGTCACACATCTCTCCCTGCCCGGCCAGGGTAAGCAGGTAGTTGTCAGTCGCAGATGGCCAGCCCAGTCAGGAGGACAGCACCTGCTGCTTATTTCCCTTGTTCTCCTCTGCTTTATGCTGTCCTCCCATTCCCAAATTCATTCCTCTCCCCCACCCTTTTCTTCTCTCTATTATTACCACTCTTGACTGTTTAATTGGTTGTTATAAGATGATTTTATTACCAACACCCATAAATTACTATTTAATGAACTTTCATACCATCTGTTCTTACAGGAATTATAAATACAGAGGAAATATTTACCAAAATATTTAGAGAAAAGTAAAATTCCAAATAGTTACTGAATTCTCTCCACATCAGCCCTAGTCATTTGGATGTTTATACACACAGCCTTGGAATACTCACTTCAGTTCCTTTTATACCTTGATTTGATTAATTAACAAAATTATTAAAAGTGTGTCTAATCATTCTCATGTGAAATGATACATATTTATAAAAAAGAGTAGCTTCTCAGAGGCATCTCAAACAGCACTATAGTCAGGAAACACAGAGGTACCCTGAGGTGGCTGAGGTCATAGACAGTATAAATCGTCTGTAGCATTCTCTTGCACATGTTATAAACAAACAGGGAAGAAGAAGTGTATGATTGGCTACACATTTAGTCATAGGATCATTTTTTTGAGTCAGTAAAATCTAGGTGTTTATTAATTGTGATCAATACTGTAGAAATTACAAATGCAAGTAAGATGTAGTCTTATCCTGAGGAAGAATATATAATCTTTCAAGGCATCAGGAATAATTAAGAGTATCCATGGCGTAAACATTAAATTTCAGTGTTAAACCATAGTGTCACTAAAAGATCTCCACAGTGCCTAAAGGGGGCTACTCAACAGCCAACAACAAATACTTGCTGAATGTATCCAGATTTCAAGAAATCTGAAGAAGACAAAACCTTTACCCAGTGCTTCAGTGCTGTGTAGAGATAACAAAAATAATTCTCCTAGTTTCCAGCCACATTGCAGACCTAACTAATGCCTATTGGCATTTCGTGCTTGAAGGACTAATTAGACATGTTCTGTTCTTCTGCTCCTATTTATTTGAGGGCAGGGTTATTTTGGAGCTATAAATTATTTCCCATACATTTTACATCAACATATTTGCATTTCTACTGTTGACAAAGTGAATCTAACTGGATGACATAGGATAAGTGAAAGAATGCAAAATAAGTTTCTAGTACCTGGAAATACATATAATCTGGGGGGTTATATCCTTCTGATACACAGTTTTAGAGAAGCCTTGGACAGAATATTTGTACAGCAATAAGGATGATTTCCAGGTATTCCATTTTCCCATCTCCCAATTCCCAACTTATCATCTTGTTTAAGTTAATAAGAACTATTATAGTAGTATTAAAGGTCAAAGTTCACCTGTAATTTCCACTACCTTATATGAGTCAACAAATGCCCAACATGGACAAACATGACATCATAACAACCTGCCTAGTTATGCCCCCAACTGCACCACTCAGCCATTCCCCTGTTCAGGAGCCCTGACAGCCATTGTTTTACTTTCTTACTATCCTCAGAATTTTGTCATTCCAAGAGTACCACATTTTCTTATATCACCACATCCTATAGCTCATAGTCTTTTAAGACTGCCTTATTTTACATATTTTTTTTAAATTTCCACATTGTCTTTTTGTGCTATGATAGATCAGTGTTTAATCATCACTGAACAGAATTCCATTGAGTGGCTGAATCATAACTTGTTTATCCATTCATCAAATAAAGAACTTCTCCAAGTTTGGGGAATTTTGGATAAAGCTAGTAGCAAACCATGTGCTGGTCCACATGTAAGCATGTCTTCAACTCAAGTGAGTAAAATTAAGGACTGTGATTGTTGCATAATAGATACTAAAGCCAGCATTAATTTTGCAAGGAACTTACAAACCATATTCCATGCTTTGTGTGTCCAGCTGCAGTGGATGGGTTTTTCTAGCTAACCACCCATCCTTCCCAACATGAATGATATCACTGCTTTGGATTTGGTCATCCAACCAATGCATGTAGAGATTTTCAGGTGGCTAATTCTCACATAGACTTTCAAGTCATCAAAGAAAAGTAAAATTAGAAGCTCTGCTATTTCAGGAAAACATGGAAAAATGAAGGGATACTACTGAAATGCAACATACTAAATACAGACAACCTCAGAGTCACTAAGCCAAGATTTTTAATGGTGGATTTTTAAAAACTGACTTGTACATTCACAGGATATGCATTTTTCACTATCCATTTTCTGTTGGTTTAAATAGTTCATAAAATAAAGATTTGTTTAACTATTAGTAATTCTGAGTAAAAGATAATAAGCTGTGATTTGTACGACTATATTCTTGAGAATCCCATGACTGTGGATTTAGTTTCTGAGATGCACAGTTCTCCTGATGAGTCAGGCAGACATGTTAGATCTCTTTTCTTTCTGGGTCACTTACCATTTATGATATTTGGAGTTCATTTGATCTTTTAGGCTTTAAAATGTTTTGTAAAATGGAATTACATTATTTTTTCTGATATACCATAAGGCCATAATTAGGGTTTCTATTGCCGTGAAGAGACACCATGACCATGGAAACTATTATAAAGGAAAACAAGTAATTGGGGCTGGCTTACACTGGTTTAGTTCATTATTCTCATCATAGGAAACATGGAGGCATGCAGATGGACATGGTGCTGGACAGGTAGCTTAGAGTTTTATATCTGGATCAGAGAATTACAGGAAGTGAACTTTGACACTGGGCATAGCTTGAATATAGCAGAACTCAAAGGCCACTCCCCAGTGACACACTTTCTTTAACAAGCCACACTTTAACTCCAGCAACATTACACCCTCTAATAGTGCCACTCCCTACGGGCCTATTTTCATTCAAACCACTACAATTAGTGTTGACAATAAATAGCAATTAATAAGTATGTTGTACATTTTAAATTATGCAAAATCTGAAATGTATAAAACATAAAAGTATATTGTCTCACTAGTGACAGTTCTTACTTCACAGGGTTTATAATTTGTCAGGGAAATGTGACACTCAGTGACCACAGGACAATTTAATAAATGTCAAGATAAAGCATTAAAATTTCTAGGCCACTAAGGAATAAAAAGACCACAAACTCTAAGCTCTTTTATGGCAGGAACTAGGACAGTTATTATCACACTTCTAAAACATGGATTTTATTAGTTTCAATTCATACAGTTTAAGTAACTGAATAATGAAGCAATGTGCTCTTGACCAGACAGATAATGAGTGCATTCCCACTTTCCTTAGGACACTGGAGAAAGCTACATTACATAGCCTTAACTACACAGACTATTTTCAGAATTCTAATTTCAAGAAACCAGACCATCTGCATACATTATCATACAGCATAGGGATGGTGCCAAAATCTTGGATCTCTTTGCCAGACGTTCTAGCAGGCAGGATTTACACTATCTTGAGTCATGGTTTTGACCATGGCTCTGCAGCAATAATGCTGTTTTAAATTTTCTTTCCATTAAATAAACAACAACAAATTCTTAACAACTTCAATTCTGTTTAGCACCTTCAGTAAAAGTTAGCCTGGACAGAACCTCAAGATTAATTTGTGAGAGATTTAGTATCCTAGTCTTTCATCTTCATGGCTCCTGAGAAGTTAAGAGGTTTTGAATGGTTCCAGTGTGAATCAGGAGGAAAAGGGCATTGAACTGAGTGTCTAGAGCAAAACAAACTGAAGAAACTGCTTCTTTAGATTTATTTTTGAGTTTAATATGGAAGGGGAACAGAAAAGAGACACCAGAGCTGCTCTAGACAGATGCTATGTTCGTTATTCTGCATCTAACACACCTTACCATTCTTGAATCTTAGCTCTTATGAAAGCATAATGCTGTCTGTGGACCGATCACACAGTCAAATATTCATTTGAAGAGACATAGTGACAGGCTAGAGCAGTGTACAATTTTGTGTACTTGTACATGATATATATTTACCTATGTGGTTGCTTTGGAGACATTTTTGTTTTTGAAATTCATCTCAGTTGCTATGTAGGAATCACCTTCATCTGTCATCCAAAGCCCTATACTTGAGTGGAAACCTGAGTATTAATATGTTTCCAGCTTAGATTGCATAAAGGCTCTGAAGTGGGCAGATTAAGTATAGTACTGTTAATCCCTGTGCATCAATAGGTCCTGACAAAAGGATTACTCTCTACCAGTTTGTGAGAAATATAACTGGATGAAATGACACATTGATAATTCAGCTAGGACACTGAGCATCAGCCAGGTACAGTGAAACACACAAAAGCTCCAGATAGGGCAGACAGGGAAAACTCCATTGTAGTAGCTCTGACTTCACTGAAAATATTCTAAAACTCATTTCAGTTTTATCAAATATATAGTATTAAGAAATTGTAAGTCTTTTTTCAATTAACCAAAAGGGAGTACATAAAAAGAAATTAAGAAAAGCAAATTCCAAATTGAGAGAAAACATATAAGAACTAAGATAAAAAGCACATGAAAATGGAATTCTTTAAGAAAACTATAGATATATAATCAGTAGAAAATGATGATAGCTCCTGTTAATCACCAGACCCCCAAAAAATTATTATCACATTTTACTGAATTTTAAAACTACTTTGAAACAAAAAATTGTTTTGTGTGTGGGGGGAGGTCTTTTTTTTTTTTTTTTTTTTTTGGTTTTGGTTCTGTTTTTTGGTAACAAAGATCTACTCATGTGAGGCCTGACTTGGGTTTAGCTAAAATCCTAAGTAAAGAATAAGTGAAAATTGAGGAAAGAAATAAATCCATAATAAATTCTGTAAGTAAATAAATCCAGCAAAAGTTAAGCTGATGATTCACATAACAGAGGGAGCACGAGCAAGGAACCCAGGACCGCGAGAGGTACACCCACACACTGAGACAATGGGGATGTTCTATCGGGAATTCACCAAGGCCAGCTGGCCTGGGTCTGAAAAAGCATGGAATAAAACCGGACTTGCTGAACATAGCAGACAATGAGAACTACTGAGAACTCAAGAACAATGGCAATGGGTTTTTGATCCTACTGCACGGATTGGCTTTAGGGGAACCTAGGCAGTTTGGATGCTCACCTTACTAAACCTGGATGGAGGTGGGTGGTCCTTGGACTTCCCACAGGTCAGGGAACCCTGATTGCTCTTTGAGCTGATGAGGGAGAGGGACTTGATCGGGGGAGGGGGAGGGAAATGGGAGGCGGTGGCGGGGGGGAGGCAGAAATCCTTAATAAATAAATAAATTTAAAAAAATACAAGCATGAACACTCAAAAAAAAAAAACAAATGCTTCAACATGTTCCATGTTTCACAAAATGTTAATTCCAAGAAAATATCATAATATAGTAGGAGAAAGTGTAGCTGATCTGTGCTTGCATTCACCTCTCTAGAAATGAGGCAAATCGTTGAGAGATACAAGGTCAGCTTTGGGTTTCTCTAATTTTGTCATCTAGATAAGGGTCAAGCAAGCACAGAAGTAAGACTGGTGTCTCTCAAGAATCTTATTCACAATTCTCATTGACATTCAGGTCTCATAGATGTGTTTTGTATCTAAGAACAAGTGCATGCAAAATGTACCTTGGATGTGCAGATGACAACCCTTCCACATGATTGTGCTGGAGGGCATCAATTGATTCCCTCCCATAGAAGAGGAATTGCTAACTCTGGTCTTTTGAATAAGAATGGTCCCCATGGGATCATATATTTGAATGCTTAGTTATCAGAGAGTCACTATTTAGAAAAGTGGTTCTCAGTCTTTCTAATGCTATGACTCTTTAATACAATTCCTCACATTGTTGTGATCCCCAACTATGAAATTATTTTTACTGCTGCTATAATTTTACTGTAATTTAGATATTGTTATGGATCATAAACAAATGTCTGTGTTTTCCAATGGTCTTACATGACCCCATGTTGAGAACCACTGACTTAGAAGAATTAGGACTTGTGGTCTTGTTAGAGGAAGTATGTCACTTGGAGAGGGCTTTGAGGTTTTAAAGTCTGAAGCCAGGCCCAGTGGCTCTCTCTCTCTTCTGCTGCCTGCAGATTCAGATATAGAACTCTCAACAACTACTACAGCACCATGTCTACCTGCATACCACCATGTTTCCCACAATGGTGATAACAATAAACTAACCATATGAAACTGTAAGTCAGTTCCAGTTCCTTAATAAGAGTTGTCATGAACATGGTGTCTCTTCACAGATATAGAATACTGACTAAGACACTAACCAACAGTGATTTCTACCAGAACATACAACACAGTAGGAAGCATGTCTCTGGAGTTTTGAATATGCTTTTTTTTGTAAAAATACTAGTCAAATTTGAAGAAATGCAGCAAAATAAGAAATCTCTAGATTGACTCGTATACGCTATGGATAAAGCAAATTACAGTTTTCCTTTATAATCTTGACTATTTTCAGAGCTGAATCAGGAAAGCTAATGTAGTTTGACATTTTTCTTTTTTTATAGTGAAACCATTAATGCTTAAGAGTTCTGAAGAATTTAAGGAAACCAGGGTTTCAGCTATCCCTCCTGGGCTCCATTCAACTGCATAGTCCATACAGTGACAAAGTCATACAATCCTAACCTGCAACATAGCCTCATTCACCCTCCTCACCACACCTCCTCATTTGTGTGTGTGTATGTCTATGAGTGTACACATGCATGCACACACATGCACACACATATGCACACACACATACACACATGCGTGCATGTACTCACACACTTTTTCTCTCCCTCTCCTCTCCTTGTCACTAAGAAAGCTTTGGTGTTCTCTGCCAAGTAATTTACATTTTCTAACTGGCAGCCTGGGATAAAAGGCAGAAGGAACATGAATTCTTTTTTTAATCAGGCTTACCTAAGTGTTTCATTTTATTATTTATATTCCAATCACTACAAGAAAGCAGTGAGTATGTTTGGATTTGAGCAGAAGTTGTTTTGGAAGGCATCATTTCCAAAGGAAAACATATAGTTAAATCTTACTTTCAAATACAAATATGCATTGCTGTGGGATAATGATCTATATCCTGTCAATCATATTATAAACAAATGCTGATTGGCCAGTAGCCAGGCAGGAAGTATAGGCTGGGTGACCAGGCAGGAAATAGATGTGGGGAAATGAGAACAGGAGAATTCTGGGAAGAGGATGAAGTCCACAGTCATGACCCAGCCTCAGAAACGGCAAGATGTGACTGCCTCGCGGAAAAAGGTACCGAGCCATGTGGCTAACATAGACAAGAATAATGGGCTAATATAAGTTATAAGAGTTAATAAGAAGCCAGAGCTAATGGGCCAATCAGTTTATATTTAACATAGAACTCTCTTTGATTTCTTGTTGTTTTTTTTTTTTTTTTGGCTTTTTTTTTTTTTTTTTTTTGGTTTTTCGAGACAGGGTTTCTCTGTGGTTTTGGAGCCTGTACTGGAACTAGCTCTTGTAGACCAGGCTGGCCTCGAACTCACAGAGATCCGCCTGCCTCTGCCTCCCAAGTGCTGGGATTAAAGGCGTGCGCCACCACCACCCGGCTTTGTGATTTCTTTAGGACCTAACAACTTAAACCAGGTAGGACAGAAACCTCAGACAATAATGCTTTTCCATTACCCCTATCCCGGCCATTAGACCCTGCAAGCTACAAGTACCATCCCACCCCTCACCCAAACCCTCCTATTTCCCTGCAACCTCAGTGGAATTCTGAAACACAGCCTTCTACTACACAGGACCAAGAGAGGATCAAGTGCCTGCTACTACAAATAGAGGACCAAGAAAGAAAACCAAAAGCCAACCACTACACAAAGTGGAACAAGAAATTTCAAATAACTCAATTAAAAATGGGGTACAGATTTAAACAGAGAATTCTCCACAGAAGAATCTCAAATGGCCAAAAGACACTTAAGTAAATGTTTGTCCTTAGCCATCAGGGAGATACCATCTTACACCAGTCAGAATGACTAATATCAAAAACACCAATGATAGCTTATGTTGGAGAGGATGTTCAACGAGGGGAACACTCCTCCATTGCTAGTGCGAATGCAAACTTGTACAACCACTTAGGAAGCCAGTATGGCAGTTCCTCAGAAAACTGAGAATCAATCTTCCTCAGGACCCAGCAACATCACTCTTGGGGATATACCCAAAAGATGCTGAATCATACTACAAGAATATTTGTTGAACTATGTTCACAGCAGCATTATTTGTAATAGCCAGAACACAGAAACAACCTAGATGCCTCTCAACCGAAGAATGGATAAAGAAAATGTGACACATTTACACATTAGAGTACTACTCAGTGGTAAAAAACAATGACATCTTGAGATGTGGGTGCAAATGGATGGAATTAGAAAACACCATCCTGAGTGAGGTAACCCAGACCCAGAAAGATGAATATGGTATGCACTCACTCATAAGTGAATACTAGCTGCAAAGCAAAGGATATTGAGCGTATAGTTCATGATCCTAGAGAAGCTAAGTAACAAGGTGAACCCTTAGAAAAATCATACATAGATCTACCTGGAAAGGGGAAGTAGACAAGATTGCCTGACAATCTTGGGATGGGGGGAGTAGGAAGGGTGGAAAGGAGAAGACAAGGGGAGAAGGTGAAGGGGGAGGAAAACTTGAGTTAATGGGATAGTGGAGACTGGAGTAAGGACAGAGGTGAGAGTCTGAGGTGCGGATGGGGATGCGGTGGAGGGATAGGGAGAAGGAATAGGAGGAAGGGAGGGAGTGGGAACTGGGACTTGTATGTAAAATAAAATAAATATAGGTTGTTTTCTTTTTTAAAAAATTATTAAAAAATTTCAAGCTACACATGAGATCCCTGTTCATCCATTAGATAAATCCATACATTATGAGTTGTATTAACTGCTAGGAATAAAATGATGATGAATAAATAAACAAATCCCTAAATATGCTTTTGTGACTTTCTATACCTTATCAAACAGGATAACAAACACATTGGAAATGATATGTAAGACAGGAATTTTGTCATGCTGTAAATGATGTTAATATAAAGAGGAAGGTAACGTTCTAAGAACACTTGAAAATAAAGATAATTGCTACTATGGCCTGAATATCCCCAAAACCCATGACCTCAAATTTAATCACTACTGTCACAGTTTTTGAGGTAAGGCTCTTTGGAGGTAATTAAGTCATGAAGGATCTGTTATTCTGTAAATGGTATGAGGGGACAAATTTACCCCTTCAGTTCTTTTCACCTTGTTAGGTGAAAAGGTACAGCAACAAGATGTCATCTTGGAGCAAAAATGAAATCCTCTACCATCTTAATCTTGGAGTCTGTAGCCTTTACAATGTGATAAGAAAATGTCTCTTGTTTATTAATTACCATATCTCATTTATTTTGTTGTCATAGAACATATTGACTACTAGGGACAACTCTCTCAGAGTCCAAAGGTTTTGTGATGAGAATTAGCAAGGCCAGTTAATTGTTAGGACTCCAATGATCAGAAATACTTGCCAAATGTACATAAGCCAATAAACTAACCACTCAGGAAATATGATCCATCGCTCTTAGAAATGTTTTATTCAAATGTGCTCTGTTATTGGGATATAACCTGGAATCATCATAAGGTAACAAGAAAGAGAATTATCAAAGTGGTATTTCATATTGCTTTGAAATTGATCAAGAGTGATATATAAATGAACTACTCCAGCTAGGAATTGTTAATGATTGGGAGCTACATAACTTCACACACACACACACACACACACACACAAACACACACACACACACAAACACACACACACACAATCTGGTTTTATACTAGGAGGAGACAAAGTCATTAAGGGAGATACTCTCAAGCAAGGTTCACACCTAATAAATGACTATCAGGGTTCACAGCTAGATGTCAATGCATTAGATCCCCCAAAGCAATCTTATACGTAACTACAGTATAATGCTTGGTACGGTACTGAACACGTAGTGCTAATTAACTAGGTGAAATCATGTATGTGTGGATAAGTAAATGAATGGATAGCAAAGGTCATAGTCATATAATTAATTTCAAGTCCTACAAAGCTCAAATGACTTTACGACTCAATTTAAATTGAAATATGGGCACCAACAAGGAAAATTTATATCTTTAATTTCTAATTGTAATTAAAGGAGGATAGGGATAGTGCTTAGAAACACACACATCACATATGTGCACCTCTCTCTCTGTTTCTCTCTCACACACACACACATGCATACATACATATACACACACACACACCACATGTGTATTTTAAAGAACAGAAGTGTTTACCACCTTTATTATTATTTTATAATCTGTTTGCTTCACTTAATGCACCAAGAGCAACCTAATATGACACCCATTATTCATCTGCACCTTTCTGTTCAAGTCATTGCTACATGGGAAAAGCCATCATGTATTTAGCCTAGTGGCTATGTCAAGCCTTTAGCATTTAAGAAATGTATCATAACCAATGCTTTGATAAATAAACTTATATTTAAATTGATGGCTGCTGAATTCCAGGACACAAAATACAGTGAGCAGAAAAACATATTTGCAGGGTTTTTCTATCAGTCTCCCATGTGACCTTAGAGATGCTTCTTTCAGTGTGTTCTTAACCTGTGACATAGAGATGCTCAACACGTGGAGCATCAGTAGAAAGCACCATGCCCTTCCCACGCCAACCTCAGTTCCTGAGATTCAACACTGGAATGACAAATTTCCAGGTTCTTTGGGTTCAAATCAGGTCTTTGAAAGAAGTGTAGGCTGGCACATCACGAGGAGAGAAGCAGGCAGGGGAATCTTCTCTTTCCAAAGCCTCTAGGTTAGGAATATGCCGAGGCACGTTTCAGTCACACGGACCATAGTCACAGGGTTGTGAGTGAATCTGGGATGATTACCAAATGCCAACAAGAGCAAGGGCATCTCATGTCCCTCTTCTTCCTCTTCTCTCTGAAGAGACATCTTTCTATATTTTAAAAAACTTAAGGAAGAAGCAACTTTAAGGGTCTGTGTGGAGTTGTTCTCTGGGATGGCTTCCATTTCAGGAATTTCCAATGTCATGAATTAGCATGAGGAGATACTTTATATGTGGTCTCCTCTAATTTCTGGGAGGAAAAGGGCTGAGACAATGAAGATGCCAACTTCATAGCTGGTCTCCTTGAACCTCTCCCCATCTAAGGCATCAGGATCTTTTCTAGGATTTGGTGAAAAACCTCACAAGAACAAAGGGGTCATTCATTTGTCCTTCCCTTAGAAATGATTTTTTTAAGTGCCTACAAAGGAATAGATTGTGGTACAGAATGCTGAGAGGTCGGTCACTTGCTCTAGATGTCCTTTTACTTGGGATCTCAAACTTGCCATTTCTAAGAACAGGAAGAACAGAGTCCAGAGTCAGGCAGGTCATTAACCCAGGTCATCTCATATCTGCGTTCCATTGAATACTTAGAATTTTTCTCTATGCACTCAGCACCAAAAGAAACTAAGAAGGATAATTATACCTCTACCATGTAATGTTAAGCATTTTGGTTTTCTTCAATTTAAAAGAGAAACTTTTAAACTTTGTTTATGCCAGTATTTCTCAAAATAATTTAAGCAGAACCCATTCCAATTAAAGCAAGGAGATAACAATTAATAAAACCTAGTACATTTTAGAAAAATTCGAAAAATCCAAGGGACAATAACAGTGGTGTGATGTGATTGTTAATCTCAATTGTGAACTTGATAGACTCTCAGATCAGCTAGGAGATGAGCCCCCAGGAGTGCCTGGGAGAGCTATCCTGATTAGGTATTCAATGTGGGAAAGCAGTCAACTATGGGTGGCATCATGGCCTGGGCTAGGATCTTGCATTGTGTAAAAAAAAAGAGTAAGTGAAAAGCTAGCATTTGTCCCTCTCTACTCCTGACTGGGTTTTTCTCTTGTTGTTGTTTGGTTTGGGTTGAGGTTTTTTTGTTTTTTGTTTTTTGTTTGTTTGTTTGTTTTCACATGACTTGACACTTTCCATTTCTGCTGCCTTAATTTCCCTGTCATGATGAACTCCACCCTTGAACAGTCAAATAAAGCCTTTCTCCTTTAAGTAATTTAAGTCAGAGAATCTTTATCACAGCAACATGAAAGAAACTAAGACAAGGAATGTGACTGATTTTATTAAGCCAATAAAGTGGAATTCTTGGTGAAGTCTATTTTTTTTTTTTTAGTGTTAAAACGCTTAATAAAGCCAAACTATGCTACTGTGGGAAAGGGTCTCTAAAATCATGTACCTAAACCAGAGATATAACAAGAAACATCAAGAAAAAAAAATGCCACAATTATTCTACTACCCAGTTGACTGCTTGTCTTTTGTCTGCCACTGCATTTTTTTCTCACTCCAACTCTATGCAGTTGGCCGGCCAATTACAGAGGCAGAACGCTGCTTTAGAAAGGTTAAATGAGTTGCCAAGGGTCTGGCAATACATAATTAAAAAAAAAAAAAACTGGCCTAAAATGCAGTCATTGAATCAGGATAGAAAACATTTTGAGCTCATTTCACTCAACAGTTCTATTCAATGGATAAAAACATCCATGCTCAAAGCCCAAGATGGTGAAAGAGATGAGAATAATGCCACACTCCATGACCTACCGAGCTGTCCTCTATACACAGCCACATTTTCTATACGCCTGAGCAAACTAAATAGTGCACATAAACCAGGCACTGGGTATAAAGATCAGGGCCAAAGTCCATCATAGTGGATCAAATATTAAAAGCAAAGTAGCTCTAACCAAAACATGTAGGAACTACCATTGCTTCAAACTTAGAGTGACTATTTTCCATGAAAGAATTCTTGTTTCTATAAACAACTCTGCTAGTATTAGCAGAGATTTTTAAAAATGTATTTGCTTTACATATGTGGCAAAACTAAAGATGAAACATTCTAGTAATTTTGCACCATGTATGAAAATATATTGATCCCAAGCTTAGTGATGTAATAACAAGCACCTTTCTTCTCCCAGAAACTTAACAAATAACACATGGTCCACTGAGCAAAAATTAGAGTGTCAAAGCTAAGCTGAGTATGCATTCCCTAAAGCTGCATGACAAGAAATAACATAACATATTAAAATGGAAATTTCTCATTTTTGTGTCTATGCAACAATAAAACAGAAAGGTGTGCATGTGTATGTGTGTGTGTGTGAGTTGCTGTTAGTTTACTACTGTAAATTTTCAAACTTAGCCCCTCACAAGCATAGTAAAAATCTGACATTTGTTTTATTCCTTGTATACACTGACCTGCAACTATACTCATTCGTGTGAACTGAGTTCCAAATAAATTAGACATACTGTTTTAATTAGAAAACACCAGTGAAAGGAAAGGGAAAAGGAAGCTGAAATATTCATGACTGCTTCTCATTTTTCATTTAGTTCATTTTCATTGGTTCCTGACTCTATTGCTTGTTTTAAATATGCAATATAACTTTAATGGGAATTAAAGACTACTATGAAAATGTGGCAAATACCTGTTTAATGATTCTATTACACTGGGGGTATCTTTAAATTAAAAGTAAAAAGTCGATATAAAATGTAATAAAATTTCTTGTGAGTTAATTACCTCATACTAGACTTGACAATTCATTTTCTCCTAATAGAATGATTAGATTTATGATATGTATCATCCTATTTCAGTTTTCATAAATATATATTCCCATGCAAAACCAAACTGATCTCATTTACTTACTTTACTTCTGCTCTTGAAAATATCAAGCAGTTGTATGGCATCCTACAAGTGACAATACAATCTATGTTTACATGGGATTGGAGTCAAAGTCTTCATTTTTGAATTTGGAATAAGACTAACTAATGACAGTCATAATATACAAACACATTTTATCATTTTCTGCTTCAATTGTAGATGCTATCCATGTCATTTTCCTACAGAGTGAAAATGCGGGTGAGATGGGAAAGAGATTAAAATGAAAACAAACCATGGAGAGCTCATGAATGTAAAGACAATAGCAAATATTGAGTGTGTCCAGGTAATTGAAGACAATAGCTAATATTGAGTGTGTACAAGCCATTTTCCAAGAGAGTAGCTTTTAGCTTCTATTACTAAAAAATAAATAATAGTAACATTATGAGACAGCAGACATGTTAACTCGCTTGATTTTAAGTATGTGTGTGAAGATGAGTGTACCATGTTTTATCAATTTAATATACAAAATAAATTTTATAAAATCATATAAATTTGAAACCACCTTACATATAATGGTAGCAGCTCAATGAAACCCTAACAAAAATATTACACAACAGTTGTATGTAAAGGGACATTGCAAATAAATGTTCACATGTGTCCAACTAAGACGAGTTCATGAAACTGCAGTAATTGCTATTATGAAGCATTTGTTAGGATACCAACCTCTGCCAACATTTAGGAAGAAATGGACGAGTTACATAGCATAGCTTATACCTGTTCACTGGAATAATTAAGGTCATGCTACCATGCTGACCTTGGAACACACTTCTCCCACACACAGCAATATCTATGATCTAGCATTTGAACATTTTTATTTATGTCTATGCTGCTGAAGGGTTCATTCTGGCAGACTGTAATCCACTGAAACCTGGAACTTGAGTGGAAGTGTGTGCCCTTGTGCCTAAACAGCTAAAATATTATGGTTATTATTTGTCTAAGATTACTTCATATACCCAGCTTAACACTTGTTCAAAAGTTAGTATTTATTTGGAATAATACAAATTCTCTTTTATTTCTAATAAAATCCATGTAATTTTTCCTATAATATATATAAACTTAGGGCAAATACATACTATAGCCATATTTTGATACTAGGGATAATCTTATCTGTTGCCCTACATACTCCAAGGCAGGGGTCTGGCATTCATGATTCATGCGTCCCCTGCTGAGCCATCTGCATACCCAGCACATAGAAGCAAATTACACAGTGCTACTGAATTACAGCAATAAGCAAAGTCTATTTTCCCGTAACAGTTTATAGGTCATAACAGAAAGCTTTTTGCATTTAGAACCTTGCTTGTGTAAGGTCACTAGGATTCACGATTCATCTCCATCCATATATGTCCAATGAAACAGTGACAGGCACATTACAACTACCAGAGAGGTGTGTTTCTAAGTGGGGGCAATGTATATACAATTAGCAGATTATCCTTTCAGTAAAAATATTGTATACAAATCACATTGCAAAAATATTACTGATAATATCTCTTTTGAAACAAATCAACTGAATCAATTGTGTTTTTTCTATTTGGCCTATTATTAGACTTCAAGATTTCAGTGCAGTATGTGGACTCCACTGCCACTCCAAACAGAGAGCAGATCACTCACTGTGTCACAAAGCTTTCACTTAGGTTTGAATATTTTTAACAATTGTGTTGACTAGCTTCAACTGGACTGACAGGACTCAGAGTCCTGGTTTCAGATGATGTATTACATTAACCATTATTAAGCACTGAAGGAGAAAAATTTACTATGTAAGGAAGTATTTCATTAATCCTGACATTTGATGTCACCGGTAATCTGTGTATTTCTTCAGAGAGACCTGAAAGGTTGCCTATAGCCAATGGCTGCTTTGTGAGATGGGGATAACAAGACTCACCTAGACTAAGCACATGTCTTCCAATCAAGCTCTGTTTCAGTGTTTAAAACTTAATCTGTCTGATGCTACATATGCCAATCATGCTAACAGGAGGCAGGAAGAAGGATACAATTAGTGTTACAGGCCATGCCACTCCTGACTCTGTTCATTCTGCCTTGGTCTTCTTCACCCAGCACACACTTAATTAGCCACCCTCTTATGAATGAAGGAACGATTATAGACTACACATATCTTATCCTGCATTGAAATCCAGGTTTTGAAATTTTATTTATACTCTATTGGTGAAAATTTTCAAAATTAGCAATGCTTCAGAATTTCCTTTTGATTCTGGAGAAGTATAATTAACACTCCTGAGCCTTGGTGCTTCAAGCTTACTTGTATGAAAACAGTGAGTTACTGCGTGGATTAGGTCAAGGCATAACAGGGGTAGGATAAGAATCAGAGCAACATCAGGTGTGCAGGGCAGCAGCTCCACAACTGATGCAGTACTTTCACACATTTGAAAATGTTTTTCAAAGTCTGGTTACAACTTTTCAGAACACTCTAAATTGAATAAAAGAAATATGTATTTATTTAGCAATAGTCACATTGAACAGCATCCCCATACAGAACACCATTGAGCAGCTGTAGAAGACAGACCGGCCAGATGTCCCAACCAAATGCTCCAGTGACTAGCTCTGAGCCATAAGCACTGTACCATTACTCAACAGTATGAACTCCTGTAACTTCCTTTGTCCACTATTCTCCATCCAAGCAGATCTTTCTCTCAGGCAAAATGGAGAATAGACTGAACGTGTGTACATAAAACTATGCCTAGCTTGCATTTCTGCCAGTGTATTGGCCAATTTCTTTTGTAACAATCAACTGAACAAGTTTGGAGCAGTTAAATGTAGATCAGGTCTATTGATTATTTAGTCACTTATAAAATTTTCCACATTTGGTGTTGCCAGTGATTATCCCTGTTTGTGCATATACAGCGCAGCATATGTGTGTGTATGTGTATGTGTGCATGTGTGTTTTATATGATATATATATGCAAAATCTGAAAATACTACGCCAAACAGCTAATAAACAAATACAATAAAGTTTTCAAATATAAACTCAATATGCAAAATTAAGAAGCAAGTTTTTACAGGTATCGAAGAAAGAAAATAATTCCATTTAAATAGTTTTAATAGCATTGAAAGCATCAAAAAATAAAGTCCTTAAAAATAAATTTAATGCAGGTTTTACAGTCTCTGAGAACTAAAATGTATAAAACATTGATGAAAAAATTGAGAAGACATAGGTACATGGGAATATAACCTATGTTCATAGATCTGTAGAATCAACAATATCAGAAGTTCACTTTGGCCAAAATAGATTAGATCTGAGATGTGTCCCTGGTCCCAACTAAAATACCACATCTTCCAGACACAGACAAAAGCCCTAAACCCAGAAGAGTCAAATCAGAGGACATTAAATGCTCAAAGTCACCTTGAACAATAAGTAATCATACCAATACTTCAGATTCATAACTGGAGGCGTTAGAATGCCAGATTTCACAAACTGTCACAAAGCTGGAGTAACAAAACAATAGTGTACTGGCATAAAAACAGTCACATAATACATGCAATGGGACAGAGAACCTACAAACCCACAGACTGGACATCAGTCAACCTTGGCCAAATGCATCAAAAGCCCACAGTAGCGAAAACTGCACTGGGAAACTTTCAGCAAGCATCACTGTTGATGTGGACAGTCACATGCAGAATGGAAAATCGAACACATTCAAACCTTGAAAGTAATATATGAAAACATAAAGGAACATTTATTGACATTGGTCTGAGCAGTAATTTTTTTTGGATCAGATTAAACACTACAGACTACAAAAACACACAAATCAAATGGCATGAGACTCTCAGCTTCTCCACTGCAAATCAGATGACACTCAGAATACAGAAGTAGCCTAATGCATAGAAGAACTAGTTTGTGAACCATGTATCTGTTAGGTGTTAATTTTTTTTTAATGAACCTGAACTACTTAATAGAAAGGAAGTAAATAACTTGGGTTAAAAATGGACAAAGGAGTGTAAGAGCCAGAGAGGATGGAGAACACCATAAAAACGAGGCCTTCTAAACACAACAGAACCTACCCACATATGCCTGTGGCACCATGCATGCATTGGGTTGGCACAAGTCTTCACCAGATGGAATCCTAGAGCAGAAAAGAGAAGTGAACACATTCCCCCACCCCACCCCAGAAGTTCTCTCCAGTTTATAACCACGTGCAAATGAAAACTTAGCTTTCTCCAAGGGAGTCTGACTGGAGAAACTCACTGTTAAGGGTAGGCCCCACGCCCAGCAGCAGATGGTCAACACAAAACCAAACACAGTGGCATCTTTAGAGGTTCTTTGCCCCATAATATTGTGTCAGGGCATTTCCTTAATGCTACAGGTCTTTGCATATATGTTATGACTTCTAGTTTTGTGAGGGTTTGGCAGGGAGTGGGGAATTCTTGTGTATGCAAATGTGTGTGCTTCTGTGTCCATATGTATTTCTCAGGCTTTTTCTTTGACTTTTTTCCTCCTGTTTGCTTTAGTTTTATTATAATATGATTTCTTAGCTACCTGTTTGTTTTCTAAGAATAAACAGAAATGGTGCCGATGAGGATGGGCAGGGAGGTGGAGAGGAACTGGGAGCAGTTAGGGTTGGGGAAGTTATATTCAGAATATTTTGTATGAAAAATATCTATTTCTAACAAAAGAAAAAATAATAAAAGTAGCTGGACAGTTGGCTCACTGGGTAAAGTGGCTGATGCGCTAACACGGTGTCCTGAATTTAGATACCCAACACCCACGCGGAGAACAAAACAGCTTGACAGAGCACACCTGCAAACCCAACACTAGGAAACAGAAGCAGGTAAATCCTGGGAGAACTGACTGAGAAAGAGATCCTAACAGCAGCCTATGGCCTCCACATATGCCTGTAAAAATGGATTCGCGTACCAAACACACACACAAAAACCACAGATACACTACATACACCATATACACATGCATACCACATATACACTCACACGCATATACACATTGTCATATGAAAACCACACATACCACAGTTGCACACTCCTAAATGAATTATCTGGATAGACATTTATTAAAGAAGACACCCAAAATGGCCAAAGGTTACACAAAAAACATTTATCACTAACCATTAAGAAATGAAATTCCAAACCACAATGATATTGCCTTATACCCATTAGACTGGTCAGCTAAAAAACACCACATGACAAACATCTTGAGGGTGTGAAAGACAGAGAAGCTTGAGCTCCTGCTGCTAGGAATGTAACTGATTGTGCCATTATCTCAAAACAGTATGCAAGTTCCTCAAATACTGAATCACAACTACCATGTACTCTGGCAATCATTCTCGTAGGTATAAAGAAATCACTCAAAATAGTCAAGATATGTAAGCAAGCAAAAGAGTAATTAGCAGGTGAATGAGTACAAAAATGGTTTGTGCACATGAATGCAAATGAAATGTTCTTCAGCCTTCAAAGGGCTTTTAAAGAGAAGGAAATCCTTGCATTTTCTCTAGCATGGCTAAACCCTGAGGTCATCCTACAATGGAAAGTAAGCCAGATATAGAAAGGTACGTATTTTGGGATCTCTCTTCTATGTGGAAGCTATTCTAAAAACATCAAGCCCATAGAAACAGGTTAGAATGATGGTTACCAGGGGCTAGGAGATGGGACCATACAGGCAGATGGTGGTCATAAGATATAAAGCTTTATCTGGGGCAGAGGAGGCAGGGAATGTCCTAGAAACCTAACATGCAGCACAGTTGTTATAGTTGTTAGTGTTGCATTGTGTTCATAAACTGTCACCACAATAAGAGAAAAAGTCATGGAAGATGTTGACTATGTTGTCTTTGTTGCTGTGGTCATTTCAGGATGCATGTACACTTACTAAAACCTTGTGCTGTATTCCATAAATATGATTTTCTTTAGTTAGCTGTACCTAATTAAAGATGGGGGTGCATCTCACCTTAGTTACCTGAAACCATATTTTTCTTTCCACTGATATTAAAAATAGGTAGAATACAAGAGAGCAGGAGTATCCCAAAGAGAAGAATTTAGGAAAAAACAGGGTAAAGAAAAAAATAACAAGAAGAAAGGGAAGGAAGTGTGCCAGTTCTCTCATTACCCAGGAAGCAATGAGATGGGCAAATCCAAGATCTGTCACCTCTATTTCCCCAGTGTTCCTAGTCCAGGCATCATAGCCACCAAGAGAATGGCAGTGTGGTTTATACATTTCTGTGAGCCCCACTGGTCAAATTCCTGCTCTTCCAAGTTTCTCAAACACAGTAAATAATCATTATTTTTTTAAAAAAATAGAGCAAATGGGATCACTGAAAATTAGTTAAAAAAATAAATAAATGTTTGTTGCTCTTTACCAAGATCATTCTGATTAGAATCTGAAAGACGAAATTAAATATATCAAATTTCATTAGAAATAAATCTAATTTTATTTAAACTGTGGATATGTTTAGCATCAAAAATATGGCCATAATTTCGTAATTTATTTGAATAATCCTTGAGTTATTATAGATATTCAGAACTCCATTGCAAAATTGGGATTTACCAGCTCACTGCTAAAGTGGTGGAATTCCTTCCTTACAGATGAAAGGGTCTTAGGCACTGAGAACAAGCTTTCATGCCTAGCAAATGACCAGCACAGCATGAAGATCCAGCATTTTAACCCCAAACCCACTGGGTTTCATATCAATTTCTTACTCCAATTTCTATATTTATGGCTTCATTTTTATTCTAGGAAACTTTAAGAACTTATAACACCCCAAAGAGAAATATCTGCAAATGTTTCATTTTATAACATTAGTAGATTTCTGCTTTAGAATATTAAAATGAGGACTAGTATTTTAAAAGGTAAAAAACAAGCCCAAGTTCATGTGAAGTGCTTTAATGAACCGTTTGTGATTTACATTGCATATTTTAAGAGCAAGCAAATGGGAAATGGAATGAAACATGCTTCCCAAACTTCCTACATCCAAAGCAACAAATTCTTCCACTAATTCCTTTATTGCATAATTCAGTTAGTGGAAGCTGAGTGTTGGCCATGACCAGGAAGTGATAGTTCAGATAAAAAGATGTATGCTAGCTAGGGCTATCAAGGTAACTCCAACAGGCTGCAGGAACGTGTTACTCACTCCCCTCTATAAATTCCACATTCCGCATTATAAAATCAGGAAATAGTTTTAAATAGAGGTTCTGTTGACAGCCTTCCTTTCATCCTTTGGTATATGAATGTGATCATGCATTTTTCTGATAAGAGACTCCATTGCTATACCTAGAATATGGCATTAAAGCCCCAAAGTTATCCAGAAACAAACTTAAGATTCTAGAAGTTAGAAATCACCATATGAATCCATGATCTCTGTTTGGTATGCACTTTCGGTCTCAGTTCGCAAAAGCATATGTTTGGTAATGAGTTGATATCTGGTATGCAAATATGTCATTTAGTAAGAGATGGTGTCATTACAAAGAAATCAAATAAAAGATCTTCATCCTTGACATGTAGGAATGAGGAATGATAACAAGCTGCTACTCTCACAGAGAGGAATTCCAGACCCACCATCCACATAAAAGCAGCCATTCTTTCTGAAATGTCACCAATACTTTAGCGCTTACGATACTGTTCATTTCGGTAGTTTTCTTCCAGAAATTAAAACAATCAGGGATATTGTGCAATGTGCATTGCATTTCCCAGGGTTAACAGTGTGACAAAATAAAAGCCCTATAAAAGTGCGGTGCTCCCCCCACATGCATATCTAATGGCCGCTTTCTGATATATATGAAGGATAGTGGTATTCCAAGTTTCTCACTGTAGTATAAAACAGGCAGCTTACCTTGCCCATCTGGTCCTTCTTGACAAATCCGGTGGCCGCAGCAATGTTCCCAGCTCCCTCCACTGTCTTCTGGGCGACTGCTGTCACACCAGTCACCACAGCCCCTCCAACATTGGTCACTTGCTCTTTGGTCTTCTCAGCCACTTACAAAAATCAAGAGTGACATCATATTAAAAGATGGTGGTGTGACAGACTTTAAATAACTACTCTTCCGTCAGCTGTCAACAGCTATAAACACACACACCATAGGCAACAAGAGTTGAAGAACAAGACACCAAGGTAGAAGTGACCTGTTTCAGCCAAAGACTAAAACTGAGCTATAATTATACATAGCATAGAAAATCCTGAGCATTTAGTTGTAATACAATGCAAGCAATGTTTGCTTTGCATTCAAGCAAATGGACAGAAAACCATGCACCTGTTGCAGTGTCAAGTTGCCAGTCTGAGCATCTCAGTCCTATTCACTTTCAATGCCAACACTTTGATCTCATTTATCAAGTTCACTTCCATTATCCCTCTGAGCAAACACGTCTCACAATCCAGTATCATTACTTTGAACACAAAAGGAAAAATGTTCCTAAATCCTTAACTTTTGAGCAGGCCCAATTTAATGCTAGTAGAAAATTTCACACCATGAACTTTGATATATGCTCAGAATTATTCTAAAATAGAGTATGAAACTGCCTTCAGACAATATGTACAAGGTATATGTAATATAAGTGAATTTTATGTTTAGACCTGGGTCCCATTGCTAAGACATATTGTTATAGTTATGCACTTATCCCCAAATCAAAAACAGTTGAAATCTAAAGCAAGTGTTGCCTTAAGCAATTCTGAGAAGGGGACGCTAAGTGTTCATGCTCCTCGTATGTTTCGGAGATAGAAGATAGGTAAGGACATGGTAGAGGAAAATGATGGTTCTTTTAAAAGTTTATTTTTTTTAAATTATGTGTATTTGCATCTGGTGGGGACAGGTATGAGCACATGTGTGCAAGTGCACAAGGATGCCAGAAGGTGGTGTCAGGCCCCTGGAGCTGGCCTTACAGGAGGACAAAAGCTTCCCAGCAGGATGCTGAGAACATAATTCTGGTCCTATGGAAGAACAGCAAGTACTCCTCAACACTGAGCCATCTCTCCAGTCAAACAAAACTGTTGAGACGAAATTTCAGCCACTTTAATGGAAACAGGGAAGCTATAATTTTAGTAAATATGAAAATAGATTTACAGAGCACACTTATATTATGGCTATTTAATATGTGTTTTAGACAAGATAAAGTTTAGAGAAGATTCTACAAATAGTTTAGAAGGTATTTATAAGCAAAGACTTATTTTCATATAAAAAATTCTCTGTGTCATCCTAAAAGGACACCTAATTGTTAAGCTAGTCTGTCCCAGTCCTCTGTGTGTGTGTGTGTGTGTGTGTGTGTGTGTGTGTGTGTGTAAAACAGAACTCAAAATAAAATAAAATATGTTTCTGTTAACTCCATAGTTCTGTGCAAGAAGTGTAAGGCAAGAGATTCCACTTCTTAAACAATGCTAAGTAAAACAATAAAACATTTAAGTAAAGGAACCTGTCTGTACCTCAACCTCTACATCTTATATCTAAAAACCCTGATGTCTCCCAGATCTTATCAACATGGATGTCATGTGTGCCTTTCATTTACTCTACATTTTTTTTCTTTTACTTTTGTACCAAATTTCGGGGTTAGAATGTTTGAGTTCATACTCTCCATGTGTGTTTTTCTCCTAAGCAAATAACTTATGTTTTTCTTCACATACTCTCTGAAAAGCTTGAATCCTCATAATCCGAGGAGTCACAGCACATCAGGCAGTCACATGACTACTGAACTGTACAAATTTTAGTACAGGACCATTAACCCAATAATGTGGACAATGAAAATTAATTTACAAGGGACAAGTTCTGTAATTGAAGTTACATTATTTGTAAAGGCACAGGACTTATCCCTCAGACCAGGCAGAGAAAGAAAGCCTGAAGGTCATGTACACTGCAACCAGCATCCACATAAATTACTCTGTAGCTGCCTTTCAGGTCGGAGTTCTGTAAGTCTACCTATGAGCTCTCTGTCATTCTGTCTGCTTCCTGAAGAGCACTGATGATCCACAGTCTAATTTTAAAGGCCAGGGGAGTGCTATATTAGAAAATTTGTTTTTAAACATCACTGGAATCATACTGAATTCTGTTTCAGGTTTTTATTTTTCTTTCAAGAATATGACAAAAAGTTTTACTTGAGATTAACATTTTCTTGTTAAACAACTCAAAGCAATGCAAATTAGGTTTTGTCTTTTTAGGTATTCATATTTTCTGCCAGCTATAAGCTTTACATTTTGTGCACACATCTTTATATAAATATAAACTTTAATCTCTTTTTAAAACACAAAAATTGTACAGTAAGTGCAAATTATACATGAATCCCATTTTAAACAATATTATAAAATGACAACATACGGTAATAATAATATATGTGGTTAAAAAGATAAAAATATAAATAACTGTAGGACTATATTTTGACTTTAAGGTCTAAAGTTTATCTACTCACTGACACTGCCTTAAAGTACAAAAGGAGACAAACGTTTTGTGTTTTATTCATTCAATAAATGACATTTATTTTGTGGCTAAAAACCTTATAATCAGGATCAAGAGTATTTAGCTACTGTCTTAGTGTTTTCATTGCTGCAGTGGAACACCATGACCATAAAACAAGGTGGGGAGGAAAAGGATGATTCAGCTAACACTTCTCATCGCTATTCGCCAATGAAGGAAGTCAGGACAGGAATGCAAACAGGGCAGAATCCTGGAGGCAGGAGCTGATGAGAAGGCCATGGAGGGGTACTACTTACAGGCTCTCTTCTTCAGGATAGCTTAGACTGCCTTCTTAGCAGGCCAGAGGGGCACTGCCCACAATGGACTGGGTCCTTCCTCATTGATCACTAACAGAGAAAATGCCTTACAGTTGGATCTCATGGAGGCATTTCCTCAACTGAGGCTTTTTCCTATCTGACTTCTCTAGCTGTGTCAAGTTGACATGTGAAACCACCCAGCACACCTCCCAATCAATAGATATGGTAGAATTCAAACTGACTTGTATTTATCCCAAAGTGTCTGTCTTGTCTAATTGGTAAGTAGACTTCCTTCTAATCAGAAGCCCTCTTCCATTCAGTTTCTCTGTTTTAATCCACTCAACTGCCATAGCCTGTTAAAGACCTGCAAAAGACTCCTTCTTTCTCCATGGCCCCATGAATTTCTCGCTATAGCTCAGTGGCAAACACTGAGAATGTTATCAAAATTTACCATATGTCTACCTACATCTGTCTCTATGTTTTAAGCTCTTTAAAATCATGGGCACAGCTGTCTTGTTCCTTCCTTATATGATGCATTGGCAGATATTTAACAAGCAATTTTTAATTTACCAAAAAGAAACTTAAGCCGGGCGATGGTGGCGCACGCCTTTAATCCCAGCACTCGGGAGGCAGAGGCAGGCGGATCTCTGTGAGTTCGAGACCAGCCTGGTCTACAGAGCTAGTTCCAGGACAAGCTCCAAAGCCACAGAGAAACCCTGTCTCGAAAAACCAAAAAATAAAAAAAAAATAAACAAAAAGGAACTTAATGCCAAACTTAATGTTCAAATTAATTTTAATAATTAGATTTATATATTATTTAGTTGCTAAAAGTAAAATTTTAATTCTAAAGTTATTACACATACAACAATAAAGTGAAAAATTAAATAAAATATTCACCTATAGTTATATAAATAAGGGTTATCATCATTATTTTTAAGTTTTTACAAAATTTTTGTAATTTTTATTTGCACAAGTCTTTTGTGTATGTGTGTGTACTCCATCTATGTAGGGTCCTTGGAGGCCAAGGGAGGATTAAGTTCCCCAAGCTCTAGAGTTAGAGATGCTTGCGATATGTCAAGTGGAAGATGGGAAGCACACCAGATCCTCTGCACCCACAGCCAGCGCTCCCAGCTGCTGAGCCCATTCTGCAGCCGCACAGTTTATTGTGAAACGACTTCAAAGATGCCTTTCAATAAATCTGATGAAATGCATTCTTATATTCCTGCCACATGACACATATACTGCCAACTGAAACAATATCACGAAATCAAAATGGTAGAATTTAAAATGTTTTCTTCATTGATATTGAAGGATTATCTGACTGAGATATTTTCTTTTCTTTGGATTTGATAAGTAGAAAAGTTACCACTGAAGTTTCTTCATTTATATTCCTGCGGAAAACCTATGGTGGGAATCTTGGGGGAACTTCAACAGTGATAGGTATGGGTGCAAGCTGCAGGGGAGTCTCTTTCTTCTTTGTGTAAACATTACTAACAATAATGGAAATATCACTGAGTGGGTACGATGCACCTGAAATGGGCACTTATACCCAGCACAGTAAACCACCAACTCTTCCTCTATTCTCATATTGAGGTGGTTGCCAGAAACATTTGTCCATGTAACTGAAATTCGGGTTTTATATTAAATAATATTACTTCATAAATTAAGCATTTTATTTATAGACAATGGGAGGAATGGTACTTACTGTGGCATCTTTTTGACAATGCATCTATTCATCACCAGACTGACTGGGACTGCATTTGATATTCTGCCACTACCAGCGTACTTAACTAGTAGAACGGCAGTTCATATTGCTGCAGCCACACCCCTGTGTCCATGCGGCCTAACAGAGTCTCTCATAGTGTTTTGTGAAACACTAGATTCATTTGATACAATAAGTACTGAGAGGAAGCTTCAGATCCCTGGACTATACCATATTCTGTGCATTTATTTACTGTGGGATATCACAAATTCTTTAATAAACTAAAGAAATAGAAAAATACAGTATGTATAATTTTCAGCATTATTAAACTATGGAAATGCACTTGCTATTATTCTTTTTTTTCTTTTTTTTATTGGGAAAAGGAGAAAAAAAAACAAGTTTCCACCTCCTCCCAGCCTCCCATTTCCCTCCCCCTCCTCCCACCCTTCTCCCCGTCCTCCCACCCTTCTCCCCCTCCCCCCACTCCTCTCCCCATCCCTCTCCAGTCCAAAGAGCAGTCAGGGTTCCCTGCCCTGTGGTAAGTCCTAGGTCCTCCCCTCTCCATCCATTTCTAGGAAGGTGAACATCCAAACTGGCTAGGCTCCCACAAAGCCAGCACATTACATAGGTTAAAAACCCCGTGCCATTGTCCTTGGCTTCTCATCAGCCCTCATTGTTCGCCATGCTCAGAGAGTCCAGTTTTATCCCATGCTTTTTCAGTCACAGTCCTGAGTGAGGTAACCCAGACCCAAAAAGATGAATATGGGATGTACTCACTCATAATTGGTTTCTAGCCATAAATAAGGGTCACGGAGTGTACAATTGGTGATCCCAAAGAAGCTAAGTAAGAAGAACCTTCATCTGGTGATGGATGGAGATAGAGACAGAGACCCACACTGGAGCACTGGACTGAGCTCCCAAGGTCCCAATGAGGAGCAGAAGGAGGGAGAACATGAGCAAAGAAATCGGGACCACGAGGGGAGCACCCACCCACTGAGACAGTGGAGCTGATCTATTGGGAGCTCACCAAGGCCAGCTGGACTGTGATTGCTATTATTCTTTAGAAAATATTTGTAAAATATTGCTTATTGTATAAATACCCCCTCCCTCCCTTGCTCCCTCCCTTCCCTGCTCCCACTATCTTTCTACATAGCATTAAAAACTCATGTCCTACGTCCTACTATTTAGGGGAACACTAGAAATTTCCAAACTTGCCGACAGAGAGTTTTGCAGCCTGTCACCACAGAAGACTCTGAACCTCACCATTTGCTACCTGTGTTGTAAACCACATTGCATCTCCATCAACTACCAAAACTGGAACACCATTATTCTAGAGTGGGCCTCTTCATGACATTCTCCGCCTGTCTAATTTCTATGTCTTATTACATTTGCGCTTACGTTTGCCTTTCTTTCAGCCTCCAGAAACCAAGCAGCCTATTTATTTGTCTCACTGCCTACACTTCCTGTTGGTCAACAGAGAGAGAAGGTGTCAGCTCTGTGAGCTTTGAGCCTGTGTTCCTGGACTTCAATTTTACTTTTGCAACCTTCATTATCAGAAGGATGTGTGTGTAAAGGGATGAAGCTCTTTTCTTCCCTGACAAATGTCTCTCAGGAAAGGGCCACTGAAAAACACGGTCTTTCATAGATGAGAAACTTAACCAAGGAAAAGATATGACTATAGCAGAAAATCACACAGCAATAAAAAATTAAAAAAAAAAGTGGACTGGATTCCTGGAATTCTGCCTGGCACTTGGCTGTGGATCTCTTCATTTGGTTTCATCAGTTACTGGATGCATACTCTACGATGATAGTTGGGTTATTCACCAATCTGATTACAGGGAAAACCCATTCAGGAACCCTCTCCACTATTGCTAGGAGTCTTAACTAGGGTCATCCTTGCGGATTCATGGGAATTTCTCTAACACCAGGTTTCTCCCCATAATGGCTTCCTTTATCAAGATATTTCTTTCATTGCTCTCCCACTCTATCCCTCCCCTGACTCGACCATCCTGTTTCCTCATGTTCTAAGTCCCATCCCCTCTCCTTTAGCACCCTCCCTTGCCCCAATTTTACCTAGGAGATCTCATCTAATTTCCCTTCCCAGGGTTCATGTAACCCTCTCAGGGTCCTCTTTGTTTCCTAGCTTCTCTGGAACTGTGGACTATAGTCTGGTTATCCTTTGCTTTACATCCACTTATGAGTGAGTGCAAACCGTGTTTGAATTTCTGAGTCTGGGTTACTTAGGATGACTTTTTCTAGTTCTATCCATTTGCCTGAAAATTTCATAATGTCATTTTTTTTCACAGCTGAGTTATACTCCATGGTATAAATGTATCACATCTTCCTTATCCATTCTTTGGTTGAGGGGCTTCTAGGTTGTTTCCAGTTTCTGGCTATTATGAATAATGCTGCTATGAACATTGTTGAGCAGGTTTCCTTGTGGTATGACTGAGTGTCCTTTGGGAATATGTCCAAGAGTGGTATCACTGGGAGGAGGGATTATATGAGCAAATGAGGTTAGGATCATGACTCTGTCCAGCAACAGCTGAAGCAAACTTGTGTGAACCCACAAACTCGAGACAGAGAGCTGTTCAACCTGCATAGAACCAAACGACGCCATCTGCTTATGAGAGATAGTTGTGTAGCTTAGTCTATCTGAGGGGCCCCTGAGAGAGGGACCAAGATATATCCATGATGCATGAGCTAGCGTTTTTGAGCCCATCCCCTATGGTGGGATACAGTACTCAGCCTTGATACAGAGGAGAGGGGCTTGATCCTTCCTGTACTTAATGTGCCAAGCTTTGTTGACTCTCCATGAGAGGTCTGACTTTTTGGGAGGTGTGGATGAGAAGTAAACTGGATGGGAGGGAAATGCAAGGGGTTATAGAAGGAGGGGTTGAAGGAAGAACTGTGGTTGGAATGTAAAATGAATAAAAAATAAATACATAAGTAAATAAACAAAAGTCTGAATCAAGGTCTGACTGAGTTTTGCATATTTCCCATACTGAAGTAAGAGGAACATTTTCTATGTTTCAGTTTTACAGGTTGTTGATGGGCACTTGCTATGTTGCAGGAATTTATCATGGTCAAGGATTCCTGGTCATATCAATTACATGCATGAAAAGTCTCTTTCCACTGCAGGAGGTCTGATGCTGATGAATGTACATTAGAAGTATGGCTACAGTTGTGACAACTCGACTGTATTTGTTTTGTTTCCCATCTACTTTCCTAGCCTTTTATCGCTCTACTACACACCTCCCTCCCCACATTACTACATCATCTTTGCCGGTTTTCTCCTTTATTGTAAGTCTTATTTTAGATTTACTGAAATTCCTTCTGAAATTGTGCCAAGTGGACATAAATAAAATAAAAACTATATAGAAATTTTAAAATAACATAATCCTAAGCATATCTTCTGAAAAGAACCCTTAATCACAGAGGAAATGTTATAATCAGTATAAATTATGATCCAAATACCAAACATTAGAGAAATGTTTATATAAAATATAAAATATTTGAGGAAAGAATAGCATTATTACATTTTATTTACTTTGCTGCCTTTTCCTTTGTTTGTTTCTGAGCCAAAAACCCAAATACCAAACCATTAAGAATAAGTATGGCTGGCAAATTTAAAGCCATCATTCTTAATCATTAGACATTTGGGCTATAAATCTTTAATCCATATTTGTCTATTTAAAAATTGTTCATAAAGAATAAGATTTAAACAAAGCCAGTATATGAGGTACATTGGTGCATACCTATAATACCAATATTTAGAAAGTTGAAGCAGAAGCCAAACTGGCCTACATAGCAATACTGAGTCTCAACAAAGCAAAACAAATTTAAAAATAGGTATATAAAAAGTAAACTGACCAGTGTTCCTCAGTAGACAGTGGTTTTGACAGCTACATTTGGAACCATAAGCATAAGGTGCAATTGACCTATAGGACATTTTAGATATTACCCCAGGATAAAAACCAGTGCAACTTACCTGTGGTCACACCATGAACCACTCCTTCCTTAGTTTTGGAACCTAAAAACAAAGAAATTGAATGCATAAGTCTTAAACTGTCCTTGGATTTTCAGTCAGCCAATTAAACCATCTCAATATTTTGAAGTTCATGTACAAAGACAACTTCAAAGGACAAGCAAAACCACACACTCACAAAACTCATTTAACTGGGGAGATTCAGCTACCAGAGCACATGAAAGCCAGCAGGGGCCTCTCCAGGTGAGTGCAGGAGGAAAGATCGGAGAGCAAAATTAATGGGCAGAGAGTTTAGTCAGCAGTGTGCAACTCTGTGCTATTCCAGTGGGGTGATCACAGACAGCATCAGGCTACGGGGTAACTCAAAACACTACAAGAGAGTTTAACGGTGCTTGCTAAAAAGATCTCATAAGTGTTTTGTTTGTTCTTTGTTTTTTCATGGATTTCTCTGCATAGCCCCAGCTGTCCAGAAATTTGCTCTGTAGAACAGGCTGGCCTTGAACTCAGAGATTTATGCCTGCCTCTGCCTCCCTGGTGCAGGGATTAAAGGTGTATGTCACCATACCCAGAAACATCTGACATATTTGAGGTGACAGAGATGTGTAATCTGATCTCACAATGTAAACATGTAAGAAACATTACAAGGTGTCTCACTGATAGGTAAACATTTTGTGCCTTTATGTATCAGATAAATAAAACTTAATTTTCGGGCGGTGGTGGCGCACACCTTTAATCTCAGCACTAGGGAGGCAGAGGCAGGCGGATCTCTGTGAGTTCGAGACCAACCTGGTCTACAAGAGCTAGTTCCAGGACAGGCTCCAAACCACAGAGAAACCCTGTCTTGAAAAACCAAAAAAAAAAAAAAAAAACACTTAATTTTCAATAAAACAAAAAAGATTTTCACAAAACACAATGACTTTTTATATAACCTTTGCTTGATGCTTGATATCTGTTTATAAAAGGGAAAGGTGAGATATCACGGGGCTTAGAAAGACTCTGTGTGCAGACCTGCAGATGTTGTAAAGGCACAGCAGAATAGAGACTGGCCAAACTTCAACAGACAAGCAGAAGGAAAGAAGGTGCCAATGTCTGCCCAACCTCTGGTCCGGCTTCACCTCACCTAAACTCTGAAGGAGCCATTCAGTGTCCATTTCATGCATAAGGAAAAATCATAATTAAGTGATTTGTCTAATATTAAGTAAGAGCATGTTATGTCACAATCAAACTGTACAAAAGATAAAAACATCACCAACGTCTTAGCCATTACTAAACAAATAATTATTACATATATTATTAAAAGTAAGTCTGTAATGCGCTTTAATCATGACCTCTCTAAGGTTGAATTTTTCAATATAATTCACACCTTTAGAGTTATATGGCTTTTGTTGATTTGAGGCTGACTTAAAAAGCTCTGTTTTTGATATATTCCATTCTCTCCTCCCATTCATCCATTGGTGAGTAACTGGACTGATTCTATAATGGGCTGCGGTTGAGTGGTCAAATAAGCATGGGTATGCAGTATATCATTTTTTGTATGCTGACTCTGGTGTTTACACAGAAGTGGCATGGCTAAAAATTCCATTTATATTTTTTTTTCAGAATTCTCCCTGTACTGAATTTCTTTTTTTTTTTTTTTCAATTTTTAAAACTTTAATAGAATTTTTCTTAGTTAACACACTGCCTTTAGTAATTTTTGAATATTTTAATATAAAATGTATATTAAGAATGTGTGTGTGTCTCCCAAGTAGATCCCAGTGAGGAACAAAAAAAACATAATTTAAATCCTATGACAGGCAGTCACAATGAAACTGCTCATAACTTTAAAAACATTATCCTAATTTCATAATCAAACAAACTCGGAACAAACTTTAAAATGAGTAAATACCGCACTTGAAGAACTGACAGAAAGCGGAACTTAGAACCAAGCCTTACAAACATTTCTTTTTTATTTTATATGCATGAGTGTTTGCCTGCATGCATATATGTGCACTCCTTGCATGCCTGGTGCCTTCTGGACGCCAGAAGAGTGTGAAACTGGAGTTACAGATGGATGTGAACAAACACATCTGGACTGGAAACTGGACTCTGATCCTCTGCAACAGCAGCCAGTGCTCCTAGCTGCTCTGCCATCTCTCCAGCCCCAGAATCAGTAGCCCAAAATCTAAACATCTAAATATGAATTTTACACAAAAAACCTGAACACCAGATATAGGCTTAAGATTCAAACATATATATATATATATATATATATATATATATATATATATATATGGTATGAATATATACATACATATATGTATTCACACATAACTTGTACATCCATCAAAGAGGAAGGAAACAGTTCATTTTTGATGAGAAAGAATGGCAGTGTCCTTAATTTACTCAGTCATAATGAATAATAAAATGATGTGTGTAAAAAATGGATGGGTCATCATGGTAAGTGCAATGAGCCAGCTCACAAAGATAAATATGGCATCATTTTTTCTCTCCTATGTGCACTATAGAATGTTTTCTTTTAAAGGACACAGAAGTAAGAGGGCACTACTAAAGATGTGGAGAGAAAGAATCATAAACTAATGGGGAAACATGATCAAAGTGAATACAAGCATTGTGAACGATCATGTGTTACATACTTACATTAAAACGTTCTTATGCAACAATATCATGGACAATGAGCATGCCCAATGAAAATAAAACAGCAGTAATCACAATAGAATTTGAAAAGAATCATTTCTACAAATAAAAATTGAGCAATAGAAGGGTGTATATAGCCCTGGTATAATAAATGCATGTATGAGAAGATCATAAAGAAACCACTCACTTTGTGCAATTAATGTCCACAGTTTTAAATACACACACACACACACACACACACACACACACACACACACACACTTAAAATACAAATTTTAAGTGGAAGTTATAGGACTGAAGACATAGTTCTTGGTACAGCAATGTTTTCAGATGTGCAAGGTCCTGGATTTGATCCCCAATATTAACAAGAAAATGAAGAAAGGAATAAAAAGGAAGAGAGGAACATTAACTACCATAATCCTATCCACACACAGAAGAATGTGAAGGATACAAAGAAATGAAGACATATAAACTGGAAAAGATTTAGTTTTGTGTACGGAAAGAAATTTAACAATCTGTATTTTAAAAATTCACTATTTTGGAAAAAAAATCTTGTTAAGTGTACAGGAAATAAGTAGAAAAAACTAGAACAAACCCATATCATATACATAGCTTCCTAGAGGCTAAGCGCACAGTAAATACAAAATACAGGTATCGACGTTTGTAATGAACTTCATGATTACCTGTACATAATTAAGTTACAAATCAAATTCTTTTGTTTTGTAATAAATACCATGACCAAATGCAACTTGTTGGAAAGGGGGTTTATTTCAGCTTGCAGTTTAGAAGGGCATCATCTTGAGAAACCAAAGTGGGAACTCCAGCATGGCAGGAAGCTGGAGAAAGGAGTTGATGAAGAGGCCTTGGGGAACACTGCTTACTGGCTTGCTCTCCATACCGGTTTTCTTATAGCACCCAGGACCACCTGCCCAGGGGTGGAGCGACTCACAATGGGTGAGTTGGGCCCTCCTGCATCAGTTAGCAACCAAGAAAAAAACCCTTGCAAAGATTCCCACAGATCAATCTCATGCAGGCAATTCCTCCAGTGATATTTCCTCTTCGCACTTATCTCTATTTCCTGTAAAGTTGACAAACACTACCTAGTATAAGAGGTGATTTCTAGCTCCAAAATTGTTTAAACTTCAGATGTTCGTTATCTACAGTCTAATAACATGATCAATTAGATCTAAGGACATGTACAGAAGTATGCTAAAGCATTTGGAAAATGTTTTTGAATATATATAAGCACAGTCTTAAATGAAATTTGCATATATTTTTTAAAATTATATTTTTAAAAGGAGTTCATTCAACTCCCTACTTAAAAAAAAACATATGTAGGAACTTTCATTTTTGAAAATAAAGACTGCCCAGTACAGAGTCCATGTTTTAACATTCACTTCATTAAAAAAAAAAAAGCAAATCTGCATCATTATCTTAGTAAAAGTATCACAGGAAATAGTGCACAGAAGGCCCCCGAGCACTGTGTTTAATGCAGGATGCAGACATGGTGAGAGTTCTGGTTCTTACACACACAGCGCTGAAGAAGGAAGAGCTGAAGCTGAAGGCATGAGGCACATCACCACACTAGAAGAAGCAGAGTGACGGCCATACTAGCTGGAATGATCGGGGACGTTCCAGTGTTTCACACATGTGTTGTCTGTGTATACTCACAGGCACTGCTCATTGTGCAAGGCACCCTAGAGCTAGTGCACACTACAGGACCTAATAATGGATGGGCAAACTGCTTAGGCAGGGGAAGGACCAGGGCTATTATTCAAACTGTTAGGCATTCTTACTCATTTATAAGTATGTTGAGAAATGATAAAATTAAAGTTAATATTTATCTTACATTTTGTAGATTAACATTTTTATTTTTGCAAAAATAACATATAAAGTAGTTCTAACAGTGCTTGTCTTCTTCTCATTGCATATTCCTTCTAGGGTAGGTATCTTATTCATGTCCTATAGAATTGTGAAAATTAGAGTCCACAGTGGGAGAGGGAAGGCAGGGCAGCAGCAACAACTGAGAGCTTGCATCTTGATCCAAAATCAGTAGACCAAGAACACACTGGGAATGGTGGGTGGCTTTTGAAGCTTAATAGCCTACCCCTACGACATGCGTTCTCCAACAAGTCACACCTCATAATCTTTCCCTAGTTCTGGTAGGGGGGAACAAGTTCGCGAACCTCTAGATAGCATTCTCATTTAAACCTCCACAACTCTTCATGTCATGAGCTGTCCCTGATAGTTCCTTTAGCACGGGGTTGAGATGGCATTACTTCCTCTGAGGCAATGGCTTCTGATACTTCACATCCTCAGTGTAAGCTTATACATTCATCTCCAGGTATTTAGCCGCATGTTTACTATCTAGGAAGACAGGAAAGACCACATCTGCGCTGTACTCTGTCAAATTGGCAAACACTAACCAGTCTATGAGGTAACTACTAATTCCTAGATTATTTAAAATTCAGTCCTACATTTTATCACTCTGAATAGTCAACTGTTTCTTCCATCAAGCAATCACTCGCACCATTTTTCATCTTACTGCTTTGATGTGTCCTCAACCTCAGCTGGTCAGCCTTCTCTTTCTGGAACGCAATTCTGTAAAATACCACATGGACCCATCGCCAGGAGACAGGAGACAACACACCCACAGGTGTTGCTGTTTGTGAGAATTGTGTGACAGATGGAGAGTGGCAACTCACCAACAAATTCCAAAAGAAGCCATTTAACTGAGTCATCAATTATAATGGGTTATTTGTGTGACGATTTTGAGGGTGAAGAGCTAGCAGCAAAGTTCATACCTTGCATAATTGCTCTTAATTTATGCACTGCAGTAACAGATATTTAAATTGTGTTGTTGGGGACAAGTGCTATTAAAGTCACAACTGGAATTTGAATGTATTGCACAACAAGTACTAGAAGAGCTTGTGTGAGAGAATGCCTTTCTTCTGTGTCCCTTTTCTCCATCCCTACAACCGTTCAGACCATGACTAATGGAAAGAAATGCTCACTGCTCGTCCCTGGCCTGTCTCCTCTGCCTCAGCAGCAGGGAGAATTAGACATCTGATAAACTAGGGAATGCCTTTTTAATGGAAGACAAATGACAGTCGTGATGAAGTTGCTGTATCTCAAAATAATACCTCATCTTCGTTTTCATAATTATCAGTTAAGTTATAAATGATAATTTCCCTTCAATTTACAAGTGAAATCTAAGTGATAATATCTAGCTAAAAAGCACGTTCCAGTGGCAAATAAGAAACAAGATTTAGAAGCTGGGGACAACATGGCTTCTCTGACTTGAGGTGCCCTGCCCCCAACCGTGTCTTGCTTTTTGGGAAATCACAAGGTTGCAGACTGGTGAGGGCTGTGAGAACCCCTCTATAACATTGTTTCGTATGCTTACTCTCTAAACACAAGTAATAAGTCTCATGTGAGAGTGGGATGTTCGGCTCAGCAAACAGTGACACAGAATTTGAAGGTAATTTTCTTCAACTTACTACTATAAAAGTAGCATTATGTGAAGAAAAAATTTTGACTTTAATCTCAATTTCCAATTATATATCATGCCACTGATATTATGTTTATGTAACTAAAGTATGATTATTGAAATTTTATGCAAATACTACAAAGAGTAACAGCAAATTGATTACTGTGGCAATTCTTCAATTACTTAAAAAAACAGGTGTCCAAAGCATTTGATGTAAGGGAATGAGATGATGCTCCTGCCAAGCTTTTCAGCCAGAAGTGAAATTTAAAATTTTTCTTTGATTACTTCTAATCTTTTTTTTTAAATCCTCTGTTTTTCTAATACAGGGCTGAAACCCAGTGCTGCTTGCACACAGACAATCACTGAGCCACTGAGCCATAGTTATAGTCCAGGCTGTTTCTAATCCTTCAGGCTAATTGTTGATAATAGTTTTATATATTGAAGAAGAAATCGTGTCGGCAAAGTAATTGTTGAGTTGAAAAGCTTATCTAATAAAAGCCAAGGTTCCTAAATATGAAAGGGTACTCAGTTCCACATTTCCACAAAAGCTCTGCAAGGTAATTGCATTTTTATAAACTATAGGTTTGTGGGGAGAAAAAAAGGAAGTTCAAAGACATTAAATAACCTCCTCAAGATCCTAAAGGTAGAAGCGATGTAGGTTGGATTAAATTTATGTTGGTATGACAGTAAGTCCATAACCCGATTTCCTTTCACATCTCTGTAGCCCTGAGCTCACTCCGGCTTATTGTTTTAATAACAAACTGAAACAGTACCACACCGCTTACTGCCTGTGGTGGCTTTCACACTTAAACAGGACAGCTGGCACGATCTGAGACAGATTTGCCAAAATAAGTTTGAACAGTAACAAAAGTTGACAAATATCGGAAGTATGATTCTTATCTTCGTACCTCACTTTTTATCCTAAATTCAGCTTTGTTTAGCTTTTAATTGGACTCCAGAACATAACCAGAAAATTATTAATTATACATGTGTTAAATATAAAAACAAAATATAATAACAGAGATGGGTAATTTTAATAAGATTGGACATATTGAAAAAGTACCCTTTTTAATATAATTGCCTTTCAGTGAACAACAAAACTAATCTTTGAAAAAATGCAATTTATTTGTCCAAACTCACAATTAACAATAAAAGTGTTCTACTTGATAAAATCTGTTTGTTATCTAGAAATAGTAATAAATCAATATTCAATAACTTCTAGATTTGCTTGAAATTTGTGGTCTAGCCTGGAGGTGGTAGCACATGCCTTTAATCTCAGCACTTGGAAGACAGAGGGAGGTGGATCTCTGTGAGTTCAAGGCCAGCCTAGTCTATATAGTGAGTTTCATGACAGCCAGAGCTACAAAGAAAAACCCTGTCTCAAAAAAAAAAAGAAAAAAGGAAAGAAAAATAAAGAAACTTAGAAAGATATATTCATTAAATAACTGAAGTAAAAAAAAAAAATAGTCCTGACCTGTAATTGCAGAACATGAAAGACTTAGGCCCCAAAAAATCTACAAATGAGATTTTTTATATTCTGGATTCTACCTAAAACATAATAAATACTTCACTGTTCACAAAAGAAGCACTTAAGTCACTTATACTGTTCTCATATATTGCTCATTTCACAACTTTCTGAAATGATGCTTTGAGGTAGAAAAGAGTTAAGTCAACATAAAAATAAACTATCAAGAATGAATGAAGGAGATCTGCTGGGAACTTGATTAGAAGCATTCATACAAATGTTTCCAAGGGTAATTTTCCCACCGAACTCTTGGAGACTTAGCACAACTTCTGTCTCTCCACACTTCCTGGTGTAGCATCTCTGCCATATCTGCCACCTGGCCTGCTCCATCTCCATTTGAATGTCTACCCAGGAGCCCAAGAGTGATGCCCCCAAAGAAGGAGGAAAAGCCCAGAGAAGCAAAGAGGGGCAGGGGAGTCATGCATCTGTGCTCCCGTGCACACCTGCATCCCTGTTGCAGATGAATGTGTGTACATGTGTGTCATTTCCTTCCGCCAAAGTATTGAAAGTGCTTTGTAAGACTGAATCCAATTGAACACATGGAAAGACACAGAAAAGAGAGTGTTGACCTCTACTTTGAGGAATACACTTAGGCACAAATGGCACCAAATATCAATCATTTATTGTTCCGTGCATGCATCATCTGGCATGTGACCACACAAACACTTCTAAGGTTCCTTGGTTTCTAAGGTTTCTGTGTCCACACTGACCAAGTGGTCTCTAAAGGAAACCCACTGGAAACAACTTGTTTTTTTTTTCTATTTGGAGGTCCAAAGTAGGTATATTTTTACAGATATTAAGTACAATCATATTAAAGTCTTACCTTTAAAATTACAATTCATTAAAATTAGCAAGTATTATCTATAGTGGTGATGAAAGGAGCCAAGTTCCCATGAGTGTGTGGGGCTCATTTTGCTATGGGATTTCACATAACCCAGACTGACCCTGACTTCACTCTGAAGATGACCCGCAATACCTGATCCTTGGGCCTCTACTTCCCCAGTGTTGGAACTTCAGGCATGTGCCACCATGCTTGGTGCCATAAATGGGTTTGATTAATAAGCATATTCTTAGTTATTTTTCACAGGTTGTCAGTTTTAAATATTCCAGTGTAATCACACACAGAAACATCGAAAACTGAAATAAAAACCCTAAGTAACAAAATTAAGTCTTCTGAGGAAAGAAAACATCGTTCCCATTTGTTTCTGAGCACTAACACCCAGGCTCACACTCTATCACCTCCACAAACCTGTCACTGTCCTGAGGAGCAGGGATGTACCCGAATCCGACATTGCACACCAGCACTGAGTTATCTGCTATAGCAACTCGTCAGTCAGAGTGTCACTACCTACCTACATAGAGGACTCCCTCTTTTGTCTTTCCTGCTGCTTCTGCCACACCCTGCTTGGTTTTTTCAGCAGCAGCCACAACTCCTTCCTTGGCCTTGGAAAGTCCTTTCATGAACACATCCATGGCTAAAGATGTATTTTCTTCCACACTAGAAAATACACAATACATTTTGAATTAGAGAATTTGGGTAAAAGAAAACAAGATTAAAGCAGCTAGAGTGGAAAGAATAAAAACCGAGAAAGAAACCCCTGAAAAATTAATAGGGACCCCCCAATTTTTATGTAAGTGTACACTCGTTTTACATTTTTGGGGTTTTATTTATTTATTTATAGGACTGGGCATGTTGTTGCTTGTCTCTCTGCTTTTTCACTCAATTGAGGAAAAGTCAAACCAATAATGGATGGGATAGATCCAGATGGGATCACCTGGCAGGTGTTACAGCAGTTGAGAAGTTGGGTTACATGGGAAGATGGATGCCCTCTGCCCCATCAAGATCCCATGGTCCAAAGGCGACATTCTAAATATAAAGCCTATCTGGAAAACGAATGGGGGAGGGGAGCTGAAGTCGGGGGAGGGGGGGAGCAAGAGTAGAAAGGGCCCAGGGTAGGGTGGGGTTAGTAAGTGGTTAGTCTTTGGAGATGGGAGGAAAGGGAACTGCTCACTTCAGGATGAAGGGAACTGCAGGCGAACTCGCAGCAGCCCAGGTTTTCTAATCTAGCAAGACCTTCCTCCCACCACTAGCTCGCCAGTCTGCTATCTGCTATCTGCAGGCGCCTTACGTGCCTGCTTACACTTGAGCAGTCTCACTTCAGCGTCACTCAACCTAGGGGCACTTTGCTCAACTGTAATATGCTGGAAGACCCTGGACCCCGTGCTCATTAACCCCTTATCACCTGTTGCCAAATGTCACTGGCCAAAGGCAGCCTCCTTACTCTACGATTAAAAGCTGGAACGCACTCTGGGTGGGGGAAGAAAGTTGGATGATCACGTTTCTTCCAAAGCCCAGCACCCAGCTTTCAGGACCCAGCACCCAACAAGAAACACCCTAGCGTTTCCGCTCGAAAAAGCAGGTGCCACAGGCAGCCTGGCGTTTCCCCCGAGCTTTGAGAGGATGGAAGGGCACGTCTCCAGCGGGAAGAAAGCCAAGTAATGTACTTTCTACGCGCTAGCCTTGTCCCCACCGCCGAGGTAGCCTCAGGTGATCTCCTGCAGGCACCCAGACTCCTCTTAGCCAAGGCTTTCCGGGGTCCCTACAGCGGCTGTGATCTACAAGTACTTACCGGCGCCCTTGGCTTCTGCAGAATTTCAATTCCTCCTCTTTCCCCCTGATTTTATTTCAATGGCAGTGGGAAGGAAGGCGCTGGGCGGAGGAGTAGGGACTGGGGCAGCACCTGCTGGTCTCTTGCCGTCTGCTGCTAGGCGCTCCGGCTCCCGGCTCCTCCACGTCGCCCCCGCAGCTGATTTGTCAGCGCCTCTCCCCGCCCCTCGCCTGCCTCGTGCTTTCGCCCCTTTCCTGGGGAGGGATGGGATGGAGATGCGAGAAGGCTGCGAGTACCAGGAGCAGGATCCCCGGGAGGAAGGAAGAGAGGATGGCCTGAGCTTCACCTCGAGTTCAGGGACCCTGGCTCTATAAAGGCTGAACTTGGGTTGCTGTTTCTCTTGTCCATCCCCCACCCCTTCCCTGCCTCCGCCAGTTTCAGGTTCCTCTTGGCGACCCCTCCCCCGGGGACGTGCTGGGACGCTGGCACCGAGGGCTGGATAGCCTGAGGCTGCCTGTGTGCCTAGCCAGGCCCTGGGGAGGGAGTACACACCCTTTGGGTTGCTTTTGTTCATACAGTCTGAGATTTCCATTTGCTTTAAGCCTGCAGGGACCTAAAAGGGTTGTGAGTGTGAAGAGGAGCCGACTAAGGAAGAGTTACAGGTCGAGAAGGCAAGGGGAGTCTCAGCAAATCCTCTTTCCCACTCCACTATCACCATTTTCCTTTCCACCAATCAGCAGCTGCCAGGCGCTGATTTTTCCCATCTGTGGAGCAAAGAACAAATATCCCCTCAACCGTCGAAAACCAGCTGCCTAGAGTTGTTTTTGCTCTTGAAATGTGGCTTACTGTAGATAACGCCTGTGGGATTCACCCTCTGGGACCAGCAGAAGCAGTATCTTCCTCCGCCCCCATTGAAAGGCGGATTTTACACACCTCTTACCTTTCCGACTTCTGGCTGTCTGGAACTTCAGCTGACAAACCCTTCCCCCAGGCCCAGTACACACGCAGATGCACAGGCTTCGAGACAATTTTTGTACTCCTTAATACATCTCCATTTCTTTCTGAGCTGAGCAGAATACCGCTGTTCGTGTAGCTGACAAGGTTGGAGAGCCAAGCCCCTCCCCCAGCCGAACGCCCTTGCTTTGCTTTCCTTTCTTGTGTTTTGAACTTGTGTTGGGCACTAGCAGCAAAACCAAGCTTTTGTTGTATGGGGGGGGGGGGGGGGGCTGTAGGAAAAGTACTTTCTCTGATCTTTGCACTCATTCATCTTTTGAATTCCGAATAATAAGTAATAAAGTTGAAACCCGAAAGTCATTTAGAAACAAGGGGCAAGCAGCTAATTAGCCACCTATGCCGAATCGAATCAGTGTGAGCGAAATTCGTTTCTTAAGCACTTTCATAACTTCTTGGCGTTTTAAAAATCAACTTCACTCACAATGGTAGCAAATTGTTTACTTGAAAGTAGAGGAAGAAGATGGTGTTTCTAAAGTAGTGGCAGGTTAATTCCTGGGCACTGATATCCCCAGTGAAGAAGGTTAGGATACCTGTCCTCAACAGACCAGCTAAAGAGACACATATAACTATAGTGCAATATGCATGGGGTACAGTTAGTTAAGGTGTCCACATTGAGAAGAGGAACAGTGACGTCCAGTGCCCACCAGTTAGTTCATCTTTGGGGACCTGGCATGAGGTTCGGGTTTAAATAGACACCGAGAGGTTTTATAACTTAGCAGTCCTGGTCAAAGTGTGGTTCCAGCAATCATCATTGTTCATGCTCCATTCTCTTCTGCAAGGTGATCTGGATTGTCTCTCTGGCCTCTGAAATTTCTTCCTGGGAGACATGTTGTCCCTATATTAAGCACAGTGCTTCAGCCTTTTCCTTGCCCCAGAAAATTCCTTTTCAATTTCAATTTCTTGGGGTCTATGGTTCAATCGTCTGAAGCCAGACGAAAGGACACAAATGTGTCTCTAGGGTAACTTCTTGACATCCCTGTTTTGGTGGAACCTAGGAGCTGGTTCTCTGGCTCTCAGAACTTGACCAATTTGGGTTCTATTTTCCCTTTTTAATAGGGGAAACTGAACTGTGATGATGCCTCTCCTCTGAAATTTTGTTATGCAAAATATTTAAACATGCATGAATTGTTGAGACTAAGACTCCCACACAGAGATCACAAGCTTCTACAACTGTCAAGGCATGATTTTGTGCCATCAGTGCGGCCACTCTGTCACTAACAGTTCTTCTTCTTGAGGTTTAAGCTTCATGCATTTTTCCATCTGTGAACATTCCAGCACACATCCATAGATACGAATACAATTGAAACACCCACAGTGATAGATGATGATACTCTATATTGAAATATAGTTTATAGGTGAACTGCCCAGATTTTAAGTGTCTGCCACTTTTGAAAAATGCATGTGATGGCGTAACTCACACCAATTTGAAAAGAGACTATTTCATTGCCTAGAAGTTTCCATGTACCCTTCTTTTTTTTCTTTAAGTTTTGTGGGATTTTTTATTATTTTTTTATTTTTCGAGACAGGGTTTCTCTGTAGCTTTTGGTTCCTGTCCTGGAACTAGCTCTTGTAGACCAGGCTGGCCTCGAACTCACAGAGATCCACCTGCCTCTGCCTCCCGAGTGCTGGGATTAAAGGCGTGCGCCACCACCGCCCGGCTCCATGTACCCTTCTTAAGGAAATGTGAAAAACGATGTATTGGTCAAGGTGTAGTTCCTGCCTTAAACATTGTCCAGGCTCCAAGATCTCCAGTTACATGATGTGGCCAGTTGGCTGACCTGTGTGAAATCTCAAAAAATGACAGATAAAAGGAAAATTGTAAAATAATTTTCACCATTTGAACTATATTCTGAATTCAGAATTCTATATTCAGAATTATAGTTCTGTTCTATTCTATGCATATTCATGGAATATAACCTTTGTTTATATCAGTCAGAAAGTGTTAGTTCACCCATGTTCTTTCATGAATCAGTAGTTTATTGATTTTTTTTGTTACTGCCAATAGTGCATTTTCACAGTGAACCATAAAACTCAGCTAGCTGGATAGATTATAGTGACAATTACATAATATATTTCCTAATATGACATATTTATAAGTTCATAGGGATCTCCTTAAATCCTGGTGCTTTTGGTTAAAAGAGAAATATAATGGCAGATACTTTCAGACTAACAACCCACCAAGAGAAAATCACCAGATGGCTGTGCTTCTCACAAGGCAGCCTGACTCCACATCTGTATGCAGTGGTTTATATCTGGAAAAGGACCTAGGCGCTGTGCCATTTAATTATAACAAGGGGGTAAATTTAATTTTGTGTCAGTTTTTCTAGACAGGAAAACTGGAGCCCAAAGAATACCTTGGATTCTGATCACTTTACTCCTAAAATTTAGACCTGAGATGGTCTAGCTGGCTTTTCCAGAACTTACAGTCCTCTATCACAGTAAACCACTCTCTGAAGTCTCCCAGATCAGGGATAGAAAGGACGAAGGTAGGTCCCACCTGTGTTAGAAATAGCCTTCATATGTGACTGTGACCATGGGAAATCAGGAGCATAGGTTCTCATGAAGACATGGGAACCTTTGGAGCCTCTGTGTCAGTGGCCTCTGGTATTGGGAGACTTTCTCCTTTCACAGTGACACGCACTCCTACACACAGATACACACACACAAGACATACTAAAACTGTAGAATTGCTTTCACCATTTTGAATGATTATTATGGATCTGTTTTACTCTGTCCACACCTCCAAGTTCTATGAGCACATTAAGCAGCTGTTTTAACTGCTAATGCTACTGAAAATCCACCTCTGGGCTCTTGTCTCAGCCTTTACAATGAAGCTAAAGCCTTCTAGAAAAAAAAAAAGAAAGAAACTGGATGATACTGTCACCTTCTTCTTTTTGTTCACACCCTTAGAGGGTTTCAAAGCCTTTCTCTGAAGATAACTTTAAAATTTAAAGCTCCTTATTGGCCTGAAGAGTAGCTTATAGGGTATATGGACAAAGTACACATGCACTACCAAATGCTCAGATGTGTCAGCTGTTCTTCCATGAACGAAATCTAATATTTTACCATGCTAATGATGTTGACTTAGTTGGGCTTAATCAGGTAATTATGTTGTAGATTAGAGTTCTATTCAAATATATACTTAACCTGGGCTTCCTTTGATTTCCCTGGGAAACAAGTGAATTTTGAGATCTGCCATGCAGTAAGCATCACTATTACAAAGAAAGAGTGAAATGCCATGGCTAGAAGGAAGATGCTCGTGATGAGGTGACTGGAAGGATGGAAAACATTGATTTAATGTGCCTAAGTCAGGACAGGAACAATATGTTTATTGTTGAGCCTCAGCGTCTTAGTATCTGTCTGTTGCTTCCCCATCCTCTGTATTACATGAGACACGTGCTACAGAGATGTATCTGCAAGTATGAATCTTACAATTGTATGTGGGAGGTGAATGAGAAATGTCCAGTAATGTCTTTAGGATGGCATCACATTTTGTTTTCAAAGAGTCATAAACTTGAGCCAGAACCATAACGTTACTCCGAATTAAAAAATAAAAAGGAATCCAGGAAGAGGGGATGTAGTAGCAGAAGAAAATCCTTAATTTGACCCTTTTTGCAACTGATATAATTTCTATCATTCCACAGGCAGCAGAATATAATGAACTACAATGAAGAACAAATGTAAATTGTGGCCACAGGAAAATGGCATGGCATATATGAATAATTCAGTTGGATATCTTTCTGAATATCCCAATCATTTTTGTAGTCCTATGAATATGAAAACATACACAATTTCAATATTAAAAACTATAAAACCAAAAGCAAAATGCATTTAATATTTTAGAATATAAGAAATTAATTGACTTCAGAATTTGAAAAAAAATCATTTTGATGAACCCAACAAATGTACTCAACTCTGGTAAACAGTGTTTACTTCTGAGAGTGTGTGCACAAGGTAAGAGGCTGACCTATGCACTGCTAGTAGCCAGTGATAAGGAAGTGCTAGAACCTCACTCTCTGACTTCATCTGCACTGGAGAGATATTTTATTTGTCTTGTGTGATGTCAGCAACTAATAAGCAAAAGGGTTCTAACTGGGCCATGGTGGCAAACATCTGTAATCCCAGCACTCGAGAGGCAGAGGCAGGCAGATGTCTCTGAGTTCAGGGCCAGCCTAGTCTACAAAAGCTAGTTCCAGGACAGACTCCAGAGCTACAGAGAAACCCAGTCTCGAAAAACAAAACAAAACAAACAAACAAACAAAAAGGGCTCTTAGAAAAGATCAACTTAGTGCAATTTCAAAATAAGTGCACATATTATAATGTTTGTGTATGTGTTCGTGTAGGATGTGTGTATATGAGTACCATAATTAGGAGCCTAGAGGCATGCAATCTTTTGAAGCTGGCAATAGAAGCTGTTTGTGCTTGTAAGTGCTCAGAACTGTGCTGAGGTCTCTTTAAGAGCAGCTTGAGCTCCTAATCACTTAACCATCTCTCTAATACTTGAGTAGAGATTTTTTTGTAGACTGCTGTTTGGGGTGAGCAAGGAAGAAATTCTCTTCTTTGTGATAATTTTGAGCCTTATTTGCAGGCTTGTGTCAACTCTCATTCCATTCCCGACATGGCTGAGATGTCTATTTCTGCCACCAGTGGTTTTGTCTTAGTATAGTAAGTGAAACATTTCCAACCAGAACTAATAGTGGATAAAATGAAGATTTTAAATATCTCAGGTGAGCAAAAGTAGGCACATTAATGAACAGACGTATTTTTCAATAATATCTTGTTCAGAGGGACAGAAAATAGAAGAAAAAGCACCTCAAGGGAATTTATGTCTTTCTGACTGCATTGAATTAGTTATTATGTCTTTCAAGGAAAGAAATAACAAAAAGTCAATAAGATGAGCATTTTCTTATCATACCAGAAACCAAAAGCATCTAATATTTTGTTTCTGTTTAGTTTATTTGAGAGTATGAAGTGACATTCAAGAGATTTTCTGTAGCATTATATAAAATAAATCATTAGTATTGTCAAAGCTTGTTACTAAACATAAAATATGGAACAAGTTATTAAGCAATTTAGAAAATAAAATTATAGGCAAAGTGATGGTTTATTAGTAGATAAATACTTTAGCATTTTAAAGTCCATTTATATTTAAGTTTCACTTTAGCTTTCTCACCCAAATGCTCATTATTATGTGTGTGCTTATATCCAAATAAGAAACTCCAAGTCATTTGCAAAGAGACTTTCTGTGTAGCAGCCATGCATTGTTTGAAAAAGACTGAACGAATAAAGCTAAATATTCTTATTTTATTTCTCAAAACCTAGACTGCAGAAATAGAACTATCTAGATATGTAACTTTCTGATTCATAAATAGAAGTATCAATGTTTCACAGCTAATCTTAAAAAATGCACACAACAAAGAAAACTTATTTAAACATTGTCATATAATGCAGCTTTTCAAAGGAAAAACTCAATTATTATACTCAAATGTACACAGCTCCTTTTCAAGCAAAGAAACAGCACATAGTCTTTAATAATATTGAAATAGAGAGGAAAAAATAAAATATAAATGAAGATACATATGTGCATACATACATATAATACATGTTATATATATAAAGAATAGTAATAGTAAAACAATTTGACAATGTTTTCAAATGTAAAATGAACCTGTATTTAATGACTTGACTATTGTGTGAGTATCTGTAGCAATAATTAAGTCGATAATTATCTTGTGCTGTGATCTTACTCAAAGAGAGAATTTAAATAGTTAAAATATCTCTCTTAAGACAGGTGGGAAATCAAAGTGAGTTTCTGTGAAACGATAAACAGACTTCATACTTCACACATAGAAAGCTTTTTTGCTGCTAATAGTACATGCTAATTAAAGAAAATTAAATCAATGTAGATTAGAAAATAATTAAACTCAATACCATATTAATCTTCTAGGCAATAAATTGATAACCTTTAGATTTTCATATTACAATTATCCTAATGAGGACTACTAGTAATGAATGGAGGATACAGAACATAAACCAGTCATCTTCTGTAACCAGGCAAAGCTTTCTTCCAGTAGGGGAACTGGGACACCAACCCAGCCACAAAATCTTCAACCTACAACCTGTCCTGCCTATAAGATGTGCTGGGGCAATGGTGGCTTGGAGTCTGTGTGAATTGCGAACCAATGACTGATCGAAGAAGGCCTGCATAGAGGAGCCCATGTCTGACACTGGCTGGCTGACTAAGAACCAGAAACTGGATGACCTAGAGACCTAAGGAAAAACTAAACATGACTGATCAAAAACAAAAACAATCAAAAAAGTCGATAAAATGATTACTGATATTCTGCTATACAAATAGATCGGTGCTTAGCCCAACTGTCATCAAAGAGGCTTCCTCCAGAAGCTAATGACAGCAGATAAAGGAATTCACAACTGAACTTTAGGCAGAGCTCGGGGAACCAAAGGGAAGAAGAGGAAGAAGGATTGTAGGAGCCAGGGGCGTTGAGGAGACCACAGGCCCACAAAGTCAACTAAGCAGGGCTCAGAGGTTCTCACAAAGACTCAAGCAGTAATCACAAAGCCTACATGGCCTGCATTAGATCCTTTGCATAGATGCTATGATTGTTTAGCTTGGGATGTTTGTGGGTTTCCTAACAGTGGTAGTTAGGGTGTCTCTGACTCCTTTGTTCTCAAGACCCCTTTACTTCTGCAGAGTTACCTCATCCAGCTTTGACATGTGAGTTTATGCCCAGCCTGATTGCATCTTGTTATGTTGATATTCCTGAGAGGCCTGCTCTTTTCCAAAGAGAAAGGAAGTAGTGGTAGATCTGGAAGAGAAATAGAGTGAGGAGGGGGGACTGAGAGGAATGGAGGGAGGGAAGGCTGAAGGTAGAGTATATTGTGTGAGAGATTAATAAAAGGCACAAGAAAGACTAATTTTCCTAAATAGTCATAAAACATACATCTTAAGAATATTGTCATATGTCAAATAAATACTTCTTACCATTTACACATGGTGGATAATGATCCTGTATTTTCCCTAAATAGTTTTACTAAGGCAATTGTCCATAAAAAATCTTTGCTTAGATATTTGTCTAAGCCAGCCACTCTATGTGAGAACATCTTACAGCATCAGGGTGTGGCGAGATGTCCTGGCCCCACAATCTTACAGTGAACTCAAGCAGACAAACAAGTGTAGTGATGATCAGCAGCCCACTTTGTTCATACAGTATACTTCAGGAACCAAAGAGAAGAGCAATCAAAGTGCTGCATATTTGCATATACTACAAAGGAATACTCACCCAGTTCAAGGTCAGGTCCTCAGATGTGCACAGAAGTGCTGATAACTGGTGAAAAAGAGGAAAAATTTTTATACCAGCATCTCATTAATCTTACACTGATAAGTAAATTATTTTCAACTAGAGATAAAACAGTGGTTAAGCGTATGACTTAGATGCCAAAGAGGACTGACTCATAAATGCTTACATTTTTTAAACTGATTCCTACATCATGTATTCAGAGCAAACAAAAATGTAGTTCTGTAAAAAGTGGTTGATATAAGGACATGAAGCTCGGGGAGACTGAATTAAATCTTCTCAACATATAGTATCACTAATCAGATTAAAACACAAAACTGAGGAAATTTGAACATTTGAAATAAACTAAAACCACACAAAACACATCTCTTAGTTGAGAGATGAAACTGTTTGAAAGCATTACATATGTTTCTGTCTAAAACAACTCCTTTTGCTTCTTCTGTAACCTGAAATAAACCTTTGTCTCCAAAGTGGCTTCTTGACATGGTCTGGTCACAGCAACAGAAAGCAAGCTAGGACAGAAGTGGACACCAGAAAGTAGTTTATTGCTAAGAGAAATCCACTCATTTTTGGTTTGGGGGAAATATAGAAGACTTTGGAACTTTGAGCAAGAAAAGTAGATGAATGCTATAAGCAGAGATTAAAGGAACTTTCTAGTAGAAGCCAGGAAGATGGTAGTACTGAGAGCAATGAGAACTGTAGAGTCCTGAACCAAAGGTTCCATGGGGAGTCCATGACTTCAACAGCAAGTGGACTAGAGGCCATTTATGTGATATTTTGGCATGATATCTAAACATCTTCTGCTCATGTCCTCATTATCTGAGGCTCAATTAAAAAGTAATGGACTAATTTTGTTGGTGGAGGAAAGTTTAAGACATCGCAATGTTGAATCTGTGGTTTACTGGTAACACTTATGCAGGTCTATGAAATAGAGAAACTGGGGCATTAAATACAAAATATACAGCTAGGGAGAAAAAGATAACTATTTTGCCTGTGTCACAGCCAAGGCCAGTGATATAAGACTGTAATCATTAAAGAGATTTGTGTTTTAAGGAAAAGCCTACTTTACATTAGTGCATGTTAACCCTAAAGGTGCAGTAGTGGTATTTGTTGCGGGAGGTCCTCCCACTCCAGCCTATCACCGCTGAGGTACCAGCCCACTGGGGCGTGGTTTCTCTCCCTTTAAAAAAGCGGCCACTTCCCTCTTCTCTCTCTCTCTTCACTTCCTGCTCCGCCTGCGACTAGACTCCTTTCCTGGTTGCTGGTTGCGAAGAGGGCTGTTGCCTGGGACAGTGATCTGTAAGTTTTTTCCCCTTTAAATAAATACCACCCTAATAATCATAACCCCGAATTGGTGTGGCATTGTTTGTGACTTACGCCTTCATTTTGGCGCCCAACGTTTGGTTTTAGAACCTCTCCTTTCCCCACTCGCAGCCGCGAGTTCGGCTTGGCGGCCCCAAGTTCGGCTTGGCAGCCCCAAGTTCGGCTTGGCGGCTGCGGGCTTGGCGGGCGCAAGTTCAGCTTGGCGGCCGCGGGCTTGGCGGGCTCTAGTTCAGCTTGGCGGGAGCCCTCCCCTTCCTCAGCCGCCAGCGGCCTTGGACTCCCCACGTGGATTTAAACTCCACAGGCCCGTGTAGTCTCTGGCCGCGTGGTTTGCTCTTTTCTGAGTCATTTTTAAATCTCCCTTGCAAGTACAGCTCTTAAGTGGCACGAACCAGAGCACGTGGTTGCTGAAAGCTGCAACCCCTCAGGGTGACTTGTTCCGTCTCAGGAATTGATTTAATTAGATTTATTTTGTTGAGAAACTTGAATTTTCCAGTTTTTAACATCTACTAAGGCACTGAAACAGGACCATGTTTTCACCGCGACTCTGCAACAGCGCCACCTGCTGGATAATAGGTAATATTGCAGTTTTTGTTTCTAACGCAAATTTTACTGCTTTGTTTTCACTAATACAATGGATTAGTAAATTTATATTTACTAATACAATGAATTACATCATACAAGGTTTATATGATTATGGGGATACCTTAATTTGCTTGTTACTAGCCTTCAGTTTTCTTTTCCATATTCTATCATTAAGGAAGAATATGGCACTCCTAAGAACGATTGAATCTTTACGTACTAATAATGAACAGAAGAATATGGCACTCCTAAGAATGATAGAATCTTTACGAACTAATAATGAACAACTAATTGACAGGATTAAAATTATTGAAAATCAGAGGTTATCTGAACAAGTGGATACTATGACAGACAAAATTGATTCCATATCCAAGGGTATTAGAAAGTTACCTGAAAGGGTTCAGGCTGTTGAATTTGACGTTCAGACTTTATCACAAAGTTTTGATAAGGTAACAGACAGAATGTACCTCCAAGATGGGAATCTACATGATATACAAGAAAAGTTTAAGGAGGACATGTTATCTTTGAAGGAAAAAATTAAAGCTTTGGAATCACAGGTGCAGAATGGGGACCAAAAAATTGATACCTCAGTGAAATCACTGGAAATATATACAGGTCAGGAGATTCAGGATTTAAGAGAGACAATGATAAAAAGATTTGAAAAGATTGGGGAAATTATTGCAGCTGGTGAACAGAGTAAGGAGGCACAAGGACAGGATACAAGGCCTCCACCAGCTATTAGAACTGGCTTACCCAGGGTTCTAGCGACATACCCTATACTTAATTCTGAAAAAGCATCAACTTCTAAAGGCTCAAAGGGAGTCAGAGAAGCTAGATGGACGCCAATAGCAATGAATGATCTGAAAGAAATTAAGCAAGCTGTTGTTAATTTTGGCTTGCACAATGCATATGTAAAGGAAATGATAAGGACTTGGGCTTCTAATGCTAGAGCTACTCCCCATGATTTCCATCAGTTAGTGTCTGCAGTTTTAGATAATGGACCTTCCTTGATGTTCGGAATTTATTTCAGAGAAGAATCCAAACATATGGAACAGCAAGGAAGAGCAAAAGGTATTGAGGTTTCCCAAGATCAAATTCTTGGTGCAGGAGAATATGCTGATCCACAGGTCCAAGCTCTTTATGACGATGAAGTACTGTGTCTATGTCACCAAGCAGCTTTAAATGCTTGGAATAGGATACAAGATCCAATAAAAAGGGTTGAATCATATACCAGAATTAGGCAGGGACAGAGAGAACCCTTTATTGACTTTTTGCAAAGATTAATTAAGGCTCTGGACATAGGGGTAACAGACCCAGAAGCTAGACGAATACTTCTTGAATCTCTAGCTTTTGAGAATGCAAACATAGAATGCAAAAAGATAATTGGGCCTTTAAAGTCTAGATCAGCACCTATGGATGAATGGATTCAGCATACGATGAATGTTGAGACGTTTAGCTATAATGATGAATCTTGGGTAGGAGAAGCGATTTCCAAAGCAATGAGGAGACATCAAACTGCCAGGTGTTTTAATTGTGGTAAATTAGGACATTTGCAAAGGAATTGCAGGCAAAGAATTTCTAGGAATAATATCTCTTCTGGGAATGACAAAAATAGGAGACCTCGGCCTTCAGGTATATGTAGGAGATGCGGTAAAGGCAGGCATTGGTCCAACGAATGTAGGTCAACAACAGACAGATGGGGCAATCCGATATCATCGGGAAACTCCTTGGGGGGCCTCTCGCAGGCCCCCAAGCCAACAGTGGCCCAGTCATTCCCAGTCACAGTGGAGAACGTGCCTCACCAAGAAAATTAAAAGCTCCAATTTCTGCTGTAAAAAGTAATACTGGTCTAAATGAAGAATTATGTGTGGAGGATGAGTCAAAAAACCCAATAGGACAGAGTAAACGTATATTTTGGCAGACTTCTATTAATGATCAAAGACCAAAGCTAAGAGTCTGTATAAATGGCACTTTTATTGAAGGCTTATTAGACACAGGTGCGGATGTAAGTATCATTACCCCAGAATCTTGGCATCCGAATTGGCCTCTTCAAGAGGTAGATGTTCAATTCCTGGGAATTGGAACCCTATCTCGTGTAAAACAAAGCACAAGATGGGTTGAATGCATAGGGCCCGAAGGGCAAATAGGAAGACTAAGGCCATATATAGCCAATATTGCCATAAATTTATGGGGCCGTGACCTGCTACAGCAATGGAATACCCAGATTAACATTCCTGTATTTCCAGGAACTCATAATTCTGGGAAGGATATGATGAGGTATTATGGGAAAAGGTCACCAGCCATTCAGGCTGTACAAGAACATACAGCAAATACCAAACCTTTAGAGGTACCAACGGCCCTACCTTTAAAATGGCTAACTGAGAAGCCAATATGGACCAAACAATGGCCTCTAGCTGAAGATAAACTACAGGCATTGGAACAGCTGGTGCAAGAGCAACTAGATGCTCACCATATTGAAGAATCAACCAGCCCTTGGAATTCTCCTGTGTTTGTTGTAAAAAAGAAATCTGGTAAATGGAGAATGGTGACAGATCTAAGAGCTGTCAACAAAGTAATTCAACCTATGGGCCCACTACAATCTGGAATTCCTTTGCCTTCTCTGTTACCAAAAGGATGGCCTCTTATAGTTATTGATTTGAAAGATTGTTTTTTCACTATACCGTTACAAGAAAAGGATAGAGAAAAATTTGCCTTCACAGTGCCTACTTATAATAATTCTCAGCCTAATAGGAGATATCAGTGGACTGTCCTCCCACAGGGTATGCTCAATAGTCCTACACTGTGCCAATATTTTGTAAGTAAGCCATTGGAAATAATTCGTAAACAATTCCCCAAGTCCATCATTTATCATTACATGGATGACATCTTATTATCTGATTCAAATAAAGATACTTTAGAAAGGATGTTTGAAGAAGTAAAGAAAGTCTTGCCTAGGTGGGGATTACAAATTGCCCCTGAAAAGATTCAAAGAGGAAATTCTATTAATTACCTAGGTTACAGAATAGGGTTAGAGAAAATTAAAACGCAAAAGGCACAAATTAGGAGAGACCGGTTAAAGACTCTTAATGACTTCCAAAGATTGTTAGGAGACATTTCCAGTCTACGACCAGCTGTTGGGATAACACCTGATCTAATAGTTCATTTAAACAAAACCTTAGATGGTGATAAAGATTTGAATAGTCCAAGAGAACTGACAGCTGAAGCAGAAAAGGAACTGACAATGATTGAGGAAAAATTACAGGAGGCACATGTGGATAGGGTGAACCCAAATCTTAGCTGCATCCTAGTCATATTGCCTTCCAGAATTTCTCCTACAGGGATTCTAATGCAGAGGGAAGATATTATTTTAGAGTGGATATTTATACCTAATAAACCAAGTAAAAAATTAAAAACTTATGTGGAAAAGGTCTCTGAATTAATTATAAAAGGTAAGCTGAGACTTCGTCAACTAGCAGGTATAGACCCAGCAGAAATTATAGTGCCTTTTACTACTGAAGAAATAAAAAAGTTATGGGAAGACAATGAACCGTGGCAAAGAGCTTGTGCTAACTTTTTGGGAGAAATTAATAGCAACTATCCCAAAAGTGATAGACTTAATCTCATAAAAAGAACTTCTTGGATTCTTCCTAGAATTGTACGTGATGCTCCAATAACTGGAGCCCGTACGTTCTATACTGATGCAAATAAATCAGGGAAAGCAGGTTACAAGTCAGATGAATTGAGTAAGGTGGAACAAAGCCCTTATAATTCTGTCCAGAAGGCAGAATTATATGCCATTCTTATGGTGCTAAGGGATTTTAAAGAACCTCTTAATATAGTTACAGATTCACAATATGCAGAAAGAGTTATCTTGCATATTGAAACCGCTGAATTTATACCAGATGACACAGAGTTGACTTCATTGTTTATCCAGGTACAAGACATAATCAGGAACAGGCTTTGTCCGATGTACATAACACACATCCGGTCCCATACAGGTCTGCCTGGTCCTCTAGCCCAAGGCAATGCTGAGATTGATCAATTATTGATTGGAAGTGTGTTGCAGGCCTCGGAATTTCATAAGAAGCATCATGTCAATAGTAAAGGCCTAAAGAAAGAATTTTCCATTACTTGGCAACAAGCTAAGGACATTATAAAGAGATGCCCTACTTGTTCTTTCTATAATCAAACACCGTTGCCTGCAGGGAGTAACCCAAAGGGTACTAAGAGAAATGAAATCTGGCAGATGGATGTGTTCCACTTTATGGAATTTGGTAAATTAAAATATGTACACCACACCATAGACACGTATTCAGGTTTTCAATGGGCTACTGCCCTGAGCTCAGAAAAGGCTGATTCAGTAATGACACATTTATTGGAAGTTATGGCCATCATGGGTATACCTGCGCAAATAAAGACAGATAATGGTCCAGCATATGTATCTAAGAAAATGAAACGCTTTTTTGATTATTATAATATAAAACACATTACAGGTATACCAAATAATCCTACAGGTCAGGCAGTTATAGAAAGATCAAATCGTACTATAAAGGATATGCTGAACAAACAGAAAGGGACTGAAAATACCCCCAGAAATAGATTACATAATGCTTTATTAACCTTGAATTTTCTTAACGCTAATGAGAAAGGAACAACAGCAGCAGAAAGACATTGGATAATGGAAAAGTCTGCTGAACTAAATCAACCGATTTATTTCAAAGATGTGCTGACCTCTCAGTGGAAGCCAGGAGATGTGCTACGTTGGGGAAGGGGTTTTGCTCTTGTTTCCACAGGAGAAGAAAAATTGTGGATACCATCAAAATTAATAAAGTTTCGATTTGAAGAGGAGAAACCTCTTGGAAAGGAGAAATGACAACTCATCCACACGATGATATTCATACAGGTGGTAAGAAAAACATATAGAATGGGGGCAGGGTTCTGTTCTTATCTCCACAGGAAAACACTCATCTTTGAGAAATTCAAGGGACCCTGGATGTTTGGATACTGACAAATGGAAAAATACCTGCCCAATAGGAAATATGAAGACAACTGAATGGATTGTGTAAGTAATATTAAACCATATTTCTAAATTTTTATAAAGCTGGTTTTGAAGTTGTACTTTGGCTCAGTCCCTCCCCCTTTTGTCCCTCTCCAATTCCAAGCCTGTTAGTAAGAGAAAAACCCAGAGTTTCTGGAGTTTCTGTCTCATGTCAAGAGCCATGATATGGGACAGAAAGAAATATGAGTTTAGAAAACATCTTTGCTTTTCTTCATATCTATCATACTTTTCATTGAATATATCTATCATGTCTTTCATTGAATATATATATATGTTTATATATGTCTATATGATTAATGTTTAAGTTTTTCATAATGAACAATGAGTTTTTCCTGAAGTGACATTTGAAGTTTCCAGGAAGAAGATGGGGCCCCATAACAACAACTCCACCTGGTTGATATGACGTCATGATACTGATAGCGCTACTACAAGACCTGCTTTTGGTACCAGCTGCACAAGACAGTTCCAACTTGGTTAGCTGAAATGGTGCACATCTTATACAACATTTTGGCCAGACCTGCACAAAATACTCAGAGACTATTGGCAATTTTAAAAGACATTGATCTTGAAATTTAACCATCATTTCACTTTCACAGGATCCCCCAGAAAGAACGTCGCCCCCATGACAGCTGGAAGTAATTCTAGAGGACGACGTCCCCTTTCCCAGTAAAACTTGCCCTTGGGTTTAGGGACATCATTTAGGGGTTGATTATAATTAGTATACGATTGAGGGTTGGGGGAGGAATTTTATACGCTCAGGGATCATTTTGAAAAAAAAAAAAGAGGGATGATGGGATAATAGATTTGTAATTGTGAGTTACTGTTTTTAGACAAATACATTGGTATAGATTCTTGTATATTGATACAAAGTTAAATTATATTGACTATTGTACGCATGCATGTTTCTACCTCTGTTTAAAACATTTTTTTATGTATTGACATATATTGTATTGATATATATATATATATATTGTATATATTTACCATATTGCAGTGTACATTTCTACCTCTGATTAAGATACTTATATAATGATTGTGTATTGATATATATTTGCCTACTGCAATGTATATTTGTACATTGTTTATATTTGGAGGTCATTGTCCTCATTTGTTTCACAGTCGTTTATTGTCTTAGTCTTTAAGTTAGATAGATATTGAGAATTATATAGACTAATAGTCATCTAAGTTTGTCATTTATAATAGACTAATCAGGTTCTTTAGATATATAGAGATTATACTCAGTATAGATAGATAATCTTCAACTTCTTCAAAGAGCTGTAGAAAATGGCCTTTAATCTAACTCAGAGTTTTGTGGTAGTGAGACACAATTGCTCCTGGCAACACCACTCTATTCCCGAGAGAATGTTGAGCACCAAAGACACTCCACCTGGAGCCTTTCTTTTTGGCAGAACTGGCGTTTGGGCAAAGAAATGCCCATACCTCAACAACTGACAAAGATACAGAGCATGCATCAATGGATAAAACAGGACTGTCATATCCTGCCAAGACAGGGTAAGATAGTTTTGAAAAGTTGCTTGCCTTAGAAAATGGTATGTCAGTTATGTTAGGCCTTAGCCAAAGTTGGTTGCTTCAACGCTGCTAATGTGACTTTGGGTGATTGCCCAGGTAGCTAGTTGTCTCTGTAATTTGTTGCATGTTTTGGAAGTTGTTCTACTGAACTTCCTAATTACCCAGGTAACATTATTTCCCTTCTCAGATCTTCGATGGGGTTGAAGACTATATAAATGTAGTTACTTTCTCTCATGACTTGGCCAAGTTATTTATTATACAAGACCTAAGCTAGTTAGAATAGGATATTTGTACTTATTGTATATAATTTCATAGTAGGTTTAGAACTCTCTTATTTAAACAAAAGGGGGAGGTGTTGCGGGAGGTCCTCCCACTCCAGCCTATCACCGCTGAGGTACCAGCCCACTGGGGCGTGGTTTCTCTCCCTTTAAAAAAGCGGCCACTTCCCTCTTCTCTCTCTCTTCACTTCCTGCTCCGCCTGCGACTAGACTCCTTTCCTGGTTGCGAAGAGGGCTGTTGCCTGGGACAGTGATCTGTAAGATTTTTCCCCTTTAAATAAATACCACCCTAATAATCATAACCCCGAATTGGTGTGGCATTGTTTGTGACTTACGCCTTCAGGTATTAATACTTTAGTGATAGCCAGTAGCTCTCTAATTACACTTAAGACTCACTCAATTAGAAAAACCATGCTTTGTAACTGCACACCTAGCTAACTATTCACTGATGGTGAAGTCATGGATATTGGAGGAGACTCTACAATCACTAATTTACTAAGGCAACATCATCCCTAACCACTATCCATAAACATCTGTCTTTAAACCCACAGGCAAGTGAAGTCTTCATCCCTCTTCAAGGAACCTTCTCTGTGCATCAGACAGAGACCACAGTAGAAAACCACAACCAATAAAAACTCAGGCCACAGCGGTGAGTGCCTGCCTACCGGGCAGACCTCAAGGACCCCCGAAAGGGAGCCCGGGCACCTTCAGCTTGTGCTCCAGGGGTGCCTGTGCTCTCCTGGATCTCGTCCCACCTGCCTGGTTTTTTCCTTTTGTCCCCGGATCATCAGGCTACCAGGCAGCCCTGTTTAGGTACTGAGGAGTTCCATCTGGACGGGCGACCCACCCAGAGCGGATCTAGCCCCGCCTGCCAGGTTTTTTCCTTTTGTCCCCGGATCATCAGGCTACCAGGCGGCCCTGTTTAGGTACTGAGGAGTTCCATCTGGACGGGTGAGTGTCTGCTATCCAGGGGCGGACTGTCCCGGAAGAGACCACAAACCCCCTCCCCCAGCTCCTTCTGCAGGGCTGTCTTTCTTACACCCGATCCCCCCACACACACACAAGCCTGCGTTTTCTGCTAGGTCCTTTGCTCAGGAACAGTTTTCTGCTCCTACACTAAGGCTACCCACCCAGAGAGGTGAGTTCCTGCCTACCCGGCAGGACTCAAGGACCCCCCCCCTTCCCCGAAAGGGAGCATGTGCACCTTCAGATTTTGCGCCAGGATGTCCTGTGTTCTACTAGTCCCCGCCCTGCCCCCCAAGTTCTCCCTTTTGTCCTCGGGTCATTGGACTACCAGGCGTCTATGTTTCGGTGCTAAGGAGTTCCATCTGGACAGGCCGGTTCCTGCTTCTACACTGAAGAGTTACAACCAGAGAGTCAGTCACAGCAAAGACTGGACAAAGACACCAGGCCTCTCATGGCTCCATTTGAAGGAAGAGATGGGAAGGCGCCAAGGCAAGAATTCCTCCAACAACCTGAAAGGCAACATGGCATCACCAGAATCCAGGGTTCCCGAAATAAGAATTATACACCCTACTCTAGAAGAATTAGAAGAAATCGACTCAAAAGTGAATTATATGAAAATAATAGAAGACCTTAAACAGGAGGTAAAAAACTGCCATAAACAATTAGAGATCACAAACAAAACGGTAGAGGAAATGAATAAAGCACTCAAAGATACCCAAGAAAACCAAGAGAAACAAGAAAAAGCAATCAAACAGGTAAGGGAAGCGGTTCAAGACATGAAGAATGAAATGGAAGTAATGAAGAAAACACAAACCGAGGGAAGGATGGAGATGGAAAATCTGGGTAAACGAACAGGAAATACAGAGACAAGTACTACCAACAGATTACAAGAGATAGAAGAAAGAATTTCACACACTGAAGATACCATAGAGAGAATAAACACACTGATCAAAGAAAACAGCAAAGCCAACAAATTCTCATCACAAAATATTCAGGAAATATGGGACAGAATAAAAAGACCAAACCTAAGAATAATTGGGATAGAAAAAGGAGAAGAAGTACAGTTCAAAGGTCCAGAAAATATATATAATAAAATTATAGAAGAAAACTTTCCCAACCTAAAGAAGGATATTCCTTTGAAGGTTCAAGAAGCATAAATAACACTGAATACACTGGACCAAAAAAAAAAAGCATCTCCTCACCATATAATAATCAAAACACAAAACAAACAGAATAAAGAAAGAATATTAAGAGCTGCAAAGGAAAAAGGCCAAGTTAACTTATAAAGGTAAACCTATCAGACTCACACCTGATTTCTCTATGGAAACAATGAAAGCCAGAAGGTCCTGGATAGATGTACTGCAGAAACTAAGAGACCATGGATGCAAGCCCAGACTACTATACCCAGCCAAGCTTTCGTTCACTATAAATGGAGAAAACAAAATTTTCCAGGATAAAAACAAATTTAAACAATACATAACCACAAATCCAGCCTTACAGATAGTAATAGAAGGAAAATCACAAACCAAGGAGTCCAACAATAACCACAATAACTCAAACATCTAGAGACCCTTCACCAGCACAACTCAAAGAAAGGAAACACACAAACTCTACTACTAAAAAAGTGACCAGAATTAACAACCACTGGTCATTAATATCACTTAATGTCAATGGGCTCAACTCACCTATAAAAAGGCACAGGCTAAGAGATTGGATATGAAAACAGGATCCAACATTCTGCTATTTACAAAAAACACACCTTAACCACAAAGACAGGCACCTACTCAGAGTAAAGGGATGGGAAAAGGTTTATCAAGCAAATGGACCTAAGAAACAAGCAGGTGTGGCCATACTAATTTCTAACAAAGTTGACTTCAAACTTAAATCAATCAGAAGAGATGGAGAGGGACATTTTATACCCATAACAGGAACAATTCATCAGGATGAAGTCTCAATCCTGAATATCTATGCCCCTAATAAAAAAGCACCCATGTACGTAAAAGAAACATTACTAAATCTCAAGGCTGCCATCAAACCGCACACACTAATAGTAGGAGACTTCAACACTCCTCTCTCACCAATGGACAGGTCAATCAGACAGAAACCTAACAGAGAAATAAGAGAATTAATGGAGGTAATGAATCAAATGGACTTAACAAACATCTATAGAAAATTCCACCTAAATAGGAAAGAATATACCTTCTTCTCTGCAGCTCATGGAACCTTCTTGAAAATTGACCACATACTTGGTAACAAAGCAAACTTCCACAGTTACAAAAAAATATTAGTAACCTCCTGTGTCTTATCAGATCACCATGGATTAAAGTTAGAATTCAACAACAATGCTACCCCCAGAAAGCCTAAAAACTCATGGAAACTGAACAGTCAACTACTGAACCACACCTGGATCAAGGAAGAAAAAAAGAAAGAAATTAAAGTCTTCCTCAAATTCAATGAAAATAAAGAAACAACCTACTCAAACTTATGGGACACTATGAAAGCAGTCCTGAGAGGAAAGTTCATAGCACTAAGTGCCCACTTAAAGAAAACAGAAAAAGCACACATTGGAGACTTAACAGCCCACCTGAAAGCTCTAGAAAAAAAAAGCAGACTCACCTAGGAGAAGTAGAAGACTGGAAATAATCAAACTGAGGGCTGAAATCAACAAAATAGAAACACAGAAAACAATACAAAGAATCAAGGAAACAAAAAGCTGGTTCCTGGAGAAAATCAAAAAGATTGATAAACCCCTATCCAAACTAATCAAACAGCAGAGAGAGAATATGCAAATTAATAGGATCAGAAATGAAAAGGGGGACACAACCACAGACACAGAGGAAATTCAGAGAATCGCTAGATCTTACTACAAAAGCCTGTATGCCACAAAACTGGAAAATGTAAAATGAATGGACACTTTTTTAGATAAATACCATATACCAAAGTTAAACCAGGAGCAGGTAAATGACCTAAATAGTCCTGTTAGTCGCGAAGAATTAGAAACTGTTATCAAAAACCTCCCTACCAAAAAAAAAAAGCCTAGGACCAGATGGTTTCAATGCGGAATTCTACCAGAACTTCCAAGAAGACCTAATATCTATACTCCTTAATGTATTTCACAATATAGAAATAGAAGAGTCATTGCCAAATTCCTTTTATGAAGCTACAGTCACTCTGATACCAAAACCGCACAAAGACTCCACCAAGAAAGAGAATTACAGGCCAATCTCACTCATGAATATCGATGCAAAAATCCTCAAGAAAATACTGGCAAACCGTATCCAAGAACACATCCAAAAAATTATCCATTATGATCAAGTAGGCTTCATCCCAGAGATGCAGGGCTGGTTCAACATACGAAAATCTATCAATGTAATCCAGCATATAAATAAACTGAAAGAAAAAAACATATGATCATTTCATTAGATGCTGAAAAAGCATTTGACAAAATCCAACATCCCTTTATGATAAAAGTACTGGAGAGATTACGGATACAAGGGTCATACCTAAATATAATAAAAGCTATATACAGCAAGCCGACAGCTAACATCAAATTAAACGGAGAGAAACTCAAAGCCATCCCACTAAACTCGGGAACACGACAAGGCTGTCCACTCTCTCCATACCTCTTCAACATAGTGCTTGAAGTTCTAGCAATAGCAATAAGACAACATAAGGGGTTCAAGGGGATTCGAATTGGAAAGGAAGAAGTTAAACTTTCGTTATTTGCAGATGATATGATAGTCTACATAAGCGACCCCCAAAACTCCACCAAAGAACTTTTACAGCTGTTAAATAGCTTTAGTAATGTGGCAGGATACAAGATCAACTCCAAAAAATCAGTCGCCCTCTTATACACAAAGGATATGGAAGCAGAGGGGGAAATCAGAGAAGCTTCACCTTTCACGATAGCCACAAACAGCATAAAATATCTTGGGGTAACTCTAACCAAGGAAGTAAAAGATCTATTTGACATGAACTTTAAGATATTGAAGAAAGAAATTGAAGAGGATACCAGAAAATGGATGGACCTCCCCTGCTCTTGGATTGGGATGATCAACATAGTAAAAATCGCAATTCTACCAAAGGTTATTTATAGATTCAATGCAATCCCCATCAAGGTCCCATCAAAATTCTTCACAGATCTTGAGAGGACAATAATCAACTTTATATGGAAAAACAAAAAACCCAGGATAGCCAAAACAATCCTATACAATTAAGGATCTTCTGGAGGCATTTCCATCCCTGACTTGAAACTCTAATACAGAGCTACAGTAATGAAAACAGTGTGGTACTGGCATAAAAACAGAGAAGTCGACCGATGAAATCGTATAGAAGACCCGGATTTTAACCCACAAACCTATGAACACCTCATTTTCGATAAAGGAGCTAAAAGTATACAATGGAAGAAAGAAAGCATCTTTAACAAATGGTGCTGGCACAACTGGATGTCAACCTGTAGAAGAATAAAAATAGACCCATATCTATCACCATGCACAAAACTCAAGTCCAAAAGGATTAAAGACCTCAATATCAGCCCGAACACACTGAACCTGATAAAAGAGAAAGTGGGAAGTACCCTTCAACAGATGGGAATAGGAGATCGCTTCCTAGGTATAACCCCAGCAGCACAGACATTAAGGGCAACATTGAGTAAATGGTACCTACTAAAACTGAGAATCTTCTGTAAAGCAAAGGGCACTGTCACTAAGACAAAAAGGTAACCCACTGACTGAGAGAAGATCTTCACCAACCCCACAACAGACAAAGGTCTGATCTCCAAAATATATAGAGGACTCAAGAAACTAGACTTTAAAATGCTAATTAACCCAATTAAAAAATGGGGCACTGAACTGAACAGAGAATTCTCAACAGAAGAAGTTCAAATGGCCAAAAGACACTTAAGGTCATGCTCAACCTCCTTAGCGATCAGGGAAATGCAAATCAAAACAACTTTGAGATATCATCTTACACCTGTCAGAATGGCTAAAGTCAAAAACACCAAGGATAGCCTTTGCTGGAGAAGTGTGGAGACAGGGGTACACTCATCCATTGCTGGTGGGAATGCAATCTTGTGCAACCACTTTGTACATCAGTGTTTCGGTTTCTCAGGAAATTCGGGATCAACCTCCCCCTGGACCCAGCCATACCACTCTTGGGAATATACCCAAGAGATGCCGATCATATGACAAAAGCATTTGTTCAACTATGGTCATAGCAGTATTATTTGTAATAGCCAGATCCTGGAAACAACCTAGACGTCCTTCAATGGAAGAATGGATGAAGAAAGTGTGGAATATATAAACATTAGAGTACTACGCTGCGGTAAAAAACAATGACTTCTCGAATTTTGCATGCAAATGGATGGAAATAGAAAACACTATCCTGAGTGAGGTAACCCAGACCCAAAAAGATGAACATGGGATGTACTCACTCATAATTGGTTTCTAGCCATAAATAAGGGTCACGGAGTCTACAATTTGTTAACCTAAAGAAGCTAAATAAGAAGGTGAACCAAAGGAAAAACATATAGTTATCCTCTTGCCTATGGGAAGTAGACAAAATTGCCGGGGAGAAAAGTGGGATCTTGGGGGTGGGATGGGTTGGGGGTAAGGGGAGATGGGGAGAGAAAAGTGAGAAGGGGAGGATCTGGGGAACTTGGGGAAACAGGATGATTGGGATAGAGGAAGGCTGGATAGGGGAGCATGGAAGCACAATTCTTAGTTAAGGGAGCCACCTTAAGGCTGGCAAGAGACTTGAACCTAGAGTGGCTTCCAGGAACCCAAGGCGATTTCCCCAGTTAGTTCCTTGGGCAGATGAGGATAGGGAACCTAAAACGACCCTATCCTATAGCAATACTGACGAATATCTTGCATATCACCATAGAACCTTCATCTGGTGATGGATGGAGATAGAGACAGAGACTCACACTGGAGCACTGGACTGAGCTCCCAAGTTCCCAATGAGGAGCAGAAGGAGGGAGAAGATGAGGAAGGACGTCAGGACCACGAGGGGTGCACCCACCCACTGAGACAGTGGGGCTGATCTATTGGGAGCTCACCAGGGCCAGCTGGACTATGACTGAAAAAGCATGGGATAAAACCGGACTCTCTGAACATGGCGAACAATGAGGGCTGATGGGAAGCCAAGGACAATGGCATGGGGTTTTGATCCTACTTCATGTTCTGGCTTTGTGGGAGCCTAGCCAGTTTGGATGTTCACCTTCCTAGACATGGATGGAGGGGGGAGGACCTTGGTCTTTCCACAGGGCAGGAAACCCTGACTGCTCTTTGGACTGGAGAGGGAGGGGTAGACGAGTGGGGGGAGAGGGAGAAGGGTGGGAGGAGGGGGAGGGAAATGGGAGGCTGGGAGGAGGGGGAAACTTTTTTTTTCCTTTTCTCAATAAAAAAATGTTGAAAAAAAATTGGGAAAAAAAACAACTCAGATCTGTGGAGCCCAGTTCTGGTGTATTCCTACTCAATACACTCTTGCACTGAAGGCTCAAGGAACATTGTAAAAGAGGAAGCAGGAAGATTATAAGCAGCAGAAAACCAGAGAGTTTGCTGTGAGATTGTGTCTGTTAATAATGTCAGAAGTTATACCTATACAGTCGTACATACATGCCTACCCAAACGTGAGATGAACAAGAATAACACCAATGGATGAATCAAAATAAACAAGGAACGGTCCATGAGGTCTCAATGAGACAAAAAGAACTGGAGGCAACTGTGGGGAAAAAAACTGGGAGTAGAAGATGTGGCCTTCTCCAGAGAAGGGTACACTGATTGCATGTCCAGTGCCAAATAGTTAGCCCTAAAACCATACATTCAAGTACCATTTAAAGACTAACTAGGTTATATTGAGGAAAACAATATATATATACATACACACACACACACACATATGCATTCAATAGCAAAATTCAAAAGCACTGATTTGAAGGAGAACTGGGAGGGTTTTACTGGTGGGTTTGAAGGGAAGAACTGTAATTGTATTAAAACCTAATAAAAAGAAAAAGAAGTCATTGGTGGGGAGAGAACACAGTTGTTGGTCTGAGTTGTTCAAGAGACTCACAAAACATATGCTACCACTATTGCCTTTAATGGTTCTTTAGAAGTAGAAGGTTAGGCCTTACTGGTGATACACCATGTACTTCGGACATAGGGCCCAGAGGCCCTGAGCTGGAACCGACCCAGAAATCCTCCTTCCTGAGGACTAGTTTTCTCAGTACTAGAAGATGCCATGCCAGCTTCCAAAGGAGGGAAGCAGCCAATAGTTCTTTGCAGCTATGATGCCTATGAACCACATCGACCAGCATGGAATGATAACTCTAAGGTTGCATGCAGTTGCTTTGGTAGTGTGCATGGCATATCTTGGTGGCAACCAACAGCTCTCTAATTAGATTTATGACTTACATAAGGGGAAATCATACCTGGTATTGGAAACCTAGACAGTTACCATAGGCTAGAGAAGTCATCCATCTTGGAGGAGAACCTAAAAAGTAGCATAATTCCTAACTACATTCTAAGTATATATCCACAGATAAATGTAATTCTTACTTTTCATCAAGGAAACTTCTCTTTGCAACTGACAGAAACTATTACAGAAAACCACAGCCAATCAAAATTCAGAGATGTGGGGTCACATTCCAATTGCTATAACTACAACACAACTTCTTCCCTTAGACTTGGGGATCCTTGTGGCAAGGGAGGCAGAAAAACTGTAAAAGCCAGAGGAACAGGGAGTTTGCTATGAAATTGTGTATCCCAGAAACGTCAGAAACTATACCCCTAAAGTTTCAACAGCATGGCTGTCTAAATCTGACCTGAATAAGGAAGACATCAAAGACATGACAACATGGACGAGGACACAAGAGGTTCACACCCTACACAAAAAAATCACAGGCAGATAAGAAATGCTGAGACTGGGAGAAATTGTCTTCCCCAGGGAAGGGCTATCCAATACCAGATAGTCAACCCTGAAAACATAAAATTAAAATCAGCATTATATAGACATAAAAAGCTGCATTTTTGTATTTAAGAGAATATGTATAATATATTACAAATTAATATTATATTAATTATTAAATATAATATGTTAGACTATATATTAGAATTATCTTAGCAAATTATATATACAAAAATTGTAACAACTGAAAAAAGATGAGGAATAAATTTGAAAGTAAATGGGTTAGATAGGAGGATTTGAAGGAATGAAAGGAAAGGTAGAAACAATGTAATTATAATATGATCTCAAAAAAACAAAAGAAAAAAATTTAAATAATCTAAAAAGAAATACCTATCATAACACAGACATTTGCTAAATATTTTGTACAATATATATTATTAGATAATTTGAATTATTATCAAACAGGGTAGAATCTCTTAGGAATAAAACAGACAAGCCAAGTTAAAATGTCTGTATTAGAGTATTAGAAGTCAATCTGGAATTTGGAATAGAATTTTTAAAAACATACAACTAAATTGAGTTTTGCATTGGGCTTTATCCTTTGCTTAAATTGTTTAGAGAAGAATAATTCAGAAAAACATAAGCCCTTTACCCATAGTCATTTAGAAATGAACTTAGGAGCTAGATATCTTTAGAACTTGCCTTTTTGCCACATTTCAGATCTGACTCCTTGGAGGCATACTGGTGCTGACATGTAATGGCTATAGTACTTGGAAGCATACAGTTTCACTTAAGTGCCTGAGATTCCACAAATCTTTATAATATTGTCACTCCATTGGAGCATAGCCCCAGCCCCTGGCATCCATCCCAGCCTCCCTGACCTGGGAGTTGCTTTGGTCTGGACTCTAAATCCCAGCATGCTCTTGGGGGATCAGGATCACTCCCACAGGGTATTTAAGTGGGCTCCGGGTCTGCATGGGCTCCCTGCTTTTCTGTCTCCCTGCCATGCACTTGGCCACCCAATAGCACCATTCTTAATAAAATGATGGGCATTTTGATCCGGTTTGATTTGACCTAATTGGGCTTTCTTGTGCTGGTGGAGCTGCCATTTTTATTATTATTATTATTGTTGTTGTTATTTTACTTAACATGACCTCCCCTCCTGGCCACCAGGGAGAAACACACACTGAGCCTGGAGTCTGTTGAAGCAGGAGCTCACTTTATTGCATCAGGGCAGGAGCTTATATAGAGCTGAAGTAGTGGGCTGGAGTCTTGGGATAGGGTGAAGTGGAGTGAGGAATAAGTACCAATAATATCCAGCCACGTCAGTGGTGGGCAGAGGGGGGCCTAGGTCAGGCTGTGCTGAGTCACTCCTCTCCAAAGTCAAGTTAGGCTTAGGAAGTTACACTAGGCCTCACCAAACTCAAGTTAGGCTTAGGAAGTTACACTGGGCCTCATGATGCCCAACATTAAAAGATGACTTTTGAATTCGAATTAAGTGTGATACAGCCATGAGCCTATAAGGGCCAGAGAGTGGAATGTGGTAGTTTGAATGAGAATATCTCAGATATAGTTGGCTATTTGAACACTAGTTTTCAAGTTAATGCTACTGTTTGGGGAGGTTTAGATAGTTCAGCTTTGTTGGAGAAGTATATCACGCAGTCAGGCTTTGAGGTTATATAACTTCTACTTCCTTACAGTTTGCTCTCTGTCCTTCTTGTTGATATTAAAGATGTGAACCTCCCACCATGTCTGGGCTGCTTTTTACTATGCCTCTCTGGTGCGATGGATTCTTACCTCTATGCAACCATAAATCCAAATGAATTCTTCATTTTATAAGTTAATTTAAGCATGGTATCTTATCACAGCAATAGAAAACTAACTAGGAAAAATAGCATTAAGACAAATTCATCAAGAGTATAAAAGTATAGCCATGTGCATACAGGATTTATCACTAAAAAGAATGAAAGAGTTTTCAGTCATTTTTCATAAATGTCACTTTAATAATCATATATGTGCATTTAATTAGAACATTTGTTAGCTGGAGTGTTTGTAAATTCGAATTTTGCTTCAGGGAGACAAAAAATTTCTTTAAGAATAAGTCAAGTAGTCAGATCCCTGTTTCCATATCAAAACTGCAGAATGCATCTGGTATGCACAATCAGCAAAGCTCTGCCAAAGATGAGCAAGACTAAAACCTTCAAAGCAGAACAGCAGAGCACACGGGCCTCTCCTCCAGGGAAGGTTCAGTATTTCAGATATCAGTCTTTAGGAAAATGTTTCTGCATAAAGTAAGTTATTTCTATCAAAGAAAGAAGCATGCTTCTTCATCTTTATCCGCACAAGAACAGCATACAAACATTTCTTCTCCTTTTTGCTGATAATAAATAGTGTCATTTACAGAATACATGATAATATCCACTATTAATATAGTGGATATGGTCAATTTCACTGCAGCCTCATTATCAGAATATTCCTACTGCTCAAGACATTTTCTATCTCTTCTTTTCCCCAAATAGACACAATGAACTCAGCACTTTTTGGGGTAGAAATTAATAGCATAGAAAAAAACATTATACCTTTTAAAGTGTTAATTAAAACTGGTGACAACTTTCCTATAAAATTCTTCCACACTTTCCTGTCAGTGTTCGATGATTCTGACCATGTTAAAACCTGACAAGTGTTCAGAGTTATTATTTCATGGCTTTAATGAAAGTAACATGTCATATATAACTCTGTCTGGATGCAGGAGTCTGCTAGAATCTTCATGCAAGTAATAAGTATATATTGAACCTGTACAGAGATAATATATCTTGGTCTTCCTCTACTCCTTCTCCTGATCTCCTCATCTTTCTCTTTGACTTTTGATTTTTGAATTCATGATAGCCATTTTCTATATCTCAGGGCAGGGGGAGTACGTATTTCCTTACTAAGATATCCTTTAAAAATTCTTTTACCTAGACACCAATAACTGTCATGACTAACACACAGTGTTAAGGGCTGAGTTGACTCTCATCAAATTACATGTTGACAACAGCCTCAAAAAATAAAATATTAGAGTAGATCTAACTAAGTAAGTAAAATATTTTTACAATGAAAATGTTAAAAAACCAAAATAAAAAAAATGAAAAAGATACCATGAGCTAGAAAGACAAATGATGCTTGTGGATTGGTTTGGATTGATCACCTTATCAAATTCAATCTAAGTATTCAATGAAATTTCTATCAAACTCTCAGTTTAATACATCAGAAATCTTAAAAAACTAATTTTCTTTTCTTTTTCCTTTTTTTTTGATTTTTGAGACAGGGTTTCTCCGTAGCTTTTTGGTTCCTGTACTGGAACTAGCTCTTCTAGACTAGGCTGTCGTGCACGCCAGGCGGTTCTCTGTGAGTTTGAAAAACTAATTTTAACCTCATACAAAAACAAAACATCCAGGATAGATAAAGCAGTTCTGAATAACAAAATAAAAATACTGCTGGAGGTATCAGCATATCTGATTTCAGGTTATATTACACAGCTGTAGTAATAAAAACCACCGAGTACTGGACAAAGATACATAGATTAGCAGAACAGAATTGAGGGCAGAGATATAAGTTCACATCTCTAAAGCCCTCTACCCTTTGACAAATTGTCCAAACATGTGCATTTAAAAAAAGACTATATCATCAACAAATTTTTCTCACCAAATTGGATACCTATATGTAGAAAAGTGAAACTTGATTTTTATCTCCCTCCCATACAAAATCCAATTAAAGTATATCAATGGCCTCAACACAGATCTGATAGCCTGAATCTTTCATGGGAGTAGGGGACTATACTCAACTTGTAGGTGCAGGAAAGGGCTTTCAGATAAGGAACCAGATGAGCAGATATTAAGAACAACTGATGAATGAAACCATGAAACTCAAAAAGTTCTTTACAGAAAACGACATCATATTTTGATGGAAGAGACAGTCTGTTTAATGGGGAAACCTTTGAAATTTTTACCAACTATGCATCTGAGAAAATAATTTCTGGAATATACAAAAACTAAAAGGAGAATTTAAATTTCATGAGAGCAACCTAATGAAGAATGAACCATTGAGACTGTCTTAGTTTCTATTGCTGTGAAAAGACTCCATGACCATAACAGCTCTCATAATGAAAACATTTAATTGTGGTGACTTGGTTACAGTTTCAGGGGTTCAATCCTTTATCATCACAGAAGAGAGAAAGGTCTGGAGCATGGTGGTGTACAGGTAGACATGGTCCTGCTTATATCTTAATCAGAACACAACAGAAAGTTGACTGAGACATTGGATGGTATATTCAGCATAGGAAATCTCACAATCCACCTCCACAGTGACATACTTCCTCTGACAAGGCCATACCTATTCCAACAAAGCCATACCTCCTAAAAGTGCCACTGCTTATGAGTTTATGGGGGGCCAATTTCATTCAAACTACCACAGGGAATAACTAGAGAAATTTTAAAAGATGAAATACAAATAACTGATAAACATTTTAAAAAATATTCCACATTATAGCCCATTGGGTAAATATAAATTAAAACTACTTTAAGATTTCATCTTAATCCATTCAGAAACTCTAAGACTATTACACAAATGACAGCAATTCTCAAGAAGACATAGGAAAGAGTAACACTTATTTAATGATGATGGGAAACAAAGCTGGAATACTCACTATGGGAATTAATATAGAGCAGACATGGATCTAGCATATCATCAAGCTGTATAGTTCCTAGGCATTTTCCCACAGGACTCTCTTATACTGCTCCAGAGAAATTTGCTCAACTATGTTCATTACTTCCCTATTCATAATAGCCATGAAATTGAATCAGTCCAAGTGTCCATTAACTGAGGAATATTGAAAATATGTTAAGTAAACACTATGAAAGTTCATTCAGCTGTAAAGACAAATAAAATTCTCAAGTAAACGGATGAAGCTGAACAAAATCATCCTAAGGTAACCAAGACCAGAAAAACAAATGCCATATGTTCTTTCTTATGTGTGGACGCCAGCTTTGAGTTTTTAGATATTTGTGTTTGGAAAGCTCATAGAATTCAGAAAACAAAGTAACGTTGGGTAGGTAGATAGAGGGCTTAATTTAAGGTAAGGGAGAAAGAATAATGGAACAGGGATGGTTGCATGGAGTGGATTACGGGAAGAAGAGATAGAGAAAAGAGAGGGATAACTAACATGAAAAACCTTTCAAAAAGCCATATGAACCCCGATTATTATAGAAGCTTCCTAACATATGTACATACACACATATAAAGAGTTTAAATGATATTACCCTATAACAGATAGTTGATTTTTCCTTCAGACAACATAGTCTAACAAAAAGGTCAGTTTGGGTGTGGGTTATCTCTTTTTGAATTATTGTGGTTCTATAGAAACATGCCTCTCCTCAAATGTTAGAGGTTGACACTACTATTGATTACTTTCCTGAACTGATGACAATGTCCTGTTGCTGAATATACCATATATCTGAGACATAGAGCATGGAAAATTAATCAGGTTCTGACCTGGAAGCATCATACCTACTAGGTAGCTTTTATAGTGTTAGAAGGGTTATGCAGGCTTTGGGGAAAGCAATCAATGATCTTATGCACTTGGGAACCCTAAAAGGTACAATAGCTACTTTCCTGACAATGTATACCCATTGATATTATAGTGGCATAAATGTTATAGGAGTAACCATCCACTTTCTGACTGGATTTAAAGCCCACTAGGAACTGGTTCCTGGTACCATTAGCTGGGTCAAATCTTATGGCTGAGTGGACCACAGGCACAGGGGAGAATTTAATATAATTATTCTCTTAAATAGACATAGTAATAAAGTGCCCCATATGATTTCATTTTCACACTCATATGTATCTCTCAACTCTCATCAGAGAGGTTTCTTTTTGCAGTAGATGATGATTAATAAAAAGATCCATAGATGTCAATATGAAAAGAATAAGACACTATGGAGTGTTCAGCTCTAAATGGGACACTTATATCACACCCCTTGCTCCCAAGTCTCAGGAATCGTGGTGGAAAAGTGGAACAGAAAGTTAGACAGAGCCAGAGGCAGTATATGTCTTCAATGAAACTTTGTTTGCTGGACATGACAGAGACATTGCAAACATGAATGCAAAGCAGCTGTGACTGCATATGAGAGATCTGCATGCTAGCAAGATAATAAAAATTTAAGCATAGATGGGAGAAGGACCGATTAAGTTCCAACCCTGGCTGAGGAGTTATTGGTAATTATCGGATTCTCAGCTTCCTTTGCTTCCCAACCTCCTGTAGATTGTTCTACACCTATGCACATGCAGACAAATCATAGTCTCAGCCATGGTTAGTGGGGCTTCTCTTTATAATGATTAGCAGTGAATACAAAAAGTTCTGGGTGCTTGAGTCTCTATGAATAAGTTACATGTGAACATGTCCCATACAAGACATTTGTGTCACTACATCTAAGGCTTGAGGAATGCAAGACAAAGAGGAAAAAAATATAATGATCTGGATACTAGAGAGAAAGCATATGGAACACCATCTTCAAGCCATAACAAAGTCATTTTAAATATGAACTTACAACAACTGAATTTATAAGTCTTGGGTCTGTACATGACTATGTCTGTTAACAGTTCACCACCAGTGGGGAGAGGTATATATGGCCCTACCTCTTCATGGTAATTATTGGCTTGGCTATTGACGGATGCTGAAGCAGGTAAAGTCATTGTCTTTGGTTGTATGTTCGGCTCCAGTGGTCACATACCCATGGACACACAAGTGGACATAGTTAAACTCAGCAGTCACAAAACAAAAGGACATAAATGTGAGAAAGATTTTCAAGGTTTGAAAAGGATAAGAAATAAATAGAGAATGAAAGATGAGTTATCAGAATGCATTCTATACATGTAGGAAATTGTTAAAGAATAGTGCTTTTAAAGATTTCTAAGTAAATTGGTTAAAAATATTTTCCAAAAATGAGCGTTGAAGTCCTAACCCTCAGTTAATCAGAGTACTACTATTTTTGGATATGGTGTCATTAAAGAGTTTATAAAGGTTAAAGCATATCATTGAATACTGCCCAAATCTACCATGATTGGTGTACTTACAAGAAGAGTAGACTAGAATATACTAGAAGTAGATAGGGAGGCTGTAATGGCAAGACGGTGGCCTGTGAGCCAAAGACTGCAAGGTTAGGGTAAATCAGCACTGCTGACACCTGATATTAGACATCTAACCTCCATAATTGAGCAAAAGCAATTTTTTTATTTAACATACAGTGTGTCTTTTTTATGACTGTCTTAGTGGACTAAGATTAATACTTATTTTTACAAAGTAGCATTACATAGCTGCTTGATAATATCAATAGGGAACCTAATCCTTGAAAAACCTGCATGTCTGGCTCTTGATTTCTCCTATCTACCAATGTCATTGTCCACTCTCATAATGCAAAAAAACTAGGGGATGAAATGCATGGAATTGGTCACCTGCTTTATAAATTTTTGTTTTGTGCTCTGCAGTCTTCCAGAGATGAAAACCCAAATCTTGGGTAATGGGGCTAGAGAGATATCTCAGCAGTTAAGAGCAAGGGCTGCTCTTGCAGAGGACTGGATTTTTGAGTCCTGCTTCCCTTTCGGTAGCTCACAACTGTCTATTACTCCAAACCCAGGAAAACTAACACACTTTTTCTTTCCTCCACACACACCAGGCACACAAATGGTGTGCAGACATAGCTATAGGCCAACAACCACACATCAAAACCATCTTGGATAGGGTGCATGATATGTCTTAAAGTACTGTGCATTTAAGCACGAGACTGTAAAGCTCAAACCAGAGACTCTGAAGCAGGTGCTTTCAGCAGAGCGCAGCCGACATTCTTCATCCCTCCCCCCCCCCTTTTTTTGTTTATTATTTTTTTTAGTTGTTGAAAAAAATTTCTGCCTCCTCCCTGTTTCCCATTTCCCTCCCCCTCCTCCCAGACATGGCCCCCTCCCCCTCCCCTCCCCCCACTCCGTTCCCCCTCCCTCTCGAGACTGAAGAGCAGTCCAGATTTCCCTGCCCTGCGGGAAGTCCAAGGTCCTCCCACTTCTATCCAGGTCCAAGAAGGTGAGCATCCAAACAAGCTAGGCTCCCACAAAGCCAGTTCATGCATTAGGATTGAAATCTAGTGCCATTGTCCTTGGCTTCTCATCAGCCTTCATTGTCCGCCATGTTCAGAGAGTCCGGTTTCATCCCATGCTTATTCAGTCCCAGTCCAGCTGGCCTTGGTGAGCTCCCAATAGGTCAGTTCCACTGTCACAGTGGGTGGGTGCACCCCTCGTGGTCCTGACTTCTTTGCTCATGTTCTCCTTCCTTCTGCTCCTCATTTGTCATCCCTCCTTTTAAAAGCAATAGTTGAAGGGCTTAATCCCCCAAATTGTAACCTACCAAATCATCTGTTTTTACTTGAGACAGTAATGAACTTGAGTAAGTCAGGTGTTAAAGAACATGCTAACCTTACCACTGATTTTAGAATGAACTAGAAGAACAAAGGAATTCTGCAGCATGGAATTCCTGAACTATTCTGTAGATAACTGACTGCTAACTAGGCCAGAAACAGTGAGCTTTGACATACTTTCAAGGATTGGCTTTTAAATGAACTTTTAGAGTTTGAAATGTAAACTGTGGCCTGGTATGTCCCTGTATAGTATGTATCAGTGACTGCTTAGTGATTGATTGAGGGGGACTCATTCCTTTACTGCTCCATGGTCTGACTTGTGACCTCAACTCATTTGCTGAAGGATTCCAAATATACCTTGCCTACTGATCTTTCATTTACAGTATTCAAGCTATCCTATTGTTCCATGATTTTTGTTTGTTCATTTAGTGGGTTGGTTATTCTTTGTTTTATTTTGTTTATTAGTTTTGTTTAAATTAGAGAAAACTTACCCAGTGTTCCCTGTGAAAATGTCATTCTAGCCCACTTGTTCAGTAGATTATTTGTCTTTAGAGTCTGGAGATTCATCCTACAGAATTCTTAAATTAAGACTTCTTTGCATGTGAAAAGACCAATTTTGATCTTAAAATGTCATCATATCTATTATTGTTGCCAACTGATAATTTCCTGAACAAATTTAGTTTAAGCATTTTTCTTTTTCTTTTGTATCCACAGACTTTCTTTAACAATGTTGTTATTCTTACTCTCTCAATAATTTTGGATGATCAAATTTATCCACACATCAGAAGTGTATATGTATGCGTTTATGTGTGTGTGTAAGAAAAGACTGCTTTGAAGAACTCCCTCATGTTTTTCCACAATGTTGTACGTTTATTTTCTGTGTAAATATGACCCTGGTAGGAAGATACTCCAGGGAAAGAACTACCAGAGACTCCAAAGAGCCTTGAGAACCTGGAATCTTAAGAGCTGTCCTGTAGGAGGCTGCAGGTTCATTGGCCCTTTGGAAAAGTTAATCCTCTTTAGCTACCACATAGTGAGGCACAGTACTCTTCAAATTTCTGAATTTAACACAATAGCAGTGATTTGTGTTCCACTCTGCATGCTCTCCAGTAAAACTGTGACTGAAAAAGTTTAAAACGTCCAGTTTCTAGGGTCTAAAAGTCAGTATCAGAGCCTAGTCTGGTAGCTCATGCCTACAATAGCAGCCCGTGAGGGGTTTGGTCACGAAATGACTGCTGTTTTCAGGTCAACCTTTGGATACAGAGAGAGTCTGTGTCGTAAGAGAAAAAAGAAGAAGAAAGAAGAACTGGGAACAATAATTACATGAACAGAAAGGTGTTTGCCAACATGAAGAGTACTATCCTTCAAAGAAAGAATATTTCCAAACACAAAACACTTCAGTCTCAATTTCTCCATTCACCTATTAAGCAGTGACTGACTTTGAAAGGAGGCAAGACATTTAGTGTTGAATTGAAAATTATAGTAGGTATTAATTAAGTTCCCATAAATGCCAAGTATTCCTTTCTTTCTTTGTGGATATGGAAAAACATGTGTGGATATCTGAAGGACCGAATTCGTGAAACAAAACTGACAATGAGAAAGCTTCCTGTAACCGACGACCAAAGTCACTGCTTGAGTAACTTCCGGTTTGCTCTTCCTTTTCCCAGGTACATCCTGGCAGTTGTGTGTCATCAACACAATGTTTCCTAATTTTCTTCCCGGCAATGTCCTTGACTGGATTGTGGCTGGTAGGGAAAAAAAGAAGTTAATTCTTCTTAGCTAATGGCTATAGTGCCCGTATCTTCCTGACCCAATCATCTTAAATCTATGGTCACAGCAGCAATTGCCTCTGTTCTTACAGCACTTCCAGAAGTAGGTTCATTTACTGTGGTTAGGGATCACACGACCAAGATGCAGCACTCTCTCAGTAAGTCAATTGTCTGAGGTTCAAGTACATGATCCCCTTCCCTCAGACTTTTTGCCCAGTAACAATGATCCTGCCAGGCACAGGTCTCCCCCAGATCCCACACAGGCCTGGCAGCAGGCTGCATAAGGTTGCAGGCCATGATGGAAAGATACAAGCACGGTGACAGTGCAAGCCTACAGTACAGCGTTTTATTTTAAGTTCCTACCTCCCTCAGTTTTCCCCCTCCCTCTTCCAGGTCCTTGTTGCAGATACAAGAAACCTTTGTATCCTACACTTTTAAGTGTCTGTGATGGACCTTTCTGATCTCTGAAAGTTCTTGTCAGTGAATGAAGCAATTCCTATAGGGAAAGCCTTAGGGTTTTCTGTTTTGTTAATGTGTTACTATTAGAGCTTTATTAATTAAGCAACATAGAAATGATCGCTCTGATTTAAGATTACAAAATAGTTTAGAAAATGCAACTTAGGCACATAGAAAGAGATTAACACTTTTAGATTCTAAGTTAAACAAAAAGTTTTTAAGACAAAATACTAATATGTAAAAAATAAATAGATATATAATAAATATGAAATAATATTTCTGTGATATGATTTACTCTTTTAATCTTTAATATCTACCTCAAAGCCTGATGTAAATTTTTGGAATAGAATTTTTTATGTAATAAAGCTTTAGAATTCTGCAGGTTTAGCTCTGCTTAAATGATTGTAATAGCTTCAGGTGCCAACTACACACAAACCTACAGTCACCTGGAAAGAGGAATCTCAACTGAAAAACTGTCTTGTCAAAATTTTCCTGAATCTGTGTCTCTGACTGTTTTTTAAATTTGAATTTTCACACAATATATTTTGATAATATTCTTCCACTTCTCCAACTCCTCACTGGTGCTTTCTACCAGCATACCTACCCAATTCAATGTTTTCTCTGGTGTGACACTCCCCTCTGTATGCTATGAATACATTTTATTACCATTAGTTAATAAAGAAACTGCTTTGGCCTATGGCAGAGCAGAATATAGCAAGGCAGGAAATCTAAGCAGAAATAGAGGAGGAAAGAAGGCAGAGGCAGGAGACACCATGTAGCTGCCAAAAGAGAAAGATATCAGAACCTTACCAGTAAACCACAAGCCTCATGGTAAAATATAAAATATTATAAAAGAGTCAATTTAAGATGTGAGAGCTAGCTAAAAAATAAGCCTGAGCCACTGGCCAAGCAGTGCTGCAATTGTTATGGTTTTTATGTGACTATTTGGGTCTGGGTGGCCAGAAAAGGAATATACAGTTTCTGTTTCCTGCCCCCTTCTCTCACTTTCTCTTTCAAAATAATCAAAACAAACAAAAGACAAAAAAAATAACAAGATGAAACATACAAATAAACAAAATATGGAGAGTATTTTGTGTTGGCTAACTATTCCAGAGCATGATGTCTTTCCTGGAGAACAGTTGATATACCTAGCTACCTAGCATCACTTCATTGAAGAAAATGATTTTTTTACCCATCCGAGCACATATCAATAGCAAATAGTTTCTTGGTTAGGAATGGGAATTTGTTTCCATTCCTGCTTCTCCTGCTACTAATTTTGTCTATCTTGAGCTTGCGTATGCTGTCACAGTCTCTGGGAGTTCAGATCCGGGAGGGCAATCAAGTGTAGTGTAATGGCGTAAATGAATGCAAACAGATTGTAAAATATATACACAGCTTTAATGGGGAAATTAGACTGACAGCACCACGGTTCCCGGGGAGAACAGGAAGCAGAAGGGGCGGCTGCACGCGCCTGGAAGATTTATAGGTAAACATTACCCCGAGGCGAACACGCCCCCTAAGGCTGGGCTTAACCCTACAATGTAGGAGGTACTATTCCTAGGAAGGTAGACCTCGCCTGTGTGAGAAAGGCTGGGGAGTGGCTAGAAGGAAGCAATGCAGTGAGAAGCTTTCCTTCATGGTCTCTGTTTTAGTTCCTCCAGGTATCTGCCTTGAGCTCCTGCCATGGCTTCTGTGGATAATAGACTGGATTCTGCCAGACAAATAAACCCTTTCCTCCCTGAAGTTGTTCTTGGTCACTTATTTATTACAGCAACAGAGAAAATAATAATGCAGAAATTGGTACCAGCAGCACAGAATATTGCTATGATGGCTCTGACTGTGTCATTATTTGGGGAGAATCGTGGAAGATTTGGTGCTTTCTACTGTAGAAGCTGTTGAGTACTCAGATCTTAAAGAGCTATTCTGTGGAAGCTTGGAAGATAAGATGGTTAGAATTTCAGACATCAAAGACCTGTTTTGTGAAGTTTCAGAATGAAGTTAACTCTCTATCAATGCTGTTTCTGTTATATTTTAAACTAAGAATCTGTGGAAATAAACCTTCTGTACTTCACTGGGACAAAGGATAGAAGATGGACACTAAATATCTCAAGCTGAAAAATCAGTTGTGATTAATAAGCATTTCTTCCCAGTTAACACATAGAAGTTGTGGTTGAAGGTAAGAGAAAGGGGCAAGGTTGCACCTCAAACAGGTAGCCAACGTTATTAGTGTATAAGAAACTCTAATATGGCACTGGAGGGAAAGAATCATGGAGAGCAGCTGAGGCTTAGCACTGTAGAGTAGTCATAATATCCCTGAAAGGAAGCCAAGAGATGCCATTGATGAAGGTGCAGGCTCAGCTACAGTAGGAATTCCAGGATTGAAAAGGACTTGGAGAGAATCTGAGACTTGGCATCACATGGCAGGACTGGGATCCCCAGAGTGACCAAGTGGCCACTGATGAATATGTATCACAGTTAAAGTAGAGATTCCAGCATACTAAAGATGCCAAGACCATAGGACAACCAAAATGGATAACAGCAGGTGGGGAATAGGTGGCCTGAGTTTACAAAAAAAAACTCTATATGATATACATGACAGAGCTGGGAATAGCGATTGCCTAAGTCTTTTGGAGTATAAAAGGTCAGGAAGGAGTGCAGATGTTGTACATTGAAGTTTTTATCCTTTCAGGGTTCAGGTTGACTTTGATCTGATTATAACTGTGATATTAACATAAGATTGTGGAAACAAACAGGAAGGGAAGGTTTTGAGTCAAAATGATTTATTTTATTTATATGGTTTGTAAGTGGTAGAATGTCATAGTTTTATATATCCACTTGACACAATCACCTAATTAAACACTTTCCTTTATTAGCATTGACATGATCATGGTGTCTCTTCACAGCAACAGAAACACTAAGACAGAAGTTGGTGCTAGGGACTGGGGTATTGCAGCAATAGACTTAACTATGTTTTTATTTGAAGTAACATGGGCTTTGGTGTTTTGGGGTTTGGAAAGCAGAGGAATGCTGTAAGCACTGCTTGGTGGACCATACTATTCTAGCAGGAACATGGAAGACAGTGATGCTGAGCGTGATTCGATGAACTGTGGAGATCAAAGTGTTTCAGAGGAGAAGAACACTATTATGTGGCCTAGCAACTGGTGTTAAGATATTTTGGTTGATTAAAGTAGCTGCTTTTTACTCTCTTCCAAAGAGTCTGCTTGAGCTTAAAGTGAAGAGTTCTGGCTTAATTCTATTGGTAGAAGAAATCTCAAAACAGGCTTATATACACTCTGCCATATGACTGCTAGTGGTAACTCTAATGAAGATTTATAATGAAAAGGAGCAAGCTGAGCAGGGTAAATTAAAAATGCAAATTTTGAGAAGAAAAGGAGCCCAGGGACTGGAAAGGCGCTAAATCCTATGTCCAAGGAGATAGAGAGATTAAGAAACAGAAATAAGGGACTGGTGACCTCAGGGCAAGATTCCACCCAGAAAGCTTCTAACTTGTGAAAAGTAACTAGAGAAAAGCCCAGTGTGGTGGAGCATACCTTTAATCTCAGCACTCAAGAGGCAGACCCAAGTGGATCTCCAAGTTTGAGGCCAGCTTGGTGTAAACATCCAATTTCAGAATAGCCAACTTTAGACAGTGAAGAACAGAAAGCTGGTGCAGATGTAATTGAATGAGGGGGCCACATTCCATCCCCAGTAAGCAGAAGAATTGGACAACTTCGGCCATGAGGTTCTGGCTTTAGAGTTAAGGATAAATGAAATGGGTTGTGGAATTTACCTCTGCACCTAAAGAAAGCTGCTGAGGTCAGGCATGTGTCTGGGAGGTCCCTCAGTGGAGGCCTAGTAGAAGAGCAGTAGTGTGAAACAATAAAGTTTAAGCTTGGATTACCTTGGAGAACACAAGGTGTTAGGACTGTCAGAGCTGTTGGACACCTGCCCAGGAAAGCCGCTAACAGGGAAGCAACCCAAGAGGAAGAAGTGTGTCACAGTCAGCTTAGCTGAAGGGAGCTGGAGATCCAAAGAGAATTTTGACATCAGACATGGAGAAGCACAGTTTGAAATTTGTCTGACTAGATATCAATCTTGCTTTGATTCAGCATTTCCTCATTATGCTACCTTCCCTGCATTTTGGAATGGTAATGTATATCATTTACCATTATATGTTAGAAGTATGTGATCTGTTTTTTGATTTTGATATTTACAGGTGATCAAAGTTAAGAGATTGCACAAATCTCAGAAGAAAATTTGAACTTTGAAACATTTTGAGACTATGATAAACTGTGGGGACTTTTGAAGTTGGATTAAATATATTTTTAATTGTGATATAATATATAAGCTTATGGAGGCCAGGCAGTAGAATGTGGTAGTTTAAATGTAATTGCTCCTATAATCTTATAGGGACTTGTACTATTAGGAAGTATGGCTTTGTTTGAGTGTAAACTTGTTAGAGGAAGTACGTCACTATGGGGGCAGGTCTTGAGGTTTCCCTGGCTCAGGATACCAACTAGCATATCAGTCAACTTCCTTTTGCCAGTGTGATGTAGGACTCTAAACTACTTCTCCAGTGCCATATCTACCTGCATGCCATCATACTCTCCATCATGATAATAATAGACTGTAGTAATAAGAGCATCGGGGCTGCATCCCCAGCACCCTGGCAGCCTGCTAGGTTATGCCCGAAATAACAACACACAAACTGTATTCATTTAAACACTGCTTGGCCCATTTCTATCTAGCCTCTTCTAGGCTAATTCTCACATATTAATTTAGCCCATTTCTAATCATCTGTGTTGCACCCCAAGGTGCGCTTACCGGGAAGATTCTAGCCTACGTCCATCCTGGGTCAGAGCTGAATCACGTCTGCCTGGGAGAGCGGAGCATGGCGTCTCTGCTCCAGAGAGCAGAGCTTCGAGACTGAGCTCACTTCCTCTTCCTCCCAGCATTCTGTTCTGTTTACTCCTCCCACCTATGTTTTAATCTATGAGGGCCAGCCAAGCAGTTTCTTTATTGCTTAACCAATGAAATCAACAGATTGATATATGACACTCCCACATCAATAGACCAAACATCTGAAACTATAAGCAAGCCCCCTTTAATGAACATTTTCACTTATAAGAATTGCCATGGCCATGGTGTCTCTTCACAGCAATAGAAACCCTAACTAAGACAGATACAAAAATTCTTAGTAAAGTATTTGCAAACAAAATCCAAGAACATATAAAAAGATCAACCACCATGACCAAGTAGGCTTCATCCCAGAGATTCAGGTATGGTTCAATATATAAAAATCAATAAATATAATCTACCATGTAAACAAACATAAAGACATAAACCACATGATTGCATTATATGCAGAAAAGTTCATCTTTTACAATATCCAAAAACCCATTAATAGTAAAGGTACTGGCTGGGCAGAGGTGGCACACACCTTTAATCCCAGCATTCGGGAGGCAGAGGCAGGCAGATCTCTGTGAGTTTGAGACCAGCCTGGTCTATAAGAGCTGGTTCCAGGACAGGCTCCAAAACCACAGAGAAACCCTGTCTCAAAAAAAAATAGTAAAGGTACTGGAGAGAACAGGATAGAAAGGCCATGCCTAAACAGCCTAAAGTCAGTTTAAAGCAAACCTGTAGGCAACATAAGTCAAATGGAGAAAAACACATAGCAATTCCACAAAAAATCAGAAAAAAGAAAATATTGTCCACTTTTTTCACATCTATTCAATAGAGTACTTTGCAAAAGCAATAAAACAGCTGTAGGAGATCACAGAAAAATGGGAATCAAGATCCAGCTATGCTACTCTTGAACACATACCCAAAGGATGCCCCATCCTACCACACTTGTTCAACCGTGTTCATTATGGTTTTATTTATAATAGCCAGAAACTGGAAACAGTTTAGGTATCCCTCAACAGAGGAATGGATAAAGAAAATGTGGTTCATTTACAGAATGGAGTATTATTTGGCTGTCAAAAAAAGATGACATCTTGAAATTTGCAGGCAAATAAATGGAACTAGAAAAAATTATCCTAAGTGAGGTAACACAAACATAGAAAGAAAAGTATGGGATTTATTTACTTATAAGTGGATATCATTATTAAATAAATGATAACCAAGGTTCAATCCATAGACCCATAAAGATTTGGTTAAGAAGAGGGATCTAGCAGATCAGGGAGCAGAAACCTGGATCCACCAGAAAGTGGGAAATAGAATGGATTTTACTGATGAAATAGGGATGGTTGGGGACCAGAGCAGGGGGATAAAATTGAGTAAGAAGATGGGGGAGAGATATAGCTGAAATTGGGAGGCATTTGCAGGGTGGTATGGAAACCTAGCGCAGTGGAAACTTCTTGGAAACTGTAGAAAGAGAACCTAATGAGTACTCCTACTAATGGGGCATATGGAGTCTCATCCTGCCATCTCTTGTCACCAAAGAGACTTCCAACATTGAACTAGTTTGTACTTAATTGAGTTGCCCACCCAGGGGAGCTATGGACATTTCCAAACCCAGGCTAAGGCTTGCTGTGGGACAATGGTCTTGTACACCATCACTTGTTTGTTTTAATAAAACGCTGATTGGCTAGTAGCCAGGCAGGAAGTAGAGGTGTGGCAATCAGGCAGGCAGTAGAGGTGGGGTGATGAGAACAGAGATTTCTGGGAAGAAAAAAGACTCAGTCTGCAGTCATCACAGAGAAAGCCAGAAACAGGGGAAGCAAGATGAGAATACCTCACTGATGAAATGTAACAAGTCACATGGTTAACACAGACAAGAATTATGGGCTAATTTAAGACGTAAGAGTTAATAAGAAGCCTGAGCTTATAGGTCAACCAGTTTTTAACTAATGTAGACCCCTTTATGTTTCTTTGTGATGGAGTGTCTGCAGGACTGAGCAGAACAGAAACCTCAGTCAACAAAGACTGAGATAAAGAGTTGTTCTCTATAAACTGACAGTAGGACCTGTGGTATTTTGAAAGGAAATGACCTCTATAGGGTCCTACTGTGTGACACCATTATACTCATTCAGCAGAAGATATTATGTATATGTATGTATAGACATATTTTTAAAAGAGGTCGTGAATTTGCGAGGAAGTGGGGAAACAAGAAAGGAATCACAGGAACCTAAGGAATGGCAGAAATGATGTAAATGCAGTAGTATAGTATTCATACAGAAAATTAAAAAAATAAAACATAAATTAATCAGAATAAAAACCTAAAGAAAAGAAAAGAAACATAGCTGGATGAGCAAATCAGGAAGCAATGTTCATAGGGTCTCTGTTTAATTTCCTGCTTCCAGATTCCTGCCTTGGCTGTAACCTTATATGTAAACTGTAAGCCTAATAAACAATGATTTCTTCCCCTAATTTGGTTAATGTTGAAGATTTTTCACAGAAAGAAAAAAAGTATAGTGATAGAGACATGAAAGTCTACTTTATTATTGCCTGAAAACTAGTACTCATATATGCTAGTATAACAAATTTAGCAGGCAAGCGTATTCTGGCTTAAAGTATCTTTGCTTTAAATCATAAATTATACATCCTCCGCCAGTAAGTAAAACAAAGATGAAAGTGTGCAAATATTTTGAACCTACTTCCTCTTATAGAGGGGGTAAAATAATTTTTAGCACTAACTTTGTCTTCGTGTTCTATTGCTGTGAAGATACACCATTACCAAGCCAACTCTTATAAAGGAAAGCATTTAAAAGAGGTTTGTTTACAACTTCAGAGGCTAAGTCCCTTTATCAGAATGGTAGGGAGCAAGGCACAATGCAGTCAGGCATGGTGCTGGAGAGATAACTATGAGCTTTATTCCTGATTCACAGACAGCACGCAAAGAGAGAGACATTGAACCTGACATGCGTGTACTTTTGAAACCTCACAGTCACCCTCCGTGTCAGGACTCCTACAGCAATGCCACACCTCCCAATCCTTCCAAACAGTTCAACTAGAGCCAAATCACTCAAGCATATGAATCTAGGGGGGTGACAGTCTCATCCAAACTACTGCAACTTTTTAGAAGCCTGTATACTCCTTGCTTTGTATAGAATTTAAGTTCTTTAGTTTAGCTGTTTGAGGATGTAAATCACTTTCTCCATTCCAGTTGAAACATGGGAAACTGTCCTTAGGAAGGTTTAAGTTAGGGTTTAGGATTTGAACCAGGTTCTTCTGCCTCCAATCTCTGTACTTTCCTACTAATTCGTGCCTAGCCTAATTTGTGCTCAGAATAATGATTATATCAAAGAATAAGTCATTCTATTATTGCCAGTGTGACTTCTGTCACTTTTCCCAGAACACTGTAATTTATAATATCGATATATACAGGGTTGATTTCACATCTTCCTTCTCTATCTCCTTTCTCTTTCTCCTTCTACACCTTCTCATTCTCTTTCTCTTCATTCATTACCAAAATATTTGGATTTAAAATATAGAGAAAGTACTAGAACTGCATTAGTGTAATATAGTGATTTTTAAATTCATATTGTATATAGCATTATTTGTAAATATTCATGTGCTTATGTAGATATATACATTTATGATAAATTCATTTATCAGTAACAAAATAGTATAGTATTCACATATTATAACAACAATTGTAGTTTCTATGGTCTATATTATCTCCTTAATGACCAACTTCACAGTAACCTCATTTATTTTTTATTGGCATATAACATGAATTATAATTTCAACTAAGAATACCAATTAAATTCTCATTTGTATCACAATAAACACTTTATTTAATATTAGTTATTGAGAAATGCTTTATCTCATATCTCAGAATGTCAAGCACATCAATATATTTTTCCTAATTTGTTTTAGAAATTAAATGGTAGGTTTACCTTTGTCAGTCATTCTTTGTTAATGTTCCTCTGGAATAGAATAACAAATTATTAGGGCTAGCAAGGTAGTTCAGAGGGTAAAAGTGCTTGCCATCAGATACCTTAATGACCTGAGTTCATTCACAGAAGCGTACAGAGTAGAAGATGACAAACAACGGCCCCACATATACATGTATGTACACATACATAAACACAAAGTAAATAAAATGTTTTTTTTAAAGCCCTTTCATGTGTGTGGTGTAGGTGAATCTTTGTAAGAGAATGTGCAGGTGTACATTTTAGCACATGTGTGCATGCAAATATCTGCACAAATGTGGAGATGGACATTGGGTATCTTCCACTATAGTTTATGAGACAGAATCCCTTCAGTGATTTCCTATCTACACCACCATCCTCTACATTGGAGTTACAGAATACAGGGTATGTAACCAGCTTTCTACATGGGTGACAGGGACCAAACTCAGGTCCTCATTCTGACAGAGTAGACACCTTACCGAGTCATCTTACCAGACCCTAAAACAAAAAAAAGTTCTTTTTTATTTGTTGACAACAGACCTCAACTTTTAAAATCTTGAATCTTTGAAAAGATAAAATTTTGCAATTCAAAATTTTGAAATATTGCAATAATGCCTACCTAACTTAGTTTTTAGTGTCTGAGAGGTGCTTAAAAATTCTCAAAATGGCAAAAAGAGAGTTGATAATGCATTAACACCCTGTGTTTATTTGAATGTAAAAGATCCCCACAAGACAAAGTTTCAGGCAGTTTCTATACAGAAAACATGTCGAGTTTGGAGGAACCTGAAATAAACCTATGGGGTTTATACTCTAGATTGCAAGATAGATTCTGAGAACCATCGGGCCATTTCAGTACCTTTCTCAGGACATACAGAATGTTCCTGGAAATAACAAAGAAACATCTCAAGTAATTAAATCATGGTATGTTCCACAAAAGCAATCATCTAAGACTTCTTAGAACCCCTTTGGTCATCATATAAGGCCAGTGTTAAGTATCACATTCCTCCCCAAAGTCATATCCATTTGGTATTTGACCTAGAATTCTAAGATATTATTCAAGAAAATTATTGTTTCCCTTTGAAATTGAACCAGTCTAGAGTAGTATATAACCTAACCATAAATAAGAGTGTCATACTTTTAGTAATCTATAAACATATTTATCCCACCTGTCTTGTCATTACTATTCATGTTTTCTATTACCCATCAGAGCTTCAGAATTGTATATCAAAAGACACGAGTCACAAAGCAAATCTTATAATTGCTCCTATAAACCCTTATTCTAGTAACAGCTGATGCCAGTTTCCAAAACAACTTAGATTTATTCTAGTTCAACTGTAATTAGACATTTGGATTTTAGAACTGCAAAAAGTTATAGGGAGCATAGTAGCTTATAATTATTTAACAGGCTATTGAATGAAGAGATCTCTAATTCCTAGAATTTTTTTCAAAGATCTAGAACTGAAGGAGAAAACATGAAATCACTAATTGCAAAGAGATTCACCAATAATTAGTGCTGTGGAGCTTGCCCCGGATTTAATATTAAAATATGGTCATTAAACCCATTTGTATTAGGGCCTAACTCCTTTCAATCCACAGAGGAAAAAGCCAAAATAATTCTATCTGCTCAAAGAAAATCAGAAATAGGCTGCAAATAATAGGCTATGACTTACCGCCCTCAGCTGATGTCACTGAGCCTCAAATTCTACAGGGTGACTAGTGTGTCACTAAAATTGAGTGAAGGAAGATTATTAATATAGACACTGAGATCTTTTTCTGATCCACAGTTGGAAGAATCATATTACAGAGGATGTGGACAAGACTGAGCTGTCCTATCATTGACAATGTAGGTAAGAGTGAGCTATCCTGTGGCCGAGGATGTGGGCAAAACTGTGCTGTCTTGTGTTTGGAGATGAGGGCAAGCCTGTGCTGTACTGTACTTCAGGACACCCAAAGAGCATCTATCTACTGCAGTCTCCTCCAGCACTGAGCATGCATGACATATACTGAGAGCACAGGAGTTCATAAGGGAGCTGCGAGGCACCACAAGGAGTCACTGGCATGGAAGAGGAACTATAAGATATCTCCATTTATAGTCATCCCAAGTGAGGATAGTCACTCAAATCATCACCAACTGAAGCATTATGGAGTCAGGATACTGTCCTGCCAGTTGGGGGGTGTGTGGAACCTGGCCGATGACTTAACCCTTGAAGAAAGAAGCTCAAATCTGTGCGTCATCACTGAATGAACATTTACACATCACTCATGCTTAAAGGCTGCTGAGTTTACAAGCACCATCTCCATGTGCTTCTTGCACTCTTCACTACACCCACAGGGACGAAGCCTACAAGGCATTCTCATGATCAACCTCTGCAACTGGGAACTCTCCAACCACAGATCTCTGCACCATGTTTCTGTTCTAATTATTTTCTTATGTCTCTATTATGTTATCATCTTCTTTACAAAGTTGTTCTTTTCTGTCTATTCATTGCTTTCCTAAAACTCAGTTCTTCTTCTCATTTGGTTAAATGGGCACAACAAACCTTAAATATCCCCAAATAAAACTTGGTGTATACATTTTTCTTTACCTTTTCTCCCCTTCTTAGTCAACAAGTCACTTAAACTGTTTCCCTTTAGTAATGAGGCCATTTTTTTGTGTGTGCTTCTTTCATGCACTGTAGCTGGCCTGCTTTTCAGGGTGAGTGAAACAATATTTTTTCCACTTTTTAAAATAGAAATTTTTTCATACAACATGTTCTGATCACGGTTTCCCTTCCCTCATCTCCTCACAGATTCTCTCCACATCCCCATTCACCCTACACCATGCCTTCTTTCTCTCTCTTTAGGAAACAGGCATATTTAAAACAAAGAAGGTAAAATGTTTAAAAAGAAAGAGGAAACAAGGAAAAAGCACAAGAAAACACACACAAAAAAACAAAACCCATAAGACACGAAATAGGAAACCATAATATAAAAGCAAAAAAAAAAAATTTAAACCCCCAGAAAAGCAGTATGTAGACAAAAAAAAAAATCTACAAAAATAACACTGAACTTATTTTCTGTTGGCCATCTACTGCTGAGCATGCAGCCTAGCCTAAAGAGTGATGTATATACCTTTGTGTGTAATTGCCAATTAGATAGAGCTCCCTTGGTTAGGGATGGAAGCCCAAGTCCACTGAAGCAACTTTTTTTTCTGCCTTAGGAAAAGTTTCTATTTTAATATGCCTATGTGACAAAGCAAAGAATTCTCAAAAAGCTAATCTAAATCTACTGTGTGACCCAGCTAAATCACTCCTTGGCATATGCTCAAAGGACTTGACACCTAACTCCACAGAAACTTGCTCAGTTCTATGCAGAGCTGCTCTATTCTCAACTGCTAGGAAGTAGAACATGAATGTCTTTCAACAAATAAACAGGTAATGAAAATGGTATTTATACTTAAGGTAATATTATTAAGATACAAAGAAAAATGAAATCATGAAATTTGCAGGTAAATGGGTAGAAGCAGAAAATATTTTTTGGAGTGAGGTAAATCAGACCCAGGAAAATAGACCCCAAATGTTCTCTCTCTTTTGTGGATCCCAGCACCAAATCTTCAGAAATATGACCATGCAACCAGGAGCAATCATAGAAAAAGGAACATAAAAAAGGATTACAGCAGTGGGAAAAAGTGCTAGGGAGGGAACAGCAGGATACAGGAGATACGGAGAATTGGGAAAATACTGTGGGGTGGTTTCAGCTAGGGAGAGGAGGGGAATCAATACAGATGGAGAGGGGATATGGAAGGATAAATAACACTAAGTATGTCTGTAAAATCCTTAAGATAGCATATTATTTTATATTTATCTAATGTTAACTAGCTAGCTGTCACCACTGTTGACAAACAATCCTTTCTGAAATCTGATCTCTATATACCTGATGGACTCATCCATGGCAACTCAAGTACACGCTATTTGTGAAATATATAGCTAATTATGGGTGGCTATTGAGGGCATGGATCTGAGAGAACTTCCTACAGCCACTTTACTGAACTAATATAATTTCCAACTGTATTCTGTTCTATTCCTTATACCCACAGATAAGTAGTACCCAAACCTCATCAAAGAAGCTTCATTTTGTTGAAGAAAGAGTGTGAATGATATAAATGAATTTTTTTTTTAAAAGTTACAAATAGGGGCACCCAGTTGGTGATTGACTGTGTGAAGGCAGACTTGAGGTGGTTGGTGGAAGGCATTGTTTGTTAGTGCTTAGTGCTCATGGTTTCTAACAGTATGATGGGAAAAAAAGTTACGAATAAAAAACTGCTTGGGAGGCCAGCTATTACTGGATGTGCAGTTAATATATTGAGTTCTATCCAAGGCATAAAATCGTAGAACCTTGTATGTTTGTCATCTATGATTAAATAAGTCATGTGGAAACTCTCTCTCTTCCCCCCACCCTCTGTATGTGTGTGTGTGTGAAATTTCTCCAGCAATGTGACCCTAAAATGTAATTATTAATGCTTAAAGTGATAGCCATATTAAAAATGAAAATAAATAAGACAAATCTATTCTGCTGTTGGAAATGAGATATAAGCTTATTTAAATTAAGCATGCTATTTATAATAAGTGTTAAAAAACATTGGCAGTTTTATATTTTGAAAATCTGTTAATACTCTTAAAATAAACTAACCTGTTCTTATTTTCTCTTAAATATGTTTCTGGTTTCTCAGGATAGCCTTTAGATAATAGTCATTGTCTCCATGATATTTTGTAAAAATCACATATGTCATAAGTACGGGGATGCATAGATATTTTATAGATTTAGACAGTAATTCCTCCCTATACTAAAAGAAAAGCCAACCAAATATGTATCTATGTATCACCTGTCATTAATCCATATAGCTAAGCATTTATCATCTATCTAAATATCATTTGCCTAAGATCTACCTATTGAGTTATTTCTTTATGAAAATTAAAAGTACATATTTGGAAGGAGTACCTGCAGAGGAGTCATATATGGACCAGTATCCAGAAGGAGTAGAATGGCGATTTCCCATGAGGGTGTTGAAGAAAGCCTCTGAAGAGATACTTAGAGACTCAACTGAAGAAACTGAGTGAATGTGTGGAAATAAGTACTACTCTACATAACAGGATAACGTAGACACTTCTCCATGATACTGGAATGTTATATTAGTAATTACTAACATAAGTAGCAATTACTAGTAATATTATCTTAGTAATAAGATTTTAGTATTTTGTATTGCTATGATGAAATATGTGGAACAAAGTATTTTGTAATAGAAAGTATGTTTGATGGTTACCTCTTGAGAGTCAAGAAAATGTGAGGAGTTGGCAGCTTTAGTGATGACTGCCTTATCTAAGTCACAACGTAGCTACTGCTACCATATTGCAGAATAAGAGGAAAACAGATATGGAAAGACAGGAAGCCATAGACTAGGCATGATCTCATCTGAGGTTATTCCTGAAGACTAATCATTTCCTACCAAGCCTACCTCTTAAGGGTTATACCATTTCCAAATCTCACCACTCTGGGGAGCAAGCTTCCAACGTGAACCTTTGGAGTCAGACCACATATAAGCCATGGACACTAAGGAAGATGATCTTCTCTTCTATTACGTAAGGAGACTTAATCCTTATGATAATGTAACAGAGATTACAGAATTCAAAGATCGTGATGCAGACTCCAAGCAGCAAAAACTTTTAGAGAGGACTGTGATAAAAGCATATTTGGATGGAAAAGTAGACCAGAGCAGGCTAAGGTCTCCAGGGGAGAGAATCCTGAGAGAGCTGGGAAGGTCCTAGAGCCCCCAGGAAAGGGAGAGAGAAAGACATCCTTGAAGAATATGGGCTCATTCTGAGCATTGCTCTAAATGTAGAGCACAGTTTACAAGTTTATTTTTAACAGAATCGTCCTGGTTTCTATAAGCAGAAACACTTAAAGGTGTGAAAAGTATCCATCAATATTAGATGGCATTTTTTCATCTAATCAATGTCAAGGGTCTCATTTGTGGTTTTCTCAGCTTTACCGAATGAGTAGATCCTAGAAGGACATGAAGGGATTCTGAGAGTCTTCACTTGCTGTTCATTCCCAAGATGATGCTGAGGCTGCTGACGAAAACTGGACCTCGGAGCTGCACTGTTGAATACTTTGAATGGTGCTCAATACAGCTGCCCTAGGTCAGGTTGTCCCTCAATTCTTTAACAAGCAACTTAGGATGTGAAAACTTTGTTTCCCTGAAAACAACTAAACATAAACTATCTTAACCAATTTTAATTAAAGTATTACATAATTTCTCCCTTCTCTACCCTCCCTCCTACACATCTCATGTCTGAACCCCCTCCCAAATTTGCAGCTTCCTCTTCTTTAACCATTGTTGATATATATATATATCATATATATACACATACATGTACAACTTACTAAGTTCAATTAGTGTTTGCCTGCATGCTTACGTCTCTAGGGCTGATCACTCCATATTGGGGTTCATTCCTGGGGAAGGCAAAATCTCCCTCTTTCAGGAGTAATCAATTGCCTGCAGCTCATTTAGGGTTGGGGCCTTCTGTACTCGCCTCCATCTCTACTGGGATGAAAACTGTTGTTTGAATTGCTTGTGTCTTGTTTAAGCAGCCATGTTGTTACGGTGTCATTGGTGAAATTTCCCTCTCATTTCTAGGAAACACGAACTCACAGCAGACTTTTTGGGAATTTGCCTTTTATAATCTTAGTCACATTTTCTATGACTTCCCTCAACCTTGGGTACAGGAGCTGTGTTGTAAATGGATCAGTTGGGGCTGGGGATCCCAATGTCAGTGATTCTCTGCATTTTGAACAGTTGTGGAATTCTGTAATAGTCTTCATCAGCTACAAAAAGAAGTTTCTTTGATAAGGGGTGAGAGTTACATTTATTTGTAGGCATAAGGATAAGTATTTAGAATATGGTTAGGAATTATGCATGGGCCTCCTCTAAGGCCAATGCTAAATAGCCACATATAGTTTGGCTAGATTACAGTACTAGGGATAATTTCCCTTCTGCCCAATAAACCTTGAGTGCAAATAGACAGGTGTAGGTCCCCCTATTGCACCTTTAGGAATAACTTACCAGGCAGGCTATTTTTGTGTTCCATATGTGTCACAGCTGGGTAGGACTAGTGATGGACTTCTGCCTTAGTAGTTTGTATAGCACCTTTTAATAGAATGAAAGATAATCCTCAGGGAAGAGTTTTTGGTTCAGTTCCACTGCAACCTCTTATTTCTATGTCCAAAGTAGGTAGTGTTTGGTTAAAAGCATTACCTCAGCTCCCTAACACCCCTTTATACAAAGAGTCTGGAATGTTTAGTTGGGGGCCTCACCCCAGCTCCCTGCATCCACATATACAAGGAGTCTAAAATGTTTGGTGGAAAGTTCCAAGCCCCCTCCCCTGGGAGTGGCCACAGTCTGGACTCTACCTCCAACACAGCCCGCCCAACAGTGACCCCTCCCACAGGTTATTTATACTGCCCCGCCCCCCCCACCGAGAATGAACACGTGGTCTTCCTTTTTCCCTCTCCAGTGGTCATGCTGGTTCTCCTTTCCCCTCTCTGTATTTTCCCGGGAGCCACACGGGAGAGCTGGCATCTATTAAATCTGGGTTTCTTCTAATTTAGTCTAATTTGGATTGCTGCATTGGAGAGGCTTGTCAGTCCTAAAAATACTTAACATTTAGAGGTCCCACGGGGGCTGTTTTTCCCACTGGCCCAGAGCTATGTGTTGGAAGATGCCCTTCTCACCCATGCTCTCTGCCAGGCTAATATCGGCTTCATCTGGGTACATGCCTCTAGGGTCCAGGTTCCGTTTACATTTATATTTGCCATATGTAGGTAGTCTGTGTAAGCCACAGTCCGTGCAAAATTCCCAACCTCACCAGCCAGCGCAGAGGCAGTCCTAGCTGAGGTGGGATTGCATGGGGTGGAGTTGGCTGCCCACTGTGTTTCTCAGGCTCCTCTGTTTTTGACTTAAGAGTCTTTTCACAGTGGAGGCAAAGTGGTAGGCATTGAGTCTTGAGACTTGGCATAGACTTGTAAAAATGGACATTTATAATTCGAAGCCTGATCTCCAAATGCCTTTGGGCTGCTTTTTACAAAAATCCTTTTAAATTGGGGTTATCTAACACCTAACATAAACAAACAAGGCTCCATATGCCCATAGTTTTCTGGTTGCTGTGCTTGGGCTCCCACTCCCCTCCCCTGCTCCCTTTTCTGTTTCTCTAGCTGTTTATTGTTTGTCTCCATTTCTGGCAATAATCTTGTCAGTCTGGGACTCTCTACTATGGATCCGGATCTGTTTTCTCCCTGTCTTTCCGTTCTAAAACTGTATAGGTGTTCTGTCCTTATGTTTCTGTTCCCTTTTTACAACGTCTGCAAATCTGGTCCTTAATGGGACCACCTGTTATAATTTTGGTCCCTTTAAGAGACAAGCCACACCCATTCCCCTCCCCATCCGCTGAGGCAGGCTGATCTTCAGCTTCCGGCCTGAGCTCGCTCTCTTTTTCCAGCTTCCTCCCGGAGAGGCAGCTTCGCTTCTGCCTCTCTCCCCACTTCTCTGCTTCCCCCCTTCTCTGTCTCTTTCTCCTCTTCTCTCTCTCTCTCTCTCTCTCTCTCTCTCTCTCCCCCTCTCTCTGTCCCCCCCTTCACCATTCCTCCTCCATAACCCCCTGAATAAACATTCAACCTCACCCTGCATGTCGTGTCTATCCATGTTTCTGTCTTCTGCCCGCCTGCCATGTGTCTCCCTGCCTGGGATCAACAGCCTTCTCTGCTTGGGGCCCACTCCCTGCTGCCACATGGCCCGCCACCACTGCTCTGAGACCAGCAGCTGTCTCTGCCTGGGACTGGCTGCTCCCAGGACCCGCTGCCTGCCACCACATGGCCCACTGCCACCATTTGGGACCTACAGCATTTATGCTGCCTACTGCCACCGGGGATCTTGCAGCATTTTTTAAAAAAGAATAACACCACCTATGCTCTTCCCCAGTTTCTGCCACCTACCTACAAGAGGATTTTTAAATTGGTCAGCTGACACAGTTCCTAAAAAAGTTTTTACTTGCCTGTTAAAATAATGTGATCACACTATACTTTTATGTCTATCTGTGTGTGTGTGTGTTTGTTTCCATGGTATGCTTGTCTTATTTCACTGTGTGCATATGTGAGTGTTTTAAGATCTGTAAAACTTATAACTCCAAATTGCAACAGCTCTGGAAAAATACAAACACGTGGGTAGCCACCATTTTGACCTCACCACCATCTTGGGTAAGAGTACCCATGTGTGCTAGTATTCTTTGACTTATTAAAATATTCCTTTTAATCTTACAGTTACTAGCATTTGGTTAACTGTAACTATTGGGTAAAATACAGGTCTAAATTTAACCTATATGTCTAATTTAAATATAATTAACAGATAATGGTACCCAATTCTCAAGTGCCTTTAAAGATCTGAGAGTAAAGCATTTTACAAAAGAGCTTCTAACACAGAGACATGACAGGTCCTATAGCATCCTATAGCTCCTCCAAGAAGAAACATAGTTAGAGAAGACCTTCTGCCTCCTGGTCTAATTTGGATTATTGCATTGGCGAAGAAGTTTGTTAGTCCAGAAAAAAACTTAACAGGTAGTGTATTCAGCAATGGGGACTTACTTTCAGCTTCTGGAAGCTTACTAAGGACAATGACAACAGGCTATATTTAAGCATTCTGGAGGATTCCTTAGGCAGTCGTTGGATCCTGGGAGGGGCATTATCACCCCAACTTGTTTAAATACATGTGTGTTTGTATGTGTGTGTGCATACATATGTGTGTCTGTATGCGAGCATGTAACTTAGGTAAATATAATAATTCTACTATTATTGATTGCAAAATATAAAAATGCCTATAGTGGAAATGGGAAACCAGAAACTCACCCATGGAGAGAACAATAGGACCTGAACTATATTGAACTCTTAGAAATAGCACCTTTAAATGACTGCCTCGGTTTCCCCAGTCAGTTTCTGTCATCTGACTGTATGTACCTAATGATTTAATGAAATCTCTATCTGCGGCTGTTTGTTATTTTCCTTGAAAGCCTCACCAAAGGGGACACATTGCTCAACTGAGGATTGTCTGTTAGGATCTCCAGCTGGATGACTCATCAGAGCTTCTCCAGTTGGTTTCTGATGAATGTTAACTTTTGTTTGTTCTCTCAGTTAAATTATGGCAGTCATTTCTGTGGGGTGTTTGAAAGGTTGATTTGAGGACACATTGTTGTGAGTCTGCATCTATTTGCTTTTTGCTGGCCTTTTTTTTCTTTTACTTTTGGTTGCTAAGTATTAACAGAGTCACTCATTTGAAACTGAAAATATGGCTGTCATAAACGTGGTTCAGAATGTGCATAATATATGTGTTCAAATGGGTAATGAGATAGCTAAAAATTACTACTTTAACAAGCCAGTTCCCTAATAAGAAGAGGGCTAAATTTTGAGTAGAGGAAGGATTCACCGCCATCTATGCACGTGCTGTTTCAGATGCAATTGGGAAAAAAGAGACACCAAGGTATTTGGAATAAGAAGCAGGAATGTGTGTATTTTGTAAACTTCATTTTGGTAAATGTAGGCAATTTTCTTATCTATGTGTATGAATGGCGTTTTCCCACATTTTAAGTTTCCCTGAGAAGAAATTCCAGCATAAGTCTTTTGAGGCATAATTTAAAAAACAGGTAAAGTTAGAATGGATTCAGTTACATCAGTTCAACTTCCTATTAGCATGTAGAAACAAATGATGTCTTTTTTGGTTTTGGTTTTGTGTCTTCTTTTGCTTTTGCTTTGTTTTGAAATGAGTTATTTTTTTATGCTGCTGCATTTTGAATTACATTTCTGAAAATTTTCCAAAGCCTTTATCACCAGTATCTGCAGCTTCTGCCAGGTGAGGGACTCCTGGTCTTTGCAGAGAACTATCTGCCGAGTTTAGATTTTAAGCCTGTACCCACTGCCTGCGCCCAACGGGACCTTACAGCTCCATCATGTACAGAGTCCTGGAATTCCATGGTCAGGGCAGGTTGGGTCTAGGTATAGCCTATTGGTTGACTTCTCATTGGGTGGAGAGGTATTTACTGTACAAGACTGGGCAATTAGAACTACCTGTCGTGCCTCTTGAGGGTGGTCTAAACATGCTAAGCATACCATGTTACATAACTCCTAGATAATTAGGAAATCCCACCAAAGCGGGAAACTTAAGCTAAGTCTGGCTTTTCCTATTGGGTGAGTTACAGATTCTTACCAAATCTGGGAACTTAAACTGTGTTCTTGTAGATGAGTTATGGATGACTGCGAATTCTGGGAAACTAAGCTGTGTCTGGGCCTTCCTGTCAGATGGGTTGTGGATGCCCACCAGTCTTGGGTATATGAGCTGTGCCTGGGTCTTTCTGTTGGATGTCATGTTTTGTCTCTCAATATGGTGAAATAATTTTCTCATGAATTATTGTAATACCATACTGGACTTGAAACTGAATGATTGTACAAAAAATTACCACGTTTTTGTTCTGTTCATAAGTTTTCTTGTATCTTTCCATATGGTAGCCATTCATAAGAGGCAAAGATAGGACGACAGTGAAGAAGATCATATTTTGAAACTTAAGCTAACTTCTGCTCTCATCAGTAATGTCTGGTACTTTCTGGCTTTGTCTATGCCATTACAATTTTTTTCCTCTGTCTTTACCTTGCTGTTTTCTTTTCATGTGTATCTGTCTCCCCATACCCAAACGTTCCTAGCCATTTTCTTAGTCTTTACAGTCCACTTGAATAGTGTAACTTGATAAAATATTAAAAACTCATTTTCTAAATTCAGTGAAATTCTGAGTTTCTATGGACTTCAAATAAACATCATTCCATTCAGCACTATTGTTACCACGACTGCCATGAACAGCACCACCATCCTTTTACAACTTGAGTAACAAAAGGCTCAGAAAGTTAAAATGCTGATGGACTTTCCAAGTGACCTACTTAGTTCAGTCAGCTCAGCATGCTGACTTCTTGCAGTGCTTCATTATAAAATTATTTGATGTACCATAAAAATGAAAAGTATACATATTATAAATGTATTTGTCTTAAATAGCTTTGACTCCCAACCTTACACAGCCTAGTGTTACCTGAGCCAGGAGTTTCAAATGACAGAAATTCATGTTAGTTGCTTAAATCAAAATGTCCTGTGGGCATGTCTGCTGTGGATTGCCTAGATGGCTAATTGTCCTCCCCACTGTGTGCAGTACCATACTGAGGCAGGTAAGCCTGAACTTAACAAGAAGGCTAACTAGTCATGACCCTAGGTAAAACCAGGAAGTGCTTTCTTCCACGGTTTCCAAGTGCCTACCTTGAATTCCCTCAGTGATAGACTATAACTGGAAGGGCAAGTCAAATAAATCATTTTCTCCGCTAAGTTGCTTTTGTTTAGAGTGCTGTAACATGACAACAGAAATAAAACCAGAATAGTATTGCTTAGTGTCTTAGTTAGGGTTTCTATTGCTGTGAAGAGACACTATGACCACAGAAACTCATAAAAAAAATTAATGGAAGTGGTGGCGTACAGTTTCAAAGGTTCAGTGGCCAGCAGGCAGGCATAGTACTGACTACATCTTGATCAGAAGGCATTAGGAAGTGGACTCAGACTGACACAGGCAGTATCCTGAGCATAGGAAATCTTGAAGTCCATGTCCACAGTGGCACACTTTCTCCAACAAGACCGTACCTACCGAAACAAAGCCACACCTCCTAATAGTGCCACTCTCTATGAGCTTATGGGGCCAATTACATTCAAACTTGGTATGTTTTCACCAGCTCAGCATTCAAGGAAGAGCTAGACACTGTGATCCACTGCCTTACCTTAGTAGTCACCAATAAGGATGACTACTTTCCTTACCACCAAGAGTGATGGATGCCTTCCATTTTTATTATCTGAAAACTAAATCAGTGACACCTTCATAAAAATACTGTATTAGTTTAATATTGGTGATAAAATACCAAAAAATTAATGGCATAAAATAATACAAATTTATTTTACTAAAGTTTTATCAATTAGAAATCTGATACAGATCTTACTACCACAAGGTAAATACTTGTCTAGGCTGTTTCTTTATGTAGTCTCTGAGACATGGGTCTATGCCTTTTCCTTTTCTTTTTTTTCTGTCTTTCTTTTTTTTGTTCTTTCAAGACAGGGTTTCTCTGTAGCTTTGGTGCCTGTCCCAGAACTAGCTCTTGTATACCAGGCTGACCTCGAACTCACAGAAATCCATCTGCATCTGCTTTCTGAGTGCTGGGATTAAAGGCATTTGCCACTAGTGCCTGGATTGTCTAATTCTGGAGACCACTCACAATCCTCGGTTTGTTGTATTCTCTCTCCATCTTTATCTCCATCTTCAATCTCTGTCTTCAAAGTTGATTTTTTTCTCTTATTTTCCTCTATAGATAGCTAGGGGAGGTTCTACATTGTCAGAGCCATGACATCAGATAAAAAATCCACATACAGATGATTGGTCCATGGTCACATTAGTAGAGTGCCCTTGGTCAGGCTGACATGGCACATTCACAGATCTCAGGGATTAGACATAACCATCTTTAGGGGTCACATTTTTAGGGTTCAGGTGCTGAATGACAGTGGGTACAGGTACTCAGAGTTAATCAATGCTCAGAGTTCCTCAGAGTGGCCCTGCAAAGTCACCTTCTTCCCCGCATAGTGAAATTCTTGCTGTTTTGATGGTGGGAATTCAGCTGTTTCTGAATCCAGTACCATAAAACTCACTCCTGAGTTTCCCCATTACCAGATTTTACTGCTTTCCAATATGCTGAGTCAAAAACTCTGAAGGTCTTACATTTATTCTGCTTTCAAGCTGATGTGTTAACATATCAGCTTCAAGGATGCTGGCAAGATGCACAGTGTCTGGGACAAAGATGAAAGAGAGACACATAGATTAAACTGTAGCCCAAATCCCAGGTGTAAAGTCCCAATCAGACAGCACCACTAGACCAAGCAGTTATAGGCAGCAGAGCCTGCTTAGATCCTTGGGAGGATGCCTGAACCGTACAGAGGGGCTCCAATCTTCCTATCTGCTTTCTGGCCATCATGAAGTAAACAGTACCCCCTCTCCTGTTTTTCCCACCATGATCCTCTGGCTCATCTCAGGTCCAAAGGCAGCTGAAGAGTTGATCATGAATGAAAGCCTCTGGAACCATTACTCTCTAGAGTTGAGATTTCAAGTAAGTTTGCGTCCTTACACAACAATGGAAAGCTGACACATGCATATATCTATCAGCGACATGAATATTTGCAGTTGTTCCAGCTTCCATTTTGCATCTCTCTCTGGACAACACAGAGAGGGATATGTGGCACTCCTCACCTAGAGTAGTTTCCTTACAGCAGAAGAACCCCAAGAATAGTTAACCTGGCCTCTATACTAGAGAAATGCATGCCGGCTTTTGCCCTATGACTAGACACTATGCCTACTTCGATGGATGATTGAACCTTGAGGTTGCTGTGCAGTGGAATATTATCTCCTCATAAAGCCCTCCAGGACACCTTGTGTGTATGCTCTGGAATCTCAGCCATGTGTGCACCTGCTTCTAAGATACACAGGGAAGCAACAGGCCTAGAAGGGAGTTGTCTCCTAACATGCTGCCCATGCTTAGAGTCAGGATTGCAAACAGACTTCAACACTTTCTACAAGGAAGATCATCCTATGGCTTCACAGAGCCTATTTGGAAGTCATTATAAAAGGGAAGCCAGAATGCTTTTGCTTTAAGGCATCTACAAGCTGGTTGACGATGGAAAACATAAAAGATAATGTTTTAGAATGAAGTAGAATTTGCTCAGCATGAATCAAGGCACTTCTCTTTGTAGCTAATAATTCCCAGAAATTACTGTTATTGGGCACCACATACTCTGTGATTTCTACAAGTTTAATTTTTTTGTAATAAAATTTGTTTTTAGTGTATCTTAAGCACTGAAAACTAATAGATGTATTTCATTATGCTAATAAACTATAAATAGGAAACAAATGCAGTCTTCGGTGCTGTTGGGCTTAGCAAAAAGTGTTCACATGAACCTGAGTAGATAACTGAAATGAAAACAGGGTTCCACATTTTAAGTACGTAAAGGGGAAGTGCGGGAAGGGAGGGAGACAGATTTGCAGAATGCCACGTGTCTACACTAAAACCAACTGAGTTTGAAGATTAACAACAAATACACAATTGGCCATCTTCCTCCACTACTTCACTCAAATGCAGGAAAAGAGATCCCTTACCATTTTTAATTTTGTTTTCAATCGTTGTGCATAAAAGTATTTAGCTCTTGGCCTGATTTCCCTTTTAACTTCTTGTACTAAGTAGAACTAGACAATGGGTCTCAGGGTTGAGCCTTTAAAGGTGTTTATGAGAATGTGTATTGGGAGTAGGGAATGCATTGGAAAGCTCAATTATGACACTGAGCTTCATGGAAGACACTGTTGGATGGGGCTGAGGGAGAGACAGGGCAGCAGATGCCCCAAAGCACAGCTGCTAAGCAGGTGGAGCTGATGGGCACAAGAGACATAAGGGAGTCTGGAGATAACCAATCTGTGCCTTAGCAACAAACACGTTTCTCAGCCAAGCTTTCCTCTCCAGCATTTGGAAAACAGTGGCAGCTTTAATTGTGGTGAAGAAGGTAGAAAGAACAAGGGTTCTTTTTCCTTTGTAATTTGTAGAGAGCTGCGTGGAGCCACACCTGACTCCTATTATGGCTAAGGCCTGATCACACAATGTTTGTCAGCTGCTTGCACATGCGTGGACGTATGGGCAGTGCCCACCTGGCAATCCGGGGTTGGCAGCCTGTGCCTTTTTAAGGGCTGGGAGAGGTTTGCCTAGAGAGAGAGAAAGAGAAAGAGAGAGGGGGAAGAGAGAGAGAGAAGGAGAAGGAGAAAAAGTGCTGTGAATAAAGTCCTGAATAAACTGCTGCAAGAAGAGGTCCAGTGTTGCGTCTTCCTTGCTGGTCGAGGCTGAACGCGACAAGTGGTGGCCCATACGGGGAACCTCCAAACCTCTCTCCATGGAGCCTAGAACTTGCTGCAGTCAGGGGGTGCACTGGTAAATGCTCAGGTAAGGCCGGGGATCTGCGACAAAAAGTGGGTTTTTTGTTCTCACCAATAGAAAAAGGGAGAGCAAGGTAGTAGAGGCACGACCAGAGTGGATGGGTTAAAAGTGGAATTGTACAAATTTAACATTTGTTTAAATGGGCGCTTCAACATCACACCTGATTTTTCTGGCTCTTAACGAGCTGTTACGTTCAAAAAATTTAAAAATAAAATGGACACATTGGAGAGGTTTTTGGTTGAATGTGACACAATTGCCCCTTGGTTTGCCGTCTCTGGCAATCTTAATGTGTCATCCTGGGACAAGCTTGGTACGATATTCATGGGGTTTGAATTGCTGAGACCTCCTGAAATGTTGCAATGGAGTGTGAGTGGAGGCTCCAAGACCAAGTGGCTCCAGGCAGCCAGCGCTGAGGGGCTGCAACCGTGCAAACCCCGGAACCTGCCTTGAGGACTGACAGGCAAGAACGCTAGGCCGGCTTTCAGCGCAGGCCTCAGGGTGCAGAAGTGCAGCAAGGTTGAGACAAGGCTCTTGGCCTGGAGCCCTGTCCCAGCCCGGGGCAATCGGGAGGGACGGGATCCGCCCCACCTCCCCCCCCCCACCCTCCACCTTCCAGCTCAGGGGGAGGTGGAGCCTCCGCCTCTCCCCCGTTGCTGTGACCCGCGTCCGAGCCTGACTGGAAAATGGCAGTAAATTAATGCAACGTCCCCGCTCAGCAGGAAGTAGCCAGACAGATTGACAATGCCCAAATTCCCTAAAACATGGTGAAGGTGGGGCCCCTTCAGTGGTTGCAGAGCAGCAAGCCTGCTTTTCTGAGTTCCGCTCCACTCCATGCACCAGTTTGGACCCAGAACGAATGCAGCTGGGGCTAGAAGGCAGCTGGAGCAGAGCTTTGCTAGGTGGCTGTGGTGGAAGGCACATTGCCTCAGCCCAGTCGGTGCCTAGCCTGGCAGATGCCACAGCAGTGCTAAGAGTATTAGCAAATGCAACAACAAGTGCTGGAGCTGAGACAAGCTGGAGCACAGCTGCTCTGACCACAAGACCTTCAAGAGTTCCTGATGGTAGGAGAATGGTTTCTGGTGGGTTTGGCTGGGGTGTGGCTATCTCTATATAATCTGCCCCTGAACACAATAAAGGGGGCATTCTTGGGGAATTCAAGGATGACCTGTGTCAATTTACTCATGCAGCTAATTTGTCTAGAGAATTGTCTAGCTATCTTTTAGGTAATTGTTCTGGTGAATTCAAAAAACAACTGGAAAAGCTGCGAGTGGCGATTGTGACTGCAGATTCCACACGCATGGATAACAGCCTGGCCGAAGGACTATCCTGGATCACTACAGCCATGGATCATCTAAAGGAGTGGGCGGGAATAGGAGCCCTAACAGGCTTAATGGTGCTTGCCTCCCTGGTATGCCTATGGTGTATTTGTCACATAAGGGTTTCACAGAATCGCAATGCAGTTATGATCATTCAGGCCTTCACGGTCATTGAAGCAGGACAGTCCCCTCAAGCTTGGTTATTTATATTTGAGCACAGGATGCGAGGCTTGTGCACTGCACTTGAGGTCAGAGAAGTCGACCTCAAGAAGAGCAAGTCTGATTGCATGTGGGTTGGTGTCTAACTCCCACCTCTGTAAAAAGACACCGAGACAGGTCTAGTGTTCTCTGAGTGGATGACACCTGGACAGACATTAGTACATGTTCCATTTTTAACAGAGATCAGACCTCTACTCTTGCCTGTTGCTTTACAAAACAAAAAGAGAGAACTGTAGAGAGCTGCGTGGAGCCGCACCTGACTCCTATTATGGCTAAGGCCTGATCACGCAATGATTGTCAGCTGCTTGCATATGCGTGGACATATGGGCAGTGGCCACCTGGCAATCCGGGGTTGGCAGCCCATGACTTTTTAAGGGCTGGGAGAGGTTTGCCCAGGGAGAGAGAGAGAGAGAGAGAGAGAGAGAGAGAGAGAGAGAGAGAGAGAGAAGGAGAAAGATTGCTGTAAAAAAGTCCTGAAAAAACTGCTGCAAGAAGAGCTCTGGTGTTGCGTCTTCCTTGCTGGTCGAGGCTGAACGTGACAGTAATTTGTATCTCTTTGATCTCCTTTTGTTGTCTTATTGATCTAGCTAGAACTTTGAGTATTGTATTGGATATGGAGAGAGTGGACAGCCTTGTCTTGTTACTGATCTTAGTAGAATCACTTTGAATTTTTCTTAATTTTATTTAATGTTGGATGTTGTTTTGCTGTATATTGTCTTTATTTTGCTAGGTATGTTCCTTGTATCCCTGATCCCTCTGAGACCTTTATCATGGAGGGGTGTTGGATTTTGTTGAAGGCTTTTTCAGCATCTAATGAGATTATCTTTTTTTCTTTTAGTTTATTTATATGGTGTATCATGTTGACAGATTTTCATGTGTTGAACCATCCCTGCATCTCCATGATGAATCCTACTTGATCATGGTGGATGATTCTTTTGATGTGTTCTTGGATTTGGAATGCCATTATTTTATTAAGTATTTTTGTGTCAATATTCGTGAGGGAGATTGGTCTGCAATTTTCTTTCTTAGTAATGTCTTTGTGTGGCTTGGGTATCAAGGTAACTGTAGCTTCATAAAAAGAGTTTGGCAATGTTCCTTCTGTTTCTATTGTGTGGAACAACTTGAGAAGTATTGGCATCAGCTGTTCTTTGAAATTCTGGTAGAATTATGCACTGAAACCATTGGGCCTCGGGTTTTTTGTTTGTTTGTTTATTTGGGAGATTTTTGATGACTGCTTCTATTTCCTAGGGGGTTATAGGTCTACTTAAAAAGATTGTCTAGTTTTGATTTAATTTTGGTACATGGTACCTATTCAGAAAATTGTTCATTTCTTTCATGTTTTCCAATTTTGCAGCATACAGCCTTTTGAAGTGTGACCTAATAATTCTCTGGATTTCCTCAGTGTCTGTTCTTATGTTCCCCCTTTCACTTCTGATTTCATTAATTTAGAAATTCTTTCTCTGCCTTTCATAGCACAAGGACATTAGCTCAGCTATGTTCATAACAGCATTATTTGTAATAACCAGCATTTGGAAACAACCTAGATGGCCTCAACCAAAGAATGGTTAAACAAAAAATGATACATTTTCACATTGGAGTATTACTCATCTTTAAAAAAACAATGATATCTTGAAATTTGCAGGCAAAAGGATGGAAGTAGAAAAAAACATCCTGAGTGAGGTAACCCAGAACCAGAAAGACAAACACAGTATGGACTCACTTATAGTGGATATTAAATGTAAAGCAAAGGATAACCAGACTGCAATCCACAACCCCAGAGAAACTAGAAAAGAAGGAGGACCCTAAGAGGGACCACATGGTGGACACCAAAAAGGGGAAAAAGTTAAGATAACTTGGGTAAACTGAGAGGGGGTAAAAGAGGGAGGATGGGGGATGGGAACATAAGTGTTCCAGATGGCTGAGTTGGGGAAGGGACAGAAAGGGAGAGCAATGAAAGAGTTTTCTTGATAGAGGGAGCCATTATGGGGTTAGGGAGAAATCTGGTGCTATGGAAATTTCCAGAAATTGGCAAGGATGACCCCAGCTAAGACTTCTAGTAATAGTGGAGAGGGTGCCTGAACTGGATTTCCCCTATAATCAGATGAGTGACTGTCCTAATTATCATCATCGGACCTGCAGCCAGCAACTGATGGAAGCAGATTCAGTGAACCACAGCCAAACACTGGACTGAGCGCCTGGAGTTCAGCTGAAGAGAAGGGGGAGGGATCATATGAGCAAAGGAGGTCAAGATCACTATGGGGAAAATCATACAGACAGCTGAGCTGAACTAGTGGGAGCATACGGACTCTGAGCTGACATCTGGAAAACCTGCATGGGACCAAACTAAGCCTTCTGAAAGTGGGTGACATCTATGTGGCTTGATCTGTTGGAGTGAAGGGGACTGGCAGCGAGACTAAGACTTTTCCCTGCTGCACGCACTGGCTTTTTGAAGCTCATTTCCTTTGGTGGGATACCTTGCTCAGTCTTGATACATGGGCAAGGGGTTTAGTCCTGCCTCAACTTGGTATGTCAGATTTTGTTGACTCCTTAAGTGAGGCTTTACCCACTCTAAGTAGTGGTAGGGGATAGGATGGGGAAGGTGAGGAAGAGAAGATAAGGGGAAGAAGGAGGATTTGGGATTGTATGTAAACTGAAAAAAAATTAAACAAATAAAAAGAACAGAAAGTGTTGTAGAAAAGCTGTGTTCTTCTGTGGTTACTTGTTGGGGTAAAGGCTACTCCATAGCCCCTGGCATCCATATCACCAAAGAATCTGGAATGTTCCTGTGGAAGTTCCATCCCAAGCCCCCTCTCCTGGAGCTGCCTCAGTACAGACTCTACCTCCAAAAAAGCCAGCCAAATGATGACCCCTCCCTAGAGATGCTCAACACCACTCCCACAGGGTATTCAAATTTCACCTCAGAGAAGAAACACATCATTTTCCAGTCTTCCTTTCCTGGCTCCTTTCTTGGGGGCTGGAGAGCCACCAGGTAACATTGTTCTCTATTAACCTGGGCTTTTTCTAATTCAGTTTGATTTGGTCTGATTTGGAGTATTGTATCGGCAGGCAGTCTTATGGGGTACAAAATTTTTTTATTATTTAATGAAGTTCTGGGAAATTCTTTGTTTTCTAGTCTTTCAAAATTGCAGAGTCCTGTTGAGGGAAGCACCTGAGCTCTCGTGAGCAGGGATGCTAAAGTGAGACTCAGTATCCTGGAAGGCAGGGTACCATAGTGTTGGTATCTCTGCTCCAGCTAACTTTACCAGTGAGCAGAGCCATGTTGTGAGGTGGGAACAGACTGGGGTAACAGATGACAGTCAGGGGAAGGCTGAAAAGCCAGATTCACTTTACTTTCAATTTCTGGTTCCCTATATGGGTTATTATTAATAAATTCTCTTTAATACCAACAAAACTGGACACAGAGGTCTGATCTACTGTATATATTTAATTTTTACAATTTTAAATTTAAGATTTACCCAACCATTTTAAAATATGGACAGTTCTGTATATCTGTCATTCAGTTTCCCCTGATTTACACATCTCATTTAACCATCATATATTTAAGACTAATCAGAACTCAGCATTTACATTTTGCTTTTCAAATATGATTGTGTGATTTGTTGCCAAAAGTTTGAGACTTAACTGCTTTTCTAAGCCATATATCCAGGTGAAAGTTTTCCAAAAACACATATGCTGGCATTGTGTGGACCATAATATAGAATATAATCTTGCTTGTTTATTTGTTTTTTCAAGACAGGTTTTCTGTGTGTAACAGCCCTAGTTGTCCTGGAAATCATTCTGTGAAGAAGGCTTGGCCTCAAACTCACAGAAATTCACCTTCCTCTACATCCTGAACACCAGAATTAAAGGCATTCTACCATGGTGAACCTCAAAAAATAATGTTAACTTATGATCATTTTAACCCCCATTATACTTTATCATGATAAACACTGCAATTTATTGTGTTTTCCTTAAGATGGTTTTATCTTGTGGGAGTGATGGGCTGATTTTGTTATCGAATTATAAATAAAAATTTCAAGTAGTTACCTCAATAAAACATTTATTTCTATTGCTAGAGCTTGGATTTGACTGTTGCTGATCATTGTGAAAAAAGATGAAATTGTAATTAAGTCAAATTACAGATCTACTAAAAATCTGTCAAATTAGTCAACACTGTGTTTGTGCCAACTGGGAAGCAAATAGCTTTTGTACTCCAGCTGCTATGCAAGCCTTGCAGCAAATTTAAAATAAATACTTCGAAATGTATGATTTATGTTGTGAAAATAATGTACACCTTTCAAGCACTCTAGTTACCATAACAACTACACAGACAGTACTTTATTTGATTTCAGTTCAATCATTGATTTGTATTTGACTGTCACACCAAAAATGAAAGGGGAGGGAGGAAGGGGAGTGGGAAGAGTGGGAGAGGACCAGAGATAGAGGAACAAAAGCATTTCCACTTCCTCTCTTGGTGCAGGTATAGGCCTCAGCGATGCTCTAAGATACAATACTCACAGAGAATTGAGAAAGAGAGATTTTCTGGGATCTTTAGCTGGTCTGTGTGATAGGAGATTTGTGTTAGTTTAATACTAGCATTTGGAATCTTCCAGAAATGACTAATATTTGCATTTTTGTCTTCCTCATCTATTTCTTCTTTCCATTGCCTGAAATATGGATGCACTAAAGAAAGCTATTACTGACATTTTGTTTCTGTCATCTATTAAAGATTTTGGAGTAGTGGGTTAGATATGAGTTGAGCTTTGAAAACTCTCTGGAATAGCATCTCCATCTAATACTTGACTGTAGGAGAACTTTTACACAAGAGATTATTTCAATTTTATTTTAGCCATTATTAGCTTTTATTTTTCCTTATAGTTGTACTTTAAATCATCCATAACACAAAGTAGAAGTGTAAAAAACGGTAGCAGTAGTTATGCTTTTTCCTGATCTGTTACTCTTGCTACTCCTGTACCGTTTTGCTGAACAACCTTGTCAACAGGAAGCCTGCAACAGCTGCATGCTTCAGGCCCAGCCTGTCTGACTCCAGGAAGAACACTAGTACACATGACATGTAAAATATTTGTTGTGAGGTACAGGATGGCTATGTTGTTTTGTTTATGAGGACGTCATATCATAACATAAATTTGAAAGCCCAAGAGCTTTGCCCAGTCAGCAATATGGAGTGATGACATACGGTTTTCCTTTTCAGTTTAAAGCAAGTAGGTTAAGACAGTTAAATAATACTCCTGATATTTTCTGTTATGCTTTGCAATGTGTCCATAGTGTACATTTTTCATAATAGCCTCGCAATAACCATACGACCATTGTATAAAATCAGCAAGGGTGTACAAAGTGTGAACTTATAAACTAAGGTCTGTTTCAATTACATATGAGGAGAAACTATAAAATACAAAATATATTAAACTGACTAAATCACTTTTTATAAGCTTTATTATTAAAATATCTCGAAATAAATCAAAATGTCACATAGCAAAATTAACTAACCCAAAGTCAATACAACTCAGTGGATTTCTAAACAGAAGACACATTCAGAAAAAAAGCTGTGAAACTACAAATTAAACTGTATGCGTTCAGTATCAAATATACATGACACACTTGACCACCACCCAAAAAAATTAAAAAAAAAACTCTCACAGAATAGTAAAGCAATTAGTTTTATCCTCTTTCATAACTGGGTCTATTACTTGAGTTCAGTCCTTCCTCACCATGTGTACCCATCCTTTCTCATTTCCTTTTCTTCATGTTATACTGTATCTACTGCACACTTGTTTACGTGTATAGTTGGCTGGATTGTGAATATGGGAGAAAGCTTGTAATTTACTTTCTTTCTGATATTATGACTTTGGTTAATATTATACATTCTAAGTCTACCAATTTCCCTGAAATTATTTAATTTCGTTTTTCTTTAGAGCTGAGTAGTATTCCACTGCACATACATAGAAAGAGATAGATTTGTCTATTTATTTATAGGCAAGTAGGTTGGTTCCATTTCCTTGCTGCAGTGAAAAAAGCAACAATAACCATGGTGGTGCAAACATAGACTTCTCTGGATATGTAGACAAGAGTGGGATAGTCAGGTCATATGACAGTTCTATTTTCAATTTGTTAAGAAACCTGAAAATTGATTTCCACAATGGTTGTATTTATTTGCACACCAGCAAAGGTGCATAAGTATTCCTTTCTCTCACCATTCTGACTGGAATAAACTGGTATTTCCCTGATGTCTACGGATATAGAAGCCTTTTAAAAATTGTTATTGGACATTTTTGCTTCTCTTTTTGAAAACTGTCTATTCTCTTTGTCAATTTGGTTTTTTTTTACACTGATAAAATCAGTGTGTGTTATATTTATGGGTTTTTAGTGCTATATTGTGGTTTTTATTTATTAAAAATTTCTGCCTCCTCCCGACCTCCCTTTTCCCTCCCCCTACCCCCACTCCCGACACCCCACTCCCCTCCCCCTTCCTCTCCAGTCCAGAGAGCAGTCAGGGTTCCCTGCCCTTTGGGAAGTCCAAGGGCCTCCCCCTTCCATCCAGGTCTAGTAAGGTGAGCATCCAAACAGGCCAGGCTCCCATAAAGCCAGTACATGCAGTAGGATCAAAACCCAGTGCCATTTTCCTTGGCTTCTCAGCAGCCCTCATTGTCCACCATATTCAGAGAGTCCGGTTTTATCCCAATATTTTTCAGTCCTTGAGAGGACAATAATCAACTTTATATGGAAAAACAAAAAACCCAGGATAGCCAAAACAATCTTATACAATAAAGGAATGTCTGGAGGCATTACCATCCCTGACTTCAAACTCTATTACGGAGCTACAGTATTGAAAAAAGCTTGGTATTGGCATAAAAACAGAGAAGTCGATCAATGGAATCGAATAGAAGACCCTGACTTTAACCCACAAACCTATGAACACCTGATTTTTGATAAAGGAGCTAAAAGTATACAATGGAAAAAAGAGAGCATTTTCAACAAATGGTGCTGGCAGAACTGGTTGTCAACCTATAGAAGAATGAAAATAGATCCATATCTATAACCATGCACAAAACTTAAGTCTAAATGGATTAAAGACCTCAATATCAGTCTGAACACACTGAACCTGATAGAAGATAAAGTGGGAAGTACTCTACAACATATGGGCACAGGAGACCACTTCCTACGTATAACCCCAGCAGCACAGACATTAATGACCTCATTGAATAAATGGGACCTCCTGAAACTGAGAAGCTTCTTTAGAGCAAAGGACACTGTCACTAAGACAAAAAGGCAACCCACTGACTGGGAGAAGATCTTCACCAACTCTGCAACAGACAAAGGTCTGATCTCCAAAATATATAAAGAACTCAAGAAACTAGACTGTTTGTCTATTTGTTGATTGATAGTTTTATTTCCGTAATGTCTAATTTCTTCAGTCATCTATAAATTATGAATGTTAGCCACTTGTCTGAATTGTAACCAGTAAAGATTTCCTCCCTTTCTGTGGACTGTCTATTAGTTCCACTGGTTGTTTCCTTTGCTGTTCAGAAAGTTTGTGTTTTCATGTAGTCCCATTTGGTAACATTTGGGGATAGTCTCTGTGCTGTTGGTGTTGTTTTGTTAAGTTCTTGCCTACCTGAATATCCTAAAGGACATTCTTTGTGTCTTTTGTTTTTGTTTTGTTTTCCTCATAGTTTCAGTAGCTCTCATTTAAAATTAAGGTCTTTGGTCCAATTTAATTGATCTTTTATAAGGTGATATGTAAAATCTAGTTTCATTCTTCTACAGGAAAAATCGAGTTTTACTGGTACCATTCACTAAACAGGCTACCCTTTTGCAAAGTTTGTTTTTCCCACCTTTGTCAATTTTAAGTGAGCATAGCATTGCCTTTTTATTCCTGGCTACCCTATTCTATTCCATGGGTCTATCTGTCTACTATTATGCCTGTTACCAGTCTGTCTTTAATACTATGGCTTTACACTATAATTTGAGGTTGGCTATTATAAAACCTACTATACCATATTTACCCATTAGGATTGCTTTGGCTAGTTTGCTGTCCTTTGTGACTCCATATGAATTCTTGTCTTTTCTAAATCTGTGGAATATGACATGGCAATTTTGATAGGTATTGCGTTTTCATTATATTTTGGTAGCACAGACACCTTTACAATATTAGTTCTACCTATCTAGGTACATAACGTATTTTTCCTTCTTCTAGTATCTTTTGTGGTTTCCTTTGTTAACCTCTTGTAGTATTTACTATAGAAATTCTTTATTCTTTTGGTTACATATATTCCTAAACCTTTAAGTTCAGGGAGAGTTATTTTGAATTGAATGTTTTGTCCTAATTTTTTTCATAGAGAGTAATTCCTCAGTAGACTGTTAATATATCTAGAGGCTACGGTTGTTGTTGTTTATTTTGTATCTGGCAACTTCACTGTGTTTATTAAGTCCAAGAGTTGTCAAGTATATTCATTTGGGTCATTTAATTAAATGATCATGTTACCTGTAAATTAGAATTATTTTACTTCATCCCTTCTTATTGTTATCTGCTTTATGTCTTTCTCTTTTCTAATTGTTATACACAATACTTATAGTACTGTATCAAATAAATAAAAGGTGAGAATGGATATCCTTATCTCATTCCTGATTTTGAAAAAATGTTAACAGTTTTTTGACAATTAGTATACTGCTGTACACAGGTTTGTTACATATACATACATATACATATGCACATGTGTCTTTATTGCTTTGATGTATGTATCAACTATTTCTGAAGTCTCCATATTTTTATTTTGAAAGCAGAAGAGCATGTTGAAACTTTTCAACTGCCATTTCAGCATCGATTTAAATAATTATGTAGTATTCTTTCTGGTTTTGTTATATGGTACATTGCATTTACATTAACTGATTTATGTATGTTGGACCAATCTTGCCATTCTAGGGTGAAGCCCATTTGGTGATAATGTATAATATTATGTTTCATAAATTCAGTGTGCTAGTATTTCGTTAAAGGAATTTTCATTTATGTAAAAAAAATTTCATTACGTCAGTAGTTAATTTTTTAAATGTCTTTACTTGGTTTGACTATCAAGCTGATTCTGGCTTCGTAGAATAAAACTAGTGGTGTTTCTTCACTTTATGATTTATGGAGCAAATTATGAACACTGTATATGAGGTCCTCCTTGAAAGTTTGATGGACTACACCATAAATCCATCTGGTCCTGAGCTTTATTTTGAAGGGAGACTTTGAATAACAGTTTTAATCTCATTGCTCACAGTGTGTTTCTTTATGTTATTTATGTCTTAATGACTTAATTTTAGTAGAAACTATGTCTGAGAAATCTTCTGTTTCTCCTGGGTTATTCAGCTTTTCACAAGATATGTTTTCATAGTAATTTCTAATGATATCTGAATTTTGTTTGATTTGGTTGTAATGATAGTCTTTGGGTTTTTAATTTTATTAAATCTGTATCTTTTCCCTTCTTGTTGTCAAAGTAGTGTCTATCTTAGCCATCTTTGTCAATGAACCAATTCTTTGGATGATTTTGCATATTTTTCCTTTAATCTCAATTTCATTAATCTTTTATCTTTATTATTTTTAACCATCTCGTGTATTTGTTTTGGCTTCAGGTTTCTCAAAAGCTTTGAGAAGAATCATTTGTTATTTATTTGATATTTCTCATGTTTGTTAATATAATCCCTTTTCACTATAACCTTTTCTTTTTGGATTGCTTTGGCTGTGTCACAGAGATTCTGATAGAATGTGCTTTGTTTTCATTTGTCTTTAGGAATTTTTTAATTTCTACTTCAATTTCTTAGATGATCCACTGCTCACTCAAAACTGTGTGGTTTAGTTTCCTCATATTTTTGTAGGTTTTGTAGCTTATCTTATTACTGACTTGTAGTTTTACTTCATTATGGCCTGATAGGAGACAAGGAGTTAGCTTATGGTTTTTTTTTTGTTTTGTTGTTGTTGTTATTGTTGTTTGATATGTTGAGGTTTAACTTGCAATTAATCATGTTATCCATTTTGGAGAAGGTTCCATGTACTGTTGAGTAAAAATATTTAATCCTTATCTGTTGAGGTAAATATCCTGTATATATCTGTTAAATCTAGTTATCCCACAATATATTTTAACTCCAAAGTTGCTTTATTTGCTTCTTGTTTGGAAGAGTCTTTAAATTTAAGAGCAGAGTATTGAAGTTCCCTGCTACTCTAGTGGTCTTTTGTGTTTTTTAGCATCTGTTTTATTAAATTGGAGGTATCAATATTTGATGCATATAGGTTTTCAATTATATCTTCTTAATGAATTGTTACTTTCTTAATTTGTAGTGTCTTTTTTTAAAAAATTCTTCTAAGTTTGGTTTGACGTTTACTTTGTTGTGAGGATAGGATAACACTGCCAGCTTGTTTACATTTTTCTATTTGATGGGTAGTTTGTTTTCCATTAATACTAAGGGTTAAGGCATTGTTGCTGGTCAGTGTGTTTCTTATAGAGAAAATATAATCATTTCCTGTTTTTCAATCCACTCTTTTATTCTGTACCTTTTCAGTGAGGAGTTGAGCTATTTATATTTATAGTGATTATATTTTAAGAGGTAAAAATTCTAAGTGATGTTTTATTTGCCTGGATTACTATACTTCTTTTCCTACTCTCATTTTAGCTTTGAGGATTGGCTGAGCTGCTATGTTGGGTCTGTTTGTTTCTTTTCCAGGTCTAGTTTATTTACCTGTAGTCAGGCTATTTCTTATCTTCCTCTATGTAAAGTTTTCCATGAACTTTCTATAGTGCTGGCTTTATTTCATGAATTGCCTTAGTTTTGTTTATCCTGGAATACCTTCATTTCTCAAAAGATTATGGTATATATCTTTGTAGGATATAACATTCTTGGCTGACAGCTGTTTACTTTCAGAGCTTGGAATAGTTTATTCCTTGCTTTTCTGGGGTCTGTGCTTCCTAGTGGGTAATTCTGATATTCCTGACATGTATGCATCTTTAACATTCTTGTTATAATATGTCATGAAATTTGTTCTCTGATCAAATCTATATGCCTCGTGTATTTTGAAACCTACTATTTTAAGTAAATTTGAGAGTATATTTCTGCAATGTCATTCGATATTCTAGCTGTTCCATTCACTTTTAGCTTTGCTCCTTCTACACAATGAACTCTAAGACTTGGCCTTTTGAATGTGTTCCAGACTTCTTGAAAATATTTCAGATGTACTGGATCCTTAATATTTTCTTTTACATACAGCTGTTTATATTGTTATGTTGACTTTGTCCTCCATCCCTGAAATTTGTTCTTCTTTATGGTTTTGTGTGTTAGTGATAATGTTTGTTATAGTTTTTTTATTTGATTGACTATCTCTTTTTAATCCATTTCAATACTTCTCTTTGGTTGCTTCTCAATGTTTCAATCTTCTTGCTAAAATTTCCCTTCATATTTTAAAATTTACCTCCAATTACTAAATATTCATTATGGAGACTTTTTTGTTAAGGTGTTGGATAGAATTCCTTATTTTGCATCTGTTTGCTTGACTTTGATATGATCATTAATTCTTTTGAACACTAAAACTTTAAATTATATTACAGACATTTCTGTTATCTCTGGAACCCCTGTAATATGGATTCCCTTTATAGGGCAGCTGGCCAGTTGGTGCTGGTGGGTCATGGGCAGAGGTTGCATCGTCATTTTCTTGTTGTTCTTTTATGTTTTCTCACTTGTTGAAGTAGGTTTACTTTCTCTTCTTTCAAGCCTATTGCAGTATTCTGACCTCCGTGATTATTAGAAGAATATTTGCATGAAGTTCAGCTATGAGATCTGGTGAAACTTGGCACTGCCTATGAGAGGAGTTGCTGAAGTGACCCTGACTTGGTTCTGTGCCAACAGGACCAAGAGTGGAGCTGTACACTCAGCTCCAGAGTGACCAAATGGAGTCTGAACCTTGGTTATTTCTGAACTCTAAGAACCTGCTGTAGGCAGGGTAACAAACTCGAGACCCCATGGTGTCTGTCTACTGTCAGGGGGCTTTTGTTAGAGCCACAAGCCCAAAGCAACCTTTGGGACTATAGCAGTACAGACTCCAGGCCATGAATTGACTTTCGACATCAGAATTTCAGCCCCTGAATTGAATTCAGACACTGCTGGAACCAAAGCTCCAGGTTCTTAGGAGACCTTGGGCATACTGGAACTGAAGGCAAAGCGCTACATTGACCACTGAGGTCCCTGGGGTGGAGAGCTGCTCTCCAAGTTCCCTTTGGTTCTGCAGCAGCCTGAAGCGTCTGGAGTAGTTCGCTTATTCAAAGCCTATTTTCCTAAGCAGGTTAACTTAACAGATGTGACAAAAAAGGATAAATTACTAATAATTTGTTAAGCTATAATAGCATGGTTACTTTCGAATGATAAAGAAAAATTAGAGAAAAAGAAATATTTTTTAAACTAAAATGTTCACAAACAACATAAATGAGATAATGATAGGTTGAAAACATTTTGGGCTGGATTTCCAGAGAGTTAGGTTAAGAAAAGATAAAGCAGTTATGAAAGCTGAGTGAGTTTGTCTGAGGAGTGCTGTAAGTGGGCTTCAGTAGAGAGATAACCATTTCTACTTCTTCCCACTGGGAAGCTCTAGATGGAACAAACATGCAGAAGTCGTGAAAGGGAAGTTGCTTATTTCAAACATTCTTCCCGATGAAACTGCATCCTCGCAAGGTCAGCTTTCAGTGAACTGGTCAGGCCTCACAAATCCACTGAGACCACCTCCTGCAGAACAAGGCTACTGTTTTGCTTATCTCCTCATCTTCTCCCAACCACCAAGTGGTCTACCTCACACTGTAGTTCTTCAAGGAGAGCTGCCCATTTTAAGTTTCGGCTGTAAATTACATGTAACTACTACTGCTGGCTTCCCAGAGAGTGATCTCACTACACTTGCCTCTCAGCCTCCTGGGTGCTGAGAGGCAACTGTTAAGTGTAACAGTGAAAGCTCTAGGGCCATTGGTGTAGATCCATTGGATCATGTGGTTGATTTCATTTGCTCCGACCTTAATGCTATCGGAATCAATGAACCAGCACTCTTACATATTAACCCTGTTTCCAAGCAGCAAATTATTAAATTTGCTGCAAACATTTTTCATCAAAACTGAATGTTAGTAAAACTGTAGTTCCAGAGTTTAAATTAATTGTATTTCTAGTATAAGAGTCATTATGATATTTTGTTTGTGTTTTATTTTTGTTTTAAGAGAAAAAAGTTTAAAAAAAAAAACTGTAAAGTGAATTTAAAATATGACAGTGCCATCTGTTGTTTAGAAACAAAATTGCATGGACCTTAAAATGTAAACGTAAAAAAAATATATAAGGCTGAGTTTTTCAATATATCAAAAAGAGAAAAAATGGTGCTTTATCCATAAGGTATTTCTAAATATACCAGTCACTCAATTTTAGAGTGCATAATGTGGTAACTTTGAAGCTATTACAAATAGTACGTGAATATCTACACAAAAGTAGTTATTAAAATAAACTTAATTGGCATTATGTTTAAAGATGAAAAATAAAAGAAAGGGGAGATGATATGAATTTTTAAGTTTTGAAATCTAACTGAACACAATTTATATTTACTTGTTTAAGAGTGAGTAGAGCTTGCCATTGGTGGTGTACACCTTTAATACCAGAATAGGGAGGCAGAAACAGGTGGATATCTGAGTTCAAGGCCAGTCTGGTGTACAGAGAGTTCCATACAACCAGGGCTACACAGTGAAACCTTGTCTCAATAAACCTAAATAAGTAAATAAGTAAAGTATATGAGTGTCCTATACTTCTCAATGAAAATGAACAACTGAGCAAACACCTAACTATGGCAACAGTTAAGCACATAATTCAGTCGTACTAAAGTATTATTTTTAAAATATTCAATTTGGTTGAAAATATGACCTATATAGTCTTCTTTTTAAGTAAAAGATCTTTAAATTTTTTAAAATATTCTGTAGGTATTTTTACAGATGCAGATAAAAAAACAAAGTATTAAGTGATTAAAATACTTATTTGGAATATTTAGATGAAATATTTTATAAAATGCAGCATGATATATACTTTCAGGTTCTGAGTTTATAACTCTGTTTGTAGTCTTCCTGTGAAGTTTAACTACTAATTATAACAAAATAATTATTACATAAAAGTTACTACTCAGATAAAAAGAAAAAGGAAATCAAATATGGTTATTTCTTATGAGCAATTCATTACTATCAGTTGAAAAAGTTTACCTCACAACTTTTAAAAGTAAAAAATTACAAGACTATAGTACAAATCTTATATTAGAATTAAAATTTTCATAAAAATTTTGAATCTTCAAAAAGTAGATATTAATAAGTTTGAAGCCAGACTGGTTTAATTAGAAAGTGGCAGGCCCGCCAAGACTACATAATAAAGTCATACCTTAGAAAAATAAAAAAGAGCCAGGCAGTGGTGGTGCATGCCTTTAATCCTAGGTCTAAGGAGGCAGAGGCAGGAAGATATCTGAGTTCGAGGTCAGCCTGATCTACACAGCAAGTACTAGGGCAGCCAAAACTACACAGAGAAACCTTATCTCAAAAAAGCCAAAGAAATAAAAAGAAAGAAATGAAGAAAGGAAGGAAGGAAGGAAGGAAGAAAGAAAGAAAGAAAGAAAGGAAGGAAGGAAGAAGTGACTCTTGCCTCCTTCCTAGTTGGCTAATGTAATAATAGTAATACAATTTACTATTATTTTTCTTACTGCCTTTTTCTCCATTGGTTATCACAAGGATGTGTTGATTCAATGAAATTATTAATACACCAATCTGCATAAAGACCTCGCTTTTATTTTGCTCTGCTACAGAAAGATCCTCAGCAAGGACCACACCTTTTCCTCTCCTGTTATAAAGGCAGCTGGACATTTCACAGAAGATCCTTAAACTTTTCTTAAAATGTCATTAATTAGGAAGTGGAAGTTACAGAGCCCCATATAATGATTCAATCCTCTGTACAGTTATTCTAAGAGTGCTTTAAAAGATAAAAGTAGAAGATCACCAGTTTTTACACAAAGAATCCTGTTCTCTTGTCTTACCTGTCGTCCTTTTAGATTCTATAAGGACTAGTTTTACATTGAGATTTTTTTTCCTCATTTGATCTATGGAAGTAACTTGTTACTAAGAAGCTGACAGGAAAGAACCCAAAATTGATTTGTAAGAAAATCTAAACATTTAAGCAAATCTTTCTTATATCACTAAAACAAACCCCCATTCTTCCACCATTAAACATTGTAAATGTCAAAGGAGATCAAATTAGCAGTCTTTCTGCTGGGAAAGATGATGTAATAGAAACTACTCTCTTGTTTCTCTCTGTTACTAAAAATAAATAATAAAAAGTCAGGAACGCATTTGAGAGCCTGAGACAAGAGAATCTTCAGTTTGAGGCAACACTGCACTAGACAGACAGTTTCTATATCCATCCCCTGAAAAAAACTCAAGGAAACAACATGAAAAATTGGCTTCTGGACAATGGAGAACAGGTGCAGATATTGATTCATGATTCAGAAAACAAATTGATGAGTACTACAGTTGCCCAGGTTCTTGCTGAGAAAGCAACATCCAAGCCAGGGCACAAAATGAGGAATAGGCAAAGACAGGGATTCTCATTGAGTTGGGGGAATGCCCTTGGCAATGTGGGAAATTCAAAGTTCTAGGGAAAAAGTGTGTGAAGAGACAGCTCCAGAAACTTTTCCAGAGCTATATGCCAGTGCTTCTTTGAGCATTGAAGAGAATGCACACAAGAGGATGCCCTCTGAAGCCAGAGAAACCCACACACATAAAATGTGAGGAAGAAATCCACAGACTCATGGAGTACTGCCTATGTCTGCGACTCAGAGGAGAACCAAGTATTTTACAGGGCACCCAAGTACTGGTACTTGATTTTGTCTGTTTAATTGAACAAAGCCACCTTTAACTAATGTTAAAGGGTTCAAAGCTTGGGGCTGTTCCACTAGATTACCAGTACCACCTTGGGGGCAGTTCATTTGTATATCAAGGTCTGTCCTTTGCTAGGCTCCTATCTGAGCTGCTCAGTAGCCTGCCAGGGGATTGCTTCTGAGATTTCAAGTTTCATAAAATGGACTCTAAATTATACAAAATAGTTTTTAAGTTATGTCCCTAACAGGCTGAAAATCGATACTCATGAGATTTGAGGAGCATCTTCTAGACATACAGAAATAGCTTAGACAGAAACTCCTCTACACCCAACACTGCACCTGATAACCAGAACCCGGTGACATCACTTACTCAAGTCACAAGACTTTGTAAACAGAGAATTCCATGGTGCCCACTTGACAGTATATAACCAAAAACTAAAAGCAATGTATCATTCTTTGACTCATCAGAACTGCTAGAGAAATTGGATAGACTCCACCTTGATTGCCCTGATGATCTCTGTGACGCCCTGCGGCTGGGAGTCCATGCCCCTACACTGCACCCCACCCCAGGATTGGAGACTACCGTTGTAGACTGGACCAGACCTTCAGCTCTGATATGTCATACAAGTGAGCAGCCTTGAGGAGAAAGGCCTAGGACCATATCTAGGAGCTTGAAGTGTGTGTGATGACCCTCAGTATAAAAAAAATACAACTTACCTACCTTCTTGTTCGTGACATTAGACCTGGGTGTTAAACATTTGACAGTATATTCTATGTGTTCAAGAACTTAAAGGTAAGATTAAACATAAGTATAAACACAGAAGACATAACGGCATCTTAAATTTAGCACTGTTTGAGATGACAAATATATTGGGTGAGATTAGTGTTAGATAAGATAATTATAAAGAAATGATCAGCAGGCTTGAAGATGTATTGGTAGGAATTATCCATTTTGAAACACAATAAAAATAAAATTGGAAAAATCAACAGCATTAATTAATGTGCTATGAGATAATTTCAAGCAGCCAAAATTAAATATCACTGGAATTTTCGAAGGGTTAGAAAGAAATTTATTTGATGAAATAGTTATTGTTTTATCCCAAAATTTAATGGAGACTCTAAATACAAAGAATACAGCACGAAAGCACACCGTTGTGATCAAACCACTTTAAACCAGGAAGAATGAAGAGCATTTACAAGCAGCTGAGAAGATACATTTTATCCAGAGCCTTGCTGGGGCATGCACAGATTACTTATGTCTCTAACAGTGGAAGCTGGAAGGCTGTGGAACAGCTTCTCTGCAGTACTGAGAGGAAAACAAAGCTACAAACCTGGAATTCCTCATCAAGACAAAAGAACTTCAAAAAGTGAGAATAAAGTAATCCTTAGTTAGAAATAGGAAAACAGAAGAAATTCATGGTGTGTTGGCCTGTAGTACAATAAAAACCAAAGAAAATTTTTAGGAAGAAAGTAATTATCAGAGTATAAAAAGGATGTGGTTACAGAAAGGAAAACCATGAGAAAGGTTAACATAAACAAATGCGTCCTCAGATTTATGCTATTTAAATCACATTAAAATGTAATTGTTCGAAACCCTGTCTCGAAAAAAACAAAAAATGTAATTATTCAATGTAAATATTAAAAAATAATATATTATATATCTTGTAATGTGTACACAATTAAAATGGATGGTGGTGATTACATACACTCAGGACAAGGAACAGAGGAAGTATATTTTTCTGAGGCTCTTATATTTCACCAGGAGTAAAACAAAGTCACCTAAAGGTAAAGACAGACAGACTAAATAAGATGAAAGAGTTGTAACTAAAGGCCAATGAAAAAGGACATAAGTAATACCTCCAGCTCATAAGAAATGGGAAGAGAAGGGACAGCAGAGAATGCAGCAGGTCAGTGAGATGACACTTGAGCCAGCGAAGGCTCACCATAAGGACAAAGGCTTACTGCAATTAGAAGGCACAAAATGTCAGGTCAGGTAAAGCACAAAATGTCAGGTCAGGCAACAGCCTCATTCTTTCTTTGATAAAACCAATTCAATTCAAGTACCCTGAGTTTTAACAGAAGGATGAGACATTCTATCCTAATGTTTTTGAAAGAAAAGGTAATGACTCTATTCACACTAGACTATGCAGATTATAGATCAAATACTACCAACAGTGAGGGTCTGCTTCTTTCTCTTCTTTTCTGATGACAAAATATTCAGCTACTTAAAAAGACATGAGAATCACAAATGTTCATCTACCAAGACAGTTTTCTAATGCTGCATAACAAATTGCCTTCTACTTGATGGTTTTCTAAAAACTCAAAGTTCTAAAGGGCAGAAATCAGAGCAAGTAATCTCTCCTCATTTTACAGGGCCAGAGCCAGGTGTCAGGGGAGTTATGTGACTGTCTAGAGCTCAGGATCTTCTTCGAAGCCCACAACTTTGTGACAGTTTTAAATGTATCCATATAAGCAAGGTTCTCATTTGCTTGCTGACTGCTGGCTGGAGGCCACTCCTGTATCACATGCTTAACAGCCCCCCACCCCCATTTTCAAAGCCAGGAACAGGCAATCCCCTCACACAGGTTCTCTCTGATGCTTTAAATCATCTTTGCCATGATCCTGGCCCTTCCTCTAAGAACCAGGCTAACGACCCAGCTCCACTGAGGAAGCCCTCTACATGTTAAATAAGCACACGGGGCAGAGGATAAGAGAGGGCCATTTAAGATTCTGGCACCTGTATTGAATATCAAAGTGTCCAAAAATAATGAAGCCACCACTAAGAGCTACGGAGTAGAGATAAATTTATATATTTATATTATAGAATCTAACACTGCTCTCGACTTATAAAAGAAACATTCAGAAAGTCACTAAGGATCTAGAATTGAACATCACTATCCATCAGTTTGTCCTAGTTGCTATTTTTAGAGGACTTGACTTTTCAAGTTCATGTTGAACAGCTAATAAAATAAGCCATGTCCTGTACCTAAAGCCAGTCTCAATTGCTTCAAATAAAAATGAACAGATAAAAAACATATTCTCTGAGTACATGGAATGAAAATGAGCACTCTCATTTATAGTATGTGTTGGCACAGTGGTACACATACACACATGTATATATGAAAAAGTTCCAGAAGGTGACAATAATGAAAGAATGAAGGACAACATCCACTAACACCTAGGGAAGGATGTTTCTGGCAGAGAAGTAGACTGCCCAAGGTTGAGGGCATCCAGGGAAGCCCGTACAGCTGGCTTACGATATAAAGAACAAAACAGAAATAATGTCAGGTGTGGGGCAAGGCCCATTCTGCATGGGCATGGGAGTCATACCATCAATGACGCACATAACACAGCCTCAAAACAGAGCTCTTCTGCCTCAACCTCCTTAGCAACAAAGCAGAGTTCTAACCAGAGAGATCAGCATTTGACACTGCAGGTCCCTCTCCTCATGCTGCGCTTAAGGGCAACATGCTTTCCATTGCTTTTGCACCTTTGGATCTTAGAATCAAACCAAAAGGGGAAAAATAAAACAAACACTCATGTGCCCAGTCACCTAAGTAGAGGGAGTGATGAACGAAGGAGAGATGAAATAGCTGAGGATTGGCGTTATAGGTCTGGATTGAAGTCAGACATTTAGCCTGCTGCTGCTGCTGTTACTACTACTACTGAAGAATAAACCATTCTGAAAAGAAAAAAAAGTATGGTGTTCTTATTTTCTTTCTTTTAATTTATTAAATGTGCTGTTCACATCATGCATCTTGATCCTATTCATTTCCCATTTCTTCAAATCTGCCTTCTGCCCCTGCAACCTCCCCTCCCAAAAGAAAAAGAAAAGAATTTAAAATCTTATCATGAAAGCTGCCATATGACACAGTGAGTCACACAGGAAATCCCTTTGTCCATATACCTTTACTTGCAAGTGTTCATTGCAAAGGGTCATTGGTCTTGTTCCAGGCCTCTGGTTTCTATTACACTACTGATGGTGGGCCCTCGCTGTGACTCTTCTTGGATATCCTGTTGTTGCCCTGTGTTGTGGAAATTCTGCAGCATTGGGTCAGCTGATAAGGTCCGTTCATATGCTCCGGCAGATCATAGATAGGGTAGACATTGGGGCAGGACAAGTCATAGATAGCCCTGGTTCTGGGCTGGGACAGCTTCAGGGTTGGTTAGTCTGCCGGCTCTCTCCTGTCCTCTCCACCAGAGTGAGCTTTCCAGCATTGCCCCATGTAACTCACCCTAGCAGCAATGAGCGAGGGGTAGGACCAGTTCTCCTGCTTTCATACTCTCAGAGCTGGCTATTCCTCACCTACGTGTTCAAAGATAACTGTGTTGTCCAGGGGCCACTCTTCCAAGCCCTGCAACTGGTGACAGGCAGGAACAGCCCTCCCACTCTTATGACCCCAGGGCCAGTTCCTCCATCTGTCTCAGTCAACGATGGGTGGCAGAAGGGGGTGGGTAGAAGAGTGAGCATCTCTCCTCTGTACATGCTACCACATGTCAGAGTAATAGGGCAGCTCCCCTTTGCTCACCACATCAGAGATGAGTCACCTGTACCTCCACAACAAGGCCTGCTCAGTTGCCTAGACAAGGAGAAAGGCTCACTTTCCCGAGTGGTGCAACTGGCAAGGAGGGTCATCTTGTTCTTCTGTTGCAGGAAGTAAGGGGCAGGAGATAAGGGGTGCATCTCTTCACCACCGACACTGCTGCATGACAGACAAGTAGTGGGGACAGCTCTCCCATGCTTACAACTTCAGAGATGACTCACCCTTACCTCCACCAACAGGGTTGGATGGCTTTATTGTGTTGCCCAAGTGAGGAGCAGGGCCTGCTTTCCTGAGCATTGCAGTCTGGCAGGGTTGTGGGGAGGGGTGGTTGGGGGAGTGGACGGACGGGACTACAAGGACACGGGGACAGGAGCAGCTCTTGCACTCTTACGACCTTAGGACCAGCTCTCCAACCTGCCTCAGGCATTGATGGGTGATGTGGAAGGACATCTTTCCCCTGCCCATGTCACCACAAGACAGATTAGTAATGAGGCCAGCTCTCCCATGCTCACAACTTGAGACTGGCTCATCCACACTGTGCTAATAAGATTGGCTCTATTGTGCTGCCCTGGAGAGGGATATTCAGTTTTCTTTGGTGACTATTTTAACAATGACAAGTCATTGTCTTATATCCAGAAAGAAAGGTTCTATTTAATGAGAGAGACACTCAGGTTTGATACTGGGCTAAACTCTTTTCTTTAGCTACAATAATGTCTAAAGGCGACTGGTAAATTCTATATAACAGAAGTTAGAAAAGTAAATCCTTCATTTCCAATGAAGAATCTGGGTAGCACATTCCAACATGAACTCCAGCAGACTGCAGAAATGCTCCAGTTAGAGTCCACATAACTCCAATGCGAGGAAAAGGGGTGATGTGTTTGAAAAGATATAAGAATTCACAGATTGCCGGGGCACACACAGATGTGAGCCCATTCCACCTTGTCTAAAGGTCAGAGAGTCTAAGCTTATTTTGCTTTCTCAAAGCTGTTAACAACTAGTGTGGCTACAAACAGGAGATTCTGGCCCAGGGTGTGTAATTTAGTATTTTGAGTATTGAAGTAGATCTGCTCCACCTCAACCAAAGTTCGAAGAATTCAAGTCTATACCTTGTGCCATGCTAATCAAGTCTGTTGCCTCCCTCCTCCCCTTTTGGAGTGAAGTATATAAGCATGTGGAAGAATTAGGTGGATTCAGTATTCACTGACAGTCCCTCCCAATACTGTCCTGCATTTCAGTCTCTTATTTCTCCTATATCTCTGTTCCTTTTGAATAATTCTAACCCTCATGCTCCGACCCTGAAACATATGAGTTTTGTTGAAGCTGGTTTTGGACAAAAGATTACTCTTTATCTACTCATTAATAAATGTTTATTAAACAACCCACTGATCCTTGGACTCCTTGGTAGGCAAAATTGATTTGCACATCTCTTATTCAAGATAACTGTGACTTGAAGGGATTTAGATTTTACATACTTTTGAATTTTGGTATAAATTCAAATTTTGGAATTAAAGTTGTGTGTGGAACTTGTGTTCACCTCATGGCATTATAAAAGAAACACCTGAGTGAAACATTAACCTAATTCATCTTTATCAATAAAAAATAGGGACTCAAATATTGGGGTAAGAACCTGAAAGATCATAGAACAGGGAGCAGCTGCCAGGTGCTTCCTCCCTTTTCCATTTCCCCCTTTTAAAGGGGCAGAGATCCTGTCTCAGTCCCACCCTACCACTTCCTGTTTCCTCTCTCTACAATCCTCCAGAACTCTATGGTTAGCTAGTGGCTAGCTCTGGTCTCTGACACCAAGAAAGCTTTGTTTGTCAGAACATAATCAAAATATCACACAACACTTGAGATAGTTTATATGGAAAGAGTTTCACTTCCTTTCTTGGCTCAGATTTTGGAAATTCAAGAATAAAGTAGCTTATTCACACACTTCATCAAGTAAGAATCAGAAAGAGGGATGCAAAGACAAAGGCCTTACAATCTCTGTTAAGGACAAAGACATAAGTAATTCCTACCCCTGGCTCCTTAAAGGTTTCACCATCTCCCAACAGTTTCAGCTAGGCCTTTAATGCAGAGAAAAGGGGTCACTTCCTGTAGCACACTGAACTCTAAGCATGAGTAGGAAAGGAAGGCACTCAGCAACTACCATGACTACAGGAGATTTGCCTTTTGAACATGTTCGATTTACTCATGCAAACATCCCTGACAACACCACGTCAATGTAAAAGTTAACCAGGTATCTCATTCATCATGTGGGGGAACAGGAATCACTGCACTAGGGCATTCTCTCCATGCACTCACATCTGAGTTCTGTCAGGTGAACGGACACACAGCTGTTGTGAAGCGCTTCAGCTTTCGGCAGGCCAGGTAGGTGGCTCTAATGGAAGTCCAGAAAATCCCCAAAAGCTCCAAGCATCAGCGAGTGCCGAGAGCAGGGCATACATGAACTCAATAAAGGTGCCCCAAGGTCCACAGCAACTAAGGCCAGGACTACACAGAGGACTACCACAATCTCAAGAAGTGCGGTCTCGGAAGCCAGGTCTCAAAAGCATGGCAGTGCGACCCTAGCAGCCACTTCCGAAGTTCCAGGTTTTGTACCATTTCGTTGGGAAATAGCTTTGTTATAAGGGTTCATAGCTTAGCACTGGTTCTCTAATGTATCCATTGCTGCTGTGGAGTTAGCTCTTTAGCATATCAAGGCTCTTAGACTTGACTCTATGAGTTGCTTTGTAGCTGGTTCATAAGCACTTGCCCTGGGACCTAGCTCCCGTCAGAGCTACCTGGTGCCAAGCTCCTATCTTACAGACATTGCATTATTCTCAGTCACACAAAAATGGTTGTTTAAGTTACACAAAATGTTTTCACTTATGCTCACTTATGCAAGTAACTTTTAAAAGAAAGACACTTGAACTTTGAGTAGACTTTAACGCACGGTCTGACAGTACTAAAAAGATACTGTATGTGATGTTTGTAATGCGTCTGCATTTCGCCCATGCATTGTCACACGAGGTCAGATGTGGAAGTTTCCATTTTTGGCACCATTATTGTTAGATTAACTTTTCAAAGCTACTGTGGACAGAGAAAGAAGGTGGAATGTAAGGGAGCCTTTGTCCGACCTAAGGTGGGACCGCGCTTATTCCTAGTGAGGAAACAAACATCTTGTCATCCTCACATGTGGATAATCAAAATGCCTAGGGAAGATTGGATGCAGAAATGACTTCCATAGTCTGCAATGGAAGCTGGGAAGTGTAGTCCTTCAGCAAGAAACTATCATTCCTAACTCTGAGAGGATATAAAAAAATGCAGGGAATGTGTTATGGGTGGCTTTTGCTGAGGCAGTTCTTTGTCTAAAGGGGTAGTTCTGGGTCCATTGCAGAAGGAGTCCTCTGGTCTTGTAGCAAGGGAAGAGTCTTAACTTTACCTGTTGCAATGTATTAGGTTATTGCTGTCCTTTATTCCTGAAGGGGAATTGAAAGTAATTATTGTGAAATCATTATTACGGGGTTGTAAACAGATGATTTGGTTACAGAGTAGGACTGAGAGATTTCCCAAGAAAGCTGTAGGTTAGGGAGCACCTGTGGTGGAAGAAAATGGTCATAAAGATAATTCAGGATGGCATGACAATGACTAGTCCCATTGCCAGGACTATTGCATCAAAGGGAGCAGAAGTCACTAGGAACTACAAACCATCAAAGGAAAGAAACAGGGAAAAACAGAGGACTAATGTAAAGGATTGTATTCAACCCTGGGTAAAAGGGCTAAAGATCCCCTTTAGACAGTTTCTCCACAGAATGTAGAAGGTCTTTTTGCAGATGTATCAAGGAACAAATGAAGGTGTTGTAGAGTGAACACTATCAGGAAAGCTTTTGTGGAACTGCTTGCTTGGGTATAGAGTGAAGTTTAGTAAATAAATAATCTTAAATACAGGGTGAAACATAAGAAGTAGGATAAGGAGGAGGGAAATGACCAGAAGGAGGAGCCAGAGTGAGAGGGAAGCCCAGATAAAGGATGCTTGTGTTTTAATTTTTTCTGGTTTCTGTTTCTAGATCTCATTACAAACCAGTTAGAATTGATTTATTGGTTTGAAAGCAACATGTTTATGGAGGGCAGAAATCCATTCAAGCAGTCAGTCTCACCCTTTTACACTTTGGAGAACTGCAGGAGTCAAGGTCCTGAAAGATGTTAAGCCAATCTTGTATGGAATGACAGAGAGTTTAACCGATGCCCAGGAAGGAGGCTTCAGCCCAGCTGATTCCCAAAACGATATCCAGAGTGGCGAGAAGATGCGGGTCTCCCTTTTCCTCATGGTCTGTTGGCCACCAGGCTACCAGAACAAAGGGAAGAGTGGTGGCAACCAGGGTTTGGCTGGCTGTGAGTACTAGAGCAATAACCTGACAGTCAGTTTCAGTGAGCCAGGGCAAATTTATTCCGGAGTGATGAGAGAATATAGGATGTGGGCAGCAGCAGGGCCGTCATAATAGGTAATGTTCTTTATTTGTATTTGACAGCATGGTCCTACCATATAGATGGGAGCATAATACCTAGGTTTTATATGGACACCAGGGGGAGAACATTTCCAGGAAACTGTATAAACTGTCACACTTAAGTCAGGCATCCAGGCTCAAAGACAACTTCCTAATAAGGTCAGACAGAGGGTACCAAGTCCCTGCTGTGGAAAAGCAGCCTTCCATTTTGCACTAAACTCAGAGATGATTTTGGACATGGTAGATTGAAACCTGAAGCAGCAGGGTCTTCCAACAAGAAGAGGAGTTAGAGCAGGGGTTCTCAACTGCCCTTATGCTGAAGCCCTTTAATACAGTTTCTCATATTGTGGTGAGCCCACACCATAAAAATATTCTCATTGCTACCTTATAACTGCAATTTTGCTATAGTTATAAATAGTAATATAAATATCTGTGTTAATTATATAGTTAATTTAAAATTATGGGCAACTAACTGATGGACAGGGTCATGACCAGAGTTCTGTAGAAGGATTAGATAAGTAGAGCTAGCTGTTTGTTTACATCAGACTCCTACATAAGGAACAAGAAGCTGGAAGCTTTGTAAAGAAGTCAGCTAATGTCAGCACCTAAGGAATGACAATGAAGAGAAAGTGCCCAAGTGATATTTCTTGTTTTCATATATGACACATTTTGAATATTTGTTTTAACTATTAACAACACCAGATATTTTTAAAGAACAAAAACAAAGTATCTTAAATAAAATAAATCTTTGGTTAGAAACAATTTGATAAGGCAAAGTTTTTAAAGTTGAGACTATTAACTACCTGACTGTATTTAGTAATTGAAAAACATGACAGAATATAGTTTTGTTAACATCAAATTTGTATTTCTATATTTCAAGAGACAATTTAATTTTAAGTTGTATTTTTCAAAAGAATTATTTTCAATTTCAAATTTAAAACATATACTCCCAGAGACTATGACTGCCTATCTCCTAAAGTCATTTTTCTAGAACACTCAGCTGTTGCGGGAGGTCCTTCCGTTCCTCCAGCCTATAGCTGCTGAGATACCAGCCCATTGGGACGTGGTCTCTCTCCCTTTAAAAAAGCGGCCACTTCCCTCTTCTCTCTCTCTTCACTTCCTGCTCCACCGGCGACTAGACTCCCTTCCTGGTTGTGCAGAGGGCTGTTGTCTGGGACGGTGATCTGTAAGTTTTTTCCCCTTTAAATAAATACCTCCCTATTAATCATAATTCCAAACTGGTGTGGCATTGTTTGTGACTTACGCCTACACTCAGCCATCCTAATGCTGTGATCCTTTAATACAGTTCTTCATATTGTGATAACTACCAACCATAAAATTAATTTTATTGCTACTTTATAACTGTAATTTCTACTGTTACAAATCATAATACAAATATCTGTGTTTGCCAATGGTCTTGGGAAACCCCTGTGAAGGGTCATTTAACCAAGTACCCTCAGGTTCAGAACTGTTGCTCTAGAACATCCGAAATCACTGCCCAAGTTAGTGACTGCCATGTTGAGAATGAATGATTCACTTTGGGCAGTCCTTGGGCTTCCCACAGGTCAGGGAACCCTGACTGCTCTTCGAGCAGATGAGGGAGGGGGACTTGATCGGGGGAGGGGGAGGGAAATGGGAAGCGGTTGTGGGGACGAGACAGAAATTCTTAATAAATAAATAAATTTAAAAAAAAAAGAAAAAAAAAGATTTATAAAATTGGCCCTATTAACAGAGCCTTGAGAAACCTGTACATTTTCATTCCATAAAATCAACCAATAGATGAAGGTAGTAAGTTACATCAAGTCAAATCTGTAATAAATGTGTTACATGTAACATGAACTAGAGTAGCTAAAGCCAACTCCTATTCCATTTGTCTATGGAAGAAATCCCTTAGTAACCATATACTAAAAACAGAAAGTATAATCTTTAACCTAAGTCTATTTAAAAATAGGTAAGTTGTTTAGAGGAATAATATGTACAGTAAGATAAACAAATTAAATGAGCTTTTGGCTTTTGCAGTTTCTTAGGAAACAACCCAAGCATCACTGCCAAAGGCCCTGCACTCTTTGTAGGTTTAAAGGGAAGAATACAGACAGGGCACTGGCGTTATCTGTCTGGGTAGAGACTAGACTGTATTCTCAAAGCACAGTGTGTAAGTGCAGGTTGGAGAGAATCCCCTTCATGTAAGTCAGCTCCTCCTGTATAATCCAAGGGATTAGAATCATGGCAGGGCAAGACAGTATAGAGTTTCCTCCATCTTGTATTCTTGCTGAGGTCTTTTCAGGTTTAAGTAGAAATTGATCCCCTTGAAGGAGAATCCATAGAGCATTACTCGACTCAGTTCTAAGAACTCAAGGTCAAGATGTCCCAGCTAAGTTATCTTAGCTTCTGGTAAACTGCTTGCTTTTAGGAATGCCCACTGCAGCTGCTGAGCAAATTGCCAGGATATGGTTTTCATCTTCAAAATACCCATGCTCTAGTTTCTTGGTTCTATCCTTAAACCTGAGTAGAGTGCCAGCCAGCTGGAATAAAGACCTTCAGCTGACTATAAGCTATGTCTGAGTGATCATCTCAGGTGGACTTCCTGCAACAGGTTATCACTTACTGGAATCATCCATTGACTCTACAAATATTAAACCAACTGTCTAAGGTTCCCTGTGGATAGTCTGAATAAGTTCCCAAAGCTATGAGTTTGATGACAGAGTATCTGGCATAAGCCTCCTTTAATAACGTAACATAAGTGGTTAAGGTATAGACTCTGAAATTAGCTTTTCTAAGAGGAATATCTGAATACCAGGGTAAAGGGCATGACCAGTTGAATTAGCATGCAAGTCACATGAGTTTGGTAGTAGGCTTAGGAACAGGTTCCCCTGTTCACAGCATCCTCCCATGCCAGTTTAGGAGATGTTGGGTTGGGGGTGGGTATTTGCTATTTGCTTCTCTGTTGTTTGAGGCATTTTGGATGTAGGTGTAGACTCTCAGGTCCTCTATTGAGCAAGAGAATCAATCTCATTGTCATGTGAAACATGAGGAGTAATTTGCTTGTATATAGGCAGGTTTGTTTGTTTGTTTGTTTGTTTGTTTCTAGTCAGGCCTACACAGCCAAAGGTAGAAACAACAGAGTTCTGGCAAGTCTTATTTCTCATGCAACTGTGTTCTGCGGTTAGCATGCAAGTTACTCTGGAGGGATGGTGCTCTTTCCAAGGGAACTTGTGATCCAAGAGAACTGATTGAACCTTGGGATTTCCTGTCATGGAAGTGTATTATAAATTTAACCATTTCACTCAAGTATTCAATCTTTTATAACCAATTTTTAAATATACCTGATTTTGAATATTATTATTTTACATTAAACAAACTAATTTATTATTTGTTTCAGGCTTAATTTTGACAACATATACAGATACTATATGATAGGAGATAACAGAAAGCTCTATGGTGGAAGATAAAGGATAAAAATTGTTGTCTCTCACCAAGCTTGTCTCTGTATATATATGACGTTTGTATTTAGCATAACTGGTCATTTGCTTGTATAGCTTATCTTTAACAGTTTACAATTGGTAAATAAGTATTCTATAAAATTAGTATTTTACAATTTTATCTTTCATTAGTTTGGAACTTAAAAATTATAATTATTGGATTAAAGATCCTTTAGTATCAAAATAAACTTTATACTATATATACAGTCCACAGTAAGACTAGAAACCTTATTTTCCTTATTCTTTTATAATGTATTTTTACAAAATGCCAGAGTTTTTTTTTTTAAATATGACTCAGTTTCAAAACAAACAATCCTGGAAGCTTGATGATGCATCCTTAGTCTAAAAGGGAGATACAACGATAAACAGAGAGCTCATGGTGGTGAAGTCACATGGCTTTTGTAACCTTAGAAAAGGAGGAGATTGAGTCACATGACTGCCAAGTTGGTGGCAAACCACATGATAGTTTTTATTCTAAGGTGAGCCTAGGTTATTAGCCAAGTGTGCAGCAAGCCATATTGTTGCTAGGTCATTATCTAAGATGAAAGCAAGTCACACTCCAAACTGAGCTCATCAGGCCCATCCCCCTTCCTAAACAAAAGTTGAATCCAAGTTATATGCTTGGTATATTATAGAAAATTGAGATCCTTTAAAAAGGGGGGGGGGCAAAATAACTTTTGTAGGCTGCTTGGGAATCTGGGAAGTATAGGAAACTGCTAATTATTAATATCTAAAATTTTTAGGAATTTGGAGCATTTTGAGTTTAAGACTTTCAGTTTAGGCTTGTTCATGCTGCTTAGGACAAAATTGAAGGGAGTGGACATGGTCCTATACTGCCATGGGGTTGAATGATCTTGGAAAGCATGATGAACCATCCCAGTTAGTTCCTTGGGCAGCTGAGGATTGGGAACCTGAAATGACCCTATCCTAGAGCAATACTGACGAATATCTTGCATATCATCATAGAATCTTCATCTGGTGATGGATAGAGATCGAGACAGAGACCCACACAGGAGCACTGGACTGAGCTCCCAAGGTCCCAAGGAGGAGCAGAAGGAGGGAGAACATGAGCAAAGAATTCGGGACCACGAGGCGTGCATCCACCCACTGAGACAGAGGAGCTGATCTACGGGGAGCTCACCAAGGCCAGCTGGACTGTGACCGAAAAAGCATGGGATAAAACCGGACTCTCTGAACATGGCGAATAATGAGGGCTGATGAGACACCAAGGACAATGGCAGGGGGTTTTGATCCTACTTAATGTGCTGGCTTTGTGGGAGCCTAGCCAGTTTGGATGTTCACCTTCCTAGATATGGACGGAGAGGACCTAGGACTTAACACAGGGCAGGGAACCCGGACTGCTCTGTGGACTGGAGAGGGAGGGGGAGAGGAGTGGGGGGATGGGGAGAAGGGTGGGAGGAGGGGGAGAAGGGTGGGAGGAGGGGGAGAAGGGTGGGAGGAGGGGAAGGGAAATGGGAGGCTGGGAGGAGGTGGAAACTTGTTTTTTTGTTTATGTTTTTTTTTCTTCTTTTCGCAATAAAAAAAAATCAAAACAGAAATCAACAGTAAATAATGAACATTTATGCAATATATATTTAAAAGAGATGCTCATCAGGCAAGGGAGTTTCACAAAGACATGCATGCAAAAGAGAAGGGATGGAAAAATATTCCTTGTATCTTCATATAGTTTTATGTTCTACAATGCTTATTCCTTTCTGCCCTTTCTTAGAGTTATATATATTACTAAATACACTAAATTATGTATATTTTCAATATTATGTGTTTATATAGGATACATATATATATACACACATTGTGGATAGATTCTCACGCACACATTAAATACATTATACACAATAAATAATGTCTTATAGATATGATAATCTCTATATCATACAGAGTTATGCAGTGATAATAAATGTTTGCATTCTTTTAAGTTTTTTAATAACTCTGTGAAAATACTTTATAAACTACGACCTTATTTTCAGACCTGCACAGTATCCTTTTATTTGGGTATTGTCATAGGTTAATTAACCTCTTTCATTCTAATTGGCAATTCCCACCTCAAATAGCTTTGCCTTTTTCAATTTTATATTAAAACATTATCAATGCATGCCTAGTTTATTTTAAAATGTATTTTTCAAATCTAACAGTTATGCTTACTCATTTCATTTGCTCATTTGTGATGGAATCATGTTTTTATAAAGCAACGAAGAACTTACACGCCTTGATTGAACATATCAGCCTATTGGCACACAGTGAAGAGTGAATGTATAATCTGCATACCTGTGTTATGACACCCTTCCAGAGAGGTCTTCCAGTAGTGATGAGAACTGTGTCTGATGATCCCAAAGCAGCCATTCTGAGAAAGCTTGGAGGTCCCCAAAGCAAAAAAGAGAACTGGTCCCTGACTCTGTATCCTTTCTTCTAAGTAAGATGCTATGCCTAGAGGCTACAAGCAGCTACATGAGTGAAATCGAGAGGAGATATTTGAGTACCGTATGGCTGCTGCTGATGGACCAACCGGCTTGGGCCCTGGCCTGCACTTCATACCGTTCATTCTCACTCTGGTTTGTAAACAGAGGTTGCTCTGTCCCACTCCGTTCTGCAGTCACTTCTAAATGATCACTCAGAGGCTAAATATTAATTAGAAATTTCTTGGCCTAATAGTTCAGGCTTATTACTAACTAGATCTTACATTTAAATTATCCCATGTCCATTAATTTATGTATTGCCACATGGCCATAACATTACTGGTCTCCTGGTCTCTTGTTTCTTGGGCGGCTGGTTGCCATCCCCTTCAGACTTTGCCCTTCTCCTCTCTGTATTTTCAGTTTGGCTTTTCCACCTGGCTTTATTCTGCCTTGCTATAGGCCAAAGCAGCTTTTTTATTAGCCAATAAAAGGAATACATATTCACAGCATACAAAAGGGTTATCCCACAGCATTGGTTTCTTAAAAAAGATTTTTCTTAGAGTTCACCATATATAGACCAGGCTAGCCTCAAGCTCTGGTCTATGCCCTTTTAGTGCTGGAATTAAAGGTGTGAGCCAATACTCCAGTTGCATGAGTCCTTTCAAAGCTTCCAGACCAGCAGCAACCACATGGTACTTTGTTCTGGGACCTGTGAATGAAAATTTCTGAAGAAAAGCTCTGGCTGGCAGTGAACAAGCAATTCCTGGAAGGAGTTTCTGTGACTGCAGAGACTGGTGGCCTAGTTAAAGCTTCAGTACTGTGAGGAATTTGGAATTGTGTAGGATTAGGGGATATATCTGAACTTAGACCTTCTGATAATTAAAAAAAAAAGAAAACCTCTGAGAAGCCATTAACATAGCATTCTATGATAACAAATATAAACCTCTTTGAAGCTATAAACTTAGAAGAAAACCAGATTCAACCAACGAAAAAGCAAAGGACGTCATTACATAGCAAGCTAGACCTATATAATAGCTCATCCCATCTCATTGTAACTGCTTCTCTGGGGTACTCACCAATATATTTTAAACTTGACCTGATTTATGACTTTCTTTGTTCGATAACACTATAAAAATCCTTTAAAATTGTTTGCACATTGGAACATGGAATTTGGGGTAACCTATGTCTGTGCTTCTGGGCCATAGTCACCCAAAATAGCTTCAGAGTAAACTATTGTCACAGGAAGCCCACCACAGAGGACTGTTCAGACAGAGTTTATAATTGAGAGGCTTTGTTCCAGCTGGTATTTGGGAACCAAGTGTAGCACCAACCATTTAGGTTAGAGGGTGTTTAAGGCCAAATCCACATCCTGGTATCTCACTTGGCAGCCATAAGGAGTGTGGGGCTCTGCAAGCAGGCAGCTTAACAGACGCTAAGATAAATTAACTGGGGTATCTTGGCCTTGGGTTTCTAAAATAGAGTTGGGGAGTTTTCAATGGGATTTTTCATCAAGGAAATCAAATTTCTCTCAAATCTAAAATGACCTAAGCAAGCATACACGATGAAGGAATATCTGCACTGCCTTGCCCTGTCACAATTATAGAGATACTTATATCTCTCAAGCTGACTAACAGACTGTTGAAAATAATGGGCCCTAAAGATAGTGGAGCTTTTCCTGGAAGCTCATGCTAGAAAAGAGAAAGGGCACCAGCTAGAGAGTAAACCCGTCTTTCTGAAAAAGAATTTTGAACAATTTTAGAAACTTGTCAAACTGCCTTACAGGATGTGAGAGACTAAAATCCAGATAATGAGGAGCAGGGATGGTCCTGACTGTACAGACTCTATCCTGACCAGGTCTGATTGGATGTGCATGCCCAAGACCTCTACTAAACTTTTCTCTTCCTTCAGGACCCTGTAGGTGGACTCAAGGACTTTGCTGGACTTGGCACTCAACTTCCCAGAATTGAATAAATATTATTTTGATTTTTACATTTAATCTGGTTCTTTTAGTTGGTTTATTGTTCATGACTGGCCAGACAACCAAACCTGAATTGGTACAAGATGTGACCTCCAAGTCATCTCCCAAAGAAACAGACTATGAAACAATTAACAACCCACACTTACCTCAGCTGCTTAGAACAAAAGAGGAGAGAGAGCAAGGGAGAGAGGGGAGGTGGAACCTATATTTAGATAGCAAACTTTACTCTTTGATCTTTTGTATTGCTAGGTGTTTCTTCTTAAAGAAATAGAGCAGAGCAGGGTGGTGGTGGTGCACGCCTTTAATCCCAGCACTCGGAGGCAGAGGCAAGCGGATCTCTGGGAGTTCGAGGCCAGCTGGTCTACAAGAGCTAGTTCCGGGACAGGCACCAAAGCTACACTCGAAAAACAACAACAAAAAAGAAAAGAAAAGAAAGAAAGAAAGAAATAGAGCATTATTTCTACTGTTTTCCTAAACTGTGTTCGCCTAATTTGATAAAACCATGCCGTGTGTCTGACAATTGTTTTCACGTATTCTTGGTTGTTTTCATATGTTGTTTATTTTAAAGATTTTTTTAACAAATAGTGGTCACTTTGTTCATTTTAAATTCATTTTTTATGGTTTTATACTAAACTTATTTTTAGCATGTCCAGCTAAAATGCAAATTTGAGTATTATCATCATATCTTAAGGCCTGATAAATAACTAACATATCACTTTATAAAATTGAATACCCTTGTCCCTGCCCAGCCTGCTAGGGCGCTGGGACCGAATCCGAACCGGGAGGACAAAGGGGTGGCCAGTAGCTCCTTTGTTCCCATAGCCTGCCCGCAGCGAGCGGGGTGGGCCCTTTGTTCGCGAGCTAACCAAGCAGTGCGGAGTTTCGATCTGGGCACCGAGTGAAACATCATTGTGGTGAGTGAGTGCTGCGGCAGCTGGGAACCTACCTCAGCCCGCCCACACTTCCTGGCCATCCTACAGGGGCTATACTGCCCAAACCGCCTCTCTCTTCCTATCCCATTCAGCTTACATCCAGATCCCCACACCCCCTGTCTCCCTCCCTCCCTCCCTCCTTTGGGGCATAGCGCCTCCCTGCCCAGCCTGCTAGGACACTGGGACCGAACCCGAACCGGGAGGACAAAGGGGTGGCCGGTAGCTCCTTTGTTCCCATAGCCTGCCCGCAGCGAGCGAGCGGGCCTTTGTTCGCGAGCTAACCAAGCAGCGCGGAGTTTTGATCTGGGCACCACGTGAAACATCATTGTGGAGAAACATCTCTGGGGAGTGACATCACTGGGAAGGTACATCAGTGGGCAAGAAGACCTGATCCTGTAAAAGAAGATCCAAAGGGGAGTATTGGGAGGAAGAGATGGGCAGACGCCAATGCAGGAATTCTCCCAACAATCTGAAAAACAACACGAAACAACCAGAAGCCAGTGACCCCACAACAGGAGGACATGAACACCTTAATCAAGAAGAAGTAGAAAAAACTGACTTCATGAAAGTGATTGACACCCTTAAACAGCATATAAAAAACGCCCTTATAGAAATGGATGAGAAGTATAATAGAAAGTTCGAGGAATTGAGTAAATCAGTGAATGATACCCTAGGAAACCAAGGAAAAACAATCAAGCAGATAAAGGAAACAGTTCATGACTTGAAAACTGAAATGGAGGCAAAGAAGAAAACACAAACAGAGGGCCGGCTGGACATGGAAAATCTAGGTAAACGAATAGAGACTACAGAATCAAGTATAACCAGCAGAATACAAGAGATAGAAGAAAGAATCTCAGATTCTGAGGATAACATAGAGAAAATAAACACTCTGATCAAAGAAAACAGCAAGTCCAACAAACTCTCATCACAAAACATTCAGGAAATATGGGACACAATAAAAAGACCAAACCTAAGAATAATTGGAGTAGAAGAAGGAGAAGAAGTGCGGCTCAACAGTACAGAAAATATACTTAATAAAATTATAGAAGAAAACTTTCCCAACCTGAAGACAGATGTACCTATGAAGGTTCAAGAAGCATACAGAACACCAAATAGGCTGGATCAAAAGAAAACATCCCCTCGCCATATAATAATCAAAACATAAAACATACAGAATAAAGAAACAATATTAAGAGTCGCAAAGGAAAAACACCAAGTTACTTATAAAGGTAAAGCTATCAGACTTACACCTGACTTCTCTATGGAAACCATGAAAGCCAGAAGGTACTGGATAGATGTTCTCCAAAAACTAAGAGACCACGGATGCAAGCCCAGACTACTATATCCAGCCAAACTTTCATTCACTATAAATGGAGAAAACAAAATTTTCCAGGATAAAAACAAATTTAAACAATACGTAGCCACAAATCCAGCCTTACAGAAAATAATAGAAAAAAAATCACTAACCAAGGAGACCAACAATGACCACAATAACTCAGACATCTAGAGACTCTTCACCAGCGCAAATCAAAGAAGGAAAACACACAAACCCTACTACTAAAAAAGTGACAGGAGTTAACAACCACTGGTCATTAATATCACTTAATATCAATGGGCTCAACTCACCTATAAAAAGGCACAGGCTAAGAGATTGGATAAGAAAACAGGATCCAACATTCTGCTGTCTACAAGAAACACACCTCAACCACAAAGACAGGCACCTACTCAGAGTAAAGGGCTGGGAAAAGGCTTATCAAGCAAATGGACCAAAGAAACAAGCAGGTGTGGCCATACTAATTTCTAACAAAGTTGACTTCAAACTTAAATCAATCAGAAGAGATGGAGAGGGACATTTTATACTCAGAACAGGAACAAGTCATCAGGAAGAAGTCTCAATACTGAATATCTATGCCCCTAATATAAAAGCACTCACGTACGTAAAAGAAACATTACTAAAACTCAAGGCAGCCATCAAACCGCACACACTAATAGTAGGAGATTTCAACACTCCTCTCTCACCAATGGACAGGTCAATCAGACAGAAACCTAACAGAGAAATTAGAGAATTAATGGAGGTAATGAAGCAAATGGACTTAACAGACATCTATAGATTATTCCACCCAAAGAGGAAAGAATATACCTTCTTCTCTGCAGCTCAAGGAACCTTCTCGAAAATTGAACACATACTTGCTAACAAAGCTAACTTACACAGTTACAAAAAAAATTAGTAACCACCTGTGTCTTATCAGATCACCATGGATTAAAGTTAGAATTCAACAACAATGCTACCCCCAGAAAGCCAACAAACTCATGGAAACTGAACAGTCAACTACTGAACCATACCTGGATTAAGGAAGAAATCAAGAAAGAAATAAAAGTCTTCCTTGAATTCAATGAAAATAAAGAAACAACATACTCGAACTTATGGGACACTATGAAAGCAGTCCTGAGAGGAAAGTTCATAGCACTAAGTGCCCACCTAAAGAAAACAGAGAAAGCACATATTGGAGACTTAACAGCCCACTTGAAAGCTCTAGAAAAAAAAAGAAGCAGACTCACCTAGGAGGAGTAGAAGACTGGAAATAATCAAATTGAGGGCTGAAATCAACATAATAGAAACACAGAAAACAATCCAAAGAATCAATGAAACAAAAAGCTGGTTCCTGGAGAAAATCAACAAGATTGATAAACCCCTATCCAAACTAATCAAACGACAGAGAGAGAACACGCAAATGAATAAGATCAGAAATGAAAAGGGGGACATAACCACAGACACAGAGGAAATTCAGAGAGTCATTTGATCTTACTACAAAAGCCTGTATGCCACAAAACTGGAAAATGTAAAAGAAATGGACACTTTTTTAGATAAATACCATTTACCAAAACTAAACCAGGACCAGGTGAACAATCTAAACAGACCTGTCAGTCGCGAAGAATTAGAAGCTGTTATCAAAAACCTCCCTACCAAAAAAAGCCCAGGACCAGATGGTTTCAATGCAGAATTCTACCAGAACTTCCAAGAAGACCTAATACCTATACTCCTTAATGTATTCCACAATATAGAAACAGAAGGGTCATTACCAAATTCCTTTTATGAAGCCACAATTACTCTGATACCAAAACCACTCAAAGACTCAACCAGGAAAGAGAACTACAGGCCAATCTCACTCATGAATATCGACGCAAAAATCCTCAACAAAATACTGGCAAATCGAATCCAAGAACACATCCGAAAAATTATCCATTATGATCAAGTAGGCTTCATTCCTCAGATGCAGGGCTGGTTCAACATACGAAAATCTATCAATGTAATCCAGCATATAAATAAACTGAAAGAAAAAAACCATATGATCATTTCATTAGATGCTGAAAAAGCATTTGACAAAATTCAACATCCATTTATGTTAAAAGTCTTGGAGAGATTAGGGATACAAGGGTCATACCTAAATATAATAAAAGCTATATACAGCAAGCCGACAGCTAACATCAAATTAAACGGAGAGAAACTCAAAGCCATCCCACTTAACTCAGGAACATGGCAAGGCTGTCCACTCTCGCCATACCTCTTCAATATAGTGCTTGAAGTTCTAGCAATAGCAATAAGACAACATAATGGGATCAAGGGGATTCGAATTGGAAAGGAAGAAGTGAAACTTTCGTTATTTGCAGATGATATGATAGTGTACATAAGCGACCCCCAAAACTCCACCAAAGAACTTATACAGCTGATAAACAGCTTTAGTAATGTGGCAGGATACAAGATCAACTCCAAAAAATCAGTCGCCCTCTTATACACAAAGGATATGGAAGCAGAGAGGGAAATCAGAGAAGCTTCACCATTCACGATAGCCACAAACAGCATAAAATATCTTGGGGTAAATCTAACCAAGGAAGTGAAAGATCTATTTGACAAGAACTTTAAGGCATTGAAGAAAGAAATTGAAGAGGATACCAAAAAATGGATGGACCTCCCTTGCTCTTGGATTGGGAGGATCAACATAGTAAAAATGGTAATTCTACCAAAGGCAATTTATAGATTCAATGCAATCCCCATCAAGATCCCATCAAAATTCTTCACAGATCTGGAGAAGACAATAATCAACTTTATATGGAAAAACAAAAAACCCAGGATAGCCAAAACAATCCTATACAATAAAGGATCTTCTGGAGGCATTACCATCCCTGATTTCAAACTCTATTACAGAGCTACAGTAATGAAAACAGTGTGGTACTGGCATAAAAACAGAGAAGTCGACCAATGGAATCGTATAGAAGACCCGGATTTTATCCCACAAACCTATGAACACCTCATTTTCGATAAAGGAGCTAAAAGTATACAATGGAAGAAAGAAAGCATCTTCAACAAATGGTGCTGGCACAACTGGATGTCAATCTGTAGAAGAATGAAAATAGACCCATATCTCTCACTGTGCACAAAACTCAAGTCCAAATGGATTAAAGACCTCAATATCAGCCCAAACACACTGAACCTGATAGAAGAGAAAGTGGGAAATACCCTACAACAGATGGGCACAGGAGATCGCTTCCTATGTATAACCCCAGAAGCACAGACATTAAGGGCAACATTGAATAAATGGGACCTACTTAAACTGAGAAGCTTCTGTAAAGCAAAGGACATGGTCACTAAGACACAAAGGCAACCTACTGACTGGGAGAAGATCTTCACCAACCCCGCAACAGACAAAGGTCTGATCTCCAAAATATATAGAGAACTCAAGAAACTAGACTTTAAAATGCTAATTAACCCAATTAAAAAATGGGGCACTGGACTGAACAGAGAATTCTCAACAGAAGAAGTTCAAATAGCCAAAAGACACTTAAGGTCGTGCTCTACTTCCTTAGCAATCAGGGAAATGCAAATCAAAACAACTTTGAGATATCATCTTACACCTGTCAGAATGGCTAAAGTCAAAAACACCAAGGATAACCTTTGCTGGAGAGGCTGTGGAGGAACGGGTACCCTCATCCATTGCTGGTGGGAATGCAATCTTGTGCAACCACTGTGGAAGTCAGTGTTTCGGTTTCTCAGGAAAATCGGGATCAACTTACCCCTGGACCCAGCAATACCACTCTTGAGAATATACCCAAGGGATGCTCTATCAAATGACAAAAGCATTTGTTCAACTATGTTCATAGCAGTATTATTTGTAATAGCCAGAACCTGGAAACAACCTAGATGCCCTTCAATGGAAGAATGGATAAAGAAAGTATGGAATATCTACACGCTAGAGTACTACGCTGCGGTAAAAAATAATGACTTCTCGAATTTTGCATGCAAATGGATGGAAATAGAAAACACTATCCTGAGTGAGGTGTCCCAGACCCAAAAAGAGGAACATGGGATGTACTCACTCATAATTGGTTTCTAGCCATAAATAAGGACCACGGAGTCTGCAAGAGGTGAACCTAAAGAAGCTAAGTAAGAAGGTGAACCCAAGGAAAAACATATAGTTGTCCTCTTGGCTAAGGGAAGTAGACCAAATTTCCGGGGAGAAAATGGGATCTTGGGGGTGGGGTGGAATGGGGGTAAGGGGAGATGGGGAGAGAAAAGGTAGAAGGGAAGGAGGGGGGACCTGGGAAACAGGAGAATTGGGATAAAGGAAAGGTGGATAGGGGAGCACGGAACCACAATTCTTAGTTAAGGGAGCCACTTTAGGGTGGGCAAGAGACTTGACCCTAGAGGGGCTCCCTAGTGCCCAAGATGAGGTTCCCAGTTAGTTCCTTGGGCAGCTGAGGATTGGGCACCTGAAATGACCCTATCCTAGAGCAATACTGACGAATATCTTTCATATCATCATAGAATCTTCATCTGGTGATGGATAGAGATAGAGACAGAGACCCACACAGGAGCACTGGACTGATCTCCCAAGGTCCCAAGGAGGAGCAGAAGGAGGGAGAACATGAGCAAAGAATTCGGGACCACGAGGCATGCATCCACCCACTGAGACAGTGGAGCTGATCTAAGGGGAGCTCACCAAGGCCAGCTGGACTGTGACTGAAAAAGCATGGGATAAAACTGGACTCTCTGAACATGGCGAATAATGAGGGCTGATGAGACACCAAGGACAATGGCAGGGGGTTTTGATCCTACTTAATGTGCTGGCTTTGTGGGAGCCTAGCTAGTTTGGATGTTCACCTTCCTAGATATGGACGGAAGAGGGAGGACCTAGGACTTAACACAGGGCAGGGAACCCGGACTGCTCTGTGGACTGGAGAGGGAGGGGGAGAGGAGTGGGGGGAGGGGGAGAAGGGTGGGAGGAGGGGGAGAAGGGTGGGAGGAGGGGGAGAAGGGTGGGAGGAGGGAAGGGAAATGGGAGGCTGGGAGGAGGTGGAAACTTGTTTTTTGTTTATGTTTTTTTTTCTTCTTTTCGCAATAAAAAAAAATTGAATACCCTTAATGTTTTAACCCATTATATGATAGCTTTTGAAATAGTAAATGTTTAATAATCCTTCAATGATATATACATAGATTTTGACAGAATCTCCCTCTAAAAGAGATTCTAAATATCTACCTGTATATTTTTTATCTTATTTACATATAATTGGTAACATAAAATTCATGGTTTCATTAAAATATGTTTTTCTTTTTTCTTTTCTTTTATTTTTATGGATTTTATTGAGCTATACATTTTTTTCTCTGCTTCCCTCCCTCCCTCCCCTACTTCTTCTCCCAATTTACTCAGAAGATCTTGTCTTTTTCTACTTTCCATGTAGATTAGATCCATGTATGTCTCTCATAGGGTCCTTATTTTTGTCTAGGTTCTATGGTATTATGAATTATAGGCTGGTTTTCCATGCTTTGTGTCTAAAAGTCACTTATGAGTAAGAACATATATTTGTCTCTCTAGGTCTGGGTTATCTCACTCAAATATTCTGTTTTCCAGATCCATCCATTTGACTGCAAATTTCAAGATGTCATTTTTTTTTCTGCTGTGTAATGCTCCATGGTGTAAATTACCACATTTTCTTTATCCATTCTTTGGTTGAGGGGCATTTAGGTTGTTTCCAGTTCTGGCTATGACAGACAATGCTGCTATGACCATAGTTGAGCAAATGTCCTTGTGGTACAATTGAGTATCCCTTGGTTACATACACAAAAGTGTTATTGCTGAGTCTTAAGGAAGGTTGTTTCCTAATTTTCTGAGAAATCACCATACTGTTATCCAAAGGGGCTGTACCAATTTGCACTCCCACCAGCAATGCAGAAGTGTTCCATTTACCCCCACATCCTTTCCAGCATGCGTTGTCATCAGTATTTTTGATCTTGGCCATTCATACAGGTGTAAGATGGAATCTCAAAGTTGTTTTGATTTACATTTCTCTCATGGCTAAAGATGCTGAATATTTCCTTACATGTCTTTCAGTCATTTTAGATTTCTCTGTTAAGAGTTCTCTGTTTAGGTCTGTATTCTATTTTTTTATTAGATTATTTGTTGTTTTGAGGACAAATCTTTGTATATTTTGGAGATCAGACCTGTGTTTGATATGGGGTTAGTGAAGATCTTTTCCCTTTCTGTACACTGCTGTTTTGTCTTGTTGACCATGTCCTTTGATTTACAGAAACTTCAGTTTTAGGAAGTCTCATTTATTAATTTCTTTCAGTGTCTGTCCTGCTGGGGTTATATTTAGGAAGTGGTCTCCTGTACCAATGCATTCAAGTGTACTTCCTGTTTACTCTTCTATGAGTTTCAGTGTGGTTGGCTTTATGTTGAGGTTTTTGATCTATTTGGACTTGAATTTTGGGCATGGGGATAGATATAGATCTATTTTTATTCTTCTACATGCTGATATCCAGTTATGCCAGCACCATTTGTTAAGTATGCTTTCCTTTTTCCATTTTATATTTTTTGCTTCTTTGTCAAAAATTAGGTGTTCATAGGTGTGTGGATTAATATCTGGGTCTTCAGTTTGGTTCCATTGGTTCTCCTGTCTATTTTTCTGCCAAAACAGTACTGTTTTCAGTACTGTAGTTCTTTTTTTTTTCTTTCTTTTCTTTTTTTATTGAGAAAAGGAGAAAAAAAAAACAAAAACAAGTTTCCACCTCCTCCCTGCCTCCCATTTCCCTCCCCCTCCTCCCACCCTACGCCCCAGAACCTGGAAACAACCTAGATGCCCTTCAATGGAAGAATGGCTGAAGAAAGTATGGAATATCTACACATTAGAGTACTACGCTGCGGTAAAAAACAATGACTTCTCGAATTTTACATGCAAATGGATGGAAATAGAAATCACTATCCTGAGTGAGGTATCCCAGACCCAAAAAGAGGAACATGGGATGTACTCACTCATAATTGGTTTCTAGCCATAAATAAGGGTCACGGAGTCTACAATAGGTGAATCCAAAGAAGCTAAGTAAGAAGGGGAACCCAAGGAAAAACTTATAGTTATCCTCTTGGCTAAGGGAAGTAGACAAAATTGCCGGGGAGAAAATTGGGATCTTGGGGGTGGGGTGGGATGGGGGTAAGGGGAGATGGGGAGAGAAAAGTTAGAAGGGAAGGAGGTCGGGCCTTGGGAAAACAGGAGGATTGGGATAAAGGAAGGTTGGACAGGGGAGCACGGAACCACAATTCTTAGTTAAGGGAGCCACTTTAGGGTTGGCAAGAGACCTGACCCTAGAGGGGCTCCCAGGTGCCCAAGCTGAGGTCCCCAGTTAGTTCCTTGGGCAGTTGAGGATAGGGAACCTGAAATGACCCTATCCTAGAGCAATACTGACGAATATCTTGCATATCATCATAGAATCTTCATCTGGTGATGGATGGAGATAGAGACAGAGACCCACACTGGAGCACTGGACTGAGCTCCCAAGGTCCCAATGAGGATCAGTACTGTAGTTCTATAGTAGAGTTTGAAGTGAGAGATTGTGATGCCTCTAGAAGTTCCTTTATTGTACAGAATTGTTTTGGCTATCCTAAGTTTTTGCTTTTCCATATGAAGTGGAGTACCATACTTTCAAGTTCTTTGAAGAATTTTGCTGGGATATTGATGGGCATTGCATTGAATCTGTAGATTGCTTTTGGTAAGATTGCCTATTTTTACCATGATAATTCTACCTACCCAAGAGCCTGGGAGACCTTTACGTTTTCTGGTGTCTTCTTCGATTTATTTCTTCAGAGATTTAAAGTACTTTCCATACAAGTCTTTCACTTGTTTGGTTAGAGTTACGCTGAGATATTTTATGGTATTTGTGGTTATTGTGAAGGGTGATGTTTCTCTGATTTATTTTTTAGCTTCTTTATTGTTAATATAGAGGAGGGCCACTGATTTTTTTTTTGTTAGTTAATGTTGTATCTTGCCACATTACTGAAAGTGTTCATGAGTTGTAGAAGTTCCTTGGTAGAATTTTTAAGGTTGCTTATGTAAACTATTATCAGTAAATAGTGAGAGTTTGACTTCTTTTCCTATTTGTATACCCTTGAGATCCTTTTGGTGTCTTATTGCTCTATTTAGGACCTCAAGAACTATATCAAATAGATATGGAGAGAGTGGACAACCTTGTCTTGTTCCTGATTACAGTGGGATTGCTGTGATTTTTTTCTCTCCATTTAGTTTGATGTTGGCGTTGGCTTGCTGTATATATTGCCTTCATTATGTTTAGGTATGTTCCTTGTATTCCTGCTCTAAGACCTTTATTATAAAGGGATGTTGTATTTTGTCAACGGATTTTTCAGTATCTAATGAGACGATCATGTGGTTTTTATTTTTCAGTTTGTTTATATGGTGGACTATATTGACAGATTTTTCATATGTTGGACCATCCCTGCATCTCTGAGATGAAACTGATTAGGCCATGGTGTATGATTTTTCTGTTGTGTTTTTTGATTCGATTTGCCAGTATTTTATTGAGTGTTTTTGCATCAGTCTTCATAAGTGAGATTGATCTGTAATTCTCTTTTTTAGTTGTCTTTATGTGTTTTGGGGTAATTGTAGCCTCATAAAAAGAATTTGGCAATGTTCCCTCTGTTTCTACTGTGTGGAAGGATTTGAGGAGTATTGGTATTAGTTCTTTGAAAATCTTGTAGAATTCTGCACTGAAACCATCTGTTCCTGGGCATTTTTTTCCATTAGGAGACTTTTGGTACTGTTTCTATTTCTTTTTTAATTTATTTATTTATTAAAGATTTCTGCTTCCTCTCCACCACCGCCTCCCATTTCCCTCCTCCTCCCCTGATCAAGTCCCCCTCCCTCATCAGCCCAAAGAGCAATCAGGGTTCCCTGACCTGTGGGAAGTCCAAGGACCACCCACCTCCATCCAGGTCTAGTAAGGTGAGCATCCAAACTGCCTAGGCTCCCCCAAAGCCAGTACGTGCAGTAGGATCAAAAACCCCTTGCCATTGTTCTTGAGTTCTCAGTAGTCCTCATTGTCCACTATGTTCAGCAAGTCCGGTTAGCAGTTATAGGTCTATTTAATTTGCTTATCTGGTCTTTATTTAATTTTAGTAAGTGATATTTATCCAGAAAGTTGTCCATTTCCTTTAAGTTTTCCAATTTTGTAGAGTACATGTTTTTAAAATATGACCTAATGATTCCATGGATTTCCTCTGTGTCTGTTGTAATGTCCCCCTTTTTAGTTTTTGGATATTCACTCTGTGTCTTTTGGTTAGTTTGGATAAATGTTTGTCTATCTTGTTGATTTTCTTGAAGAACCAACTCTTTGTCTCATTGATTCTGGGTATTGTTTTCTTTGTTTCATTTTGTTGTTAGTTAAAATAATAGTAACAAAGTTACAAATGCCCGTTCTCCTTTTCCGGATGTGTTATTCCACCTTGAATGCCACACAACATTAGTAAAAAGTAAATACTATTTCTAACACACTATTTCAAGGTACCTATTACAAAAACTTTAATCTTTAGTAAGTAATGTAGATTTGTGAGAAAACAGAACTTTTAATCTACTTTACCTGTACTGAAGACAGTTGAATATCTAAGTTACCACATGCTTTCTTTGTTTTAGATGCAGTATCCTGAGATTTCATTTAAAATCATGCCATTAAAATGATTTTCTAGTGAAAATGTTAAGGCTAAAATAAGTTGTAAAGGACTATTTAAAATATATATATTGTGTGTCTGTGTGTGTGTCTCTCTCTCTGTAACTAAGTTAAATTTAAGATAAAAAAATTTAAAGAACAATACAGTAACCTAAAATAAAAGTAATGCTTAAATTTCTAAAACAATATTTTCTCCTGTATTCTTGGTAGTATACTTTTACTAATGGACATTTTAGATCTTTGGTTAAATATATTTTCACATTGGACTAGTCTCCCACAAGGCCAGCCCATGCAGTAGAATCAAAACTCAGTGCCGTTGTCCTTGGCTTCTTAGTCAACCCTCATTGTCAGCCACATTCAGAGAGTCCAGTTTGATCACATGCTCCATCAGTCCCAGTCCAGCTGGCCTTAGTGAGCTCTCATTAGATCAGTCCCATTGTCTCAGTGAGTGGACGTACCCCTCGCAGTCCTGACTTTCTTGTTCATGTTTTTCATCCTTCTGCTCCTCATTTGTACCTTGGGAGCTCAGTCCAGTGCTCCCATGTGGGTCTCTGTCTCTATCTCCATCCATCGCCGGATGAAGGTTCGATGGTGATATGCAAGATATTCATCAGTGTGGCTATAGGATAAGGTTAGTACAGGCACCCTCTCTTCTGCTGCCCACGGAACTAGTTGGGGAAATGCCTTGGCCACCGAGGAACTCCTCTAGAGCCAAGACTCTAGACAACACTAAAATGGCTCCCTTGGTTAGGATACCTTCTTCCCTGATCCCATATCCACCCTTCCTCCATCTCAATTATCCCATTCCCCCAAGCTCTCCCCAATCCTCTGCTTCTTCCTTCTCTCTCCCCATTTCCCCTTACCCCCAATCCACCCCCACCCCCACTGCTCCCAACTTTTGCCCAAAGATCTTGTCAACTTCCAATATCCAGGAGGATAAATATATGTTTTCTTTCGGGTTCACCTTCTTATTTAGCTTCTCTAAGATCACGAACTATAGGCTCCATGTCCTTTGTTTATGGCTAGAATTCGCTTATGAATGAGTACAACTTCTTTACTCGCAGAAACCTTAAGCTGCAAGGTATATTTTTTCTATTTCATTTTCCATTAACTTATTCCTGTTTTTGCCTCACACGGGTTGATTTTCGAGGCAATTGTATCTCTAGGCTGGAAAGGCATCTGGGTGCCCAGAGCATAGTGAGTGTTGTAGGGTATTCAACAGAGAAGAGTATTCAATAGGAAGCCACACCATTAGAAATTCCAGCCACACACTACATTGGGTATTTGGGTTCCCAGTGTAACCCCAACCCTTACTCAGAGTGGGGTTTTTAAATACAAAAACAATTTTCTGGGTTAATATACTTCAGTTAGCAAGAACAGTTAGCCCGAAGTGGGACTAGGAAAGCCAAAGGGAAAAAAAAGTTACTCTATTAAGTGATTTTCCCAGAACTATGGACTAAATATTAGCTTTCATTTTGGCAGATGGTCCTGTCTATGTGCTGAGTTTATGACCTGAGTGGTACCTTCATCAAGGCATCACTTGTGCTAGGCTATGGGGGTCTGTTACAATGGATTTCCCCAAAAGAGCTTGAAAGATAATCTGGCAGGGTTGGAATCCATGAATAGAAGCCAGAAGAGGCCTTTGGTGAAAGTGTAGCCTCCATTGCAATGCAGACCCCAGGATAGTGAAGATAACTTGGCTCCATCCCTGACTTAGACAGTACCATTTTCATGGCGCCCTACTGCACTGATTTCCTGAGTGTCATCTCCCGGGAAAGGAACACTTTTGTTACTACTTTTTGTTATAATTGCTTCATTTCTCTCTGCTGACTAAATATACAAGACATCTTTTTGTAAATTGTCTGGCATTTGGATATCTCCTTTTGTGATGTGTCTTATTAGAGCTTCTGACTATCCACTAAGTGGACTGGTAGTGAGTTCCCATGTTGTTCATGGGGTAGTTTGTTCAAATACTGAAATTCCTATTTTTCTGATTAGTGATGAGTGTTTGTTTGCAATCCCAGCCTTGGCCTGCCCAGCTGGGACCCACTTCTATCTATACACCTAGCCCCAGACTGCTCATCTTATATAGTCCTTTCCCTGAACCAACATTTTATTTGCAAATATTCAGTGTGCACTTTCCCAGTGTTTCATGCTGTACATATTTCAGCAATGAACTCTGGCTCCACACAGAGATAATGACCTCACTCACACTTATTCTTAGAAACTCATAGTTTTCATTTTAATATTTAAGTCTGTGAAAATTATTTTGGACTTGGGAACACACTAGACATGGAACACATCCAACTGTAGTTGTTAGTTGTTTTTTTCTGTTTTTGCTTGGTTTTGTTTTGTTTTTTACTCTTTGGGTTCCCACCACACGGCTCCCAAACAAATACATGGAGACTTATTTTTACTTCTGAATGCCTGGCCTTAGGTTGGCTTGTTTCTAACCAGTTTTTCTAACTTAAATTATCCCGTTTATCTTTATGATGTGCCTCTGAGTTTTTTACTTTTTATTCTATATATTTTTCTTTTCTTCTTATTCTGTGACTGGATCAGTGGCTGGCTACTAGTGTCTCACTGTGGAAAATTTTTGTACACTGTAAATATGTATTACTCTCATTGGTTAATAAAAGAACTGACTGGCCAATAGATAGGTAGGAGTTAGATGAGTCTGCAGACAAAAAGAGCTCAAAGAAGAAGAGGGAGGAGTCTCAGGAGTGATGAGGAGACGTGGAAAGAAGTTGAACTTGTCATGTTGAAAAAAAGTATTTCCATGTGTCAGAGCATAGATAAGAAATATGGGTTAATTTAAAATGTAAAAGTTAGTAACAAGCATAAGCTATCATCGACTGAGCATTTTCTCTGTGTGGCTATTTGGGAATCAGCAGTCCTGACGAAAAACTCAACATTCTGTCCTCCTCTCCTTCTTCTCTTCTCGCTCCTCCCTCTTCTTTCCTTTCTTTCGAGCCTAATTTTTTTCTACTATTTGTTCTCTCTGCCTGGCAGCTCCACCTAACCATCTCCTGTCTAGCTATTTATTATTAGACCAATCAGGTGTTTTAGGCAAAGCAACACAACTTCAAAGAGTTAAGTAAAGGCAACATAAAATAATGCAACACATCTTTGATTCATTAAGCAAATATTCCACAGCATAAATGAGTATAAGATATCTCCCACTAATATTAAACAACATTCAACATGCAAATTGGTTTTTAAAATGCATCCTTATTTGTCACAGAGCTACTCGATCATGGAACATCTCACTGTTAAGCAGTCTTGGTGTCACCCTTCTGGACCCTGGCTTTAGGGTGGAGCCCTGTTTGAATTTTACACTGATATTGCTGTGGTTTCTGGAGACAATGACTTCAAGTGGGATCATATGAACTATTCCAGTTGTTTCTTGTGGAAATTATTTCCGAGTTTTTAAGTCCTTCCTAGATCGTTAATAGTGCTTTGTCATCACACTGAAAATATAGACCCCTCTGGGGGACGGACTGCTGGTAGTGCTGTTCGTCGGGTTTTGACATGGAGAAGCTCTCCACTTGTTCCAGTGTTGTGTCGTTTTCTTTGCTGATGTCTAGTTTCATTGCTGAGTTTCTACACAATTGTTTTTAGCTCTACCTTTAGCTTTTGATGATTCTTTTGTTGCTTCTTGGATTCTCAAAAACAGTGACCCTTCTGTTGCTTGCTATTAGTTAGTAGAACTATGATAAATTTATATATACTTTATCTTACAATCATGCATTTGCTTAAATTTTCTTATTATATAAAATTTTCAAGACACATTTGAAAGAGTTAGTGTCCATAAGAATGTCATATGCCAGCATACTATATTTTCTTTTCCTAAGATTTTCTTAATTCTTGTGTGCTCCTCCTCGCACTGGCTAAGACTTCTCTGTGGAACTGGCCTCTCCTTCATATCAGGAGTAACACTTTCAGCACCATAAGCAGTGGCAGCTATGTGCTGTGGATGTGTTTCTACTGCCAGGTAGCACAGACTTCAGTGTGAACTTCTCTGATTTTGACAAATGTTTTTATCTATCTGGAAATATGCATGTGCATGTTTCTCACTCCTTCATTATTTCTTTTCATTGATTTTTTTTTAATGTGGTACATTCTATTTTTTAAGGTAAGCTCCAATTGAATTCTGATGCCAGCCTTCTGGGAATCAGATGTATTAACCTTTTTCATATACTATCATTATGTTTACTAATTTTGCCTTTATAGTAAGGAAGTATGATAGTTACTTTTCTGTTTCTGGGATAAAACAGCATGACAAAAGCAATTTAAGTAAGACTATTTGGGCCTATGTATGGTTCCAGAGGGCTAGATGAGCATACCAGTGAGAAAGGCATGGAAGTAAGAGGCAGAAACTGAGAGACTACATCGCAACTGAACACAGGAGAAGAGAGAACAAAGCTCACCCAGGGGTGTACTTCCTCCAGCAAGGCTCCATAGCCTAAAAGCTTCATAACTTTCCCAACAGCACCACCAACTGGGGACCAAGTTTTCAATATGCAGAAACATTTTATCCAAACCACCACAGGGTGTAACCAAAAATTTCATTTGTTTTCAAGTAAATACTGTTTTGTATGTATTCTAGCATCTATGAACTCATAAATTTCTATCAGATGTATTTATTAAATTTTTTAAAAGAATTTAGTAATGCTTACATGATTATCTCAATATTTGAGAAAATTTATACTATTAAATCTGTACCTGGATTTTTTTGGGTTTTTTTTTGGGGGGGGGACATTTTCATTATGAATAATACCTTTCCGGGTTTTTTTTTTAAATGTCCCTTTCTATCAGTTTTTAAAAATTCTCAAAAATGAGCATGCCTATTTACTTTAAACTGTCAAACATAATGTCTTAAAATTATTCCAAATACCCTCTTAACATTCACTCAGTGTATAACCTCTTTGTTATCTTCCCACATTAATATGTATAATGATAATCTCAGAATTTTACTTATTATGCTTGACTAATTGATTATGAATTACACATCATTGTACTGTATTGTACTTTCTATTACCACTTACAACTATATAGTTTTGTATTGTATTACATAAAAATTATTTTATTATAGATTAATAATATAATGTAATATATATTAGTATATTGCATATCAATATATTAATGACACAATGTCAACTTTGAAAATTATTTTATCAGTTCCTATTATTTTCTCCTTTAATATATCTGAACAGTTTCTTGTCCAAGACTTAGTTCATCCACCTTTACAGCAGAAACTTATCTCTTCAGTTTCCTGTTTATTATATATGTTTTAAAGTGATGATTATGCAAATTTCTTATGATTTTCCTCATTTAATTTAAGATGTTATAAATTCCTCTGTTTTCACCTCTGAGCTAGACTTTGGCATATGTTCTTTGGTTAAAAAATACTTGCGCACTTGTGAGGGCTTATTTTATTTGTGTAATACTTTAATGTTTACAACATACTGTATTTATGATTTTTATACTTTGAAATGTGCTGAGAAATAGTTCCCAAGGCAGCATACACATGTGTTCTGCATGTGTATTCTGAAAGCATGCATCCTTTCATTTGGGGTCTTCTGTACAAATCAATTAGAATAGTTGACTGGTGATTTTATTCGAACACTCTATCAGTGCTGGTCATCTGTATATTTCTAAGACAGCACTGCTAATTTCTCTGTCACCGTGGACTTATCTCTTTTCACCTTCAATTCTGTCCAATTTTGCTTCATTTTTCTGAAGATTTGACAAACACATATAATTCAACGTTTTTCCATATTTTTAGTGTACTGTGTATATAAAGACCCAGCCACTTGTCACTGAAAAGACTCTTGATGTCTTAAGTGAACTATTTTAAAATTTGTATGTCCCCCTTTGCTTTGAATGTGTTTCTGTATCATGTATAAAACACACTTTTTAAAGGCAAGACGTGCTCACATCTTGTCCTTTCTGCTGTAGTTTTCCATCTCTGGCCAGTACTGCCTTTAACTGGAATGACTCCTCACTTTGTATTGAAGGTTGGTTTTCTGTGACTTGCCTTGGCGCTCTCTTGGAGGTGTTTATCTTATTTTTCTAAACTGTTAATTCTCTTCTTTCTCTTCCCTTGTCCCGTTTTTAAGAACTGAGTACCTTTTAAACGTTCCACTTGGGGACTATCGCATTGGCACTCTTGTTTTGTCGGACAGCAGAGATGTGCGTTTTAACTAACTGCTGGTGTGCTTTCCGGCATTATTTCCCTTTGCACATGTAGCATTGGTACTCCGCAAATGCACAACCCAGGTTATGCTTGCACAGAGTGCAGCCATCACACTGCACTTCACTTGCAAGGGCTATGGCTAGCGATGCACAAACTGTGAAGTTCGATACTCAAACGTGTGGAAGCTATTTCAAGCATCATAACTGGTTCTGCAAGTCAGATGACATTCCATGTTCTTGTGCAATTTACACACATCACTTTTCTGATGGTCATCTCTCTTTCTCGCCAGCCTAGCTTACTTCTGGGCCAATTTCTCTTTTAAAATGATGAATCTTTTTACTGTGTCTTATAGGACATATTTGTTTTCAGCCTTTGCTTGTCAATATCTTCATTTCATCTACACCCAGGAAAAATAATTTTTAAAGATATATATTTTTAAATTTATAGTTTAATCTTCCCCTTTAAGCCCTTAAAAATGACATTTCATTATTCTTTCCTTCCATTTGATTTAATAAAAAAATCAGTTTTGTTTGACTCATACACACACACACACACACACACATATATATATATACATAGATATATGTATACACACATACCCGTATATTGTCACCTTTTAGTAACTGCTTCCAACACTTATTCCTCTAATTTTCAGAAAGTTTCCTACAATTTGCATAAGAATTGATGTGGAGGCAGTGCTGAAGTTCCAGGTCTCCTCAATTTTGAAACATTCCTCCATGATTTTATCTTTTGTCTTCTTCTTTGCTCATTTCTTGCAATCATACATAAGCATGTGTTCTTAAAATATGAAATGCTGCCCAGGCTCATGAACTTTGCATGTTGCTATGTGCCTGGCATTCTTTGTTTAGTAGTTTTTGGGCTCTCTTCACGTTAGCCGCTGTTTCTGCCATTCACCTCTCCATGTAGCTTCCCCTCTGAGTACTCTGACTCCGTTGTTCATCTTCATGTGCACTCAAATGTGGCTATTTTCTCATTTGCACATGCATTTTTCCACATTCTCCCCACATCCTAGCACAGCATTTTGAAATCCTCTATATCTATAATACCAGGGCTTTTTCTCTTAGTTTATTTCTTGTGTATGGATCATATGTTCTCCTTTCTTCATTTGCCTCATAATTTTTGACTGTGTGAAAGGCAAAGTTGGAGGTAAGAAGCCAACAAAATATTCTTTCAAATCGACTTGAAAGACCAGCAGACAGTGTGCTGTAAGTCCTGATTTCAAAGGGCACCTAGCCTGCCCATGGGAAATGAGGCACCCACATTTGTAATCTACATCTAACCTGAACCAAAATGACTATAGCTTTAGTAACTGAGCTCACTGTGAGCTTAAAATATTTGAAGTTATAGCTGGGATTTTCCTTTCAACTGCAGGCAAGGATTTAGAGAGCTATTTATCCTTTACTATACAAACAAGCAGGAAAAAAAAAAGCTGAAAACCCTCTGTGCAGGTATGGTATGAGTGCTAAATTTAACAGTTGCGCTTACTTCTTTGACATCTAACACCGAAAGGCCTAGGACCGCCTGACCACAAGATCCTTTTGTCCCTTCTGCTCCTCGCGATAAGGTTGCATGGCCATGCCTCCCCTTTTATCAAGAAGCCCAGGCACAGTTCCCACTTGTCACTAAGGAGTGGCTTTCAGCAGGCTGTAAGGACGCGAAACTAATGAAACATGCTGAGTTCTCCCACTTTCAAGACTGGGTACACCCACCCCTCTTGGGACGAGCTGATCTCACCTGTCTGTGAAGGCAGGGACACCATTCTTCACGTGACAAAGTCTGTGAAGTGTTTTGTGGGCAGGGAAGTCTCTCACAGTGTCTCTTAAGAAGCACTGTCAGCTGTAGAGTTAGTCCAAATCAATCTTGAACAAAGAGAATACTGCTGGAGAAACCAGACCCAGGGTTGTCTCGGCCTGCCCTAGCTACCACGCCATCTATGATCTGCTGGAGCATGTGAAGGGACCTGACCCACAGACCCAAAGTTGCAGGATCTCCACAACACAGGATACCAGCAGGAAGTCCAGTAAGAGTCCTAGTGGGGACCCAACACTGAACATGTACTAGAGACCAGGGGACTCAAACCAGACCAACGATTCCTTGCAATGAATACTTGCAAGTAGAAATGTATGGACCAAGGAGTATACGGCATGACTTGCTGGGTCACACTGAAGTTTCCATGATGAGATTTTTAATTCCTTCCCTTTAAAAAAAAATTCTCATTTTATTTTCTTCATTTTTTTTTCTCTTGAATTTTATTTTGGGGGCAGTGCAGGGGTGAAGGGCAGATGAAAAGGGAGTGGGAATTAATGGGATCAAGAAACATGATGTGAAAAACACATAGAATAAACTTTTCAATAAATAAATTAAAAGATGAAAAAAAAGAAGCACTGTCACTTTCATGCATCCATTGTTGGCTGGTAATCCTGGTTTCTATAAGAAGTTGAACTGAGCAAGCCATGGGAAGCAAACCAGTTAGCAGCTCCCCTCCATGGCCACTGTATCAGCTCCTGTCTCTGGGATCCTTCTCTATTTGATTTCCTGTCCTAACTTACTTCAGGGCTGAACAGCAATGCTGAAGTTTAAGCCTAATGAACCATTCCCTCCCCAACTCGCTGTTTGGTCATGGTGTTTTTGTCACAGCAATAGAAACCTTAAAACATCATGCTACCAAACGAGAAACACAAACCCCTACCTTCCTTTCCTTCCACCCACCTTCTCTTCCTCCCTCTATCACTTCCCTCTCCCTCTTTCTTTCTACCTTCCCCTCTCTCCCTCCCTCATTAAGATCCCTTCCTTTAAGGGTGGATATGGGAGCAGGGAAGTATATATTCTAATTAAGGGAGCCATTTTAGGGATGTCAAGAGACTTGACTCTAGAGGGGCTCCCAGGTGTCCAGGGAGATGTCTCCAGTTAGTTCCTTGGACGGCTGAGGAGAGGGAACCTGAAATGGCCCTATCCTATAGCCATACTGATGAATATCTTGCATATCACCATAGAACCTTCATCTGGCGATGGATGGAGATAGAGACCCACACTGGAGCACTGGACTGAGCTTCCAAGGTCCAAATGAGGAGCAGAAGGAGGGAGAACATGAGCAAGGAAGTTAGGACCGCGAGGGGTGCACCCACCCACTGAGACAGTGGGGCTGATCTATTGGGAGCTCACCAAGGCCAGCTGGACTAGGTCTGAAAAAGCATGGGATAAAACCGGACTCTCTGAACATGGCGAACAATGAGGGCTGCTGAGAAGCCAAGGACAATGGCACTGGGTTTTGATCCTACTGCATGTACTGGCTTTGTGGAAGCCTAGCCTGTTTGGATGCTCACCTGGATGGAGGGAAGAGGACCTTGGCCTGCCCACAGGGCAGGGAAACCTAACTGCTCTTTGGACTGGAGACAGAGAGGGAAAGGAGTGGGGACAAGGGGAGAGGAGTGGGGGAGTGGGAGGGAAATGGGAGGCGGGGAGGAGGCAGAAATTTTTTTCAATAATAATAATAAAGTAAAAAAAAATCCCTTCCTTTATCCAAAAGAATTAATATGCTAAGTTTTCTTCAGTCCAGTCCAGGAGATTTTTCCCTTAACTTTTTAACGCTTATTAATCAGTCTGAGAAAGCAGAATTTGGGGTCTGCCGTTTGATGATTTCTGTAGTGTAAGCGTTTTATGAGTAAGGACTGATCCATATACCAGCAAGTAAGCTAGGCATTCTCAGGGCAGTTACTGCACAGCAAGGCTTAGCAGATCAATAACGACATACTGAACCTTTAGCCTATTGATCACAAGGTCGCTTTAAGCCTGCACAGGGACAAGCACAGGTATTATATTGGTCAATATCTTGCAAGAGATGAAATGCAGAGCTCATTGCCATTCAATGCTATTACCATTTGCTAGCTAGTTGACATCAGGTACGGATCTGGAAATTAATCCTTTACCACAAACATTCACTTACTGTGGCTGGGATCAGGTGATCTTTTAAACCACTGAAGCAAACAAACAAAGCAATGAAAGGAAACAGCATATCACTGTTCCGTTTTGCAAATGTTCAGCAGTGTCTGAACTATTTCTGTTTCTACAGGATCTAGCATGGCCGACATTAAATTGTGCTTTAAATAGAGATGTTTTTGTGTATGTTTGCTGAGTTACTGCCCTGCTATAAACTAAGTTGGCTTGTTCCTGTATCTTCGAAGCAAGGCATCTATGAAATCTGTTTTGTAGGACTGAGAACTACATTCACAGGGTCAATTTCTGCAGTTTGGAGCCTTTGCCTCTGGGGTCCCCACTCGATTCTCTGCTCTTATGGATACATTTTCTGGATTGTGCTGTTTTGTAGTCAAAGTCAGAGTTAGAGCTGCTGGTTTCTGAGTCTTGATTTAACTCACATTGTATCTGACAGTCTCCAGGAGGTCAACAATGTAATCATATAAATCAAACGTGAAACTGGAGGCTAGAAAATGTACCCAGACAGTATTTGGTAAAACAAGGGAAATTTTTCTGATTTATTTTGAACCCTGGTATCCTGACCATAATTAGGGACAAAAACACATATAATGATTTATAACAAGTATGCAGCATATCCACTTTGCTAATTCTTTAAAAAGTCTATTCTGTGGTCAACAGAATACAGACCACACATAAAGAGACACTGGGTAACCCCTGATCTGATCTTTTAGAGTTCCAGTACCTAAGAGTAAGTTTATCCCATGACTTGGGTTTTTAAAAGATTGCATGAATAAATGTGTGTATGTCATAGACTGTGATAACGTTAATTTGTCTAGTGTCTGTTAGGAAATGTTTCAGAGAACAGAGTATAGCTGAAGCCTATTTCAAGGCATGCTGGAAAAATTAACTCATATTTCATAAAGGGTCTCTACTTCAAAAATACCTTTAAAAACTTTCCTTTCAACTGGATTTTCAGTTACCCAAAACTCTTCTGCTTTTGGTTTATAGCAATAATGTGACAGTCCCCAATTTAACGCATTTTGTAAGCCTTCATTCATTTCTCAATGGCAAAATCCTAATCAAACACCATCACTCACAGATCTGAGCTGAAAAGCACAAATATTAACTCCTGAGCATTCAGTTATTGGTATCACTGATAAAAAAGATTTTAAGGACAAAATTCAAAATGGATTTCTTGTATGCCTTTATATTTTTCACTTTTAGATTTTGTATTACCTAAAATTGTAGAGATTGACTTTTAGTAACGATCCAACTGAGGCATATATATAAAATATATCGTTCCCTCAGTACAGGAAGGAGCGCAAAGATGCCAACTGTGTGCTGGTGTATGTGCCCGTGGGTATGCATGGTTCTCCAGGTGTGGCACAGAGGGAAGAAAATCTCAACAACATTTTTTCTTGGTTTCCTGATACTGTACAGCAAAATATTAAACTCTTTCATCGAGCCTAAGAAATTCCACCCTCGACTGCCAATGGGAAGTGTTTCGCAAAGGCAGAGGGACTTGAGCGTAACTGGGAAAAGGAATGTGACTTCATGGTTTCCCCTGGCTTTTCCTGGTGATAATTGTCTTTGTTTTCCCCTCTTCCCTTAGCTTCTCAGAGGTCCTTTACCACATTCATTGATCCATCCTGGAGGGTCACAGATCGCCGAACAAGTACAGAAACAGGAAAACTGGTTTCCTGAGCACACTGTAAACACAGAAACCTGTTTCCTCTGCACACACCAGATTGTCTAGACCCAGTTTCAGTACATTTGGTGCAGAAGTGGCTATCAGGAAGACTGGAAGGTCTTTGTCTCTCAATTCCACATGAAATTTTGTGCGTAAATCTACTGCCATGAAGGGACCGAAGTTGTTTGTCCTGCTTTCCAGTTTATGGGGAGGGGTCTTGGGGCTTACCAACACCCTGAGTTCAAGGACTGCACCTGAGGAGGAAAACTCCCCACTGACTCTGAACTCCACTTCAGCTCCTCAAAGTGAAGTACTGAGCCTTCAAGTGCTCTCTGCCACTCAGAATCCCTCCTCTAAGGCAGCTGCAGCTCCCGAGAGACCTTCGGAAGACACTCTACTGCTGTCAACACTGCCGACCTCTGAGACAAGCACCTCAGCTGAGGGGAGAAGCCAAACACCCACACCCCTAGAGAAGACAGGGGCAGTGATGGCACCACTGCCTCTTGCTCTCCAGAGCAAACCAGGCCAGGGAGCAGGGATGGTGGAGCTTGCTAATGCCACACTGAACTTCCTTCAAAGTTTTTCCAGAAAGCCCAATCAACAAGCTATCTCCCCCAAGTCGTCTGGAGACATGGGGAACAGGTCCCCAAGGGAAACGCACCTCAGCAGAAGTAGCAGCAGCAGAAGTCAAAGACCCAGCTATCAAAAATCCAGTTTTGAAACAACTAGAGGAAAGTAAGAAACATTTTCTTCTTGCTCTCTTTCTGACTGTGGTCTAGACATTGGAAAGCTAGTGGTCTGAAGCCTCTCATGCTCACAGAACTGCGCAAGCTTCATAGCATCATGTTGTGGTTGGTAGTGGTTTCAAAACGACAGTCGTGTCCTTTCGGAAGGGAGATGAGAAAAGGACAAAAGGCTAAAATCTCTTTTCCATTTGCTCAGAATCAGGGACACCCACATGCCACTGTGAAAGGGGAGAGTGGAAAGCCCACTTAAGAGACCTTAGCTATGTATGGCTCACAGAACAGTTGTCCAGAAAATCCCATTTCTGTTGTCAGAAATGTGATGAATCAGAAAGCAGGCTTTTCAGCTTGATTTAATGTGGCAGCAATCTGAATTGTGGGAGTCAAATAAAAGCAAGTATTAAGGGGTATTGTAAGAAAAGTTCCAAATGGGCCCAAAAACAAAACACAGAGAAAACATATGCCTAAGCAAGTGAATGTTTTATTCACATATGTTGTTGTCGTTTGTGTATTTAGAGGTATGAGCCAAGCTTGTTAATAATTTTACCCATAGTGAAGTAGTTTCAAGAGTCTAAATTAAGTTAGATGTTATAATACAATAAAACTTAACTTAAAAATGATAGTTTCCACCTGCTGGGTGAAAGCTGTTTTGAGCAAGCTGTTGACTGGATAACCCTGAGGAGCAAGAGGTAGAAAAGTTGAAGCCAATGCGCCTGAGAGTCCCAGTTCGTGTAAGTCAAGTCTACTTATAAAATTTCAAGGTCATAAAACTTCAAATGTAAGTATCATTTTAGCTAAAAATTCACTTGGAATTTGGAATAAACCAAATTAACTGTGAAACAAGTGTTACCAGCCATGTTTAATATGGGACGAGTGGAATTTTGATCCACAACAGCTAACACATATCCTACTTACTAAGAAGTTCCCTAGTAAATAATAATAATGACAAATGCTATCTACTGAGAATCTTCTAAATTGCTTTCATTTATCATTTCTATTTAGCATGTTTTGTTAGTTTTTGTAACCTAATTTTCTTGAATGAAAATAGAACTCTTTAACAGTCCTAGGAAATGATTTTGAGCTTTTCATATGTCTGTAATTGGAGAGTTTTGGTGATAGAATGGGGAGCCAATAAAGCATATGAAAAGACAAACTAAAGCACCACTTGTAGAAGAAGTATGTATCATTGCAGCACAATTAAAATTACTACTTAACTATTTTATATGTAAACATTAGACTTGACATTAGAGTTGACATTAGACTTTTAATTAATGGTACTTATTTTAGCTAAGGCCTTTCTCCTCAACACTTGGGAACACTTATTTTTTGATCATTGTTTATGAGTGTCCAGCATGTGCCTGAAACTCTTCCAGGCTTTAAACACACAAAGAATTTGAATGTCTTTCTACCTCTGTGAATATTTTCTACAAAAATAAGCATCACTATATCTACTGATTTTCCCAGTATCAACCTGTGTTTCAAGAAACCACATTTGAAATGCAACTAGCTGAACAGCACTTTACTGTATGGATTCCCCACTGAGAACAAACTTCAATTGTTTCTACAGTAAAGAAACATTTGGCTTACGAATTCTATTGTTCAGGGGCTTGGAGAATCTAGGCTTTTCTATCTACTCAGTCTAAGACATCCTACTCATTATTAGACCATCCAAATGACGGTGGTGTGAGAGAAAAGCAAGGTCTCTCTCTCTCTCTCTCTCTCTCTCTCTCTCTCTCTCTCTCCCCCTCTCCACAAAGATCCAAAGAATCAAGTTGAAAGAAGTTTTTCATATTTTGATTTGATTAACAGTAACTTATATGGCATCTGTGTGTGTTTGAACCAGTTAACCATTATATATAACAATATCTCCATAACAAAGGGAAGATTCTGTCATTGTGTCTTTTTGAAGAGGTTAAATAATTGACTTAAAGTCATTTACTTAGTAGATCTCAGAACAAAGAGATGGGCTGGGCTTTAGAGGCTTGGGGGCCCCTGGTGCTCTCCATTAGCAGAAGAGAGGCATCATCTCAAGTGAGAAGACAGAACAAGTGCCTCACTTTTCTGTTTGTGAATCTCAAGGGCTCTTGACTGCCTACAGAATATATTTCAGGTTTCTTGCCCAGTTACTCACACAACCTTGCATATAGCCTCCAATCTTATCTTCTACCACACCCTGCCAGCCAGACTTTTAGTTCTTTGGTCCATAGTATCCTGAACCTTCATTTCCTCTTTCTTTGTCCAGATAGCATGGCCTTTCCCTGTTTTCTATTGCTTTTACTCCTAATGGCAACCTTCTTGGACAGTTAGGTAGCCGCTCTAATGTCTGCTGTGGTTCTCAATCTTCAAAGAATTCTTTTTTTCTTTTTCACGTTTTTTTTTTGTTTGTTTGTTTGTTCATTTTACTTTTTTGAGACAAGGTCTCTCTGTGTATCCCTGGGTGTTCTAGAACTCACTCTGTAGACCAGGCTAGCCTTGAACTCACAGAAATCTGCCTGCCTCTGTCTCTAAATGCTGGGATTAAATACTGCCCGGCTCAGAGAAGGGTTCTCACAAAGAACTCAAGAACTCTTTGCACATAGGAACCTCCTTCCAGTGTTATTTAAATCTCTACTGTGCTCTGGCCTAGGTAAAATGGTATATATAGCAAAGCAGAAAAGAGAATGTGAAATAGGGGTTCATATGTAAGTAGAGCTATTCCCAAGAAATACTTCTCAGTGAAAATAAACTTTGGGTGATCTTGGATAAGCACATCATACCTTTATCACTCTGTCATGCTTGGAATTTAATAATAATTCTTAATAAAAGTGACTACTTGTGTGGATGATAGGTTCCTTTCTGCAAGATTCATCTGGATTATTTTTGTCTGACTTGGTTCCCTTTTAGCCCTCTGGAGTGGGGCGGGGGGCTGTAGCTATGAGAGATCTGTGGTTTCCTGTCGGGCAGAAGGGGTGTTTCTAAATGACTGAGCACATTGAAATAGGCACATAAAGATGAAATTAGTACTAGAACATTTATATGTAGGACAGACATTTGCTGGACACCCAATGTATCCTCAACATGGTGATGGCAAAACTCGATGACCAAAATTTCCCACACCCTGCACCCTCATGAGACCCAAGTCACAGGGTGACAGGTGTGAGTAGGAAAGGTAGTCTGTAGTGACTAAGTGCTTGTGCCAAATGTAGCATATGTGTGAATGCAGCTGGGGAGAGTGAATGGGGGTAAATGGACTACCCATTCTGAATGGCTCCGTAAGCCTTGGCTAAGAATAAGAGACAGAATGAGGTGTGGTACAATCCAGCCACCTGCTTAATTTATCCATACTCATACCTACTACACACAAGGATCCAGTGGCTGTCATCTCGGTGAGCTAAGCTGCTTCTGTAAATGGAGGCCTCAGTAGATCCTCTACACTTGCCTCTCTCTACAAACATTATCTCATCTATCAGCAAGTCTCTTCTGCCTCTAGTGGTTTCCAAGTCACTCTGCCTCTCTCCATCTTGTACTAACCCTGCCCTTGTCAGTCACCAGTCTCCATTCCTGGCTTCCATCAGTACTCCACTTCTGCGCCCCGCCCTCCATACAGTGAGAGTTCACGTAAACAAGAAAGTCCGGCTAGCGTTCTTCATTGGACATAAAGGTTCTCTTCCTGATGACTGAAATGAGTATCTCAAGCACTGACGTGAAAAGAGGATTGTGTCATACTCTCTTAGAATTTGTTTATCGTCACACACTTTTGCAAACCTAAAATGAAAAATAAATGAAATTGGCTTAAATAAGGATTTGGAAATAGTTACTGGCTGGTCCACTGTACTTTTCAAAATATATTCTGAGTTCTCAAAGAGGTGTTTCTCAGAATCAGGGGATTTGCAGTCTCACCATCTCTCTTCACACACGACATCCGCTTTGAGTCCTCTAGGCACCGATGCTTGTGGACTACAACAGGTAACATCCATCTTTCCAGAATTTCATAGGTTTGGGGGGATTGTTATTTTCCCTGAGTATTCCTTCTTCGGTGTCTAGAATGAGGGGGTCCTTTTCCTCTTCCTACTTTAGTGTGATGTCACCTCTTCAAGAGACCGTCTCTGACAGCCTGACCTCATCCCTCTAGTGCACTGCTCCTTTCTCATCACTCCCAAGTTTCCCTTAGCACATTCACCTGTGTCTGAACTCACACCCATAGTTTCCCTTAGCACATTCACCTGTGCCTGAACTCACACCCATAGTTTCCCTTAGCACATTCACCTGTGTCTGAACTCACAACCATAGTTTCCCTTAGCACATTCACCTGTGTCTGAACTCACACCCATAGTTTCCCTTAGCACACTCACCTGTGTCTGAACATCACACCTGTAGTTTCCCTTAGCACACTCACCTGTGTCTGCAGACAGCTGTTGTGCACATTTTGTTTTTCGTGGAAGCAAGGGCTTTACCTATGTTACTGGTAATTCTATTCGCTGCCTGGAACAAAGAAAGAGCTCAGGGAAGCTGGGGAGTGATGGATTGCTGCACGGTTTGGGGGTCAGAGGGGAAATCAAAATTCAGAGATAGAAATTTGGAAAACGTTAGTGAAGACAAGTATTTCAGGTCATGGATGTGGATGGTCCTGGAAAGGGAGTCTGGAATTAAGAATTAAGAAAAGGGTTGGAGCTTTTTAGGGAGTATAAGCTGGCCTTCAACTTGCTATGTTACCCAGACTGACTTTGAACTCCTGATTCTCAGCTCTGACATGCCCAGTGCTGGATGGGCGGGTGTGTGTCACCACAGCTGATGTAACTGTGTTTGATGGCCTAATAGTTACAGGTGTCTGCACTGGAGGTTTTAAATGAATGGCCATGGAAAGGAGAAGAGAAATGAGTGATCAACATACAGCAAGAGAAAAAAAGTAATTCAAAAATACTATTGAAAAGGAGTAAAGCAAGAACTGAGAATACCACAATTTCAGTCATGTGGATACATAGTTTAAGTGAGCTCCTTGCTCCAGCCTGAGTGACCTGGAATGTGAGGGATTGTGAAAAAACAGATGACAATCATGGGGAGGGGGTGATTAGAAATTAAATCTTGTCCAGACAAGTCTCTATTTTCTCTGATGTCCTAAGTCCACACAGTATTTGAAAAGTTACAGTTAAGACTGAGGACATTGAAATGCCAGAAACATCACGTCAGAGAGGAAAGTTCTCATCTTGTTGACAAACATGTACTTCCGTTATGTCACTGCCAGAGCAAACAATAGAGTGTTTCCTGCACTTTAATTTCTCCCATTAATCATAGACTTCTATTACTCTTCTATTTCTTGTCATGGTTGCTATAAACATATACATCTAAAGTGCTTGAATTTGACAAGTGCTTGTTCAGATCAAGTAATTAAGTGAGAAACTTCTGTGTTCCCACACCTTTTATCTTTATAATTATACAGCTATAAGTGAAAAATATACTATTTAAGGAGACATGCTGAAAGAGTCAGTTGACAGGAAGGACCAGCAGGTTAAGCAGAAAAGCAGACATCATACATCTAACCTGCTTTGTCTGCTACTGGTCAAAGTCTGACCCCTGCTGGACCAGAAGTCATCTGCACTACTCTGCTGAGATCACAGCCTGAGAACTAGAATTGAAGAAAAATAAAATTTGGTAAATTCTTGAACAAGATAATATCACAGTTTGACCACAAGAATATGTGTGTGTCACTTGTCTGTAATTTTGTGAGCCCCATTTTAATAGTACTTTATTATTGATTTTAAAAATAGAAAATAAGTTCCACCCAAAAAACAAACTCCAGCTATATCAAGGAATGGGGACAATGTAGCTAGCTCTCTTCTCACATCCTATCACAAATACTGCACATAGCAACTACCATCACACATAGCAATGGTATCACATCAAGAATATCCTACACAGTAACTGTGACCCTGAAGGCTGTGTGCCGTTATCGTCTGTCACTGATAATGTGATTGCACTCACCATTCTACCATTCTGTCCCACTCCAGAGAGCAAGTAATGGTGCTAACCATGTTGAAAATGTGGGTGTCAAAGAGGTGTTCCTTTTGCTTGTTTGTTTTTGCACTAGGTTTCCGCCTCGCCCCTAAAATGTCCCCCAATTTCAATTGTTTCTCCCAGTAAATTTTCCCTCTCCTTCAAGTTGATCCCCTTTATTCCCAACCCCATGTGCCCCCAATCCATCCACAAAATCTATTCTATTTTCCCTTCTCAGGGAGATTCATGCATCCCTTCCTTAGACTTCCTTGTTACTTAGACTCTCTGGGTCTGTGGACCATGGGATTACGTTTTATTTTACAGCTAATATCCACTTATACATGAGTCCATGCCACATTTTATTTTCTGAATTTGGGTTACCTCACTTGTTGCGGAATATTACCTTAACTAGGCAAAGATTGTTTCATTTATGTATGCTGTGGAATATTGCTTTAACTGTGTACAGACGAGTTGCAATTGCTTGTATTGCCTTTGTTAATGATGTAAAGACGGACGTTTGTTTATGCTGCATTTTAATTATGTAAAGATGTGTTATATTTGTTTATATTAATTATGTAAAGATGTGTTGTATTTGTTTATATTAATTATGTAAAGATGTGTTATATTTGTTTATATTAATTATGTAAAGATGTGTTGTATTTGTTTATATTAATTATGTAAAGATGTGTTATATTTGTTTATATTAATTATGTAAAGATGTGTTATATTTGTTTCTCTTTGCCTGCCTAAGGCACCTAGTAGGTCTACTAAAGAGCTGAATGGCCGGTAACTATGCAGGGAAAGAACAGGTGTGACTGGCAGGCAAAAAGAAAAAGTAGGAGGAAAAATCTAGGCTCAAGAGAGAAGGAGGAGGAGAGAGCGAAGAAGAAAGAGAAGGACATTCCTGGGACCAGTCAGGCAGCCACCAGTCAGATAGTTGGAGTAGAACATACAGAAGAAAAGAAAGGTGAAAAGCCCTGCCTGAAAGCAAACATAGGTAAAGAGAAACAGGTTATGTTATAAGAGCTACCAAAACGGGTGTAAGATAAGGCTGAGCATTCATAATAAATAATAAGTCTCCATGTCATGAGTTGAGAGCTGGTTGGTGGCTCAAAAGAAAGCCTGGTGCCCTTACTTGGGAAGATTTCTTTTAAGCTCCATCCATTTGCCTGTTGATTTCACGATGTCATTGTTTTTAACATCTGAGTAATACTTCACGGAGCAAATGTACCATATTTTCTTTATCCATTCTTCGGTTAAAGAACTTCTAGGTTGTTTCCAGTTTCAAGCTATTATGAATAAAGCTGATATGAACATAGTTGAGCACATGACCTTGTGAGAGGATAGACCACTCTTTGGATATATTCCTAGGAGTGCTATAGTTGAGTCTTGCGGTAGCTCTATTCTCCATTTTCTGAGAATCCATTATTTTGATCTCCAAAGTGGCCGTACAAGTTCACACTCACACCAGCAGTGGAGGCGTGTTCCTCTTGCTCCGAATTCTTGACAGCACTTGTATTTTTGACCTTAGTCATTCTGATAGGCATAAGATGGAATCTTAAAATCATTTTGATTTTCATTTCCCTGATGGCTAAGAACGTTGAGCATTTCTTCAAATGTTTAATGGCCATTTGACTTTCCTCGCTTGAGAATTCTGTTTAGATCTGAACCCCATTTTTTATTTGTATTATAAAGTTTATTGGTGTTTAGTTTCTTGAGTTCTTTGTGTGTTTTGAATATTAGCCCTCTTTCAGATGTGGAGGTGGAGATCTTTTCCCCTTCTGCGGGTAGCTGTTTTTGTCTTACTGACAGCGTCTTTTCACTTACAGAAGCTTTTCAGTTTCATGAAGCCCCCCATCTCTTAGTTGTCAATCTATCTCAGTGCTGTGCTAGGAGTGTTCTGTCCAGGAAGTTGTCTCCTATCGATGCATTCAAGGCTCTCCCACACTGTCTTTTCAGTCAGGTTCTTTGTATCTGGATTTATGTTGGGATCTTTGATTTACTTGGACGTGAGTAATAGATAAGAATCTATTTGCATTTGTCTACATGCCTACATCCGGTTAGACCAGCACTTTTTGTTGAAGATGCTTTCTTTTTTCCACTGCATATTTCTAGCTTCCTTATTAAAAAATCAAGTATTCAGAGGTGTGTAGATGTACATCTGGGTCTTTTATTTGATTCCATTAATCAACATGTCAGTTTTTATGCCAAACCATGTGGTTCAATTTTTTTACCTTATATCTTATTATATATCTCCCTAAGTAATAGACAGAGGTCTAAGTCTTTGATCTCAGTACAAATACTAAAATTAAATATAAGAACAGTTCAGGATTTTTCTAAGCCTAACAAAATGTAGGCTCTGATTATTTTCATCATATATTGTCTCTTCAAATAGGTACAATTATCAAACACTGTTCATTTTCTTTTCTGTATTTAAGCAAAGGTCTTTGAAAATGATTTTGACCAAAATTGAATTTTTCTACCAATAATTGTTGTTCACTCAGGAACTGGTGTGCGTATGTACATACCAAGTTATCTCCAACAGTGATACTGGACACTCACAGCTCTTACACACCAAATAGCAGAGGATCCTGTGGCTGGTCCAATGGACTCTGTTCCCAAAGGTATGCAATATTTTCTGAAAATAGATGTTTTCCATGTAAACCTAAAATACATAGGAATAGCCATTCCAGGCACTGTATGGCTAAGCAGACAGAGAGTCTCTATATTAGATTAGATAGATTGCCTTTAGTAAATGAAGATGTGATTACTAATAATACCTGTGCTGTGTATTTGCTTTGAGAATCATGTGAGCTAAAACACTCATGTACTCAGCTTACTGCCTAGTACCCTGAGAATGCTTAGGGGGTGTTAATCTTCTTGTTTCATAGTCACTGTTGTATTATTAACCTAGTCAACAAGCCTGGACTGAGGCTCTTATGAAAGGCATAGTAGATAACATCAAAGATTTATTAACATTTTTTAGATAAAAGTCCATATATAATATGACTTGTATTAAAAATATAGAAAATCGTTACCTGTGATTGTGCATGTAAAGCAGCTCTTCTTTTATATGTCGTAATGACCATACTTAGATGGATATATTATTTCTATATTATATTAGTAACCATGTTGTTCATGACACATATTTCTGTATGGCTATAAGAATTAATAGATAAGCATTTCTAAAAGTTATCTTTTTGAGATATCAGAGTAAGTAAAGGTCTGTGAAAATGATATTGACAAAAATATTTTGTCTAAATATGAATTTTTTCCAATAATGGTTGTTCCTTCATTTATAAATAAATGAATATATTATATATTATGTATAGATTATATTAGTAACCATACTGTTTATTACATATATGGATATATTTTATTATGTATACATCATATTAGTGACCATGTTGTTCATTGTACATATGAGTATATTATAATGGATGTCCATACACACATATACCATTGTCATAAGAAAAGACTGAGCTCTTCATAAATTCTCTGAATCCACATAGTAACCATGCTTGACTAGAGATGTTCACAAAGAAACTGATAAAACAAAAGAGACAAAGAAAGAGAGAGAGAGAGAGAGAGAGAGAGAGAGAGAGAGGAAGAAATTGTAGCACTGCTACTCAAGCCCTGAATCTAAGGTACACAATTATCATACAAATAACCCAGGCAATGAATCTGATACATCAGCAGTCTGGAACAATGCACAGGAAGGACACATAATATCCAGGTGTTTCTGAGTCTCTTGAGGACTGAAATTCATGGTCCAGAGAGCTGAGTACATCGCAGGGATTTGAGAAAGCTAAGCTGTGGCCCTGCTTTCAACTGTCTTTCTCTTTGTGACAATTTTCTTGTCAAGGAAGGCACAAAGAACACGTTGTTAATTCTTGAGTAATGAAAACATTACTATGGTAATCCTTATCATATTGTTCTTCTGGGTTCAAGGTGAGATCCTCTCCTGCTCTTTACTCTTTTCTAAACCCAGCTACTTTATCCTTATTCCTATCTCTTCTCTTTGTGTCTATTTGAATGGGTCTTTGCATTTTTTTCATGATTTCTGTATTTATACAATAGATATCTAAATTTATTTTATTATATCAACATTTCATGCAGCAGACACTCAGTTTGCCAGAGCAGAAACATCGACCATCTAGCATGATTCAACAAAGTTCTAAGTCCTAGAGTCAATCCCACAACTAAATAAATTCCACCTTCACTCCTTATTTAACTTTAGTAGTTGGGCTAGAGATGATAGTCCCTCCAACAGAATTATTTCCTGAATATAACTTATTGAAATAGATGCAGAGGAATGTCTTGGCGTGCTTTTGGGGCTGGAAAGAATGATGTCGCTCGTTCTGGTATTGAAAAATAACTTCTGACATACTGCCCTACCTGTCACGTTACTACAGAAACTGAAACCCCACTAATTTAGTTCTTCACCAACAATCCTTGTACAGTTTACTAGGCTTGGCTCTGACAAACTCCCGTAGCATAAGTGTAACTCATACAATCAAGATTAAAATTCCAATTCCACCAGTTTTAGATCTGGGCATTTGAGCAAGTTATTTTATCTCTCTATATTATTTGTGCTCCTCAGCTTTAAAGCATAGTATTAGAATTAAAGTTAGTTCTAATACTGATGTAGCTAGAAAACATTACACAAAGCAAAACTATCTTATCTTTGGAAAATGAAGTGATAGATATTAATTTAAAATACCAATAGTAAAACTACTCATGCTTTTTGCTGCATATTCAAAGAAATCCTGTTGGCTATTTTGAATATAATACTGATGGTATGTTTAAGACTTTATAATAGTACCAAGACTAAATGGTTATTACATTTTGGGAATTATTCTAAGCACTTTATATTTGTAAGTCCTAATTCCATCTTAACATAAAACAAATAACTTTGTATCAATTGTTTTCCTCTCCAGATTGCAGAAGACGTCCAATGCTGTCTATAGGATGCAGCATAAGATTGTGACCTCATTAGAATGGAGATGCTGTCCTGGATACATAGGGCCAAACTGTCAGCTCAAAGGTATATGCCCATAATAACATCATAATAAAAATTTCTGATAAATAAGTAGTTGAATGTGTAACATAAGGGCCTGCTAGTTGGGGTTTCTTTCCTGCCAAGTACCCACAGTCTTTAGTTCCCAAAGAAAATCACACAGAGGTCTCCATAAGTTGTAAACTGATTGGCCTATTACCTCAGGCTTCATATTATCTCTTATAACTTATATTGTCCATTATTCTTATCTATGTTAGCCACATGGCTTGGTACCTTTTTCAGCAGGGCAGGTCACATCTTACATCTTAGGCATTTGAGACAGGACTGCAGGAAGAGCTTTCTTCTTCCCAGAATACTCCTGTTCTCCTTGCCCTGCCTCTACTTCCTCTCTGGTTCTCTCGTCTATACCTCCTGCCTAGCTACTGACCAATCAGCATTTATTTAAAACATAATTGACAGAATACAGACAATTCTCCTGCATGAATGGATCAATTGTGCACCAAGAAAAATTACTAAGCAGCCAGATGTTAAATCTGCTGCTGTTTTCAAACTTCATAAGTCACCCACAAACCTCATAACCTGCCCCATCACTGTTCCTCTCATGCTTATGTTAGTTCTAAGAAATGAGTGAGAAGATCTCACTGTATTACTTATTATTAACTAAAACTACAAAGATATGCCTTCCTTAATTATTATTGTAAATTGTCATTTTATACTTTAAATAAAATGATTAGAAATAGCCCATATAAAATAATTATACAACACTCTGGCTTTGTTCCAGTTCAACTACTGGACATAACAGGGATATGAATGACAGTTCACGTTAGAGAATATACCATGTAACTTATGAATAATTAGGTGAGTTTTTTTTTCATCTTAAAGGAGTCATTTTTTTAAAGCAGAGATTTTAAGGATGTTCTGGTAGAAGGCTGACCAAGCACACAGACACCTGCGGTAGCCTAACATCCATGCACCTATTATTCTGCTTTCAGATTAAACAGCTTTTCTTTGACAAATAAGATGTGACATCTGCATTCATATTTTAAGTGGATGAATATTACAAGAAAGGCCATTAGCAGTGGTGGGCAATTCAATCAACAGTGTAGGAGATTGTGATTAAAAATTAATGTAACTGTGGAGAAACCATTAGGAGTCGCATTAAGAAACAGAGAATCATATGCAAGAGCTGAAAGAATCATGCAGTTTAGTCAGGGATATTATCCATGGCTAGCCAGCCCATGCAGCGAGGATCTGTGGACAAATCTTCCACACTGCTGTTTCCTCTGGGCCTGGTTTAAGTTACATAGATGACATGAAATCCAGCACATTTTCAAATGTATCAGTAAATTTTTACCTTGTAACCAGGTAAAATAAAACTTTTACCAAAAAAAAAAAAAAAAAAAAAAAAAAAAAAAAAAAACATTACATTACCCACACCGAAAATATTTAGAAATGAGGTAATACAAAATATTTTAAAAAGATCCAAATATATTACTGTTTTCAAAGAATTCATTTTTATAAGGTGTGCAAATATAGTCACAGTGTTACAGTGCATTTGTTTCTTAAACACATTTTTACGTTATTTAAAAATCTTGACACTATTTGGAATTTTGCTTATGTCTTTATTTTTTTCTTATGTGAAAGATACTTAGAGAATATTAATCCTCTGATTGCTTTTTTAAAGAATAAAGTGTTGGTTTGCAAAGTGTCTTTTCAGATGTAGGCTGTCATTACACACCCCACTGCACAGAATAGCTGACTGCAGGTGGCAGGGAGCAAAGCAATATGTCAAAGCATGTCCTGGGCCCAACCGCTGAGAGCTGGGCATGCCCCACTTTCAGCTTCCTGGGCTTGCTAATCGATTCTTAACTGTTATGGCAGACTACATGCATGCAGATGAGAGAGAAGCTACAGAACTCCGGGATGGTAAATTTACCCACAAGAAACAAAACTAAGTGCTAACTATACTGCCGTTGGCTTCTTATAGGGATTACCAAGTATCTGAATGTAAGTGGTTTATATTCTGTAGTTAATCACATCTGAAATTCTTCCTAGAAGCCACTTATGGCTCTCTTTAATGTTAGATTCGCAGTTTTCTGTTTCAATACATGTTGACAAAGAAAAGTCTCAGAAAAGCATCAGTGATGATTTCCTGTCATAGCCACCGAATTAAAGCTACACAAAAGGCCAGCGTTTGCTGATTAATCTGTTAGGTGACTTTCCTATAGAAATCTGTGTGGAAATAAGGCTAGGGTAGCAGGTTTGCCCAATTATTTTAAGTTGTTTTAGTGTGAATTCTAATGTAGCTTTGATTCCAAAAGGATGTCGTGTTGCTCAGACATAATCCTGGCTATGTTTCTCTTATTTTTATTGTAGTCCACCAAGTACTTGCATTTTTTATGAGTGCAATTGTTACTGGTAGGGTCAAGAGTCACTGTCTCATGCTTTCCCTGAGCCGCTGTTCACTAATTCTCTCCTGCTTTATTTTTTCCTTCACACTTTTCCATTCTGATACCCAACTAATAACATCCCAAGCTGTCCCCTTACCTACTACATTTAATAAATATGTACCAGCCTTTTGTTTTCATACAGGGGATCAAATTGTCCCCCATAAGCATAGAGTGTTTGACAGCACTCATGAGGCAGGGTGCTCTAAAAGGCAAGAATTTTCAATCTGACTAGATCCATTCTTTAAACCTCTTCTGAGATCTCTACAGTTTGGTTATGTAGATACCGGGTTATGTAGGTACAATAGCCATTATTTCAGGGCTTATCCCTCAAAGTATCACTGGGTTATTTATTCATAGAAAATGTGTAAAGTTCCATACACTCTTCATAAATCTCTGTTTCACAAAGTAGTTTCATCTCCAGAAACAAAATTGATTTCATAATGTAAATATAATTTTCTTTTAATTTAATTGCAGTAGAGAGATGGTTTAAATATATGATAAGTATCAGTAGACCTACTGGTAGCTAGACCCTCCTCTTTATGCTTCCCCAAGAGTGCTCACCTCTTCCCAGCTCTTCCTCCTCTTCCTTCTGAAATCCATGTTCTGGGTGTCAGCAAGAGCTGCTGCAGTTCAAACCCACTGTGTAATTCTTCCCAGCTCCTATTCCAAAGTGCTTATCTGCTCTGTGTGTGCTCTAGCACAAATAATCAGAACCCTGGGTTCTAGTGGTAGTTTACCTACCAAAACAGGATAGTATCTAAAAGAATCCTTTTTTAAAAATTACATGACTGCTGTTTTAGGGGAAAAAGCAAATATTAGGTCTGACATCAAAGCAATAGCATTCATACAGTTATATGCCTTCTGGACTTGATCACAAGTCTTTCCAGATTTCCATTAGCAAGAACCTTATTTTATTTTCCAATATCATATTAGAGACTTTTTTAATGCCTATAGTAATATACCACTTATGGCTATGAGATAAAATTTGCAGTTCTGTGTCTCTCCAGTAGATGTCTCTAAAATATTCTGAAGTGGAACAAGGCATTGTATCTATTATATCACAAAGGAACGTAATTTATGTTTAATTGATACGGGTTTAGAGAAGATCTTTTTGCCAAGTTGTTAAGCATTTGACCCCATGCAGGTTTTCTAAAAAAAAAAGTCTATAGAATTACATTTTAAAATATCTATCACAGCAATGATGAATACTGAAAAGATAAGTAAAACTATGGAATAAACTGACCCCTTCAGGTACATTGTAAACACATGACATTTTATTTTGCATGGGTAAAAAAATTCAACCAGTTATAAAACTGCTTGAACTAACATTTTAAATACATGGCTACAGAAGTGAGATTATTTTACAATACATTGCAAATTCATCATCTTGAAATTTATACTATTCAAATGAAGAAACAATTCTGTTTCTTATATTTTCACAAAGTTGATTTTTCCCAGTGTTCTTCACCATCTTCTGCTTTTGGTCATATGTTGTGTTATAGGAGCTTCTTGCTCAGTAATGTTGTGTAGGATTTGACTAAAGGACATTGATGTTCAGAGCCTTTGTCTGCGAAGCTGACTACTTCAGCTTACTGAGTTCATCTTCATGAGTACACTGAGCATCTGCCTGCCAGTGTACCTGATGCTGCGGGAGCAGCTAGAAGTCAATACACCACAGGAAGGCTTTCTGGCAACTAGCAGGAAAGAGAGCATCCTCCTTACTGACTTGACATTACTGACTTCCTCCATGTGGCTCAAAGTGCTCAAGAAAAATATCTTAAAAAGCAAAAACAAATAATAACAGCAAAAAATAACTTGCAAATTAAATCTGTCTTATTAAATAGAAAACAATAATAAACACACCTAATAAGAAAGTTGTTTCTCTTGAAATCTGCTGACCTTGTTCCTGAGTCCTTGATCACCAATATCAGAGTTTGCTTTGCAGAGAGAAACATAAAACCAGGAGCACAAATAAAATCCAACGATGCCTTTCAAAAATAAGTGCACAATTGTCACCATAGTCTGCTGGCTTCATAGCGCTTCTCTGTAGCTGCATCTGTCACGTAAAGAAGACAAGGGACGAGACCTAGAAATCTGCACTCCACAGAACCAAGCAGTCTGTGCTTGTGTGAAAGGGAAGATAGATTGCCGAGAAAACCTCTGCAGTCTGTGTTGAAGAGAATACATCAGTGGACACAGAATGATTGCTAAATGAAAAAATAAAGGACCATCGATCAACCAGGCTTCTCATCACAGGAAAGTAGCAGACTATAAGAGATCCTATCAGCCCTCTACAGCTGCCAGTCAAAATCCTGGGATATAAATTGGGTTGAATGGAAGTATTGAGCTCTAACTGACAAACACAGCCAGGAAAAGATAACATGAACTATTGAATTTGTAAAACAGGCATTTCGAGTTTTTAACAGCCTTGCCAGGGACTTAAACACCACACAAAAATCTTTGGGATCTGGTGTTCAATGCACCACGGAGCAAAGAGCTTCGTGTGAACACCAGATCCCAAAGATCTTTGTGCGGTGTTTAACCCCCTGCAATTCGGAGGACAATTTTATCACTTGCTTCATGTGGGTGCACACGTGCCTAAGGACATTTGAAATTTATTCCTCGATTGTATTTTTCTTTTTATCAGTCTTTTTAAAACTTCACCAGAATGTTCAAAATGAATTAAAAGGTTTAACAGTCTACCATACAGGTCTTAATCATCTAAGAATGGGTTAAGAAACTAAAGACCTTCGCTTGTTAGCTCTGTGTATTGTCCTTTGTTCTGGGGATTAAGGGAAGGTGCCCTTGTCAGGTTTGGGGCAGGTGCTTCTGGGGGAAACTTTATCACTGGTCCTCACAGCTTCCTTTCCTCTTCCACTTGTCACTAACTGAAGGTTTGACCTTGTGCTCCTTGGTTCCTGTTTCAAGTCTTTGGGTTTCTCTAGGTCATCACTCTTTCCCTGCTTATAAAACAAAACTCTTTTTTATTTCCAGGATTCATGAATGATATTTTATGATTGTTTTTACTCCAAGGTCAATAGAAAATTAGATTTCAGTATTCAGGGTTATATCCCTTCTGTTCCCCAGTTGTCTCATAGCGGGGTTTCTTACTTCTGAATATTTAAGGTTGGTCTGAACTGGATAGTACAGGGACAACTATGGTGCTAGAGAAAACCTTTTTACTTAAATCTCAAGCAACTCCTCTCCACCATAAAGTGTGGACATAGTGGTTTGAAGAGTGGCCCACACAAGCTCACATATTTGAATGCCTAAACACCAGGAAGTGGATCTGTTTGAAAGAGTAGAAGGATGAAGAGGTGTGGCTTGTTGGATGAAGTCTGTCGCTGAGGATTGGCTTTTAGGTTTCCAGGACAGGTTATCTCTCTTCTCTCTTCTCTCTTCTCTCTTCTCTCTTCTCTCTTCTCTCTCTCTCTCTCTCTCTCTCTCTCTCTCTCTCTCTCTCTCTCACACACACACACACACACACATCCCCCTGCTGAGGGATAGGGATGTAAAGCTCTCATCTACTTCTCCAGAGCCATATGTGCCACCGTGCTTCCCTCTGTGATGATAAAAGACTCTGAGCAAGACTCTGAAACCATGTGTGTGAGCAAGTTCCCAGTAAAACACTCTCTTTTATGAATTGCCTTGGTCATGGTCTATCTTCACAGTCACTTACATGTATCAGAGACAAGGGCCCCAACTTCCGAGTTCCACCAAGATGTTAAATAAGGAAGTGTAATATTATAATCTCTTCATTAAGTCTACAACATGCTATACTTGATAAGTAATAAAATGAACAATTTTAACTTTATTAGAATGAAGTAACAGTATTTGGAGCAAAGCTTTACTGTCTAAACAAAAGCTTTAGTAAAGTATACTGAAACTGTAAACATAAGAGCTATGGGGAGGGACAACAGTAATGTTCAACCATTTACCCACTATTTCAGTAATGCTGATATAGGCGGGAAAGAGGCAGAAATCTTTAATAAATAAATAAATAAATAAAACAAAAAAAAAGAATGCATTACTTTTTTTACTATTTGCTTATTTTTTTGAAAAAGAAAACAAACTATCTTTTTTCATTATACATACCAATCCAAGTTCCCACTCCCTCCCCTCCTCCTATTCCCTCCACTTACCCCACTTACCCTCCCCCCATTCCCTCCACTCCACCCCACACCCCATCCACTCCTCCATCCATTGGGTAAGGCTCATTGCCTTGAGGAAGTTCCAAGGCCCTCCTGAGCAAGTATCCATCCAAAGAAAATAGGTTCCCAAAAGACCAATACACGGAGTAGGTTTAAATCCTGGTGCCACTGCTAGTGGCCCCTTAGTCTGTGCCTGCCATGCAACTCTCAACCACATTCAGAAGTACTAGTTTGGTCCCATTCTGGTTCCTTCCCTGTTGAGGTGGAGTTGGTGAGTTCCCATTGGCTCAGGTAGACTGCTTCAGTGGGTGTCCCCATCATGGTCTTGTCCTCTTTGCTCATATTCTTCTTACTCCTCACGCTCTTCAGCTGGACTTTAGGATCTCAGTCTAGTGCTCTGATTCGGGTCTCTGACTCTGTTTCCATCAGTTGCTGGAAGAAAGTTCTATGGTGATATTTAAGATATTCATCAGTTTGACTACAGGGCAAGGTCAGTTAGGGCACCCTTTCTTCTATTGCTTAGGATCTTATCTGGGGTCATCTTTGTGGATTACTAGGAATCTCTCTAGTGCCCTGTTTCTTGCTAGCACCATAATGGACCCCGCAATCAAGATATCTCTTTCCTTGCTCTCATTTCTGTCCCTCCTCCATCTTGACTATCCTATTCCCTTAAGTTCTCCTCCCTAATTCCTTTCTCCCCACCTCTTCCCATTCCACCTTCCCTTCTTCCCCAATCCTTATGCTTCCAATTATGTCAGGTGATCTTATCTATTTTAACTTTGCAGGTAGATTTATATATGTTTTTCTTAGGGTTCACTTTGTTACTTAGCTTCTCTAGTATCATAAACTATAGGCTCAATATCCTTTGTTTATAGCTAGCATCCACTTATGAGTAAGCCCATACCATATTCATCCTTTGGGGTCTGGGTTACCTCACTTAGGATGTCATTGTTTTTTTTTTGCTGAGTAGTACTCTAAGGTGTAAATGTGTCACATTTTCTTTATCCATTCTTTGGTTGAGGGGCATCTAGATTGTTTCCAGGATTCTCGCTACTATAAATAATGCTACTATGAACATCGTACTTTGTAGTACGATTGAGCATCTTTTGAGTGCATGCCCAAGAGTGGTATTGCTGGGTCCTGAAGTAACTTGATTCCCAATTTTCTGAGAAACTGCCATATTGATTTCCAAACTAATACATTAATTACCATTATAAATATAGAGACAAAGCCAAGTCACAGAAATCATAGCCACTCATATTTAAATAACCCCTGATAGGCTTGTTGGTGTCTCCTGGCTCCTGACATGCTTTTTCTTTGACCAGGGATACATCAGCAAAATAGCCCTTTCAGGAAAATGATTAAACACAGGAAGCTGCTCTGACTTTCTCTGAAGAATTCCCGCTCAGGTCCAGAGCCATTGTAGGGCACAAGTTATCTGTACATCTATAATGTCTATTAGTGTCGATGCTCTGGAAGTCTTGTTCGGAACTATATTGTAAGAAAAGTGGTAACATTCATGTTTTGCAATCTATAAAAGCTGCATGCTTTTAAATGCTGTCCATCTTCCTTGATAGCTAAATCAGGAAAATACCTAGGGCAATACAAATGTAGTTTCTTCTTAGAGTTATGTAAGCACCATTTAGTCATAGTTGGGGCAACATCAACAAAGGAACATTTATTAACTTTATAGCTATGTCACATACATTAAATTTGCATTTAAATTTAGTAGAAAAGATTTCATTTTCTCAAGCAACTGATCACGTTATATTTGGTTTCATATAATATTTGTGTGGCTGTCTCAAATAATGTATTCCAAATATCATCTGTTTCAAATATAGATGTTTTAATATCATATATATGTAAAATTATTCACAAGGAGAATAATTTATAAAATGCCTTCTTAACCTTGGTCCCAAAGATTACTACTAAAGCCCAGAAATCCTTCCAGTGTTGCATGTTTGGCTCTGTAGCACAAGCTCTCTCTGTCTTTCTGTCCCTCGTCTGTGTGTTTGCTGCATTGCAGGAAATGTGGCGCATATATATGAACCCAGCATGACTATGCTCAGATGCTTGCTGACACCATGGCCATCTTGTCCCCATCTAAGATGTGTGAACACAGTGACTGACAGTAGCAGGATTCTCTCTGAAGCTGTGTCTGAGTCTCCAGGATGACGTTTTTATCCTGCTCTATTGCTCTACTTGTCTGGAATATCCAGTGTATTCTCTTTTCCATTGTTTCACATCAATGGTGTTTTGTTTGTTTGTTATACACAGAGTTGCTCTTTAACCATAAAGGCCTGAAACTCTTGTTAATCTTCCTGCCCCATTCTATCAAGCATTCCAAATACAGCTGTATACTATCTGGATTGACTATATTTTTACAATCACAATTCATAGAAATTTTTTTCTTGAATGTTCCTATATTGACTATATTATTAATAATATTAAAAACATTTTTCCTTCTAGTTTCCTGAGATAAAACTCAGGTTTTTTATTTTGGTTCAGTATTTTGACAACAGACGAGCCACATTGATTCATCCTGACTAGAATCTGGAGTGGGAGCACGAAGACCACTATGCAGGAAGGAAGACTGACAGCCTGGGTGCAGGATGGGAAGGAGTCTACTTCGGAGGGATTTTGAGCCATCAGTAGACTTTGGATGTGACCGCTGGGGAGTGAGCAACAGCTTCGTTTATGGTCCATAATCCATTTGCTGGGCCCTATTGTCTAAACCACAGAGAGATTGACAATGGAGAACTGAGGAATCCTGAGCAATTCTTGCTGATGCCACTATTTATAACAGCCCACTTCTTTACAGAATGATGGGCACATGGTTTTCACCTGTTAGATTGTAATAAGCCATGCCTCTAAAGCATGTTATAGCCATAACTAGGATCCTATTTAAGAACCATGAAGACTGACTTTTATATTTCAGTTTTACTGAGAATATAGAAAAAAATTCTGCCTCGTATCAAAAAATTGTATTAGATTTTGGAAAATCTTTCAATTCTTTTCTAAATTAGTGGATCTAACCAACGTCATGAATCAAAATCACCTAACAACTTGAAATTTTTAAATACACATGTGTCCAATCGCCCAGCATAGGTCCAATGAACCATGGCCCTGGGAGAAGAATTGGAAAAAAACAGGAATAGTTTAGTCTCCAAGTCATAAAGACTTCTAGTTTCTATCTATAATAAAATTAAAGAAACAAAAAAAACCCAATAGCATTCTAAAACAGTAGAAAGCAGCAACAAAGATGTAAGATTTGTATAAAAAGCTGAGAGTGAGGAAGTTTCTATGGTAATGAGCCTGTGTCACACTGCCATGGCACTGACCACTATGACCACTCTGCTTTAACTCCAACACATTATCTCACTCACTTTCAAATTCACTAATGCTTTTTCTTTCTGTGGTCAAACTCCTGAAAGTATGCAGTAAGGACATGGACAAGCTATTGTAGCCCTATTACACCCATTTGCTCCTCTTGCAATTAGTATTTACAGTCTATGGTCTGGACACTCTTCACTGCCCAGAGAATCAGGGAATGGCATGAGGTCAGCTTGTAGAGGAATATCGATCATGATGCTTTACTTCAGGGGTTCACAAGCTTTAGCATGCACAGAATGATGTGACCATCTTGGTAAAAGAGGGATGGATGCTCCACGTAGAAATTTCTTAAATCAGGGTAGGGTTCTGAAGCTATAGGTCCAACTTTTCCCAGGGAATGTTTTCATGGTCACAGGAGTGACTCCAATTTGCAAACCATTGCTTTACTGTTTAGCTATGCCCTTGAGTGGGCAGAGATGCAAACTGTCAGAAACATGCTTTACTATTCCAGCCACAGAGGAGCCATGGTAGGAGAGCTGCACTGTTATTTCAGAGATATCTTTGCATAAATCGGTCTGAATTCACACCCTAAGAACATTATTATTGGGGCCTCACAGGGGATTAATACTTTGCACTCCTTACCCTAATTCACAAACCACTGTTCTTGTCTCAAAACTCTGCAACAATTTCTTCTCCTAAATAACTCATCAGTTTTGGTGGGAGGGGACATCGAAACACACTCTACACAACTGGAAATTCATTGATTAGCCCAAGTCCTTGACGAACAGCACAGCAAAATTCAACGCGATAATGGAGACAAACCCCAATTAATGGCAAACCTGCAGCCTGTTTTAAGGAGCAGGAAAACGTAAAGATTGCCAGCAAGGCCACATGTGCTTCGTGGCGGTCATTGACATACAGCTCAATTGCCATTTCATTGACACAAAATTTCATAGGAAAAGGAATCCAGCTAGACAGCAAACATGTATTTATACATGTATGTGTGTGGGCAACAGTGATCAAATGTGTTCATTCAAAGTCTATAATTTAAACATGTATTATTGAAGGGTTTAATATTTTAAATGACTCTCTCAAAATTGTTTTTCCAAAGAAATATTATATAGACATTTAAATTATTTGATTTGTAAGACATGGTGTTCCTTAAATATAGGTACTAGGATTTCTGGGTTTTGTGAAATGTCACTGACTTTATGGGTTGATTGCCCTGGAAATATACCTGTAATTGCTTAATTTTACCATTAGTTTATCAGAAGCCATATAGTTATTATTTTTTATAATCTTGGAACAACTCCTTAAATGCACTGTTTATTAAGCAGCTGATTTGGTGTCCAGCTGTAAGGAACATGCAGCTTTCACTCCTTCCAGCAACTACCAGTTGGGAAATGCATTACTGAAAAATCAGTCCCCTTACAGGGCTGCTGTTACTTTTACCATAATGGATTATAATATCCACTCAGTTTTGTAGGCTGTATCTGCAAAGGCTTCCGTCCATTTTTCACCCACATGAATTTTGAATAATTCTTTTTTCCAAGGCAAAATTAGAACCCCAACCTCCAACTGGATGTGGTATTACCCTGTCCTATGAATGGGACAGAAACAGTTTGCTCTGCAGTCGGTCTCATCACCATGCTTCAGTACACAGGAAAATGAACGTCAGTCCCATTAACACTCAGGACTGGAAACAGGAGGCCCTTCAAATGCTAACACTGAATACTCTCTCTGCTTCTGTCTAGCTGAAGAAGAGCAGCAACTGGCACACAGTAACCAGGCTGAAAGTCACACAGCTGTTGACCACAGAACAGCCGAGCAGACCCAGCAACAGCAGAAGCAAGACTATGGCGACCCAGGTCTTAATTACTGTCACCTTCAACCCAATATTTGTCAACACCATTTCGGTGGTGATGGATTAACACATTTTTCAATCCTGTTATATGGTTGCTAATTGTTTGGAGAAACTGCACTAGATTATAGGTTCCCAGATGGAAAAGATTTATATAAAGCAGTGGGGGAAAAAATCCACGCACAAACCCAGGAGACTGAAAATGCTGCAATCACACATCCAGGGCACATAACAGTTTTCCAAAATCAAACTCAGCTTTTGATTGATGTAGAAGGGGCAGCTTGACTGAGTTAAAAGAGATGGGAAGGATGTTTTGACTGATAAGACACCACAAAGGGGTGCTGATAACTTGAGGAAATGGTTTTATTCCTAAGACCTTGTACTGATCAAAAGTCAGCCTGGGATGGGTTTTCTGTCCTATACAGTACTTTGCCATCTCAGACTTAACTTTAGCCCCAAAATGAAGTCAGTTAGTGTCAATAGCATCTCTTCAATAGTGGCATAGATTTTGGTAAACAAAGCAAGGCACCCCATTGAGAAATGATATTTAAAGACATCTCTTTTTTAAAAATGCAAGAGATCATCATGTTAAGAGAAATAATCCAGATTTAGAAAGACAAACATCATGTTTTCTCTCACACATGAAAACTAGATTCATACAAATTCACATATAGGATCTCTGTGTGTGTGTGTGTGTGTGTGTGTGTGTGTGTATACATGCAGAAATATCATACATGTATTAGATAGTTGATAATAGATATAATATAGATAAGTAGGTAGATAGACAGACAGACAGACAGACAGACAGACAGACAACAAACAGATAGGTAGATTGAAAGGCTTAGCAGTAGGGGAAGTCACTGAGGAGGAGGAAGGAGAACTCCAAGAAAACAAATGGTGACAAGGAGGATGGTAATAAAAGTTGAATATGAATGAAAAATGATGATGAATATATAGGAAATGCCATATTATCATCTGTTATTTTGGATAATAATCCAAAAAATTAATTTTTAAAAGTGAATTTGGCTAAGATACCTCATAGTGTCCTTTAGTTTATGTTGTGACTCAGTATCTATAGAATACTGGCAGGTCTTTGAATCACTGCAGTGTGTAAAGCCGCAGTGATTACTGCTTCTGTACAGAAGAGTCACTGTAAACTGGGATCTGAGCTCATCAAGGAGTACTGCAATGAAAGTAACACTTGAAAAACTACAGCGCCATACGTGTGAGAAACTACATACACCTCAGCACTGGGACACGGTGTGAGAGCAGGAATGAGCCACTAGCTGGGGGACAGGAAGCCCATTGCTTTAGATTTTAAACCCTTGTATTTGTATTTATTCAGAATGTGATTACAGAACTAAGACTTTTTGAAAGACAAATTATGAGAAAACTTTAAAATGTAAAAATTAAAGATATTTAATTATTAAAGATTTTTAATTTAAAGCTTCATTGTTCATGTTGCCACTGAAACGTGGTCTATATTCTCAAATCTATAAGTGTTATGGTGTACAATAAATTTTGACAGGTGTTGCATCTATTATTTTAATGGTACTAAATCTCTCTCTTTTACATGCAGCTGTGATTCAAAAAATGGCAGAGGAAATGAGCCAGCAGGCGATGAAGCTGACATTTTTGCAGAAGAAAGTGGACAATGTTTCCCTGGCCACAGAGGGCATGAGGAATGCATACCTCTCCCTGGAAGGGAAAATCAGTGAAGACAAAGGCAAGGAATTTCAACCTATTCTAAAAGGTAAGAGTAAAATAAAAAATATTCATTGACAAGTTCTCCTGACTCTTCAAATCTTTACTTTAAATTAGATAGTAAAGCAATGAATATTTTAATGAGGTAATTTAAAATATGTAACTTAAAAATACTTGGAAATTGTGTTTTGAAATATAATTTTCTAATACTCACTTGAACAGGCATGTTGTACCTAGTTACAGCATCACTTGTATTTAGCCATTGTTAGAATGAGCCCACACGTCCATCAGAGTTTCTAGAAAAGAGTGATGTTAGTTATGCAAAAAGGAAGATATAAAAGGGGGGAAATGATGAAACTATATTATAACCCAAAACCTTTAAAACTGAATGTCAATAACATCGACAAAAGAATGCCATTTAAGTTACATGAAACAAAGTCAAGTAGTTTGGAGAGCGACCCCGCACAGGTATTAACATGAAGCATGGTGGCATGTTTTTGTAAACTCTTTACTAATGAGTTGTAGAACTGCAGATGGAAAAAACACTATCATGGAACATGATTTTGAGCTAATGTTCTGCTTGGTGTCTTTTTGAACACTGCTATGATTTTCAGATTTCCTATGTGATTTTCCCAAAGATATGTAAAAGAATGATAGCTAAGGAGCCAAATAAATAAATTAAATCTTGTTCCAATATCATTCAGCAAGATCCATATTCATTTTATCTATGCATCATGTTTCCAGCCTGTCACTCTTTCTTTCTGATCATGTCAGTTTTTTGATAACTGAAATTAGACATCTATCAGGGTTTTTGTTGTTGATGTCTTCAGCTAGAAAACTCAATAAGGCTTAAATTCTCTTTTTTCATATCAATCTTCAAAGCACTGTTACAAATTCAAAAAAACTAACCCTCGCAGGTATAAATATTTCATTGTACATCATCAAGTTTTGGAAACTGTGAGAATTGAACATAATTTTAATTAACTAGAAGTGGCTAGATTATCCTGTAGAAAGCACAGACATATTTGTACTATGGAGTAATGCCGTACAAATGCCATGCATTTTAAGCTGTCATATTCTGCTATGCACATAGGATAGTGATACCCATTCACAAAACACTTGGGAAATAAGTTGGTAGCTGGCAAAATGCTAGCCCATGCCTCTGGCTTGTTCATAGATTTAAAAAAAAAAAAGAATGTTTTTTTTTTGTAAAATTTCTCTCTTGTAGCTATTCAAATTTTTCTAATTTAGCTTTCCTTCATAGTTTGCTGCCATGTATTAGTGCATGATATTTCATGGTTTTTGTATTTTTATTCTTTTGTACCCTTCTGTATTTACCAACCCTAATCTTTAGAGAATACATTTCCAGGAATATGGTTTATAAGGTTTTTTTTTCTTTTCTTTTTTTTTCTTTTGGAGGGATACTAGAAAAATTAATAGCAAGATGTTCAAAAAGAACATTTTTTTCTTCTAAAATTTCTCTTTTACAGTAGGTTTTATTTGAGTCTTCATGTGTGTTAAATACTTTGTAAAAACACAAGACTGTGGAGCCTACTCAGTGATGGCTTACTGTGTACAACTTTTATTTTTAAAATTCCTTTGTTACCTGAATCAAATGATAATCAATGTGCTTTTCTATAAACTTTAATGAACAGCTCTTCCGTTTATCATTATTTGTAGCTAGACTTTATAAATATATATTTTATTTTTGCTATTGTTTCTATATGAGATAATGCTTTTTGTTTCTTTGTTTGATTGATTGGTTTTTGGTTTGGTTTCGTTTTAGACTTTTCAAATATTCACTTTCTACTTATGTCATTTTAAATAATCCAGACCATTTTCCTTCTCATCCTCTTCCCTTTCTTCTTCTACCTCTTTCTCTCCCATTTCTTTCTTCAATTATTTCTTTCCTTCCTTCCTTCCTTTTTTCCTTCCTTCCTACTTTCCTTCCTGTCTTTCCTTCTTTCTTTCTTGTTTCACACAGCCTCAGCATGTTACCAGGTACATTTCAAGTGTTAGAAACACTATTAAGTGTTCACTACTGGCAATTTCCTCTTGTTAGGCTAAAAAGTAATGTCGTATTATTAACATGTCTTAAATTCATATTTTAAAATAAATTTCACTCATTTTGTAAAGAATAGTAATTTTACTACTTGTTTCTATAAGGCATTCTTAAGTCTTATGGATATCTATATTTCCCTTCAAGTTATTAAGGTTTTTCTGTGAGTTATTAGCATTTATGAATTCACAATGTAAGTACTGCCCCTAATTACTAGACAGTTGACAATGCAGTTATATACTAACAACAGGAATATACTCAGACAAAAGCTCCAGCATGATTTATTTTCATTCAGAACTAGGCTTAGGATTGCTGTAGTGTAGTCTGTGTCACTGGAGTCAATAGCACTTCCTTTTTCCCATTTGCCCATAAAACCATTGGCTTATAGTGATAGTGTGTCTACATGGTAATTGATTTTCCATGTCATATTTGCCAGTCAAGGAAGTGGTTATCTTTTAAGAATACTAGAAAAAAAATTTCATGTCATAAATATATGCAGGAGAGAATTACTTTCACTAGTACATGTAGTTAGCGTTTGGTGTTTGAATTTTATCCTTTTCACAAATATGTCTTTTAAATTCAAAACTGTGTATTTTTCCTATTTTTATCTTATTCTTTTTAGCTCTAAAATCAAAAAGCATTGATGATCTGCTAAGGAATATTGTAAAAGAACAGTTTAAAGCCTTCCAAGATGACATGCAGGAAACGATTGCAAAGCTCTTCAAGACTGTGTCAAGTCTGTCAGAGGACCTGGAAAGTACCAGGCAGGCAGTTCTCCAAGTCAATGCATCCTTGGTTTCAGTAACAGCCCAGCAAAAACTCCTTTTAACACAAGAAAATCAACCCACATGGAAGGATATTACAGACCTAAAGAATAACATCACGAATGTCAGGCAGGAAATGGCCTTGACCTGTGAGAAGCCGCTCAAGAAGCTAGAAGCAAAGCAGGCTCACTTGGAAGGAGCAATAGGACAAGAGCACTCAGAACTAGTTCTGTACCAGCAAACCCTCAATGAAACTCTCTCCAAAATACAGGAAGTGAACACACAGCGGCTATCAGTTCAGCAAGCATCAGGAATGGAGAATGTTGTCTCTGAGGAATCAAGCAGCAGTAACGTCACTAAATATCTCTCCGTGCTCCATGAGACAGCAAGCAAGCAAGGGCTGATGCTGCTGCAGATGCTCAGTGATTTGCATGTCCAAGAAAGCAAGATCAGCAATCTCACCATTCTTTTGGAGATGGAGAAAGAGTCAGTCAGGGGAGAATGTGAAGAAATGGTGTCTAAATGCAGGCACGAGTTTAAATATCAGTTGAAGGACACAGAGGAGAACCTGCATGTGCTAAACCAAACCTTGTCTGAGGTTATCTTTCCCATGGACAACAAGGTGGATAAAATAAGTGAGCAGCTGAATGATCTAACATATGACATGGAGATCCTCCAGCCTTTGTTGGAGCAGAGGTCACCGATTCGACAGCCGGTTATACGCGAGCCAAAGGAAGCCCCAGCTACGCGTAGAGAGCTACAGAACCTGATAGCTGCTATCAATCGCCTAAATGTTCTTACTAAAGAACTTACAAAAAGACACAACTTACTCAGAAATGAAGTGCAGAGCCGGGACGAATTCTTGGAAAGACGTATCGGTGACCATGTCTTAGAAACAGAAGATGGCCTCAATAAGACAATGACTGTCATAAACAATGCCATCGATTTTGTTCAGGATAACTATGTGTTGAAGGAGAGTTTAAGTGCTAGGTCAGATGATCCCAAGGTTTGTGAGTGTAACCAAAATGTAGAATCCATTTTGTCATTTATTTCTGAGTTTCAGCGTCTGAATGATTCTATTCAGACTTTAGTCAATGACAATCAGAAGTATAATTTTGTTTTGCAAATTGCTAAAGCCCTTACAGTTCTGCCCAAAGAGGAGAAACTAGGCCATTTAAACTTTCAAAAGGTTTATCAAATGTTCAATGAAACCTCTTCCCAGGTGAAAAAATGTCAGGAAAACATGAGTAATTTAGAAGAAAATGTACTCTCAGCAAGAAAGACTGCCAAAGAGTTTGAAACTCGTTTGCAAGGCGTTGAATCTAAAGTGACCAAGACACTCATACCTTACTACATTTCATTCAAAAAAGATGGTGTGCTATCAAATGAGAAAGATACTGATCTTCAATTGAAGGTATTAAATTCCAGATTTAAGGCACTGGAAGCAAAATCTATCTATCTTTCAGTGAATTTCTCTTTGCTTAACAAAACTGTTCATGAGCTTTTAATGACATGCCACAATGCTTCTGCATGCACCTTTGGACAGAGTGCTCCCTTACCTGTGTGGACTGAAGGTCCCCTGAGAGACAGTCTGACGAAACTTGTGGAGTCAATTGTTAAAATAAAAACTCAAGCTGCTCTATCTAATTTAACCTGGAGTGTTGATCGATTAGTGTCTGATGGTCTGGCAAATATTGCCAAGCCTCAGAAGCAGGTAAAACTTCAGAAGAAACCCAACGCACTTAAGAAATCCGTGAATGTGACTACCATCTTGATAGGCCGGACGCAAAGAAACACAGACAGCATTCCACATCCTGGTAAGCTGGAACTGAAAAACAGCTTTGAGCCTCTTTCATGCTATAGGTTGCATGCTATTGGGTAGATCCTATTTCATAGCCAGACTGCAGGCAGGGAGGGCACTTACTCACGCTTGGGCAGGGTAAAGTAATACAAAGTAACTGATGCACTCTTTTGTGTCTGATTGAACCTAAGTTAGGTGTCAATGTGCAGCTGAACTTTAGTAGATATCCTGTCTACACGTTTCCACTCTATCTCACCAGACCACTACAAAATAAACAAACATTCTTCTATGAAACATCTCTCCATATGGCTAGTTAAGAAATGTAGACCATAAATTAATCTGAGCTTTAGTGGGTAAAATATGAAATAAATACTCAATAAATGTCTCTCAAATTACTGAATTAAGGGACTATTCCGGAATCGGATTTGAGTAGACTTCAGAAAGGGATGGATGTGAAGAAAAAAATTCTACTTAGCTACAATTTAGCAAAGAGTGAGAGGTCTTTGAAAGCTCGGAGCAATGATTTGGCTGCGGTGAATATGCGATGCAGAAGTAGGAAGTTGCTGCAGTGCCAATCACTAGGACACAAGTTAGGACAGTACTAAATAAATAGGGTCCAATACAGTGAGGGTAAGAAGTAAGAAGAGATGGTGGAAAGCCTTGAAAACTGTTGTGAGGGGGTAATCTGCGGAAAATAGGAGCAGGGGAAGAAGTGAAGACCTAAGATTCAGGTCTTGATCCTCACCATAGCACTAAGTCTCTACTTTAGTCAATAACCTTAAAAAAGAAAAACAAGCTGGCAGTGGTGGGGCATGCCTTTAATCTCACCACTGGAGGCAGAGGCAGGTGGATAACTGTGAGTTCAAGGCTAGCCTGGTCTACAAAAACTAGTTCCAGGGCAGTTAGAACAGTTACACAGAGGAACCCTGCCAAGAAAGGAAGGAATAAAGAAAGAAGGAAGGAGGGAAGGAAGGAAGGAAGGAAAGAAAGAAAGAAAGAAAGAAAGAAAGAAAGAAAGAAAAAAGAAGGAAAGAAGAAAAGATAATTCAATTCACCTCTCTGCATCTATTTCTCATGCTGAAATGATTGGTTTGCAGTAGGTAATTTCCTGGGGTCATGAGGAAAAATGTACCACAGTGTATCACTGTGAGAAATGCTCTGCTCACAGCCCAGTCCAGTTCACTTACAGAAGAGAGAAACACATTCTGAAGTTTTGAAATAGGGCATGAGAGGATAGTCAGATGTTGCTGGCTGCTCTTAATTGAGTGATTGACTTAATATTTGATTAAGGGAATAACACAGCTCTGAATTTTGTTTTTCTAATGGGACCTTGATAAAATTCCTTCATATGCATTTATTTACTTTTCAACCAAATTTTACACTCTTATCTATGAAAGTTAATAACAAAAACTTCTTTATGGCTTCTCAGTTAAGACAAAAATTTATAATGCCAATACAATAAAAAGGCATTGACACAATTCCAAGTGCAGTGGATGTGGAAACCCCTTCCAATGAATTCACTGGCTAAGGCCTGGGATCCTTTCAAGCCAATGTCAATTGCTCACATGTCAACCCGACCCTCCTGCTGTGGGCTATAAACTGGTGGCAATCTGTGAACAGCTGAACAAGTAAGGACTATATAAGATGACAAAATCAGGGATGATAGCTAGAGCACTTGAGGGGACCTGAGTGCAGATCCTCAAAATTCCTGGGAAAAGCCAGGCATGGCTATGGTCATCTGTAATGGCAGCAGACAGGACCAGACACAAACAGGTCTCTGGAGCTCTCTCTCCCCAATGAGTCTAGCAGAAATGGTGAATTCCAAATTCATCGAAGAGATGCAGAACCCTCAAAGAGTAAGATGGTGAGCCATTGAGGAAGACATCCTGACACCAAACTCCGGCTCATTCACAGACACATGCTCTGATACAAGTGCAGACACACAAACACAAGTTTTGTTTTGTTTGTTTTTGGAGACAGGGTTTCTTTCTGTAACCCTAGCCATCCTGGAACTCACTCTGTAGACCAGGTTGGCCTGGAACTCACAGAGATCTGCCTTCCTCTACCTCCCAAGTGCTGGGATTCAAGGCATGTGCCACCACTGCCCAGTGTCCTTTGACTTCTGGTATTGTAGGGTAAAACCCAGAACTACATTTTCTTTTGCATAACTAAAACCTGAGGATAACACCATCATTTCTGGAACCTCTTTATCATATTATTCATCTTTTAGCAATATTTACAAAACTGTAATTTGTGAGAAAAATCTATATATCAATTTTAATTTAATAGATGATAACATACTTCGAAGCCTGACCCTATTAACATTCACTCACTGCAGACTTTGTAGATGTACTGGATATGTTGCTTCATTCAGCAATGCCTACAGGACAGGTATTATCATTTTCTTTTGAAGAACCAGGAACAGCCAGTGAATAACCAAAGTATCCCCCAGGTATCAGGTCCCCTGATCTTCTACCTAACGCTCTATCCTCGATCCTCACCACAGAGATGGGAGAATGCTATGCCTTCTCCCTTATGCTTCTCTTCCCTGCTTTCAAGCTCTGTAGAATCTGACTGTTGCTGAGCATTCCATGTGGCCAAAGCTCAAATTCCTGGGACTTTCCTTTATTAAGTATTCAAAGACTGACACCCGAGACCTCCACTGATACGGCTGAAATCTTGATACTGATTTCAGTTTGACTCTCCTGTGACCTGACCACAGGGTAGTTACTGAAAGTCTCATGTGTTATTCATGAAATCTGCCTTAACCTGTTGTAGTAAAAGGGAAAGCCTGCATTCAGTTATGCTAAATATGGTGTCTACCAGGCCATTGCCGAGAAGCTATTCTGGCTTAGTTTCTAAACACTTGATTTGTTTTTATACAATACTCAGATAGATATCAAAGATTTATGCATTTTAATTTCATGTTTGAAGGTTTGTTTGTATAGCAATTGGCTGACTGATCCCTGGAGAGAGACTGGCTGCTTGCCCTCTCAAGGGCAACAGATCTGCAGTATCACTGAGGAGTGAGCAGACTTCATGGTCTCCACTCCCTACTGTTTAAGCATGGAGTCATGTTACAAACCTCTTTTATCCATGATTGTTCCTGTACTCCCAAGGAAGTCTTCAGTGTACAGAATATTCAGAACCATGCCAACATAGTTTTCCAAACTCATCTGTCTTGTGAATATAAGCAAGTTAAGAGGAATGCCTCGTGAATCCTTACCTGTTTTCACCTCTCTCACACATTTCCAGCGTTTGTGACTTCATAGATACACCTGTGATAACTACTGGGTGCTGAATTTAGAACCAGGGCTCAGACCTTTCTTGGTAACACATTTATTTGTAACGCCATGCATGTTTTAAACTGTAAATCATCTGTAAAATCACTTGACCACCTTACAAGTTTAGTTTCCAGATCAAGGAAATTCTCTGCCTGTGGCCCATTATCTAGTTATGATTATGTGATGCAATCCTCTTAGCTCTGTTCAACAGCTTACATTTTTATTATTTCACCCAATGTTTGATGTCTATTTTCTTTTATCACTAGAAAATCAGGATTGAATTTTTAATCTTACTGTTTCCTTTTTCTTTTTTCTAACAGATTCTGTCTTTTAAAAATCATTGCTTAAAACTCAGCATGGGCATGTGGTGTTTGTGTGTGTGTGTGTGTATGTGTGTGTGTGTGTAATGTACCTTGTGACATAATGTAAAAATGATTAGACTAAAATGCATAATGACTTAACTGTGCAAAACCCTGCACATTGTTAAGCAATGAGATAGGACCTGCACATGTTTCTTGTCCTCTTGTGGTGCTGGGGATCAAACTCCAAAGCCTGTGAGAGAAAGGAAAATGTTCTATCAGTGGGTCACAATCTCAATGCTTTCCAAAGTCTATAAATAATGGTTTTCTTCAAGAGAATTTTCTATTGGTATGATTTTCTATATTATTTAAAATAAGATTTTTAAGTGCACCTTAAGATAAGGTATATTTGGCAAAGATGACCTCTGTATAAAATAGCTAACTTTAAATCACTTCAGTGATTAAAGGCTAATTGAATTCAGAACTCGTCATTTATTTTAGACGGTCTGAAAGCCACACACATTTGGTGATCCCTGGAATCACTACAGTCTTTGGAATTAGTTGTATCCACAGCTAAAATGGATTATAATTTTAAAAAATAAACAGACTAGGACCAAGTATGGTAAAAAAAAAAATATCAGGAAAACTCAGAAAATCCATGAATAGGCTTCTTTGTGCTTCCCTTATGAAGAGGCCAATGTCTTTGTGCTCGTTAATGGAATGGGGAAAGATGTCATAGTATTTGCACTATATTTCTTCTCAGAGAAGCCCCTTAGCTCCCAGCACTGTCAGGCATGCTCTTCTTAACAGGCACAGAAACCCATTCTCTGAAGTGACAGTTGCTCAACAGGAACAATCCTGCATTTATATAACCAAATTGTAAGCACAAAGCAACTTTTAAGGATTGTGCAACTTCTCAATTTCAGTTATGTGTGTCTTTACACTCTCTTTTCCTTCACACCACCCTTTTTTATGCTTTGATTATACATAATAACAGCTTCCACCATGACTTTTTTAAATGCATGTTCATGAAATATTTTACTCATTTTGCCTCTCCCTAACCATCTTTTTGTAAGCCTGCTTCTTCCTAGATCCATTAACTCTTTTATGTGCATAGAAGTCTTAGAGATTGTCTTTGTGTCAAAATTGGTAATAGGCCTATCGACTAGGAATGACTTCTGTTCTTATGGATAAAACATATCTGAGTTGATGAGAATATTAAATGAACAAGTTTCTGTTCATGGCTTCTTGTGAATTAAAAGTGTCCCCTCACCTTCTCTATTATCTTCTTCCTGTGGAGACTGGCGACAGATGAAGCGGGAAGGCTGGCAGGTTTAACAAACCCTTCATACCAGGATGTCTCTGACTAGTCTGAAACCCAGGTGTTCAATAGTCATTTTCTGAACTAAAGTTTGTTTGCATATTTGCTCAAGCAAGAATTAGCAGTTTTCACAGCAGTAAACTCCTCTGACACCAAGACTTGGAAGAAAATTTGATTACTAACTGCTCTTTACACCAAATGTATTTTTTTTGCTGCTTATTAATTACATTTTTTCATTTGAAATATGGCAAAATAATACTGTATTTTACATATTGATTATCAAATCATATTTTAAGGTTAGCCAACACCAAGAAAATTCTTTTTACACTGCATAGTTTTAAGTATTAATTTGAACTTCTAAAGCTGTGGAGATGGCTCGTTGGGTAAAGGTACTTGTTCTGCAAACATAAAGACCTAAATTAGAATCCCCAGCACCCACACAAAACAAAGAGGCGTGAATGTACAAGCCAGTGACCCCAGCATTGGGTGCAATGCAGATAAATGAATTCCAAAAGCCTACTTGATAGCCTAGATTGCAGGTAGAATTAAATATTATTTAAAACAACATTTGAGGGGTTACAAAAAAGGAAGCCAAGAAAACATTATCAACAACAGATGTGATGTGAAAGAAAAACAATTATAAAAATTAACATTTTTAAGGAAAAGCAGCAATGACAGAAAAGAATTTCTACACGTTTATACGTTAGAGAGCCCAATATAAGTAACTGAATAAATTAAAATATTCTATATAAACATGCACCTTGACACTTCCAAGACTTGTCAGGAAGGGAATGTGAGCTATTTCTACAGTAATGTGAGGTTAAGTCTCCTATCATAACTGGGGAAGCAGAATGGCACTGGAATGTGCCTGTGAGTATGAGAGCAGAAGGGTTTTGTCATCGCTCGAATCGGGGCGAGATATGAAGAAAGGTGAGAGGGCGAGAGCAGCCACCTAGCAGCAAAAATCACACAGTGAATGCCAGCCTGCTCTCACCTGCGTGCTGTGAACCTGGCCAGAAACGTCAGGGCGGGCACCTACTAATCCTTTTGAAACTCTATTATGTCATGGGCAGGGATAACAGTTTTTATTGTTTAAATCAGTGGCTCTCAGCCTCCCCGATGCTGCCATCCTTTAATACAGTTTCTCATGTTGTGGTGACCTCCAACCGTAAAATTATTTTAGTTGTTACTTCATAACTGTGATTTTGCTACTGTTAGGAAACATAAAGTCAATATCTGATATTCAAGATATCTGCTTTGTGATCCCTTTCAAAAGGGTCGCTGGACTCCCAGATGGGTCATGACCCACAGATTGAGAACTGCTTGTTTAAATAAAAAAAAAATTTAAAAGTGAGATAGTTATGCTAAAACAGAAGCAAACAATAAAATCATGAAGTAAAATAAAGTGATAACTTGTGCATATAATCATGTTCTCTAACTTACACAATCTATTGTGTGTGTAATAAGCAAGAATAAAGCAGAACAGAGTGTGCTAGTTCCGTTGTGAAATTCCTGCTGAATAAGTTGTGATTGAGTTCTGGGAAAAACTAAGTAGATGGAGTGTAGTAGCATCAAGTCAGTGCCCGTCTTCAGTCCGCTCACATGGGGAACAGGCAGTCACAAGCCACAGAGTGTGAGTGTTCGTGAGGGCAAGGTGCTCTGGAATGGAACGAGCTCTCTAAGGTGTGCAAATTACCACCAGCCTTTATGCAATGTTATAATAAGATGGAGAAAAAAAACCAACTGGAGTGCATATTAGAGTTCAAAATGCCAAGCTTAAGATTCATGAACTATCCCAAGACAATAGAAAATTAATTTTAGTCATGCTCTGTGTAGAGAAATTAGCATTAAAAGATTAGCCATGCTCCCTGCACAAGATAGTAAAATGTTGAGTTGCTAAAACTGCTCAACTAATTGTTCTTATCTGCACGACACCCCGGTGCTCTTTGTGAAACTGTGAAGACAGAATTTGGATAAAGCACTAAGCACCAATTCAAACTTCTGTTAACTTATCCAATCATCCTTTAAAGCTTTGCCGTTTTGTGTATGTCACACATCTTGTGAATTCATGGCAAAACACATGCGCAATTACCGTCAAGTGTGATAAGTTCAATACGAGAACACATACAACATCAGGCAACCATTGAGGGAAGGTAATTGTAGCAGCAGGGAAGGTGACAAAATTGGATTCTCAGAGTTCACTTTCTATGCTAATTCCATAACAAATTGATTATTGAACTCCTAACCATTTTAAAGTGCTATGGAAATGAAGAAGAACAATCCTAGTCACGGGATGTCTAAAAGTAGAGTTGTAGCAGCAACTACTAGTAACTCCAACTGCCATACTGTTATTAACCATGCTTGCCGGTCTGTGAGGCCCAATACCTGACAGGGTGCCATCACATGTTTTAGCACTGATTAGCTAAACACACAAAGTAAATGTGAAAATACTCTCAAAGCAGGCCTGGGTCACTGACACATTCACACAAAATAAAGCAAGGCATGGTTTCCACAGACATAGATGACAAGTCAAGTATAGTAACTTTAATTATTGACAGTACTAATTATAAACACACGAGATAAGGTAGACTTTTAGATGCTGCCAGTAACATCCGAGTACAAGCGACTTGTTGTGATAAAGTTTTAGACAGATGCAGAGCTCCATAAGACCTACGACTTATTTTGCATTGGAAGAAATGTGAAATCTTTTCAAAAGGGACAACTAGCAATTGTCACTGTAGTCTCTACCATCAAGACTCAGTTGGTATAATGTATGCAGTACTAGGTATCATGGATATTGCATCTTAAACTGTGAGTCACTGTGTCTTCAACTTGAAGGCCAGAAATATGTTAAGTAGCAAGTGGGACCAAGAATGTAACAAAAAGAAAGAAAAAAAGAAAGAGAGAGAGAGAGAGAAAGAAAAGAAAGAAAGAAAGAAAGAAAGAGAAAGAGAAAGAGAAAGAGAAAGAGAAAGAGATTTTGGAAGCTGATGCAGACAGGTGATTAGAAAGCACAGGACAGAAGTCCGGGTAAGCAATTGTGTGGTCACAAGAAGTTTGAACTACTGCAGTAATAGGATAAAGTTCAGGTACTCAAGTAGGCAGAATCGAACCCATTTCTCAGATTAGTGAATCCACAGAAAGATCGGGATGAAGGGTGGACAACACGCTCAGTAATGCTGAGAGTTGAGAGCTCCATCTCAGAAAGTAATGGGGCAGGAGAATGACAGCTGAGTGTGTACACCGGACACTGAATACGAAGCAGAAGTCTTAGCCTTGCAGAAGTGAATGGAACTGGTAGCAACGACAGAAAGTTGTCATTTTATAGTGTCTTAATTTTTTTCTCCCTAGAACAGGTCTGGTGTTTTACAGGCCAAGTCTACAGGTGGGATTGACATTGTCATCTGGGAAAGTTAGAATTATAGAGTTGATCAAGTTTCAGAAATAATTCATTATCCTGCACCTCTGTTGTATAGTCTACTCATTGCTAGTGAAGTTTGTTAAATGAGCAGTCTCCCGGGAGTTAATCACGGAGTTAGGTCAGGGGATGTCAAAACAAATGGAGCCAGAGCTTAGCAGTCAGGAGCTCACATTTCAACAAGCAATAGAGACTCACTGGGAGTTTTCAGGCTAGCAGGCAGTGGGTTAAGTTCCAGAATGAGCTCTGACTGCAAACGAAAGGCCTTACTGTCTGGTTCAAGGCATGAACCTGTTCTGAAAATGCAGGTCAGCTTACAACTTTTCTTCAAATACATTGAATGTAATACATACAAATACATAAAATATGTTGCCTAAACTGTTTAAATACTTTCCTAGATTAGAGAAGCAGTTTATAGTCTGTAAAGAAAATTCCAAAATGACAGGAAAGATTGAATGTACTAATATATTCTCTTTAAAAAATTAATGAGTTTGACCACATTTTAGTAAGTAGCTTATGTACATAGAGAAACAGAGGATATACAGATTTTTTACATAAAACAATTATTAAGCAAAACAAATCACCCAGTTTTAAAAAATGAGAAATATAGGTTCCTCATTTCATCCAGCCATACACCTCCAGGGTGTACATCTTTCATGGCGGTTTTGGTGTTCCCTTTTCTGATACTACATCTAATCGAGTAAATTTCAGTGCTAATACATTTAAAAATCACCCTGCGTCTCAGTAGTTTTCTGCACATCTCTATCTGACTCTGTGTGCACATCTGTTGTTGTGTATGTACGTGCATTTATGTCTGTGTATATGTCTGTATGTGTGAGTGTATGTGTGCAACTGTATGTATGAATATGCATTTGTTTACAAGTATTTTATGTGTGCATATGTGTTTGTGCATTTGTGGCTTTGTGTATGTGTATAATGGTGTATATATAGCTATGTGCATTTATTTTTATCTGTACATGTATGCACACATATATGGATGTGTGTAAACATTTTTGTGCTTTGTGTTTATATATGTGTGCATATGTGTGTGTATGAATTCAAGTGAATTGGCATATGTAGTGCTACTTGAACATCCATGTTTATTAGCTATTCACAATAGCCAAGATATAAAATCTGATTACCTGCTCATCAAAGATTAATAGATAAATAAATATATTGTCTGTCAGGGATGTGGCTCAGTAAATAATGTGTCTGCCATACAAACCATGAGGACTTAAGTTTGGATCCCCAGGACTCATGTAAATAGCTTGTGTTTGTAATCCCAGAACTGGAGAAGCAGAGACAGGAAGACTGTGGCACTCATTGTCCAGCCTAAGTAGCCAAATCAATGAGATATGGGTTTAATGAAAGGCCATGTCAAAAAATCAGGTGGAAAGTGGTCAAGACATGCCACACCAATCTCTGAGCTCCACATTATACATATGCACTTAATAGCACCCCTGAACACACACACAAACACAAGAAAGATGTTTTATGAACATACAATAGAAGCTTATTCGCTTGTAAAAATATTAAAAATATGTCGCATGTAGAAAACTAAATGAAGCTGGAAGTCACCATGGTGAGATAAATAAGCCAGATTCAAACAAATGTAATTTCCTTCACATATACAATCCAGTCATTATATATGAAGTCATAGCAGGGGTATGCTGGGGGCATGGGGAATTACAAAATTTAAGTGATCTACAGTCACAAAATTTGAAATGAGTGAATTTTAAATTTAGATTACTGCCACAAGGTGGTGCCATAACAAAACTGTGGCAAGTAAAGAACGATTCTTCCAGCATTTTTGCTGAATTTACATTATTTTGCATTATGATTATACCTGTTATTGTAACTTGAAGCTCTAGAAAAATTCTTTTGTGTGTACTGCATGAACTGTAAGCTCCCCAACAGTCAATGAAGAGTTCTTTAGTTGCTCTTCTTTCTTTCTCTCTTTGTAGCAATATGCTCTGATTTATTGAGAAGTTGAATCACTAGCTATCAAAAGGAATTTTAATTTTTGAGATAAAATTAAAATAAATCAAAATAATATTACAAAAGCCCTATTACGCCGGGCGGTGGTGGTGCACGCCTTTAATCCCAGCACTCGGGAGGCAGAGGCAGGCGGATCTCTGTGAGTTCGAGACCAGCCTGGTCTACAAGAGCTAGTTCCAGGACAGGCTCCAAAACCACAGAGAAACCCTGTCTCGAAAAACCAAAAAAAAAAAAAAAAAAAAAAAGCCCTATTAGCAGTGACCTTTGTGTACACAGACCAGAAGTATGGACCTAAGTGAATGAGCCCTTTCATGTGAGTATGGCCAAATTTTCCAGTCAAGGGGTCTGGCCATTTAGCTGTCAATCAACATTTGACCTTTTTGTCAGATCCTTGTATTTGAATTTTTAAACTGCTTCTACCTGATATAAACATGATTTAATTATGGCTAAATTTACTATTGCTTAATAATAGTAAGTCATGTGATCCATAGTAGTGTCAAAGGTGTTTAAAAACCTACAGACTGTTGTCAGGGTTCAGTGAATTGTCAGCTCATCTCTATTAGCCATTTTCCATTTTTTAAGTGAAAATGATCTTGTGTCTGATCATCAGAGGCTTTCATGAGTGATAAATACAAGTCTTTAAATTTGTGTGTTAAGATTTTTCTCTTAATTTGTCACTTACCAAAATTTTAACTTTCAAAGTAAGAGTTTATTTTCAGATGATCAAATAGAAAAGGCCTTTTTTTCCCCTTTAGTGTTAAAAAGGGTAGAGCTAGAAGGATGATGGTTCAGACTCCAAGAGTGCGTTCCAGTCCTACAGAGAACACTGTTTCTATTCCCAGGACCCATGCCGGGCAGCTCACAACTGCCTCTAACTCCATTTCCAGGGAATCTAAGTCCCTCCGCTGGCATGAGCAGGAATCTGTACACACATGGCACACATAAATTTATTCATGTGTGCATATGAACGCATAAAAGTTTTAAATAATAATATATCCTTAATATAAATAAAGTGTCTTTCATCTCTATTGATTTGAAACCTTAACCTTGTCATTTTCCAGTTCAAATATAAAAAGTTCTGTATTTGGATAGTTATATTCTGTTCCAAAGTTGATCAAAAGTTTAAGACACTCAAATACAATTGGTCACAGAATTATCTTTACATCACACAATGGGGTCAGATATAAGGGTTTTGCAGGAAGTCCCATGTCCACCCTGATGAGTGCCAGAAATGAGCTATCTGCTTAAAGTCCCATACCCACACTGGTGAGTGCCTTCAGGCTAAAGACACATTTTTCTTATTTCAAATTCAGCATTTCAACTATCCTACTGCACAACTCTTGCTGGAGATGGAAATAGATTATCACTTTTTTTTTTACTATGATTCCCTTCCAGGAGCGCATGAACGTTCCAGCTGCAGCAGCTTCCCGTGCCAGAATGGCGGCACGTGCATCAGTGGGCCGGCCAGCTTCATCTGTGCTTGCCGGCACCCTTTCACGGGGGACACCTGCACTGTGAAGACAGCGGAAGAAAACGCCTTAGCACCAGGTACAAGCTTCACCTTGTTATGCTTCGCAGTGTCACATACAAACCCAGGCAGGAAATAGTTGTGAAAGACCATTTGTGCCTCCTTAGCCTGTTTTTCCTGTTTTCTTCACTCCTGTAGATTGGTGTTAGTTTCACATCTGAGAGCACAGCACTCCTGGCCCCGAGGCTACTCAGCCGGACAGGGTACTGGCAGGCAGCAGACACATGAATTTGATGCTCAGATCACACAGGGAAAGGGGAGAATTAACTCCTGAAAGTCAACCGATGGCCTGTACAAATGTACATATATACAATAAGAATAATAATATCAAACTCTTGACTTTTGTAATAGAAAATGTGTGTAACATTTAAAATACATTATCTTTGGTGGCCACAGAATATTTCAAGTCAGGCTTTATCTGTTTCCTGTGTTCAAAAGTACATTTTAGCCCATTTTTAATTTTTCCTACATGTATGTGGAATTAATTACACAGAAACTTGCTGTTGCCTGCTTCTTCTTGATGAGCAAGGCTTCGGTTCACTTCAGTTTCAGCCTCTAGAAAGGGATGTGGAAACTGTCTCCCCATCCTGCAGGGCATTCTGGCCTCCTCTAATGATCGGGCTTTGAATTGCACCATCTTTAGGGACCATAAAGCAGTATACAGATGACCTTGCAGGCATTTGTACAAGAGACGTGAGGGGTGTGACAATCAACCCTGATCTGAACGGAGAAACGGGTTCCAGGAGACTGAGTGTTTCCCGGTTCTTTATCCCACAGTGGAGGCAGGCATACAGACGCATGGGCATTGTTCAGCTTGAAAGAGACCTTGGTGCTTGTGCTAAAGACTGTGCAACTGAGATAAATTGAGAACTATAGGAATAAAAACAAGATAAAAACCTGAAAAATAACTCTTGCCTTGTTTTTTCCTTGAACAGATTTTTCCAAGGGATCTTACAGATACGCTCCGATGGTGGCGTTTTTCGTATCTCACACTCACGGAATGACAACTCCCGGTCCTATCCTGTTCAATGATCTAAGTGTCAATTATGGGGCTTCATATAACCCAAGGACTGGCAAGTTCAGAATTCCATACCTTGGAGTGTACATATTCAAATACACTATAGAGTCATTCAGTGCTCATATCTCAGGGTTTTTGGTGGTTGATGGAGTAGACAAGCTTAGATTTGAGTCTGAAAACCCCGACAATGAAATACACTGTGATAGAGTTTTGACTGGGGATGCCTTATTTGAATTAAACTATGGGCAAGAAGTGTGGATGCGTCTAGTAAAAGGAGCAATTCCAATCAAATACCCACCTGTGACCACATTTAGTGGTTTCTTGTTATACCGCACCTAAGGTTGTCTGAGGGACAGATGGCACTCCACTGCAGAGCTAGCTCTCTCTCCTTTTATCTACCCTTGCACACGCATGTGCTCTGTTGTGGCATTTCTGCATGAAATGAGAAATGTCTTCTAAGAGTCTAAATGGATATGGCATAAAATGATTTGGTTAGCCTGTGCAAGAAAGGATTATTTCCCCTAAGGAAACGCAGACACTGCACAGAAACCCAATGTGTACGCTACTGTACACATGCCTACCTATGCTCCTTCACTGTGGTATCTCTAATGTAAAATAAAATGTCGGCCACATCTATTGTCAGTTGCAGCAAGACTTGCCAAGGAAACTTAAATTCTGATTTATTCTGTCTGTGTAACTATAGAACAAGAATTTCCTAGAATAACAAACTCAAATATAATTCAAAGGCAAAAAAAAAAATCGCCATTTTTCAACTTCTATTTCTGCTTTACTTTTGAGTTGATCATTTTTATATACTAACATTTATATTTGTGCTAAAAACTAAGAAAAGTAGAATATAAATATAAAATATGCTTAAATATTCTCTTTTCAAAATTGGAAAATGGAGAAATAACTGACTCCTATTTGGATACTTTTATACTTAATTCTATGGATATGTGTATTACTTCTCTGCCTCTGTCACATAACATCTATATGAAGACAAGTGCAATGCTTTTAATTCATATTCTTTTATTATAGTGTTGTGGGGAAATTCGGGGTTTCCTTTTGTGTACTCTAAGTCTTAATAATAAAGGTTTATAAAGATGGACACTGAAGGAAGCTCGAGTCCCATTTCTTTAAAGTCTGGGCAAAAAGTAGCAGCTGTACATTTGGGAAGCTTCCAGGAGGAGTGAGACAGAGAAGAAAGGAAAAGGTCATGAGCTTTTCTACCTTTTTCCATTTTTCATCTGTAATGTGTGTGTGTGTATGTGTGTGTGTGTGTGTGTGTGTCTTTACACACGCACATGTGTACATGTATGTATGGTGTTCTGAGAGTCCTCGCTCTTGCGCATTGAACTCTAACTACTGGGCCATCTCCCCAGGCCTTCATGCCTTTTTGAGTTAAGTCATCATGTTCAGCAATGGAGATCCAGATGTAAATGCTTGGTAAAAAAGAAGAGGTTTTCAGAGAAAGAGTGAGAAAACCTGAAATGAAAGGGAAAGATTCCCAGACCTTTGGCCAATATTCAAGAAATAGAAGGTCGGCATTGAGGTTACAAGTGAATGAGGCACAATTCCTCCATGTCACCATCAGCAGCAGGAGGACTTCCCAAAGAGGTTTAGGGACTCCCGGTGAGGCCAAACCAGGATTCTCAGTTCTGACAATGAAACTATCAGGACTAGAGCTGGCAGAGATGCAAATTTTACTAAAGATCTTTTAATACAGGTTTAACAAAGATGAGCAGGAGATGAGGGGGATTTGGCAGAACTAAGGAGGGCCTGCCATGGAACATAGGTATGGGCATCTCCAAGAGGACTGGTGCTCATCATTTCCACAATAAGCCTCTGTGTGATGTTGGTGGAGTTTGAAGGTATCATCTTAGAACTGGATGGTCCTTATCACTGTGAGCAGCAACTGGCAGGACTACAATTGGTAAGGTAAAAGTCTACTCCGCGAGAATAAGGAAAGCAGGGTAAAATTACTGTAAAGAAGGTCTAGTTTCTTTTTAAAAGTTTCACCCAATGTCTGAGAAAGGAGTAAGAACTGTAGCGGGGAAGGGCGTTTTAAAAAATATATGTATATTATCCCTTTAAAGAGACAATTATGCCTCCTATTTTCTTGGTGTGTCTTCCCTGAATCACTTTCCTGTAGGGTCCCCTAACAAGGTGTTTGATAGACTTATTGGGAATAAATCTTAAAGGAGGAGAAATTTGCAATTTTCTAATCTTTGGAGGAGATCAGAATGTCTTATCCAGCTACCTAAAAGTATAACATACAGATCTACCCTTATTCCTAAAAGGCTAAATATTAATCTGTATGATTCAATGAATTCTTGTGTGCATGATATGCCTTTGTCTTAGAAACAATTTTATACAGGGTCTCATTGACTATAGCAGCATGCTACAAGTAGGAAGGTATCATGTCAGCAGCAATGAAGCTAACTACTATTATTTTTAGAATAATATTTTTAGGATGGTATTTTCTCTTTATATTTGTCAGAGGATTTCTGAATATATTCTCATGAGTAGTAATAAAAACAATGAGAATATTTTTATAATGCCATCGTCTCTCAGGAGTCAATTTTAATGACCACTATATTGCCATTAATTATGTATTAATCTATCAAATACATATTATGTATTCCCATCCTCTTTCTGCCCATGAAATACAGAGATGCACAGAGGCTGAGAGATTTACCTCTCAAAGGAAGAACATATGGACAGAAAATAAACATTTCTTAATTTCATTAAGTGCTAACTGGTTGACCTTTGTGATAGGAGGCTGCTTGTTCATTGCCTGGCTGTCTAGACTCCCAAAATAATCACACAGAAATCATATTATTTAAATCACCACTTAAAGCGCGAAACAATCCCACACCAGTTTGGATTCAAAGGGTTATTTATTTGAAGGGAAAAAAACTTACAGAACACCATCCTACACAACAGCCAGGAAAGTAGTCTAATTGCTGGAGCAAGAGGGAGAGCAGAGGGCTGCCACTGCTTTTTAAAGAGAAAGAGACCACACCCCAGTGGGCTGGTATCTCAACGGCTATTGGCTGAATGATCGGAAGGAGCTTCCGCAGCAACCACTTGGCCCATCAGCTCTAGCTTCTTATTGGATAGCTTTTACATCTTAATTTAACCCATTTCCACTATTTTATATTTTAACCAGCAAGGTTCCAATGTGTCTGTCTTTGGCAGCAGCTCCATGGCTTCTCCCTAACGCTATCTCCTTTCTCCCAGTGTAGTTTTCCCTGCCAAGCTCTACTCTATCAGGCCAAGCTAGTTTCTTTATTAACCAATGATATCCACAGGATCCAGACGGGATTCCCACATCAGACCTTTATATATTTCTTTCTATCTGTAGTATACTAATATTAAACTGCTCAACATATCCTCATCAAATTTTACAACTTTTAAAATGTGTTCAAAGTTCAAAATAAAAATAGCATTTTCATATAATAGATGCTTGAAAAATTTTTCATATTTACCAAAAATTGAAAGCATATGTTAATACCAAGAATGCATATGAATGTTCATAGTAGCTTTCTTGGTGATAGTTCAAAGCAGTGCATCACCCACATGTCCAACAGACAAGTAAAAAATTCTATGTATCTAAAGAGTGGACAGATACCAATTAATGCAAAGACAGACACATTACAGCATCTATGAATGTCATCAAAAGAGTGTTACAGCAGATTGTGACCTTTAGCCAATTCTGCAAGTGAACTTCATGCACATGGAGTTCACAGACACACTCAGAGCAGGTCGGGATACAGGGGAGAGCATGGGCTAGGTGTGGAACCTTGGAGGCTTCACTGAGTTCTCTCTGATTGTGGATAAATCAGTGATTTTTAAGAAAATTCAAAAAGCGAATACTTTCTGCAATCTCTGACTAGAAATTTACCATAGTTAAACTGCTGTTTACTTTGTTTCTTCAAATAGAGGGTAGACATATATTTTTCTTTCCACATCCATTTCCAGTGTCTGTGTCAATGCTGTTCTTCTGTGTTAGAAAGCAAGGAAGGAAGCCCCTCAACAGCACTTGTCATCTCAGGCCAGGTTGAGCCATGAGTTTTATAATTAAGTGACAGACATGCAGCATTATCTGAGGTTCTGGTGTTTGCATTTTAACGAGGAACATTAATCTTTGTATACATATTTGTAGGATATAAGGTTAGACAACAGTGTCACCAATAGCTAAGAAGCAATAAAGCAACCTTAAGTTGCTTGACTTTGCAGGGTTGTGTTTTAAAAGTTAGCGAGTATAATTTAAGCAACTTAGGAATGTCTTTCTGTCATGTTCAATTTACTCATATAGTATAAAAAGCCATCACAGGGCCTTTTCTTGAGTTTTTCTATGGAGACAGTGGACGTTGTTCTTCTCCCTCTGCAGATTCAGTCACAGAAACTGTTCTCATGTTTCTGTGTCCAGCAAGCCCCTGACTGCTGACACCATCCTCTCATCCATGCTTAATAGATAATATGACAGATATTAAAAACCTTTAAAACATAATCTAATAGCAAACATCCTGTGAGTCAGAACAAACATGTTCTTAGCTGATACAGCTTGGAGTCAGGAAGGTGTTTGCCATAGCCTGCTTTATGCAAGTTCTGGAAGAGCAGACGGCTTATCTGATTCAGTATTGTTCTTTCTTCTGTGTCTTTGACCAATCTGTAGTACAGGGGTTGATATTCCATATTTTAAAACCCTTTGTTAAGACTGGAAAGATGCCACATCATGAGAGAGCACATTTTGCTGTTACGGAGGACCTAATTCAGTTCTCAAAACCCACATGACAGCCCACAACTGCCTATGGCTCCAGTCCTAGGGGATCTGATGTCCTTTTCTGACATCTGAGGGCTCTAGCATACACACTGTGTATTTACAAGCACTCAGGCATGCACACACACACCCCCAAACACACACACACACACACACACACACACACACACACACCTTATTGATTAATTAAGCAAGTAAATAGTAAAAAAAAAATTGTGCCTTAATTTATTCTAAAATTACACTATGTTACCGATCCAAAAACAAAACTTCTCATTTTAGAAGAATGAGCTAATTTTTTTTAGACATTAACAAATGATTCATATATGACAAGCAGATCTTTTTGGTTGTCTATTTAATCTTCTTGAGGTTGTTTTATTTGCCCACAAAAGAAATATAAATATAAAAGAAATTTGCAGATATATTCAGTAAAATTACATAAAGTAATATATACTTTATGGTTTTAAAAATGTCAATTATATTCAATGTCTTTTTATGATATGTGCATATTAAATATTTACATAGCTTATTTCATTTTATTTCTATATAACAAATTATCACTCAAGTTTGTGTAATATTTAACTATTATTAATCTAGTTAAATTTCAGCCGGGGTAATAGCACATGCCTTTAATCCCAGCACCAGAGAAACAGAGGCAGGTATAACTCTGTGAGTTCAAGGCTAGCCTAAGCTACAGAGATGTTTCCAAGACAGCCTGGACTACACAGAGAAAGCCTATCCCCCCCAAAAAAACAAAACAAAACAAAAAAACCAAAAAGCCAAAAACAAAACCAATCTGTGTTAAATTTCATATGCAAATGAAACTTGCAACCTTTATCAAGCACTGCCAGCTGAGTCTAGAGATAGCCACACAGCTCCTTCATTGAGAACTACAGTTTTATTAGTGTCTCCTTCTTCATGCTAGAAAAATACTGAGTAGTGTCCTGTCATCATCAAAGCCAATTTCAAATGGGGCAAAAAATTCATCAATCAAAAGCACTTCCCTCCCATCTGTTATCGCGAGGTACTCGTGAGACACATTTAAGTGAAATATAGGCCTGCCTTGCCAGCATGCGCCAGTTAGTCAAGTGGCTCTCCTGGGCTTCCCACACAGGAAGCGGCCGTCCTGGGAAGGTTATTAAGCACCGTCCTCCAGTGCCTTTACCACAGCTCCTTCATGAGCTCTGCTGCAATCCAACAGCAGTGAATTTGCATTCATATCGCTAGGCTGACATCTCAATTGAACACAAAACCCTGGAAAAAGTCCAAATTCAGGAGATTTCATGATTTGCATATGAATCCCTTCATAGGTTGTGAAAGCTCTGGTGTCCGCTTGGAGGTGTTTTGTTTCATTTTGTTTTTTGGTGGTAGTGGTGATCGTTTTGTTTTTCTTTTAATCTTTGCTTTGTGTTTCATTTTCGGAGACAGGGTCTCAATATATTCTAGACTTGCCTCAAGCTTGTTTTTTCCTGCCACAGCCTTCTATGTACAGGAATTATAGGCATGTGTCACTGAGCCTGATCATAAAACCCAGGTTTTAATAAAACATTTTCCCGATATCAATTCTCTTAGTTCCAGCTGCCCTGCGTAAACACTATTGTCTTCGTGGTTTAAAGAGCAGATTTTTCTCCAGTTCTCAGGGGCTCTAAGGTACCAGCAGCCTTGATGGCTTTTGAGAGCTGCTTTTTAGCTTACAGAAATCTGTTCCAGGTGTCCTTACATGGATAGAGAAGGTGTGCAGTGAGAACCCTGCTCTTTCCCTTTCTAGAGCTTCAGCACAATAAGGTCTGGTGATACACATTAGGAATGACAGCACTTGGGAGACTGAGGCAGGAAATCCCAAGTTTAAGGCCAGCCTGGATTGCATAATGCGGTCCAGACCAGCCTCACATAGTGAGATGCTTGTCACTGTCTCACCCTAAGGCTACTGTTCTGTAATAGAGGCCCTATATGTATGGTCTCCTCTGAAGATAATTTCACTCTGAAGACTTTACCACCCAGTCACATTCTTTTGAATGAAGTTTCAGTACTCAAAGTTCTGAGGGAAACAAGCATGTCATCCATAGGATCAGGTCCCCAGTGCCGCGATGTTATGAATGGTGTTCTAACACCCATTTCTCCTTAATTGTGAGCTGTTGGTGTATACTATGCCCTGGGTAGAACAGAGCTCCTTGTTACTCAGATTAGCACAATTCTAGGCAACTCCCACGCAAAATGACACTGAAAATGACGTATGGCATGATCTAGGGTTTAGTGCGGTTTTCAACGTGTTAATTCAATTCCCTACTCAAGTTTTCTTTCGGGGATTTAGGGTAAAATTGACACCAACCGCGCTCAACGGTGAAAGTATCACACTACCCAGCCCAGCAGAATGTGCCTGCTCAGGAATGTTCAACTTCCCTTACTGGCACTGCTGTTGACGAAGTTCATTCAGACTGGAATACCAGCAATGGAAAATAATTTTTAACTTTTTCTGTTTCTGTACTTTACTTCTCAATTATTCCTCCTGTCACCATTATCAGAATCAGCCTCTTAACTGTACTGCTTGCCTATTTTGTCATCTGCAGGAAATCTGCAGATTGAGGATGACAAACATTTGCCAAAGCATATGTAGGGAAACACACTTATTTCTACTATCTAGTCATCTCTAAAGTGATTTAATGTAGCTAGATGTATAATTTATGCAGAAGATATTAAACTTAGACAAAGGCATTTGATATACATATGTCAAAAAATGTGCATTTTTGTCCTAATTTCTTCGATCTATTGACATGAACCACCTTCATAACTTGTCAGAACAATTTTGCTGTTAGCAAAAAAAAAAGTGCTTCTATATTATCCATTTTCCAACTATCTGCTGTTTCTATTTCTCTGTAGATTTGCTATTTAACTAATGTTTATAACCCTTTATTCCTGCTGATGAGGCAGCTAAATCATATGGAAATTATTCTGTAGAAGAAATTCAAAAACCCTCCAGAGATTTCATGCCTTTTTAATGTGACTTTCATTGCCCTTTCTTACTCTTGCTATTAAATGCTTAAATCATGATTCTGTTTCATAAACTCTATTCTAATTCCTTTAAATGGGTAGAATATTAATGTGCCATTGCTGGACTTTTCCCTATCACAGTGCTCTGTGCTAAGAGCAAACTTACAACTCTGCTGTACCTACACAGAAAAAGGAAGCAGCAAAAGAGGAAAATACTCAGCTGAGCTGTGGTTGTACATACACTTTTTATCCCAACACTTAGCAGGCAGTGGCAGAGACAGGTGGATCTCCAAGTTTGGGGCCAGCCTGGTATACAGAGCGACTTCCAGGTCAGCCAGGGCTACACAGAAACCCTGTCTCTAAAACACAAGCAAACAAAAACAAACAACAAGAAAGAAAAATGAGAAAAGCAAGATAAAGGCAAATGCTGCATTTCTGTATAATTGTGGCGGTTTGCTTCCAGTATGGTACACGTTAGGCAATACATGAGCTTGAGAAAGGAAGACATCATGAACAACATGCCAATGCTCACTAAAGGCACTGTGGACATCTATGAACTATCTGTCCTTCCGAATTTAAGAGACACAAGTTAAATATTTCTGAGCAACACTGCCATTTAAAAGCTATTCCATAGTTGGGTGTAAAGAAGAATCAGACCAACATGCCCACAGAGCATTGCAGATGTCCTAGCTGCATCGATGAATAGGGGAAAGCCTTCAAAATCCCAACCACAAACAGAGAACCTGCCGACAAAGAGAGTGAAGAATAAATATCACAAGTCAGGAATAAAACTTTAGGAATTTGTAAGTAAATGTTTAGAAGCTTATCAAACTATGAAAAGAATTCCTCAGAAATTTCATTTTATTTACTTTAATGGAAACATATTTAAACTCATAATCCCAAAGCCTCCTGATCATTCTTAATCTACAGAGAGAATGTGATGTCTACATTTTAGCTATTCTGTTGTCCTTGTTAATAGAGACTTAAGCATATTACAAAGAAAACATATTGGATTGTGTTTTTGCCTTCTAACCATTGCTGCTTCCTGCAGCTGTGTCCTTACAGTTTGAAATGTAAGGTGTGCCATCTTGCCACCAATGGAGAAAAGTGCCTGGTGGTGACCCTGTGAGCAAGCTGTTTCAAAATGAGGGGGAAAAAAGACTCCTTTCCATGTAAATAGTTGTTGTTGTTGTTGTTGTTGTTACTTAGAGATACTGATCTCTCTTATATTTGGACAGCTTTTTTTATGACAGTCAGTGCTTCAGTCTCCAATCTCCAGGTCTCACTGATAAGAACATTTTGTCTCTTCTCTGACTTCCTGTGACAGTCGGCCTAAGGGCAGCGTAGGGAACCTCCTTTCTCTCCCAGGGCTTCAGCATGCTCACAAGCTCAGCCTTACCTGAGAAGGGGAGGTCTAGGACTTCACTAGCTCTGTCCTGTTTCTCATACCCCTCCCCCACCACACACACTTCTTTCCCTTCTTCATCTTCCTTCTGCTCTCTACTTTTAGTCCTTCTCCTCCTTTCTTCCGTCTGCATCTCTGCCCTCCCTTCTGTCTTCCTTCCCCATCATTGTCATCTTGATCTTGTACTTCAGTTTCTGACCTCCCTGCATCCTTTCTCTCCCCGACTGTTCCCCCCTCACACATGTTTTTACAAGCCTTCCTGTAGAAAACTTATAGATTATATAATTCTGCCATTCCCTTCCCCCTCTTATTTTTCATTCGTGTTTTTTAATGCCCAATATTGTGTATTTCTAATGCATATTTGTTAATGCCCAATAATAATCCAAAACATATGATGAAGCTACTATAATAGCTGTAAAATTAGTCTTTATTATATATAATATAAAATGTTTTAATTGTGTTCTGTTTATGAAAGTGAGGGTTCTGTTACAGCACATTCAAAAAATAGTAGCAGCATTCTGTCCGGATGTGGTTTTAAAATGAAAACCAACCCAACAAAGATGATATTTGATTTTACTGAGGTGAGGTCATGCGTAAAAATACATGGATGATAAAATTTTTTAAAGGGGAAAAGAAAGAAAACCTACAGGTACAGTACATAGTAATAGTCACTTTCACATTCTAAAAAAATGTAATTTGAAATAATAAAGTTATAATCAAGACACAGAAACCGGTAAATTCCATTGTTAAAAACCTATTTTAAAAGCCCACCCCATTGTTTCCTGTGCCTGATGCCTTTTGAATGCCCAGAGCCCATGAAGCTACAAATCAGTACATTTTGTCTGATGAAGATAAGCATGATGAATGCAGAGAGTCTGCGCGGAAATCAGTGTGCTGACAGAACAGCTGTTACCGCCTCCCTTCTTGTTATTTTATTGCAAATTTACAACCTATTGCAATTAAAATCACAGACTTTTGAATGGAGGATAATTTATAGAGCTTTCTAAATAATCAATGCTTTACAAATGACTGAAATTTTAACAAGAAAATGTCTTTGAACACCTATTTTCTACTTTTTCTTATAACAAAAATCTATCATTTAATATACACATAGGTCATATCTACTACAGAAAAAAAAAGCCCTGTATCATCATCGGTGGTCAATCAATTTGCAACCCTTTCTGTTATTTGGTAGGAGGTTCACAGACAAGCGCGTGTACCCCACACTGCTTACAAGGTCAACATAGAAGAGACAATTATTTCATGTTCCTCTTAACTGAGGACTTGACTTTAAAGATAAAGGCATGAATAAAGTACCTTATGGATCTGTTTAAGATATGTACAAACAAGGAGCATTACAGAAAGCATAACTAAAATTATTTTAAGCAGTAAATTCCAAGAAGAATTGCATAGGTTAGATTGTAAAGCTGTAAGAGTGCTATTAAATGTCTATAGAATAATCCCTATGCCTGTGAAATCCCCTGACATTCACTGTTCACCTACCAATTCAAGTAAATCTGTAATGCTGGACACCTCTCCAGTGAGATGCGTCTTTTATCTTGGGCAACAAAGGCTGACTCAACCCTGGCATATAAACTAAATGCATTTGAACAAGGAGACACAGCAAAAAAAAAAAAAATATGTGTGTTGAGCTTCGGGCTCTATATTAATTTTTTGTTTTTTTATGATACAAATTTTGCAGGAATATTTTTTTCAAAGGCTTAACCACAAGAAGGCCTTAAAACATTGCTGTTAGACTGGGTATGTAGCTCAGTGGTACCAACAAGTGAGGACCCTGGATTCAACTCCCAGTATCACAAAAACAAACAGAAGTGTCATTACCAAAAATTAAGGGAAATTCTTACATAAAAGATTAAACCCTAACCATCTGTAATGGGGTCTGGTGCCCTCTTCTGGCCTGCACAGACAGAATATTGTATACATAATATATAAATAAATAAATATTTAAAAAAAAAAAGATTAAACTCTACATACTGAGTTTAGGACAGCCAGAGCTACCTGAAACCAAACCAGTTAAAACCCATTTGATCTGCTTTTCTGCTTCCTCTGGAACCAGTGTTATTGTAGCTACAGATCCTGTATGTAACATATTAACCACAAATGTTAATATGACAAGGTCAATAGAACATGCAAGCACCAGAGCAACCACAAGCTGCTTCAATAAGGAAACCATTTCATATCCATAACTGGTTCTATGGTTAGATGCTTCATTAAAATTTCTTGATTCATTTCTTGGACTGAAGAATTGAATGTTCAGGTGTCTCACTGACAGCATTCTCTGCTCTTTCTCGTTAACACTTGAATGCTCTCGCTGCAGTCAAGCTCAGGCAGGAAGATTGACAGCTCAAGACTGTCTGAGCTCCAAAGCAATACCTTGTCTCCTAACATAAAAATTCCACCCTCACTCCAGCAAACGGGAAAAAAATTAATTAAACTAATTCCTAAATTAATTAAACCTTTCGTCTGAAGCAGAACTTGTAGTGTTACAAACAAGATTGTAGAGTCCACCCCTGGTTCTGCCATAACCCGCTCCGTGACCTGTGTTTGTTTTTTTAATCTCAGCCTCTGCCTCATCTCCTATAAAATGAATAATAATTAAATGTATCTAACTCAAAGCCTTGCAGGATTAAATTAATCAGTAGGCACACAGCATTTGCTTGGCATATCTTCAGTACTTTTGATGTATTCGTTATTGATGTTTCTGGAATTCTTCACTTAGCGATGATGGCAACAGATATTTAAAAGAAATCTCAGAATGTTTATGCACATATATACATATACGTGTGTGTGTGTGTGTGTGTGTGTGTGTGTGTGTGTGTGTGTGTGTGACAGAGAGAGAGAGAGAGAGAGAGAGAGAGAGAGAGAGAGAGAGAGAGGAGAGAGAGAGACGGGGTCTTTGGACATGGCATCTTAGAACTATAAATTCCAATTTATTATCTAACAGAATTTTTCACCAACACTGAAGAGATTTTATTTGAAGCAAAGATGCTGACTGCTCACTTGAAGTGAATGTAAAGACAGTAGCAGGAATTTTATTTGAGGCAAAGATGCTGACTGCTCTCTTAAAGTGAGTGTAAAGACAGTCATAGGAAGCATTTTCTTCATAATCTCTTGAGTAAAACAATGTGAAACAAACTTTTAGACAATAAAATAATTCTCATTTGTGTAATGTTGCCAAGCTTCTGAAGCTTTTTCTCATATAAGCCTAGGGTGTAGGTAAATCACAGACTTTTACATTTTGTCTGTAGATGGGCATTTCTTTCCCACCCACCAGTTCCCAAATAACTGACTCAAAGGCTAAATATGAGTTATAAATACTCGGCTAATAGCTCAGGCTTGTCACTAGCTAACTCTTACATTTAAATTAACTCAACCTACTAATCTATTTATTGTCACGTGGCTTATGGATTTACCTGTCCTCCAGCATATCTTGTTTCCTGGGTGGCTGATTGGTGCTTTCTGACTCCACCCTCTTTCTTCCCATCATTCTCAATTTGGCTTTTCCGCCTAACTTCCTTCTGGCCACTGGCCTCTGTCTTTTATTAACCAATGAGAGTTTCATAGTATAGTAAAAGGTTGTCCCACGGCATCCATCCTCACGGATCTCTGTATGCTGACTTTTAGGATCTCTGTATGCTGACTTCACTTACATGTCATACTAGCATGAGGTCACATTGGACCTTGCTCGTTATTTTACAGTTATCTACTGTAAGAAGATATGTCAATTAAAGAAATGCCAGTGTAAAAAACAAGTCTATTAAACCCACTCTCCACTGATAATCAACGTAGTTGGGAAGAATACGTGAAAATGTCAGTAAGTTGAGGGTGACTTAGTTGGGGTGTAGCTTAATGATTTCAAAATGATAACAATAAATTAATCATAATAAAGAGAGGAAGCAAGATAAGTTATTAATAAATAACAGAAGATCCCATATCTTTTATCCTGTATATGTTCTTATACAAATATATTACAACTTATTCATTGAAACTTAAAATCTATGTAGTTGAAACCAGTTTTGCACATAGGATTTCTCAACTACATTTGTAATTCAAAGGTGTCTTTAATGACAACTAAAACAGACTATTTGAAGGAAAAAATATTTTAAATGGTAAAGTAATTAAATAATGATACAAATTATTTGTAAATCCATGAGCCACGTGACAAAAAATTGTTCTAAAATTTACAATTCCACTTATCTTTTTCATATTAATCAAATAAATGTAGCATTCTATTTAGGTTTGTAAGTATAAACATAAATTCTATCATATAGTTTATATCTATAGATTCTAAGTATTACAGATTTTATTTACAGATGTTAAATATTAAAAATATAAAATTATTTAATTTTAAGAAAAATTATAATATTAACATTTTTTCATGACATACTATTCATCCATAGTTAATTGCAACAAAATTTTAGAAAAAATTAAACTTGATGTATTATTAAGGAGTGACTTTCAGGCACTCTCTGTAGACCACTTTGGCCTTGAATTCACAGAGCTCTTCCTCCCTCTGCCTCCTATGTTCTGGAAGTAAAGGCTTGTACCACCACTTCTGGCCCATTTCCCTTATTTTATCTCTAGTCCCTAAGCTAACCCTAACCACTCAACTCATGTTCCTTTTTGAATGAACAACACACTAGAAAATAATGTCCTTCGATCACTCCTGATGTGGTATTCACCTCTGTATGATGTGAATATATTTGATTATGATTGATTAATAAAGAAATTGCTTTGTCTTATGGCAGAGCAGAATACAGATAGGTAGGAAAATTAAACTGAATACAGGGAGGAAGAAGGCAGAATCAGGCAGATGTCATATAGCCATCCAAGAACCAAGATGTAAGGTAATAAACCACAAGCCTTGAGGTAAAATATAAAATAATAGAAATAGATTAATTTAAGAAGTAAGAGCTAGTTAGGAATACGTCTGATCCATTGACCAAACAGTGTTGTCATTAGTACAGTTTCTGTGTGATTATCCAGTTCTGGCAGCCAGGAAATGAAAGCACAGTCTTCATCTGCACCCTCCTCTCAGCCTTTATCTTTTCCTTCATGCCTATTCTCCCTTAGAAAGAAGGAACTTCAGGCAGCATTTCTGTGTATCTTTGAAATAAAGTAGCAATAATGAAATCCTTGGTTCATTTGGCCTACTCAATCAATCATAAGGAGTTATAGTATGTAAAACTAGTGCACATTCAGAACAAAAAAGGAATCAGTTTGTAAATTACTCACCAAATTCCATTTTGTTATGCTAAGCTAGTCTAGATCCTAAACTGTCAGTGGCAATAAATTCTGGGAAAGGCCAGGAAAGCATTGATGCATAACTATCTTTAGAGGGAGGACAACATTCCTGCCTCCTTCAAACTAAGCAAGTAAAAAAAAGTTCTCATGTTGTTTTTTCACATTAGTAAACTAATTTGATAATGCCAAAAATATCAGTTAGTTGAAAGAGAATAACAGTGAAATTATCTCTAGGTGTGGTAGAACATAACTTTAACCCAAGAAGTCTGAAGGCAGATACAAGGGCATCTCTGAGTTCAAGGACAGCCTTGTCTACTGCTCCAGGATAGCCAGTACTATGCTGACAAAATTAGTCTCAAAAAACAAAAACTAAACAAACAAAACCCTGAAACTGTCTACTGCACCATATTTCCCAAACTTTAACGATTCCAGAAACTCTTGTTACTCTCAGATACTACAAAATTTCCATTAGACTGGGAATCAGACTTTATGGTGCCTGCTGGAACCCTGGCATCTAGGACAGACAGATAAGATAGTAAGGAGATAAAGGCCAGCCAGTGCCTCAAAGCCGGAGTCTATCTGAACAAATAACAAAACCAAATAAATAAACAAATGAATATTTAATACAAACCTAAGGATCACCCACCATTTTAATTATTACAACGTTATTTTCTCTGATTGAAAACAATTACTAATTGCATTAAAAACTTAAACAAAGGCAAGTGATCTAATTTTATTAACAGAAGAAATGGAAAGAGAATATGAGGTAGTATATAGCACTTTTCCTATTTTCTTTATAAGGACTATTTTTCTATCTAATTTATAAGGATTATTAAATGATGAAAAGTTTATTCAATTTTGAATCACATTCCTAATTTTGAGGTAAAATTATTTCTGTTATTGCCAAATTAGTTTATTTTTGAAAGACACAATGAAAATGACATGGGTGACTTTGCTGCTCTTTGTTAATAGCTCTTTATTCATCACAGTCGGCAGGAAATGCTAAACTGAACCCATCAAACACCATGAAGGCAGATGCTCCCAAGCTTACTTCTAACAGTAATTAACCCATTCAAATACCATGAAGGGGGACACTCCCAGGCTTACTATTAGTAATTGCAGGGGGTGTCAGTCTCTTGACTTGGAGAGTGCCAATCTTAACCTCAAACAGTTCAGTTTAGCAGGAAATGCTATGCAAGAATCATTTGAGATGGGGTTTCAGGTCTTCTTCATAACTGTCTTAGCAACTGAGGCATAAAATGAGTCTAGAGCATATTTACACCAGTTAAGGCATTCTATAAATGAAAAGGAATCACTGTATTGAGCCAATGACCTCTGTAATAAAAAAACCTTATTTATATGATTATTTACAGAATTGATAAGCAATAGCCTTTGAAAGTACAAGGGAAGCATGGAGGTCTGATACTGAACTCAAGCAGAAAATGGCGACCTTGTCACCACAGTGATGGCTGATAAGGAGGCCTCAGCTTTGAGAGTGGCTGTCATTGCTTTGTGCTTCCAGCCAACTTCAAGAAAGACAAACCCTAAAAGCTTGTTTTCTCCTCTGTGAGGATGGGCCCTTACAATTATCCCATGAAGTAAGAAGATTCCCCAAATGAGACTAACGAAAGAGCCAAATCAGCACATGTGCAAACCACAAGCCAGAAACAATCATGAAGAAGAATACAAACAGGTTTCCTCTCAAATATCACAAATCTTCAGCAGCCATAGTGAAGGATGATAACAGAAGTTACATGCAAGGGAATTCCAAAGAGATTAGGGAACCAATCAATGATTGTAACAGAGTACAAACCAATAAGTAAATTGAGTCCAGGACCTGGGATATCAACAGCATAAAAGAAAAGGGTGGGAATATTAGAAACATGTATTTTAAAAAGTCAGAAAAGTGAAGAAAAATAAGAAAATGAAGATTTTTTTAAAAAAATCAACTAACGAAAATGTTGGAAATAAAAACACAGTGGATTAAATATGAGTGAAAAGAATCTCCAGTTAAATTTCTCAAGCAAAAGAACAAGTACCAGGAATAATCAAGGTTGATTAAATAGTACATTCAAGCATCCACAAGAAAAAGAAAAACAATAAAATATGATCACAACTTCCAACACCAAAAGACCAAACTCAAGAATTCAAAAGAAAGAAGTAGCTGAGATATATACTAAATGCATAAATGCTTTGGAACTGGGAAGATTACTCATTAGATAAAATGTTTCTTACAGAGGACCTGAATTCATATTTCCAGCATGCAGAAACTCACATAAAAGCCCAAATGATAGTAAGTACATGTTACTCTAATGCTGGGGCTGTAAGTGTGGAGACAGGTGTATGTTGACAGAGGTTTCTATCCCACCTGGTTCCACAACCATTCAGTCTTATAGAAATACACAGAGGCCTACATTAATTATAAACTGGTTCACCTATTAGCTCAGGCTTTCTTAATAACTAACTCTTATATCATACATTAACCCATAATTCTTGTCTGTGTTAGCCATGGGGCTTGGTACATTTTATCAGCAAGGCATTCTCATCTTGCTTACTCTGTGCCCAGGTGATGAGTGCAGACTGAACCTTTCCTTTTCCCAGAATTCTTTGGTTCTCATTTCCCTGCCTATACTTCCTGTTTAGCTATTGGCCAATCAGCATTTGTTAAAACAATATAAATCACAAAACTTTACAGGGTATAAGAACATTCTCCCACAGCAGGTGTAATTTCAGAACTTACTAGACAACAAGTATAGACAACAGATAAACTCAGAGTTCAGTTAGATATACTGGCTGAAAAAATAATACAGAGAACAATACAAGAAAACATCTGATGTCAATCTCTGTCATACACACACACACACACACACACACACACACACACGCACACCACACTAGGGGAGGGTGTAAATCTATGAACTGCTGTTTCATAAAAATTATAAAAGGCAACCTGTGAGGAGAGCAAAAGATGTTAATGGAAGAGTGAAGGATGAGAGGCTAATTGAATTCATGTGGCTTAGAGGAGAAGCTAGACTATTTCAGGAGAGGAGGTACACCACCAAGACGGGGCAGAAGAATGGGTGAATAAGAAAAAAATGGGAGAAAACGGTGTGCATACATTAATTGGGGAAGATAGGAGCTCAGTATAGAAGAAAAGGGAAGAATGAGAAAAACAATACTAAGGATGTTTAAAAAGCCATAAGGAATTATGTTTTATTTACCTAAAACTACATATAATACATGTAAGCCTGTGTGTATACATATATTAAAGTTATGCAACTTGGACTGATAATGCCACCCACCAACCAGGACCATCGATTATCTAACAAAACCACAAGTACCTGGTATATGAAACCCTCTTGCTTGTTGTTGGTCAAGGGGGGTCCAAAAGACTGGCAGAACTATGTAGCCTATTGCTGCTGCCCTTGGACTCACAAAAATTGAAGTCAATTGCCTGATTTTGAAGACAACGTGCACTTCAGACACAGGAGTCGAAGGATTTGAACTGGATCTGGTCTGAAAGCCTCCTCCCTGATGACGAATTTTCATAGAACCAAAAGATGCTGTGCAGGATTCTAAGGGAGGGAATCAATCAATAATCCTAACCAGTTGTAATGCCTATAAAACACAACGATAAGATAACGAAGATATCCCTACAAGTGCAAAATGACACTCATAACTTGGCTCTAACTAACAGCTCTCTAATTGGTCTTAAGCTGTGCTCAACAGGAAAGAAATCATTCTTAGTACTGAAAACCTAGACAATGACCCAGGGCTAGTAAAGTCATGTATCTTAGAGGAGAAACTTCTACTTCCATTTCCTAACTACTACATGGAGAAGTATGGTGATTCTCACTTTAATTTGAGTGGTCAGGAGACAGAGTAGGAATATCTCTGTGAGTTCAAGGTGAGCCTAGTCTACATAGTGAGTTCTAATTCATCCAGTGCTATTCAGGAAGACCCTGTGTGAATAATGATAATAATAAATAATAATGGCAATTCCTAATTACATTCTAAATACCTTCAAAGATAATTGATGGCTTCATCAAAATATATTTCTTTGTAACAGATGAAGACCATCACAATTAACAACTATCATGGGGTGCAAAACCCCACTTGAAACATCTACTACCATAGCTCTTAAATCTAAGCCTCAGGAAACATCCTAGAACATAGAGTGTAAGAGCCAGAGGACCAGGAAAACTGATATGAAATTATGTCTCCAAGAAATTACAACTAAATTTCTCTTACAATACTTTTAACAATATGGCTACTGAAACAAGACCTGAACAACAACAGAAACAAACAAACAAACAAAAGCCCACCAATAGATATTCTAACATGGAAGGGGGAAATCTCATGGTAACCCACCCTTAGACAAAGAACTAGGACAACTAAGTTGTCCTGAGATCAGGAGAAATAGTATTCCCCAGGGATGAGGCACCTAATTGATTATCCAATATCAAGTTGTCCACCTTGAAAGCAAATACAATATTGAAATATTGAAATACACCTTGAAACCAACACAATATAAACTGAGCAGTTGTATTTATGCTTATGCATGTATTATGTAGTATGTGTTTTAATAATAATAATAATGGAACCTGCAGTGATATTTCATTTGTATTTTAATAAATAAAGCTTGCCTGAAGTTCAAGAGAGTAAAACAGCTGCACTGGTCAGCCTTACAGACTAGGCAGTCGTGACATATGCCTTTAATCCCAGTAGGCACACTAGTTTGCCATAGTAGTGCACACTTTTAATTCCAGCACTAGAGAGGAATATAAGACAGGAGGAGACAGCTCTCTCACACAGTCTCATTCTGAGATTCCTGGAGGCAGGATCGCCATTTCGGACTGAGGTAAAGGTAAGAGTCAGTGACTAGCTGTTCTACTTTTCTGACCTTCAGGTTGAACCCCAATTTCTGTCTCCAGGTTTTTATTAATAGTACTACAGAAGCCATGAATTTGGGAGGACTTAAGAGGGATGAATATGAGTGAAGAAAGAGGGAGAAAGAAGAGCAAGGGAAATTATGCAACTATATTTTGATTTCAAAAAATAAACAAATAAAATAATAATTTTAAATGAATTTATGATACAAGTGTTTAAATATACCTGGTCTTAATCTAGTATACAAAGGGGCCCATCAACCTGGTCCTCTGTTTCAACTTGTATTACTTTTGGCCCTAAAGAGCTACATTTTATATATTATGAAAGTTAATAGTTTTTTTAAGTAGCGATAGAGAAATGCCATTTGACTATACCAAAAAAAGAAATAATGACACGGATGCACTTGTGATGTGGGATTTCTCTCGGTATGCTGTGAACACCATTGGTTAATAAAGGACTGCTTTGAGCCCATAGCAGAGCAGAAAAAGCTAAGCGGGGAAAACTGAAGTGAATGCTGGGAAAAGGAAGGGCAGAGTCAGAGAGAAGCCATGGATCCTCTGCCAGAGACAGACACGCTGAAACTTTGCTGGCAGGCCATGACCTCGTGGTGATGTACAGATTAATGGAGATGGATTAAATTAATATGTAAGAGTTAGCTAATAAGAAACCAGAGCTAATGAGCCAAGCAGTGAATTAAATAATATAGTTTTTGAGTGAATATTTGGGGCTGAGCAGCAGGGAACAAACAAGCAGCCTCCCTCCAATACACTTGTGTTTTAAAGATGTATCTTATATAGGAAATGGGGAATCAGGAGATGCCACCCAACATGTGCTGACATGGCAGATGGATCCTTCTGAGCTGAGAGTGCATGAAAAGAACAGGCATAGAAAGAGCCATCAGAACTGTGCTTTCTCACCTGCAGCAAGCTGGGAAGAATCCGGTGAGAATGTTGCCTCTCTTGTACCCCGGGGGGGGGGGGGGGGGCAATTCTTCTCACTGATAACTGGGAGTTGCTGCTGTGCTGGAGCCATATAAAGCACCCCTGGGAAATGAAATAACCCTTACCACCCCTAGCCTCATATCCCTGCAGTCTACTCCTAGCAACCTTTGCCCAGATCACATGGCTCACCATTTCACCATTTCTTCTCAAGTTAATCCTTCTTTCTCCAAATTATGTAGAAATTTTTTTTTTTTTTTTTTTTTTTTTTTTTTTTTTTTTTTTTTGGTTTTTCGAGACAGGGTTTCTCTGTGGCATTGGAGCCTGTCCTGGAACTAGCTCTGTAGACCAGGCTGGTCTCGAACTCACAGAGATCCGCCTGCCTCTGCCTCCCAAGTGCTAGGATTAAAGGCGTGCGCCACCACCGCCCGGCCTGTAGAAATTTTACTATGCTTCTTTCACTGCTTTTCCATTTGCTGTGAAGGTCTTCATGGTCATTAAAAAGTTGATACTTGAATGATTTTTGAAGCAAAAAATAAATGACTAAGTTAAAATGCAATCCTTGTTGGGAGCCAGAGTCCAGGACAACTGCTGTTCTTATGCTGAGATGGGCAGTAAAGATTATGTGCCAATGTAAGAGAGAGATTTCAAAAAATCTAAACATGCAGAGAACCTAATCCTGGAGTGTTAGCCCGCAGAACTGTAAAGAATGAAAAATTCTGTTACTTATGCATCCAGTCTGTGGTATTTTGTTTGTCAGCCCTAACAATCTAAATAATGAACACAACTTAAATACATATTTTTAAAATAGTTGGGTAACATCTCCTCTACATATCAGTTTCCTTAAGAGTATTAATTTCCTTGAAAGAGATGGTATAGCTTAAAGTCATAAAGTTTTAAATTTCTAAAGAGGATACATATATTTGATCTCGGGGACAGCTCATGGGGAGGTGGTATTATGGTTCTGCTTTCCCATCAAGCATTTCCTTTGCTAGCTAAGAGCATTGTAAAGAGTGCTGACCACAGCACTTCCACAATTGCCTTCAGACCAACACCATTAATGAGAAACTGATGTCTGTGTTTTCATCTGCCCACTGCATGATGACTACCTCTTTCAGAGTATCGCAGCATTTATTTGCTCATCCTCTAGTAACAGCATGATCTCCACAATCACATGGCCCAGCAGTCTATTATACTTGCTTCCTCAGAGTCTTTCTATTCATGCTTTTTTAATTATATTCTCACCCCACTGCTTCTCCTTACTCCTCCCGGTTCTATTTCCTCACAACAGCTTCAAGTCTTTCTAGTTTTTTTTATACCCCATTGATTCTAGTTTGTACGTAGGACCATCCACCAGAACATATCCACCTACCATGAGCCTCTCCCTTAAAGAAATCCTACTTTTCCTCCCCAGAAGCCATCAACTACTAATAGCTCCTCAGCTCATGAAGAGGGTTTGTGAGATCCTCCCTGATTCATATTGAAATGTTGTTCGATCAGTTCTGTTCATGTGCATAAAACCAAGGAGACCAACAGTCTGGTCATGTCTAGAGGGTGTTCAATCCCATGGAACTGGAGTTACATTTTTGAATCTCTAGGTGGATGCTTGGTCATCTAAAAGAGCATTGAGTCCTCTTTACTACTGAACATCTTACCAGCCTTTCTTTCATATAAGTTTTCTTTTTATTTTGCCCTTTGGACAAATTTATTTTATATCCTTTTAAAACACCGTCGAACAAAGGACAGTGAAATCTTCAGCTGGGAAGCGTGCACATAACCCAGTCACCTGCAGACATCCAGCCCACTGGACAACTTTACTGCAGACATTTCCTAAAACTCACCAAACTGAACCAGAAGGCTGAAGAGGGAGGAATGTTTCAGAAAATTATCAATTGTTTTTCAAAAAGGAAACGCTTCTGTCTTCCAAGAACATCCAGTAAGCAGGAGCTACGTGCGGCAATGTGAGAATCAAGACATTTCTTGTGAAGAGTAATAAGACATGTCTTCTCAGACATGTGTAAGGCGGGACGGGACTGGTGAGGTGACAGATGATGGAGGCACATTGCTATTGACATCTAACAGAAAGGAACTGTAGATAATTCAGTGTTTTATTCTTTCTTTCATTTATTTATTTATTTATAGAAAAGCAAGAGGCAGGCAGCATTTCAGTCACAAAATGATCAATAAAAAGTATACCGTAAAGGGTCATACAAGAAATTTGGTGTAAAAGAGGACAAAAAAAAAAAATGGGCCAGTATGATAACAAAAGTCTCAAAGGAAATACAGAATCCTGGTTCTAGGAGGAAGGTCATGTGCTGACTTTGCCAGGACAACTTTGGTTCTCTCATATCACCAGCGTCTGTGACCACGATGAAAACAATGTTTCCACAGTAGCAGTAGTTGGGGGTAGACAACACTGTAACCAGCTTCTTGTCAAACAGAAACTGCCAGCCTTCCAGCTCAAGCTCGGGTGCTCTGCAGATGAATTTTAAACTGTTGAAATGAACAAACTTAACTTTTGTTTCAAAAAGCCAGACCCTGCTGTAGGCAGAGATGATGGAGGAAAGTCTCTGACCACACCAGGTCACAAAATGCTCCTTTGTAAGGAATTCCCTGATTCCATTCAAAGATTTGCATTTATCCATGTGTTCTCACATAAGGAGATAAGCATCAAGAACAACCAAAATCTGCTCATCTGTTCAAGCTGATGTTGTGAGCAAGTCAAAAGCTTTGGTACAGTGTCTCCAGGCATTAGCATTTCCTTGTTTGGTTTGACTCACATCATAAAATCTGCATTTCTGGATTATCTATCTACTTCCGTGATTTCCTCTTTAAAATGTAATATGATCATTTTACACTTCTGGGTAAATGGCCTGTAAAGAACTCCAAACTATAGTAACTCCTGTCTGGACAATTAGCTATAAATATGTAGTTTGTATCAGGAATCTGACGTCCAATTCTGAGTAGTTCACAAAGATCATAAACTGTCCGTGTGTGTCCCCACACACTGTTATTAGCATTGATACTGGCTGCAGGGTTCATCTTCCTAAGAACAGATCACAAAGATCACCTGGCTGCTTCAGGTGTTTCTCAAGAAGGTACTTGCTCTGCTACACCATCTCCAGGTACATCTCCAGATCTAGCAGCTCCTGTTTAGGAAGAACAGCCTGCAGCAGCTGTGGGAACAGAGGCATTGGATACTGAAGGCAGAACTCTTTTTTTTGTATTCTTAATTAGTATTAGCTCTTAAAGTCCAGGTGGGAAAATTACAGACTACCTTGCACATAGAGCCAAATTAGAGTTCTTTATTAGCAGGTAAAAGAGAAAAGGCTGTGTTTCCAAAGAATTCTCAGTCCTAAAACTCAACCTTTTTAAAGGCAATGGCACCATTTTCAAGTGTAGGTCAAAGGAACTTTGTGTGATTTGTGTTGGCAGCTTGATCAGTTGTTTGGGTTATATATCTGGGCCACCATGGTCAAGGTCACAGAAAGTACAGAATACATGACTATGGTGGATATGACATGAGGTTTCGTGACAGAAAAGCACCTGAAATAAACACAAAATGGAGTCAGGGAACAATCAGAATGAAATGGCATTACCTCATTCATTTCAATGCTATTGCTTTCAGTAGAGTCTATTCTTTGTCATGTCTTTGCTAACATTGCCCAGTGCTTTTCCACTTTTCATTAAGACTTACAAGATTACAGGGCACCATGGCACACACCTTTAATCTTAGCACCCAAAAGACAGAGGCAGGTGGATGAAGTAATAAGAGCGGCGGGGCTGCGTCCCCAGCACCCCGGCTGACTGCTCAGCTAGCTTATGCCCCGAAATAACAACACACAAACTGTATTCATTTAAACACTGCCTGGCCCATTCTCTTCTAGGCTAATTCTCACATATTAATTTAGCCCATTTATAATCATCTGTGTGTAGCACCCCAAGGTGCGCTTACCAGGGAGATTCTAGCCTAGTCCATCCTGGGTCGGAGCTTCATCCCGGGAGCGGGACATGGCGTCTCTCTCAGGCGTCTGCTCCCGAGAGAGCTGTGGAGTCTCTGACCTCACTTCCTCTTCCTCCCAGCGTTCTGTTCTGTTTAGTCCTCCCACCTATCCTCTAACCAATAAAATGGGCCAGGGCAGTGCCTTTATTAGCCAATGACCTTCCTCCATCATTTCCCCTTTTTCGGTTTAAACAAAAAAAGGCTTTAACATAGCAAAATTACATATAACAAAACAGTTATCAAGTAAAAGTTACAATAATCTTTATCAGAACTAAGGAAAACTATAACTATAACTAACTATACTTAACTCCATCAAAGACTCCAGAAAGATATATTACCTAAGTAAACAAGAACTAAGAAACTTCAAACTCTAGAAATGACAAAGACATCTCGCTGCCTGGACAGTCACCCAAAGTTCTTTTGTACCGTTGGGGCATCCATCTTCAGCCTTCAGGCCCATGGTATCCAGCAGACATTTCCATAAAGCAGGAAAATTCAAAGTCAGTTCAGTCACTATCTGTTGTGTCCTGCAGAATGTCTCGCAGACTCTTTCAAAATGAATCAGGAACCCCGAAAGATCATCTCACCTTAGGCAAGTTCAGTAGTCCTCTCTCTGCGGGTTCTCTGTGTCCAGTTTATGCAATAGTCCAGGCAAGAGCAGTTTCTTGCCCAAATGGCTATCAAAACTCCATAACGAGCCTCTTCGATGCCCATCTTCCTCTTGAAGTAGATTGGTGCTGCCAGGAGCAGAGTGTCTCATTGTCATGAAAAGTCCTCAGTTATTAAAACATTAAATGTCCTATTCTGTAATCTTTGAAAGATATGAAGAATGTCTTTCTAAAATATATCTCTTTATATCTAGAAAATCTAACTAACATGACTACATGCTTTACTATTATCGATGATTATCCATTAACAACCTATATTTCTTAATTATACAGTACATATTTAAATGAACTACACAATCACAATACCTTAATCAAAATCAGAAACACTTATACATATAACAAAACTGACCTTAAATCTCTATCAATAAAGCAAAATCTATACTAATGTAAATTATTCATATCTATATCATATCCCCCTTTAAATGTAAAGGAACATTTATAAACATTTTTTGGGAATATGGGCGCAGTTATTTCTCTCCAAACTGCTTCCTGCTGAATGGGGGCGTCGTTAATTAGGTCTTTCATGTTATAACCTGTGTGTTAGTTTCATCTAAGTTGGCAGTTGAGCAAAGCAATTTTCTGAAGGCGTGCACAGGAACCATTCAGGAGGACGTGGTCCATCATACCAAATCGGAATAGAAGAAATAAACAGCGTCTCATCCTCTGTGAAAACAAAATAAGGAACTCTTTTCCAAAGTATCATATCCTTAGATCCAAATTCAAGATATCTATGTTGGATTAGTTCAGCAGTATTTATAAATAAATATCTTTTAGGAGCTGTTGCTCCTTCCTCAGCATTCAAATAATTCAAAGAGAGCATAATAGCATACAGTATCAAGATTCTCTGTGTATTTTCCATCTTTGTACAGCTTTGTTTTAACCTCTATTTCGTTTATTTTTACTTTTAACTTTTTGCTTTTTGAGACAGGTTCTCTGTATCTTTGACCTGAAGTAACTCTGTAGACCAGGCTGTCTTTGAACTCTCAGAGATCTGCCTGTCTCTGCCTCCCAGGCATTGGGATTAAAGGTGTACGCTACGACACCTTGAACTCACAGAGACCTGTTTGTCTCTGCCTTCTAGGCACTGGGATTAAAGGCGTGTGCTACCACACACAACAACTCTCTTCCTTTTTTGTTTTTTACTTTAAGAACTTTAACTTTTAGTCTGCATATATTTTTAACACACTTCAAACCATTTAGAAATTTTCTTTGTCTTTGAATCTCTCTTTACTGTATATCTCTCTTTTTCTGACCACATGAATCTTTAATTTACCAAGCAATATCAGTAGGATTAAAGGCGTGGCTTTGCCTGCTGGATCCAGCCCATTCCTTAGCTTTCCAGCCTCATGGCGGATATACAGGCTGTAGCCATGTTTACTGCAACAACTGTATGGCATTTTAAGGTCCCTGCCAGCAAGTGAGCTACAGCAGACAACACTCAAGTCCTCTCTCGGTAGCCGGCCCTCCTGCCTCAAACAGTCAGAGTTTGCCCTGGCAGGATGGCCCAGAAAGCCGGCATTTTTAAAAGGCGCAGCTTTTTTCCTGCTATGGCTGAAAACCGAAAAGCATGTGTTCAGCTTTTCGTCAACACCGTTTAAGTGTTTCGTGGCAGGACCTCTTAATGAGCTGCAGGCTTTGCAGCTAAAGCTGAGTCAGGAAGCCTCTCTTAGATGAGGCGCTTGCTTGCCTCTGGCAAGCAGAGTAGACCCGAGAACACAGCGAGTCTAGTTGCCATCAAACAAATCGTAGCACTTTACTCCAAATGCTCTATTCAAAAGCTCTGTCTCCCGCAGGAGCCAGACAGAGATCGCAATGGCGGCACAGCCCCAGGAAGTAGTGCTTTAAAATGACACAGCGTTTTTTTCTGCTACTGTTGCTGAATCAGGAAATCTCTCTACAGCACGCCACCAACAAACAGCAAAAATCTGTGTTAAACTCTCACTCCCTTATTTTTAAGTCTTCTCAGGTTTTTTAAGTGGGTTTAGTCCATCACGTGGGGCGCCATATGAAGTAATAAGGGTGGCAGCGGGGCTGCGTCCCCAACACCCCAGCTGCCTGCCCAGCTAGCTTATGCCCGAAATAACAGCACACAAACTGTATTCATTTAAACACTGCTTGGCCCTTTAGCTCTAGCACTTACAGGCTAATTCTCACATCCCAATCAACCCATCTCTAACAATCTGTGAGAACCGGTCTTACCGGGAAGATTCTAGCCTAGTCCATCCTGGGTCGGAGCTTCATCCCGGGAGCGGGGCATGGCGTCTCTCTCAGGCGTCTGCTCCCGAGAGAGCTGTGGAGTCTCTGACCTCACTTCCTCTTCCTCCCAGCGTTCTGTTCTGTTTAGTCCTCCCACCTATCCTCTAACCAATAAAATGGGCCAGGGCAGTGCCTTTATTAGCCAATGACCTTCCTCCATCAGGTGGATGTTGTGAGTGCTAGGGTAGCCTGGTCTACACAGTGTGTTCTAGGATTCATTCTCTATCACCATGTGTGAAGTAGGATTGTGAGTCTCTATCACCTTGTGTAAAGTAGAATTGTGAACCTACCTCATCCTGTGTAAGGCAAAATTCTAAGCCTACATCACCCTGTGTAAGGCAAAATTCTAAGCCTATATTACCCTGTGTAAGGCAAAATTCTAAGCCTACATCACCCTGTGTAAAGCAGGATTGTGAGTCTCTATCAGTCTGTGTGAAGTAGGACTGTGATTCTCTATCACCCTGTGTAAGATAGGACTGTGAACCTCCATCACCCTGTGTAAAGCAGGATTGTGAGCCTCCATCACCCTGTGTAAAGCAGGATTTTGAGTCTCTATCACCCTGTTTATGGGAGGATTGTGAGTCTCCATCACCCTGTGTAAAGCAGGATTGTGAGACTCTATCACCCTGTGTAAAGTAGGATTGTGAGCCTCCATCACCCATTTAAAGTAGGATTGTGAGTCTCCATCATCCTGTGTAAAGGGGGATTGTGAGCCTCCATCACCCTGTGTAAAAGAAAATTGTGACTCTCTATCACCCTGTGTAAGGTAGGATTGTGAGTCTCCATCGCCCTGTTTAAAGCAGGATTGTGAGTCTATCACTCTGTGTAAAGAAGGATTGTGAGCCTCCATCATTCTGTGTAAAAGAGGGTTGTGAGCCTCCATCACCATGAAGTGTGAGCCTCCCTCATACTGAACAGAGTAAGATTGTGAACTTCCATCCATCACATGAGAAGAAATAATTCATATGAACTTGTTGACTCCATAGCTCTAATGATGTTTTGATGCATTCATTAAGAGAAAGTGTGGGACATTTCCCAGGGTTTCTGGTTAAACCATTAGGGCACTTCATTCCTTTAAATGCTTCCAACACCTAAAAATAGCAACATATTGAGTCATTTTACAAATAATGAGAATTTAAGAGCCTACAAAAGCATGTATTATTGCCAGAAATATCAAGAGATTCAGAAAAGGTTTTCCACTAATTTGAACTAGATGTTAGAGGAATATAAATCATGTCTGAGGCCAAACTCCAACTCTTGCTTACTATGTTAAACTAACACAAACTCATTCATATAATTGTGAATGAACTCTGATTCTCCAGTGAATTATACAAAGATTGCTTTTATTCAATGAACCAGATGTTCTGAAATTGTTGTTTAAATTATACAGAGCCTTGACAGAAGAGAATATCTGCAAGAACACAGAGCACATATATGAGTGACAGCCTCACGGGTGCAAACTAGAAATACCAGGACACATGAACCCACATCACAAAACTATTAAAAATAAAATACCTGAAAATTACAAGCATTGATAAGGATATAAATGAATGGAACTAAGAATTTTACTCAGTGCATAAGTGAAAGCCCACTGTCTGTGAAAGTTCCATTAGACAAGGTATGATGGACTGAACTCAATGCCTTTCAGAAAGGGTCTTTAATGCAGTGTACATAGAGAGTTCCAGATTGTACAAGCATGTCCTGGTTATGCTCAAGATATACTAACATTACCCACATTCTTCTCCATCATCACTTAGAATGACTGTGGAGTAATCAACTCAAACTGAAAAGCTTTTCTACAGGGTTTCATGATCTTTTGCATGTAGCACTGATGTGGCACCATTGTAGAAAGTGGTCCTTTGAGCAGAGCAGTTGCTGTCTTCACCAAAGCAGATGTCACTACTTGTAAGGGACCATCACCAGAGGGCCTGTTTCTATTGACAAGCTCTTAAAAAGGAGGGGATAGGAATGGCCACTGGACCCCCATCTGATCTTCTAGAAGTTCCCATAGGGACCTTTGAAGCCATTTTTAAGCAATGTAATTCTGCCCTGATTGCACAAGCACTCTAGATCTAGCTAGGGATGTGCTAAAGGCTAGTGATGAGGGTGGAGGACTCTGTCTTTGCAGCAATGGGGAAGCAATTACCCAAGCTTCCCTTCTGATGAGCTTTGATGAAATTCTTTCATTTAAGGGACTTAGGTGGAGACAGGAGACATTGTCTTCCTGGAAAAGGAATTAATTCTCATAACAGTCACTTAGAAGAGTTTGTGGTGATGATTGACAGCATCAGTTTAACCAAATCATTTCCTACTATGGTTTGATCTGCCCCACTAAAGCAGTGTTTTTAACTATTTCCTTGTTGACTTAGCACTCATTAAGTGTGGAACATAAACAAAATCGATGAGACTTTTGTGGAAATGAATGTAGAAATTGTTTGATAAGAATGTGAAGCCCTTTGGTATTTACTCCCTGAGCAGGAAGGATCTTGAGAACAAAGAGTTAAATCTTAATGGTTTGAGGAGAAAAGTGTTGAATTACTGAGACACTGATCATACTGGTAACTTCTCCTTTCCATCTCTTTCTTCCTTTTGTCTCCCCTCCCTTATTTCTCTCTTCCTCCATTCCTCCTCCTCTATCTCTTCCTTCTTCCCTACCCTCTCTCTTCCTTCTTCCCTACCCTCTCTCTCCCTTCTTCTCTTCTGAACAGAGAAAAGAGATGAATAAACCAGAAAACAACTATGAAATCACATTTTAAACATGTGTACAGACAGCCTTCTTTTCCATACATGCACCAAATAATTTCACGCACACAAACAGAAGCCCCAGCATAACAGAAACATGGGGGTTGTGACCCCTCCTTAAATATTTATTATTGCTTGGATTATTTTTCAGGCTCTGCCTGCTGCTCACTGTGACTTCAGTCTCGTGCACGGCTCTGTGATCACCTAAGTCATCTGGGGCACTCTCACGTAGCCACCTGTCAGTCAGTAGATTTATTCACAGACAACGATCAGTCACAAGCAGCCTGTCAGGTACTATGTATGACTGAAGGCAAGTAAGTAGACTGTTTTGACATGCTTCTCCCAGAAACCTTGACATTGTACTTTGTACCAGGCAATAGCTCTGCAAAAATATAAACCTAACTGAAAGATGAAAGGGAAGGATTTATGCTGGGTGTGGTGGCAAACACCTTTAATCTTCGGCAGATTTCAATGAGCTCAAGGCCAGCTACATAGCGAGGCTTGGGATATTTTACTTTTCTTTTTCTTTCTTTTCTTTCCTTTTCATTTCTTTTTTTCTTCTCTTCTCTTTTCTTTCATCTTTTTTTTTAAAATCTGGGGTGGGATTACTAGATGAAAGGGACTATACAAAGGATTAAAACTTTAAGAACTAAAAGCATTGGAAGATTAGCTTTTTAAAAATTTTGACACAGAAAAGAAACTGATTTTTTAAAGGTTGCTTCAGAATTAGAAAGAAACATTAAAGAGATTGCGCTACTTGCTGAAAACTGTGACATGAGAGACAAGACGCAGAACATTTTAAAATGGAAAAGCATATGGCATGCAGCAACTTGCTCAAATCATTTCTAAGGATGAAAGATTAGATTTTAAATGAGCTGAATTAATCAAAGAAACACAAGTCAAACATGTACTTATACACACACACAAACTCCTAAATGATCCAGTTAATTGCTATAACACATACTTTCTGTGTCTGAAGACATTTCAGTCATTTGTGATTACTTGGAGCTCCTGTTTTACAATAACAGCAACAAAAGAGATATGCTTTATTAGGTAGTAAAGCAGGGGAACTTTTCTTCTCCTTTTCACCTGTGAAAACTTGCTAATTTGTATTTATTATATCTTAGCTATATATTTCTTCTGAGTCAGATCTGTCTTGTGTGAAATACTTAGCAGAGTAGAACAGCAGGTAAAGCCATTCATAAAACCAGAAGGCCATATCTTTCATGATTCCTGTATAAAGATATGAACTGGACTTCAGACATGGGTTGGAAGTGCTCAGAGGTTTACTTAGCGGTTTACTGCTAGTACTGATGAAGGTAGTCTCTTGCCTAAGGAGGAGTTCCATCAGTATCATTAGTTATCTGGAGAAAGTGGGTGGAGATTAAAGATGACCTTGACCAAACTAGTAATAAATAGTTCTTTATTGTAGTTGCTTCATCTTTTTCTCTCTCAGTGATGGCTGAGTTTGCAGGTTTAATCCTCTGGTAAATTTGTTGCTGTTTCCTCACCTAAGTGTTTTAAATCAACTATTGTGCCAGCAATTATAACCTGACTTCCCACCACCTTTGAAATTCATTAAGAACTTGAACTCACTCTATCCCTATGCATAAATAAAAATCTTTGCTGAAATTAATGAAAGTTCTCAAGTTTTATCTACCCATTTGATTGCTAGCCAGCACTCACTCTCCTCTAAAACTGAGTCATTTGTATAAGATACCTGTGAAGGTTCACACAGTGAGAGGCATCATGAGAACTGTGGGGGTGAAGGGGGTGAAGATGGATCAGTAATAACAGACTGCTCTAAGCCAAGAGCTTTCCCTTGGCAGAAGTACTGGGAAGAATCTGTGTCTTCAAAGACTGATTAGAAGCACAGTGATGTACAGGGGTTGAGATATTATAGGTTCAGAGCCTAATTACCTTATCTTAGTTTAAGTTAAGCTTTCTAAATAGTCATTCCTTGCCCTCCTTTGAGCTGGAGCTCACATTTTGTGACTAATTGATAAAAATTATTTTCAAATCTCCTAACTTAGTAGACTTCTTATACCAACCCAAAAGCCAAGAGTGTCATCAGGCAACAACTGAGCCCTATAATCAAGAATCCTCTGTTGTGCTGTAACCCACCTCTCTGATATTCTCACCAACATAGTTTTTAAGTGTTTGATTTATGACTTTATTCTGGTAGTACACAACTTTATAAAACTGCTTCTGTGAGAGAACATGGAACCTGGGGTAACCTAGCTCCATGTTTTCTGGACCAAGGTCACTAAACTTGGTTTTCAAATAATTTGTCTCTTTTCTCCTTGAGGAGAGAGCTGTGCGTTTTGCATCAACAGTTAGGATGCCACAAGGTGGGGATCCAAAAACTGATCTACTTTTCATAATGAAAATGAGGTTTCTGCTATGGACCCATTGAATCTAGGCCCATTTGATGTTACTTCCTCAGGTAGATTGTGTAAATTTTTCACAGGACTCCAGATTTCTTCTTTGTTTGTCTAACAATCCATTTGTTGTCTCTTTAGTGGTTAATTCAGGATCCTAATTTAATAGATACATTCAGAATCTGCTTCCAAAGCATTTAATTTAAGATGTCTAATTTTTTTTGCTACTACAAGGATATTTAATGGCATTGTAAAACCATAGACAGTGTTAATAAAATCAGCCTTGGAACAGGGGTCAAATCCAGGGGCTAGTTGACCAGTATTAGCCGTAGACTAGTTGAGCAGAATTGGCCATAAAGAGTATGGAGGATCCAGAATTCAGAAAGAAAGACAGACAGGAAGGATTAAGGAGGGACTTGGAGTCTTGAGGAATTTTTGGTTTGGGACAACTAGAGAGATACTCTCTGGGTCTCTGGCCAAAAGAGAAGACCAGCTAGTTGCTTCTTAGCCTCTCTGAGCTAACAGGTTTTCACCCCAACATCTGACTCCCAAGTCTTTATTGGTAAAAAGAACGATAGAAACTTAGTTTAAAACTACATTTAAAACAGGCAGAGCCAGGGCCTGTGGGACTGAAAATCCTGCCAGGTCACAGCCTAGGCAGAGGCCACAGTTCAAATATCAGTAAATTTGGGTGTAGCCACTAACCTGAAAAACAAAAACAAAAATACAGTTTGCTTTGAAAGAAAAAGCATTCTGGCCTAAACCTCTGGTTGTGTTTTGTTTGCTCAAGGATCCCTAAAGACATTATGATTCTGACTTCAACTTGTTTTAAGTATTTTGTTCACTTTTACAACTGTGAAAGCATTTGATTTTCTGTTTTTGTCTGTCTTGGTTTTCTTTGCCTTTTGAAGTGATTTTTAACATTTGATCTTTGTCTCCTGTATCTCTTCCTCAAATACTTACCTCTTCCTTTATGAGACCTGGGGAAATACAGCTCCATGTTTCCTGAGACATGACTATAGAATAAACTCATTCCTTTTGAGGTCAGAGTAGTGCTTTGCATTAATACTCATGGACACATTATTTTGTAGTGCCCATCCTTTACTGCCATACGAAGCCCTGGTCATTTCAACCCTCTTTTTTTTGTGCCCCCCCCCACTTGAATTAAGTCCTTTAGGTTGTCTTGATTTCCTAAAAGAGACCATTTTTGCCTTATACCATACCACCTATATGTGTTTTATAATAGTTTGATCTAAAGCCCTTTGTCAGCAAGGGCCATTAAACTGCCTGAGAGGGGGCTGGAGAGATGGCTCAGTGGTTAAGAGCATTGCCTGATCTTCCAAAGGTCCTGAGTTCAATTCCCGGCAACCACATGGTGGCTCACAACCATCTGTAATGAGGTCTGGTGCCCTCTTCTGGCCTGCATGCATACACACAGACAGAATATTGTATACATAATAAATAAATAAATAAATAAATATTTAAAAAACAAATAAAATAAACTGCCTGAGAAAGAGCTGATCTACCTGTCTGAGCAAAAGGCACAGTTAACTAGCTCATTCTTTGCAGTGGGCACAATACCAAGACTCCAAAATCCCCACCCTGAATTGTGCTTCACCCACCCCTTGTGGTAATTTTGATCTGTGCCCTGAAGTGCCATCTTCTTCAGGAACTGACTCACAAAGAGACAGTTTTTCTAAGAACACCATTGCTGTCATTCAGTAAGTAGTTCATATCTCATGTGCCACATCTCATGAATGATCAAAATTGAGGGTCTTCACTATATTCAGAAGCTGTGATGATTTGTCTTAGGTCCATAGATGCCTATGAAATCAACCCCTGGAGCCAATGGCTTTGTGAATGTGATCTACTAGATGAGGCTATTCTGTCTATAGACTAAAACTTTAATACAAATCTGTGTATTAAAATTGCCCTAGAAATAAACAGGTCTCTGTTCAAATTAATAAAACACATAATTTTTTCTGAAGCAAAATATGAGTAACCATGGTGTGGAAAAATAGGTATAGGTCTCCCCAAATGCAGTGTACCAGTGTAGAGGCAGTTTCATGGAGTTTTTATACTAACAGAACAAAGAAAGTTACTGTGGAATAAACTTTTTTTTTTTACACTGTGAATATTTGTACTCTCAGTGGTTGAATATAGAGCTGACTGGTCTATAGCTGGGCAGGAAGAGGTTAGGCAGGACAACCAGACTAAGAGGATGCTGGGAACAAGAAAGGGATAGTCAGGGGAGACTCAAGCAGACATGGAGAGAAGCAAGACGAAAGTTCCATGCTGAAAGAAAACACCACCACGTGGCAGAAGTAAATAAGAAATATGGGTTAACTTAAGTTATAAGAATTAGTTAATAACAAGCATAAGTTAGTAGCCCAGCATTTATAATTAATAAATTGTCTCTGTATGGTTATTTGGGAGCAGCTGACAGGATGGAAAATGCCCCCTACAGAAAGATGTAAATCAAGGCATTAAAAAAATACAATTGGTGGAACCATCCTCTGCATCAAGTAGAGTAATCTCATTTATGAGTCTCAGAGATCATCTGATAGCATTCTTAACCTTTCCACTGGGGATAATAGGTTTTGTTAAGAAAATGCATTTCAAATGTTTTTATGTATTTATCAACTCTGAGAAAAAAAAAACATGGCTCTTTGAGGGGCTGAAGATAGCTGACAGAAATTCTAATTAGCCTCTCAGACCTGTAACAGTCTGAACTTTCACAGACATTGACATTGTAGTAAGTCACCCTTTGTAGATACGTCTCTTTTTCTTGAATCCTTTTATAGGGAGAAAGTGTTTCTGCTCAGGGCTCTGTTTCCCTTGTAATGGATACTGGACAATTCCTTCATGATCTAAAGACAGTCAGAAGGACACAGGACATATAGAGAGACACAGGAAGTAGTAAGGAGTGCTTTAGAAAGATTCACAGGAGCTTTTGGACTGGAAGGAGAAAGAGAGCAAAGAGGTCACTGGTTGTTTCTCTGTCACTTCTCAGATCATTTGAATTTTCACCCCAATATCTGACTCCCAAATTTTATTTAATAATAGAAAAATATAAGTAATCGCTTCACTACTCTCTCATTTTTAGGAAACACAAGATTTACTTCACTGATTACAAATCCAAAGATTTGTATTTCTTATTGATTGACTAGAGAACAGAAGATAACTACCTGCTTTTGAACTTACAAATGTTTAGGACATTCTAATAGACTAGTTGAAAAAATGGTTCAAAGGACACTGTCTATACAGAATCCTGAAAGGCATTTCCTTTGTTTTTGCTTTTTTTATTTTGTTTTTGTTTTGTTCTAACAGCTGGTTCATGTCTGACATTTGATCAATTACTCATTAAATATTAATTGACATTATTTAGGTAATTCCAATGCCTTTAATAATTTTAATGAAGGAATTGAAGGCAAGAGAATCTTCCAAATTCCGTGAGGTTCTCATACCAGCTGAAGATTAGAATACTTACTCATTTCTTTCTTTTTCATTCCTTTTATTTTAAGTTTGAGATACAGACAGTGAATTTACTATTAAAAAAAACTTCATTTCTCAGCATGCAATTTTCTTCTAATTACAGATATGTAAATAATTTCTAATAGCCTGTAAAACATATGATTGCATGATTTAATATTTCTGAATCCATAATTTTAATTTTCTAAATCTATAAACATTTTAAAATAACATAACCATGTGACTGAGGTGTTTTTTACAAGTTAAAGATTAACAAGGGATAAACAATGGTACATTAGTTAACATATGTCTGTCACATGCAAGTGGAAGACATCCAAGGAATGAATAATTCTGCAAGAGGCAATTTAAATTCCAGCTTGTTTGGCATCTTCAAGAACAAGATATAAGTGGTTTTTAAACTTAAAGCAAAGAAAACCAGCCTACAAATCACAATCCTAGAGAACCTAGACAACAATGAGGAACCTAAGAGAGACATACATGGATCTAATCTACATGGGAAGTAAAAAAAGGACAAGATCTCCTGAGTAAATTGGGAGCATGGGGACCATGGGAGAGGGTTGAAGGGGAGGGGAGAAGAAGGGAGGAGAGAAGAGAAAATTGTATAGCTCAATGAAATCAAGAAAAAAGAAAAAAAGAACAAGATTTAAGAGTCTTAAAGGATAAAGGGAAGAAATTTTAAATCTATCAGGCTGCAGCTTGACAGAAAACCAATTACTGGCAGATGCCTATCTTACATAGATTGTTAATGTAGATTTCCCTGAGGCATTTCCAAGCCCATGGGGGAATAAAGGCTCTTGGCTGTTGACTTTGCTTTAGTGGGCATGGATACCTGCTGTGTTTATGAATTACTGTCTACTTAGAGGAAAGGAAACAGGCAGAAAGTTCCATTGAATATACTTTTCCTTGAGTACAGTAATAATTTTTCTCGTGCTAACATGTCTTGGTTTCTCACACAGGGAGATAACTAACTAGGAATGTGTATAAAAAGCATGCGTAAAAATGAGTTTTGCATGATATCCTTTTGGGTAATTGTTGGGAGAGCCTGCTTGTTGGCTCCCAGCTGCTCAGTCCCAAAATAATCACATAGATGAAGTAATAAGGACGGCGGGGCTGCGTCCCCAAAACCCCAGCCGCCTGCTCGGCTAGCTTATGCCCCGAAATAACAACACACAAACTGTATTCATGTAATCACTGCTTGGACCATTCTCTTCTAGGCTAATTCTCACATATTAATTTAGCACATTTCTAAACATCTGTGTGTAGCACCCCAAGGTGCGCTTACCGGGGAGATTCTAGCCTAGTCCATCCTGGGTCGGAGCTTCATCCCAGGAGCGGGTCATGGCGTCTCTCTCAGGCGTCTGCTCCGGAGAGAGCTGTGGAGTCTCTGACCTCACTTCCTCTTCCTCCCAGCGTTCTGTTCTGTTTACTCCTCCCACCTATCCTCTAACCAATAAAATGGGCCAGGGCAGTTCCTTTATTAGCCAATGACCTTCCTCCATCAATAGAAACTATATTATTTAAATTATTGCTTGGCCCTTTAGCTCTAGCCTCTTATTGGCTAACTCTTACATAATTTAACCCATTTCTAGTAATCTGTGTATTGCCACATGGCTGTGGCTCACTGGCTAAGGTTCTAGCATCTGTCTTTGGTGGGGTTACATGATGTCTTCCCAGCATTCAGTTTAGTTTTCTCAACCTACCCAAGTTCTGCCTTGTTATAGGTCCAAAGTAGTTTCTTTATTAATCCATAGTATTCACAGCATACAGATGGAAATCCCATATCAGGTAATCCTCTCTGAAATCTCTTTCTTTAAAAAAATTACACTTGTGTTGATGTATTTTAGGTAATTTGAATGTAATTGGCCCCAATAAGCTTATAGGGAGTGGTATTACTAAGAGCTGTGGCTTTGAAGCAGATGAGGATTTGTGGGAGGAAGTGTGTCACTATGGAGGCAAGCTTTGAGGTCTCATATAGACTCAAATCAGAACCAGTGTCTGAGACTGCTCCCTGTTACGTGCAGGATCAAGATGGAGCTTTTTTTCCACTCTCAGCACCTTTTCTGCATACACGCTACCATGTCCCATGATTGTGATAATCGACTAAATCTCTGAAACTGTAAGCCATCCAATTAAATGTTTTTCTTTATAAGAGTTGCCATGGCCATGGGTGTTATGATCTGCTGCTGGCTTGTCTTGTCACCTAGGTACCCTGTCCCTTTAAGAGATAAGCTCCACTCACTCCCTCCTTCTGCAGAAGCAAGTGGGTCTTCTGCCTCATCCAGCCTGTGCTCTATCTCTTTCCATCCCTCTTCTGAAGAGGTGGCTGCTGCCTCTCTCTCTCTCTCTCTCTCTCTCTCTCTCTCTCTCTCCCTTTCTCTCTCTCTTCTCCCCATCTCTCTCTTTCTATCTCTTCTCCCATCTACCATTTCCCCTTCTCATTCCCTTCCATAACCCACTAAATAAACTCTATACCTACTCTCTCTGCATGGTAATCTGTCTGCCTCTCACCCACATGGTCTCCCACCCACCTGGAACCTGCTGAGGCCTCAGGTGGTGGGACCAGCCTCATGGACTGCTGCCACTGCCCCTCAGGGAGCCACAGCCCCTTGGATAACCCACCACTGCCCCACTCAGGATATTTGCCACTTTAAAAGAATAACAATGGTGTATCTTCACAGTGATAGGAATCTTAAGCCAATATTCTTTGATGATTTCATACATGTATGTAGTACATCCTATGTAGTACATATTGGTTACAACCTTCTACCCTCTTTTTTCCCTATTTTCCAACTAACCTTTCCCCTCTTTCTACTAAGTCCCCAGCCCACTTTCATATATTTTTGCTTTTGCTTTCTGATCCACTTAGCGATCTATTACACTTAGGTCCCCTGGGTATATGTGTGAAACTATCCCCTGGAGCAGAAACATCATATTCATGGCTGCCTCACTAAAGATCTTCTTCAGCACTCCTCCACTCCTATTTACTCTCCTGGATAAGAAGTGGAAACATGACTCTTCCCCAATCCATGACCGAATGTTTATTGGCTCAGTCTTGTACAAGCCCTATGCAGACAATAGAGTGTCTATAAGTTTATGAATGCCATACCTGTAAGACAGCATTTCACTGTCTTTCTCCTTATCTTTCTTTATACCATTGTTTTACATTCTCTCCCCCACACCTTCCACTATGTTCTCAGTGCTGTGAGAAGGGGATGGATAGTATGTTTATACTGTTTAATGCTAAGCACTCAATAATCACTTAGTGTCAGCATCTCGACCAGCCTTAAGTCTCTGTTATACACTCTTCACTGCAAAAGAAGCACCTTTGATGAGGCTGAGGACAGCGCTTGTCCACAGGTATAAACATATATTTCTAAGAGGCCCACTGCCTGCTGCCATATGACCCGCTACCACTGCTTGGGGATCTACAGCATTTCTGCTGCCTACTGCCACCAGGAATCCTGCAGCATTTTTAATTTTTCCATTACAGTGATCTCATGTCCTGCTGCTTGCTGCGCCTCTCAGGGATCCCCAGCATTTTATTAATCCATTACAAAGACTGTACCCTTTCCCTATGAAGTCTTAAAGGTACACCTTTTCTCCATCTCTACTACAGAATTGCACTCTACGGCCAGGCTTGTTAAAGGCCTTTTGTTTGAAAGACAGTCTTTACCTCTCTCCAATTCCCCTTTCCTTATCCAAAGCCTAATTAAGAGCACAGAAAGTTACTGCAAAATTAATTACTCACAAAGAGTGAAAATTTGCTGTGAGAGGCCAGGAGATTAGCCTGGGTTAATATAGCTATACTGAAAGACCCCCGGTGTGGGGAGACTCTCACTCAAGTCTCGGGATAACACAATCCCCCCAATAACTCATGAGAGACCGTCCTTGCTGCAATCACACGAGGCTTTAATCGATGAGATGAGACGGGAACCAGTGCACTGGGGCCGATACTCATAACCCATGCAGGGGAAGAGTTCAACCCCAGTGATCTGAAAGGGGCAGGGAGGGTGTCACAGAAAATCACAAGGGGGCAACTCCCTGCCTCTCAAGATCACTCAAGATCATAATCAGCTAGTTCCTGAAACACAGTATTCCAAAAATACCACTGATAATCACAAGGGGGAAACTCCCTGTTTCTCAAGATTATTCTCAACATTACAATCTAACTTTATCTTCAGCTAGTTCCTGAAACACTGTCACTGAACCGACTAATCCTAGATTTTTGATTCTTCTTTTTCTGCTTAGATTTTTGGCTATTTCTTCCTGCTGGGGGGGAGGAGGGCTGGATTTATCCAGGGCTTTCTTTGGGGATACCTGGATTTATCCAGGTGTTTCAATACGGTGTTATGTCCTACCAATCCTCCTTAGCCTTAGTACACAGCACAACAAAGGCCAGATTTCCTTAAACAGTAACAATATCACTACACTTAGCGGTCATCAGGGTGTTTGCTTTAGTTGATCTGAGGAGGTCTTTGAATATGAGTGTTAAAAAGTAATTCAAAGGTTTAGGTTGTTATTCTTTTTTAAAAAATGCTGCAAGATCCCCGCGGCAGTAGGCAGCAGAAATGCTGTAGGTCCCAAATGGTGGCGGCGGGCCATGTGGTGGCAGACAGCGGGCCCTGGGAGCAGCCAGTCCCAGGCAGAGATGGCTGCTGGTCTCAGAGCAGTGGCTGGTTCCAGGCAGGGAGACACATGGCGGGCGGGCAGAAGACAGAAACATGGATAGACATGACATGCAGGGTTGAAAGACCCTCGATGAGGACCTCTTTTCGGGAGGAGACCTCCCCAATGCCAAGAAACAAGCACGGAGACCGCACGGATGCAAATCGCAAGAGGTTTATTGAGTAGACACAGGTACCTGTGGGCAGCAAGATCTCTTGGAAGATTTGCTCACCTGCCAACTGGAGGGCGGGCTTTTTATAGGGAAGAACAAAAAGCAAGTTTACAGAAGCAAAAGCGTGGTTATCGGAATGCGGAGGGGGCATGAATGGTTTCCTCTCTCAGCATGGATGCCTGGCAACAATCATCCTGTTCCTATCTTATAGCTAACCTGCTTTGTTTACATCTTGCCTTGCAGTCTTCCTATCTCTATCTCCTGCTCTCTCAGGCACATGGGATGTTCTTACGGGAGCAGGCTGGCTGCTGATCCGGAGAATTTTTTTTTAAAGCAAACAGGACGTTCCTCCGGGAGCATGCTAGCTGCGGGTTTTGAGGAGGGGGTCTGTAGGGTCTTTCAGGGTGAGGTTGAATGTTTATTCAGGGAGTTATGGAGGAGGAATGGTGAAGAGGGGGACAGAGAGAGAGAGAGAGAGAGAGAGAGAGAGAAGAGGAGAAAGAGACAGAGAAGGGGGGAAGCAGAGAAGTGGGGAGAGAGGCAGAAGCGAAGCTGCCTCTCCAAGAGGAAGATGAAAAGAGAAAGAGCTCAGGCCGGAAGCTGAAGATCAGCCTGCCTCGGCGGAATAGGTGTGGCTTGTCTCTTAAAGGGACCAAAACCATAACATTCCCAGGTCGTCCTTATAATAAAAACCATGCACGTCAAGGAAGCAGAAAAGGAAGGGCCCAAGATGGCGGAGGGCAGGTCAGAGGTAATAGGAGTGGGCGTGGCTTGTCCCTTAAAGTGACAGGAAAGCACAACATAGGTGACCTTAAAGGACTGTAAACTTTAACACACTGTTCTAGTTAGCTCTCTGTTGTTGTGATATACAAATACCAGGATCAAAAAGCAACCTGAGGAGGAAGGGGTCTATGTCATCTTAGAATTTCTAAAACACAATCTGTCACCAAGAGAAGTCAAAGCAGGAATACTGAGCAAGAACCTACAGGCAGAAACTGAAGCAGAAACTATGGGAAAATGCTGCTTACTGGCTTCCTCTCTGTGACTACCACAGACTGCTTTCTCATATAGTCCAGGACTGCCTGCTCAGGAGTGGCACCACCAGCAGTGGGCTGTGGCCTCGGTATAAGTCATCAGTCAAGACTACGCCCCACAGAAATGCCTATGGGACCATCCAGTTGAGTTAATTCCACGACTGAGGTTTCCTCTTCCCAGGTGACTCTAACCTGTGTCAGGTTGATTAAAACTAACTTGCACAAGCACCCTACTTTTTCAGTCATAGATTTTTTTAAAGAAAAATACTGAGAAGTTGCTAAAGAGTGATCAAAACTGAATTTCAAGAATTCGAATATTTGAATTTAGCACAGAAGCACAGTAGATGCTAAATAGAAGTTACAGTCAATGGACTGTTTTAAAGGAGAGTATAGGAGCTAAAACAGAGCACGTAAGTCAAGGGTGGCACGTCTTTCTTCTAGGACACTGTTAGCATTGGGGGGGGCAGCCAAATGATAAGCTAAGTATGGGCAGGTCACCCAAAAAAGTTCTTTACTTCCAACCATTATCACCTGCCAAAGTAAAACTCTGGCCGTAGAGAAATTTAAATAGAGGCCTGAGTCTCAGTAGTTTACCCTGAGGCAATACCTGGTTACAGGAAGCACCACAAACTGAGATTACCTGATCACCGCCCAAGAATAATCCATTCAAAGGAAATGCCTAACATTCCAACTGCAGTAGATAGGGTCACCTGCCAGCACACACTCCTCAGGACACCCCTAGACAAATGTCAGCCAATCAAGGATCCTAAATCTCAGAAACCCCTCACCCCCACCTTTACTACTGTAAACACCCAAATCTAACTGAGCCCGGGGGTCTTCATTTATTTCAATGCATTGGGCATACAGAGAGACGGAGTTTGCAAACTTGATTAAAATAAAGGCTCTTTGCTTTTACATACAGGACTTGATATCCTTGTTGGCTTTTGTGGGGACTTCGTGGATTTGGGCATAACAGCTTATGATTCATTAAATCTCTCACAGTTTTGCGTATATGTGTATAGTACTTTGCAAAGTAACTGCATGGAGACTTGTAAAACAATTTTAGACCTGAAGTTAGCTTGTAATCTCCACCTGCCCAATGACCAGGTAAGGGAATGCTGGGAATTGTAGTTCTACATTATACTCTAAGTTAACCTATAAGCCACACTTTTCTAAGAACCAGATAACTTGCTGGGATTCTGGGAGTCGTAATTCTTAGAAAATAACAACAAATCCTCGTGGGGAAGTATGGTACGGGATTTGTTCATATAAGCCCCACTAACACATGTCATAGGGTCACACAGCTGGGAAGTTTTCAGGTGGTATCCTAACCAAATTCTGTGTTGGTCAGTATTTAAATTTTTAACAAAAGCTTACTTGAACTCAGCCAAAATGGTGGAACTGGTATTTCTGGATAATTTCAGGATTAGCACCATGCCTAAGGCTTGTGCTAGTTCTTGTCCCATCCTGTTGTCACTTCAGAAAAGAAGGAGAGTTCCCTTAGCTCAGGGTCTAATGTAACACTAGCTCTGACAGATCCTGTTCATGCTAGACTAGGGAAGGCTGAAGAGGAACTCCAGTAGTGTTGTTGACCACATAAGTCTAGAGGGACTTGCATTAGTAGGAAGTATGGCTTTGTTGGAGGAAATGTATCACTGTGGAGGCAGACTTTGAGGTCTCATATATGCTCAATCCACACCCAGTGCCTCAGTTTACTCCCTGTTGCCTGCAGATCAAAGATGTAGAATTCTCAGCTCCTCCAGCACCATATCTGCCTGCATAGTGCCATGTCCCACTATGATAACTGATTGAACCACTGAACTATAAGCCACCCAATCAAATATTTTCCTTTATGCCATGGACATGGCATTTCTTCACAGCAATAGAAACCTTAACTAAGACAAGTAGACTGTTTCCTGCAAAGCAGATGTTTGTGGAACAGAACTTAGTGTGGAAAGAACAGGGGAAATCCAAGGTTATGCATCCAAAGGTGCTTCTTAAGAAGGTGGATGACCAGAAAGCAAGGAGATAAAAGTTGTTTAAAGAGTTATTTTGCTTGACTGAAAGAGTAGATGGAAAGAAGAAAAGGAAGAAAAGCACTGACTGCCATGAATGATTGATGTAGAGAGATTAGGATTTCAAAGAATGACAGGGCCCCCATACAGATTTTACATTTGGTGGGTGCAGATTTAGCTGGATAGGTCCTAAAAGAAGTTCTCATCACACTCCATGAGCTGAACAATTACAAGTACAGAATTGTCCTCATGCGACCTCCTCTGACCTGCAGCTCTTGCTTGCAGTTTTTGGTCAGAACAACATTAATACCTTTTTAAAATTACTTCATACTTATTGTTATCAGCATATAAGTGTGTGTGTGTGTGTGTGTGTGTGTGTGTGTGTGTGTGTATACCAGAGTACCTGTAAAGGGATCAGAGAATAATTTTGTTCTTTTCTCTTCATTCTTTTTATGGTTTAGGGACTCAAACTCAGGTCACCAGATTGCTCTTACCCACTGAGCCCTCTCACCAGATTCTTTTGACCTGACATTTTGTAGCTCACAGCCAAGCTGGGCTGGACTTAATTCCTTTGCTGCTTTTAGAGGGAACAACAAAAAAAATAAAAAAATAAAAAAATAAAACCTCTTTGTTTCACATGTGATTTCATTCTCTGTTTGAAAGTTCATAGTCTGGTTCAGTTTCTAATTGTACTCATGGAAATAGGGTCATTATTTCGTACCTGTACCTACTGATGACAAACATTTGGATAAACTTGTTGGATATCATTTCAGTTTTCTTCATAATTTATTGCTAAAAGGACAGATGGTGTAGGAGGTTCTTCTGTCTATGTGTTGTTTTCATTGGTTAATAAAGGAACTTATTTGGGCCTATAGCAGAGCTCTGGGGAAACAGAGCTAGGTGGGGGAAACTAAAATGAATGCTGAGAAGAGGAAGGCAGTCAGAGAGACCCCACGGAGCCTCCGGAGTTAGATATGCTAAAACTTTACTGGTAGGCCACGACCTCATGGTGATATACAGCCATAGGCTTTCACCCATTCTGAAATTCACATGCCTATGTTGACAGCACACTATGAAGGAGGTAATAAAAGTCACATATGTAGAATGTCATGGGTGCTTTTAGTCTCAGAGTAATAAGCAAATATGAGATTGTATTCTTCCTACCATTGGTTCCAAAGAGAATGGAGCTTTCATATATAGTTCAGTAGAATGAATGGAAAGATAAGAACCTGGTTGCTGCTATTCAAATAAATGTCAGGGCTCAAAATTCAAGAAGAAACTGCAGAGATGGTAGAAAAACTGTTTCATTGATATAGCAGCAATACCAGCAAGTACAAGTCCCAAACAAAGCAAACAACAGTGAACTCTCTCTTTCTCTCTCTCTGACTCTCCCTTAATCTCTTTCCCCTTCTCTTCCATCACTGTTATTTAATGTATCCCCCATCTTCTGTGAAATTCAAAAGACAAGAAGTAAAATCCCTTTGCTTCTGTCTCTCACCATTTGTTTTTATGGGTGTGTTAATGGAGTTTGCCACCATGTTTAATGCCGAATACATTAATGAAAATTACAACAGACATCTTCTGCTAGCCTAAAACACAGTCAGTTAATTCTGACAAATAACATCTACAACCTTCCCATTTAGAGCTTGTGACTAACATTTAGGGGAAAAAATATCTTTACATCTCCTGGTTGTTGAGCTAACAGTGTGAAATAAAAAGTAACACACAAAAATAAAATAAATAAAATATTTTAAAAAAATTAAAAAGTGACACAGAATTAACTTAGTTTAGCATTTACATTTACTTGTGCTTAGTTAAAAGTCAAATAAAAAAAAAAAACTGCTTCCTATATATAAAAGTGCCGTTGTGTAAATCACACACACGTGGCATCCAATGGAAAAAACAATAGTAAAAATAAGACTGTGTCTCTTTTGTCCGGCAGTTTGTCTTCCCACAGCATGGAGAAAGCTAAAGTCAGATGTAATTAGATGGACTAAAACTCTACCAGTGACTTTTGAACCATTGGAATTAACAAAATCAATCCACATAAACTCCATCATCCAAAGCGCTGTGGAGCAAGCAGTTGGGGTTGTGCTAACACAGCAGTCTAAACGCCACTGTCTGGTCCTTCCTGCACGGCTGTGTAAAACTCCATCTGGCCCTCGAGACCGCACATTATAATACATGGTTTCTTCTCTGTTCTGCACTTTAGGCTGACATCTGGTGGTCCAGAGGAGCGGCGAGTAACGCTTCCCTGTGTGTTTGCTGGAGCACGAGGGCTGCATTTCTCAGGTTCGCCTTTGTCTCTCTGAAGTGCTTGAAATTGCCACCAAACCCGTTAATTACATGGAAATTCACGGTGAATGACAATTTGAACAGCAGAATAATAAGGGTGAAGAAAGTGACCTTCACGTGATAAATTATATATATATGTACACGAAGTTGGCTAGAAAGCATCAATAGAAAGCCCCCATATCCCGGCCAATTAGACCCACTCCAAAAGGGGACTATTTAATGGCACCACACTGGGTGTCAGAATGGGAAATTGGAAGACATTAAGATTTCTTTCTTTCCTTCTCCTTGGTAGATTATTTAGAGAAGAAGAATGATGGGGAATGAGGGAAGGGGTGGCAGGACCTACTGTGCATCCACAGAAAATTGTTTAAACAGGTGTAAGAAACGTTCAGGAACATTTATCCTGTTCTCCCCTTTGGGAAGAAGAGGACGTTACCATTTAGCAGCAGTCCAGATGGCAAATCACAATAGTGGAACAATGCCCCAGCCCTGTGCCTGTAATATTAAGGAAAACCCTCCAAATATCTCCAATTAATCTACTGTGGTGTGTTCCACTAATCACCAAATCCTGGGAGAAGAGAGCTCTCCCTCGTCAGCCTCATGATTGCGGAGCGGCTCCTACAATTTACCACGCCCCTCTAGACTTGACAGACCCAGCTTGCCTGTACCATACCGTAGTGTTCTTGATGAATGATGTCAAAGTGGTGTTTGTGCATTCAGACCGACAATTTTTTTCCTGTCATTTGCAGTGATTGTAAATAGCATAGGAAATAAATGCACCACGTGGGCATTCGGCTGTGTGACCATAATCACACACTGTTTTGAACGGACAGATTATGAGCAAAGCTCCCTGTTAGAAAAATCAGCCACAAAATACAATGCAGGGAGTAAGCAAAGAAAGGCTTTAACTGAGCCAGAAGAGTGCGCACTGAGCACTTGCCTTGGTCTCTGCTTCCACTTAACCTTTGACTCTGAAGAAGGCTATGAGAATGTAGTGCCAATTACCCCTACTTTTTGATGCATAGCCAAGTCCTACAGGAGGCAGGCTTGAGCAGAGGATGTTTAGGCTCATAAAGGTCACCAGAAAAAAATCAAAGGAAATTGCTTTCAGTTGCTACATATCCAGGCTGAAGTGGGCTGGTGACAGGAAAAGATTTGTGCACACCCTTTGCCATCTCAAAAGTGTAGTTTTAATGAGAAGATATAATCTTTTAGGACAGATTTGACTTTCTCTGGATACACTTATATAAACCTTAAAAAGGAAAGGATGGACATGTGCTTTGTATTAGAGGTTGGATTTCAAATGCCCTCCACAGGGCATGTGTCAAAAGTTTGCTCCTGAGTATGCAGTGCTATTGGGAGGTGGTTGAACCTTCAGGAGCTGCCGGCTAGTGAGGGAGGATAAATTATAGCAGCAAAGACCCTGGGCCCTTCACTTCCCATTCTGCTTCCCTTGTATAATTGGGTGGAAGCCTGCTGTATGATATGCTCCATCCTACCAGGCTCTGCATTTCCACAGGTCAGAAGCTATACAACCAGGCCACCATGGACCAAGCCTACTGAAATACCCACTGTGAAGAAAACTTTCCTACTTACATATACATTTTCTCAGGTATTTTGTCATAATAGAAAGTTGATTTAAGGGGCTGGAGAGATGGCTCAGTGGTTAAGAGCATTGCCTGATCTTCCAAAGGTCCTGAGTTCAATTCCCAGCAACCACATGGTGGCTCACAACCATCTGTAAAGAGGTCTGGCGCCCTCTTCTGGCCTTCAGGCATACACACAGAATATTGTATACATAATAAATAAATAAATAAATATAAAAAAAGAAAGTTGTCTTAAATATTCTTAAAGAATGTGCATGTTTAGAATAACTACAATTAATTGCTACTGGTAGCTGAGGTCTGAGATGGGTATTCTCATGTTCTTGGCATCTTCTTCAAGAAAAGAAATGGGCAGACAACTTAAAAAGTATCAAGCATGCTTTATTCAGAGCAAAGGCATAGTATAGATCAGAGAGATATAGCATTGTCAAGAATGACAGCAGGCCCCATGAGTGAGAGCATTCAAGGGCCCCACGCTTTGCCTGAGTCATCTTGTATAGGGTCTAAATGGAAGAGAGCCTGGTTAGTTTCTATGGGATATAGTTTGAATGGATCTTTGTTTTGATGGACAGATTTAAGTCATATAACTTTTCTTATTGTGCATATCCCATAAGCACATGATTTTAATCATATACATATCCAATTATTTATAGGGCAAAGTCAGTAAATAAGAGGTTTTCAGTAAAGTTCACTTAGAAGACATTATTGTACATTCACCAAAACCAACCTTGGGCAAATCAGCCCCTGTTCTCTCATGTTTGGTCATAACTGAAGTGTGACTGAATAGGATTTGTGTTGTTAATAGGAAGAGAAACCTATCCCACTGTTAGGTTTAGGATGTGCATGCAGCTCAATTCAGGTGGGGGTCCAGAGTTCAGGTCTCTGGACGCCAAGTGCATTAGAAAAGGGATGTGTATGTCCTAAAACAAGTGGAGACCCAGGTGGCTGAGACATTCCCAATGCTTGCCTGCACCTTCACCATCAGCTAGGCAGGCATCCCAATATAGGACCCATCCTTGATAAGTTCGATAGAGGCCTGAGTCTCAGTAATTTACCCTAAGGTAATACCTGGTCCCAAGAAAGACCACAAACTGAGACTACCCAGGTATCACCCAGGAACAGACCATCCAAAGGAAATTACTAATGTTCCAACCATTGTAGATAAGATCACCTGCCAGCACACATCCATCACTCTTCACCAGGACACCCCTAGACAAATGTCAGTCAACCAGGAATCCTGAAACTTAGAAATTCCTCATCCTCATCTTTGGTACTGGTAGAAATTAAGGAAGCAAATATGATTTGGAGTCCCAGTGACTCAGAAGATGCATTTGAACGCTGAGAATTGAGAAAACAGTTAGGAATTATGCCAAACCTGATATAGGATAGGGATTTCTTTGTAAGAAAAGCTGTGCTATGTTCACTGGAGCAGTGATCAGCCAGACTGACAGAAAATAGGTAGAATTGTAACAAGGTCACTAAGATCGAAGAACCAAAGTTCTTCCATTTTGTCCTCTGCCTCCTTCTTGTATCTTGTGTAAGCTATTTCCTGTGAAATGTCCCAGTCCTCAGAAATGGCTAGGGGCAAAAGTAACAGACTAGCCACCTAGAAAGTACAGATAACCATGGAATGTCCCCACCCGAAGGTCAGCCGATAAGAAAACTTGACAAGCAACAGGTAAGGTTAGAAAAGAACAGTTTGTGAAAAGTTTCTTGTCACGAGCCAATCACCCCAAACCCTGCTAATGTAACTTTCCTGGTTTTCACCTCTCTAGAAGGTTGGGGTACCTCCTCTTGCTGTTGCACTGACAAGGTCCCTCCTGGTTTCTACTCAGGCAAGATAAGAAGCCTTGCATTTGCATTTCAATGAGTCAGGCTCCCTGGTGGTTCTTTGGGGTCCCCAAGGACTGGGCACAACAAGGATAAGAAAAAGGCACCTGAGTGAAGGCTGTAGGACACACTAAGGGTATGAATGAGAGCTCCTGAAAAGAAACTGGACTGGGTGTGTGGAGATTAGCTGATGAAAAGTGCAATAATGTTCTACCCTACACAAAGAATTACAGGCAGTTGAAATCCTTAGAGCAGGAGAATATTCTTTCGTAGGGAGGACACACCAATTGGATATCAAATACCAAACAGTCAGTTTTGAAAACATACATACAAATAACATTACACAGACTGAGCAAGTATATATATACAACTTGCTCAGTCGTATAATACATACAAACATACATGTATATAATGTACATAAACAATACATATATATTATATATAGTGTCTATGTTTGTGTATGTACGTGTGATAACAATTAATGCAAGAAGAGGCCATTAATCTGAAAAAAGTTAAGAAACCCCTTCATATGAATATATGAGAGCATATGGAGAGAGGAAAAAGGAGGAGGGATGATATAATATAACAGAATTTTAAAAAATAAAACAAAGCGATTTTTAAATAAACGAACACAATTCCAATACTATACTAATATCCTAACATGGAAAAATGTCATAGATTCATAGAAAACATTTGGCAAAAACTCATGGGTCATTCTATGATTGGTTTCCAAAAGAAAAAAAAGACCCCCAGAAAATATAGGAGTCAGGAAAACACGCTCAACTTGTTAAAACATGTAAACCTACAGTTGTTTATATCCCACTGCATGGTGAAAAACTCAAGAGATCTCACTAAATAACATACATGGTAGAGATATCCTTTGCAACATTGTACTCAATACTGGCCAAAGCAACAAGACAAGGAAAATAAATTTAAAATAAAACATTCAGAAGTAATAAATAAAAGTGCCTTTGTTTCCACATGATACAATCATCAATGTAATCTGAAAAAAATGACACAATCTCTCCTGGACTTAAGCAATTACAATAAGGTTGACAGATAAGCAACTATATCAATTATTTTTTCTGTGGTTGTGAGGAAATTTCTGAGGACACCTTGAGAGTAATTGTAATAGGACTTTCTTTGGACCACCAGCTCACAAATAAGAACATCGAGATTTATTATTAAGTATGAAAGCTTGGCCTTAGCTTAGGCTTTATCCCACTAGGTCTTACAACATAAAATAACCTATTTCTTTTGATCTATGTTCTGCCAGTGACTCAGTTACCTCTCCACTATAATGTATGTCTGGCTTCTTCAGTGTCTCACTAATGTCTCCCCGTCTCTCTTCTTCCTAAAGTTTCCCTCTTTCTCTCCCCAGAAGTTCTGTGTGTTCTCTCCTGCCTAGCTATCGGCCGTTCAGCTCCTTGTTGAACCAATCATAGTGTGACATCTTCATACAGTGTAAACAAATATTCAGCAACAAGTAATGGTTTATTTTACTCCATTTTAATGTTTTTTTTTTGTTTGTTTATGGTCCTTGGTGCCGTTGTCTCTGCCTGAGGTAGCAGAACATCATATTAGTGGAAACAGAGAAGGATGCTCTTAATGGAAGCAGAGTGTAAGAGACAAGGTTGTAAGAGGAAATAGATCCTCAGGTGCCCACCCATTCCCATTTACCCACCTCCTCTAATTACTCCACCTCGAACATTTTCAGAACCTCCCAAAAGAGCACTACCAGCTAGAGTCTAAGACTCGGACACAGGACCTTCATAGAGGACACCAAGAAATCAAGTGTAACAACCACTCTAACATACAAAGTCAATTACTTTCCTATATAACAACAATTAATGAGTAGAATTTACAGCTAAAAATAAAATACCATATACATTTCGATCCATTCTTTCAAATAAAATACTTAAGGAAGAAATTAGAAGATTTTATACAAAATCGATGTGAGTAGAACCACAAAATTCTGGTGAAAGATATCCAATAGGAACCAGAACTAAGTGAATGCCAAAATATTTCCTGTTCATCAATAGGATCCTATTTTGTCACAATATTATTTTCCCAAAGTTTGATGCGTAAATCTGATTTAACTACAGCAAAAAGCCTGTGAATTTACGTGGTGTGATTTATGTAAACTTACATACACCTGAGTCTAACACCTGTATGGTTAGACAAAGATGCCCAGGGATGCTCGTACAGTTTTCATGGAAAAGAACAAATTTGAAGGAACATATTACAGAGCGCAGAAACAAGCTTTCTAAATATAGCCCAAATCACCTTTGATAAAAAGGCTAGGGAAATACAGTGGAGCAGAGACAGTCTTTCCCAAATATGACATTGGAAGAAGAGGACATACACACGGGAAAAGTGAATCAGACCCAACCTCACAAACATCCCAGAAACTGACTGAAAATGGATCATTATCCTGAATGTAAAATGAGAAGCTTTAGAACACCTAGAAAATTGTATCAAATGTTTTGACAGTTTTCATCAGATATGTAGTGTGCATGTAACAGGACCCAGACCTTAGTAGGCCCCCAGACCATAGCACAATTGACTCCACGATGGAAACACTATTCAGACTGTAAAACTCAGTGTGTGACAGCACAACCTGCCAAAAAAAGAAAACAAAGACCAAATCCATCAAAGTCTGTATAATTCTGGAAAAGTCTCTAAATGTACTAACCTTGTTTTTTGGCTTCCATGGTTCTGCTTCTTGCTAACTGCTCTTGGTATATGAAGTTCTAACCTCGAACTTTGTTTTTGTGCTTAAAAGTTCACCCCGAGAAAGGCTTAGGGCTACCCTGGGGTCCTGAACACCCAGTGTAGTCCCCAACTAGCTAAAGCAATAGGTTTATTGATTTAAACCTATGTCCAATCAGTCTTCTCTGCTGAATACCCCACAACATTTCTGGAGGTCCCACTGAGATCTGAGAAATCAGACCTTAAAACACCAAGTCTCAGAGCTCCTTGAGCTAGAGTGTAATGGTCAGAGGACTCTTAGAGGGTGTTTCAACTGAGATATTCCAGGTTCCCATACTCGAGGTTCCCAGGGCTTTTTTGGATCAATTACTGCCCATATAACACTGTCTGACAGCTCTACCCCAACAGTAAACAAATTAGGAAGTTGTTTGGTCTGTCCCCTTGGTAGGTAAGTCTTGTTGATTTGGCTATTTGGACACATAGGAGAGATGAAATGCAGCTGTTAATCCATCCAGGATCCGGGAACCATGTGATACATCACTGGATCCCTCTATCTATTCAGCAGGTGAATGAATGTGAGGTAGCCACACCTGGTTCTTCTCCCTCTCCCTCTCCCTCTCTTTCCGCCCCCCCCCTCTGTGTGTGTTTTCTATCAGTTTTGTTTCACAGTATTGACCAGTTGCTTTCTCTGAGGTACAACCCTCCCTCTACCCAACTTAAAACTCATGCTCTCTCCTGTTTGGAACATGAATCCTTTTGGTCTTTTGGTTCTGCTAGATCACCCAGAGAAAACAAACGAACAAATCCCTCCACCTGTCCCACTCCAGGAGCAGAAATGCTTACTTATTTTGTTCCTTGACACCTGTTTACAGTCAGGATTGTCCCTGCTCTGTGGAGGTGGGGAGTGGCTGGGCCTCTCAATCAAGGAACCCTGCCATCTGAGTAGAGATCACAGAGAGGGAGAAATAATTCTCCCAGGTGAGTATTCCCTCCATTGTGCCTGCTCTAAGCAGCCCCAGGGAAGGGGAAAAGTTCCCCTGGCCTCAGCCCAAAGGAAAAGAGAAAGCTCCACTCCTTTCTCTTTCATGATTTATGTCTCATTTTTTAACCAGTGATCTGTAAAAGCCACCATGTTCTGAAAAAGGTTAAAAACATGCTGTACCTGGGCTGGGCACAGGGATTACTGCCAGACAGCACAGCCTGGACAAAGCCCAGAACAGATTTTTTTCCCTTCTTTCCAACACAGATCAAGGAGACTTTAAACAATTGTCACTAGGTATTTTCTAGAAAGATTAAAGAAAGCTGCTGAAAAATTTTGCCACCCAGGAAGCCCCAGGTATATATATTTTTTAAGTTATAAAAGCTAAAAAAAAAAAATTTAATGGTATAAGCAGGTCCCAGTTGCTGGGGGTAGCTCAAAGGTTGTATAACAGCTGAGAACTGATTGGGACAAGCTCTTTTGTATCAATTAAATGCCCCTATCATCTTCTCTGATGATGAAACAGTTAGATCCAGCAAAATTTTGATGTCTTACCCTCTACCAGGACACTCTTGAATAAAAGTTCTGTTTCCAATCAAAAGATTTCAGGTATGAAAGGTCCTAGGTACAGCTGGATATTGCTGCCTCCGGATACCAGAGTTTGTGGAATTCCCAAGGCCTCTATGCACCAGCACATAGGAGGGGCACTAAACCGCTAATCTGGACTGAGGCTGAAAAAGGCATTTGAGACTTTAAAAATAGCCCTGACTTCTGCTCCAGCCCTAGAATTTCCAGATGTTGCAAAAACCTTCCTATCTGTTTGTCCATAAAACAAAATACAAAAGGGGTTACAACCCAAATTTTGGGGCCATGGAAATGCCCTATAACATATCTGTCCAAACAATTACATCCAGTAGCCATGGGATGGCTGACCCAAGAACTATGGGGGTTATGGCTAATTTAATGAAAGAAAGCAAACAAGTTAACATGGGTAAAGATTTTACACTCATAGCACTCCATGACACAGCAGAAGCCCTCCTCTGAGGAGCACTAGAATGCTGTCTAACGAATATGTAACCCAGGACCAGACCCTACTCCAGGCTTACCCTCAAGTCCAATCTGAGAAATCCACTGTCATCAATTCTGCTGCTGTATGACATAGATGCTCATCCTTGACTGTCAGGAAATGAAAGATGAAACCAGGTTCATGGTAGCTGTAGTAGTAGTTACTTTAACTGAACCTGGGCCAAATCCACGGTATGATTTATAGAGAATGAAGGCTTTTCACTTCTAGGGAAAAGGGCATTAAAAAAAAATCTTAGCCCTCCTAGAGGCTATTTGGCTTTGTCTACAAATGATTGTCCCCCCACTGCTGAGCTGCTGGCCTGTCTGCTGATGGACAGGCAACTCTAAAATCAGTGGGACTGAAAGACCCCCAGTGTGGGGAAACTCCCACTCAAGTCTTGGGATAACATGACCCCCCAAGAACTCACGAGAGACTGTCCTTGCTGCAATCACACATGGTTTATTGACAGGAACCAGTGCTGGGGCTGAGACTCATATCCCACACAGGGGAAGAGTTCAACCCGAGTAGCTGGGAGAGGGGGTATTTAAGGGAAGAAACCACAATCCAAAAGGGGGAAGGGAGGGCGTCATTGGAAAATTCCGAAAATACCAATGATCATTAAAAAATTCTGAAAATACCAGTGATAATAACAAGGAGATAACTACCCATTTCTCAAGATTATTCTCAAGATTATAATCTAACTTTCTGGTCAGCTAATTACTGAACAGAGTCACTGAACCGGCTAACCTAGATTTTTGGCTCTTCTCTTCCTGCTAGATTTTTGGCTCTATTTTTCCTGCTAGAGGGGTCTGGATTTATCCGGGTCTTTCAGGACCTATAGATATTCTAATGACATACCACACACTGATGTTGGCAAAGACTTCATGGTAAAGAAGAAATGGGCAATTCCAACACACAGGTTGCTGGAAGACTCCAGAAGAAATGAACATTTGCCCCAAACCAACAGGCAGGACTCTGGCAACTAACCTTCAGCTAACCTGGGGTCCACAGAGCTTTCTGAGTTGCTCAGACTATGGTATGTTATACCTAGACTGGACAGCCTTGTGTGGGATGTCTCCGTTAGATGCCGGGTTTGTGCTCAAGTAAATCCAAAACAGAGATCTTACCCAGGAAGGGGTTCAGATGGGCCAGCGAACTCTAATCCAGCCTGCTGGGAAGGATAAAAGTATTTATTAGTTTCTAAAGGTACCCTTTCCTAGTGGGTTGAAGCATTCCCCACCTGGATTAAAATTGCACAAATAGTAGCTAAAATGCTTCTCCAGGATCTGGTCCCCTGATTTAGCCTCCCCTTAGCAATGGAACGGTTTGACATGGTCTGACTTTCATAGCCAAAAACCTCTCAATTAATAATTAAAGCTTTAAATATGGATTGAAAACTTCACTGTGCATATAGATCTCAGAGTTCTGGTCAGGTAAAAAGAACAAACAAAACATTAAAGAGAACTCTAACAAACCTCTCATTAGAGTCTGGCAAAAGGTGAATAGACAGACCTCCTCCCCTGTGCTTTGGGCCTGCTGCACCTCATACAAGGAAGGATTTAATCCCTATGAGATTATGTTTGGAAGACCTTCCTTCCCCGCTGCTTCCTTGGCTCAGAGACCAACAGTTGGCAGAACTTTCTAAGTAACTACGGGTCCTTCAGCCCTCTGTAAAGGCTGTTCATTGGACTATCCAAGAGACCCAGGCAATCTCTGAGTCTACCACCCGTTTTCCCCATTCCCATCCCCCAGTACTGTCTGGCTCAGACACATAGCCAAAGGGGCACTAAAACCAACTTGGAAAGTACTCTACATGGTAATTAGCTCTACTCCCATGGTGTGAAGGCAGCTGACATTACACCATGGATACACCATACCCAAATCACAAAAGTAAAAGCCACAGAGGGAGTGTCTTCAGACTATGGGCCCACTGAAATATTCCACTGGACACCCCCAGGCCCTCCCACTCCCTGTTCTCCACCTCCTTCAGAGACGTGTGTGTGGTATAAATACAGGGTTATGGTCCAATCTCTGTGTTTCTTGGGCCTGGACCAGGGAACTAAGACAAATAAAGGATGAGGTACTAGCTAGTGTGACTAGGGCCCAGTAATCCATATTCATCTTGAGCTTTGCTCACTAATGCACACTTCTAATGTCTGACTGTATTGGAGAAAGGAAAGTTATGGAGGTTTATCTTTTGAGATAAAATTACAAAGTTTACCACTTTATGTATGCCCTATGGCTGGCCACCCTAATTGCCAGGAAGAAGGGAGTTTCCATTGCAAAATTTGAGTTTATAAAACTGAGACTTTCTGAAATTTCTAGTAAAAGATTCAGGCCTTTTTGGGGATGGGGAAGAAATAAGAAATAAATAAACAGGGCAATTAGACTCTGTGACACAGGAAGAGGTCCTGGGTATAGAATTAATCTATTAACCAAAAATCAGCCATGATTGCTGGTTATGCTTAGATACTTGACCTTGTACTATATGGGAAAGGAACTAACCAGACTGTCACCCCATTGACTGACAAAACTCATGTGACTGGCCGTAGCCCAAATTAACATTATATGGTTTAACCTAGGCGCTTCCCCTTATTCTGATGTCTGCTATTCTGCCTTACAGATTAATTCATCTGGATAATGAGTATTACTAGAGCCCCTGAGACTACCTGATGGGCATGTCTCAATGGTTTAATGAAATATGTCTCTTCTAGCACTTTTCAAAATGAGTAGACAGGTTTATCAGGACCAAGACGTATTATCATTCTCTGTTCTCTTGGTTCCCCTGGCTAACTACTCTGCAATCAGCACTGGCTGGGTCTCTAATTCTCATTCTGATTGGATTAACAATGGGGCCCTTCATCTCAAACTAAGAGACTCATTCACTGAGACCAGTGGGAAATATAACAGGGCCCAAGACGTTAGTAGGTCCCCAGACCTTAGCACAACTGAGTCCAGGATGAAAGTACCATTCAGGCTGTAAAACTCATCACACAGACAGCACCATCTGCCAAAAATGAAAACAGAACCCAATCTACCAAAATTGGTATAGTTATGACAAAGTCTCAAAATGTACTAACCTTACTGTTTAGTTTCTGTCGTTCCACTTCTAACTGTTCTTGTTAAATCAAGTATGTTAATCCAGAACATGTTTTTGTGTGTGTGTGTGTACTTAAAAACTAACGCTGATAAAGGGTTAGGACTATCCTGAGAGTCTGAACACCCAGTGTATTTGCTGGCCTGCTAATAAAGACTTTTTTATTGGTTTAAACCCATGCCTGAGCTGTCTTCTCTGGTGAATAAGCCACAACATACGTCAGATCCATGAAGAAAATAGCTGATGTAGTCTGTGCTTTGCAAATTGCAACTCCAGTCATAAAAGAAACCATAGACTTTGAGAAAAGACTTGTAAGATTCTATTTTTAGAAGACAACTGGTAATCCAAAATCTACAAGGACCTAACCAGTTAGCTCAGGGCTTCGCAGTGTGTACATCTCCCTGTCTTAAGCAGCAAGGAGACCACATTCTCCATCTTTCCTAGCTCTAGCTCTTTGTCCACATGGTCCCATTATGTGCCCTAACAAGCAGAACATTGATCTGTCCCATTTGTAGAGTTGTTTGGGAGCACACAGGACCAGGTGACTGCAACAGTGAGTGCAATGTCTAATCTTCAGTCAACCTGAATTATAGTCACAAAGGAAACACAGATCTGGATGTTTCCAGAGAGGTTAAACCTATGTGGGAAGGCCTGCTCTGCTACCTGGCCCCATCCTATGAACTGGGGTCCCAATCTGAATAAAAAATTGGAAGCTATCTGAGCACCAGTATTCATCTTCCTATGACTGCATGACTCCCACAGCCATGCTTTTCATAATGTGATGTGTCCCCTTGCACCCCAAACTAAAGCAAACCCAGCCTTCCAAAGTGCACTACAAGAGCAAGCGAAAAGTAAGCACCGCACTGCAGCATCGTGCAGTGGTGGCACAGGCCTGCAGCTTCCAGTCCTATAGCTGAGGGTCTGTTTCCTTCCAGGTCAAGGGAATCTTCATTTGTGAGAAGAACAAGATGAAGACTGCTCAGTTTGCATGGTAGTATTTTCTCTGAGAATATAATTAATTATAAATTTATAACAAACAAAGGTGACCTTTTCTTCTGCTCAGCGTATGAAGACTGCAGTCTCCTGTTCACTTTGCTTCCACTCATTTAACTCAAAATTACTATGAGATCTTAAGGGAAGAACGGGTGTATAATTTCAAAACGAGTTAAATGATTTGAGAAGCGCAGATTCAACTGACAGAGAACATCAGATGCATGTATGTGGTTTAGGTACCTCGACCTTATCTTCATTAAAAATATTTTAGCTAAATTCATTAAAATTTCTACTGACACCACACAGAGAAGTTTTGTGCCAACAGCCAAAATAAATTTAGCTACTTTAAAGCAAATTTGGAAATCGAGAAGGGAAGACCTATAAAACCCACGTGTCTGACTAGCCAACTCCCATCTGATATACCCATCAGTCTGTTCAGGTTTCTTTTTCTTTGCATCTTGGACTGTTTTAAGTTCCTCAACTTCTCAAGAATATAAACCTCATTACTCTCTAGCTGTTACACCCCAGTATTTTAATACTTCTTTGTGTCAAAAAGACTTGGCTTGCATCAAAGCGTTCTTTAATAACAAAGAATATATTCCAAGGATGAAACAGTAAAGTGGGCACTGCTAAGATATGGGAGGAAAGGAGGATGGGAGGGCTGATAGGATTAAGGCACATCATACGCATGAATGGAAGTGGCACACGAAACCCTTTGTTCAATTAATATATGCTAATGAGAAGGACCAAAGGAAAAGGAAAAAGGAAGCCTAAATGTAAAATGATGACCCTAAATGAAACATGACAAAAGAAGATGAAACCCATTCTTCCCTTAAGATCGCATAGTAGTTTTGAGTTAAATGAGCATAAATTCTTACTTTAAAGAGATGTTAATCCATAATAAGGAAAGCAATAAAGAGCCTTTATTGTCTAATCAAGTTAATCTTCCATAAAAGCTTTAATTTTTACTAATTCTACAATTAAACATAAGTGTGAGAGAGATAAGTACCCTCCAACTTTATTGGTAGTCTCAGAGGATAGCAATGAAAATAAAATATCTTTAAGTTGATTTTAAAGCATAAACTTGTGTTAGTAGCAAGATAAAAACCAAGCAACAATAATCCATTCGTGTCACAAATTACCCTGTAGCATAAACTGACATCAATGTGTCCAACGGTGATTATAAAGCATGGAAGAGAAATAACAGATTTCTTAGATAATCTGAAAAAGATTGGTAATACCTATGATTGCACATAGGTCAGCCCCTCAAGACACTGCAAATCCTATAAGAAAGCAGAGGGAAATGGGGTCAAATCTTTTTACATAGATATCATAAGTAGGCTAGTTATTAGTGATATGGGCAAATACTACAAATTAATAGCAAATAAAGAATTATAGGCATTATTCATATGCATAGGCAATATCTATATATTACCAAAGAAGGCATACTTGTTCAACACCTGTTTTTAAGACAAATTGTTCTACTTACATTTAAGGTGAATAAAAACTGAAATTTACTCATAATATTTTTGTGGGTGTAAGTAACTAAAAATGTATTACTTTGACATCAAAATAAAACAAAAATAACAATTTTAAAGTAATCTTCATTTTAAACAGCTTAAATACAGGTTTCAATTTTTTAATTATTTCAAAAAAGAGAATATTGCAGAATGTTTGCTTAACAATGAAAGACGTGTTGTATTCTGTTCAACTATGTAAATATGTATTGCATTTGTTTAATTACATAAATATGTGTTGCAGTTTTACCTTGCCTGCCTAAGGCCCCTGACTGATCTAATTAAGGCCCATAGCAAGGAAGACGGTATAGACAGAACTTGTGGGCAGGAAGAATAAGCAAGAGGAGGAATTTAGGCTTGAGGAAAGAAAGAAAAGAAGATGACAGGGAGGTGACAGGGACTAGTAAGCTAGCCAGACGTGGAATAAGCAGGAAAATAGGACATACAGAATGAAAGAAAGGTAAAAAGTCCTGACGCAAAATGTAGCTGAACAGAAACGGGTTAAATTAAACTAAAAGAGCTAGTGGGACAAGACTAAGCTAAGGCCAAGCATTCACAATTAGTAAAAACCCCCTTGCCTTTAATTTGGGAGCTCGTTGACAATTTAAAGAAATGCCAATAACAAGAGAATTTCTATTAAATTCGAAGTGTGAATTTATTGGTAGATTGGTAAAGACAACGGAGTCTAACTTTTAATTGCAACATGCTAAAAGTATTGAAAATAAATATTCTTACAGCTATATTGGGTTCTAATGTTATTTGTCACTCTCTGTTTGTGAAGCTTCATTAATGTAGGGGAACCTGTTATGATAGCTCAGGGGGAGAGTGCTTGCTTTGTTTGTATGAGGCCTCGGGTTAAACTCTCAGCAATGTAGTGACAACGAAACAACACCAAAACAAAAATGATAACATAACAGCCTATTATGAAATTTTACTCCAAGGATCTCCTTCAGGGCAATGAGATCAGAGATCCTGAGACCAGAAGAAGCACATACAAAAGTATTGATGGACAAGGAACCATGGGAAAGCCATACCTCTGTGTCATAGTTCTCACTGGTAGGATAATAGGTTCTCTGAACAATCTTTCCAACTATAGCATGGGCATGTCAAATGACAGAATATGAGGTGGGAAGTGAATACACCGTAAGCTTTTTGTTATTATTAAAACTTCAGGGGCCTAAGAAATGGCTCAATGAGGGTAAAAGCATTAGCCACTAACTCTAACATTTTGAAAGAGAGATCCCTAAATTGCCCTTTACTCCACCCCAACACACACACACACACAAATGTATCTTTAAAAGTTTTTTATTTTGTTTTCACTCGCTTTTAAATAAGTTAGTTTCACAGTGATATTGAGACAAAATGACAAGCATTTCAGATACGCCTTCTGCTTCTGCCTCTGCTTGATTTTTGCAGCATCACAGGCCTGTGTATTAGGTATCTTTGCTGATGAAGCTACCCTGACATATAATCATCAGCAGAAGGCCTTAGTTTAATACACTAGCAGGCAATCTTGGTGTCGTGTGTCCTGTAGCTTCTTCCTTTTAAAAATCACATTGCAATTTTGCATTTTTAAGTAAGCATCACATAATTGAAATTATGTATTCAGCTTTTGAAATCATGAAAGACTGACTTCTGTTTTTTTGATACTCTGCCTTTTCATGGTCATCTGGGAGCTTGCCACTTTGTAGTACTGAATAATATAGCATTCTCAGGTTGAGCCACAGATTATTTATCCATCGATTAATGAAGGACATCTTGGTTGCTTCTAAATTTTCACAATTACCAGTAAAACGTGTGTGTGTGTGTGTGTGTAGATTTTCTTGCTGTTAAATGTTCTTAACATCTTTGAGCAAATATTTAGGCATATCCAGGGTTTATTTTTGGCTGCTGAGTTAAAATACCAAAAAAAAAAAAAAAAAAAAATGCAGTTTGAAAGTGAAAGCTCCCAATTTCAGGTTACAGCCTACCAGAGCAGGGAGTAATAGAAATCAGGAACTTAAAGCAACTAGTAACAGTCAGACGAAAGTAGAGAGAAAATGAATATAGTTGTGTTTCCTCTCAGACCTCTTTCCCTGCTTATTACTATACAGCTTAAGATCCCATACCAAGGGAATGGTGCCACTCACCATGTCTCCAGCCTCATTACCATAATCAAGGTAATTGGCCACAGGCATGTCTACAGATCAGCATGGTCTATACAATCCTTCACTGAGGCCTTCTTCTCACAAGATTCTATGTTGTGTTAAATAAGCAATCAAAACTAATCATTTTAATATAGAAATGTATTATGGATTTACAGTATGGATATTTTGTAATATGTAACATTACAGATATAGTACGGATAATATTGTGATAAACCTCCAAGTGTCTTCCAAAGTAGATGTCACATTCCTCATTTCCCCCATTTCATCAGCATTTGGGTTTTCGTTGTTTCAGATTTTGATGATTCTGATAGTCATTTTTCATTGCTAATTTCAATTTTAGTTCTTAATAAACGAATATGTGGAGCATTTTCATTATATGTTTTTACTACTTGTATGTATTTAATGAGATGTCTTTCACCACTTGTAAATCAGATTGTTCATTTCCTTATTTGTGGGATTTAAGAATTGCTTTCTGGACTTATTTGATATACAAAACTTCCAGGTTCTAAAGCTTCTCAACACCTCTGGTATTTGCATGCTGAGAGTTACTGTATATGAAAATGGATCTCCAGAAGTCATCGCAGGCGCGATGCCCCGAGGGCCAACTTGGGCTTTGGTCTGGCAGGGCGTTTGCCGTAGAGCAGACAGCGCCTTCAGTTTTGGAAAGCTGCGGGATCAGTGCGAGAACCAGGAGCTTGGGGATCCTGAAGGAATTGCCACACCACCAGTGTAAGGTCAGCTTCTGGCTCCAGAATAACATGAATAATGCAAGATATCTTTGGAAGATGATTCCACCTGCTATAAAGTCTGCAAAATCTGAATTTGGGGGAATTTGGTCAGTAAGACAGCGAATTTGGCAGAGAGATTTCCTGGGGATCTATACCACTATCAACGCCCACCGTTGGTCAGAGACTGTGCAGCCAATCATGGACGCCCTTAGAGGTGCATTGAAATGTGCTTTCTCCCTAGTCTCTCAAGCTTATACCTCCAAATCACAGATGATTTCACTGCCTTTGTTGGCCTTCCTGTGGAAGAAGCTGTGAAAGGCGTATTGGAACAAGGATGGCAAGTCGACTCTGCCACAAGAATGGTTCTTCCCAGGAAGCCAGCCTCAGGAACCCTGGATGTTTCCTTTAACAGCTTTCTTCCCTTATCAGAGCCTACCCCAGTTCCACCAATCCCCAAAGAGCAGCAGCTTGCCAGGCTGACCGACTAGGTGGCTTTTCTGGAAAACTGATAGATCTGAGTTCAAGATTCACCTTCAGCCCCTGTCACTGGCAAACAAACTTGGAGTTTTATTTCGACTTCTGAACAGGGCGAGCAACTCCGTATCCTTTGGGTGTGATAAAATGCATATAGACGATGAAGCAGATTGAACAGTTTCCTCCTCGGACACTGCTGAATGTCCTTGGAACAGTTCTTACCTGTATGGATCACTTAGGTTGGAGCCATCGGTATTATGCAGCTAGTTTCTGTCAACGACTGGGCTCTAAACACAAGCTGTCCTGCTGCAGGGAGCAGAGAGGGTGTTGTGGCACACACCACACTCTTGCATACCATTGGCCTCTAGCTGTGTGTGCTAGAGGTTTGTGATGTGCTTGGGGTTTGTGAAGGACTGTCCCCAGGCAGTGACCAACCCTCATTATAGATCACACTGGAGAATGTGCTTTCTTCCCACCCCAGAACAAGGAATCACTGCTGTAGAATCAGAAAGCTCTGAGGCATGCGGAGACCGTCTCCTGGTGAGGGGCTGGTCAGTGCTAGAGTTTTTCCCACTATGTGCAAGCATCCATTGCATGAGGTGGACGGTGCACAGTGAGAATGCAGTTGACGTGTTCGTGTGAACTTTAAGTTATGATGTCTCCTTTCAGAAAAAGGGAAAGGCATGGAGTGCCCTGTATGCTGAAGGAAGTTCCAGAGCGGGGGTTGGCCCATGCAGCCTTCCTGCCTGTACCCATCCTGTGTAGAAATGCTGAATGCATCTATTTTTGTTCCTGTATGACAGCCCTTGAAGATTTGAGGTGGTTAATGTATCTTCAGATTAAAACAGTACTGGTTCATTTATTCTGAATTTGTTCAATAAATATTTAATTGAATTCTAAAAAAAAAAAGAAAATAGATCTCCAATTTCAAAAGTCATGGTTGTTTCCTTTGCATCTAAAGGTAATATATTAAACAATTTAAGCTTTTGTTATATCTTTGTCTTGATTATTATAATTTATTTTCTCTTAAAGGCGAAACCCCTGACAGTGAGTATCACTGAATCACACAGAAAAACAAAGTCACCTAGATAACACAAAAAAGTTTTCAAAGCCAAAAACTTTCCTTCTTGTCTTAGTCCATCATCTTAATCCTCCTTGCTCTTCCTGGCTCGGTCAGCCAATTAGAGTCCTGAGGGGAGTGGCCAGCTGTAACCCAGCAGAACACTTCCTGGATATTTAGAGTAAGGTTGACAAGTATGATCACATGGTCTCACAGCACCTGGATAAGGACTCCATTGCTGACTCCTGGCAAAATCTCCAGTGGCAACCAAACTTGTTTCCTTCTCTAGAAGTAAAACAAGACCACAGGACTGCAGGGCTCTCTTCCCCTTGAGTCCCTGCTGATCATGAGAGGTCTGAGCACACTCAAGGGTCTTTAAATTGTGTTAGGCAGCAGATCAAAGACAGCTGTTTTAGTTTTAAACCCATCTCATAACCTTTCCTTCTTTTATTTCAGTACTATTGAAGCTTACAGGTGTATAAGTTCTGATATAAATGCCACAAGGAGCTCATATTTTTGACTATGGTCATGAAGAAGCTGGCCACCGCTTGTCACTAGGTTTTAGGACTTGTTTCAGATTTGCCTTTTGAACTTTCCAGTAACATTGCCAAAAGTGCGAAAATTGTTGTATCTATAATTTTGTTTTCCTTGTCACCTCATCCATAGCTGTCACCTCTTGGAATCTCATTCCTTCTTACTGACAGAAAGCTTGACTGGATTTGTTTCACTAATCATAGCTTAAACTTCTGTGTGGACCTGTTTCTGATCCACCTGTGCCACATCCCTGGCTGTATTTCCTCTCGAAGAAATGTCTACAGCTCATTCATTATTCATCCACCTGTCAGATGGCTTAAATGACTTTCTCCATGTCAGGAATAACACATCCCTTTTTGTTTTTTTTCTGGAGATATTGTTTGTTGAATGTTTACTTCCTTGCACAGATTAAAATAAGTGTGTATCTCTTTCACATTTTTTTGACAAATTAATAATTTTATTTTTATTAGGGAACACAAACATGAACTATGGATGGTCTGATGTTTGGTCAAGATTCTACCAGGATAGCAAATAAAGAATAATTTGCTAATTTGTGAGATTCCCTCATATATTACAAAGGCAGCATAGTAAATTTAGTGTATTTTTGTAAAGTATACTCTACTTCTCTCTATGAGAAATTGTATTAGTGTCTAATACCATTGAGAAAATATATAAATGAAATGAGCATAAGAAAGTGATTTTGAAATTAAGAAATGACTGTTATTTTTCTTCACGAGAGACTAGAAAGAAGGCTTTTGTAACTAACTACCCTATTCTACACTGGAGACATAGCAATGGAGAAAAGCTTCCTTGACACTGCATAGAATCAAGTAGAAACTCAGACTTAGTTTGCTTTTCTCCCCTTAGCGATGCTCAACTTTGCATCACACTATGGCTTTTTCCCATCCTCATTTTTATGTGCAGACGAAATGCTCAGAATATTTGGGGTTCTAATGATAAAACAATGCCAAGACCTCTTTGTCTTGTCTTGTTTTATTTCCTTATTTTCAGTTCTCTAAAACATCGTGTTTCTTTATGAAGCATCATTTAGATTCTACTCTATCTGTAACAAAACCACTTGTTCCCATATACCTGGCAGCCACTTCCCAAATTAATGAAGAGGCTTATAGTAGCTCAGGCTTATTGCTAACTAACTCTTACATTTTAAATTAATCCCTAATCCTTATTTATGCTCTGCCACATGGTGGTACCTTTATTAGCATGGCATATTTATCTCCTGTTCCCTCTGCATCTGGCTGGAGACTCCTCATTACACCCCTCTCCTTCCCATCATCCTTAGTTTGGTCACTCCAGCTGTACTTCCTGCCTAGCTACTAGCCAATCAGCAATTTATTAAACCAATTTGAGTGACAAATCTTTACAGTGTACAAGAGGATTATTCCACAACAGCTATCAAATGCACAAAGTTAAATAATTTTGAAGGGTGAGTTATTTATCAATGTAAGCATTCTCCATATATAGAAGAATCCCTCTTTTCATATGTAAACTTACCAATATCTATACAATCACCTAAAATTAAATTTACTTTATTTACAAATATTTCTTGACTAACAATAGGGCTACATTCTGATAAACACATTGAAAACTTCTTCAGCAATCCTGACCTCTAGAATCTCTAGTGCAATTCAGGCACTGCAGACAGTCTGTTGTTTACCCTCAAGATCTCATGAGGCTAAGATAGTGGGATACTAAACCTATATAGCCTGGGAGAATAACAAAATCCAAGTTTAAATACAGTACTATTGAATATGCAATCATACAATATACAATCCGGAAGTAAAAAATTTTGTCAAACATCATAAGCAAGATCCATCTTATTTAGGTGTGAGGGTTGGATTGGCTAAGTAGCTTGTAAAATTTATAACTAAAAGCAGCTGAGGGCATAAGTCCCTTGGTCCTTGAATTTATATATACATGGTTTTGCTATGTTTTCTCTCTTCCAATATGGCAATATTATATTTTAAGAACTGTTTCATATCTACTTTCGTATTAATATCATGGCCAATTTCTTATAAACTATAACCACAAGCCATTTCTTCTGCCAGAATTATCAGATTCTTGTATTTCTCTCTAAAACAAAATGCAATTACTTCTATTGAATTTCCTTTGGACTCTGCTTAATTCTCTATTTAATAATAGTTTATTTCAAACTTGTTAACCTGATTCCTTCTTCCTGGACCACAATTTCCTTATTTATGAAAAAAGAAGTTTGAGTGGATTTACCCCAGCTGTGCTTTAACCTACAACACACCATTTTCCAACTGAGGATTGCATCAGTCTTTAACGCCTTAATGGCACTTGTAGATGTGAAGAATGTGCTCTTATTTTGTCAGATTCAGACATTTGACTGTGAGATGACCATCACCAAGCCCAGGTCACTAGTCCAGGCCTTTGCTCGTCACATCCTCCAATCTGACACTAGCACACTAATTATGTCTTTGTCACTTACTTTTTCAGAAAATGTTTTCAGTTTGGGGAATATTTGGGGAATTTTTTTTCCAAATTTTCTTGAGTAGATTCTCTTTATTGCATCTTATTATTTTATTTATTTATTTATTAGTCTTTCAAGACAGGATTTCTCTGTGTAGCCCCAGCTGTCCTGGAACTTACTTTGAAGACCAGGCTGGTCTTGAACTCATAGAGATCCACCTGCCTCTACCTCCTGAATGCTGGAATAAAAGGAGTGTGCCATCACAGCCCTCCACATCTTACTATTTTAAAAGTTCTTTTCTATTTCCCTAGAGACAGGTGTAGGATATATCCCCATTATTGTTGGTCAGAAAGGTCCCAAAAATCCCTAAGAGAACGCTGGCTGTTGCTATTGCTCGCCTGTGCTCACCAGCACTGGAGGGAAAGAACCTATAGTTGAAGATGTCATACACTTTTGGCTTTAGACATTTCAGAAGTTACTATTCAGCATTCTAGGAAAGAAAATCCATCAACTTAACTGTAGACCATGCTTGACACAGTATCAACCTACCAAGAAATGCAAGTGTTTTGGTGTAATAATGGCATGACTGTGTTGGGGGTAACCAGCTGCTTTGTGATTGGATTGGAGGTTTACTCCATGGGAGGAGATACTTACACATCTGGTACTATAAACCTAGTCAAAAGTCTATCAATGAGAGATCATCACCCAAAGCAGAATGTATTACTGTTGCTTTCTCAAAATAACATATTATAAAACTGTCTTCTAAACGTTTATATTTATACTTACAGGCTAATGTGATTCTCAGCTTGGTGAAGAGAAGCTCATTTTAGCAGAGGGTGAAGGTTAGTGCAGAAACTGGGATATGGTAAAAATGATGAGAATAAGTGACTGTTGAGCACTCAGTCCCAAACAGGACATCTTGTTTCCCCGGTGACAGGTATGGGCAACTGTTTGCTGCCACTCCCCCAGACTCAGGGAACATCACAGAAGAGCAGATTAGGGCAAATGAAAACCAGAGGACAGGGAAGAAAGGCCTGAAACATGGTCCTCTAGACAGGACATAACCACTGCAATTACAAACATACAGCAGTGGACAATACCTTCTCAAATCAGACCTTCAGCATTCCATCATAGACAGAAATGCCTACCAAGCTCATCACTTCCTAAGGGGCTTCAGATTGTTAGTGGTTGCTGCAGGAGTGCATGTCATTTTCTTCACTAGTGTAGCTACTGAGAGCCTAGGCAGAAAGGAGAAGTTAAGGAGAAATTAAGGGGATAGCAGGGGACAGTAAACGGATTGCATATAATAATAATGTGTATGTATATGTAAGAAAGTATCAAATTTTTAAAAATAAAAATTCTGCTTCTCTAAATGTATGAGGATATGCAAATTTACTTCTTATTATGCAATAAATATAGGTCAGTTTGAACCAGTTCACTGTAAAATACCACCCATCTGATGATCCTACAAACACTAAACTTTCCTACTACTTAATATTCAGAGAGAAATACAGAATAATTGTTTTCAAACACTTGCAAGACTTGAATATTGTAAAACAATCTAGCTTAGAACTTTTCCAGAGTGAACCAGGATACATATTCTAGTTTCATTTTTTTTTCAACAAATTGATACAAAAATGTAAAGAACAAACTATAACATTGTCATTTCCTGGTAACCTCATTTAGCTTTGCTATAAACCACAATACTACACTTATAGGAGATCATTTCAAGATATTTAATTAAATAATTTAAGCCTGTTTTCTGTAAAATGTCCTTGAATATGAGGTTGTATTCCGCCTTCACAATTGCATTTCTATTGTCTCTAGAATGTCAGTGCTCTGTATTTTGCCAGCAGAGGGCACACAGATGCCCTCTTGCTCCTTGTAATCTATGACAGCATAGGGATTAAAGGAAGAGGCTGCATCTTCTGTTCAGAGCCTACACCTCACTTAAACCTCGTCCAGCGAACAAAGAAAACACTGCCATATTTGTATTTTTCAAATCTAATTTAAAAAGACATCCATGCTACTGATGCAGAGCAAAAACTCACTTCAATACAGATTTTTGCTTCACAAATTTAGCTGGCAATTTTATCCTTTGTTTTAGTCTGTATTTTATTCTGGTCATTTTACTTTGAGGTTCACTTCTGGACCTGTAGCAGAGGAATGGTGAACAAAAATGTATTTTTTTTATTTGTGAAAAAAAGCAAACCATCTCTTTTTATTATTAACAAATATAAAGGATTCCAAAGCAATTAAAAATCAAATTGAAGATTTGGAGGGAACATTTGTTAAGAAAAATGAGTTAGAGTGAAATAATAAAAAGTGGCCCATTGATCATTTTGGTTAGTGACTTAAGAACACTGGAGACCTTTTTTATCTTCTAGGTACTTAGCATATGACTTAGCACGGGCTAGGTTTCACATTAAAAGAGCAGCTGTAGTGTCAACATTTTGTGCATTCTCCGGTGTTCTAGTCAGATATCTGTTACTGTGATAAAAGACAAAATCAACTCAGAGAAGATATATCACAGTTTATCATTAAAAGAAGCCAGAGCAGGAGGCAGGGATTGGAATAGAGACCAGGTAGGAACACTGCTCGCTGGCTCACTCTCCATGGCTTGCTCAGTTTTCTTTCTTATACAAACCAAGACCACCTGCCCAGCATAGCACCACTCATGGTAGCCTGAGACACCTCACATCAGTCAGTAATCAACAAAATGCCCAGGACAATCAGGTAGAGACAATTGTTTAGAGGAACTTCCCTCTTCCCAGTGACCCCAGCTTGTGTCAAGTTGACAAAAACTAACCTGCACATACCAGGTAATTTCATAATTTGGGCATACTGAATCTGCATACAAAATGGAAAACTATGTGCACGTGAGATGACTCAGCTGGTAAATGCTTTTGCCCAAAACCTGATGACCTAGTTCCATCCTGAGGACCCACATGATAAAAGGAGAGCCCCAAATCTGCAAAGCTGTGCTCCAAAAACAGACATACACACACACACACACACACACACACACACACACACACACACCACAGACACACAAACATGAATTACTTGATGATAAGATGGAAAAGCAGTGTTAAAAAGCAAACGTCCAGGTTTCCAGACAGTTGATGCTCATCTCCAGCATCATCGATTTTAAGTATCTGCATAAACCAACTGCCCACCTTACTTTGCACAAATTTAGTGCTGAGGTCTCAGAAGCGGGAGCTCTGCTTCCCCATCAGCACTGAAGGTTCTAAAGGATTAGCAGCCGTGGAGGTGGAGGATAATCTTTATGGATTCCTCTGAATTTTAGAATACATACAACTAAGGTCACAGTGATAGCTCATTGCTGAGCCAGGAAAAGAAGAAAACTAAAAGGACACTGCAAACTTAAATAACTTATTTTTTTTAAATGTTAAATAATGAAGACTAGCGAAAAGAATGCAAGCTAAGAGTTCAAGTCTCCGACTATTCTATTCTATTTTAAGTGATTCAAGGAAACCATAGACACGTGTGACTATAGTGGCCAAATGGCGGGGTTTGTGACAAAGGAAATGAAGTGGTGGTGTCCCTCAAAGTTACGTGTTCTTCCTTCCGAGATAAGTGTTCTGCCGAAAACTCCAGCTGCATTGCCTTCAGTTTCTGTGAATGAACGTCCGCTGAGCTGTTGGTAAGCACATAAGCTATGTCAACACTGAGAGACTTAAAGTTTAGACTGCTACAAAAGTTACGTACATAAACACACATGTATGTAGCTCTTTAGCCTCTAAGCATATGTAATATAAACATAATAAATATATTTATATCTAAATAATTTTAAAATTATTTTTCCTTTCCCAATGAAATAACCACTTCAGGTGTTTTAAATCATCAGCTCTCCAACATCCTGGAGCTGGAATAAGAGACAGGGAGTGAGTTAGAAACACTGAGTATAGTAGAAACAGGAGGCTGAGCCCCTTGGAAGGGGGGGCACGGGTCACTTCCGGCAAGGATACACAAACCAGGTGCACCACTGTGTGAACCTGTCTTGCCTTGTTCCTTATTAACTGACAACCACAAGCTCCACACATGTTTTTGTGACACCACAGCTTATTTTTCTCTTTGCCCTTTATTTCTCCATTTTTCAAACTGGGATATCATATCAGTTGAATTTATATGCAGAACTAGACAAGCCAGAGATATCACTTTAAGTTTCAAATTACCTGCTTTCTTAAAACAATTACAAACAACAGCAAACAAAACTTCATATTTCAATCACCCCCCCCTTCAAAATGGCTGCAAATACACATGTATATTTGCTGAAATTCATGTGATTTTGCCTTACACAGACATTTTCAAATGCACAGGGACTACCTTCTTTTGTTACAAGGAAGTTAACAGGAACTTGTGGTTCTCCAAGGTCAGGCTTCATGGGGCTTTCCACACTATGATTCATTCTGAAATGAAGAACTAACAAGCACTTATCACTGCTTTGTTAAATAAATGCATTATAATGCAATCTTAAAATTGTACTAATGATTGTTGTTGTTCATATTTTTATATCAGTTCATAGTAACCAAGTGAATGACCTGCATGTCAAGGCTGTCTGACCAGCCTTTCTATCAAGATAAATAGTCCAAAGTGGTGTGACTACCTTCATCCTTACGGACTCCCTTCAAAGAGGTGAGAATGTGGATATGTGCTTATTTCCATTCTGTCTCTAACATTGCTGCCTTGGCCCAGACTTAGCCTGTTATGTGAAATCATTGTCAAGTAGCTTGTATAGGAATAATTTTGTATGAGTGGTTACACAATACTATTATAATCTGATTAAAATCATTACAGAAAATCGCATAAATAAATGAGATCAGTTTATTACTTTTCTTCCCAATCAATGATCAAATAAGAAAAATTAGAATTTGTGATGAGTATGCAAATAGATACTGAACTTTTGCCTCTAATGTCTCTTATTAATTGACTTCATAGATGAACTGCCTACATGTGGAAGAGGAAGCACTGAACACATGGGCAGATGTCTTTGTTTTTGTTTACCTAAACCAACAGAGTTTATGGTTAAAAAAATAAAACTGGCAGAAGGCAGAGGAAAAAACAATGAAACCTGGTAGAAGCCCCCGGACGTAAACACTAGAAGAGCATGAGATCCTGGAAGCCTATGAATGAAGAGACAGAAAGTGTCTATTAAGGCAGACAGAAAGTCACCGCCGGGCGTGGTGATGCCATGGGAGGTGCAGTGATAGAATCTAATTAGGTGGCAACCAGCATGTTGGAAACAAAAAGAAGGTCACATCTATTCAGCAGCTAAAATGTGTTAATACTGAATTAGATGCTTAGTCGGTATAGCCACCTCTGCATGTGGTAAGTGCTTAAACCCCAGCGAAGCAGCTAATTATCTGTCCTCAATTTGCCAGTGTCCACTTCAAACCCAACTTTGGCTGAATATTTAATGTCATGTTTGAGGAAAATGTGTCTTATCCCCTATTTATGAAACAGAGTCAATGTGTTTGTCCCCCGAGAGAGCAACATTTAATCACTTCTGTATTATGGGGGTTATAATTGGAGTTGTGATCACTGCCTCTGCTTGCCTTGGGGGCTTTGTGTTTCCAGAGCCTTCCCAGCACATCTCAGACCCACACACAAAGGCTCGCTAGCGACCAGCTCACCAGCACCTTTATCAATGGTGCAAGAGGAACTTTCTGATGTCCCTAAACCTGTGAATGGATGGTTTGCAATTGTTTTAATTCTGCACTGGCCCCACCAAAACATATTTTTGTATTAAAAACGGATGAAAATAATTCTAAAAAATACATACTGTTGCCTGCTATCTAAGAATGTATGAGTACTTGCTTTACAGAAAATACAAAGGCTTTACAGGCAATAAAAAATGTCAGTATTTTAACGTCCCTGATGGTTTGGCCACTATTAAAAGAACCATGTGTCAAATGAAGTGCAGTAGGCCCTTCATGATCACAGGCAATACATCTGCAGATGCAAGTGATCACACAGGCCTCTCAAGTGGTCCTGCCACATCCAGACGAGTCTAAGGAAGATGAAATTACAGAGAAATCAGGGTTCCCTGCCCTGTGGGAAGTCCAAGGACCACCCACCTCCATCCAGGTCTAGTAAGGTGAGCATCCAAACTGCCGAGGCTCCCACAAAGCCAGTACGTGCAGTAGGATCAAAAACCCATTGCCATTGTTCTTGAGTTCTCAGTAGTCCTCATTGTCCGCTATGTTCAGCAAGTCCGGTTTTATCCCATGCTTAGGGAGGGGGACTTGATCGGGGGAGGGGGAGGGAAATGTGAAGCGGTGGTGGGGAGGAAGCAGAAATCTTTAATAAATAAATAAATAAAAGAAGAAAAAAATGCTGATAAGTTATTAATCTAATTCTGGCAGAGTACTACCACTACTGCAAGAGAAAGATTTTAAATTCTCTTTGGTCATTTTCTAAGTATACTTATCATTGTACAAAAACATCTGTCACAGTCATTCTGGCATAAATATATTGCTGTTTATACAAAAAAAAAGAAATTACAGAGAAATCAATTTGCACAGCTTACACATTGTTTATCTTATGCGTGATAAAAATTCCAATTTTTCTTTATAAGGTTTGAATATTCACTCTTTTCTCATTGATATGTCTCTCTAGGTTAAGCAAGAATTATTTTTCTAATTTTGCTTTTTTATACTTTTTAACAAAAAAGATTAAAGTTTAAACAGGTAAACATAAAAGGAAAGCAAGTACAATGTTGGTGTGATTTGATTGTTTCTTATACTTTTTCTATGATAAGGGAACTAAAATTGTTTATTTACTCTACAATCAAACCACAGAATACAAACACAACCATATATGTTTGGGGGATGCAAAGCCAAACAGCAAAAAACTGAGAACAGCTGCATTTGTGTGTGTGTGTCCACTGTAAAATGAAACTATGAAATCTGTTTTTAAATGTATTAATAACTCTTAGGCAGAGCAAGAAGGGTCATGTAGAAGAGTTTGGAGGGAGGAAGGGAAAGAGGAAAATGGTGTAATTATATTATAGTCTCAGAAAATTAAATATAACTTAAAAATAAAAAATAAATATTGGGAATAGCAGGGAGCTCGGTGTTGAACTGTAATGGGCCCAGACCTTAGCATAACTGACACCATGATGGAAGTACCACTCAGGCCTTAAAACCCAATGTACAGTCAACACCTCTAAAAACAAGAACAAAGATTTAATCCATCAAAGTCCACAGTTCTTGGGAAGTTCCTAAATGTACTAACCTGATTTTTGGCTTCTGTAGTTCTGCTTCTTGCTAACTGTTCTTGCTAACTAAGGTATGTCAACTCACAATGGGATTTTTCTTCTTAAAGGTGCACCCTAAGAAAGGCTCAAGACTGCACTCAGTTCCTGGACACACAATTTAGTTATAGGCTGAACAATAAGGATTTTCTATTGGCTTGAACTTGGTGGTCTTCTCTGATGAATTACACAAAAAAGAACAAACTGCAATTGTATGAGTCATACTTATAAAGCCCAGGGGAAACACCAGTGTTGGTCACAACGTATGCTCCATTGTTGTGGAATATTAGTATAAGATGTGTTACATTTGTTTATCCTGTGGAATATTTGTTTTATGATGCAAAGCTATTTTGCGTTCTTTTGTGTAGCATTTGTTTAACTCTGTGAAACTGTGTTACCTTGCTTGCTTAAAACACCTGTTAGTTCTAATAAAACACTCAATGGCCAATAGCTAGGCAGGAGAGAAGTAGGCAGGGCCAGCATTCAGAGTGAATAAACAGAAGAAGAAAAAGGGAAGAGGAGAAAAAAATACAGAAGAAAAAGAGAACATCAGGGTCAGCCACCCAGCTATGAAGTCAGTTAGGGAGTAAGAAGTAAAGAAAGCTATATAGAATAGAGAAAGATAAAAATCCAGAGCCAAAAAGTAGATGGGATAATTTAAGCTAAGAAAAGCTGGCTAGGAACAAGTGAAACCAAGGTTGGGCTTTCATAGGAAAGAATAAGTCTCTGTGTAGTTATTTGGGAGCTAGTTACAAAGGTCGGGAATTTGCGGAGATGGCCCTGAAAGCAGCCTTGCCCCTTCTTACTCAATAGGGCCCAGCGAACAAGCACATCTGTGAAGAATAGGCTTCACCACATGCCAAATCTGCTGTGCCTTCATCATAGACTTCCTAGTTTACAGAACCACAGCCACTTGTGATGTCTGTTGGCTTCTCAGCTTGTGACAGATGCCCTTCCCCACCCAGCCCACATGTTATGCAGGATGTAAAATAAGCTTATTCTACCTGTCCATACCTAAAATGATCACAAAAACATTTCTACAATAAAGAGTGCTGTTTCCCTCGATATAAAATTATTACAACACTTGATCCATTGATAACTGTCTCACTGTTTAGATACCAAAGACATTTTAAGATAATATTTTTATTCATTCTTGGAAATTTCTATACATGTGTATTTTAATCATATCCATCCAATACCACCTCCTCTAGATCCTCTAATGTCCCCAATACTGTTGTCTCCCATCTTATCTTACTTTTTGTTGCTGTTGTAATTAATAGCCTTTGAGTACAATTAGTACCACCTACCTGTTAACGGATGAGGCCATCTACTAGGTCAGCATCCATGTTCCCAAAGAATAATAACTGTCAACTGATAATAGCTTCTCCACAAAGTCGGGACCTCAGGAGCCTCTTCCCAATTCATATCAGAATTTTGTCTGACTTAGCACTTCAGGTTTTATGAGAGGACCCACAGGGGCTCTGAATTGATGTGCGTACTACTTATGCCCGGAACTCTGCTTTTCACAGTCCTCCTTCTTATCCAGCAGCTGTTGCAGTTTTTCTACCCACTCTCCCAAGATGTTCCCTGAGTCTTAGATGTTGAGATATATAATAATATATATGATTCACCCATTACTGAGCACTCACACTTATACTTGGCGTTTTGATCAGATATGTTTTTCTGCATTAATCTCTCTCCACTGTGGTGTGGGGATGTTTCCCTAACCGAAGTGAAAGCAACACAAACATGTGGGCATAAGCATAAACCTTTAGACTATAGTCTGACACAATGAACTCTAGGACCTATGATCTCCCAGGTTATCATTTTTTGACCAGGTTTACAGTACCAGGCACAAAACCTCTCCTGTGGAGTCTGGGGAGTGGGATTCTTATTCAATGAAAGGGTGTCATATTGTCAAGTCAGAGCCACCATGCCACTATGTAGGTACATCTTGCCAGGCAGGTCAGTGTTATAACATGTAAAAGGAGACTGCGCACTAGTTTTCTGATGTCCCAGACCCGAATAATCACACCGAACCTATATTAATTATAAACAATAATGTTTGACCAATGGCTCAAGTGTATTTCTAGCTAGCTCTTACATCTTAACCCATTTCTATTAATCTGCGTATCTCCATGAGGTTGTGGTTTACTGGTAAGATTTTAGCATCCTTCTTCTTTGGCAGCTCTGAATTTGCCTACTCTCTGTATATTTCTGTTCAGATTTCCCACCTGGCTTTACTCTGCTAAGCCATTGGCCACAAGAGCTTTATTCATCAACTAGTAAAGCAACACATATACAGAAAGACATCCCACATCAATAGCATACAGAATCCATTGCTGTATAAGGTCATTAATGAAAAGACCAATTTTAAAAAATGGATTAAAAACATTTCCTCTCAAAGGCTAAATGGTTAATGATTTATTTGCCATTTGATTCAAATCTACATTCATGTTAATGAATGGACATGGCTTTGTTCCAATAGATCTTTATTTATAAATACAGAGCATAATGACCTGTGTATGGCCTAGGCACTGAGTACATCGAAAATAAGATATAACATTTGTTATTTAGAAATACATGAAGAAACAGCCGAGATGTTTTTATTATTCTGTCACGTAGCATGACGCTCTGTGAACAAACGTGTGGGGTCTCCCCCACATTTCACCCAATTCTTTGTCAGGACCAGCAGGGCTTCTCTAATTCAATCTGACCTTGTCTTGCTGGATGTCTCATCAGATCACAGATGGTGAGGGCTAGCTTCCAAGACCGTCTTGCACACCAGGTGTCAATTGCAATCCCTTAGCCATGGCCTGTATTTCTAGCCAACTGGCTAAGGATTGGGCTTTCCAGGACTCCTTCCACAGATTTGAAGAATTTACTATGAGTTTTCTCAACTCTGGGGGCCACTTCCCTATGATTATCAGAATAATTCAAAGATGTGGAAGATGTGGAAAAAAGGCATGGGGCAGGGTAAGTAGAACAGGCCTTCCGGGCCTTGTCTGAGCCAGCTCCTTGTGTTCAGCTCTCCATATTATTCTTGTTTTGTGTAGGCTTCACTGCGGAGTTATGATTGATCAATTATTGGTCATTTGCAATTGAATTTGGTCTCTCAGTCCTTCTCCCCATCTCCAGAAGTACAGGAATGGTCATCAAAGTCCTAACCTAATGCCAAGATCTTGCAACGGGAAACTCTTACTTTGAGGATGTATAGGGCCTCAGCCACCAGGGTGCTCACTTAGCATACAAACACATGCATCTTTGGAGATTTCAAGCAATTTAGGAGCTATATGTCAGGATGCTGAAGTTGCCTACACATGCAGGAAACGTGTGGCACTGGGTCTGCCTCCCTCATCCCTGTTTGGTGAGACTGGAAGAGAGTGTATTCAGGAGTGGAGTGAGGATATTTTCTCTTGCTTATGACAGATAGTTCATGCCCTTCTTCCTGTATCATTTGCTCATTACACAAGTGGATAATAAAGCAATGTTTGTTTTTTGTTTTTGGCTGATTTTTGGTTTTTGTTTGGGATAGGTCTCACTTTGTAGCCATACATGGCCTTAAATTCACGGAGTTCCTCCTGTTTATCATCAGATGCTTGGTTCTTCAGGGAAAGATTGAGTAGAGCAGGATTAAGTGTTCTGATATATAATTTTCAGGATTCACATGTAGGTGTCTACTACACAAACAAGCATTAAAAAAAAAGAAAGAAAACAGGGAATGCAGGCATGTCATCACCACCAAGAAGCACTGCTTTGGACAGCCCTGCCCGGTGAGTGCCCAGGGTAGGAGTGGAGTTCTTAGACTCTAACATAAAAAGGAGCTAAACTTGATGGGTGATTTGAAATCATTAATAGCGCAAGTAGATCTCCTACTACTTAAGGGTTCATGTAAAGTCATGAGAAAGCTGCAATAACGATCTAGGGAAACCAAGTCAAGCATTCTGTTTGGAGCTTGTCCTTTACCAGTCCTATTTGGCTTCTGGAGAGTCAGGGCTGGAAGGGTAGCCAAGGAAAGCTGGAAACACACTGTGCTACTTGTGCATGCCTGACATTTGGAATGGTGCATTTCTCTCCATCCTTGACTTTCCATGCAACTACAACAGCTCTGTCCTGCTGCTAATCCTAAATTATTTTCTGTCTTACATGGGATCCACATGACATCTTTGTCAATAAGTATATAAACAAATCCCTTTTCTAATATACTATCTCTGAATAAGTTAGTACAGGGGGGAACTGAAACCCATTGCATTTTTGACACCATAAAATAAGAAATGTCAGTTTTGTATAAAGTACACTAGAGATTCTAAATACTTGAAACTTCATTAAGTTTCATTATGGAATTAGTTTTGCAATGGGTTGAGTAATGTGATAAGGCGATAAGAGATGAACAAATGTTCAAAAATCAAAAGACTTTGCAAATAAATGAAATTTAAATTTTATCTTTTCAATATAGTCGGACTTAAATTTGAGAGTAATAAGAATATGTTGCCAATATGATGATAGAAAAATGGATAAACCATCATGGTAAGTTATAACCAAATGTCCAGCATTGAGATAACAATGTAGGGATTTGAGAGTGAATAAGATGGTATTACATATTGCCTCTTGATGACCTACAAAACAGATTTCCAGAAAAAAAAAAAAACCTCTAATCTGTAATACCTGTAAAATGACAAGTATTAGGAACACCTGACTGAAATAGAAATCCTTGACTTGAAATAATGAACAAATTACTAGGACTTTTTCCAACCAGGTGCCCCATTACAAAAGTTGTTAATTTTGACTTTCTTGCCGTCTCAGTGGAAATAAATGAAAAAATCCTGGTTCTAAGGCTCAGACAGAATTCAAGAAAATAAGACCTTATCTGCTCTAGTGAGGCACACCATGCTGCTCCTAAGAAGAAGATCAAATCGCTTTTGCTCAGCTGAATGCGAGACCCGGGGCCTGTCATCCGATATCTCTCCTGATCTACACTGTTGTGAGATTATTATGATTTAACAGAAATTCCTTCTGTAAGTTATTGTATTTTCTTGGGAAATTGGGTGAATTAGAAGCAAAGCAAATACAAATCCATTTAATAACTAACAACCTCACGCCTTCAACTGTGCATCCTTATCACAGAAAGACATTATTATTTCTAATCTTGTGTGTGCCTGGCTGCTCTCACCCCGTTAACACAGTACTGTCAGAGGCTGTTGACAAGTAAATGACCAGGACCATCATTCCTTTGGAATAAATAATAATAGCCATTTCCCAAGGGCCCCCACCAACTGAGCACCCTCAAAGCCAGGAACTGTTTGAGGGTTTTGCACATATTTCTCTTTGCTAAGTGTGATTACCTTATAGAGGAAACGCTGTTAGTGACATTTTCACAGGTGCACAAACTAAGCAGAAGTGAAGTCACTTGACCACAATTACCTAAATAATTGTAGGAGTCAACACAGGGACCCACATTAACAGACATTCACCCCTCGCATTTTGTAGGACCACATTAACGGCATTAATGGGCATTGAACTCTCACTTTCCATGGTGCTTGGGAAACACAGCTTGAAATCTGATGTAGCCCCTCAGTATTATTAAAACTTGCTTAAGTTTGAGAAAGACTGGCCAAATACTGAAAACGCAGGCTAGAAACACTTTTTTATAAACTATTTAATATTTTCAGAAAGAGGAGGCTCAAGTGCTGTGCTCATAAAATACAGTAAATAAGTTGTTAAATGCTTATAAAGTATCCAGAAATAATTCAGTTCATCTTTATCCATGGGAAAATGGAGAAATTATTTGTTAAATGTTTAAGGTATGTTGACCTTTTCCTGAACACATGCTTTCCATTAAAGACTAAATCAAATCTATTCATTTTTTTCCATGCAGCTCTTGGCAGTTTCTTTATTTTTTTATTTATTTATTTATTATTAAAAATTTCTGCCTCCTCCCCACTTCCCATTTCCCTGCCCCTCCCCCCACTCCCCTCCCCCTCCCTCTCCAGTCCAAAGAGCAGTCAGGGTTCTCTGCCCTGTGGGAAGTCCAAGGACCTCCCACTCCATCCAGGTCTAGGAAGGTGAGCATCCAAACAAGCTAGGCTCCCACAAAGCCAGTACATGCAGTAGGATCAAAACCCAGTGCCATTGTCCTTGGCTTCTCAGCAGCCCTAACCTTTTTGCTTTCGTTGTTTGCATAAATACTCTTGTGAGAAGCCTTTGAAAATGTGAATGCTGAAACCCTAAGCTGCCATCTCATACATGTTTTAAGAGATAGAGTGAACCTCTAAGCTCCACTTGCCCAACGACAAAATAACCTCCTGGAATGTTGGGAGCTGTAGTTCCTGAAAAATAACAAGCCACATGTTCTCACTCCCCTAAGTAAGTTTGTTGGACCCATCTGCACCAGACAAGCTTGATCACACATGGGTCAGAGGTACTTAGGCAAAAAATATATCAAGATGTACATTTGTCCCAGATTGGACCTGGTGGGAAATCCAGGGAATCGTGAGTTTTGTCTTTTTAAGTCCCTACAGAACGTGACTCATGGCCATTCCCTGGGAATCCAGGGGTGGATTTGGCCAGAGTCCATCTACCTGGCTAGTATTTAGTTAAAGCTGGCTGCACATTTGGCTCAAAATTGTGGGACTGACTTTTCTCTCACAAATAAATCAGTGTTACCACTCCAGCACATCAGGAAAGAAAATGTACTCCACTTTAGATAGCCATCTGGAGGGGATAAAAAACAAACAAACAAACAAACAAACAAAAACCTCCTTTCAGGTAGGCCACTGTGAGTAACTTTGTGAGCTTTTACAGAGTTTTAAGAGATAATTTTCTGATGCCCGCCCACTCTTTTTGGAGATGTGATTCCATTATACAGTTCAGGCTGAACTTGAACTTGGTTTCTAGCCCATATTGTTCTAGAACTCTGGATTCTCTAGCCTGTCTCCTGAGTATTGTCATAATGGGTATGTGCTACTGGGCCCAGTACCCCACATTTGTTTGCTCTTTCTACTGTTATTAGTGGTGAAATCAAAATACATCTGTTAGCTCAGGATTGATGGAGCTGTTGTGGAAATGAAGGAAAGAGGAAACTGACTTCTACAGAAGCAGAATCGAATTTTAATCAGAACATTTGAAAGACACCAGACTCTTCTGGGGAGCAGAGACTGTAGCGGTGCAGGGGTCCTGGAACTCGGCAGAAGAAGGAACTTCCGAGGAAAGGTGTGTCAGTAGTTGGGTCCTTTATACTTCCAAGGCCAAATGAAGTCAACAGACATTCCATTGCTGTGTTGGCTTTCCTGTCAAATAGATGTTCTTATCAGTATGCTGAGTTAGGAGTTGCTCAGCTCTTTGAGGTTCCTTCTTTTAGGTCATTAACCCTTCAAGTGTAGCTGAGTCATTTTCTTGAGCACAATTATCAGACTGCCTAGAATCAAAAGAAGGTATTCTACCCTGAATGAACTAGCCTCCTCTCGCCTTGCATTTTATTGGATGTGCGAAACCTATCTCACAATGTGCTGTGACTTCTCTGAACCAGAAACACACTGTTGAGGTCAGTCCACTCCTGAAAGCAACTAGCGTGACACTGCAGAGGCTCCAACTGCTTCACAGATCCAGGCGAAGAGCAGCTCCCCGGGGGTAAGATTGTACTCAATGGAGAAGTGGAGGATGGGAAAAATTCACACGTTATAAAGCAAGTGGTAAGCCTAGACAAAAAATACCTGGGTAAATGGAAGCAATTTTTAGAAAGTCCCTAACATGTTGTATGTTTTATCTCCCTAACATGGCTAAGGTCAGATGGTTCACAGAACATCTGAGAGCTGTCATGCACACAAAACTGCATTTTACTTTTGAGACATATAACTTGACAGGTAGTTTAAACTTAAATTCATGAGCCTCGATTTACTAGATTTCCATAATAAGGTCCTTCAACCAATCCCTGTGAAGTCTTTAGGTTTCTAATAGTCCAGTACTAGTGAAAACAGCCCAGGTTTTCACTCATTGCTAATTGCCCTAGCTCTATTTAACGTCAATGGTTCTTGACAGCTTGTCATCCTTTTCTTTTGAAGAAATAATGATAATAATAGCTGAGAACGAAGGGCATGCTCATAAGAATGTGACCTTGGATAAGTAAAGTCTGCTGCATCTCAAAAAAGTATCTGCTAATACAAACTTTACCTGACTGTTATTAGAACCAGTGAGAAAATAGGTAGGCAAAATAAATTTCAGACCCCACACCAAACAGTTCTGCAGAATTTATGATGGATGGAGAATTTGTATACATCTACAGTAAAATTGAGAAAAATGCAGAGGGAGCTGGGCAGTGAGCTGTTAGCTCTCCACATTGGGATCAGAGAGAGGCAGTCATTGACAATCTCGCTGGTGTGGTGATCTTGTTTCAGAAATACTCTGCACAAAAAATTCTCTGGACTAAGGCAAGCACAGGACTTCAAAGTTGCTCCTAGGCAGGGCTACCTAAGGGACTTGGATGCCCCAAACTCCCAGGCATTAAGCCAGTGAAAGCCACCTGAGCCAACTTGGTTATCTCCTTGAATCCAGCAGGAGAATCTGACTTCCCGTGATGCAATTTTTCTATGATATCATTTTTTCCCCCAGTTTTACTTGAAATCGACTTACAAACAAAACGACAGTCATGAGCACGGGCCAAGGGGTTCTCAGGGCCACGAAGAAAACTGTAAGAGCTTAAAGGCAAGTAGTGCTGAGCTTGAGGCTGAGGAATGTCTGTGTCCTTCTGACCTGGGGAGCAGCAGCCTGACAACTAACTTGCTTGGGTCGCAAACACTTGTGACATTGGGCAATGGTCTAACACAACCAGCTTCTCTACATGGAAACTATTCTAATCAAGAGAACTCATCTTTTCCTCACTTGACAAAAGTAAGTCTTCTTCAAGGAAAAAGGGGGACTGTTTACACCTCACCATCTGTGATTGTTTTGGCCTGAAGGCCTGACTGCCTCCCAGCTCCCTCATAAACAAAAGGAGATTTTTATTGACCATCCATTTTCAAAGATCTTTTAAAAGGCATTAAGCAATCAATTCTCACATTGTGTCCACTTTGGGTTTCTCATTTTCTCATGCCAGAAAAAAACCTGAAAGCAATATCCACGCAAATCATTCACCCAGAGAACAGGCAGCTTCCTCTATGTGCTCAGGGTTACCAAGAAAGGCATTACAAAATGAGGGGGCTTTGTCTTCCCGACTCCACCCTTTTCTTTCATGGTTTCAATATTAAAATTTTTGAAATGATTAAGGTTTATTTAGTCCTAGGAGTAATGCTATGAACTCTTCAGAGAAAAGCAGATCCGAATCACAGGAACAATTAGCATGCTTATTGTGGCGGTTACAAAGGCAGGGAAGCTGCTCAGAGGCCTCTGTGCCCACTGACCGCAAGCTCTGTGAAGGATAAGGACGTTTTTTTTTTTTTTTTGACAGCCAAGGTCTTTCATTGTGAGCACCCTGCAAGTGACTTCAGTATGGTTGAATTTCATTCCTTTTTGATGTGAAATACTTAACTTGAGGGATACAGTGGCTCTGATTTCTCATTTCTTTTGTGGTTTAGAGTATAGCACATTCACCTCGAGGCAGCTCTGTAACGGAAGATAATCACTGATTAAAGATTTGACTCCATTTCCAATTTCTGTTTCCACAAAATACAGTTTTCTGAATTTTCTTATTTATCCTGAAATCTTACTCAAGAAAAACCACTGTAAATAGAAGGTATCACCAATTCATTTTAAAATATGCTTTTATTTGGAACATAATAATTGAAAAGCCAGACACTGCATCCCTTTGATTAGTTATATGTCACTTTCTATTTCTTTGTTTACCTGACCCATATATGTTTTTTCACCAAAATTAATACATTTCTAAAAGGCCAATTATTTCCATATTCTAATTATCACCTGTGAGGAAGCTATATGCAGAAAAGAAGAAAGAACTCTGATGTTTGTTGTAATGTGTATGAATTGTGGTTACCACATTAACAGAGGAAGACATCACACACCACCAGTTCCTTTAAGTTGCAGTTGACATCTTCCAGATAACTACATTTTACTTCTTCCAGAAAGAGAAAAGAAGAAATGCCAGAAGACAGGAACGGGAAAACCATCTTTACCGACTTCCTCTCTGCTAATAAGCAGGCTGGGTTACAAAGTGATTTCCCCACATGGTAGAACATAAGAAAGTCTGGCGTTGCTGGAGTAACTGGTCCTGAAGCTGAGGAGAAAGGAAGTGTAGGTTGAAGGAAACAGTTTCAGCTCAGCAGAGTTGAGGTCAGGAAGGAGATGAGGCCTGTATCACGAGGGAAGGCTGTTAAACAGATGTCTGAACATGTGGAGACCTTACTTTCCACGGTTCTTTAGTTCCCCTAAGTAAACCTTTATCAGAACTGTTTGGAATGAAATTCTCATAACAAAAAAGCGTTAAATTTTTTCATAACTTTATAAATAAATGGTAATTTATTGATCTCAAGATACAGTTTCTCTTTTATGTTCATATTTTTGCAAAGGAAGTCAAAATTCTAGTGGAGTAGGGAGGCTAACAGGTAAATTCTCTTGCAGCACTTGACAGTCTAGACTGTTACACTGCTTTATCTGCTGTCTTTCTGAAATTTTCCATCTTATAATTTAATTCAAATACTTTAGTATTATTACCACCCGAATTTTGACTAACAAATAGTTGCCTTTTCTCCCCCATCTTTCTTCTTTGCTAAGGACTAATGTAAAATTGCAGTTCATTAATTCCGTCGTCATAGAAATCTGTCTTAACTTAAATCCCTCAGTTGTTTATGTTTGAACCTTCTCTACTTTCTGGAATTTTCTTATCGGATGTCATTATGTTTGTTTTTATTGCATCGCTTCTTTAATTTGTAACTTTGTGCAACTGAAATTAATTTACTTCAAAAAGAACTGAGTGTATCTACTTGAATAGATGATAAAAATTGTCATGCTCCATGTGCTTAGAGCAACAGTAATCCAATTTAACACTGCACATCATCACAAAAGGCATGAAGGACTGCGAAGAGGAACTAGGGTGGCTTCAGGACAGAGCATGCTTGCAGAACTCCGACCACAGCACGCACTGTCTACTACATCACACGCAGCAAAATCATCAGCGGAGAAACAAAACAGAGTGTGATCCTAGCCAGACACGCCTTGCAGCTGAAACATGGGCCGGGCAGATTGCTCTGAAGCAGTGCTTGATTTTTCGCGTTTCTGTTTGCATTGTCTATAAGATTTGATGAGACTATTAGATACACTGCATAAAAAAGCAAGGCCCATGATGAAGCAAGGAGGGATGGATTAATGACCAGGGGAGCAAGGAAAGCACTCAGTCGTCTCAGCAACAGGAAGCTCATCTTTGCAAAGTAACAAAAACTGTTAGAAACACGTCATTTTAGCAGTCTCAAAGGTAGCAGAACTCAGGAGGGTGTCCCAACCTTCCCAGACACCTTACACACAGACATCTCTGATTCCCCACATCTCCACTCCCAAAGCATCCATTCTTCCCGCCACCCCTCCTCTTGGTTCTTTCAGATAGCTATCTCTAGGTGTCTGGGAGCAGATTCAAACATCCAGAGATAGATGAGAAGCTGCTCCAGATTTATATTCTGCTTATCATCCCTTTCCCTGGCTTTATCTTACAGATGTGATAAGTCACAATGTATCTCCTATTACTGCGTGGATCAGCTGAAGTGGTGACGGCAGAAGATTCTTTACTGCAAGTAGGAAGTAAGTATTCTCACTTATAAGTATATCTTTCTGTGGGAAAGGCTTTTTAGAACTAGAAAGTCTATGAAATCACTACACCTAGAAGTGTCTTTCCTACTATAGCTTCCCTAACAAAAGTAGCTTTTAATTAAGCTCTTTTTTCCCGAGGATGAAATCACATGTCCTTTTGCTCTGAGCCAAAGGGTACAGCAAAGAAGAGAAATGCCATGCTGGACTTGGTGGTTGCTATTATTGTCGTAAATAACTACCAACATTTACATTGAATTTTACAGTGGAAGTGCGCTGGCACATGAATCACTTCATTAAACGAGACAAATGAGGGATTCCCAGTCAATAATTTCAGTTCAAGAATAAGACAATTGAAACTTGTTTTCCTTCTCATTAACAAACTTCAGGAGCATATCTGAAAGGCTCACGTTCACTTGTTATCAGCAGGGTTTCCAAATACGGCTGGGTAGGGGAACGAGAAGAAGAACTATGTCATTAAGGTTCATGATTAGAAAATAGAAAATGACTTTGGTATCAGCCTAAATCATGAGAGATCATGGGTTGAGGGGTATCTGAAGTGAGAGGTGGGACAGACACAACCTTCAAATGCGGAGGCAGTATGGACACCGTACTGTAGTGGCCACGACCCTTGAGAAGCTCTTGGCTCTGTGGACAAATCTTAGGAATAGTTTCCTGGAAGAGAAAAGGAATTGATTTGAACTGTTGGGGGAGGAGTCATGATGGAAGAAGTTGCTCTTTGTAAACCAAGACCAACTAAAGGTCACTGGTGCTGTAACAGCCCGCAGGTTCTCCTTTGCTCCTAATTCTCTAAGTATCGGTTACCTCACTACATGCTTAATCTGTAGCAATATCAGGAACAGGTGGTCCTCATATAGCCAGGGAAGGTGACCCTTTGAATTCTGTATTAGTGCTCCCTTTCCCCTTTATAGTCCTCCAGCATAGATCACCAAGGAACAGAAGTCAGAGATCCCAGGATTTTGACACAGGTTCTCAAAATATGCAAATCTCTGCTGAATTTGGGGACAGAAACTGAAAAGGAAAGCAGGGGTCTCCCTGCTTCACAGATTCTCCATCTATAAGATCAAAGTAGGCATGGCCAAACCTCTCATTATGTGCTTTGTAATTGGACCTTCAATGGTTGCCTCTTAGTCTTTCTCTCACGTTATTCTATAAACAGTGTGGTATATAGCTGCATACATCGTGTTTATATGAGAATTCAAGAATGACCCAAAGCTATGGGAAGATATCCTGGGCTGTTTGCAACACTTCCTAGTCTTTCACACGGGGCTTGAGCAACCACAGATTTCACTATCGGTAGGGTGGAAGTTCTAGAACCAATTTCCTGGGGTTATGGAGGGAAGACTGCTAAAGAAAAATGGAGCAATATTTATACGCTTTGCTTCTGAGGGTGACAGAAAAGAAAGTCAAGCAACACTATATGTCACAAAGTTGAGTGAGACAGGAGGATAGATGGGGGGATCCAAACACAGCTGAGGCTCGGCCAGAAACCAGGGAAGAATGGTGGGTGGCTAAAGGCTGTGTTTTAGAATCATCCAAGAGATTCTAAGAAAGAGAGCATTTCATATTTGATTCGGTTTCTACTAAACTATTTCTAAGCCGTTGTCCTGTAGTGGTCTAAAAGCTGGTATCTGCATATACGTGTCTAGAAAGAAAGGGGTGCAGTGGAAACTAAAAAAAAAAAAAAAGTTGTATTTTAAGTGGATAGTTTAGAATATTATTAAAACTAAGGTGACCAGAAAAAATATTTCAAAACAGGAGAGTTAAACATTATAGACCTTGCTGCTTCCTCTGGAGAGCTCTGTGGGGAATCTGGGAGTTGGGCTTACAGGGAAGCTATCAGTGATCATCATAACATGACCCTGACTACCAAACTGTAGACAAGAGCAGTTGAAGAACCGGGGTGAAGGGGTTTAAAATGCTGAGCACCCTCACCAGATCTCTTCAGCACTCACCAAGACCTGGGTTTACTGTTGCGTGTGTGTGTTGGGGAGTATGTTCTGCTTTAGGTGAGGCAGGTGTGTGTGTGTGTGTGTGTGTGTGAGAGAGAGAGAGAGAGAGAGAGAGAGAGAGAGAGAGAGAGAGATACAGAAGGAGAGATCAGAGAGTCAAGAAGCCAGAAAAACAAACCAAGGACTAACTATGAATTTACCAACCACACATAATACCTCCTGAGGGATTAGCCCACTGCCTGCTATGGCCTACCCAGTGGGTCAGACCTTATACAGTTGCTACAATCTCCACATTGCCTCACTATCTACAAGGCAAGCTCAAACCACACTCAAAACTCAGAAAATCCATTGATAACTAATTTTCCTTTTATTTTTGCCCACTTGGCTAGACCCTGGATTTTTATATATGTGTGTTTATGAATTTAAATGTATATATATAGATATATGAATTTATCTTATCTTATATATTATTACTCGTTTTATGTTGTTCTATGTAAAAGGTATGAATTACCTTTCAGTTTGATTTATTCTATATTGTAAAACAAATACCCACGAATGATCTTTTGAAGATTACTTTTAATTGTATCCTCTGTCAAGAAGAGTTTTGTTATAGAGGACAAATAGTTTGAATACGAGGAGATTTATTTCTAGCTATTAAATGGCTTGCAGAATTTGGGGAAATGCTACAGAAACTGACCTATGGCTAAGTTATGATTTAACACAGTGCCGTCGTCTTGTGCTAGTGTCTAATGCAAACAGTGGGACCTTGTGGAATCAGGAAGTTGGCTAGAAAGTTAGAAATCAAAGCCAGAAACCAGCACTCGGGAGGCAGAGGCAGGCGGATCTCTGTGATTACAAGGTCAGCCTGGTCTACAAGAGCTAGTTTTGGACAGGCACCAAAGTTACAGAGAAACCCCCGCTTCGGGAAAAAAAAAGAAAAGAAATTGATTGTCCCCTGAACTGTCAGCATGATTTGCATGAAGAAAGCGAACACTCCTCAGTTTTCTCAGTTGATTTTCATATGTCTGTCTTTCAATTTTAGGTCATGATGGGCCCCCTTACTGTGGGAATTGTGTCAGGTGGGGAGCTCTGGGGAGCCTGGAGTGGGGCCTTTCCTTTCCAGACTTTGCACACTTGAAAAAGGATAGTATGCATTTTTAAGTGATTCAGTTCCTGCTATCAGCTACACATTCTTCCTGATTGTGACCTTAGGGAATTAATTCAGTAATATATTCTATTAATTAAAATATTTAGAATAAGTAGCACTTATGAATTAAACATGAGAACAAAATTTGAAAATCTTTACAAATATAAGGGAAAACCACATGGAAACTTGAGCACCCAGCTGGGTAGTTCTTCATGAGCGTGGCATTCCCTTTACTGAGACAGGTAACAAAGGAGACAGGATTGTGGGTTACCACGTGCTCCAAGGAAGCATCCATGAAGAGCCACAGATAGTCAATTGCTCTGGAGATAAGGCACAGGAAGAATTGCCTCACTCCTCACAGCAGCCCTTCCCTGTTGGCAAACATCAGTGGGGTGGTCTCGAGTCTTCAGTAACCTTCATTAACATTAGGGAAAGCCCCCAAAGGATCATCACCCTCTATTTTCCTGCTATCCGTGTAAGAGTGTGCATCTAGATGAATCTTAGTGTGACACTAGGTTTAAAAAAGGAAAAACAGTCAGGATGAAAGAAATTAGCAAAGAATCATTTGACTTTTCTGTAAATGCCAATTAACCAAGTAAGCTCACCTGAGCAGCACTACGTGCATCCCGGGGGAACTGGCTGGAAATGAAAAACCTACACTGACTTCTGAAAACAGCCTTTTTCTGTGTCTGATTAAGTACTTCACTCTGTACTTCATAAAGAAAAGAGGTTTACTTAACTACAGATTTGAAGGCTGATCTAGCACTCCAGCTCCAGTGAAGGTCAGCACACCTAGAGAACTCATTTAGGGTTTCAGGAGAACCTTCTTAGGTACTCCTTATTTTTCACATATCACCTCCAACTTGTCACATTGGGTACCGAGGTCCTGGCGTGTGAAGTCCTGGCGGATCATACTCAAACCCTAGACAAATCACAACATCCCAGGAAACCAACACTGGGTGGGGGTCCTTTGATGTGTTTGATGTGTCTTCCTCCAAATGGTGTTCATACAGGGCTAGAAACTTTGACAGTGGCTAGAACCAGCATCAACAGTGAATGTCAGAACAAGTTTGGTGTAATTAAGGATTTTACACTAGTCTGTGGAGAGTGTGTTAAAGAGAAAGCTACATTTTGTGTGTATGACCCTGTACTGGGAAAAGCATTGGACCCTTTGATTATAGTGTCTCCAAGGCGTGCTGCCAGGTAATTTTCCATAAGACCAGATTTAAGACAACCTTCACCAGGGAACTACACCAGAGGAAACGAGAAGTGCAGAGTTTATTATGTTTTTGTGACTGCTGTACAAAATAACCAGTAGTTTAATGGCCCAGCTTAACCGGTTTATGGTTTCTGAAGGTATGCAGTCTGACCCAAGTCTCAGGAGACTGAGGCACCTCCCTAGGGGCTGGGCGAACAATCTGTTCCAAGTCTCTGCACTCTGTTGGTTTGGCTCAGTTCCTTGAAGCAACAGGTCTAAGATTTGTATTTCCTGGCTAGCCATTAACTGAAAGTGGTTTGCGACTCCTAGAGGACTTCCTAATACAAACCTACGAGCCCCACCCAAAAAATCTTTTTACACTTGCAATCTCTCCATTGCTCTTTCTGTTTCATCTTCTTTACCTACAATTTCCACTGGACTCGGCCAGAAGTAAGACATTATGTAATGAAACTGGGTCTTTTTGAATGTGATGGTTGATGTTGTCAACTTGACAGAATCTAGAATCACTTTGGAGAGGACTTCTGAACATGCCTATGGCAGGGGTATCATAATTATGTTAACTGAGGTGGGGAGATCTACCCACTATAGGAGGCACCATTTCCCAACTAGAAGCTTAGAGGAGTATATAACCTTCCCTAGCTGAGGCTCCAGAGTTTATAACACTCCCCATTGGGACCCTAGAGTGTATAACATTCCCTAGTTAGGACCCTAGAGTTTACAGCATTCTGAAGCTAGAATCCTAGCATGTAAGGTTCTAAAGTACACAACATTCTGCATGTCGGACCCTAGAGTGTACAACATTCCTTAGCAAGGATCATAGAGTGTGTATCACTTTCTAGCTAGGATCCTAGAGTGTATGACATCCCCTAGTTAGGACCCTAGAGTTTACAGCATTCCTAAGCTAGGATCCTAGCATGTAAGGTCCTAAAGTATACAACATTCTCCATGTAGAACCCTAGAGTGTACAACATTCCTTTGGTAGGATCATAGAGTGTATATCACTCCCTAGCTATAATCCTAGAGTGCACGACATTCCCTAGGTACGACCCCAAAGTGTATAACAGTCCCTAGCTAGGACCCTAGGGTGTACAACAGTCCCTAGCTGGGACCCTAGAGGGTACAACAGTCCCTAGCTAGGACCATAAAGTGTACAACATTCCCTAGGTACTACCCTAGAGTGTACAACAGTCCCTACCTGGGACTCTAGAGAGTATTTATGGAAAAGAGGACCTAAGCAGCACTTCACTGTTCTGTGTCTTGACTGTGGATGTAACTTGAGCAGCTGCCTCAAACTCCTGATGCTATTACTTCCCCACAGTGAAGGACTGTGCACTTCATCTGTGAGCCGGAATAAGCTCTTTCTTTCTTAGGTTGTTTTTGTCAGGGAATTTTACCACAGCAGCAGAAAGTATAACTAAGACCTAAATAATCCTGATTAGTATTCTTATATTAAAATGCATACCTTTAATCACATCTACAAAGACTTATTAATCCCACATTAAAAAGAAGAAAGATCATCAATCCAAATCATGGCCAAATTAATTAAAGAGAGCTGGTTTTTTATTTGTGTGCACAGGCTGTCTCTCTCTACCTAAGGTAAGGCTCAGGAGATCAGAATGGGACATGGGGAAAATAAAGGCTTTTATTCTTCAGGAATAAAAGGTTTCTAAATTGGTTATTGGTCAGGCTACTAGGTGGGGTTACAGAAGCAGGATGTAAGCATAATAAGTGGGTCACAACAACCTCCTGAAACAGACATGTTGCAAAGTGGTTATAATAAGGTAGTCAACAAAGTTGTCATAACAAAGTGATCATAACAACTTTTTAAACAAAGGCATGGTTGTACCTTCCTGGGACAGGCAGTGCAGAGTCTTTTGTAGTTAAGATTACAGGTGAGGCATAGACCAATCTTTGAGAAACAGACTTAATCATAAACAGGAACAAACCTAGCTTGTCTTTAGTATAAGATGGCTTTCAAACCCAAAATGGACAGGCTTGTTTATCCACCTTTCCCACATAATATAACTCTGCACAGATGCCAGAGATTAGGGTATGGATATCTTTGGAGGGACTTGCACATGAAGGAATTACCCCATGTGTTCCTTTGGACGTTAACTGTGCTAAGCTCTGCCCTGTAAAACAGCACCATAGTTACCCATCTGAAGGCTATCACCAAAGAATTCATGGGAAAGCAATAAGTAATCAGGTAAGGAATCACCTCCAGTCCTCTTTGATGGATGCACTATGTATTAATAGTAATATTAAGTAACGCATTTCTACTCCTTAGAAAATCAGTGTTTTTTCTCAAAGAAACCCAGGGCAAGTCTCACTCAGTACCTGTGACTCCTCCCTGTACTTCTCACCCAGCCCCCTACCCTAAGCTCTTCAGCACCTCTGATCCATATATTACCCAGCCATTTTGGCTACATGATCTCTTATACTCTTGGTCTTCTGACTTGCTCCTGGCCTCTTGCACCCCTCACTTTCTGTCTTGTTTTCCTTCCCACTTTCTTCTCTCATGGTCCAGTTCAGTCTGGACTCTTCCAGATGCTTCTGGCTGTTTTTGCCCTCATTTCTACAATAAACCCCCTCAACCACACCTAGGAAGAGTTATGGCCTTTTATTTTTTTCATTCCAGGGACAGTACTCAATATTAGTTTAAGTTTCACCTAGGTGGGAGTGGGAACAGGAATTCCCTCCGTGAACCAACAAAGGAGACTCCTCCTTCAAAGGGGATTGATTCATTTGTGGGTGAAGGCTAGCCTAAACCAAGGTGGAGATCAAGCTAAGAATAGTGTATCAAAGGCCAACAAACTCGATCAGAAACAAAAGAATATACTCTGGGATTTGGAATGCCAACTACACACACTGGATTTCTCTTGGTACTCCTTGCTGGGTCTGTAGTGAGCATAATGGTGGTTCTGACCACCCATTTAGGGAAAGAGATTGCCTTCTAGCCAAAAGAATAGAATCTACCTCTGGGTGGAAATATACCATTTTCTCTTTCCTGAAGAGTTAATCCAGGCTGGAAAGTTAACACCCTGTGGAAGGACCATCCTCAGGAGGGTGGATTCACCTAATGTCATGCTAAAGAGATGGGAGGAATATTTATACTTTTAATGAGGTAATGTACTTTGCCTAGGATTTTTGTCCCATGTGCAGTTGCTAGGGAACCACAGTAAGAGAGTTTCCTAAATCTGCCTGATTTCCTAAATAAAAAATATAACTTCCCTCTCCACCCTAAAGGGGATATCTTCATCAAATCTCTCCTTCCAGAGCAGAAGAACCTCTAATCCCAAGAGGAGGCAGAATGTAAGAGACTGAGGGGATAGAGTACATTAAGAAAATCTGGCCTTCTAAATCAGCATACTCAAAACACAGATGAGCTCAGAGACTGGAGCAGCATGCCAAGAGCGTGTACAGGTCCTCTGTGTACATACTATAGCTTCCGGGTTGGTGTTTTCAGTGAGCTTCCGATGGTGTTTTTAATGGGTTTCCTACATGCGTGGATGAGTGAGTCTCTACAGTACTGTCACTAATGCCCTTTCCTTCTGTTTGTCTTGTGCAATGTTGATGTGATAGTTTTTGTTTTATTTCGTTATATTTTTTATTATCTCTTAGAAGCTTATTCTTTTCTAATGAGAGACAGAAAGGGAGTGGATCTGAATGGGAAGGGAGGTGGGAGGAATCTGTTTTCAATAAAAGGAAATATAATTCTTAAACACTGTAACTTCCTTTTCTTCTTTTCTTCCTTTTAAAACCTGATTCCTCTAACACTTGAGGCTTTGGTATTCTTTCTCTAAAACCCCTCTCCCCTTTTGCTACATGGCTGCTTGGGTGTAACCAGGCCGCCTACTTGCCTGACCTTGACACCTCACTGCTCTGTCTCTTCCTCTTCATTCCCTTTCTCGGAGCAGCTGCTGAGACTTACAGCTTGGCTGCCCTGGGGCTTTCTTTAAAACTCTAGTAAAACTGACCTCAAGATTCCTTATAAATCTCTTCTTAAATGTCTTTACAGTGAGACTAAGAATTCCAAATGGAGACCTCAGTATTCCTGGTAGCGCGTGGCAACGCCAGGACTCAGAAGCCAGTTAGATCCTATCAATCTTGAGCGCCTCAGAGTTTAGGAAAGAAGACCACTGATTGCCCAGCATCTGCTGCCACGGTGGGTCCAGGAAAAAAAAAAATGTTCCTGAAGAGAGGCCAGAAACCCCAGCACCAGAGGGTCTTGAGTAGTCTGTGTGTTTGCTCTCTCTCCCAAACTAGAAGTTATTCTCCATATTTTAGATAAAACACCGACAGATGGCTCAAACAATGTATTGGGAAAAGGGAAACAGTGCAACATTTGGGATATGGAGGATTTTTGCATATGAGGGATTCTTATCCCTGGGACAAGATTCATATTGCTTTGGCTTCATATTTCATAAACACCCTATGGACTAAATATATTCACTTATTTTCCTCCAGATTGTGTTAAGATTGGTTGCATTAGTTCACTAGAGAGGAAACTCTGATATTAAGAATCTGCAAACGATTTAATTTTTAGTGAATAAAACACAGGATAATGATCTAGCCCAAATCCTAGCATCCCCTGACCTGGAACACTCCATATAAAACCAGATACTTGGTCATTTTCAAAAGGTTTTTGTTAGTCTGGGGAGTGAAGCAGTGGCTGTTAGATTGACAGTCTGTCTGGGTCACCAAAGCTTCCCATTCCTAGAGTAAAAACACAGAAGGAAAGAGGTAAAAGATTTGTCATATTTATGTGGAAATTTACTATTGATTTGAGATAAAAGGAGGAGAGTGGGCCGAAACAGATCTTCAGAAAAAGTCTGTTTGCGGAGACACAGCACCAGAGCTTAGGAGAAGCAACAGGAAAGCCAGAGCCTGCAAGCCCAGAAATTCCAAAGAAACTCACTTCAGGATTTGCCAGTGTTTCATTTGCCTGAGTTTTGAGCCTCTTTTCTAATGAAGAATCTTGACTTTTAAGGAGTCCTTCGTATTCACAGATATTGATGATTGCTTCAATTTTAATTTAGTGTAAACCATCAGAAGAGGACTTAGCAGCAGGACAACCTGACCCAGGTAACCAGAAGTCAGTCCGCAGTGTACGTTATCCAACCCTGGGGCCAAGGCTCCAGCTTCCTAGGGCATCAGATCTCACCTGCAATTATATTCATGGTTAGCATGTATCATGCAAGCTGGTCATGCCTGGCTCTTCTGATGATATATTTATTGACAAATGAATTTGGGCCAGTATAATATGTTATGCAGAGTAGGGTATAAGACCTTTAAGGGGATAGACTTGTGCCTAGGTCTCTGGCTCATTCCAGATGTGGCCTTGCATATATTACTCATTCTTTCATTGATTTAGCTCTATCTGCAGTCTATGTTGGCTGTGACAAAGCCAACTGCATGTTATTTTAACAGACTGTGGGATCCATGTAATTGCTTTTATTTTCTTGCAAATTTTATGTAAATTAACCTTACCTTATAAGACCACAGAGCAGAGAAACTTCTAAATATCATTACAAAGCACTTGTGTTAAAAGTACATATTGTTATGGAAATGCTAACTAATGATAATAACTATTGGAACGGAGCTTAATTGAGGGACTAAAAATAGCTCGCTGCAGGCAAAATCCAGCATGTTCTTTTTGTTGCATTAATATTATACAGAAGAAATACGCAAAAATTTTAAGATGATGTTTTATTCAACAGCTTCCTGGCGTCATTCTCTTGGGTCTTTGCTTTTGAGATTGCTTCTGCTAATTGCTCTAACACTTTCCAACAAGTGAATTATTGAGCCAAGAATGCCCCTCGTCCAAATCACTGACGCCTGGGGCAGGTGGGCCACAGCTGCATGAGACAAACTCACAGCTGGAAAGCTGCTCCTCTTTGTTTAGTTCAGTATATTTTTGATAAAAATATAATACTGAATTTGAAAAGATTACATACTAATTTGTAAAAAAAATTAATGTTTCCCAAATTTTCTATTCTTTCAAATGAAAACAAGTCATGTTACAATCTTGCTGTAGTAAGCCAGATTATGACTTCCACAACATATAAAATATTGAAACATTACTTGGCTTTTCATCTTATTTTGTTCAATTTATTGTACCTCAGATAGTCACCATTTTACAGTCCAAATGCTAAAGTGTTAAAAAATAAAGCTATAAGATACTTTATGTTAACTTATACAGCAACGTCGCACTTGAGTAGAATTTTTCTAGATTTGAAAAAATAAAATATTAACTGAAATTACAATGAAAGCTCACATTTTACAAAAACGGGTTGTGTACTTTCTTTCTAGTTACAAGAATTACACATAAAGCCAGAAAATTAAGACACTTGATTAAAAAATAACTTCATTTGTAATGAATTTTTTCAAATACCCCAGAGACTTATGCAGACTTTCATTTTCTGAGGAATTAAAACAGAGACACCAGGCTGTCAAGGTGTTTCTCTTCAGCTTTAAGACAAAGAAGTATTTAATTCACGGGACTTTTTCTCTTTGCACTCTGTCTTCCTGCTCATTCCCACTTGTTCTCTTCTTCCCATGCTCTTCCTATTTTTCTTTCTCTTTAAAAAGAAAAGGTTCAGCCGGGCAGTGGTGGCACATGCCTTTAATCCTAGCACTCAGGAGGCAGAGACAGGCAGATCTCTGTGAATATGAGGCCAGTCTGGCCTACCAGAGCTAGTTCCAGGACAGGCACCAAAGCAACAAAGAAACCCTGTCTTGAAAAAGAGAAGAAAGAAAAAAAAAAAAAAGAAAGAAAAGGCACCTGGAAATAACAATTAGCATTATTCTATAGAAAGGAGTAAGTTTCCTGCTGTGTAAACACGGGTTTCCTATTTTGAATTGTGTATAAATGCCTCTAAGCTTGTTTTCACTAGATTTGAAGGTTGAAACAGACAAAGCCTAACACCTTGTTAAAAATGTTATTGCAAGTAATCCAAGTAATTCTTGGGTAGATAAAGACACATGGAAACACTGTGTGAGGATGTGGAAAATAAGTATTGATATTTCAAAATGTTAAATGCCCTTTACATCATACAGCGTAGGTAAATGCGAATCTCCCATTGACTGTCTCTTCTCACCGTCTCTATTCTCTCTCACCAGACCCCAGCACCTGCCACCTCGCCATTGCTGTTGAGGGAATCTCTCTGTCTCCTCAAATGGTACGTATTTTGCTTAATAGATTTATTTGAAATGCATCATAATCTCATGGCTGAATGTGCCTGACAAGCTTCATATGCTGAAATCCTACCCCTTGAGTACTGCTGCTTGGAGACTGTGCCTGTGGGAGGTAATTGGGGTCAGATGAGGTCATAGGTGAGGCAGCTCGTGATGGGATTAGTTCACTTCTTAGAGAACAGCATGAGAGTCCCATATGCTCTATGTCGGCCATGCAAGGACACAGAGGGAAGGCAGCAGTCTGCAACCTTCCACAACTGACCACAGGGCTACGGATCTTAGACTTTTCAGACTCCTGAATTGAGAGAAACTAAATTCTATAGTATAAACCACGTAGTTCATGGTCTTTTGTGATGGCAGCATGGCAGGTGAATGCAATCGTTGTGGCCATTTTGTACGTGTGTGTGTTTGTATGCATTGATCCTAAACGCATGTGACAAGAGCATATTAAATCCAAGAGGTTTTTGTTCCCATTCCTTTCATCCTGAGGCCCACCAAGCTTGACCCAAAGGCTCGGTTTTCAGTTTCCTGTGGGTTCACCTCAAATTAATATTTTCCCACTAGTCAATGGTGCTTGCAAACGCTACTCCAAGAGAGGCACACTTGCACATATATTTCAAAAGGACGCGATCAAAATTTCTGAGGAGGTTAGTTCAGGAAAACTCCAGAACTTGAAACTTGCTGCCTTTGCTAGATTACAAAGGGTGTCATGAGAAACCCCAAGGTTTCTTTTATTTTAAAAACTGTGCCTGTATTTTTTTCATTAGTACTGTAAAGCAGTTCGTTGCCTTGAGAATTGCCCATAGTATTCATTACTAAGCGAAATAATAAATAGAAACAATGAAAAGAACAAGTTGCCTAATAAGGATAATTTATTTGCATCTTGACAACGTATTACGCTTCAAGCAATGCTATTCTTAAACTGAGCAGGATTTCCCTCATCAGAGCTGAGACAGGCTAACAATTGTTTAATCAGAAGAAGCTAGTAATTTTACAATTTCACATACATTTGTGTGTGTGTGTGTGTGTGTGTGTGTGCTGAAACGTTTGAGCTCCTGCTCAGGGGTGTCTATCCCTGGAGCATGGTGTAGCAAAAAAGCATTGTTTTCACATGTGTGAAATTCTGTCTGCACATGAGTACACAAGATGAATCTTACATTATTATCCAGAGAAATTTACCCTGATTAACTGACTACATGTAACACATTGGTACATTAGTTTGATACAGTCATGTGAAATTGAGGATTTCTTTTTCAGATTATTTGTTACAGGAAGAAGAGGCAGCATTCCTAGGAAATTTTTATTATATGTTACTCATTAATATTTTAATCAATATTAGGCCTGTGTGCCATATTCTTATGTATTAGTACATATTAATTACTACTTTTAAAATACTTTATTTTTACTTTTAATTATATATATCTATGTGTATATATGTGTGTGGGTTTGTAAATATGAATTCAAGTGTCAAGAGAGGTCAGCAAAAGGTGTCAGATCCCTTAGAGCTCACAGTAGTGATCCACCTCCCTTAGGTTCTCCACAGAGTAATGAGCTCTATTAACTCCTGTGCCATCTGAAAACAGCTTAATTATAAAGCCTAAATTTATTTGGTTTACTGATGTTTTTGTTTCTAACCAAAATATCTTCATTAAAAACCCCTTTGTTAATATCAAGCCCATGTACCAATTAACTCACAATTTTTTTATCAGCTCATTGTGAAAAATAAAATTTTCTCTTTTCCGTGTTGCCTTTCATGATCACATAATCTAATAAATACAAAAATCCAGTAATCATAATTGTTTTGTCCTTAATACTAATTTTTAGAAGAGTATAACAATTTGGATTTAGCAGAATTATATATCATTATAAATAGTTTACAGAATTTTATTATGTTCATACAGATATCAAAAGTGGATTAACATAGTGTTATCAACTAAATGGCCTGACAAGATCAGATGTAATTGATGAAAGAGAATGATTTATACGGTTCCCCACTCGCCATTGCTTGTTAATTATTAATGCTGCCTTTAGATTTTTTCTCTTAAATAGTGTGGACAAGCCCCTTACAAACACTGTTATCACAGCATGATTTTTTTTTCTTAATCCAGTTTCATTGCCTGGGGTTAGAAATACATTCCAGAGAAGAAAATAGACTCCTTAAATGCTACCTTCAAAACTGTTTCCTTCTGACAGCATAAATAAGTTCATAATATCCCAGAGTCCCTCAAATAAAAGGATTTTCTGGTAACTGAAGGCAGAGGCTTGTAAGTATACACTTGATTTAGGTAAAAGCTGTAATTCAGGCAATTCCAGTAAAGACCTGGGAACTCTCTGTGTCTAATCTAAATATTGCACGGAAGAGGTAAGCGACACCTGACTTAATACCACCTTTTATTCTTTCTTCAGGGTTGAGGCTGATACAAAGAGGCCTGTGTAAGCTGTAACACTGGCTCCTGTGTCTTCTTTCCCTAAGACTTGGGTGAAAGGTGCCTTCATCCATTCTTTACTCTGACAATGACATGGTGAAAGCTGACTCTTGCCAGGCACTTCTGTCCTTACTGGGCTTACAGTCCAAAAGCAAAAGAAACCAGGCTCAGAAGACAAATATTGCATATTTGTATTCATGTGTGGAAGCTGTTTAAAGATATAGAAGTATGTGTGTGCATGTGTGTGCACGTGTATGCAAGTGTGTATACATGTGTATGTGTGTGAATGTATGTGTATACATGTGTACATGTATATGTGTGGTGTACATATGCATGTGTGTGTGAGTATATCCTGGATATGGAAGTGGCAAAGGCTGTAAAAGGAAAGGAAAAGGTATAAATGAATGGGAAATGCAAGCAAGGAAGGAAGAGGGTAATTAATGAAGCGAGAGAAAAACAAAATAATGTGTTGCCTCTTACATGCAGAATCAAGAGCTAACATATATTTTAAAATACATGGATATGACTATTTTCAGGGCAGGAAAGTGCCCATCAAAGTAGGCAGGAGAGAGAGGGAGGGAGGGAGAGGAAATAAGAACCAGGTATAATGATAAACGTATACATGTTAAAAATGCCATAATGAATCCCATTATTTGGCATGCTAATACAAAGTCATATATATATGTTATACTATATAATATACTATATAATATGTATATATTAAGATAGTCTTCAATCCCTTGGCACATGTTGTTGAAGAGAAGAGCTAAGTCCTGACTGTTTACAAAGCAAATATATCATGTCATTCCCACAGTGCCAGGAAGGAAAGCTGACTGAGGAAATGACTGGAGTTGGGCCATTGTTATTCTGGAACTCTTTCTGGTGGGATGGTCTTCTGTCAGTCTATGATGGCTTGCTGCATAGCATTTTCAACTCCCTTCTCTTTGCAGGTCTTCGCTGTCTCTGGATTGTTCATTCGAACCTGAAAAATTCTCTTCAGTTTAGGATGTTGCCTTGACCTAATTTCCAGCCATGTGTCTGACCCCTTCTTTTACTTTCAGAGGTGTGCTTTCGTTTTGCTTGTGACTTGAGGGTGAGCTTATGCACGGCCACAAGCAATCAACCCAAAAGCATCATAAAGGATCACTTGCCCCAGTTGGGAAAGAGTGATACATGTTTAAAGGCCAGTCTGGGTTACATGACAAAACTCACACTCAAGACTCAAATATAGACAAGCATTTTAAAAACAAACAACGTATTTCTAAAATATTTGCAGAACCCTATTAACTCGAATCTGAGTAATGCAGCACGTAGCAGTGGGATTAGTATTGTGGATAACTCTTCTTTTTAGTAAAAATTATGGTTTTTAATAAATAAACATCTTATTATTTTGTTAAATGTAAGACGGTGCTCATTAGGTTTGAAATTTGTACATAGTAAAACCAAAAGTATCTTGATTGAGAACATAATTTTATAAAATATTTTACAATTTATTTATACTTGTTATAATGTAAGTAGATAAACCATTGATTATTCATGAATCAGGGACTTAATAAAAATGCCAAAATTAAATTGTTTGGCTATTTATTCATTTGGAGTTTTATTATATTTGTCAGACTGGTCTTGAACTCAAAATCTAAGCCTAGGTTCAGGGTAGAAGGAGTGTGTCACTACAGGATGCAGTTGTGTCCTAATTGTTCTCCAAGAACTATATGCTAAAGGTTAGATCACAAGCCCCAGGCATGGACAGGAAGTGGTAAACCCTTTAGGAAGGGAAGCTTGCTGGAAAAATGCTTAGTCGTTTCCGGAAAGTGCTATTGGTACCCTGGTTTCCTCTCCCCTGTCTTTGCTTTCTTGCCACCATGACGTGAGCTGCTTTGTCACAGGCTCTAAAGCCAGAAACAACTGGGAGCTGAAACTTCAGAAACCATGATGGAGATTAAATCTTTACCTTCTAGTTGCTTACCAACAGTATGCTATGCAGAGAGCAGGCTGAGGGACAGGCACATGGAGACTCCCTCACTTACCTTTCTGTATCTTTCTCGTGTTTCTTCACTTAATTCTAACATTTGTTTTGCACACATATTTGGACACAACTCAATTCTCTACATTTTGGCTATCATTATTTAATATTTTGTTGCCTTCTGTTTTTCCCTGGACTAAGGCCTTAAAAACACTGTGGGACTCTTTAAGCCTCCTTGCTGGGCTTCAGGGTCCCTAGATCCGGGACTGCCAGCCAGAGGTTCACTGTTACTGCTTTCTGGGGGAGAGGGAGCCCTGGCATAGAATGCATTCCTCGGTGGAAAATAAGCCATCTCTGTCTCAAAAAATTTTGAATAAAGTTTATCTTTGCTTGACTTGGTTTGATTTATGTTGCCATTTGAAAATAAAGAAACCATAGTTTTTAATCTATGAAAGAAGGTTATTATGTATGAACTAAATTGCACTGATGTGATTATCTGGGGTAAAAAGACAATTAAAGCTAGTTCCAGGACAGGCTCCAAAACCACAGAGAAACCCTGTCTCGAAAAACCAAAAAAAAAAAAAAAAAAGACAATTAAAGCAGAAAAAACAAACATTTTTTATAGTTGTTTGGTTAAATGGTAGCAGCTACAATGGTGAGATCTCACACCTTTGATCCATTTTGTATTTTCATTCCTTTTTACGATAGTGTTTGGATGGATTAGCTCCCAGTTTGAGAGGTGGCTGTCTGAGCGTCTGAGCACACTGTATTAAGCCCTGGTATGGCCTTAGTTCAGCCCTCTAACTGAGACTAAAGAAGTCCAGCTTTCCGTTTCTTATTTGCTGTGACTCAGTTGTGAAAGAAAGACTCACTTGCTGAAGAATCTTCATCCCGAGAAAAGGAAAATTAAATCACAAGAAGCCAAAAAAATACAAGGATTTATTCTCTGTGTTTTTGAAAATTTTGTTACTATTGAAGCAGCCTTTTAAGAATTTCTGGTAATACAGGCATGCCAGCAAACTCCTGTAATTCCAGTACTCTGAACTCTGGAGGATGAGACGGGAGAATTTTGAGTTCCAGGCTAGACTGGGATATATAATGAGACACTATTGTACACACACACGCACACACACACACACACACACACACACACACACACGCACATGGGTGCACATGCACACAAGCATGTATGCACACACCAATAAAACAGATGCTTTCAGTAAATGGAATATCTTATTCCTTTAGTGCTCTGTATGACAGCAGTGCTGGATTCTGTGAACAAATCTGTATGTGATGGACAGGAGAGATTTCTACTTCGGAAAGAGGAGGATTTAGAATACAATGTCTCCGTGGTGGTGAACTTGAAGAGCACCATTGATATAATTATTAAAGATACATATTTCCTGCTGTACACCTTCTGTGTAACTTGTAGCATAAAACTTTGTGATCAAAAGAAGCAGCTCTCACCTCAAAGGGCTAAGAAGTACAGTCTATTTTGGAACATAGATGAGTGACCATGTTCCAGGAACACAGATTTAGGTTACTCCAAAATCCATGTTCCAATGTGGAAGAAGATTCATGAAGTTTTGTAGCTTTAGAGAACAGACAAAGATAAAAATCAAGGCAAGTTTAAAATATATTGTTGGTTATTTCAAAGAGTCAGATACATCGAGATGGGGACTGCTTTGCTATCAGTCTAAGATGTTATCTTAGCTTTGGGTTGGTGCAAGCTAGTGAAATAATGTTTTATAAAGTGTTTGACTCTTCTGAGACCTATAGGACTTGAAGGAACAATAAGCCTTTTATAAAATTATTAGTAATCATTGATTTTGTGCAAGAGAGAAATACTAACAAATTAGGCATAATGCAAATATTGTTATTAAGACTACCGATTATTGGTTAATTATTATTCACCAAAAATTGAACTGTATTTTTACTGAAATGTGGCATATGGAAATATGTCTCTTGCCACAGAGTTAAAGCACATGTTTCTATAGTTTTCATTGGGAGTGTCATTGGAAGCACTAATATTCACAAAGGTCTCTATTTCTGTGAATTTTAGGAGTGTTAAGAATGGGTCAGTAATTGTTAAAGTCCATTAAATGATTCTTGACTAGAATGGGTACTGGAAGAAAAAGTCATAATTAACACAATGTAAGCATTATTTTACAATTTCCTTTAAGGAAAAACAAATGTATAGTACATCCCAGGATTTCTTAAAATGTATCTTATTTATCACATTTATCCCAAGAAATCATGTACATTTTGTTTACATGCCTATTTAAGAATGGCTTTTGTAGAAACTTCTCCCTGGATTGAAGAAGCCGTTCCTGTCTCCTATCCTCAGAGCCAATAGGATACTTGTGGAATGTAGGGACAGATTTGCACACCAGCCTGCTTTTGCCTTCTCGCGTAGCCAGGTGTGCCTCACTGGGTCTGCATGTGTGAAGTTCAAGGCAAAATGAGTTTATTCAATGGAAAGTGATTTAATTGTGCCACTTTCCCAAGCTCATCTGCAAAGATTGTCTTAATTTTGTCATAACCAAGCTTAGTTTGAAAAAATTTTTTCTTTGACTGCCTTAATTTGAATCTCATTAAGATTGAATAGAAACTAGCATCTCATTCATCATAATTTATACTAAGTATAAGTTATGCACATGGGTTTTTTTAAAAAAAATTTGTTTATTCACAGGATTTAGAATGATGTTGTAGAAAATAGTCACTGGAAGATGTCTTCGGCATGACTACGCAATGCTAGATTGCTTAGGAGCATGTGCACACAGACCAGGGAGGTTTCATTCATACCAGAAACCTATTCAGGGATCTGGGGGCGTGGGGAACTAGTCTCTTACCTGACCCTGTTTCTTGGGGATTGAAAAAGAAATAACTCATGCTTTCCATTTTAGGGGATTTTCCTCTGTGATGAAAGAAATAAGCTAAGAATCTACAACACTAATATTATCTATTTGCTCTGGTTCCCATCCACTAATGCCTTCATATTGTAACTGCTTTTTAAGAAGCAGGGAACAGGCCTGAAGTTCATGGGATACTGGAGATCTTGAGAGAGGAGGAGAAGGCAGCACAGCCTCAGCAGTACTTTTTGACTAATATAAATTAACCACATTAACATAACTTAAAGTTAACATAAATGCTCCACTAAAGGTGAGGGACTCGAACTCAAGTGTTGATACTGGCCGGAAGCTTGGATCGTGGTTTCCAAAGACAACTTCGAAAGCCATTATTAGAGGAAGCTTCCCCCAGTTGTGTGGAGCTTTACCTTGTGACATAACTGGTGGCTAGTAAGAAAGGATACATGTGAGCATTAGCCTGCGGCCACACAGAATGAAAGACAAACTGATGACCTTCACTGTCCAGCAGGAAGTCCAGATGATTTCACCTCCTCTGAACAGTGTAAAGAAGACTGGAGAGGCCACCATGCTGATGGAGCCACAGAGAGTGTGCAAACACCGGGTAAAGAGAAATGTGAGTTAAATACACTTTTTTCTTTCCATGGTTAGAAAAGTATCCTTGCAAGGTTAAATAGTCCATTTCATTCAAATAATGCAGTGCATTCAATTCAATAGCTGCAAATCAGTTACTTTCAAGGTTGCCAGTGAGATGGGATGGCTGAGGGTAGCTTAAAACCAGAGCCAAAGCTCCAGAAGCCACTGTTTGTGTCTCAGACATACAAAGAAGAAATCTGAAGTTAAGTGATGAATTATTTATGATGTGTCTTTCTTTCTGGGAGGTTAGATTGTATGTAAGTTGTAGAATAACACACATTCTTAGTTTCTTTTTTTTTTCTCAGTTCATGTAGGGCAGTGGTTCTCATCCTGTGAGTTTGAACCCTTTGGGGTTGAAAGACCATTTCACAGGTGTCACTTAAGACCATTGGAAAACACAGATATTTATATTGTGATTCATACCAGTAGCAAAATTACAGTTATGAAATAGCAACAAAAATAATTTTATAGTTGTGGGGGATCATCACAACATGAAGAGTTATATTAGAGAGTTGTTCAAGCTTGAAGAAGGTTGAGAAACACTGATATATGGTTTTTCTGGTTTATAATTATTAAAAATCCCATCACCCCCCCCCAACCATGGCAGTTTCTGGCAAAGCTATCATGATAAACATAACCTTGATAAAAATCTGTTGCTCAGCTTTCTGTATCAGACCACAATTCCATGAAATTATGTCTCATCTGTCCTTCTATATCAAATGATATTCTGGTCCCAAGGAAAGTGAAGAATTTGGGAACAGGAATTAAAATATCAGCAATTTCATTCTTCTCTTGTGACTTATTGCTAGGATCCCAGAAAAACACCAGATCTAGGATTTCCGTCCATGCTGGAACCCAGAGTTTCTGTGGACTCTGAATGTCTGAAGGCCTCTTGACCTGCAGAAGGCAACCCAAACCAGCAGGTGAACCTCACTTGAATTGAGCAAGAAATAATTGTAATGATGAGAAGGGCGCTCTCCTCACTCATTACTGTATACTAATTTCTTCTAAGAAAGTCTCCCAAAGAGAAGCTATTTTTCATTGATTTAGTCAATAATTCAACAAGTCAATCCCTTGCAATTATTTTTATGGTACTATTAGACACAGACTATATCAAAGAGTTTCTTGCTGTCATAAGCTATAATGTCAAATGTCATTATTCTTCATAGCAAAAATCTTTGGACAAAAATGTGTTTTCAGAGAGAAGATCAGGTGAATTGACAAGTCCTGATGGGAGATGTGGATGCTAAAACTCAACAACAATCCAAATTAGACCATATTATGTTTTTGATGAAAATAAGCCATTGGTTACTTAACAATCACACACTGTGAGACTATAGAGACCTAAGCGCACCATCTTTATACTAGCTGGTGTGTACAGGTGCAGAATCTGACGTGCTAATAAACATACACAGAAGAGGTAGGAGGAGAGCGTTAGACAAGAGGTGACATTTCCTCTCCCAAGTAATGGGGAAGGAAGTGCTCTCTGTCAATACCTGGAAGCTCTGGAGGTCGCAGGTCAGCCAGGGGTTTGCTGATCAGGAAGGAAAATGACTAGAGATGCAGTGGATTGGACTGAAAAAGAAGCCTCCAAGTAACACCTTCCCATTCCCCTCTGCTTGCTTTGCGGGGGTCTTGAGTTTTGTCTTAGGTTTCCGTTACTATGATAAATAGCACCACCCAAAGAAAATCAAAGAGGAAAAGCTTGTTTTGTTTCACAACTCTCTGGTCCCAGTATATCACTGAGAGAACCCAGGGTAGAAACCAGGAGGCTAGAACTTATGTAGAGGTCATAGGGGAATGCTGCTTACTGGTTTGCTCTTATGGCTAACTCAGCCTGCTTATACCATCCAGGTTTACCTGCCCGGGGGGTGGGGGGCATCACTTGCAATGAGCTAGGCCTTCTCACAACAATTTCTTATGAGGAAAATGCCCCACAGACTTGCCAGCAGGACAGTCTGATGGGGGCATTTTCTCAATAGAACTTCCCTCTATTCAGATAATTCCAGCTGGTATCAAATTGGCATAAACCTAGTCAGCCAAGTAGATTGTTGAGAAGGAATTTCATATCATAAAAATGTTATTTGGCAAGTTTCAAGGATTAGTCAAACTGAAAGAACGTAACAGATACTCATCAAAAGAAAAACAGATAATGCATTTTTTTTTCCTATCGAAATCCCATTTCTACAACACATTGTCAAACATGTATTGCAAACCCGATCTACTCCCACACCGTTCTGGGGTGGTGTCTGATGTGTAATCCCTTGGGTGTTTGTCTTCTCACATTTTATGTCACTACATCTTACTTCCTCTTGCCTGTCTCAAGAAGCCAAATGTGAAAGAAGGATAAGGAAGTGATGGAGTTTCAAAGATAGTTGAGGCATATTTTAAACCACCATTTTTTTTGTACGAGTAAAAAGAAAAGAAACACGGAGCCCCGGACCTGTAGTTTTGAAATATTCTTTTTTGTTAATTTGAATCCCCCTGTAGTATATGCATTTGTCATTTTATTGTGCACATGACAGAACTAAGACAGGAAGACAAACTGCCCAGGCTGTGGCCACATGGTTAGCCAGCAGATGGAAAGGGAAAGCCACTCCCGAGAGAAGCCAAATTCTTGGCAAGCCACTAGGACCATTTTTTTGGTCTTTTCTCCTCCTCAGATAAAGAAAACCTACAGTTCTGGTAGCTAAGCACAAAAAGGAAGGTCAGTTTACATAAGACGTTTCCCGAGCAAATACAAACGAGTGTTCACATCCCTAAAGATGAAGCATTAGCGGAGAATGGAAGGTCTAAGTCTTTTAATGCCACCCAGAGGTTCAGATTAATTATCCTTTCAGTCAAGGTCACTGACAGCGTAAAGAATTTTCAGGCCCCCTAGAGCCAAATGTTATCTTTCTTATACAGCAACCGTGGATGCTTAAGTAAATCAATACATGGCAATTAGCAGGTAACAGGCAGGTTATTAAGTAGAAATAAGATATGATAGTCTGGCTGTAGAAGAGTCTGACCAACCGGGGGAAGAACTGCTGCTGATATCTTAACATTGTAATGATATATCCATTTCAACAGAAAGAGCAAAAAGGGTACCAGAAATGATAGACAAAGCAACCGAGGATTTCAAAATTTGCTGGCCTGCAAAATACTGGGGGGTGGGGGAATATATATTTTGAGAACAGCATGCACCTAGAGAGAACCGATTCTTTGATTTGTATTATAATTTTTTCAGTGAGCTTTCATTTAGGGCAGGTTATGTTCAGTGTTTCGAGCCACTTCACCGTTCCTGCCTTACAGCTCATGCTAAGCAATGTATTTCTGTGGGCTTTGACTAACATGTAATTGCTTGTGACTGTTACATTCTCACACAGATGTCCTCACTGCTCCAAGAGTCTCTGTGTTCTCTATCCTGTGCCTCTACAGAAGAGTAATTTTATATGTTTTATTTTTATGTGAGAAGCCCTAGTGCTATCTCATTTGATAATAAACGTCTATATTCTGGGCACATCAAGACTGTTGTTGAAATAAAATCAGGTGACTCTTAGCATTGTTTTTGTTATATAGCACTACAGCTAAGTGCTTTGTGTACACCGTTATAATAAAGAACTTAAGATCATGTCTCAAAGTCAGGAGTGGTGACACACACATTTAATCCTCGCACTCCGAGGCAGAGACAGCTGAATTTCTGAGTTTGAGGCTTGCCTGATCTATGAAGCAAGTTCCAAGACAACCAGAGCTACACAGAGACACCTGTCTTCAGAAAAGAAAAAAAATAAAACAACAATAAAGGTTCTTGAACTCACAGAATTTTGACTATGTTAAATTTGTAAATGACTAGAACAAAATTTTGATTAATTAAGGATCAGACAGCTGCCTAGACAGCACAGACTTGAGTGCTAAATGAGTGTCTCTGACCGCTTAGGGAATGGTTCAGTGCAGGTATTGCACTCAAGAGGCAAGTGGCTAAGAGAAATGCTTAAAGGATTCCAGGGTGGAGTGGGGGAAGGAGGAGGGAGAAGCATGGCTAGGAATAGACGTTGTCAGGGAAGCAGCATGGACTTGGAGGCCAAAGCAGAGCTGGTCCAAGTCCTCCCCAGCAAGGGGACTATGTGTGTAGGACCCCCTCTCCACGGCAGAGCACAGGTACTTTGTGAGGCTGAGCCTGAAGCCTAGGCCTTCTCAGCTCTCATCCTTGCATCCCAAGAGCATTTCCTTTCACTTTAGACAAAACTTTTACTTTCTGTAGCTTCTTTGGGAATTAAATAAGAAGGACTTGATCTTTCAAAGGAAGGAGAAAAGAAACCAGATAAGACATGCAAATGCTGGTTTTGATTTCTTAATCTCCCCCACCCCCAGTCTATTCCACCTGCCTGACTTTGTCTGACTTTCCCGGGGAGATATAAGCAATGTCTACTGAACTCAGATGTGGCACAAAAAACAAACCAAGAAACAATTGCACCCAAGTTGGCCTAGTGAACCAGCTAGTTCTTGGTGTTTCTTACAGAGCACAGGTGGCAGAGAGGCAGTACTTCTTGTAGGAGAAATTGTTTCAATAAGGATAAAATATCTCCACAATACATACCCTCCAAAGCAAAGGGATGTTGGGGTCTCCAATCTTGGTGTAGGTGAGGACAAAGGGAAAATAAAAACAGAACTTAACTTTATATCTGCAAAATTCTGTCTCATCACAGACATAACTAGACCCAAATATCCCAAGCTTATTTCAAAATTAATTTTAGAATAAGAAATTTATTATGTTAGCCTAACCCATCCATTTCTGTTCATGTAGAAGAGTGTTAAGCAACTTCTAACAACAAGGAAGAGGCTAGGCTGTGCTTGCTGTTGGTATTACCAGCAGGTTTCAAGCCACAGGGCATGTTAAGGATGTGACTCTAGGTGGCCCAGTGGCCACACTAGAATTGGTTCTGGGACTATGTAAGCAGACCAAAGAAGCTGGCCATTTACACAAGGAAGTGAGTCTTTAAGTGTAGGAAGGCAAATATAAAGGTTTTTTAAACTCAAAGACAATTTTTAACAAGCATAATTCCAAGAAGTTGGTGATAAAACATTGGAAACTCATTTTTTTAAGCTATCCATTATTCAAGGATATGTGTGCTTGGCCTTTTGATAAAATATATTCTATATAACTGAGTGAATGAAAGTGAACCCCAGTCTGTAGAACAGCAGTTTGTGTCTTCAACAAGATTTTGTCTCAAATTCTTCCAAGAACCAAGTGAGAAGAGAGTGAAAGAAAAATAAACTTCTATGCCACACAGAACAATAATTTAAATGGGAAAAAGTCAGATTCTGGTTACAGTGGCAGCTTATGTAAGAGGATGTCTCTGTCCCATAAGCCACTCCCAAGTAACCACACAGAAACTTAATGTTAATTTTCAATGCTCAACCAATAGCTTAGGCTTGATACTAGTTAATTCTTTTATATATGTTTATTTGTTGTTTTGTTTGTTTGTTTTGGTTTTTCAAAACAGAGTTTCTTTGTGTAGTTTTGAAGCTTGTCCTAGAACCCGGTCTGTAGACCAGGCAAGCCTCAAACTCACAGAGATCCACCTGCCTCTGCCTTCTGAGTGCTGGAATTAAAGGTGTACACAAACCCCACCTGACTCTTATATTTTTAATTAACCCATATTTCTTAGCTATGTTTTGACACATAGCTTGGCGCATTTTCTCAGTATGGCATGTCCATCTGGCTTCTCTCTTTGTCTGCTTAAGACTCCTAACTCTGTCCTTCTTCCTTCCAGTATCCTCGTATCCTCAGTTTTGCTCTCCTGCCTAACTTTATCCTGTTCAGCCAATTGTCAGTCAGCATGTTTATTAAGCCAGTCATAGCAACATATATTCACACAAGATAAGGGAACATTCCACAAGCTTATGCTGTTTAGTAACTTTCCTCTTCAGGAATTTTTCTCCTAAAGTGTATATCTCTGTGTCTTAGTCAGTATGCTATTACTGTGAAGAGACATCATGACCACGGCAACTCTTATGAAGGAAAACATTTAACTGGGACTAGCTTGTAGTTTCAGAGCTTTAGTCCATTATGATCATGGAAGAAAACATGTCAGCACACAGATAGACATGGTGCTGGAGAGGTAGCTGAGAGTACTACATCTGGATTGGTAGGCCACAGAAAGAGAGAAACTGGGCCTGGCTTGAGCATTTGAAAGTTCAAAGCTCACCCCTAGTAACACTTCCTCCAACAAGACCACACCTACCTCCAACAAGGCCAAACCTTCTAATGCCACTCTTTCAACATTGAAATATATGAGCATATGGGGGCCATTCTTTCTCAAGCCACTATCATCTAATTAAATTATTCCTACTGAGAACAATCTCCCACAATACATTTATTGTTGTAATATGAACGGCGGGGCTGTGTCCCGCCACCCGGCTAGCTTTATACCCGAAATAATTACACGGAAACTGTATTCTTTTAAGCACTGCCTGGCCCATTAGTTCCAGCCTCTTATTGGCTAGCTCTTACATATTGATCTAACCCATTTCTAATAATCTGTATAGCCCATGAGGTGGCTTACCAGGGAAGATCTTAACCTGCATCTGTCTTGAGTGGGAGAATCATGGCGACTCTCTGATTCAGCTTCTTTCTCCCAGCATTCTCTTCTGTTTTCTCTGCCTACCTAAGGGTTGGCCTACCAAATGGGCCTAGGCAGTTTCTTTATTAATAAGAAATCACTCCCACATCAATTTATTTGAGACCATATTTATTTATTTTTTATAGACTCAATGTCCTTTATTTATGGCTAGAAACCAATTATGAGTGAGTATATCTCATGTTCATCATTTTGGGTCTGGGTTACCTCACTCAGGATAGTGTTTTCTATTTCCATCCATTTGCATGCAAAATTCAAGATGTCATTGTTTCTCAATGACATCTTGAGACCATATTTATATCCATAAAACACTTTTACTTTTTCATATTTTCATCAAAGCAATTTAAAGTTCAGGCTGAACTAAGAAAATAATTGGTTGCTTAATGCTTATCTCTCATAGAGCTTGTAAGAGTATTGCAATATAAGATCCCCTGACAAAATTAGGAACATGGGAGAAGGGGGGAGAAGGGGAGGGGGGAGAACTTGAAGGAATAGAATAATCTCGATGGAGAAAGGACAGAGACAGAGAACAAGAAAGAGATATTTTAATTGAGGGAGCCATTATGGGGCTAGCAAGAAACCTGGCATTAGAGAAATTCCCAGGAATCCACAAGGATGACCCCAGCTAAGACCCTAAGCGATAGAGGAGAAGGTTCCTGAACTGGTCTTGCCCTATAGTCAGACTGATAAATGAATATCTTAAATGTCATCACATTTTCACTGATGAAAACAGAGGCAGAGACCCTCATTGGAGCACTGGACTGAGCTCCCAAAGTCCAGCTAAAGAGTGGGAGGACTGAGAATATGATCAAAGAGATCAAGACCATGATGGGGACACCCACTGAAACAGTTTACCTGAGCTATCACCAATTGTGGCTGGACAGGGAAGAAACCAGCATGGGACGAAACTAGACCCTCTGAATGTGGGTAACAGTTGCATGACTGGGGCAGATTGAGGGGCCACTGGCAGTGGCACCAGGATTTATCTCTACTGCTTGTATTGGCTTTTTGGGACCCATTCTCTTTGGAACGATACCTTGCTCAACCCTCAACCTTGATATAGTAGGGAGGACCTTTTGTTCTTGTGCAAAGCAATGTGACATAACCATTCTGAGGATTAGGTGGGGGATGGGGAATGGAGGGAATGGTAGGAGGGGAGGAAGTGGGAACTAAGACTGGTATGTAAAATGAAAAGTTTGTTTTCTTTTTCAAAAAAAATAAAAGTGAAAAAATATTTCAATATTACAATGTTAATGTATTGTTAAACATATTTGCAGTCAAGTAGAAACTTCACAGAGATAAAATATTTGTAAACTATAATCATAAAATCACTGAATCTTAGAACACTAGAGACTAAGTAGAAATATATGAGTTTTAGTCTCCTCTGTCTTCCTATAAATATATTCATGGTAAAAGTAAAATTGTATCTACACAGTTTTTCAGAAATCTTAGCATTCAATATTGAATAGAAAGTAAAAATTAATTAAACTTTTTTTTTTTTTTTTTTTTTTTTTTACTGTATTGAAAGTACTCAAAGGAAAATAAGGTAACTACAAACTTCTAAACTTACCACAATTGCCTTTGCTGCTCTGATATGGAGATGCAGGGAACATCACTCAGGGCATAGACACAGGACTTTCAACAGACACCATTGCAAGTGAACATTTAGATCTGTGAAAGTGCCTGGTTTGTGCCTTATCTTATTCATTTATTTATCTTTTAGGCACTCTCATACATTGTGCATAATACCTCTCCTTTTAAGCTGTTCTGAGGGTGTATTTGGAGTAATGGGGGTGATTTATAGTAGTTTCAACACTCTCTCTTTAAATTTTTATATTCTCAACCTATGAAAACTGAACCTTCAGAAAATAAAAGTATATCTGTGGGGAAGTAAGTAGTGAGGGTCAAGCAAATGCAAAGTCCCCAGGAGGCCTAGGTAGTACAGTGGAAAGGTCTAGGAAAGTGTGAGGGTGAAAAAAAAAATCTCTTTTTACTAGCCAATGTGTTGCCAGTGCCAAACACAGGGCAACAATGAGGGTACACTTGTCCCCACCTCTCCAGTAACTGAGTTGAGCCTTCTGTCCCAATCACTGCTGGTAAACCAGGACACTACCTACATTAGTAACAGGATAATGTAACCCAAGAGCTTGGTCACTGCCGGTTGGCACTGCCAAGAGTTTCAACCTGGGTCAGGAAGCTTCTCTTTGTAGTGAATGACAGTTAACACAGAAACTCAAGGCTCCTCAAGATACGATGCTATTGTTTATGTTCTGTCCTCTATGAGACACTCAGATGAGCCCTTCCAAGGCTCTGGGGACAATACAGAAGAGGAGGAAGCAATAATGTAAGAGCCATAGGATGCAGTGGAGGGCCATGAACTACTGTGTTCTAGATATTATACTCATAAAGTCACAGCTTCTGCAGTTACCTGCACAGGGTCTGCATAGGTCTGGGCCCCGCCAACATTCATTCATAGAGGGAGGTGGGGCACAGGGGGCCTATGGCTCCCTGAAGAGCTAATCGCAGTTGAGGGCTGCAGCTAGGTGAAAAGAAGAGATCCTGGTCGCCTACCCACTCTTTGGTGGGTAGTGCCACATAAACATTTCCATGCTGCCTGGCCTGGTCAAATTCAGTGAACTACAAAACAAAAATGAAAACAAAACCAAACACCAATACCCCCAAAAGAGATCCAAGTGGAGAAAGGACTTGAGAGAACTGCATGGTGTTGAGTGTGATCATACATGTGTTATATACATGTATGCGTTTATCAAAGAACTAATTTTTTTTGACTCCTGTAAGACTTTTATTACATGGTTTTGTTTGTTTTTGTTTTTTTTTAATTTATTAAAGATTTCTGCCTCCTCCCCGCCACCGCCTCCCATTTCCCTCCTCCTCCCCCGATCAAGTCCCCCTCCCTCATCAGCTCTAAGAGCATTCAGGGTTCCCTGACCTGTGGGAAGTCCAAGGACCACCCACCTCCATTCAGGTCTAGTAAGGTGAGCATCCAAACTGCCTAGGCTCCCCCAAAGCCAGTACGTGCAATAGGATCAAAAACCCACTGCCATTGTTCTTGACTTCTCAGTAGTCCTCATTGTCCGCTATGTTCAGCAAGTCTGGTTTTATCCCATGCTTTTTCAGACCCAGGCCAGCTGGCCTTAGTGGGTTCCCAATAGAACATTCCCATTGTCTCAGTGTGTGGGTGCACCCCTCGCGGTCCTGAGTTCCTTGCTCGTGCTCTCTCTCCTTCTGCTCCTGATTTGGACCTTGAGATTTCAGTCTGGTGCTCCAATGTGGGTCTCTGTCTCTGTCTCCTTTCATCGCCTGATGAAGGTTAATATTCAGGAGGATGACTATATGTTTTTCTTTGGGTTCACCTTCTTATTTAGCTTCTCTGGGATCGCGAATTATAGGCTCAATGTCCTTTATTTATGGCTAGAAACCAAATATGAGTGAGTACACCCCATGTTCCTCTTTTTTGGGTCTGGCTTACTTCACTCAGGATAGTCAAAGAACTAATTTTTAAAAGAAGTTCCCAGCAACATAGCAACCTGTAACATCTGCCTGGTGGATTTCTGCCTGAGGCTCTAGGAGAGATAATTTATACTGTTTTTTAAACAATGTAACCTCTGTAGGATCCTGCCTGTTGGCTTGATCTTCATTTACTGAGCCTCTCCCACTAGAGCAAAAGCCTCATACTTGACATCGTATCTTACTGACTGCAGCCCCTGAAAGCACTTCTGACCACCCTCCATTAAATTATTCATCAAATGTCTGTTGAACAAGAAGAAGGTGACTTGTAAAAGGAAGCGAACACCAGATTCAGTGATGATGTGTGGAAGTTATCTGAGCAAGATTTGAATAGCCAATGAGATTTTACAAGACCGGAGGGAGTGTGGTATCTTTGTTTACTGGAAGGGGGTAGTAGTGATTTTGAGGCAGGGGCTGGAGAGGGTTCACAGGCCAAAGAGGCAAACAAAGGCCCCAAACAAGAGCAAGGAGAATGAAGTATAATGCTTTTTTGTATGTTTTGTATGTTTAATGTTGTTTGTATGTTCAGGTGGGTTTCTGACTAATGTTTGAACTGAGATATGGGATAGAGATTTTGTTTAGCTTGTGTTTTTAATCCACTTTAGTGTTTCATAAATAAGGACAAAGAGCTTCAGTGAGCTTTAAAGACTTGGGAGCACCTCAGAATGAAACTGCTCAAGAAAGCTCAAAGGTGAGAGGAAACAAGGACAGGAAGGACTTGTGGGGGCCTGAGCCTTTGCAACTGGGGGAGGAGGCAGCTTGTTCATTTCCTGGCTGCCCAGACCTGAAATAACCACACAGAAACTGTATTAATTGCAATACTGTTTGGCCAATAGTTTAAGCATATTTCTAGCTAACCCTTTTCCGTTTTCTATTATTCTCTATTTTACCACAAGGCTCATGGTTTACCCCGTAAGGTTCTGGCATGTGTCTCCTTCGTCAGCTACATGGCGTCCTTTTGACTCTGCCTACTCTCTACATCTCTGTTCAGATTTTCCATTGGCTGAAAGCACCTTCTTTATTAACCAATGTTAAAAAAAAATATTCACAGCACACAGAAGGGAATCTCACATCATGCAACAGAATGCATGGCATCTCTGAAGGAAGCCTGCCTGAAGGACAGAGACAGAGTTATTGCCGTACCCTAATGTCTTCCTGGGGGAGGGGGTGAAAAGGCAGAATGTCAATGGACAGATGCCGGGAGTCATGTAGAATGTTTATAGCGGACTCATTTATTTAATGGCGAGGAAAACTTATAAACCCTCCCAATACCCACGTGTTCTCACCTGTTGACATTTGACATTTCATGCTCATCTCTCATTGACTATGCACGATTCAGACCTCTGGTAGCACCTGTTGTTAGGCACACAGGAAGCACCACTTGGTTGTTTCTAATTGGCTGGACACAGACAGGACCTTTGACAGCTCCAGGCAGGCTTCAAGTTGGCTCCTTTTGGTCTGGTAGGTCTTATCTTCCTATACAGAGTGACGTTTTATCTACTCTTCCTGGGGTATCTCATTGGTCTGGCAAAGTTTGTAGAGCACAGACATTAGTTATCAGTTCAAAGCCTGAGGCCTGGCATAAGTAGAGCTGCCAGCAACAAAATCAGGCTACCTTCAATTGGTTACTCTGCATGTTTATGGCAATATGTTTATTTTAAGCAATTCTTGTATTTAAACAAGAAAGCATTATATCTATAAGACTCCAAACTTTGAAATATCCTGATTTTTTTTTTTTTACATTATTAAGGACGCTACACAGATAACCAATTCTAGAAGATTCCTTTAATTATACTAATCCTGTAGATAAATATCTTCTCGGAATTTCTTTTCATTTTAGAAACAGAAAAAACACCCTTAGAATTATAGTTAGCTTTTTAATGCAGGCATCTGAACCTTTCAAAGAGCTTCAAGGAATGCAGGGAAGCTGACCATAGGCAAATGTTGGACTAAGAAGACTCAGTATTTTAAATATGAAAGTAAAATTGGGTTTCATTACATGATATGAAAAGAATTACAAAACTCACAGGGCAAAGGCAATCTGTTTGTTTCCTTTCAATGTGGTGTGGAGTGGAACTACAATTAACTATAAGAAGCCTTGCATGTGTAGCTCAAAGGGGCTTGGTGCAGGATTGCAGCAGGGCTCATAATGCTACAAGCACAATCTGACTTCATTACAACATATAATTTTATTGTCTTTTTAGATAGCATAATTTTTATGTTATCAGAGTTTCCCCAACCCATTACCTCACAAATGTAATTATAAATGCATTAAAATTCACCCAAGCTGATAAAAAAATCAAAGTAGCAAATTGATTTAAAGTGAAGAATGGGGTTAGGAAGGAAATGGTGGTCATGTTGTAAATGGAATGTTGCCCACCCTTCTAGGTCAGAGGAAACCTGCTTACACTGAGGGATGAATACTCCTGATACAAAAGCATCTTTTCAAAAAGAGGGCTAGGGCGAGGATTAACCAATAAAGGTGCTTGCTGCTGAGTTTGGTGTACTGAGTTTGTTGTCTAGGGCCTACATGGTAGGTTTCCTCAGACCTCTACTCCCACATTGTGGCACATAGAAACTCATACGTATGTACAAATAAAAAAATAACTGCAATAAAATAAATAGGCACCTTCTGGTTTTAGCATGCTATGCTTTCCTTGGTCAATAGACAATCTTTTCCATTAGTACACATTAGTTACACATAATACTAGACTTCATATCTTTTTATACATGTATATAGTTAATAATATCCACTACCCAGTACCCTTCCCTGCTTCCATTCACTTCTGATAATCCATCTTTCACTTTCCAAACTAGCTTGTTTTCTTCATTCATGCTGTGTATGTATGTGTCTGTCTGTTTTTGTCTATCTGTCTCAATGAATATAATTAGTGTTGCTTACAGCACAGGGAACTTGCCAATGGGTGCACTATTGTAGAAAATGTTTTCCCATCTCCCTGAAATTATGAATTGTTAATAAATCTTCATCAAAAGGTGAGATCTTGGGAACCCCACCCTCATCCACGAGCGAAAATGGATAGGAGTCTTAGGGTTTCTATTGCTGTGAAGAGACACCATGATCAAGATAACTCTTATAAAGGAAAATATTTAATTGGGGTGGCTTGCTTGGAGTTTCAGAGGTTCAGTCCATTTTCATCATGGTAGGGAGCATGGTGGCATGCAGGCAGATGTAGTGCTGGAGGAGTAGTTGAGAGCCCTACATTTTGCAGGCAACAGGAAGTCAACTGAGACACTGCAGTATCCTCAACATAGGAAACTTCAAAGCACGCCCCTACAGTGACACACTTCCTCCAACAAGGCCATACCCACTCTAACAAAGTCACACCTTCTAATAGTGACACTCCCTATGATATTATGGAGGCCAATTACATTCAAACTACCACAATGGGTGGGATTAGGGCAGGTCTTGTACAGATCAACACAGTTATTATTAATTCATGAGTGCAGAGGTCAGGTCATCCCTAGAAGACAGCTTCCTATAATGCTTCTCCTCTTCTACAGGTGCTTATCTTCCTTCTGACTCCTTCCTGTGATATTCCTTCAGCCTTGGAGGGGGTGAATACAGATGTCCTATTTAGGCCTGAGATCTCAACTGTCATTTATCCTCAACCCCTTGATCAGTGATGAGTCTTCAGTAAGCACTATCTAAAGCAAAAAGGACTTTCTCCAACCAAAGCTGAAGCTAACACTATCTGAGAATAAACATGTCTGTTTAGCAAAATGACAATAGTAGCTTCCCCACTATGGCTGATAACCATGCTAGCAGCAGGCTTTTGGACAATTTTATGACATCAGGCATGAATTCCCTGCTGTGGAGTGGGCCTCGAATCCAATCAGATGATTTTTCCCGGTGTAGTTACACCACCATTGTGTCAGCGGAACAACAGCCTAGCAGGCTGGCACTTTTAGTAGTCTGTGACTGTGACAAACACAAGACCAAAACAACTTAGGGGAAGGAAGAATTTATTTAGCTTACACATCTAGATCCCAGTCTATCCCTGAAGCAAGTCAGGAAAGGAATCTAAGTAGATTTTCTTGCTATCCCACACCTAGACCCGTGTTTCTTCAGCCTTCATATAGAGCCCAGGAGCACCTGCCCAGGGAATGGCATAGCCCAAAATTGACTGGGTTCTCTTAAATCAATTGACAGTCAAGACTCAAACCCCATTCCCAGCCTCTGCATGCTCCTGAGACATACCCACAGGCTAATCTGATCTGTACAACCCCTCAGTTGAGTTTCCCTTTGCTGGTGACTCTAGGCTATATCAAGTTGACAGCTCAAGCTAACTGAACTAGTATCCCAGCTCAGTAGGTCCAGAGCTAGGTAAGACCATTGACGGCTTCTCTCTCCCTGCAGCCTGCATAGCATTTTCTGAAATTATGAAAGCTACCCAGTAGGGAGGATGCCTTCAGCTCAATTCCAGCTTGGTTTTTCTTTGTGCTTCCACTAAAGCATGTAATATCTTCAGTAACAGGGTCTGATCATGTAGCTATGGTGAGTGACCAAGAGCAATGGCAATATCCTGCAATTTAAGTAAGAGGGGAACCTCAGAGTCTCTTCCTCCCCACTCCCATGCAATAACTGAAAGGGAACATCCCCTTCCAAGCTTTGGAGTTTAATTTAATGGCATCTGGATGCAGTGTGTCTCTATTCCAACTCCTGTTTCGGTTCAATTCTTAAATTAGGTTACAGAGTAGCAGATTTCCCTGTGGCCTTTTAAAACAAACTTGGTTCCAGATGACCCCACCCACTCCTTAAGCATTACAGTCTGGCATTCATGTCCTGTGGTGATCGTGATTTCTGCAGCATTTCCCTAGAGTTAAACTGTTACTATAATGATTATTGTTAAGATTTCAGGAGTTAAAACTTGTTCCAGTCATTCAAAGACACATAGCCATTTAACTGGTATACAAATTATGCATGCAATTTACTAAAACCAATGATCCTCTGTGTTAGTAAATTATTTATATACATGGAACATCATAGTACACAGATAAGACTATAAGTACTTTAAAAAATATTCCATGCTATTTATGCCATTGTCCTTTGCAGCTGTAGGCTTCCAGTTCTGAAGATGGCTTTGTGTGACACATCACACAGGATCCAGCCACTGTCCAACTGTGGGGAGGTGTTGGTGCTACAAGTACTGTAAGCACTGAGAATCACAAGTAGAGAATAGATGGACATCTACCTTCAGAAGTTGGCCCTGTAGAGTTTTCTATCCTTAAACTTTTATTCTCTAATTACTTTTTATCTACGTTTAACAAGTGTAGTAATTATACATCACATAAAATTCACCGAATCATTTCAAGTACACAGTTCAGCAACATCGAGAACTTTCACAGTGTGCACCAACTTTCACTGCTCAAAGGGACTGTCTACCCTGAGAGAATTTTGGTTCACATTCAACAATTGTTTTCCACCCTTGTGTTCCCCCTTGACTTGAAGGTACTGATTAATATTGACCATTATTACCCCCATTGAATCCCATGCCAATCCTTGAAGAAGGGATATACACTTTAAACCAGATTTGTTAAGTAGAAAATCTGTTGGAAAAGTTGCCTAAGGCTACATTGATTCACAGGGGCAAGTCAGGCTTAGCAACTATTCCCTTCAAAGACCTCACTGTGAGTTCTTGCTCTTTTTCATGTTCAGGACGGTGTTAGACCTGTAGCCATATGCAGAAACTTCCCACTTACCTCTGAAGAGGCATTCCACCACTTCAAAACATAAAATGTTTAAAACAACTTCTGTAGGTAATAAACATTCCGGTCCCTATATGATAAAATTAGTCAAGTATGTTCCTTCAGGTGAGAGTACAATTCCCCCATGTTTTCCTGCCTGTCATTTCTGCTGGGAGAGTAGCTGAAGGTGCAGATCTGGCCCAGCATCCCCAACTCTTCACTTTCACTCATGTGAGAATAAGAAGCCAGTTAAGTTTTTCACCTCAGGTTCGTTTTATTCAGTAAATGTAATATTTTGGAGATTTTAAGGGCATTTCTCAGAGAATTATCTTAGAATACCATGTCTTTTAGAAACAAAAAACATGTTTTCAAATACTTACACAATGGAAAGTTATTTTAAATCAAACTAAACATAAAATTAATTGAATTTTGATATTAGTACCATTATTTAAAGCTGATTGCTTTCTTTTTACCTGAAGGTGGAAATATGTCATGTAGTTAATAAAATGGATAGTTGTTTTCCTCAGGTAATGATACTTTCATGGTGAAAAGAGTATACATATGGCCAGTCTGACAAGACGATCTTTAAAACAAATGTCTAAGCTGTAGTTAAAAAAATCACTGTAAAAGATACGTAAAATATCCTCCTGACAGTTACGTTTCCATGTTACTGGCTTTTGCATTTTTGTAAGAGTTGTCGGCAGGGGTTCACTAGCTGTTTTGAGGAACCAAGTCGGACAAAGGGCTGAGTTTCTAGGCCAGATTGTTTTCATGATGTATAAATTTGGTCAGGAAACTACTTTTTGTTACCAGTGTATTTCTTTGTGAAATGTTCTTGTTATATCAGTTATTATTTTTCAAAGCTTTATGTTTCTTCCACATTGTGGTTTCCTGTATGAGATTCGAATGAGGTAGCTGCAGTCGGCATTTCCTAAGAATTTATCAGTTCCCAAACTGCAACAGACATGATTACTTAAAATGGAATTAAGGAGATTTATAACCTAAGCCAAAACAGTTTTTACTCATGCCCTTCCTGGAAATTGGTAGGTAACTTGATTTTCATGGCAAAATATCTCATGTCAGGTTCACGATCTCACATCAAATGGCTTAGAGCAAAATTTTCTAAAATAAGTTTTTTCTAGGTTATTTATTTAGATGTCTGATCAAAAAGTTATAGAAATCAAACACAATTGCCTCCCCCCAGGACTAGCACCACATACCAGTCTATGAGCTAAGCAGTAAATAATGTGATTAATGTATTTACTTAAAAATGTGAAATTCTGATTTAGCAATCACATATGCTGTGTGTAACCTCTGTGAAGTCCACCTTTGCAGAAGACACCTCCTCATATACTAGGACAGAGGAGGTGTCAAATCACTAATGAGACACTGTAGTTAACTCGTGAGTTGTTACATACCAAGCTAATAAATAAAGTAATGTAATATAGTGCTTAAATAAGTTACAGGCTACTGTATTCAGGACTCAAAATAAGAAATAATTTAGAAAATGAGAGGAGTTTTTGTACTGGGATTACAGTTTAAAAATGTGAGTTAAAGCATCCATATTATAATCTTAATCTTGGTAACAAGTAGATAAAATTTAAACCAAAAACATTTTATAATATTAAATAACCAACTTGGTGTCAAATGCTTATTTTTAAATGAACTTGGCTTATCTCCACACCACAATGACACATTGTAAAAGGCTTTATGTAAAAGAAGAGACTATATGAAGCAATATCATGGGTGGATGTTGGAAAAATTTCATTATGTGCTTCTTCAAGCAATGTGTCATTCCTAGGGAAAATAGATGTAGCAATACTATGTAAAATTTTCCTATGTGTTTTTAATATTAAATTTTACTGAAAAAAAGAACTCATTTAAAAAGTAGCATGTATTCACATCAAACATGCTGTCACCTAGAAGTTGATATAATATTACTGGGATCAAACCCAAGACCTTATGCATGTTAGGTATGTGTAATAACACGGAATTACGGCATTAGCGCTTAATAAATAAATGCGTAGGTGTTTGTAAACCCTTAAATGAAACGACATTGTCCCTTTCTTTGATTTATTCCCTAAGCACTAGAGTGACTACAGTGCCCATGTTTTGCAACACAAGCACAAGACATTAAACTTACAAATGAGACTATTGGGAGTTCATTTCATTCTATTGCCTCTGATGGAGTTCCTCACATGCTGGGCTCTCCTGCAATTCAGGACAGAGTGATAGCCAGAATTATTTTTATTGCATATTAAAAATCTTATCAACAGTGATGACTTTAGGTATTTATTGTTGAAGTTCAGTGAGTTAATGATCCTCTTGGCCAATATTTCCTTACTATTTACCATCTGTCTCTTTTCTCTTGAAGTCATCTGAATCATAAAACAGCGGTGTTCAACCTCCCTAATGCTGTGACCCTATAGTAGAGTTCTTCATGTTGTTGTGATTGCCCAACCATAAAATTATTTTTGTTGATACTTCATAACTGTAATTTTGCTACTTTTTTTCTATCCTAATGTAAATATTTTTGGATATAGAGGTTTGTCAGGGGGTTGAGAACTACCGTTCTAAAAGCATCCTGTAACTTTGTGGGAGGACTGGCCTACCAAACAGGAACCATCAGGTAAAAACAATATATCAGCTTCATTACTGAATTGATTACAATAAACTAATGAAAGTACATAGCTTAAGAGGTCAATGCACTCATAAGAAATTACAAATTTGAACAGATGAAAGTATCTTGTTCTGAATAAGAATTGTGTGGGAACATTCTGAGAAGTTGTGCTATCTGTGGGTACCATAATCCAGGAAGAAAGAAGGGAAAGAAGGAACGAGATGCGGGATGGAGAATGTGGGAAAGGGAGAGAGAAAGGAAGAAGGGAGGGAGGTAGATTAGTTTATTTAAACATCACATACTCACTTTGTTTTTTGTTTTTTTTTTTTTCAGATCAACCAAATGTTTTTAATATACTTTTCCCATTGGGAAGAGTGAACTCATGCAGAAAAAAATATAAGGAATAGTGTTTAGGTAGTCTCTTGTTTTAAGACAGGGGTTCATATAGCTCAGATGAGTCTCATCTCACTATAGCTGTGCATAGCTTTTTTTGAATGTCTGGGTTTTCTGTTTCTGCTTCTGGAGTGTTGAGAGTATAGTCTTCAACCGCTATGCTCTATTCTTGGAGGTTTTGGGGATCGAACCAAGGGCTCATAGCTGCTAGGCAAGCACTCTAACTAACTAAGCTATATCCCTAGTCCGTGAAATAGTTTTCTCCACCAACATTTATGAAGGAAATTCAGAAGTAACTGTGATGTCATTGAACATGCTTTGGGTTATTGGGTCAAGAGATAAAAATTAGGGGTTTTGTGCTACTATTCTTTTCGTTTGTTTTTTTGTTGGTTATTTATTATTTATTTTTTTTGTCATTAAAAATTTACACATCGTCCCCTCCTCCCATTCCCCTCCTCCTCTCACCCTCTTCCCTCCCCCTCCCTCCTTAAGAGAGGGCAGGGAACCCTGCCCTGTGGAAAGTCCAAGGCCCTTCCCCCCTACATCCAGGCCTAGGAAGCTTTGCATCCAAATAGACTAGGGTCTCAAACAGCCAGTACATGCAGTAGAAACAAGACCTAATGCCTTTATCAATGGCTTCTCAGTCAGCCCCCATTGTCATGTGCTACTATTCTTCAATGTTTACTTCTAAGAGCTCAAATTTCAAAGATGTAGTTTTGTCATTTGTAATATGATAATATAGTTGAACTCTAAGTTATTTAAATAATGCATAAGAAATACATTAGATCATAGAGATATTGTTTATTGTGCTGCTAAATGTTATAGATGACCAACAATCTGAACACTGTGCTTAAACACTGGATCTTAAAAGATGAGGAAGACGGCCTATTGTGCTGAGTCCTATGAAACAAAAATATAAGCAGATCATTCCAGAGAAAAGATAACCACGTGAAAACCAAACTCTGCTTTGTACGTCATGTCATTAGGTGGTAATATTGGATACTGTGAGTAACTAGGAAGACGTCATAGAATCAGCAATCTGATAGGATTTACATCTAGGATAGAGGCTGAAGCCCATAAATGTTCCTCGTGTAGTAGGAGTTACTCAACTGTGGAAGCCAAAATCTGCAATAGTCCAGGTTCAAAACCAAAACCAAATAGAGACCAAAACTCAAAAAAAAAAAAAGGATAAACAATGGACTTGCACAGAAGAGTACTAATTCTTTGGATCAAAATTCAACCTTCTTAAAAGATTTGCTATACAGGCAGTTGGAAGGCCTGTTAGGCCTACTCTTTAAGAAATTACTCCATTGGAAAGAAAGCTGCCTTGAAATTTGCTCAACATAAAGTTTACCATCCAGTCATTTTAATTGTACAATCTTTACAATCAAGCTTGTTTTCTAAATTCTGCAACTGAGACCCACTGTCCATTGTCAGAGCATTTCATCCTACCAAAGAGCTACTCGCTAAACAATAACTTCCACCATTTCTCCATCAGACCAGCCCTGAGTGAGCTATGCTTTTTCTGTTCTGAGCTTCACTATTCTAGGTAACTGAGAGAAGTGGAGTCACATAATGGTTTCTGTATTATTTCACTTAGAACAACATTTTCATTGTTCACTTACAGTGCAGCGTGTGTCATAAAATGATTCCTCTTCGAACCTGAATAATATTTCAGTATGCATGCATATATGCACATGCACACACACACACACACACACACACACACACACACACACACACTGCATTTTCCAATCATGTTCATGTGCTTGATTCCATCTTTTTGTAGCCGTGAATAAAACCACCATAAACATAAATGAACAAATAGAGTTGAGCCTCTGTTCTTATTCCCTTTCATTAAACACTCAGAAAAGTGACTGCTAGTCACAGGGCACCTTGCTTTCACTCCGAGGAATGGCCATGCTGTTGATGGCAGCATCTACACCGTGTTATATATCCAGAAGGAAGGCATGGGTCAACCAATTTCTCCACATCTTCATCAGTACTTACAGTTTTCTGACTTTAATAATGGTCCATTTAATGAGTCAGCTTTCTGTTACCAATGTAGACATCACTTCTTTAAGATTTTAAGCCTCCAATAGGAGAATAGGTTCTCAGTTAGAGGGTTGACTTTTTAATGCAGAGGTCTTTGAGGGACACTTCAGATATAAATTATGATGAAGAACATGGTGTTAGATTTTGCTAATAATAATGTTAAACACAGTTCCCTGGGCTTACTAGTTATGGGTATGTCTCTTGCCGATTGTTGGATTAGATTTGGATAAGATTTTTGGATTCATTGCTGAATCATAGTTTGCTCATGTAGTTCAGGGAGCAGATCTTCATCAGATATAGTATTTGTAATGGTTATGCAACTTTGTAGATTACTTTTTACTGTCATGGCCATGCTTCTTGACCTACAAATGCTTCAGTTTGATGAACTCCAGTTTAGTTTTCTTTTGTTGACTGAAGACATATACAAGAAATCATTGCCAACTAACCATTTTTAAAACAAGAAAACAGTGGATAAACATAAAAAACCCAATTAGCTTTTGCAATATTACTGATAGTATTTTCATTTCTCACTTCAGTAAAAAGAAAAAAAAGCACAGTAATGAAAAGGATAGAGACTTAGCTAAATACATTTCTTGCTACAATATTTAAAACACTGATAAAAATATACCAAATATTGTCAATATATTTATTTCCCAGGTAAAATAATATCTTTACCCATTGCAGGCCTAACACAAAAGACCTTTTCATATTCATGAAACTCTTACTGTCTCTGATTATTTCTTTGTTTTTGTTTTTTTTATAGTGATATGTGGAAAGGACTGATTTTGCTTCTGATGAGGGAAACTGACAAATATCTTTCTTCTCAGATGTAAGTATAATTTACAAGTTGTGTACCACACATCCACAAAGTATTTAATTGTTTTTTTATGTTGCTAATAATCTAAATTCATATGATGAAAAAATACATTAATCTGCAAACAAAGAAATGTCAGAACTGATTTCCAGCTCATGAATTGTCAGGACATAGACACCACTGCCTGGTAGTTTGTAAGAAAAGAATTCTTCAGAAACAATGCATGAAAATCACCATTCTACAAACACAAAGTGTTGATGGAAAACCAGTGTATCTTCCTTGTAAACCAACTGTATAAAGAAATCTTGGAGATTATCCAATATTCTTAAATAAATAGGATGGCCCCCAAACCTATCTTCCAGGGCTAATGAAATCCCTGTGATCCCAGAACACTGCATTGCTAAATGCAAAAGAGTGTTGTAGATGAACGACCTCTGTGTTTATGTACCCCAAACTACCTGCTTAGAGAGCCATCTGGACTGCTTTCTACTGTCTGTTTGCCAGGGTTTGTATTAAGAGGGCTAGATAGTACTAACAAACAAACAGAGACCTGCTGGGTAAGAATGAATGTGGGAATCCAAAAGATTAGAGCATGAGACAGAGATGATTGTTTCAATATAAGAGAATTTTGGCTATTATTGCCTGTCATAATAATGAGAACAACGAAAAGCCTGAAGTCATAAGGTTGTTGTCAAGGGGAGAGGCGCATCAAGTATGCTATGTTTCTAAAAAAGAATCCATTTCAATTTACATATACAGTTCAATAGCATAACCATTAGCATGTATGTCAATCTAGTAATGAAAATCAGATTTAAAATCAAATATTTGGGGATTTTTATTAAATCTTAAATAACCTTAAATAAATAAAACACTGTTTCTTTCAACACATCCTTTCTCCCCAAATGTTTCCTTTATATCCCATCAGTCAATAAACATCTAGAGGCTGATTTATCCCAGATTCTTTATGAACATCCAGAAGTTCATTGAAATAGTGCTAGCTGATTTCTGAGCACACAACTAGCAGCTATATTTCTGTACAAATTTTAATTAAAAGAATACTTCAGGCACCTTAGTAGTGTTATGTATTTTCTGTTGTACTGACCCTTGCTCCTTACCCCAGACTTGACATGGCAGCCAAGTAGGGCATGAGGGACATATGGGAATGCTGAATATTTTTAACTGATTTTCAGAGAAATAGAATAAAGAGATGTATTTCCAGCACTTAAAACACGATACTGTCTTAGCTGGAAGTGATTTTCCTATTGTAGAAATGTTTTTGCAATATAATGACTTTTCTGGTGGCTCATCAAAATTTCAGCTCCTGTGTTGCTTCTGAAACCCACATAGAGGCTTAGAACATTAAACTGAGGGTTTATTTTTTTAAGGAAAAAGAAATGCATTAAAAATGAAATACAATAATTGCTTAAAGAATAAATTTTTAAAGAAAAACCATCTTCTTTTGATTCACGAGCAGCAATGAAAAGTCTCCCATGAGGTGTCTTTATCGCTGATGAGAAACTATAAAAATGACTATGTAGCCCACTAAAAAGAGTTACGTGCAGTTAAACTCACCACTACACAGATTGTTTTATTTTCTGACGGGCCTCATCTGTAGACATAAAGAATGAACCAATATCTACAGCACACACTCCAAACAATATTCCGACTGTCAGGACATCAGGGGTCAAGGGTGAGCTGAACCAAGGTTTATATAAAAATGGCAGAGCAGATTATGTCAACACAGCCATCATTTGAGAGAGCAGGACTCACCTGGCTTGTCTACTCTGTTGATGAGTAATATTTAGTCAGCCGTGCAGGCGTCAGGTCACCGCAGTGTTGTCAAAGGTCCTCATGGCTCAAAGGCGTATTTGTTCTTAAGGGTGTGAGTTTACTTGCTTAAGAACAGAGTGTTTGTTGACCAAGTTGAGCTCACAGGGTAAGATTAGGTATGTGGAAGGAAAGCACTTTCGATTTTGTTATTTAAGTTTTCAAAAGCACTAAATAGACAGAAGACCGCAAACTATGTGAAGCAGCCTAACCCTGATTACCCTGTTGCGGGACTGTTAAAACCCTCATCCTTTCTCATATGTAAGACAAAACACTCTATCTGGGGACTATTACGAGAGCTGTAATCTGTTTCACTCAGACAGTTTTCTTTTCACTCTCTGGCCAAAGACATGCCTGCTTGTACACCTTTGTGAGTTCCTTTGTTTCCTAGTTGTTTGGAAACCATCCAAATTTGTTTGTCGGCTGCCGTTTATGTCCCTTTATCTAACGATGTGGTGGTCACAGCTGATTCTTACACCATCTGTGAAATCTACATGAACAAGAAAGTGAGCTAGCATCTTAGAAAACTGTTGACATTTGCAAAGGCATTTGTCATTGCCTTGACACTGATTTACATTTTGGTATTTTTTTTGTACAACATACTGTCAGCTAACAAAAAGAGTATTTGAAAATACAAAGCTCCTTTAGGATCAGTCATTTGAGCAATCCATGTAGTAGATAAAAAGTAGAGATTTCACTACTATAGTTCTAATCCTCTGCTGACTTGTACTAAAATCGCCCTCCACGAAATGAGTGTTCTTATGTGACAGACACGCTATATTAACTCTACTTTGAAAAGTAGTTATTTTAAAGTCCACTTAGAAGTCAAGTGTATAAAACATGTTATAGTCTTCCACAACTTATTTTATTCCTGTTGGCATATGAAAGAAAACCTGTTCAGTAAATTTTAGATAGCTGGTTTAAGTTTCAGATACACGAGAAGTTTCCTTTCTCTGTGAAATACTGTTATTTTTATTTTAGTGTACATTTTAATATAAAACGAATAGTGTAATAGAAAATCAAATACTGTAAGATGAAATATATCTGCTTCCAATAAAATATTTTTTATTTAGCACATTTTGTATGTTGGTCTGTGTGTGTGATATTTGTGATTTGGTGCACAAATGTGTATATAGAATTATGGATAACAATAAGGGCTTGTGAAGAGGCCAGAATGAGGTTTAAGAAGCTTTCCTTAACTGTTCCACACCTTAGGGCATTGAGTAAGGCTTTCTCACTGATTTAGGTCAACTAGAATCCTTTCGAGCTAGGTTATCTGAACAGTAAGCTCTGTCCCTTACCAAACAATACCACACCATTCAAAGTGTACAGTTATGTACAGCCAATCCTATCTTTTTACATGGATGATGGGAATTCAAACTCAAGTTTACAGAGCAAGTGCTCTTACCCACTGAGTTATGCCTCTAGCTTAAATTCCACAAGTTTTATTAATCATCTGTATATTGGTCCTTCATAGAATCGGAACCAATTAAATATTTATATATACCAAAAGGAGAGATTTTATGACATTGGCTTAGCGATTATGGAGGCTGGGAAATACTAGTCTGCCCTCTGCAAGCAGAAAGCCAAGGGGAACTGGCAGTTTGTTGCAAATGCTATGAACAGAATTGAAAATATAAGTTTCAGTTTAAGTTTCATGGCCTGATGTCCAACAGCATTAAAAACTCTTGTGCCCAGCTCAGTGATCAAGCAGAGAGCAGTTCAACCTTGTCCAATGTTTTGTTCTCTTCTGGGCATTCAACAAATTGGAGGATGTCCACCCACACTGGAGAGGATGATCTGACTTTATTCAGTCCACCAATTCAAGTACTAGTCAGTTCAGTAACAGACAGACAGGCACACACACGCGCACACACACACTCGATAATGTTTCTCAGGGTGTCTGGGGAACAATGAAAGACATTTTGGGAAGAAAAGCAGTGCAAATGGCTTTTGTTTTAAGAGGAACACTTTATATCCTTTGTGAGTAAATTTCCCACTATGCCACCAAGAAACTAGTTAATTAGATCGTTGTGATAATTAATGACATGTTGTAAGAAGTTTTCTACACATCAAACTCAAAGAAAATAATGCAAATAATGGAGTAATATGTGTGTGCTCCTGCATTTAATCAACTCCAACAAATTGCTCAGAAATTCCAATATTTTATATGCTTGTTCTTTAACTAAACCTGAAATGTCTAAGATACTATATAATTATAAAATAATATTCTAAATTCATGCATTCTTTCAATTAGAATTATGAGAATCAAATATACAGTAGTTACAACCATAGACAATAGAGACATAGAGCTGAGAAACTTTCAATTGACCCCCTTTTTGCAAATTTCTCACCATTTCTTGAGTAAAACAGAAACACAAAACACACACGTGCCTTCAGCTAGAGGTGCAGTGCCATAGCCACAGCATATCACAGAAGCACAAAATGAGAAGATCCTGAAGACTATGAAGCATAGTGTGTGGGATCAGGAACTTTCTCAGTGTGGCTCCCAATAAGCTCAGCTTTACCTGGTATTGATCCCCTTAGACACCATGAGCTATACACCCACAGAACAGATAGAAAGAATGAATGACACTGCTCTGGACATTTAATGGTGTAGGAGGGTCTTCTGTCTATGTGTTATTTTCATTGGTTAAATAAAGAAGCTGCTTTTGCCTTTTGATAGGCCAGCCCTTAGGTGGGTGGAGTAGACAGAACAGCATTCTGGAAGGAAGAAAGCAGAGTCAGGCAGATGCCATGGCTCTTTTCTCCGAGACAGACACAGGTTAGATTCATGCCAGTAAGCCACAGTCAAGTGCCAATACACATTAATAGAAATGGGTTAATTAAGATGTGAAAGTTAGCCAATATGAGTCTTGAAATAATGGGCCAGGCAGTGTTTAAATGAATACAATTTCTATGTAATTATTTTGGGTGTAAGCTAGCTGGGAGCCAGGTGGTGAAAAGCAGCCAGCTCCCCTTTTACTACCATCTAAGATCAGTTTCTAAGTGTGCTTTAACCAACACCAGCATTTTTTAACATCTCCGATCATCACATACTCAAATCAGCTTTGTCTCTTGCTCTCATGATAGTTCTGTGACTTGTAAAAACAGTTTGTTCCAAGGTTTGTGGGTATCCCTCCTGCCTGCAGTGCAGCTCTGTAATCATCCTAATGTATCTTTACAAGGTCTGTTTGAAGCTTCCTAATAACATGATGCTAACAGCCAATTCTTTTATCACTCATGGAAATAGATGTGAGACTAAAAATTGTGCATTTGAATAAAACAAATATTTGCAGAGCAATCACTGGTTGAAGATGTTATACATTCAGTAAAAAGTAGAAACATGCTGGGTTCTCTCTCTGTAAGGTAAGTGGCATGGACATTTTGAGCTTGGCTCAGCCTTAGGTTTGACAGATATAATAACCTGATTAGGTGATTATATTCATATTAATTATGTAACAGTATTTTAAGGGATAGTCTTGATTATATGTTTCAAACTTCTAAGTGTGGCTTTATTTGTCTTTTTAAAAAGTATTTTCCATACACAGAAATTTTTTAGTAATAAAACACAATAACTGTAACCGTTGGAAGGATCTTCAAGCAGGGGCCTCTTATACTAACATATGCATACTGTCCCATGGTATAAATATAGTAAGGTGAAAATGAGAGATGACCATGGAAATGAATGAAATCATCCAGACAGACCAAGAAAAATGATAGATTAGGAGCTAATATTGAGGTGGTTGATGTTAATGCTCTTTCTAATCAGAGAGTAGGTATAATCAGTGTGACAGAACAGAGATGAGGGATTAAAACACCAGTGTAAAATATCACTTACTATGAGTGAATTAATATGCACACAAAATAGTCTCAATAAATGGTGTCAAACACTGCTGAAATTAATTGAATGTAATAAAAATTCCATCCAACATCACCAATCTCTCAGAATAAATAGAGAGATTGTCTTGGCTTATTTGTGCTTCAGATATCAAATATCTGGTATATATATTGGCCTTTATCTGTCTCAGTTCTGGACACTGGAACTCTCAAGGTTTTGTGGCCTGTGTTCAGCATCTCCTGGATGCTATGCTGTGTCATTACATGGTAGAAAGTGTAGAAGTCAGGAAAGGCCAAAGCTATTTCCCCTCAAGTCTTTTAACATCTACTCTTAAAGACAGGACCCTCATAGATTAATTATTTTCCCCAAAGACTTCACCTTGTGGCACTTTTACAAAGCGATTAAGTCTCAACATGATGCTGAACGCCTACATTTCAACCACAGCAGACCACATGCAATGATGCAGAGCTTCCGGGTCTCACCAAGAAACACTTAGGAGTTTACCTGATAGGATCAGACCTTGGGATGTCTACAACAAAGATTGGCTCTATTGATGTTTCTCTAGGATGGTGTGTGAAAGGATACAATCTCAGGGAAGTTCTGTGTTCCTAAAATTCCTTCCTGAGAAGATGGGGTAAACATCAACCTTCTTCGTAAGGTCCCAAGAACAAATTGAGGTAGGATTCTATCAAAGTTCACTTTGGGAGATGTGTGAATTTCTTGGTCTTCTTTACAGAGCATTGATAAGTGGTTATGTACAGAGGGGAGGGTATTCCCCACAAAATACAACATTGAAAAATCTTTCCCTAGTAGATATGATGGCTTTACTACAGCCACACCAACGAAGACTACTCCCCTAGTCCTTCCCCATCTATCCTCTAGCCCTTCTACAAGAGTTCCCCCACACCTGGGCTATGTGTGATTAGGGCAGAATTGTATACAGTTTGTTGGGAGTTTTGGGTGGATACTCAGGCTAAGGACCTGCATTGCTCTCCACTCCTGCGTCTGAATCTGCAGGCCCTGCTGAAAAGGTAAAGCATCTGCAGGACCAGCAGAACTCCTAAAGTTGGAGTAGTTTGCGTCAGAGGATAGTCCTGTACAATAATGATTAGAAGGGGGTATGGATTTTAAGAGGAAAAGCCCACTGTAAGATGTTAAGGTCATTGAGACCATGCCATTAGAAAGGATGTGGAATTGTTGGACCTTTCTTTATTTTTCTTTTGCCTTCAGAATCATGCGATGCACACTTTTTCTTCACTATATGTTCCTAACCCATTATGTTTCCTTATGTTGACCAAGTTGCAATAAGACCAAGAATAGTGACTAAAAACCTTCTAAGCTGTAAGCTAGAGTAAACCTTTTCCCTTTCCAAATTGACTGTCTCGGTTCTTGTTACAATGAGGGAAAAGCTGACTGACTGTCCTTTGCTACTCACATTACTCTGTTTTATTTTATTCTCTTGCTAGTCATTCTCATGTTGACTTTCTTTCATCGGTGTCCTCTACATAGGGAAGTGTCTCATTCACAGAGCTATCAAGTGTGCCTGCCTTGTGAGTCTAATGTTCTATAGTTTCCAATTGGTCAAAACCATACAATTTCTTGAGATGGTAAGGTGTACTTTTATGTCACAGAGAATGACTGCAGAACATCTATAAAAGAAGGCAGGGTTAAGGTGGAGAGGTCTGTGAATAAGACTGCATGACTAGGGTCTGGCAGAAAATGGTCCTGAGAGACACAGTATCAAACGAGGGCATAGCAGCATCACAGACATGGAGGATGCCCCATGAAGGAGGCAGAGATTGTGAGAAGCCATGGTGGGACTGACAAAGATGATTTTCACTACCAATGCTGAGGTGTGTAGATATAACAAAAAGATGATGCGTGGAGGTGTGGAGAGATAGAACCAGTGGTTAAGAACACTGACTATGTTTCCAGAGGAACCAGACTTGATTCTGAACACCCACATGGTGGCTTACAACCTATCCACTTCCAGGAAATCTGATACTCTATTATATCTCTAACAGAATCGGGGCATACATATGGTACATAGACATACATGATGAAAAACATGCCTGCTTCTTGGGGTTTCTGTCCTGCCCGGTTCCTGCAGCTCTTTCGTCCCAAAGAATCACACAGAAGAGTATACATTAGTTATAAACTGATTGGCCCATTAGCTCAGGCTTCTTATTAACTCTTATAATTACATTAGCCCATTATTCTTATCTGTGTTAGCCACATGGCTCAGTACCTTTTTCAGCGGGGTAGGACACATCTTCCTTCTTTGGTGTCTGGGCAGGACTGGGGAGCAAAGGGCTTCCTCCTTACTAGAATTCTCCTGTTTTCATTGCCCCACCTCTACTTCCTATCTGTTTGTCCTGCCTATACTTCCTGCCTGGCAACTGGCCAATCAGCATTTATTTAAAACATAATTGACAGAATACAGAATTGTTCCACACCATGCAAGTACTTAAATAAAGAATCAATAATAATTAAAGGCCATTAGTATTGACAGTGCCCTCAAAAATAAAAAGCAAATTCCAGTTAAAGAAAGTGGAGCCTATGCTGTAAAGAGATCAAGGAGACTGAGGAACTTGCTTTCTGTGCTAAAATTCAGAACACACAGAAGGGGAGCAGTTTGTCAGGTAGAAGAGAGCAGCAACAAAATGGGCTGAGAAAAGAACAAGGCCATGGAGGTAGAAATTAAAAACAGGGGAAACACTGGTGGACCTGACACTCAAAAGCAGTAGCTCTCAACCTGTGGATCATGACCCTTTTGGGGTCACATATCAGATATCTTGTATATCAGATATTTACATTATGATTCATAACAATAGCAAAACTATAGTTATGGAGTAGCAATAGGACAGTTTTATGGTTGGGAGGCACCACAACAGGAGGAACTCTAGTAAAGAGGTACAGTATTACGAAAGTTGAGAAGCACTGCTCTAAAAGAACATGTTGGCCTCTCACTGAGGAAGTAGCTTCTGAAGTGAGAGAGCCCAGTGGTCAGCTAGATCTCTCTCTGTTTGAGACTATGCAGCGCTGTGGATTTGTCAGAACATTCTGCTCTCTCTGAACACATCTTGGGGTGAAGAGGTGGAGATCTTTTATTGCTCATCAACAATTGCATTCAGGTAAAAGACTGCTGGTAATTTCTCAAGCAGATGACTGCAGCTAGTTTTTTGTTTGTTTTGTAGAACACAATCTATTTTATCCCAAAGGTCAACATGATTAATCGTGCCTAAGACTTGGCAACTTTAATACAATTAGAGACCTTAATTTAAATAAAATTAGGACTCTGGTTTGAATAAATTCAGAGCTTAAATTTTTTACCAGTTCCTTGGATTGTGCTTCCTGCTTACTCAGGACACTCCCGGGGAGGGAATGGAACCTATTTTATTAACTTCCTTTGCAATTTTGTCTCTGCTATTCTACAAAATCATTTTACAGCAACTACATAATTTGTATGGATAATGACTCTGATAGCTGCCCTTTTATTTTCAAATAAGTGAGTTTATTAAGCATGTAGCAAGGAAAAGCACAAGAACAAGTTATTAATGACAGATAGTTAGCATTATGAAACCAGCGGCTTACAGCAGCTGAAACCGCTGGAGAGCCCCACTAAAACACACTCTTAGGGTCTCAGGTTGAGAGAGCTCTGTGCTGACTGAGAACCTGGCCCCTGTTCCCACCCCACATGTTTCAAATTCTGGGATTAAACAATGGCAATCTCCCTTGTAATTGGTTTACCTTCTAGCTGTTCTTGAGACATAATGCTTTGAATAAAACTTTGTTGTCCTTAGTCCATGTTGCTGGACTCGAGTCTGACCTAGAACACATACAATAAATGTGTTCAAGTCTGTTGTAACAGGTTTCTCCTTGCTTCCAGAGTCCACTTTTGGGAAGGGTAAACAGCTTGTGACAATTTGCATGTATTCGATACACTCCGCAATTCGCATTCAGGGCCAAATAATTTGCTGTGGAGAGCTGCCGTTTGTGATCTGCCATGTTCAGTATGATCCTCACCATCCACCAAATATACGATGGGGCATGTCTTAAGTGTAACTAGTCAAAATGTTCTCAGACATTATACACCTTCCCTAGAGAATAACCTTGTTTCATCTGAGAAGTACTTTTCTGAATCAAATGAGCTCTAGAAGGTTCATTTTCCCATCTATTATATTGGAAATTCCAGGGTTTTGGTAGAGTGTGCTAACCAGGTCTATCCTTTTGTATCCTCTGGTCTTCCTCAATGTAATAAATCATAGAGAAATTTAAAATAATTATTTAGTATACATATAATTTCACCATTTGTTAAAGATGAAAGCAAAATTGTATTCTAATGCAAATGAATGTGTTTGCTTATATTTACATAAAGATAACAAGCCTGAGATTTTGACACTGCAGAAAATAGAATATTTTCACTTTTTCAGTGATGATCAATAATTTGATTTTTTAAATCACCGATGCTGAGATTGCAGATTCACATATGATACAAAACTACAAATGTTTTTAGGATCATTTCAGAAATGGTTAGAAAGTCCATGCTAACCTAGAGCCAAAAAAAATCACTTAATGATTTTATTATGCATACATAAAACTAAAGTTAGCAACCCAAAAGTAATTTTTAAAATCAAACATTCTATCAGCATACAATACAGAGAAATACTGGTTCGGTACTTCATACTAACAAAGAACAGTAGGAAAAACAGAAAAATTGCAATAACGTAAGAGCTTTTTTAAAGTAATTAAACCATTATGCTTACTTAAGAGCAAAATATTTTGCATATGCAGTCAACCCACTGCAGTTCCTAACGTTCTGTATCTGGAGCCTGAGCTGACATGTTTCAGGCTGTGTTGATTGGCGTTGCACTACATGGAAATGTGTACAGGGCAGAGTGTGTGCTGTGTGTGCTGAGCTCAGGCTGCAGTGAAGTCCTGAAATATGACAAGGCGGAGAGCTCCCAGGGACACCGAGGATTCGCTGTGCTTTGAATTTGAGGTTTGAATTTTTGTGACTACACGTTAAGAAACCTTATGTTATTGCCAAATGTCTCATGACCCACATATTTTTCCTCAGTTTCTCCAAATCGAACCTTTACTTAGACGAACAAATAACCAAAAGATTGTAAATTGTTTTGTCATATAAGAATATAGTTTAATATTCTCTACAGATACTTTAGAATGCTAAGTTAGCAATCATAGTATATAAATAAAAATCTATTGATTTAGTACAATCTATAATGGGAGATAAATTTAATTTCACTTCGAAACATACAAGGAAGAAATTATACTTAATGTAATTGACTCCTCATTATGAATGTCAATGAACCATACATATCTCAGAACAATATATTATATATGAAAGTGGAAAGGATTATTACAACAATGTTATTTTTCCTCCCAAACAAAAAGTCAATTAAACTGACATAGTAGCATATTCATAATGTGAAATTCACTTTATTAAATGACATAATATTTATTTCAGTGTATCCAAAAATCATAATTCAACAGTTACATTTATAGATTAAAATCTAAAGAAAGAAAAATTAATATAATTAATATTTATTGACAAGAAACAGTGCAAGTGCAGAGATAGACCTTGTCTTTTGTTGAAATAGGAGTGGCGGGGCTGTGTCCCCGGCACCCAGCCACCCCCACGGCTAGCTTTACCCGAAATAATTACACGGAAACTGTATTCTTTTAAACACCGCTTGGCCCATTTCTATCTAGCCTCTTCTAGGCTAACTCTCGCACCTGGACTAGCCCATTTCTAATATTCTATGTAGCACAGCTAGGTGCGCTTACCTGGAAGATTCTAGCCTACGTCCATTCTGGGTCGGAGCTTCATCGCGTGTGTCTGCCCAGGAGCGGGGAGCATGGTGTCTCTCTGAGGCATCTTACCTCACTTCCTCTTCCTCCCAGAATTTTGTTCTGTTTACTCCACCCACCTATGTTCTAAGCTATGAGCCCAAGCAGTTTGTTTATTACTTAACCAATGAAATCAATAGATTGATATATGACACTCCTACATCAGTCTTTCAAATTCGGTTGAGGACATTTTGCTTGAAAATCTCTATCACTGCTTGTTAGTGCTGCTGAATGTGATGTGTTTCAAAGGGAAGCACCTTGGGGATACTTTGGTTAGAAAAGCTAAGTGAGCAGGCCCAGGTCAGAGTTTCACATCCACGAAATCTGAAGTTGAGGAGGTGACATTCCTCTTTTGGATAGTATCATTCTCATAAACTGACTGCTTACGGGGGAATCTGTACATGGTACTGAAGCTTTGCAAGAGACTTAGGCACTGAAGTAACCCAGAACTGGCGTATAGTGTGAGGGATTTGGAAAGTAGAGAGGGAGCCTCTGGAGCACGCGGAGCAGGGAGATGATCCTCTGTGGAGCTCCCACCACACTGACACTTCTATCCTCTTCAACAAGAGGCTGCTTTGGAAGAGTCATGAAAACATTTCCCACTACAGGGAAATCCAACTCTCTCTGAAATATTCCTCAACTTCTGAAACTATGCATTCATTTCATTCCCTTGCAGATCAATACTTCAAGCAGCTGCTGAGTAATAGCTGTATGTATGTATGTACGTGCCTGCTGCTCCATGTTGACACTCCATGGAACGCATCTTCCTGACCCACTGAAGACCCCAGCCCCACTGCAATCACAACCATTTTCTGGAGGCTAGAGTGGCTGGCGGTCCTCCCTGGAGATTTTCTTAGGTTTCAAATTTCCTAGGGGGGAATTGTATTGGCTCAAAACTTCTGGAGTTTGACTCTAGACAGAATTTAGTAAAGGAGAGCTGGAGATATTACTGAAACAGGAACCTCTAGAGAACCTCCCCGATACCTGACACTAAGGTTGTGTTTTTATTCAGAGACAATTATTCAGAGTTCTAATGAGAAGAGTTACCTGGGAGTGTGGGGTTAACATAACAGAGGTGATGTGGCTTTCCTGCCACAGCATGGCCCTGCCCAATGGTGAGAAATATGCTGCACATTCCAGGGGCTTTTACCTGATAAGACCTTAGGAGAATGACTAGCTGAAAACTCACCTGGTCCTTTAACTAGGATCCCTGTTTTGTAATGCGCGCAGATCACACAGGTAATCCTAAATGCATAGTTGAGCAGTTAGCTGTGCGTGGTGCTGTTGGTGGTTGCTGTGGGTGGCATTTTTGTTCACGCGTATGTTTTACACTGATACAGATTTTCCTTTGCTTTTTGACTTCTGCTTATTAGCCATTTGATAAAAAGGAAGAGGGAATACAAGGGAAATGGAAAGTAGCACAGTGGGGGCAATTGAGAAATGGATGCATAGGAGACAGAATGACATGAACATAGTCATGAATCACAGTGAGTTTAGAGGGGAGTCAGAGCATAAAGGAGATGGAAACAAAGAGAGATACTGACAGCAGCCAGGAGGCAAGGAGAAGAGCAAGGCCCTGCTGGCTGAGAGTCTGTGTGCATCGCCACTGATTCCAGTCAGTGTGTGCTGCTGCGCACACCAGAGAGTTTGGACAAATACTCCAAATAAGGATGGTCAGATAGAGTGCTCAAACTCACACTTCTGGCTCCACTCTGTCAGCTGAATTAGGGGGAGTGCAGGTAATAGTGGGATGAAGGACCTCACAGTTGCTTTTTTCTATGAAAACCCTAGTTTGTGGGTATTCAGATTAGTGAAAAAGGACATTATCTTTAAATCTATCCTATTCTAATGCAAAGGAGGGATGTGCCATGGAAAAGAGAGTGGGCTTCCTTTGTCTTTACAGAACTTGTGTTTTGATAGGTGCCTCACTTGGGCATCTTTCTTAGAGTGAAATATTAATAAATTAAACATATATCACTACTTACTTTTCCTTAATTTAAACTAGAAAAGCACAAACATAGGCAGTATTATGAGCCTGAGGTTAGGTCTTTCTTCAGAAGGAAGACTTGGTTGCTTATAATTTTCTGTAAGTCACTTCATGACTTTCAGGAAGTAAGATTCAAATAAAAGAATACTATTAATTGAAATAGGGGTTGCAATACCTTTTCTACCCTGCTCCTGAAAGTCAGGTGGAATAAGTACACTAACTCATTTTCTGCATAAAATACCTTCTTAATTAACGTGCGTCTTCTAGCTATTGTTTTCTCAGTTTTTAGCTCTAGTAATTTGTGTGAGACTCTGTCTAGAGAAAAGAGAGACAAAAAACTTTTAGAAAAAAGCATTAGAATATTTATGCCTGCTAGTAAATTCTATAAAGCAAATTGCATCAATTTCAAAAATAAAACCATGCTATTTAGACAAAATCAAATGTAGGAATGGATATTTACAAAAATACAAATATCATTACTGTCCATAGCTGAAATTATCTTCTGCAGAAGGCAAAGGCTCAGTGAAATATAAATAGATGGGTCCTATTCACTCCCCCATACTCCCCGACCTCCCACCCCCGACTGGCTGACTTGTCCACAGGGTGAGTTTGTATTCTCTTTATATGTACATTTTGGATACCAAGCAAAACACTGTTGGTCGTTAAACAGGGTTTCCTTAGGCTCAGCCTGGCCCAGCTTTAATGCAAAAGAGCTTTGGAAATGCCTGCTTTTAAAAAGTCTGTTCTTGCTTACATCAGACCAGGAAACAACATGTATTGCAAAGAAAGATCTGTAAAATCACTTAAAATTCCACTTGTACTCTGGGATATAATTTATTCTCACATGGTTCAGTGCTGCGCGTTTATTGTAATAGCAATGGATTCCCTTTATGTTTTCATCATGAGCTCCTCTTCGTTAGACTTTCATGTTTTAAAATGCATTTTAACATTCTACCTTTAATTGTGATGGAATTTCAAACCACTACTGTATTAATTTCAAGGTCTCTTGAAAGGTAGATGGCTGCTTCTCTTAAGCCTCCTTGGATGAGCTTGGAAACATAATTATCCAGGTTTAAAAATCACTTGTAATAACCATGCTTCTGTTTTGTGCATCAGAATGGATTTAGTACCATTCACACTGCAATTCTAACATCCTTTGGAGAGAATTTCCAATGCCCATATTGCTGGCCCCCTATTTTACTTGAAATTGTCACTGTACTGATTGCACAAAGGATTTCCTACCCTGGAGGCCAGTCTTTACATTCAACAGGAAGCAGTGTTATTAAAAGCCTATGGGGTGGGGGTAGGGGGGACGGGATGGGTTGGGAGGTGCCCTGGAAATGCAGTGTATAGGATTAATTCCAAACTCTGGCAGAAAGAAAAAAGACATCCTGTGTGTCACCAAGCCCAGCTACCAAGACCATCCCTTGAATAAACAATAGGGGGCTTAAACTGAAAGTCCAGGGGAGCCTATGTGGTGCTTGGCTATTTATTGCTTTTTCACTCAAGATATAGTTGCGCGTTTATATAATTAAAATCATTATTAATGCTTTCTGCTAGTATGAGGTAGGACAGCTGCTGTGTGAGATAGGGAGTTGTAATAAGCATTGTGATACAAGGGGAAGGAATTATTATTATTTTTCCATTGGTTTTGAATCTAGTCAGAAGACTTCAAGTCTGATAATGTGATTTTTAATCAAACGGTTATGAACATAAAGATGTATGTAGGAAGCTTTTCTTTTAGATCTTTAGCCACAGTTTCAAATTAGCTGTTTTATTCTGTCTTTCTTTTTGTGTGTGATATTTACTTTCCAGGAGCTGAGTTAGCAGAAGAGTTCTTAAAACCAACCAGTAAAGGAAATGATTTGCTCAGGGACCCTGCAGAGACTGCCTGGCTGGTCTGCTAACTGCTTTGCTGACTGGCAGGCCAAGTACACCATTATTCTGTCTTCTCTAGTTTTTCCAGCTTCTACTCCATTCTTGAGGGTAGAAATAAACAGACATTTTCTACCCGGATAGAGAATTGATAGTTTTCACACAAGATCCTTAACCTTCTACGGACAGTATTCTCCAGTCTCTGCAAATAAACAACCAAAACAGGCACTGTCCTCATCAGCCTCTGTGATGCATGAGACACAGCCAGTTCCTGCTTCTAATACTTTCCTGAAACCATCCTCTCTTTCCCTCTTGTACTTTCTGTTGAATTTTTAGCATGGGTGATAGTGTGTTGAAGGAGCGGCGGGCTGCGTTCCTACCACCCAGCTCCTGGCTGCCTGGCTAGCTTATGCCCCAAATAATTGTATGGAAACTGTATTCTTTTAAACACTGCTTGGTCCATTAGCTCTAGCCTCTTACTGGCTAATTCTCACATCTTGATTACCCATTTCTATTAGTGTGTGTAGCACCACAAGGTGGTGGCTTACCGGAAAGATTCTAACCTAGATCCATCTTGGGCTGGAGCTCCATCGCGACTGTCTTTGAGAGGAGAGGCATAGTGTCTGCCTCACTTCCCTTCTTCCCAGCATTCTCTTCTGTCTACTCCACCTACCTAATTTTCTGACCTATCAGACCAAGCAGTTTTCTTTATTGATTAACCAATGCAACAACAGATTGACAAATGACCTTCCCACATCAATAGTGAATGTTCTAAAATGAACAACAAATACAATTATAAAATAGAAAGTGGTAAGTACAAGGAGAAAACAGATGAAACTAAAGAGATAATTTGCATATTTTACTTCTCCTAGATTACACTCATTTCCAGGTGTGTGATGTGGCATCTAGTCTTCCTGTATAAGGAGATAGTAGATTGTTCTCACTAGCATTTTGCAGGAGCTTTAGATAATGGGTCTTTCTCACTTAGGTCTCACTGTCAATCAGAAAGAGTGGTCTTTTGCTGCAGGCACACCAAGGGAGCCCATGCATGACTCCTGAACATTGCTCCTGTCCTTTGGGCTTTGATTACATCCTGAAAAGATATCATGTATTTGCATAATGTCTGATGTCTGTCTGGGTCTCTGCTCTGTCCCACTGTGGTAAGGACTTGAGTCTAAACTCTAGGAGAATGAGAGCAGTACTTGCTATTAAAAAAATGTTTTAAAAGCCAGCCTACAGCCTTTCCTGTGAGCTGTTCTCCACTATCACCGGTTTTACCGCTAAGCTTCTTTTATAAACAATTTTTTTTCTTCTTTGTCTTTCACAAGTATAAATCTCACCTGCTAAGTTAAAAACCAGTACAACCAAGCTTGGACTCAGCTGTTTATCATGTATAGATAAGTTAACTCACGTGCTCAGAGATCTGGGAAATATGGCATTTAAATATTTAATTATTAAAAGTCTTTTTGTAATGGAGAAACAGGTTGGCTCTTATCAGCACAGCCCCTTCTCCTCCAAAGAAGACAGAAGACAAATAGGCACAAAACAACGTCCACCCACAATTTGTGTCTTCAAGTGAAAGTGCTAACCACTTCGCAGAACTGCCTTTCATCTAAACTCCTGAAGATCTCCAGACAGTGGACTAAGAATAAATGAAACTGACATCCTAGTTGCTCAGGGCAAGGTAGGCTTGTCTTCCTACAGATTTCCTAAGCCACAGGATTTTCTAAAGCCTGGCAGGCCCTGCCTCTAACAACAGAAGGCAAATACAGTCCTTATGCCCTTGCCCTCAATGACCATGGAGGACCTTGAGGAGTGGCTCTAGTCAATCAAGTAACTCCTCTGTCACTTCTTAAATCAATAATTCAAATGAAATTTTATCCTTCTCAAAAAAATCTCTGATGCAGTTTGACAGCTGAGAGGTTTTGCCAGATTAAAAAGGACAATCTCACCAAATAAATTTCAGTATAACTTCTTACCATGTTCTAAATAAAGGCTTTTTTATTTATACAAATTTAAGTTATTAAGGTGTGTACCTGCAAGTTATAAAGATGTGAAGATAAATGCAAGTTATCAGATTTCTTCTCACACTGCCTTTCATAGTCTTAACATTATTAATAAAATGCTGATAAGCTATTAATCTAACTCTGGCAGAGTACTAAAACTACTGCAGGATCAAAATTTTAACTTCTCTTTGGTTGTTTTCTAAAGATATTTTTCATTGTGCAAAAAACATCTGTCACAGTCATTCTGTTATAAATATGCTTCTGTTTATACAATATATGTGTCTAAAACTTATGTTTTCACAAATTCAAAGAATCCTTGTGAGTTCTAGCAAGCCGAATTAAATTCAGCTTAAACAGGTCAGATATATCTGTCTCAATTCCTTGGCCCTTATATGTATAGATTTCTAAACTTAACTTTGTCCTCTGCTTTGCCAACATCTTGCCAGGTCCAAGAGACACTGGACAATTCCTCACCACAAATCCTGGACAGGCGTAAAGCTAAACCAGCTACCCTAGGATGTGACTAGCATTTAGTTTTCTCAAGCCCCCTAAGAAAGACTTCAACACCACAAATAAGCAGGAAGCAGTCTTGAGAACCTGACATCCTACTCCCCTCAACCCTCCATGCCTAACTCCCTGCCATTTTATTATATGAGAAAGGTGGGAATATTGTAAAAGTAAATCCGCTTGCCTGGCCTGTCACCTGGGTACCCTGTCTCTTTAAGAGACAAGTCCCACACACTTCCAATTTCCCCCTTCCCTGTCAAGGCAAGTGGATCTCCTGCCTCCTCTCCGGCCTGCTCTCTCTTTCCATCCTTGTTCTAGAGAGGCAGCTTCTGCCTCTCTTCCTTCTCCCCCTTCTCCCCTCCCACCATCTTTCTTCTTTCCATCTCTCTCATTCTCTCCCCCTTCACTAAATAAAATATATATATATACCCAAGCTCTCTCCACATGGCATAATTGTCTGTCTCCCACCCACCGTGGCCTTGGTCACCCACATCATGAATGATAATAGGAGTAGCTTGCATAATGGAAACTTCCACCTAAAATGTATAATTTACCATTAGTGTTCAGTAAATATTTGTGGAGTTCTGGGAAGCATGTAACTTCCTAACAAATGTCATACTCAGAAAATAAAGTTACCTGTATTCAACTGTAAGAAAAATGCCACTTATTTTTTATTAAACAAGACAACAGACTTATTTGATGTGTATTAGTGGTCTAGGAGGTAGGATAGGCTTATACCTTCAATAATTCAATCATTTGACTTTGCTACCTATTGATATACATAAAATAGTTACTTTGCTAGGTGTTCTCATGCCATCTCATTTATTCCATCAAATATCCAATAAGTGCCAAATATTACTCTGACTATTGTTTCTTTTTATATTTGGAAATTGAGAATTACTATTATTAATGAACTTCTCCAAAGTTACATAGATAATCAAATTTGGAGTGTGAATCTGATGCTGTTAAAATTCCTACCACCAGTAGCCTTTACGAGGCCATGTCCAAGTGGGTGCCAATTTGTAGTAGGGAGGCCGCTTGTTGGTTCCTGGCCACTTAGCCCTGAAATAATCACACAGAAATTGTATTAATTAAATCACTGCTTGGCCCATTAGCTCTAGCTTCTTGTTGGCTAACTCTTACATATTAATAATTTAACCCATTTTTTATTAATCTGTGCATCACTACAAGGTCGTGGCCTACCAGCAAAGTTTTAGCATGACTATTTCCTGCAGCTCCATGGAGTCTCTCTAACTCCTCCTTCTTTCTACCAACATTCAGTTTAATTTCCCCCGCCTAGCTCTGTTCCCCTATAGCTCTGCTATAAGCTCAAAGCAGTTCCTTTATTAACCAATGGCATTCACAGCATACAGAGGGAAATCCCACAAGAAATCTGAGACCAGTTCTGTATGACTCACAAAGCTAGCAGCTTATGTTCCCATTTCTTGAGACATGGTCAAACTCTTCATAGTTCAGGCTTGTTTCTAACTCATTGGCCTCCCTAGTGTTGGGACTGTGTGCATACACTGCCACACTGACTAACCCTGATCTGAAGTACTCTGTAATAAAGCCTCTTACTGGAGCAGGTGCTGTTGCTATGTGTTTTCTTGTTTACACACCTTACTGAAGCAGGTGTTTGCGTCTATGTATGTCCTGTTTACACAGGAGAGCAATGGTTTCAGCTTTCATTAACCATGCCCCGTGTTTATGCAGAAAGCAAGCAGATGGCTTGCCTCCTCCACTTTTGCTTTTGTTTTATTTTACTGAAGTGGAAATGCACACCTCTAATCATACTGTTTTTAAAGATTTATTTATTTTATGTGAATGAGCGTTTTCCCCGAATGCATGTGGCTGTGGACCACATGCATCAGAAGATGGTATTGGATCCCTAAGAACTGAAGTTATGGACAGGAACAAGTCCCCATTTGGTTGCTGGGAACTGAACCCAGGCCTTCTTAATAGCAACAAGTGTTCTTAATCACCAAGCATCTCCTAGCCCAAACATTTTCTTACAATAAATTCTTTTAAAAACAATAATGAATTTTTGCCATATCATTACACCAGGACTCAGAAGAATGTAAAGGGAAAGAATTCAATAATGCCCTGCTTTTAAAACATGAACTCACATCTACCCAGCATATGTTCAGTCTCTGGAATCTACCCAGGTCTGCTATAATACCTTAGAGAAAAGCAGTCCTAATAATTTGGAGGCAGTGTCACAAATACAAAAAGTAATGTGTTAACAAGGTCAGTTTCCATTTCTAAATGTATTCATTTTATATTATATAACATGTTATGGAACTTTTCCCCAAAATTACAAGCTGAAACCACCTCAAAATCTAGCAATTCTGCGGTAGGTTATGTCACCAAATGAAAAGTAAGCAGTTTATTGAAGGGAGATCTGCACTTACATGTTTAATGAGACTGACAAACAGTCAGGAAAAGGAAAAGACCTCAGTATCCATCAAACGGTGATGGATGAAAGCGAGTTCACACACAGAGGGATGCTCTTCAGTCATGCATAGGCGAAATCCTATCATTTGTGAGGGACACTCCTCAGGCACAGTCTGGGTGAAATTTTCATCTCTTGTGATAGCATTAGTGATTAAGTGAAATAGAAAAGCAGATATTTGCCTTATGATCTCACTTCTGTGTGGAATGCTAAGTATTGATCTCATAAGGCTGGAGATAAGAGTGGTGGCCAAAGACTGTAGAGGATAGTAAATATGTGAAAAGCCAGGTCAGCTGGTGCAAGGTCACAGTTAGATGAGGGAAATCAGTTCTTTGCCATGACATAGACAGACATGGGCAAATATCTGTCCTTATGAATATATGAAATATATATGAAAGCAAAACAAAAGATATTCCAAGTTTTGATTTTTGACATATAATTCAATGATGTTTAAAAATATTTTAAATAAAATATAATTACATCAAGCTAGGAATTGCTAACAGTCTAGATGTCTATGAGCAAATAAATGGTTAATAAAAATGTGATATATTTACACTATGAAATATTATTCAGTGGTCAAGAAAAATGGAATAAAGAAATTTGCAGGTAATGAATGGAGATAGAAAACTTATTCTGAATGAGGTAACCTACACACTCAAAGACTAATATTGTATGTTTTCTCTTATGTGTTGATGTTAACTTTTAAACCTTCTATATGTATGCTATAGTAAATATAACCACAGGGGTTAGGTACCTAGTAAGATAGTGGAGAGGTAAGTATCTTCTGATGAAGGGAAAATAGGATTTACAGTAATGGAGTGGTGGGGAAGAGACTAGAGATGGAGGATGAAGGAAAGGGAATACAGGAAGGAGCAACATAAAAAGAGCCATTTGAGGGGCCATATGGAAACTTGCTATTCTAGAATATTCCTAAAATATAAACATAAATGAAAAGAATATAAATGAAGTCACCAAATAATAAGAAGACAGAGTTCCAACTTGACATCTTTTTTTACCAAGTGAAACTTCCAATGCGAGAAATGGGTTATATCTGGTTGAGTTGTTGCTGAAAGGTGCCCCATATAAACCTCCAAACATCTCAGGCTATTGCCAAGTCTTTCCACAAATGGATGGTAAGATCCTATCGCTGAAGACAACACTTTTATATCTCACTGGACACAGAAAAGTTGAGCTAGTGTCCAACTAGATGCTCATTCTGCTGACTTCACC